>NC_135619.1:7743065-9076398 GCF_053574225.1 Canis aureus | reverse complement strand
TCAGTTTGCTCCAGTCTTAGCTGGTCTTATCAGTGGTTGGTCTATTTTGGCAAAACAGTCTTGTAAATCAGTCAGATTAGCCATAGTTCTCTCAGGGTAGGATAGTCAAGCATTTGTTAATTTCACATGTCGATATATGTGTGTTAATCTCTGACATAGGACCCATTGGAAGATGTGGCAGAGGTTGAGGGATAGGGTCAGGGCACAATGGACTTCCAAGTCTTGGGTTGGCTAAAGGGGGACAGATCTTTTCAGAAGAATCCTCTGGGATTAAGCTGTGACTGTTTAGTTTGAGATGTGCAAATAATGAAGGGAGGATAGCTAGGATTGCAAAATGAAGCAGTGGTTTGGAGGGGGTTGAAGATATAAGATGATAGAACTTCCACATCTAGAAAATGACAGAAGTAAGAGTGGGCATAGGGTGGTAGAAGCTCTTGGTCAGCTCTGGAGTGGACAATGTAAAGGGAGGGTTCTGTTTGGGAGATGAGTTCAAAACAAAATTCATGATCAAATCACCTTCTGCTCCAGCATTCACATAGATATGGACTTATTGACCCTCAGAAGACTGAGTGTGTGTCTAATGGCAGACACAATTCATTTGTTCTGTGATGTTTTGTCTGCAATATACTTTTCCTCCTTTTGTAGATTAGGATATTTATACATTTCTGATCCTAATTATCATCTTTAAATATCCAAAATTTTTCAAATATTCTAAATAGTGACATAGATAGCATTTTCAAATTCAGTCCATGATGTATAACATATTTTGGACCTAGACATTTAAATAATTTGGTTAAAAGATCCCACTGCATCCTAGAATCCCTCAAACATAAAAGGTGCTGAACTACTACAGTTTTTTTCTTAAAGTTAGTGCTAACTTTCTCTTTTAACGTGAACCTGAGATAAGCCATTAGTTATATCTCACTGCTACTACCACATCCCCTATGTCTCTACTGAGAATGAATATTTTGTGGCTTTATTATTATTTTGTGACTTGAGTGTAATTACATAAAGAAATGTCAGAAGAGTAAAATATCACCTGTGGTTAAGAGTGGGAAGAAGAAGAAAGGGAAGCATCTGTCAATAATCGAGAATGGGATTATGGTAGATACTTCAATGTGGTACATCTATGAAGCATGTTACTTAAGGGTAGAATGTTGGAATCACCACCAGATAAAATGTGTGAGGAGAGAAGACAAATTGTTGAAAGTTTCTAGTGATCATGATGAATAAAAGCAATGAAAAAATAGAGAAAAATTGCATAGGGCATTACTTGAATATCTTAACCATGCATTGATCAAGTGGGTTTCAATTAGGAAGAGAATATAAGTATTGACTGAGATGTTGGTCATGAACAAGCTAGAATACACCAAGAAAAGCAGAAAGTTAAAGATAAATGAAATATTAAGAAAGTTGTTTCCACAAAATTTAAGGAGCATCATGGTATAAGGTTTTAGAAAATCTCTTGGAAATGGGCTTATATAGGAAATGATGCAGCTGAAAATCACATTGATGGGTTTGACAGGATAATATAAAAAAATAAACCCTACACACTGAGGAAGTTTATCACGCTGATGTGCTAGTGCTGTTTTCCTACAAAAACTTTAAACATAGCCCATGAGAGAATACCAACAGAATAAGAATAATAAAAGATCGGTTTTCTAGAAGTCATTTCTGTGGGCACACACCACCTGAAGATGTCAAGGATTGCAAAAGTTACCATGAGATATCTAAAACAAATGTGAAATTTACCTATATATTATCATATGGACAAGAAATATTTTCTAGCAGCACAAGCACATTACAGGAAAGATAGAATGGAAAAAAATCCATAAAATTTTATTGTTTCTGAATGCAAATATCTCTCTTGAGCCTCTTATAAAAAGAAATTTTTTGGCCTTTAATCTCTCTCAATGAGGCACACAGACTTGTGCCTACACAATCTTCCTCTGTCCCACTCCCAACTGATACGAATGATAGGAGGGGAAATAATGTTTTCCCTTTACTATCTTAGATTTGTTAGCTGGAGTCCTATAGATTAGACTGCCAAAAGGTAGAGTACCTAGAGAAAAACAAAGACAAGTTACATGTGGATCACACATGCACAGGGGAGCACTCAGAGATGAATAACTCAAAGGGGTAGTTAGAACTCGGGCTTATATAGCATCCTTAGCAAGAGAACAATAAATGTTTAGCAAAGTGACATGACAAAGAAAAAGGACTTGAGTTTTTAAAGTGGCAAATTGTGGGAAGGTAGATAGATGAGGGAACCGATGGACAATAAGGGCAAATTAGTAAAGTTTATCAGCTAGATTCCTTTAGTATCCTCTCTGGGCTGATAAGGTTAGTTTTTGTGTATATATACATCTCACCTTTATAAAATCTAAAAAAAATTGAATTTTGAAATATGTCTGGCCTGTTAGTTTTCAGATGTAGAGTTACATATATTTATTTTCTATGCAATTATTTATTTATTATCTCACTACTAGATTATAAGCTCTGGGAAAACAGCAACTATATCTGCTTTGTTTTTATTTTATTAATAGCACATTTCCACATTCCTGGTAGGAAATAAATAATGAGTTAAAATGAGATGATACTCAAATTTTCTTCTCTCCTATCCTAAGGTATAATTTTCTTTATCCTATTTTCTGACCCCAGTTTGAAGGCCACTCACGTTCCTGTAGATGATTATTGGTTTGTATGCTCTCAAACACTGATATCCTGATGTCCTTTTCCCTGAGCATCAGACACATCCCTCTCTTTTTTATTAGTTCTACTGTTGAGAATGTGGATTTTGAAATCTTGTTTTCCTTTTTTTTTTTGAATGCTTCCCCCACTGAATCTTAGATCATGTTGCGTTCATTTTAAAAAAATTATTTAAAAAAAATTTAAAAATAATTCATAAGTTAATGCCAACCTTTTGTGTGTATTCTTGGTTTTGTGTCCCTCTTTCAAATTATGCACATGTCAGTTTAAAATTTAAATTAATCAGATAGCCTTCTGAGTAACTGCAGGATTTCTTTAAGTACTTTTTTCTCACTGATCATTTGCAGTTGTATAATTTCAATGCCATTTTCTTGAATTTCTTGCATAAATCACATTCTTTCCCAGTCTCTTATCATGGTGCCATGCTAATCTTTTCTTTAAATTTTTGAAATGTATGTTCCTAACATGAAGAGAGAATTGAGTTGTTAGTATTCACTAGATAGTTCCTAGCTTTTACCAATAGTATCTCATTCAATCCTTATAGTGACCTTAAAAGTTGGTATTCTTATTTTTGATGAGGAAACAAAAACTCAGAGAGATTAAGCAAATTTTCCAGGTCTTCTTAATTCCCAAATCATGTACTTTCACTCTGTTACACACTACTTATACATTCTGCCACATCTAGTGTTATCTTCATTTGTTGTCATGAATTCCTCATTAACTATGTCACTTCTACCCAAGTTCCTGTATCCTTGAATTAAGCCTGTTTTGTTTTGTTAAAATAATACCCATATCCAGGAGGCTTTTTGCATTATTTCTTTTGTCTTCTGTGAGATTGTAACTCTCAAAAAGTTATGAATTTCACTTATTTTTGTTTATTTTTCCAGTAGAATTGAAATCTCTTGCCTCTGTTCAAGTTTGTAAACTATTTGAAAAGGAAAATTGGGAGTAGGAAACTATCAGTTGTTGAGGTTAACTATGGCAAACACTATACTAATTACTTAATATTCATTAGCTCCTTCATTTTTTAGGAAACATGATATTATTTTCTACTGGCTGTTCTCTCCTTTCCATTTAATTGAATTAGAGTGCTTCTTTCAAAGAAATGTGATTAGGCAAATCTCCTTCCCAACATTGCCCCCACTTCCTCTTCCTCATACATACTCAATAAACAAGAATACTACTACAAAGTACCAACTCAGGATTTCTAAGAGTTGGCATAGAGAATAAAGGACTCTTGCTATGGACAACTTAGAATATTAAGGCGATTCTTAAGGAAAACACTGAGGTTTTCCTTTCACTCTTAAAAAATATATAATGAAAAGGTGTAGTATAGGTAGGAGATAATATTTAGAGAAGACTCAGAAATGTATTTTCATTTAGGTAGTAATAAATTTTTTTGTGAAATCTCTCTGTTACCTTTGGTACAGGACATTATCTAATCCGTGGGCATAGAAAATATCAGTAGGCCAAAAAAAATCTTCTTAGGTTCTGTTGGCCAAATGGCCTTTTTCTCATGTGGCCATGGCTACAGAGGTATTGGATTCTGCTAAATAACATTCCTCTACCAAATCTGTATCTTTGGAAGAGGTGATATATTTCCATTGTCTCATTACAAACAAATTTCATGTCATCAAGTTTCAGAGGGTGTAAGATAAAATACATTTCCTTGTTCAAAATTTCAAGTTAACTTTGTTACCTATAGAATGGCATATATTCAAAGAAAATCAGAAATATATTTTTCTATTATATTTTCTGATATTGTTACCTGAGAATCTGTGAAAAAAACCTCTACTATGCTAATAGAGTCAATCACATTTTGTCATCCATTGTAGCTAATGTTTCAGATTTATTTATGAATGTAATGCATTGTTCTTTCCTGTATACTAATCATCTCCCTTTAAAGTTTTGATCAATTGAGCAACTTACTTGCCAACCCTAGTGCTCCTTCTATGCTTTCTCTTATATCTGGGAAACAATTTTATTTATTTATTTATTTATTTTTTAATTTATGATAGTCACACACACACAGAGAGAGAGAGAGAGAGAGAGGCAGAGACACAGGCAGAGGGAGAAGCAGGCTCCATGCACCGGGAGCCCGACGTGGGATTCGATCCCGGGTCTCCAGGATCGCGCCCTGGGCCAAAGGCAGGCGCTAAACCACTGCGCCACCCAGGGATCCCTATCTGGGAAACAATTTTACTTTCAGGAAGATAAAGCTCTAATGAACCCTTAGGAATCCTTTGTTCAAAGATGTCCAGTCCACCAGGGATCAGCTAAGAAGGTGTCTGAAGTGTGAATTACTTACTGATTAGAAGCCAACATTAGTTTTTTTTTTCCCCCTATTTTTTGAGGTCAACAATCAAATTCAAACCCAACATCATGTTTTAAATTCCACACAGCACCAAAGCCCCCCTTTTAAACAAAGCCACTTGTTTTTTTCTTGCGTGCTGAGAAGAATATTTCAAATTCACAGCTTTCAAACTTTGTGGTAAATGAAAAATAATGCTTTAATAAACCTTGACCCTTTCGCAAATAGTATACCATTAGTTGGTTTAAATAATGCACTTGCTGACTCCTAAGATCTAAAACGCATTTTATGGACAATGTGATTATTACTAAATGGTAGTTGAATTATTAGGAATTAGAAGGTTTTAAAACATTTTATAAATACAAAGTTTTAAAGCATTTTAAGCAGTTTTAAAGCATTTAAAATACAAAGAATACAAAAGAGTGGTGAGTTAACCTCTTTAGTTCTTCTTTTCATTGAACTGAAGAAAAATTTAATTAACTGGCAAAAATATGGGAAAATCCATAACCATATATACCTTGAGCTTCTTTCTCATTAGACAATAAACACCAGCTGAGATGCTGTTTAGACCAGATGGAGCTTAGTCTGAATGAGGAGTCAATTTTCTTAGGTGGCATGATAAACAGAGCAGTTAATTTTTGTACATGTGAAGATACATCTCCAAATCTTTGTCATGACTTGTTTCTCCACTCCTGGCATGAGAGTCCTTCTTAGGAAATCGTCAATACTTATTAAGAAAGAAATTCTTTATGTTGAGGTGAGAAGTGAGGGAGAAGGAGAGAGGGAAAGAAAGAGAGAGCTAAATCAATTATACAAGGAGGCCACTAGACTGATGTGGCTCTAATGCGCTGGCAGCCTACTTGAGTAAACAAACCAAAATCTAAGCTTGTAAATGTCTCAGGGCTGTAAAATCAAAACAATATGGACAACCAATCACAACCGCCAACTAGGCTTCAAGGTATAGCTAATCAATAATTTCCTTACTTTGCTTCTACCTTTTTGACGTAAAAATTCCTCCTGTAGATAGAGAATTCCTAACCACTTCTGGTTTGGTGCTGCCCAATTCAAATTGACTTTTGCTGGAAAAAAAAAAAAAAACTCTCAAAAATTTTTAATATGCTTCAGCTTCTTTTAACAGAAAGAAGGAAGGAAGGTAGATACAATGGGAGGAAATCATTAAAAGGTAACAAAAACACTGATAGTTTGCTTCTTTCCCTCTCCTAAATAGAAAATAATTGTTACTTTGTGTCATTAACATATGGAGGTCACCATTATTTAGTCAGTTTCATTTTCATGTTAATGGCTGTTATTTAAAAGTTTCAGGGAACTCAGAGTTTGGTGTCATCTGAGGTTAGGTTGAAATGTCCTAAAAGCACTAGTTTGTAAAGCTGCTACAATTTAAACTAATACCACTGGTTGGTTCATCTTATGCAAAAGAAATACAGATCTCCCTGAAACCTTCTATTTTTCTTTCCTGCCTACCTTCTGCTTAGGGAACTGAATAGAAACTTTAAAGCTTAAATTAAAAGAATCTTCTCTCATTCAATTTGGAGGTGGGAAATTGGAGATTGCTTCGACTGGAGAATTTTCAAAGGCTTGATACCTAAATGTATTCTTTGGGTAGATTTTTCCCGATGATGCGACATCATTTGAATACACTGAAGCCTCATCATTTACCAGGTTGGTAATAATTTTGATACAAAAATAAGTCTCCGTAGGAATGCAGCTTGAACCAATAACAAGCAACAGTGCTTTCTTTGTGATAAATTGACACTAAAGCCCAATCCTGAAAATCTCTTATATTATTTAGAGGAGCAGTGATCAAAGACAGAAGAGAAGAAAGAGCTGGCAGCCTCGTATATTCTCCACTGATGCTGAGATAGTGTCAGTAATAGGTAATGCAGTTACTACCGGGGAGAGCTGGAGAGCAGCTTTAAACTTCACATTCATATATCTTCTGGAAAAGTCAGGGCAGGAGTGAAAAAAAAAAAAAAAAAAAAAGCATAGTATCTTCCTGAAGTTCTTTAAAACTAGCTATACAAATTGCTGCTCCCCAGTAGGATGAGGGCAAATATAAATTTAAGTAGAACAAAACAAAATAATTGGAATGTCACTGGAATGCTGATGGGAATGATAAGAAAATTCTAAGGGTTGGCTAATGAGGATGGTTTTAATCCAGAGAGAATCTAATCACTCTCTTTCCCAATTTATACAACACTGTTGTCAGGCTACTCTTCCTAAAGTCTGATTTTCTCCACATCACTTTTTGCTTAAAATTCCCTGTGCTTTCTCATGACTTTATAGACTCTAGTGTCACAGGTAGCTCCACCAATTTATTGGACACATTAAAAAATTAATGACCAAATTTAAATCTCATCATATAAAAAGTTTATTTACTTATTTATTTTTATTTTAAAGATTTTATTTATTTATTCATGAGAGACAGAGAGAGAGAGAGAGAGAGGGAGAGGCAGAGGGAGAAGCAGGATCTATGTAGGGAGCCTGACGTGGGACCGGGTCTCCAGGATCAGGCCCTGGGCTGAAGGTGGCGCTAAACCGCTGAGCCACCCAGGCTGCCCTAAAAAGTTTATTGACAACAATCTATACTATAGCTTCCTAAAAATTTAAAACATTATAGCTCGTGTAACATATACCATTATAGCAGATCTTAATCATTATCAATAAAATATTAATTCATTTATATATTTGCATTTTAATTATGAAAATAAATATTTTCTTTGCAGATAGGACAAATGATTCTATGATCCAACCCTCCATAACACGCATTTGGCAGTGCTTACAAGTAAAACATATTCCCAGTTTATTCTTCTCTATATATTGCAGCTTAGTAATCATTTGAAGTGACTAGATCCATTCAATTATTTTTATAGTGTTGTTTCACTCATGTTCTTTTTTTCAGTTTTTCTTTTTTCAGTATTTTCTATTGATTTTACAACAAAGTTTCCATTTGGTTTTATAATCTATATGATCATATTCCAACACTTTGCTTCATGTTTTCTCAGTAGTCTTACAAAGGTTCCATTTATGTTTATGCTTCTTAGACATTAAAGCATTTAAGTAAATAAAAGTTCAGAAATGTATGCAATTTTATATGTCATATTCAGTTAAATTTAAATAAACTTGTATAAATAGTATAAGATCAGGGGAATCATTTTACAAATTGGAGTATAGACTCTACCGTTTGTACTTATAATAGTCTTTTAATTAAAGGGCAGAGCCACATACATATATAAATACATGTGTATGTATCTGTATATATCTGTTGACATTAATTGATATATATTTTTCTTTTCCTCCTTCTTTTCTTCCTTTTTTCCTTCCAGTCAGTTGCACTGGAAGTGTGAATTTCGGATGACTCATGACTTTTGAGTCTGTAAGCCACCTAGTCCAGCTTAATGCTAGTTAACTTTTCTATATAAAACTTCTACTTTAATTGGAGTGTGCTGTCTCATAACAAGACAGTCTTCCTGCTTCTCCACCTTGCCTATATTATTTCTTCCATAGCAGTACCCAACTTTCTGTTTGCTCTTTCCAGAACTACCCAGTCTACCTTGGTCCCATCTGTCACACTCCAGTCTCATAGATGCCTTCTTTGATCTGAAATCATGTCATCCATCCCATTTTACACGTATTCAGAGTCATGCACATGTGCTTTGCTGAAGGCTTGCTTTGTTATGCAACTACCCATACCTTAATTTCCTGCCTCCCCAGCTATATTCTGAATCCTAAGAGGACAAAAATGTGGGCATTCCACTTTTATAGCACCTAGTAATAATTGGTAACTCATGGGGAGTAGCTGTTGTAGTAGTAGATGACTGATAGAATAGCAATAAATTTTCCAGGTTGTGTGGGGGCTAATCAAAGTTGTTAAGATTTATTTGTTTTTGATATTGTAGTTCTTTCTTTAAATGGAACAAATAAAGGGAAGAAAAAGCAGAGGACTATTGCCTCTAACATCATGAGAATGTTCTAGGCCTTTGCTGGAGATATTCTACAGTCTTGAAGATTAATCCTTGTCACTGGCAGTTTTAATCATACCACCATCCTGGGTTTTATTTTCTTATGCTGAAAGCTGAATAAGAACATAGTCCTTCCAGAATAGTAGCAGAATAGGCTAGGTAAATAGTATAACTTTTATTTCTCTATTTTTTAAAAATAAATATTTTATAACAGAAGATCTAGATTTACAAAAAAGGTGCAAAGATAGTATAGGGAGTTCCTATATGCTATACACCCAAGTTTTGCTTCTTATTAACCTCTTATATTAGTGTGGTACATTTATTTCAACTAATGAACAAATGTAGATACATTTTTATTAACTAATGCCTTCTTTTCTATTCCAGGATACCATATAACATTTAGTAGTCATGCTCCCTTAGGTCCTTATTGGCTGTGATTGTTTCACAGACTTTCCTTATTTTTGATTCATGATAATTTTAAGGAACTGGTCATGTATTTTGTAGGCTGTCCCTCAACTGGGACTTATCTGTTGTTCTGATTAGATTGGTGTTACGTGCTTTGGGAGGAAGACCACAGAGATTAATGTAATTTTTATCATGTCATATCAAGCGTACATGTTATTAACATAACATCACTGTTGATAACGTTGATCACCTGACTGAGATAGTTTTTGTCAGGTTTTTCCACTGTAAAGTTAGGGGATAATTTTTCAAAGAGGAAGGAGAATTGAAGGATGGAAAAGACCACAAGAGATTAACTTGACGATTTATTTCGGGCTCTTTGGTTAAGGCATATAGCCACTTTCCTACCTAATTTTGAGAATGTACAAATGATTTCCTGCTTCCCTAGTTTGATATTCATTGTCGATTTGAGCTCCCTTATTGTTTTTGAACACCCCCTATTACCTGCTGTGAATATAGAATTGCCTTCTCAGCAATAAGTAGGCCCTCCAGGGTTATAGTCCTGAGAATATAGGCGAGATTGCAGCACCCTCAGGAAGCAGGCAAAGAACCTTCTGAAGCTACTGCTCTCTGGGTAGAGCAACTTAGAAGATGACTGGGTGACAACAGCCTTGAAAATAGAAGTTTTCTTTAGTTAGGATGGTGCTAATAGTAGGAAGGTTCTGGTTGCTTTATTTTGTTTTGTTTTGGATAAGTATTTTGGGCACCAGAGATATTGAAAAGGTGTTTGAGGGAGCTCCGTCACAGTAGCTAGGTCACAGTAGCTGAAAAGGACAGCAAGAACTGTAACTCTTTGTTGATAGTTCCTATGCCCCACAGGTTCCCCCGGTGTCCTCTTTGTGGGCTTTGAATGAAGCAGAACATTGTTTTCCAAAAATACTCCCACTTATATTATGATCATCATTGCCATTACCATCATTATTGCTATTCTCTGAATCACCCATCAGAGCAAACTTTCACATATTGACAGTGCCTGAGTATAAGCACTTTAGTTACTTTTTCAAAACAAGTGTCTGCAGGGTCATCCAGTCTTTGGAGCTTCATAGACAGGCCCTCCAATTATAGACAATGTTCTGAAATTACCTTTGTGTTCCATTCACAAATCACACAGATGCATTTTTTCACATTAAATGCAATTCCATGATAAGAGCAAGGCAAAGGGGGACATATATATTATTCCACAGAAGGTAAAATGATACTCAGGAATGTCCTGATTCACTAGATGAGAAGTTAGGGTATTCTGGGAGCAGATGTATTCCATGGAAGGCCAAGGTGTTTCTGTACACTCAAAAGTTTCAAATCAGGTGTTTATTGCCTAAAACATGTCTGAGAAAATTAATGAGGTAAGTTATTACCTACCCTGTCTGCAATTTTTCCATTACCAGCTATAAAAGCGGGTAGCAATCTCACTCTTCCTTGAAGGCATCATTCATTATAAATTACTTGCTTTCAATCATGAGAGGAATACAATGAAAAGGAAAGTACCAAAGAAGGTCTTCACTGTGCTTTGTTAGGAGACAAAATAGGAGCATTGAGCATTCATATTATTGTCAAACTTCCCCGAATGAGATGTTTTGAATTCAAATGATTAGTTGGTAACTGGATCCTTGGTATTATCTGAAACCAGACTGGTTTCTTTCTTATATTTTAAAAACTAATAAGAGCCGGAGGCATATTCTCCTATCTAAAGCAGTAACTCATGTTAGGATAGGATTGGAGAAGTATTTTCATTTGTATTTTGGCTAAGTCCTGCCTTTGTTACAACCAAGTGTTATTGAAGATGAAAAGTATGAGTAGGGAGAAAGTGTTCTCTATAGTTAACTCTGCTCCTGACTTGTCAGAGAGAACCAAAAGAGAGATTTATATTCCCTAGTATCATGCTTGGTTATGATTCCAGATTTCTCTTACAGTGGGCAAAAATCATTCTCTGTTCATGGCTGTCTGTGATCATGAAGGGGTCTTCAAGATGGCCAATCTATAACCTTGATTGCCATGACCAATCATGTAGATACCTCAACTTTGATCCAAATACATTTGTATGTACAGATGAACTTTGCTACATGATTGTCAGATTTCTTCCTTATCTTGTGCTATTTAAATCCAGACTTAAACTTCTATATTACATTTAGGAATATACAACTGCTTTACATAGGACTCCTAGGTAAAATAGGCAAGACTTTGAGACCAACATTCAGTCCTATGGAGACAACAAACTTGCGGAGATCATGGAGCACAGAAGTTCCTCAGGATATTGCTTGTGATGAGATGTGAAATACTAATAATTTAATATTGAAATTAGGGAGAAGAAATAAAGATACTCAAAGAGCTTATCAAAATTAAGTGCAGGACTAATTAAGGCCAACTTGACTGCTATTATTTCCTCTTACACTGAATATAACCTCCCACAGGCAGTAGGGCTGCCTGATGAATGTTCTCCTTAGGAAATGTGTGGTCATGTCTGATAAGCATAGGCAGCACAACATCATTTATTTTTATCAAAGCTCCCCAGGCAGGAGAAATTGATAGAGATTACCATTTAATCTGTAAGAACCAGGATCTTTATTCAGCAGTACTTATAATTTATGTACTTGAATATTTTGCTGTACTTAAAACCTTGAAATCTCCAAATATAAAAATTGCTGCTAGTTTTCTAAAGGTACTAGTGGTAGTAACAACTTACTCTTAAATCGATCTCCACTTTGGAACTGAATTCTTTATCCTAGTGACTAGAATACATTATATCTCTGCACCAGTAGTGCTTCATGAAGGATTAAAATATTGTAATTAACACTGTTTCTCTTTCTGGTTCATTTTCTCATTCAAGAAACTATCAGATTCTTTGCACCATACATTCTGCCAGAACTGGAGGTTATATAGCTTTTATTAGCTTAAGGTAGGCTTCACTCCAATAACAAAGAACTGCCAAAAATCTTTGATGCCTTTAATGACCAAGGCTTATATGTTGCTTGCATATGTTTTGAAAACTTGCTTAGATTCTGCTCCATGTCAATCTACATTTTGTAATTTAAACTGAAGGAGCAGCCCCCATCTACTCATGCCGGACTCATTCTACTCAAAAAATTGCATGGGCAGAATCATGGGGAGAGCTTTTAAAATTTCTGCTTGGAAGTGCATATGTTACATTGATCAACATTTCATTGGCCAAATTAAGTCACATCTACAAGCCAATTGTCAGTGAGGTGGAAAGAATAATCCTTCTGTTAAGAGGTTCTGGAAGTGAGGGCCAGGGAATATTTTTGACAATAAGACAATTTACAACACTACCCTAGGGAGCTTACTGTCTAGATGGAAAGTTATGATACAAAAGTGCTACAGGGCATGCAATAAGCAGAGTGCCATATTAGCATCTAGGTTCTTCGTCTTTCTCCCTATTAAGCATTTCAAATAAGTGCTTTTTTGGTAAATGTTTCTGTTTTTCTCATACTGAGTTAAGGCAGACATTTGCTAAAATAAAGCCAGTTGAAGCCAGGTTTCATGGTAAAAACATAGCATTTAGAAATGTGGAACAGACGACTAGTGATTATCCATTTCCAGGCCATATTGACTTAGTATACAATCCAACTGATTGTGCAGATATTGGCCATCAGGATCACAGGATGAAAAAGCTCTGATCTAATGGAAAAATTACTAATTTAATAGTCACATATCAATTAGGCCTCTTGGTCATCCAATAATGATATATGTCCTTAAAAAACCAAGTGAAAAAGGGCAAAGAAGTAGAAGCATATTAAAATTCTCATGAGATCTCTCCCAGATCCTCATTAGTCCAGACCTGGTTTGCTTTGGGCTTAGGCCTTTGTAGAAGTCCCTCCAATTCCAGATGGGTGCATACCATACACTCAAGTCTAAACCTCATTTGAGAATTCTCATGCAATTTCATTTAATATGAAATGCCTCTAACATCTAATAATATTTGATAATATTCAGTTGCCCAAAGGGGCTGATTGTTAACTTGTCAGAAAACTTGTGATTCAGTTTAGTCATCCTTAGAATTTATATTGTCAGTAAGTATATCATATAAATAATTCAACTGCTAACGAAAGAATCTGTGAAAATGGTGGAATTTGCAAAACTTTCATTATCTTGTTTAACATTTGATGAGCTCTTAAAACTGAATACAAAGTACAAAGATTCATAGCTTAATGAAAGCTATTTTTAAAAATAAGTATAATATAGTGCTTTGCTTGAAACTAAAATTACAGTGAAATTCTCATTTGTTCTAGGAGAGGAAACGGAAAGACTATTTTGATAAATTAGGCAAATTAAATAGATTTAAGAAGTAATAGTATGTAGGGGGACCCTGGATTGTAAATAAAGTAACAGTGAACTCCAAGACAAGGACATGAATTACAGTCAGCTCTTCCTTCAGTGAAATGTACCGTCAGAGCATATAACTTGCTGAGCCCAGGTATTTCTAATTTTGAAACTGATTTGGATCAGTGCTGGTAAACTTGCAGAAAATCATATTCCTTTCTTCCTTCCCTCATTGATTTAAATATAATCATTGAACCGTTAAATGTTTCAAGCACAAAAGTAGGCACTAGATAATGTGTTAATGAATAAGACAATCATGGTCCCTGCTCTCAGTAGCTTGGAACAACTAATGGAGACAAAATAAACACATTGTTGTAGTGGGTACCATGAGAGAAATAAAGCCCCGATATCTAGAAATCTATGTAGGTAGTAAGGAATGTCTTCTTGGAGGAAGGAAGACCTGTCTGTTGCCTAAATCTAAAGAATGAGAATTGGAAACAGAGAGCTATAGGTGGAGAAAAGAGCTCCAGCCATGTAAAGGATTTGGATTTTATTCAAGTGCAATGGAAAGTCATGGATGAGTTTATAGGCAAGGAAGTGAGAGGAGGTAATTTATGTTTAAAACTGTTGGCCTGGCTGTTTTAGGAAGAATGGATTTTAAAAGGGGAATTGTACCCATCCAGACAAGACATGATGGGGCATTGGACTAGAAAGAGTAAGAGTAGAGATCAAGGCAGGCAAATGGATTGGATTTTAAATACATTTAGGAGGAAGACATGTCCATATTTGATGATAGTTGAATGTACAGAATGATGCAGAGTGATTCTTAGTCTTTTGCCTTAAACAACAGGATAGTGGTGCCATGTAGTAAAAATATAAGTCTGGGGAAGAAATTGGTGGGATAGTAGGTAGCAATCAAGAAATCCATTTCAACCTGCTTAGTAGAAATGATCATGAGCTTTCCAATCTGGAGATGTCAAGGTGTAGTTGCATATTTGAATATGGAGCCCAGAAGCAGTTTTGGGCTGAAGATAAAACATGATATTGAAAGCCATAGAAATAGATGAGATAATGCTGAAAAAAACACAAAAACCTATTGTGAGAGGTATAGAGAGTCTGGGACCAAATACTGGAGTCATTGGGAAAACAAACAAAAAACTGAGAGGGTGAGGTCAAAACAGAGATAAACCAGGAGAGAGAGTACTGTCTTAGAATCTTCAAGAAGACAGTATTTCAGGAAGGAGAGTAGGGGCAACTACACTGAATATTGATGAGAAACAGATGAAGTTAGAACAGAGAAGAAGCCTTCTTAGCAGCATAGACATCATTGGTAACCTTGGAATAAATAGCATTTCAGTGGAGTGGGGAAGGGGGGGACATAGCCCAAACTGGAGTGGAAGGGGTGAGTGTGAAGCGAGGCAGTGGAGACAGCAGGTATAAACAATTTTTGAAAAGTCATTCTGTAGGAAGGAATAGCAAAAGGGGATATCTGAGGGGAATATGAGGTGTTAGGAAGATTCTTCTTGAATAGTAAAGATATGCATGTTCATTGCTGATGGGAAAGGCAAGGCAGAGGAAGAATTTGATGATGTAGCTAAGAAAGGGATGCAAAGCCTTTGGAAGGCTAGAGCAGGTAGGAAGCTTGAGCCTCAACAGATGGAGGACATTTCTTTAATAATAGGGAATGAGGTAGAGATAGACATAGATGCAGGGAAATGGAAAATGAGAACATTTAGATTCTATCATTGAAATATGATGCATAATCATGGCAGAGGTAAGCCAACTGTAGGGCAGGAAATCTGAGAGAAGAGAAACATCTAGTGACTGTAGGAAGCTTTAGGAAGAAGCATTTATACATAAGTATTTCTAGCATTTGGTAGAGGCTCAATACATGTTGTTGAACAGATAGATGAAAGCATGACATTTTAGTTACAAGAACAGGCTCACAATTCTCAGACAGAAAACTTAGACAAAATTGTGCATATAGAAGATTTAGTTCAAAACCACATTTTGGGGATGCCTGGGCGGCTCAGCAGTTAAGCATGTGCCCTTCGTCTCAGAGCATGATTCTGGAGTCCCAGAATCTAGTCCCACATCCACTTTTTTTCTTTTTTTGTGAGTAAAAGGAGTGAGTGGGCATACATAAGATTATTAGACACCCATTAACCAGTACTTCCAGGCATGATACAGAATGTTCCCATCACCCTAGAAAGTTCCTTCATGCACTTTTCCAATGATCCTTGAGCCCCGGTAGCTCAGTGGTTTAGTGCCACCTTCAGCCCAGGGCGTGATCCTGAAGACCTGGGATCGAGTCCCACGTCAGGCTCCCTGCATGGAGCGTGCTTCTCCCTCTGCCTGTGTCTCTGCCTCTGTGTGTGTGTGTCTCTAATGAATAAATAAATAAATAAAGTATTTAAAAAAAAGATTCAAAACCACATTTTGTAAAAACCTCTTAAGGGTTCAACCAGAAGAACTACACTTGCCAAGTTGCCCCAGCCATGGTCTAGAGAATATATTTTCAAGACCCTAGTGTACAAGAAAATTACATATCTTCTCATCACACAAACCCTCTAATTTGTGTGAAAAAAAAAAGGGATCCCTGGGTGGTGCAGCGGTTTAGCGCCTGCCTTTGGCCCAGGGCGCGATCCTGGAGACCCGGGATCGAATCCCACGTCGGGCTCCCGGTGCATGGAGCCTGCTTCTCCCTCTGCCTGTGTCTCTGCCTCTCTCTCTCTCACTGTGTGCCTATCATAAATAAAAAATAAAAAAATAAAAATTTGTGTGAAAAAAAAAAAAAAGCTGGTGAAGTTAAAAAAAACAACAAACAACCCACAGGAAGTTTTGGATATTAGCACATCAGCAATGCCAAAATTACATGCAGTTAACCATTTCTGACCCTATTATATATGGACAAATGAGATGTTTATAACACTTATCATCCTCTATTTTTAAAATATATTTTTCTGTTATCATCATCAAAAAACTCCATTTACTGGTTCTACTTGAGACTGTTCTCCAAAACCATTTCCTAACACTGAGTAAAAATGTTCTAAACCTCCTGGTAAGCCTCAGAGTATTGATTATCTTCTAATCTAGTTTTGACTTGGCCTTGAAACTTCAGCCATAAAAGATTTAAAAGATTTTGCCCTTCACTAAAAGCTATCATCTGTAATCCTAGCACTCGCCCATTTCAGAATCCAGATGACTGAATGTCACATTCGGTTACCTTTATAAACCCCCAAATCAAAGCTTCTAATATCAACACTTGCCTTACTCATCACTCTTGCTTCTCAGCTCCCAATTTATTGATAATTCTTTACCACCCCTTGCCACTTACTGTCTGCAGGGCTTGAATGGTCAGAGCAGCTAAGCAGGCTGCTGGACTCAAACAGCTTTAAAAGTTCCACAAATTTCATACAGAAAATGGGAAAACATAAAAACCATGCATGTCAAAATGTCATCCCATGTTGACAGTAAATCACTTAGATAACATTTAGTTTGTCTTTGGTGTGCTATCCAGAACCACTAGCAGCTGTCGTGTGTATGCCTGTGTGTGTGCAGACATGTGTGTTTCAAAGTAATTTCTTAAGCCCTTAGAAAATGCTGCGGTTTTTGCCTCCATTCGTCTTTTTTAACCTTTTACAAATAGCCAAAATAATGTACGGATGTGCGATTTCACTGTCCTTTTCTCTCAAATGCAGGCAATAAAAGTTGATTTGCACTAACAAGCTAAAAGCTCTGAGTGCTACCAGACTGTGATGCATTCCAGGAGGGAGGGTACCTTTCAGATCCTATGATGGTAGAAAGCCTCTTCACAAACAACACTGCAAAGATTTAGAATCCAAGGCTAGGATCCAATCTATTGTTCAGGAGTCAGCCAGTATGGAAGAAAAGATCAACTGAAAATTGGTCAGAATAGAGACAATCTCCTGCTCTGGTTGCTTTTGATTTCAGCATAGTCCACAGGTAGTATAGCTGATGCAAATTAAGCCTTTCCTTCTCTCTTCAGTATTGCTCTGCAAGGATGCTGGTTATGGTAGCATTAGCAATACGGCATAAAAATGTTTGTGAGGAAATATATGTGGCAAATTTATATATGCGAGCAATATCCTATGTTTATGCCACTAGCTGGCAGTTGAAATTTCCATTAGTTACAAAGTAGAAAATATAGTAAAAAATATGTTAAAAATGAAAATATTCCTCTGATAATACGCATCTACCTTTTCCATTTTACATTTCATTGGCAAAGGTACTAAATTTGAAAAGATGTTAATTTGAAAAGCTATTACTGTGGTCCTGCATAGAATTTACAGGCTAGAAACAGCACTGCCATTTTGCTAAGGTAGATTTAGCCTCAAATAAATATATATAGTGTTTCTTAAAAGGTGAAAGCATAACCGGATAGTTTCAAACCTCAACCAATATACAGAATACACATATAACCACTATGTAACCACCATGATTGTGCTGTTTAGGCAAACAAAAAGATGTCTCAGGAAAGGATGGAGCTCCCACAAGGAAAGAAATGTATCTAGAAAAAAATGAACATAGTTCATAATGACATTTTTGCATTTGGCTTTTCTCCCATCAAACAAAAGCAGCAAAATACAAGTGGAATATCACAATGAGTTTGGAAAAAATATATCAAACTATAAAGTTTCTTCATTTATTTATGGGCAGGAGTAGAGTGGTAGTGGTCTAAGAGCTTGGTCTTTGAAACCAAATACTGTCCATGTTCAAATACAAGCCATCGCTTACATCTTGTGCAATTTTGGGTAATTTATTTAACTTTGTGATGTCTCATCCTCCTTTTCTGTGTCTATATATTATACATATGCAATGTGCATATATATAAATATAGCCCCTTCATGGAATTGTGAGGATTACATGATTTATGTCTGTAGACTTCTGACTGGCACATCTTTAGCATTCAATAAATGTTAGATATTATTAAGTAATTGCAAATATATAATAAAAAAGAATAGCACATATGGCTTTGAGAATTTTTAACTCCACAAATAAATATCAGGTTTTCATGATTGGTAAGCACTTAGTAATAGTAGTAGTAGTAGAGGGGGAGGAGTGGGAGTTCTGGGTAGAGTAGTGGGATTGGCAATGCCT
Organism: Canis aureus; assembly: GCF_053574225.1. Taxonomy (NCBI): domain Eukaryota; kingdom Metazoa; phylum Chordata; class Mammalia; order Carnivora; family Canidae; genus Canis; species Canis aureus. The sequence continues at coordinate 9,057,540 of NC_135619.1, read as the reverse complement.
TAATGTTGAGGTAGAGATTTGTTTGTAGAGATTTCTTGGAAACTGCTTCCTAAAACAACACCTGTAATGACTTAGGAACCATAATTTGGCAGAGGGAGATGTTGAACAGTAATGTGGTTGCAACCGAGAACTCAGCCATCTCAGATTGCTCTCTGAAATTGCAAAGGCCCTTGAAAAATATCTCAGACTGCCTCATATTGAGGCAGGGGACTGGGGGACTTTTTCTCATTTCCCATTAGTCAGTGAGTGGCTGCAGGCTGCTCCTGGGGAGGGGCATCATCCTGGGCATGACAGCTCTCCTCGACCTTAGCAACTGTAGGGGAGAGGAAGTTCTGGGGCGCACACACTGCAGCTTTGACTACAGTTCACTGTCTATGTTGCTCAGATCCTGTTGCTTTATATAAATTCAAAAATCTAGGAGCAACCCTTCTAGGATTCTGGTTGAGGGAAAACTTAAAAAAAAAAAAAAGTAGTACAGTTCCTGTCATAACAATTGGTCTTGGCGCTATGAGTGATATTCATCAGCCTTCCTATTCTATTCTAGATTCCTGATACCCTTGGCTAGCAACTCTTGTGATATAAATATATTAGATCTACATACATTAGATCACAAGAGTATATTACTTATACTTAATATGGTGGTATAATCCTGGCTCTCAACCCTCAGGTTCTGAGGATTGGTCATCATACTTTTCAGACTGTGGCTACTGTACTTGTCCATTTAAAATTAAAATTGTGCAGAAGAGTATCAATCACCCAGGTATAAATAGTTTTCTCTTCTCTGCTAGGACATGGTTTCTTTCCTGCCTGCTGGCCTCTTGGTACAATGAACCTAAAGGAATTGTTGGCAGAGTAGCTTTAAGCTTAATAGGGCTTTGGCAACATTCCCTGGTAGAAGTACCTCCACCCCCTGCACCCGCCCTCCACCTCCCTGCCCTTAGGCTCTCTGGTCCTTCTCAGTTTAGAATTGTAGGGATATCCCTAGGAGTAATGATTAGTGAAGTCTTTACATCCTTGTATCTAATATTCCAATTTTTCTCTTTTCAGACCTGTGACCAATCTCATGAGGAAAATTAAAATTAGGACTGGCTCTTCAGAATTGCTCTAAATTAAAGTAAGTTTCCTGAGCTTTTGTCCTCCAACATTAACCAGTTGTCTTATCACTTAAATGAGTCAAAAAATAGTTTGATTATCAAAGGATTTATAAAGATTCTGAGAAAACTGATGTTATCTTGGAATATTTTTTCAAAAATATTTTCTTGTGATCACCTTGCGTTTAATTGATTCTTTGCTCAAAATACAAATGTATAATTGCAATTTAAACTTCGATGTTGTAAAACTAAAATAATCTTATTTAAGAATTCCTAGCTCAAAATTAAAGTCCCCAAGGTCTGCTTTAACACAGTTTACTGAATTTTTTTAAATAAATTTTGCTTACATATCAATGACTTCCCATTATGATTCTATACATAGGAGTGGACACAGATGTCACACGTGTGAAATTTATTTTTTCTGTAATTTTAGTTCTCTAGTCTTCCTCTATTATAGAATGGGTGAAAAGTTTATTCAGATTTTATTCTTAGAAAAAAAGTTTAAGCAAGTCTAAGTAAGCTACAAGTCCATTAAAAGTAATAGAAGGAGATAGAGATCAGCTCTAAGTAAATCCTGTGCAAAGGAATTTATCTTTCAAGCATTCACCTCTTCTGGAAGATAAGAAAGGTTTTCTTAACCAATTAATTGAGACTCAACTAAATGTCATGGCAAACAAATTCAAATTTTACAACATGAAGCCGTTTCTTATTGCAAACTTGGCAAGAACACTGTAAACTTGTATAAAGTGATGATATAGCACTTCCAGGATCCCTGCTGTGCTTCCTGATTAACAGATTTAAATCTATGGCTTATTGGAGAAAACAATGATTGGGAATCAAAACAGCTACTGATTCAGATTCTAGAATAGCTACTCCCCAGCCTTCTAATGAAAGATGAGACTGGTATTTGACTTTATGACATCATTATGGCACAGTAGATTGACAATAAGGGGCCAAGAATTTGTCCTGAGGTTTTCTTGGAAATGATGGGGCGAACCTGAAATCAGGATAGCAACATCTTGGAAGGAATCCGGGATTTACTTCATTTGTTATTCAAACTCCACTCAGTTATTAACTGGCTTCACTTGGTTATCAGCATACATATCTGCTTAGACCTCTAGATGTTAAGCTCTTAGAGAGAAGGAGTCATTTATTTATCTGTTTCCACACAGGGACTAGTAACATGCTTCACACATAGCCACCATTCATTTATTTGATAAAAATAGCATTTTGATTTTATATGGTAAATTTTGGCCACAGCATTTTTTAATCCACTAAAAAACCTGTATATTTCAGTTAGTCAAAATCATATTTATTGAACATTGACCATGTAGTCTCTATACTTAATGTGTGTATATGTGTCTCTGTGTGTGTGTGTGTGTGTGTATGAATTATCAGAGCTTTTTTAAAATTTTTAAATTATTTTTTAAAATTTATTCATGAGAGACTCAGAGAGAGAGAGAGAGAGAGAGGGAAAGAGAGAGAGGCAGAGACACAGGCAGAGGTAGAAGCAGGCATGGGACTCCATCCCCGGGTCTCCAGGATCACACCCTGGGCTGAAGGCAGTGCTAAACCACTGAGCCACTCAGGCTGCCCTCTCAGAGCTTTTTAAGTGAATAAACATGCAAAACAAATTCAAGGAGAGTTCATTATAGGCTGAATTTGTCAATGGATGCTCAATGGAAAAGGCAGAACTTGAGCTCCCCTCAGGGGGTAGAGAAAGATAGCAGCATTCTCCATATTTGGATAGGGACAATCTCACAGTAAAAGAACTTTGCTTTGATAAGGAGCTCATGTACAAAGTGTTCCCACTGTCATCCTCTGTAAACAGCTTGGTCCCCAAGGCACTGAAGGAGAGTTTTGACTAATTGTGACTTCCAGGAAAATTGGTAAGTTGGGTTCAGACTGATACTTGCTTATAACTGGAATCATCCCTAGGATTTTAAACATTACAAGATGTATGTGAAACCAAGGGAATCTGGGTAGTTGAATGAGGAACTCAGCTGTCCCTCAGTAGTTCATGCCAATATGAGAGTACAAAAACAATGATTATGTGGCTGCTGTTATTACTGTTACTACTAAACTTGATGAGTTTATATGTTGTTTTAATAGTGATTTTTATTGCCCAGCATCCAACTTAATAACTTCATTTTCTGGGTGGACATGACTCCTATTGCTGCTGGCTATTGTGGTCCACATGAAAAATGAACATGGTTGGTTGAGTCTCAATTCTAACACTTTGGACAAAAAGCTGTCATGGACCTGTTACAACAAATTTTAGGTCCTGAAGTCTGATTTACTTCTAATTAGTTAAATCTGTCAGTATGTATAAGGTGTAGGAAAGACAGGAAGGGATATAGAACTGAATCTATTGGATAAGCTTCATCGTAGGTTTCTGTAATATCTGCCCTAAGGGGCAATTGTGAAGATCTTTTTATTATGGGTATTTTAAACTATATGTAAACCTAGATAGACTATTAAAAACGTGTCCTCATGTGCCCATCAAAAACTTCAGTAACCATTGTTACTTGGCCTATTTCATCTGCATGCCCACCCACTCTCTCTTTCTAACTCAAAGATTATTTTAAAGCAAATTAGAGACATCATCTCATTTCATCTGTAAATACTTTAGTATTTATCTCTAAACCATTAGAATTCTTGTTTACATAACAATAATACCATGGTATGATTTTAAAGATCACAGTCAGACCTCCTCTATCCTTAACCTGTTTACCAATGTCTGAAATTCTACAAACTTTAAAGCTTTTTGTTGGAAGATAAAAACCAACACCCCATTAGAATTGTTACAACAAAACCTTTCCAGTTATGATTTATGAAAAACAAGGTACCTGAATTTGTGAGACAACAATGGGCCATTTTTGCAATTATATCTAGAATAGGCAGGCACAGTCATCTAAGAAAGTTTAGAAATCATGACAAATACCCCAAGATCCTAAGATTATTTGCTATCTGAGTGTATAATAATAGTCACAAATGTGCCAGATCAGAGAACGGTAGGATTCCAAGCCTGGTCTCCAAAGGCTACCATCATCTGGCTCTATCTTACCTTCTATGCCTTTCTTGGATAACTTTCCTGTGACTAACTAATCCTCTGTAACCTTGCCTGGTAAGTGTATCACCCAAGAATTTTTCTCCTTTCTAGTCATCCCTGCTCAACCACTCCTGTACCCCACTCCCATGTGAGATGTGTTGGATTTCTCTAACATAGCTAAGAAAATAAAACAGATGGATAGTTATGTTGTGTATTAAAACAGACTAAATTTCAATTCTTACTTTGAGTGCAACATGATTATTACTAGTTTTGGGGTTTGGAATTCTGAAAATTTCTACCAAACTCAATGGCTTCCTCAAAATTTCTTGAGTTCACTTCCAGCGTGTACTGATGACTTACCTTAAAGGAAATAACTAGAAGACATGCAAATTATTAGTCAGCAGCTGCCTGAAGAGTACTATGGAAGATGAAATTTGAAGTTCCTATGCCAGGCTGAGCAGCCCATCCATCCTGATGAGTTAAGAGAAAAGTCACTCTTAATTTTTATAGGGCGGATTTTGACTGCTCTTCATGCAAAAATTTTTCATCTACTGCAGGAGGGAGAGACTGTGGCAATGAAACTTATGAGCTATTGGCATGTGGAAGATGGAGAATTTTGACAAAAACTTTATTCCTGCAGTTCACTCATGCCCCTATTACAATCAGGACTCCACATGGGGCAAAGAAGGGGATGAAAATTATGACCTATCATGGTTTGGTGAAAGGAGCGCTGATAGGATAATTAGAAGATACCTTATAATTGATTTGTAACAAGGTACCAAGTTAGAGAGCTGATTGCATGTAAATCTCTGCTTGTAGTGATTTCTTGTTATATAGGATATAAGAATTATTGATATTAATTTATAAAACATTGGATATAATATAAAGTCCTAGAAGGAATAAGTAAAAGTGGGCAGCGTTCTAGAGGGATGTAGCACTCTTCCACCTCTAGCAAATGATTTACTACCTGATGCCCCATGAGAAGCGATGGTGGGGGGCAAAGAGGCCACAATAAGTTGCCCCAGGCACCAGCCAGGGGAACTCAGTTGCCTACTACTGTGTCTGCACCCTTATGCAATGAATAATACTTTGTTGCATTGAAGACAAATGTTAGTCACAGATGAGTAGCCTAATTGTGATTTCAAGTAGTATAAAATTGAAACAGGCACTCATTTGACATTTAACTTATATTTTGCATTGGCTTTTTATCTAATGGGTGTATATTCTTTTTCCTTAACTAGATTGTAAACCCCACTGAAAAAACAGACTCCCCATTTTGCTATTCTCAATGCACAACTCATTGCTCCAGGCAAAATAGTCAATACGGTTTTCAGTTGCCATTGCAGATAATAGTCTAAGTAAACACTGACTCTGAGTGCTAAAATTTTTGCAAAGCTTGTTCTTGAGGAAAAACGTGGTTTAACCTGATAAATCCCCTTGTGACACATAATCACACATAGAAGTAAAATAGATTTCTAGATGAATAAGAAAACTCATTTAAAATGCCTAATGTGAATAATGGAATATTAAGTCTTTCACTTTCTCTACTGTGATTCACGATATTTTGGATCTATTCTAAGTTATCACAAGTTAGCACTACGCTAAACTTTTTCTGGAGGTTGTAATCTTAGATTATCTCACAGCTGTTTAGAATTGGCAGCCCAAAAGTCTGGAATATAATTCAAGTCTTGTACCATCTTTTACTACTCCTAGTCTTTCTGCAACTTATTCTTGAGCTAATTGAGAAAATAAGAGAGCTACATCAGTAAGCCTTTCTCGCCCAAAGTAACATATAATGAATTATGTCTCTAATTTTTGGAAGGATAATAACTTTTGCATTTCCCATGAAACTTCTATGGAGGATGTCGTAGATCATGTCATTCAATGTCTGCAGAACAGTACCCTAAAATCAGACACATCATTCAAAGTTGAGGCTAAAAAGAAATTTTTTACCTAGAAAATTATAAAAGCCAGAAATTATACACTTTCTACTTTTGTGCAAATTCTTTCCTTGACTGGGATACTAGGAAGCTTACATGGTTTTTATGTTCAATCCTAAAAACCATACTGAGCTTTGTTATTGGTACATGTGTTTTCTCTTTTGAGCTATGTTTATTCTTTAATTTGTGCTTTTCTACTTTTATATTTTTCATTTTCACGTCCTTTTTGAAAGGATGTGGTATACAAATATATTTTAACTGAAGTCACACTTAGCACTAAATGGGCAGCCAATATTCTGTGAAGGCTGCACTCATAACTATGTAAGCAACAGAGTGACATTTACCTTGCCTGAACTACACTGGATAGGCCTGTGAAAGAATTGGATGATAAGCTATTTAAGAAAGTTCACCTAAGCAAGCTAGAAGGGAGTTGTCTGCTGGATGAAGGAAATAGCTGAAAGAGATCTTGAAGATTAAAATTTATATAAGAAAATATGGCTTGCTCAAGAGGGCCAGGCAGCTAGTACAGTGCTGTGAGTGGAAAAGGTCTTTTGAATACCAACATGGTTTTCTATGACTTATTCTTGGATGACTTTTGAACACTTTTTAAAGATTCATTTATTTATTAGAGAGAGAGAGAGAGAGAACAAGCACATGAGCAAGAGGGGCAGAGTGAGAGAGAGATAGAGTCCCAAGCTGACTCCATGCTGAGCATGGAGCCTGACTTTGGGCTTGATTTCAGGACACTGAGATCATGACCTGAGCTGAAACCAAGAGTCCAATGCTTAACTGACTGAATCATTCAGGCACCCCTGACCTTGGAACATCTTGTGACTTCATAGGCAATGTTCCCTGAAGGGCTAGGCCAAGACAGCTAGAGAGAAGTTCAAGATTTGCAAGGATCACCTGTTTGTCAAGGATCACCTGTTTGTAGCCGTAGATAGAACAGAAAGCATCAGGCTTCATTATTTTGGGGTCAGGGACCTGAAAAATAATTGCTCTTTCCTCATGTTCAGTGACATCTCTGGGTACCCCATAATGTGAGTGTCAAAATGAACCATGGATCATACTTAGTTGCCATCATTTTGAGGCATACCAAGATGGTCATGACAATTTATCATCCAGACAAGTTTGGACAGGAGAGCCCAAATCCAAGACTGATGCTTGGTCAGATGGGAAAGGGCTGGAAAGGGCAGTCTGGAGGAGTCAGTACAGAAAAACAAGGATTGTGGTTGTCAAGGACAGAATTTTGGAAGACAGAACTAGAGGCTAATTTTTAGTGTAAGTGGATGTCTGATCTTAGGGAAGAAACTTTTCTATTTTTAAAATAAATTTTCATTTTTGGAGCAGTTTTAGGTGTATAGGATATTGTGCAGAAAAGATAGAGCTCCCAAAAACTCATTGCTCCCAGTTTCTCCTATTGTCAACATGTTGCACTAATGTGGTATATTTGTACACTTGGTAAACTGATATTGATATTATTAACTAATGACCAAAGTTTATATGTGGATTCACTCTTTGTCTTATACAGTTCTCTGGGTTTTGGTCAAAGGCATAATCTCATGTATCTACCATTTCAGTGTTGTAGAGTTTCACAGCACTAAAATGCCCCATAACCAACCTATTCACCCCTTGCCATGGCCTCCTTAACTCCTGGCAACACTGATCTTTTTACTGTTTCTACAGTTTTGCCTTTTGTACAATGTCTTATATAATTGAAATCATACAGTTTTTTCAGACTGATTTCTTTTACTTAGCAAGTTTTCTCCATGTCTTTCAAGAGCTTGATAGCTTTTTTAAAATTCCTGAATAATACTTTTCATATGGGTATATGAGTTTATCCATTTCCTTTTGAAGGACATCTTGGTTATCTCCAATTTTTGGCAATTATGAATAAAGCTGCTGTAAACATTTGAGTACAGGTTTCATTTAGACAAAGTTTTCAGTTCATCTGAGTGAATACTAAGGAGTGTAATTACAGGATTATATGATAAATCTATGTTTGAGTTTGTAAAAAACTGCCAAACTGTCTTCCAAAGTGGCTGTTACTACTTTTGCATTCCTACCAGCAAAGATGACTAAGAGTCCCTGTTGTACCACATCTTTGTCAGTGTTTGGTGTCAGTACTTTGGATTTTGAACATTCTAATAGATGTAGTAGTATCTTGTTTTAATTTTTAATCACCTGAGTATATATGATGTCAAACACCTTTTCATATGCTTATTTGTCATCTATATATTTTCTTTGGTGGGGTTCTATTTAGATCTTTGGTTCACTTTCCAATTAGGTTTCTTGTTTTCTTATTGTTGAATTTTTAAGGGTTCTTTGTATATTTTGAACATAAGTTCTTCATCAGTTATTTATATATTTGGGAAATATTTTGTTTCAGACAGTGTCTTGTCTTTTCATTCTCTTGAGATTGTCTTTCACAGAGTAGAATTTTAAATTTTAATGAAGTCCAACTTATCAATTTTATCTTTCATGAATTATAATTTTTGTGTTATATGTAAAAAGCCATCACCAACTCAAATAATTTGGATTTTCTATTTTATCTTCTAGAAATTTTATATTTGACATTTAGGTTTTTGATCCACCTTGAGCTAATTTTTGTGAAGGGACTATAATAGTTCTAGATCCATCTGTTGAAAAGACTATCCTTTTTCTATTGAATTGCCTTTGCTCCTTGTCGAAGATCAAACACTATATAGGTCTATTTCTGGACTTTCTGTTCTATTCCTTTGATAAATTTGTCAACTCTTTTGCTAAGAACACACTATCTTGATCACTGTAGCTTCCTAGTACCTCTTAAAGTCAGATATTGTCAGTCTCCTGACTTTACTCTTCTTTAGCATTGTTTTGATTATCCTGGGTTTTTGTCTTTCATGTAAACTTTTGAGTCAATGTTGATATCCATAAAATAATCTGCTGAGATTTTGCTTGGGATGGCACTGAGTCTATAGATCAATTTTGGAAAATGTTTGTTTTAATATTGTCATCCTATTCATGAACAGGGGCTATCTCCTTATTTAGACCTTTGATTTCTTTAATCAAAATTTTATAGTTTCCCCTTAGATATTTTGTTAGATTTATGCCTAAATATTTATTTTTGTATTTGGTCCTAATTAAATGGTATTTTGTTTTAAATTTCATAATATATTTTTCATTGTTAGTACTATAGGAAAGGAACTGACTTCTCTATATTGACTTTATATCCCATAACCTTGCTATAATTGCCTATTAGTTCCTGCTTTTTAATATTCTTTTACTTTTTCTACATAGACAATCATATCTCCAAATAAGATAGTTTTATTTCTTTCTTCCTAATATATATACCTTTTATGTCATTTTCTTGTCTTATTTTAATTTCTAGGACTTCTAGTATGATGGTAAATGGCAGTGGTGAGAGAGAAGACATCCTTATCTTGTTCCTCATCTTTGGGAGAAAGCATCTCTTTTCTCACCATTAAGTATAAAGTTAGTTTTAGACATTTTGTAGATGTCATTTACCAAGTTGAGAAAATTCTCCTTTATTCCTAATGTTCCTAATTTTCTGACAATTTTTATCATGAATGGGTGTTGAGTTTTGTCAAATCCTTTTGCTGCATCTTTTGATATGATGATATGATTTTTCTTCTTTTTTTTTTTTTTTTTGATTTTTCTTCTTTAACCTGTGGATGTGGTAGATTATATTAATAAGATGTCGAACCAGCCTTACATACCTCAAATGAATCCCAATTGGTGTATAATTCTTTTTATACATTGTGTATAATTCTTTTTACACATTGTTAAATTGATTTGTTACTATTTTGCTGAGGAATTTTACATCTATGGTCAGGAGACATATTAGTCTATAATTTTCCTTCTTAGAAATGCCTTTTCTGATTTTTTTAAATTAGGGTAATACTGACCTCATAGAATGACTTAGAAGGTATTCCCTCTGCTTTCATTTCCTGGAAGAGATTTCAGAGACTTTGTCTCCATCTTTTTTCATTTTCCTGCTGGGCATACTTTTCCCTGAGCACAAAAGCACTAATGAGGGGAAGAAGACTTGTAGGCAGAGGTGATCCTCAGATGGGAAGATTAGCTTTACTACATAGTTTCTATGTTAGTGTCATTATAGCCTATTGATAGCATTACTAGTAATGGCTCAACAGGCAACATGCTTAATCTAAAAAGTCTAACTAGTTTATGAATAGAGACAGAGAAAGGTCTTGATTTACAGCAGCTATATTGGATCTATAAACCAAAGAAACAATGTTCATGTACATAGTGGGTAATGAAATACTGATTACACATTGACTTGGTAAGCTCTGCTTGCTCTGATATACCACCATCAACGAACTGTCTTAAAACATAAAGAGATGTTGTGTTCAATGATGCTTGAAAACAAAGTAAAAATATATATTCTTAAGTGTATTTGAACGACATTTGGAAATCAGCTACATGTTAGAATAAGATAAAACAACCACTCTATTTTATTTCATTTCCAGGTCTGAAATAAGAGGATCATAACCTTATAGAATTTATGAGAATAAAATAAAAATTTATTAATATTTTTTCAGCATCTACAGTTTTAAGTATTTAAGTGTATACAAAATGAGTCAAACAGAGCTTTTGCCTTTGACTAGAATGTACTTTAGAAAATGATAGTACAGTTACAAATATCATTCTAAAACAAAAGCCAGTGGGCAGCCCGGGTGGTTCAGCGGTTTAGCACCGCCTTGGGCCCAGGATGTGGTCCTGGAGACCCGAGATCGAGTCCCATGTCAGGCTTCCTATGTGGAGCCGGCTTCTCCCTCTGCCTTGCTCTGTGTCTCTCACAAATAAATAAATCTTTAAAACAAAAGCCAATGAGAAAAGTCACTTAACAGTGGTACCAACACAGAGCTGTAGGGCATGGCTCAGCAAACTTATACTTTAAAAGGCCAGATAGTAAACATTTTAGTCTTTGAAGGCTGTATATATAGTCTTTGCTGTACCTACTCAACTCACTTTTATAGCACAAAAGCAGCCATAGACATTACATGAAAAAAATTAGCATGGCTGTGTCCCAGTAAATATTTATAAAAAAAAGGTGGCTGGCCAAATTTGAGTCGTGGCTATAATTTGACAGCCCCTACCCTAGAGTCTCAAAGGAAAGAGAAAGAATATTGTGAAAAATAGTTTTCAAATTATAAAGCTCTGTACAAATGTAAAGTTATTATTAATTAAGTTTATTGAAGACTGATACAGTGTCTAACTTGATGTTAATGAACAACTAATAGTCCCTGGCTGATAAGCCAATTTGTTGCCAGCTGAATCAAGGGAGTTTGACTATAATAATTAAGGGTAATAAACCACACTCATCCTTTTCTTAGAGGAAAGGGAAGAAGAAATACATCCTTCATATTTCTTTTATCCTTTTCGAAGAGATTTACCTTCCCAAGAGTTTAGCAAATTTTAAATACATCTTTGTCACTTTTCCCTGATGAACTTGGGGATTTAATCTAATTCCCAACTTAATATGAGAACCTGTTATCCCCTTCCCCACCTCTGTTAATTGCACTTGAATTCTAACCCTTCCTGGTGCTAAGTTGGGAGTCAGGAGTTCCAAAAGCTCAGCCAAGGGCACCTCAATTTGGTAAGTCTCCCGATAATTGTAAGTCTTTTTTTCTCTTCCTCTTTCTCACTCAGTGACTTAAGCTCATTCAAGTCTGCCTCTCCTCAAAATGAAATTTCCATTTTTTAGAGTTCAGCAAGGAGGTCTTTTGTCTCAGATTTGGAGCCAAGTAGATGACGTTTAGCTGCTCAGTGGAACATTTTATTTTATCATCATGAGACCAAACACCTGAAGGTTTTTGAACTTGAGGGGTTTGCCCACCAGAGAGGAGTCTATGGCAACCCAATCCCTATCACTATATTCTCAAATCTGGCTCCTTGAAGTCAACACAAATCTGTCTTAACAGCTTACACATTTTGACAATTATTTTCTGTAACACACACAGAGTAGAGCAGACACACAAAATGTTAGCAACTTATTTACCCTATCATGGAAATCGTTGGCACCAAGTGGTTTCAATCGTTACCACCAAGTGGTAACTGGAGTTACGCACGTTTTTCACTCATAATCAGTTAACATGATTTAATTGTTTCTATCCCTTTAGGTGCAGCTCATTTGAAAGTATGATTACTACCGTTTTAAAATGACAAAGCTTAGCAGGGAATTTATATGTGAATGGTAGCAAAAACTTTCATTGCTATATTAATTACCCCTATGCAGAACTTCAGGATTCAACAAATCTTTTTGTCTGCCTCTTAGAAGCATCATATTACTAAGAATACATGTTTCACCTCTTTATAAGAAGGTCCATCCGTATGCATCTCATATTTATTGGCATTCACTTTACATCATCTTCCAAGGTTTATTTTTAAACATTAAAATGTATCTTAACTAACTTGGAATAAAAATCAGTAACCCATTTTCCAATTATTTGCTTGGTGATTTTTCACCAATATTTTTCATTATTTTAAGAGCTTTATTTCTGCCAGACAGCTAGGTGAAGTTCTGTAATCCATACCTCATACTTGACATTCCAATTCTGCAGAGTAAATTTAATGCCTACACTCATATCAGTAACTGATTATAATCTCTTAGTGGGTAGGAAGCAGAGCTGTTTAATTTTCTATATGCAGCTCTCAGATAGCAACAAGTTCAGAGATTCACCAAACACATATATTTGCAGAATGATAAATAGTTTTTGCAGCAAAATACCCAGTAAAGTGAAAAATTATCAATTTTATCCCATCTTAAACTCAGAGAGAGAAGAAACTAATAGAAGATGCATGTGTAGTTGCCTTGGTCCTGAGGCAAAGAGAGCCTCCATGTCTGCGCAGATGATAAAAAATAATCAGGTGGGCATCACCTTGGTATATGCACCATTCTGATAATAAAATTTGAAGTCCTGTTCACAAGAAACATTTTCTGCTCTAGCATAGGAATATTGAATTTCATAACTTGGAAAGTAGGCTCAAACAGGCTATTAGAAGTTTTTCAAGTCTTAGCTAATGAGCCACATTTTATTTAAAGTAGGTTTTTAAATTTTTTTTTATTTTTTTAAAATTTTTATTTATTTATGATGGTCACACACAGAGAGAGAGAGAGAGAGAGGCAGAGACATAGGCAGAGGGAGAAGCAGGCTCCATGCACCGGGAGCCCGACGTGGGATTCGATCCTGGGTCTCCAGGATAGCGCCCTGGGCCAAAGGCAGGCGCTAAACCGCTGCGCCACCCAGGGATCTAGCTGCACCACCCAGGGATCCCTAATGAGCCACATTTAAGTAAAGGATACTCTTGTCCTCACTTGTAAAAACTAGAATATGCTCTGAATTACTAAACCGTTAACTGTGGGCATGTTAGCCAGTTCCCTATGGCAGAAACATTCTAAATGGATATAATGAAAAACACCTGAAGTATTAAAACTGGCAAAGGGACCGTGGACTGTGAGGGGACAAATGGTCAGAGGACTTTGTTTTTATAATTTAAATGACAAAGGAAGATTCTGGTTTTCCCTTGTTATTATTTGAATCCCCCCCCCCATTCGTCTCTGCTTCTCTTTCTCTTTCTTTCTCTTATGTTGATGCTTGTCTCCTTTCTCCCTCTCTCTTTTTTCTTTCTTTTTAAAGATTTATTTAGTTGAGAGAGAGAGAGAGAGAGCAAGCATGGGGTAGGGTGGGGGAAGGAGCAGAGGTAGAGAGAAACTCAGGGAGATTCCACCCTGAGCACGGAGCCCAATGCAGACTCATCCCACTCATCCTAGGACCCATGAGATCATGATCTGACCCGAAACCAAGAGTTGGAAGCTCAACTGACTGTGCCACCCAGGTGCCCCTGTCTTTTTCTTTATATAAGAATTTTTTTAAATTACATATTTTAATTAAACATCTCTAAATAAGAAAATGATGTAAGGAATAGAATTTTGTTATAAAATTATCAAATTTGGGGGAGGGGAAGTAGACCAGAGAAGCATCTTTTAATAATTTCTTATTTTTGATGGCAGAGTGATTTTTAGATATGTCATTTGAATCTGAAAAATTTTATCTTGGAGTTAGAAATTCGTTCTACTTTGTGAGAATTGGTTAGTTATTAATAAATTATCAACTTTTTACTGTTTTCATAAATATTTATTAAACTTGTTACTAATAGGGATAGTGGGCTTAATTAGACTCAGGTACTATGCTCAGGGAGCCTATGAATATTATGCATGAGTTCTAGTTGCTCCATATCTTTGCCAATACTGGTATGATCAGGTCTTTTAACTTTATATATACTCATAGATGTGTAGAAATATCTCATTATGGTTTTTAATTTGGATTTCCCTAACGAGTAATGATGATGAATATTTTCCATGTACTTATTTGCAATTAATTTACTTTCTTTGGTCTGTTCATATTATTTGCCTATTTTTTTTAATTGAGTTGTTTGTTTCTTATACTAAGCTTTGGAAGTGCTTTACATATTACCTATATGTCCTTTATCAGAAGTGTGGTTTTCAAATATATTTCTGCAATCTAAAACTTGCCTTTTCACTCTCTTAATGTCTCTTGAAAGCAGAAGTCATTAATTTTGAGAAAGTTCATTTTCTAATTTTTTTGTGTGGATTATGCTTTTGTGTTATATTTAAGAAATCATTTCCTAACCCAAAGTCACAAAGATTTTCTCCTATATTTTATTCTAGAAATTTTATAATTTTAGGTCTTTTATGTATGTGTGCAATCCCTTCTTTAAGAAATTTATTTATTTATTTATTTATTTATTTATTTATTTATTTACTTACTTATTTTAGAGAAAGCATGTGTGTGAGCACATGAGGGAGGGGCAGAGAAGAGAGGGAGAAAGAGAATCTCAAGCTGAACGTGAAGCTGGACTCGAGGCTCCATCTCATGACCCTGAGATCATAACCCCAGCTAAAATCAAGATTCCAATGCTTAACTGACTGTGCCATCCAGGCGCCCACATAATGTCTTTTGGATTAATTTTTGTATATGAAGCAAAATGGTAATCCAAGTTCAGTTTTGTATTTGGATACCCAATTATTTTAACACCATTTGATGAAAAGACTATCCTTTTTTCACTGAAATGCTTTTGCAGCTTTTTCAAAAGTCAGTTGACAATATATGTGGATCTGCCCTCAGAATTTTTTTAAAATATATTTTTTTAAATTTTTAAAATTTATTTATGGTAGTCACAGAGAGAGAGAGAGAGAGGCAGAGACACAGGCAGAGGGAGAAGCAGGCTCCATGCACTGGGAGCCCGATGTGGGATTCGATCCCTGGTCCCCAGGATCGCGCCCTGGGCCAAAGGCAGGCACTAAACTGCTGCACCACCCAGGGATCCCCCCTCAGATTTTTTATTCAGTTTCCTTCATCTATTTGCATTGATGTCAATACCATACTGTCCTGATACAGTAACATTATAACAATTTATGGAGTCAAGTAGTGTAACTTCTCCCACTTTGTTTTTCTTTCTCAAAACTGTTTTGGCTATTTTGGTTCCTTTGCCTTTCTGTATGAATTTCAGAAAAGCTTGTCTGTACCTAAGAAAAACGCTGCTGTAATTTTATTGTGATAGGGTTGAGTCTGTAGGTCAAGTAGGAGAGAATTAACATATTGACAATATTGAGTTTTCTAATGAATGAACATGGTATATTCTCCATTTATTTAGATCTACTTTAATTTTTCTCAGCAAGGTTTTGTCATTTTCAGCACATACGAGTTCTATAGGTATCTCACTACATTTTTACCTAAATATTTAATACCTTAAAAGTATTGTAAATGGCATTTTAAAATTGTCATTTCCACTTTCTCATTTATTTTTGTTTGTATGATCTTATATTGTAAAGTCTTGTTAAACTGTCTTACTAGTTCCAGTGGCTCTTTTGTAAATTCAACTGCATTTCCTGTGCAGATGGTCATAACACCTGAGGAAAAATATAGTTTACTTGTTTCTCTCCAACAAGTAAACTAGTAACATGTAAACAAGTAAACTAGTTTCTCTCCAATCTTGATTTCTATTTATTTGACTTACCTTATTACACTGACTAGAACATCCAGTAAAATGTTTAATAGAAATGATGAGAGCAGACATCCTTGCCTTATTCCTGATCTCGGAATGAAAGCATTCAGTTTTTCACCTTTAAGTATATTAGCTCTAGGTTTTTGATAGATACATTTTATCATATTGAACAGGTTCTCTTGTCCTAGTTTGCTGGGAGTTTTTATTAGGAACAGATTTGAAATGTTATCAAAAGCTTATTTTGCATCTATTGAGATGATCATATGGTTTTATTATTTTAGTCTTAATACCGTGAATTGTATTGATTGATTTTCTAATATGAAATAAGCCTTTCATTTCTTGGCTAAATCACGATTGGTTATGGTGTATTATATTTTTGTACATTATTGTATTGGTTTGCTAAATTAAAAAAATAACTTTTACATATGTGTTTATGAGGGAAATTTTCTTGTCTTAAAATATTTTTGTATATTTGATATCAGAATAATGCCAGTCTCATGGAATAAGTGGAGAAGTATCCCTTCCTCTTTGATTTTCTGGGTGAGTTTGTGTAAAATTATAGAAAAATTAATGAAGTCAAAGTTGATTTTTTGATGACAAACCTTTAGCTGGATAGACTAAGAAAATAAGATTCAAGTGAATAAAATCAGGGATAAAAGAAGAGACATCATGACCAACTTTTCAGAAATACAAATAATTTTAAGTGAATACTAAAACAAGTGTATGCCAACAAATTAGAAAACCTGGATGAAATAGACAAAATCCGGGAAAGACATAAATTGCTGAAACTGGCTCAAAATAAATAGAAAATCTGAATAGACCAATTGAATTAGTCATTTAAAAACTTCCCAAAAGAAAAGCCCAGGCCCAAATGGCTTTTTTAGTTAATTCTACCAAACATTTGAAGAATTCAGTCATTCAAAAGAAAGGGGGGGGGGGGGGAGGAGCAAGATGGCGGAGGAGTAGGGTCCCCAAATCACCTGTCTCCACCAAATGACCTAGAAAACCTTCAAATTATCCTGAAAATCTATCAATTCGGCCTGAGATTTAAAGAGAGACCAGCTGGAATGCTACAGTGAGAAGAGTTCGCGCTTCTATCAGGTAGGAAGACGGGGAAAAAGAAATAAAGAAACAAAAGGCATCCGAGGGGGAGGGGCCCGCGAGGAGCCGGGCTGAGGCCGGGGCGAGTGTCCCCAGGACAGGAGAGCCCCGTCCCGGAGGAGCAGGAGCTGCACCGACCTTCCCGGGGGAAAGGGGCCCGCAGGGAGTTGGAGCAGGACCCAGGAGGGCGGGGATGCCCTTGGGCTCCCTGGGACAGTAACAGACACCTGCGCCCCGGGAGATGGGCCGAGCTCCCTAAGGGCTGCAGCGCACGGCGGGACCCGGAGCAGCTGGGGGGGGGGGGGCTCCACGGAGGGGGCTGCGCGGCGGGAGCAGCTCCGGGGGGCTCGGGCGGAGGAAGAGGCTCCGCGGAGGGGGCTGCAGGGCGGGAGCAGCTCGGAGGGGTTCGGGGGCGGCTCCGCGGAGGGGGCTGCAGGGTGGGAGCGCGAATCCACCAGCGCAGGCGCCGGAGCACAGGGCGCCGGGACACAGCCCAGGATCCCGCCTCCCCCGGGACAGGCAGAGGCCGGGAGGGCCCAGGACAGCGAGGACGCTCCTGCCCCAGCTGAGCACATCAGCGGCCCGCCCCGGAGCCTCCAGGCCCTGCAGACGGAGAGCAACGGAGCTACTGCGGGGGCTGACTCCAGGTTTCCACAGCTGGCCCCGCCACTGGGGTTGTTCCTCTGGGGGCCTCACGGGGTAAACAACCCTCACTGAGCCCTGCACCAGGCAGGGGCACAGCAGCTCCCCCAACTGCGAACACCTGAAAATCAGCACAACAGGCCTCTCCCCCAGAACACCAGCTAGACGGACAACTTCCAGGGGAAGCCAAGGGACTTAAAGTACACAGAATCAGAAGATACTCCCCTGTGGTTCTTTTTTTTTGTTTTGTTTTGTTTTGTTTTGTTTTGCCTTTTGATTTGTTTCCTTCCCCCACCCCCCATTTTTTTCTCCTTTCTTTTTCTTTCTCTTTTTCTTTTTTCGTTTTTTTCTTCCCTTTTTTTTCTCTTTCTCTTTTCTTTCCTTCTTTCTCTCCTCTCTTTTTCTCCTTTTCCCAATACAACTTGCTTTTGGCCACTCTGCACTGAGCAAAATGACTAGAAGGAAAACCTCACCTCAAAAGAAAGAATCAGAAACAGTCCTCTCTCCCACAGAGTTACAAAATCTGGATTACAATTCAATGTCAGAAAGCCAATTCAGAAGCACTATTATACAGCTACTGGTGGCTCTAGAAAAAAGTATAAAGGACTCAAGAGACTTCATGACTGCAGAATTTAGAGCTAATCAGGCAGAAATTAAAAATCAATTGAATGAGATGCAATCCAAACTAGAAGTCCTAACGACGAGGGTTAACGAGGTGGAAGAACGAGTGAGTGACATAGAAGACAAGTTGATGGCAAGGAGGGAAACTGAGGAAAAAAGAGACAAACAATTAAAAGACCATGAGGCTAGATTAAGGGAAATATAAACGACAGCCTGAGAAAGAAAAACCTACGTTTAATTGGTGTTCCCGAGGGCGCCGAAAGGGACAGAGGGCCAGAATATGTATTTGAACAAATTCTACCTGAAAACTTTCTTAATCTGGGAAGGGAAACAGGCATTCAGATCCAGGAAATAGAGAGATCCCCCCCTAAAATCAATAAAAACCGTTCAACACCTCGACATTTAATAGTGAAGCTTGCAAATTCCAAAGATAAAGAGAAGATCCTTAAAGCAGCAAGAGACAAGAAATCCCTGACTTTTATGGGGAGGAGTATTAGGGTAACAGCAGACCTCTCCACAGAGACCTGGCAGGCCAGAAAGGGCTGGCAGGATATATTCAGGGTCCTAAATGAGAAGAACATGCAACCAAGAATCCTTTATCCAGCAAGGCTCTCATTCAAAATGGAAGGAGAGATAAAGAGCTTCCAAGACAGGCAGCAACTAAAAGAATATGTGACCTCCAAACCAGCTCTGCAAGAAATTTTAAGGGGGACTCTTAAAATTCCCCTTTAAGAAGAAGTTCAGTGGAACAGTCCACAAAAACAAGGACTGAATAGATATCATGATGACACTAAACTCATATCTCTCAAGAGTAACTCTGAATGTGAATGGGCTTAATGACCCCATCAAAAGGCGCAGGGTTTCAGACTGGATAAAAAAGCAGGACCTATCTATTTGCTGTCTACAAGAGACTCATTTTAGACAGAAGGACACCTACAGCCTGAAAATAAAAGGTTGGAGAACCATTTACCATTCGAATGGTCCTCAAAAGAAAGCAGGGGTAGCCATCCTTATATCAGATAAACTAAAATTTACCCCAAAGACTGTAGTGAGAGATGAAGAGGGACACTATATCATACTTAAAGGATCTATTCAACAAGAGGACTTAACAATCCTCAATATATATGCCCCGAATGTGGGAGCTGCCAAATATATAAATCAATTATTAACCAAAGTGAAGAAATACTTAGATAATAATACACTTATACTTGGTGACTTCAATGTAGCTCTTTCTATACTCGATAGGTCTTCTAAGCACAACATCTCCAAAGAAACGAGAGCTTTAAATGATACACTGGACCAGATGGATTTCACAGATATCTACAGAACTTTACATCCAAACTCAACTGAATACACATTCTTCTCAAGTGCACATGGAACTTTCTCCAGGATAGACCACATATTGGGTCACAAATCGGGTCTGAACTGATACCAAAAGATTGGGATTGTCCCCTGCATATTCTCAGACCATAATGCCTTGAAATTAGAACTAAATCACAACAAGAAGTTTGGAAGGACCTCAAACACGTGGAGGTTAAGGACCATCCTGCTAAAAGATAAAAGGGTCAACCAGGAAATTAAGGAAGAATTAAAAAGATTCATGGAAACTAATGAGAATGAAGATACAACCATTCAAAATCTTTGGGATGCAGCAAAAGCAGTCCTAAGGGGGAAATACATCGCAATACAAGCATCCATTCAAAAACAGGAAAGAACTCAAATACAAAAGCTAACCTTACACATAAAGGAGCTAGAGGAAAAACAGCAAATAGATCCTACACCCAAGAGAAGAAGGGAGTTAATAAAGATTCGAGCAGAACTCAACGAAATCGAGACCAGAAGAACTGTGGAACAGATCAACAGAACCAGGAGTTGGTTCTTTGAAAGAATTAATAAGATAGATAAACCATTAGCCAACCTTATTAAAAAGAAGAGAGAGAAGACTCAAATTAATAAAATCATGAATGAGAAAGGAGAGATCACTACCAACACCAAGGAAATACAAACGATTTTAAAAACATATTATGAACAGCTATACGCCAATAAATTAGGCAATCTAGAAGAAATAGATGCATTCCTGGAAAGCCACAAACTACCAAAACTGGAACAGGAAGAAATAGAAAACCTGAACAGGCCAATAACCAGGGAGGAAATTGAAGCAGTCATCAAAAACCTCCCAAGACACAAGAGTCCAGGGCCAGATGGCTTCCCAGGGGAATTCTATCAAATGTTTAAAGAAGAAACCATACCTATTCTCCTAAAGCTGTTTGGAAAGATAGAAAGAGATGGAGTACTTCCAAATTCGTTCTATGAAGCCAGCATCACCTTAATTCCAAAACCAGACAAAGACCCCACCAAAAAGGAGAATTACAGACCAATATCCCTGATGAACATGGATGCAAAAATTCTCAACAAGATACTGGCCAATAGGATCCAACAGTACATTAAGAAAATTATTCACCATGACCAAGTAGGATTTATCCCTGGGACACAAGGCTGGTTCAACACCCATAAAACAATCAATGTGATTCATCATATCAGCAAGAGAAAAACCAAGAACCATATGATCCTCTCATTAGATGCAGAGAAAGCATTTGACAAAATACAGCATCCATTCCTGATCAAAACTCTTCAGAGTGTAGGGATAGAGGGAACATTCCTCGGCATCTTAAAAGCCATCTATGAAAAGCCCACAGCAAATATCATTCTCAATGGGGAAGCACTGGGAGCCTTTCCCCTAAGATCAGGAACAAGACAGGGATGTCCACTCTCACCACTGCTGTTCAACATAGTACTGGAAGTCCTAGCCTCAGCAATCAGACAACAAAAAGACATTAAAGGCATTCAAATTGGCAAAGAAGAAGTCAAACTCTCCCTCTTCGCCGATGACATGATACTCTACATAGAAAACCCAAAAGTCTCCACCCCAAGATTGCTAGAACTCATACAGCAATTCGGTAGTGTGGCAGGATACAAAATCAATGCCCAGAAGTCAGTGGCATTTCTATACACGAACAATGAGACTGAAGAAAGAGAAATTAAGGAGTCAATCCCATTTACAATTGCACCCAAAAGCATAAGATACCTAGGAATAAACCTCACCAAACATATAAAGGATCTATACCCTCAAAACTATAGAACACTTCTGAAAGAAATTGAGGAAGACACAAAGAGATGGAAAAATATTCCATGCTCATGGATTGGCAGAATTAATATTGTGAAAATGTCAATGTTACCCAGGGCAATTTACACGTTTAATGCAATCCCTATCAAAATACCATGGACTTTCTTCAGAGAGTTAGAACAAATTATTTTAAGATTTGTGTGGAATCAGAAAAGACCCCGAATAGCCAGGGGAATTTTTAAAAAGAAAACCATATCTGGGGGCATCACAATGCCAGATTTCAGGTTGTACTACAAAGCTGTGGTCATCAAGACAGTGTGGTACTGGCACAAAAACAGACACATAGATCAGTGGAACAGAATAGAGAATCCAGAAGTGGACCCTGAACTTTATGGGCAACTAATATTCGATAAAGGAGGAAAGACTATCCATTGGAAGAAAGACAGTCTCTTCAATAAATGGTGCTGGGAAAATTGGACATCCACATGCAGAAGAATGAAACTAGACCACTCTCTTTCACCATACACAAAGATAAACTCAAAATGGATGAAAGATCTAAATGTGAGACAAGATTCCATCAAAATCCTAGAGAAGAACACAGGCAACTCCCTTTTTGAACTCGGCCATAGTAACTTCTTGCAAGATACATCCACGAAGGCAAAAGAAACAAAAGCAAAAATGAACTATTGGGACTTCATTAAGATAAGAAGCTTTTTCACAGCACAGGATACAGTCAACAAAACTAAAAGACAACCTACAGAATGGGAGAAGATAGTTGAAAATGACATATCAGATAAAGGGCTAGTTTCCAAGATCTATAAAGAACTTATTAAACTCAACACCAAAGAAACAAACAATCCAATCATGAAATGGGCAAAAGACATGAACAGAAATCTCACAGAGGAAGACATAGACATGGCCAACATGCATATGAGAAAATGCTCCGCATCACTTGCCATCAGGGAAATACAAATCAAAACCACAATGAGATACCACCTTACACCAGTGAGAATGGGGAAAATTAACAAGGCAGGAAACAACAAATGTTGGAGAGGATGCGTAGAAAAGGGAACCCTCATACACTGTTGGTGGGAATGTGAACTGGTGCAGCCACTCTGGAAAACTGTGTGGAGGTTCCTCAAACAGTTAAAAATATACCTGCCCTACGACCCAGCAATTGCACTGTTGGGGATTTACCCCAAAGAGACAAATGCAATGAAACGCCCGGACACCTGCACCCCGATGTTTATAGCAGCAATGTCCACAATAGCCAAACTGTGGAAGGAGCCTCGGTGTCCATGGAAAGATGAATGGATAAAGAAGATGTGGTTTATGTATACAATGGAATATTACTCAGCTATTAGAAATGACAAATACCCACCATTTGCTTCAACGTGGATGGAACTGGAGGGTATTATGCTGAGTGAAGTAAGTCAGTCGGAGAAGGACAAACATTGTATGTTCTCATTCATTTGGGGAATATAAATAATAGTGAAAGGGAATATAAGGGAAGGGAGAAGAAATGTGTGGGAAATATCAGAAAGGGAGACAGACGTAAAGACTGCTAACTCTGGGAAACGAACTAGGGGTGGTAGAAGGGGAGGAGGGCGGGCGGTGGGAGTGAATGGGTGACGGGCACTGGGGGTTATTCTGTATGTTAGTAAATTGAAAACCAATAAAATATAAATTAAAAAAAAAAAAAAGAAAGGGGGGTGGGGTGGTGGGGGCGGGGGGAGGAGGCAGCCCTGGTGGTTCAGCGGTTTAGCGCCACCTACAGCTCAGGGTGTGATCCTGGAGACCCGGGATCGAGTCCCACATCGGGCTCCCTGCATGGAGCCTGCTTCTCCCTCTGCCTGTGTTTCTGCCTCTCTCTCTGTCTCTCATGAATAAATAAATAAAATCTTAAAAAAAAAAAAAAAAAAAAGACCCGGCGCTGAGAGGTACCAGGCGGCAGCCGGCGCCAGAGGCTCGCATTCCCGCTCCTCGGCCAGAATTCTAAGGCTTTCTGCAGAGATTTGAAAAATGACAACAACAGCATCTTTAGTTCAGCATCCTTGGCTGTGGAGTATGTAGATTCACTTTTACCTGAGAACCCTCTACAAGAACCATTTTAAAATGCTTGGAACTATATGTTGAATAATTATACAAAGTTCCAGATTGCAACATGGGGATCCTTGATAGTTCACGAAGTTCTTTATTTCTTGTTCTTTTTACCTGGATCTTTGTTTCAATTTATACCTTTCATGAAAAAGTACAAAATTCAAAAGGATAGACCAGAAACATGGGAAAACCAATGGAAATGTTTTAAAGTACTTCTCTTTAATCACTTTTGTATCCAGTTTCCTTTGATCTGTGGAACTTATTATTTTACAGAGTATTTTAATATATCTTATGATTGGGAAAGAATGCCAAGATGGTATATGCTTTTGGCAAGATGCTTTGGCTGTGCGGTGATTGAGGATACCTGGCACTATTTCCTGCATTGGCTCTTACATCACAAAAGAATATATAAATATATTCATAAAGTTCATCATGAGTTTCAGGCTCCATTTGGAATGGAAGCTGAATATGCACATCCTTTGGAAACTCTGATTCTTGGAAATGGATTTTTCATTGGAATCGTGCTTTTATGTGATCATGTCATTCTCCTTTGGGCATGTGTGACTATTCATTTGATAGAAACTATTGATGTCCAGTCCATGGTGGCTATGATATTCCCCTGAACCCTTTAAATCTGATCCTTTTCTATGCTGGTTCTTGGCATCATGATTTCCACCACATGAACTTCATCGGAAACTAAACTACATTTACATGGTGGGATAGAATTTTCAGAACAGACTCTCAGTTTACTGCTTATAATGAAAAGATGAAGAAGATTGAGAAAAAGATGCAATAAATATCTCCTCTCAACCATCCTGAAAGCACACACCTTTCCTGAATTGAAGCGAATAGCTAACATTGCTTCTGTGGAGCAGAAATAAACATGTGTCTTGGCTGCTAAGTGATACAAAGAACATTAACAACCTTTAATTATCATCCTAGTGGGAACTTCTACTTTACATAAAATTCAGTATGTGTAGAAATAAGTAAATACATAATATGATTTTCATGAGGAGGTTGTAAAGGTCATGTTGCTAACTTTACAGAAAGGTTCTAAGTAATGGAAGAAGTATTAGTCTGTCTTTCCCCCAGTAACACCAGAAGCCTGAAGCTAAGATTGGTCTTTAAAATCTTGTAAATATATAGTGGCCATTTCGGTATCTCTTATCAGGGTGTTGGCCTTATATTGAACTTTAAACACTTTCTAGAATTTGCCTAAACATCCAAGTATCATGGGTCAAACCATATCAATTGACAGAGTGAGGCTGCCAAATCAGGAATAGCCCACCCCAAGAATTTCCACTCTGGTCCTGAGCTGACTGGTTTGGGGTGGTTTTCTTTCTTTGAGAAGCCCTTTCGGATGGCAGTGTACTACTAGTATCTATAAATTAAGGCATTTCCAAATTGTCGTAAATGGAATATTTTAGTCTAAAGGTTTTTGGGTTACTTGAATTTAAAAAAAAATGAGCTTTATTTCTGCTATCTACCCTTTCATTTTTGTATATCAACTTTTCATTATACTTAAAACTGTATCTTGAAACATTGTGAACTGACTTGCTGTATTTGCACTTTGAACTATTGAAATAAATGTGATTTTTTTTTTTTTGGTCTGATAACAAAAAAAGAAAGAGGAAGGAACATTACCCACATTACCACACTACCTGAGATCCTTAATATAAAACCAGACCACAGTGTTTCAATGAAAGAAAATTGTAGTCCAACATTTCCTATAAGTATAGAAGCAAAAATTCTCAACAAAATGAATAAGTGGGATTTATCCCAGGAATATAAGATTGACTTAACATCTAGTAGCCCATCAATATAATATAGCATGTTACTGGAAGAAGACTGAAACATATAATCATTTTAATACATGTAGAATAAGAGACTTGACAACATCCAACACTGTTGCACAATTAAAAAATGTTCAACAAACTGTGAATAGAGGGAGCTTCAACCAGATAAAGAGTTGGTATGAAAACCCCACAGCTAACAACACAATTAATGGTGAACAAATGAATGTTTTTTTTTCCCCAAGGATCAGGAAATGACAGCTCTGTCTGATCTCACCACTTCTATTCAACTTTGTATGTCAATTGTATAGATATACTACATTTTATTTATCCATTCATCTATGGATGGAAATTTGAGGTGTTTCTGCCCTATGGCTATTATTTTCATTTGTCTAAGGTTTGGGGCAAAACTTTTTAAATTTCTCTTGGGTTTGTAGCTACCAGCGTAATTGTTGGGTCATATGGTAACTTCATGTTTAACACTTTGGGAATCTAACAAACTATTTTCCAAAGTGGTATACAACTTTTTATATCCCAACCAATAATGTATGAGGGTCCCCATTTCTCCATATTCTCACTTCATTCTAGTGAATGTGAGATGGAATCTCACAGTTTTGATTTGTATTTCCCTAATAGCTAATGATGTTGAGCATCTTTTTATGTACTTACTGGCCAAGTGTGTATTTTTTGGAGAAATTTCTCTATAGATTATCTATTTTTTTAATCAGAATACTTATCTATTTATAGAGTTGTAAGAGTCTTTTATATATTGCTGTATATTTTCACATATTCTAGATTCAAATCCCTTCTCAGGTACATGATTTGCAAATCTTTCCTCCCAATCTGTGAGTTCTTTCACTTTCTTAATAGCATTGTATGCAGCACAAAAGGTTTTAGCTCATATGAAGTCTAATTTATCTGTTTTTTTTTCTATTATCACTTTTGCTGTCATATCTAACAAACCATCACCTAACTTAACCTAATGAAGATTCATGTCTGTTTTATTAGAAATGTTGAGAAATGAATTAATAACAATTTGGGTCAAACTGTTATTTGTTGAAGAAGAGAGGATAGATGGTTTCTTTACAGTAACTAAGTAGAAAGTAATTATAAGACTCATAAGTAATTACCTTAAGGAGAAAAAAGAGGAGTCAAAGAAAGACCTAAGACTTTTTAGTCATGTAAAATTAAGACATAGAAATCTATATTAGAAAAAGTACCTCAGTAAGTTGGGCCAAATTTAGTATTTAAAATTAGGAGTGGGGTGCCTGGGTGATGCAGTAGGTTAAGTGTCCAATTCCTGGTTTCAGCCCAGGTCATGATCTCAGGGTTGTGGGATCAAGCCCTTTGTCAGGCTCTGTGCTTAGCACACTGTCTGCTTCTGATTCTCTCTCCCTCTGCCCCTCCCACTCATGCTCTCTCTCTCTCAAATAAATAAATCTTTAAAAAAGTATTAAAATTAGGGGTAACAATATTAAGGCTATATCATGAAAAGGAGATAATTTCTTTAATAATTTATTTTTTAAAAGTTTCTTAATCTAATTTATACAAAGAAACCATTTGCGCTGTTTATTTATTAGCTGGTCATGTGATACATAAAGCTGTGCTAATACTATCCAAAATATTTAGATGGAGAAGAATATAATAAATTGATAGATACTAAATAAAACTGACTTGGCTAGTTATTTTTCCCCAAAGATTTCTTTATGGAATCAGCTGACCAAATTAACCAGTTGCTTTGCCATATGAATTAAACTAAAATCAATTAAAGGGTCTCGGGAATATAGGCATCAAATGAACTGATGTTATTATTCTTGTTTTAGTCTCCTTATGTCTTGAGAAAAGAAAAAAAGTTAACTTAGGAACACAAAAATTTTAATATGTTAATTTAACTCATTTTTCTATAATGCAAGAGGCATGTAGTATATATGATATATTATCGTGGAGAAGGAATGAAAATCAATTACAGTTGTAAATATTTAGAGTCATCCTGTTTGGGCGTAGTGAAAATTTTCACATACACACAAAATAATGCCATATCACATGATTAGGAAATCTGAAATAGAGATTTAAAAGGTAGAGGGAAAAAAATACATAAAGCTATTCTGAATTCCACAATGGAATAAATTGCCATGGCACAGTGCAAACTAATCAGAGCATATCCAATGCTGTAAGGTTACAACTATAAATAAACACACAGATCAACATATACTCAGATTTGATGACCTTCCTTCAAGATGATGCAGTGTGCTGAACTTTATACTCACGTGTTTCTTGAATGTCACTACCTTTTAGAGGCTCAGCCAATTTTCCTACTTCAGGATTTCTAAAAAGGTAAGCATTTGCTGTCCTCTCTTCTCTGCCTCTAAAAGTATACATGTATATATACACATATACTTATGTATTATTAATACGAAATTTTATTAATAATTATGTGTATAGATAATCTCCCAATTTCATGATTTCTTTTTTTTTTTTTTTTTTAATTTCATGGTTTCTTAAATTCTTTTCCTAGTGACACATCAGGGAACAAAATGGAAAAAGGATGCAGTAAAAGAATGAAGTCATAATAAAAAGCCAAAGATCATTTCTACCTAAAGCAGGTTGAAAAATGTGACGTCCAGGCTCAGTCTGTCCTTCAGTATCTTTTTTTTTTTCTTTCTTTCTTTCTTTCTTTCTTTCTTTCTTTCTTTCTTTCTTTCTTTCTTCCTTCCTTCCTTCCTTCCTTCCTTCCTTCCTTCCTTCCTTCCTTCCTTCCTGGTGAGCATAAGGTTTTAAAATATTTTGAGTTGGTTGCCAACATTTGAAAAGCAGAATGTTTCACAATAAAAATCCACGTTCCTGGCATCTCATTAAAAATTATAAGATCTGGAAAGAGAAACCTAAATCCCTTAACGCACCTGTGGACCTGTGGGCTAGCCAGCTGTTGGCAGCAGGAGCACCCCCTTAGTAAGGCCTAAGCCCCTCCAGCTTATTGCTGGATCCATCTTGTCCACTTCACTCATTTGTATTCCCTGCCTGACCCCTGGGAACATTTGGGTTTGCATCCATGTTTTAGACCCAAATGAACTGTTTTCCTCTGTTTTACAGCCAGCAATTCTCTCAGCATTCAATTAAAATAAATTACAAGCCTAGAAGCAGTCTGCTTTTCAGAAATGAAAAGAAATTTTTAATATTGCTTTCACAGTTAATATGTAATCACTGAGTAAATTAGTACAATGCTTAGAGCTTCTTTAGGATCCTGTTCAGAAAGGAATGTAAAAAGTCATCCTTATTTTTATATGAATTGTTGAAACAGAGCCTCCATTTAACGTATTGGGCAAAATGAGAAAAGCAGTATGTGTTTTTGTTGTTCTGAACAGGATGACAGAACAAGTGAGAACAGGTGTGTAAAGAGCAGTAGGAAGTAATGAAAAACAAGATTGCTAGGATTACAAAGGCCAGTAGTATTTTTTGATGTCCTGGAGTAATAACTGAAAAACCTTTCTCACAGTCATTGTATCTACGGGCTTCAGTATTCATTTTCCCTTACGAATTACAAATTTTTAAGAAGTATTAAAAGACTTTCTCCTTTTCCATGGATACTTTGAAGCAGCTTGTACAGAGTGTGTGGCCTAATAGGGTGCAGTGATCCTGGTTGCAATGTAAAACCAAAACCAGAATCAAAACGTGCTTTCGAATGTAATATAGTTCTAAAGGAACTGCAAGTCAGAAATTTGAAAACTTCTCTGTTTATGGAATTTATCTTTCGTGTTGGAAGTTTCCCTTCTAGATCCCAGAAAAATCTTTGAAAGGTATCAAATTTAAAGACCCTAAGCTTTCCTCAGAGCCTTACAACATCAACTTTTTTCAAAGTTTTGATCTGAAATCAGGTAAACCTCTTGAGACAGAAATGTCATTGGAACAAAAAGGCAGGCAAAATGAAATGCAGGTAGCTGCTAATCGAGCATAAATGTAATTGAAGCTTGCTGACCTTTCCTTCTGAAGTTCCCTGGGATGCACAGCTATGGGCATAACCACATAGAGTGCTCTTATTATGTGAACACATAACATGGAATGGGGTTGCCATGGAAAAACATGCAAGTAAAACCCAGGCAAGGGTCATGAGATTTTTCCTCTTGACATTACAAACATGTATCTTTTCTTGTTTCATTCCTTTGTCATTTAGCTTCTAGGCTTCCAAAATTTCCTTCATTAAATCAATATCATGATAGTAACATGCTTTTGCATGAACTGAAACTTTAAAAGATAATGAATTGATAGAAAAACATACACATGACCAAGGCACAAACAAAATGAGTAACTTGTAACTATCCAAATAATGTCCACTTGGCCAAAATCCCAAATGATTGGTTTAATATCTACACATATCCACATCAACCAAAGAGAGTGTTTTTAAAGTTATCATTCAACCAAGCAGGTCAATTAAAGAAAGAACAGGTTTCTTTTTGGGAAAGATGATAAACCATAACAAAGGGAGACACAGAACTCACTCAACTCCTTTCATCTAAGAAAAAAGACCTTCAAAGTTTTGACCAGACTATGTCAGGAAATAGGAAGAAAGCACAAAACTCATATTAATTGGTGCCAGGAAGTTGCATTGTACTTCACAGCCACTAGAATTAATCACGGATGGAGATGAAAAATGGGATTGGTATAACAAGAGTGGAAATGGACAAATATCCAAATCTTTAAAAAGTGAAAATTTAAACTCAGGCACATAAATTCAGTAGTATCAATTGGGTAGTAAATAGGTTTCAGAGAAGTGTATGATCATTAGTAATAAAGACAGAATCTAAGATAAAATAAAAGAATCTCAAAGTTGATGTTGAGTGTGTACTTAGAGACTTTCCTATGGGGAGCTGTATAAATTTGAAGCAGTACTATGTCTGGGAAAATTCTGAGGGAGAATGAGAGGACAAGAAATGAAGGCACTGGTATGACTGTGTGTAAGTGCGTTGAAGACAGCTGGTGCAGAGAGCAAGAGAGGATGTGGAGCACTGGGGCAGGCATTTGGGCTGTCGTAGAGTGGAGGCCTTGTCTCAAGATACCTGGGAAATGTTTTTTAATTAGAAGTAAGGCATTCAAAAAGTTATTTTCTACCTTTCGGAAGAATAGAAATGACAGGGGACACTGTTACCCCAAATCTCATTTTTACCAACTAGGAAAAATCAGTTAGTTTAATCAAAATGACAGATCCCTGGGGAGAATGTAGTTGCTCCAAAGTGCATAAGACTTACTCTGCGTCTAACACTTCTAGGGATTTTTTTTTTTTTTAATTATCATGAATGTAGTAGAAATCTTATTCTGCACGACCTCATTCCCTGTCAATATTAAATTCTTTTCAGAATATTTAATATTTAAGTATCCTAGGCACTTACAATAAACAAAGTTTAACACTTTAACCAAAACACATCCTTTGTTTTACAACTGTGCACAGATGTCAAGATGCCTAGAAGGGAAAATAACATATTCTTTTTTTTTTACATTTTTTTAAGTTTATTCATGAGAGACACAGAGAGAGAGACAGAGACACAGGCAGAGAGAGAAGCAGGCTCCATGCAGGGAGCCTGACGTGGGACTGGATCCCAGGTCTCCAGAATCAGGCCCCGGGCTGAAAGCGGCGCTAAACCACTGAGCCACCTGGGCTGCCCCTAACATATTCTTTAAAATTCTAAAGAAAATAATATTTTTTGTTGTGCTTTGTTTTGGAAGAAATAGTGTAAGTTCAATTGTACTGATACAGTAGTAGTAGTTGCTGTATAACTAATAAGCTCCAAAAAATCAGTGGCTTGCAAAATAGAAATTATTTCTCACTCATATAAATTTTGATATAGTGATTCAGGGTAGCGTACATTATTCAGGGAGTGGGAAGGAAGATCTGCTCCATGCAGTCATTCAGGGCCCCAGATGGATAGAGGCTCTATTACCTACATTGTGTGGTTTCTGAGATTGCGCTGAGCATTAAGAAAGAGGGCATGAAAGAATTTATGGTAATTTTGTATGGATTGGTCCTGGAAGTGGTATATATCCTTGTGCCAAATTCCAATGGCATAGTTGTATGGTTATGCTCCACTGACCACAGGTACAAAGGGAATTTGGACTTGTAAACACTGTTTGAGCAATTAGTTCCCAGTAACAGCTCTAAAATCATAGATGGGAGCATGAGTCTTTGATGGAAAACCAATTTTCTACATCATATGTACATGAAGTTATTTTGATATAGACCATTGAAAATATCTTAGTGTAAAGATAATGCTTTTCTTTGCTGACACATCACTATTTATTCTCTGAACAGTGGAGATCTGTTGGGAAACACTAAATGTTATTATTTTTGATGGAATAATTCTTAATGCTCTCAGGACCACTGTTACCGAACATTTAAAATATTATCTCATTGAATTGTAGAGTTTTAGAACTGGAGGAAAACTTGGACAATGTATAGTCCAATAGCATTTTCTAACAAAGAATTACATGTATATAATGCAGTTAGGTTATACATTTATTACTGAGCACAGAAATATATGAAACTAGTCCTTTCTTGTGCCCAAGTGAAACCCACATAAAAAGTTAGGCATTTAATGAGTGATGTTAACTGTTTCAAGCTTCTGGACTGTTAGACATATCCTCACTCTGACATTGTGAAGTGTGCAAAGGGACAATGATAATTTTGCAGCCTGTCCCATGTGCCTATGTCATTTGATTTATGTTCTGTACCTGCCTCCTATGATGCTGTCTGAATTCATAAATCTGAGTAAAAGAACAGGGACCCATAACTCAAAGAGGATGAGATGGGCTACACCCCGAGGCTGAGAATGTTCTGTGGAGCTGGAGCTCTGTTCCCTCATGAATACTCATGGGCATCAAAGTTGCTAAAGGTTAGGCATTCATCACAAAGGGTCCCAGTCAGGATACATGGCAGGATTCCAAAGATAATTTTTTTTTTTTGTCTTCAAACTTCTGTGCAGTACACAGAACAATTTTTTTTTTGTTTTCATTCTTTTTACAATAAGGTAAATTGATGCAATCTGGTGCTCTGCTAATGTATATCTCCACATCATGCAGAGCTATCTGTCAGTGCCTACTATGTGCAAGATGTTAGCCTATATAGTTATTATGGGGAGAGAAAAAAACTATAAGGTATAGGGTATGAGATCTCAAATTTGTCATCTAGTAAAAGAATGTGACAAAGCTCATGAAAAATAATGACAGTATAGGGGTCATATGTGAAAAGGGTCTTGGGGATATAAAGCCCTTAGTAGTACAGAAATGCAGAAGAGAGATAGTTCATTGAGGACAAGATACCAAAGAACCATGTAATACAAGTAAGACAGATAGTATGTTCATGCTGCAGCCAAGCTGCTTCATATTCATAAAAAGCTTCTGGAATAGCCCAAAGTCTTATGATTTTTCCCATCTTTGGTCTGCCGTTACTTTGTCCTTATTATAATTAGGTCTCTATCTCAGTGTTTAGTACAACGCACGCTAAAATTATGAGATTTATGTCAAGCATTTGGTTTTATTCTGTCACATACAGTAGCCTCCTCTGTGTCCAGTCACAAATAGATGCCCCAGCTTTCAGGATTTGAAGGTTAGGCATTCCCTTAATTGGGTCATTCAACAAGTAATTTGAACATGAAATATTTATTAAGCTTTTATGCTGTGCCAGGCACTATTCTGGTGGTAGGAACACAATATTAAGAATAGATAGGGAAGTCAGGATGGCCAAGTGGTCTAAGGTGCTACATTTGGGATAGAGTCCCAGTCCTCACCCACTTGAGACTACAGGCTGTGAAACAGACAGACATTTCCATCAGCAATGATGTGAAATTGTACTAAGTACTGTGATGAGGAAGGAACAGTGCTCCTTCAGAACACACAACAAAAGGCTCTGGCCTTGTCTCCTGGAGGTGAGGGGAGATTTTCTGTAGGAAGCTGCCTTAACGTTAAAACATGAATGATATAAA
This sequence comes from Canis aureus, assembly GCF_053574225.1. Taxonomy (NCBI): domain Eukaryota; kingdom Metazoa; phylum Chordata; class Mammalia; order Carnivora; family Canidae; genus Canis; species Canis aureus. Next base: position 9,024,059 of record NC_135619.1, on the reverse strand, counting down.
GAAAGTGGCCAACTGGAGACGAGGGCAAGAGTGTTCTAGGCAGAGAAAACAACAAAACAGGCTTGTGTGGTTTTGCTAGTTCTAGGAAGCTCCATTAAGAAGCCTCCTCTTGCGCTTAAATAAGGAGACAGGATAGCCCAGCAGTTCTCAAAGTGTAATCAGGGAGTCTACACAAACTCAAAATGACTTTCTTAATAATACTAAGATGTTATTTGCATTTTTCATTCTCATTTTCCCAGGGTACTGTATAACATGTGATGTCACAACAGATTGCATCTTGAAACAAACATGAGACTCTGGCTGTCTTCTGTTAGGTCAGACATTAAAGAAATTTCCAAAAATGTAAAACAATGTCACCTCACTGATTGGTTTTGAAAAATACAGTTTTTTCCAAAAACTAATGTTATTTAAGTAAACATGTATGTATTTTTATTCCTCAATGAATTAATAATATATTTAAAATGTCTCAGTTTTAATTTATTGCATGTAAAGGCTGAGCAATATAATCCATATAAACAAATGCTACTTTGGGTCCTAATTCATTTTTAATAGGGTAAAGCAGTCTTGAAACCGAAAAACCTGAGAACCACTAATGTAACCTATTGCCCCAAGTGGGAGCACTTTGAGAGTGAAAGCAGATGCTATCAATAATTATGAAAAAATTGACCATGTATCCTAATTTACTTAGGACAATACTTGTTTATATAGGTTTTTCTAGCATAGATCACTAATAGCTTGCAGTTTTGCTGTCAATATGTCCTGGTTTGAAGGATCAGCTACATGGTCACCCTACGTATGGAATAATTAATCGTGGCTATGTTCTACATCCCTCCAGTACATTAATTTCTCTGGGGAAATGGATATGAAGGGTCTTGGGACAGCAATGCATCACCATCACAAATAGAATGGTTGAAGAAGTGAGGGCAAACTTTACTTTCATATTATGTTTTTTGTTTTGTTTTGTTTTGTATGGCATGATGGGTTTATACATCATGGGTATGAGAAGAGTGCTGTTTATCTGTGTTTTAGAAGAACAGATTTTTAGAGTATCCTGCATTGACTCTAGTAGTTACCAGAACATCTGAATAATAAAATCTTTCCTTTTAAGTAACTTAGGCCTTTGAGAGAATGTTGAGAGGAATGACTAACTCCCGTGCTGCATTTTGTAGTAGGTCACTCCAAAGTATGGATGCCTGTTAGGAAAACTGGAGGAATTTGTGTACTCAAATTGCAATAAGGTCATTGTATAAACAGTATCCTTTAAGCATTAAAAGCAAGCAAGCAAGAGAAAAGCCTAAAGCTCTAGAAGGAAAAAGATACTGTGTTGAATATTCTCCTTCCTTCCCAAAGGCTGAGAGCTAACGTTTACAGAACAACAATGCAAGTATCTGTAATTCAATACATCACTCAATTGCTACTGAAGATTCTCAGATCAGATACATCCTTTTCAAATATCTGCCAACAAATAACATAGATATGTTATAGATTCACTTGGAGTATGTTTTAAGAAACAATAGAAGCATTATAAGCAGAACAGAAAGAGAAAGAAAGAGAGAAAGAAATAGCCAGGTAGGAAAAAAAGGAAAGAGCAAGAGTGAAAAGCAATAACCTTATGTGAGCATACACATGTTTCTTAGGCACATCAAGGGCTCCTAGCCAAGGGCCGTGATGTTATTCTAGACAGTTTTACTGACATAAAATGAGGAGTCTAAATTATGATGAAATCAGAACCAGAAGCCAACCACAAGGGAAGCCATTAACAATTTAACATAAGGGAGTGTGGATTCTACTTGTCAAAGAGAATATTAGAGGACTATTTGATATAAAATGCAACTATCACAGCACTGAGGGTTGGGTACCTCAGCTGGGTTTTCCTTGAACTTACTGCCTTACAAAGTTAAACACAGACCTGGGTGTTTCACAAGGACAGGATATTTTATCCCAAAGCAAAAACTCACATCAACTGAATAGGATGAAATTTTGATTGGATACCTGTCTATCAAATAGTTGTGTGGAAAGACAGACTATGGCAAGCAGCAAGGGGCCAAAGTGAACATGAGGAAAACTCAGAGAATTCTTTATTATTATTTTTAAATTGAAGTATAATTGATAATACAGCATTATACTAGAAGAAAATTCTAAAACTAGGACACATTGAGTCAAATTCTAGTAGGGTCCTTCCCTGTCTGTATGATTATGATACTTTTTTTTTTTTAGATCTTGATACATTTTTATCCTCTAGAATCTTACTGTGCTTCATCTTAAGGTGAGAATTATAATATCGACGTCATTAGAATGATGTCAGAATTGATGAACAAAAAAATGTAAGGCGCCTTGCTCAGTGGCTGGCTTGGTGTGGGAACTCATTAAAAGTTCTTCATCTTTCCTTACTTGCCACTCAGACTCAATGTTGTGGCCTCTTTTTCTCCTTCTCCATCTTTTCTTTTCTGTTACTTTAAGAAATTTTTATTTGGATCTAATCTTAGATGTACAGAAAAGTTGCAGTTCCTGTACGCCCTTCACCTAGTGCCCCATCTTTCCTTTTGAAAATGCATTTTTCTCCAGTTGTTTTGCTAGAATTCATGTTCCCAGCTGTCTTGAAAAGGAATAAATTGTATTCTGGTATAATGTTGCAACATTCACTTTAATTGTACCTTCTTTATCCTTTCAATATACAATTGCTGAGAGTCAAATGATTACACTAGAGCAGAATACTATTAAATTATCTGGGACTGAGTATAATTATTGACTTTCTTTAGGGCTGCAGAAAATTTTGGAATGATCTAGTCTTTAACTTGGGTGAAGCTAGTCAGGTGGAGACAACAGAAAAAGTTGATAAAACTCCTATGCCAACTGTTATATATATTTGTATATGTATTTATAAGTGTATTTTATGTGTATTTATATATGGACCCTAACATGTAACAATAGATCTGGTGATTACAAAATTTTGAAAATCACAAAGGTGTAATAATCAAGCAATAGAGCTTAAAAGGCACAGGAGGGGCGCCTGGGTGGTTTAGTAGGTTAAGTGGCGAATCTTGATTTTGGCCAGAGTCCCGGGATCCAACCCCATATATCTTGTTTATGCTGGGTGTGGAACCTGCTTAAGATTCTCTCTCTCTCTCCCTCTGCCCCTCCTTCACCTTGTGTGCATGCATGCACTCTCTCTTTCTGTTTTTTTTTTTTTTTTTTTTTTTTTAAAGGCACAGGATATTAGTTTTAGTTTAAATTTATATCCCCAGGGAGCTTTGTGTAGCATCCCAATATACCCCAAGGCCTTCGGTAAGAGAACGAAGTGAGCTTCTTTAGTTCATCTCCCATCTCATCTTCTTTTTGTGTCTCTTTTCTTTTTGCTTACAAACATTATTTCCATAATCTCTCTATGGTTCTCATGGAGGCTTTTCACCTTACTGAAAATGTCCCATGATCTAAAATAGCCACAATAGCCTTCCTGTTTTTTTTCTTTTCTCTCCCAATAACAAATACTATTCCCTTGATACTCTGTTTAAGCTACATGTCAGGGGAAGAAAATAAGTTCAGATGTAGGAATTCACAGGGGCCCTTGTAGATAACCAACTTAATGCCTTTTTCCTCCCTGGGGTAGTTACATTTTAAGAGAGGAAGCTTTACAGTAAAAATGCTATCATCACCAAAAATGGACCTCTAATGTCGGGAATTTAGGCACTGTGACAGGGAGAAGGAATGGGGTTGTGAAAGTATAACCTTTCCTGGTACTTCGCCAGTTGAGGCTGCTGAAGGCACTACAGAAAAGTATTCAAGTTCTCCTGCTCCTTTAAAACTTCTTCAACTCACTACATTCCAGATAGCTGAGGTAATAATATTCATGAATAAAGGAAGGATGCTCTGAAGCCTAACAGGAGACAGCTAAGAGGTGGCAAGAAGAATGATTGAATCCCAGCCAAAGGGACTTTCAGGTCCTCTGAGGAAGGTACCACTATCAGACTATTTTTATCTCAATGTAACGATTAAAACTATATTGATGTCACAAATTCAGTGCCATTTCAGCTTCCCAGTTTTAAACGAGTGGAATGCAAAAAGTTCACCTAAAGCAGTCATGCAGAAGAATGTTGTTTTGTCCACTATAAGCTTTTCCTCTGGCTGTAGACCTAGGCGCAAACTTTTTGGAAAAAAAGAAATAATGAAGAGTAATGCTAAAGGCTGGGAAATGAAGAATGATTTGAAGATGTGAAAGGATTGGGAAAAAAGATAAAAAGTAGTAACAGAAGTTTATTTCATTCTCATCATGAGATCGGGCAACGGTCTCATGGTTATATTGCTTCTTGCCTTCAGTTACCAAGGCCACAAACCATTATTTTCAGAGGCTCATTGCCCTGTGTGTGCATCAAGATTTGATGGGAAGATAAAGGGGTTGTGTTGGGAAAATTGCCTGGCTGTTCCTCTTCCTAGGTTTCCTTTTTCTTCCAGAGAGAATACCTGGAAGAAGGAACTGCTCACAAAATAATAATAGTAATAGCACTAATAACATTATTCATCATCATTATATGTTCATTAGAATACTGTATTCAAATTGGATCCCTCCATCCTTTACACCTCCCCTTTCCCCATCATCTTCATCAACAGGAACATTGTACTAAATAATTCTCTGAAAGTATTGCTGGCTTGCCAACCAGTGAAACTTCTATTAAAATTTTAATAGATGTGCAAAAAGAAGTAATCTTACCGAAAGAACAAATTCACTAGATGAGCTATACAGTTCACAGACAATACGTTTAAATGAAATTGAAAACAATGGAGTAAAATAAATGAGAAAAATATATTTGGAGATATTAACCAGGGAGGCTCATGAATCAAGCTTAGGTCTATGTAAAGACAGGATGAACGCACTTGTATGTGGATGGTATAATTTTCTGTTTCTTCCTTTGCTATCCCTCTAACTGGTTTCCTGAATGCACCGGCAGAATGCAGTTTTTTACTGGCAAGGGATACAAAGCGAGAATTCCTTCTTTTAACCATTAATAAGAACTGCTAGCAAGAATATACAGTATTTTTAAAGATTCAGTGCATAGTGTGTTAGATTAACTTAGAGTTCATTATTCTAATATGGATGTGCCAACCCAATTCAGTGTTTGTACAGTAGAAGTTGTACTTTTCTAGGAGGCCTGTATTTGCTCCTATCAAACTGTACATGCAGCAGACGTTTCCAGCTTTGATTTGGCTCTCACATTTTGGTGCTACAGGAAAACGCCGTCAGGCGGAGTGAGGTAAGAGGAAAAGACAGGCAGAAGCCATGAGACCTGGTCCAACCTCCAACTTCTGTTGATGAGGTGCAGTTAGGGCCCAATTATGATGTCGAGACCGTTCGTTTCCTATGTGGTCCAAATTTCATGCCATACCCGGAAGAGGAGCGGAGAAAGAATGGCTCAAGGTACCACCTCCCCATTGACTGGGTACTAACCGCACTATTCACTAAGTACACCATCATCTCAGAGCTGAGATGTGCCAGAGTGTGGCCTGCCTCTGAGTCAAATGCTATTTCAAATGCCGTATTTGGCTTGTACTTCTTTAAAAGAGATTAGATTGCTATTAAATATATTATTTCTCATTCTGTTTGTTCCCATCGCTTCTTGATGCCTCCAGTGAAAAGGTTTCTTATCTATTTTGACAAAAAGGTTAAACCAAATTGAGTCTGCCATAGAAAAATGGACACTGAATCTTGAAGGGTTAAACAAGCTTCAGAAATGCTGAGATTTTTTTCCTCCCTGGAAACTGCATGCTTGAACGATTCCTAAGCTGTTAGGGTTACCATGGTAATTATTATTCTTAAATGGAGAGGTTTATTTGTGAAGCAAAAAGACCAACAAACTTGTTGCCTGTGTCTCTAGATCAGTACTACACATAGCCATCTTTAAGGAGGAGTGAACTTTTGGAAGAATTGAGTAATGCAGGTCAGTCTTTATTAGGGCCTGTAATGAGCTTGCAAAAGACAAAGGTGGAACGTGAATATATTAGGAATATTTATGGAAGATGCATTTATTGGATGGGTTTATAATTTCTGCCTTTGATGTAGAACCAAAGTTATAAATAATCCATAACCAATTGTATTTTAGGGGAATCAGTTTCTTAGAGCATCGAATAGGTCATTTTCTATATGGCTGATCATAATGGTCTTCAGGTCAATTCATTTTTATGCAGAAATGACTCTCAGAACTTAAATTAACTATTTTTTACTTTTTTTTTTTTCTTGATCCTAAGGCTATGGCCTAAAGAATCTGTTTCCCCTGATCTTGGGGGGAAAGAGACCTGGCTTTACATAGAAACACTGTTCATAGCAGATGTTGGCAACATAGCATGCTTTTGTGCTTTTGCAAAGAATGGGAGTGATGTTTTGACGCAGGAAGGCTAGATACCCTTTTTAATATGTGTAAGGCCCTACTCTAATATTGTCTTGTAAGTTTGGGACAAATTGCCTAAGTCAAAAATCCACTCTATTTGTGCTCTCCCTATTGTAGTTGGTTTGACCTTAAATATAGACATCAAGATTTAAAACTAACCTGGAAATTCCTGCTTGACATATATGGTATATCTCTGTACTTCATACGTGCCTTCACTCTTGTCCTTATCAAAGTATAATTGTTATTTCTCAGTTGATCACCCCATAGACTCCTAGGCCTCATAGCCAAAGGAAGGGAGGCAGAGATGGGGCATGAACTCTGAAGTCAGGAAGACGGAGGTTCAAATCCTTTCTCATTTGCTGTCTACATGACTTGGACAAGTTTCTTGACCTTCCTGAGCTTCAGTTTGTTTTCTATAATATAAGTATGGTAATAAGACCAACTCCATAGGGCTGTTGTGGGAATTAGATGGATTCGTACTTGTAGGTTAAGACTTGCTTAGAATGGCTCCTGGCACAGAGGGAACATTAATAGCTTCTCAAGGGATTTTCATAACTTTTACTCTCAGTACCTATTCTCAATAGAGGGGTTGTTTTGTTTTTTTAGTGAAAATTGAGTTTCCCATTCAACTAAGGAACCCTTTTACACTTTCTGCCCTGATTGGTCATCTAGTTTCTGGGTGCAACCTTCTAGGGGCCAGGGTTCATAGCATAGAAGGCCATTCTATTACCAGAAAGCTCTGCTCAAAAACTCTTTTGTCTTCCTGGCAACTCTCTTCAATGGGCAAAGGAAGGGTGAGCAGGCTGCCTTCTGGGGAAAATGGATCTTCTTTAAAACCTGTATGTTTTGGTTATAAAAAGCCTGTGGTATCAGGCAGGAGAACGAGGATTGCTTTCTCTCCTTCACATGTCAATAGGCAAGTTGTATGTGCTTGTCTGAAGTCAACAATGAGAAGTGAGTTACAAGATTCTTTTTTTTTTTTTTAAGAGATGAGTATTTCACTTGGAAATGTGATCTCTAAACAAATCATCTGGCCAGTTTTGTGGGGTTATTTTTCACTATCCCATTTTACAAGAGGTATTCGGAGAAAAGAAGACTTACTTGACATTTCTAAGCCACTGGGATGCTTTTTAATTTGTTTCTAGAGTATTTAATCTGTAAGACATACCAGGCTGAATAAATTATGTAACAAAACAATGACAACAAGGTCAAAGCAGAAGTATGACTTTACAGTGGGGAATATTCATGACATGATGCTATTTGAGATATACTTCTTGAATATTAAATAGTTTTTCCTAATGTTATGTTCCAATTAAACAAACGAGAAGGTATAAGAAAGAAAATTGGATTCTTTCTGAATTGGAGAAATTAAGCAAATTCTAGGATAGCAATTATCATCTAGCTAATTGAAAAATGTCAACCTCTGTCTGTCCACATAAAGTTTAGAGATATTAGCTGGAAATATTTTCTCTTGTGACTCAATTGTGATATAAACCTTAGAGTACTGAATATTCTGCATTAGTAGATCAGATGCTCACAATCTGATTTATACAGTTATACATAACCTCAATTATTTATTTTTGGTTACATCTCAACTTAAAAAGAGAGATCCAAAGCAACAGAATTTTGCTGCTTAAGGAATTATAAGATGGTTTATAGATTGACTTTCTGACAAGATCTAACTCTGCTCTTCCTTTTCTAGCAAGTAGGGTTGGTGCTCTGAAAGGGATAACAGCTTCCTCTGCACAGTGAACAAAAAATAGATCACCTAGTATGTAGTGTAGAAGGGCATTAGACAAAGAATGAAGAAACCCGCATGTTTGCTAGACCTCCATCATCAATTAATGTTGTGATCTAAGGCTGACCATGGTGATATCAGTATTTAACATTTATTAACGACTCACTGTATTCATTAATTCCTGCATCTCTAATAAACAGGCCAAGAATCTTGGTGGTTTGATGTAAAAAAGGTTTATTTCTTGGCCAAGACAAATCAGAAGGGGCCTATCACATTCCAAGTAGTGCCTCTGCTACCTACTATGGCCTCATTATTCTCCAGTCCATCCCTTGCTGGCAGAATGGTGAGGTAAAGAGAAGAGAGGAAGAATGTGGTAGAAGTTAAGAGTGGGCTGGGCCTGAAACTGATGGTCGCCACCCTGTTCACATTTATATGGACAGAACTGAGTCACAGAGACCCACTTATGTGTAACCACAGCTGGGAAGTATGGGAAAGCACTATGGCAAGGACAAGAGGACATGGACAGCATTGAGCAGCTGCAGCTCAGCTCTACTGCACTGTGATTAGCTCCCTCAATACCTCACTTAATTCTTACAATCAGTTTTTGAAGAGTTAGAAAGTTGAGTTTAGAATGGCAGAGCTGGACTCATCCCTTTGACTGAGTCTGTGCCCTAAGCTCCTATGCTACATTGCTTTCTTGGCCTTTGAAAATCACTATGTGTAAGTTCCTTCACCTTTATAACTAAAATGACAGTATTTGTAATCTGTGTTATACCTCATGAGATAATGGAAATCATGAGCATGTCAGGACTTGTTACACAGACAAACTGGGCATTTTTGTATGGCTAAGTCCTCTGCCTGTACAACACATTCCATGTCTTCTTAGGCTGTCCAGCAATCCTTCTCCCTCTCTTCTGCATCATAAAATCTCTCCTCTCTACTAGATCATTCTCATCAACATACAATATGATCTTGAAGATAAAATCACTTCTTGATACCACATATCTAACTAGCTATTGCTTTATTTCTCTACGCTTTACGTAAAAAACATACTTTGAGTGATATATACTTGCCACTTCCGATTCTTCTACTCCATTTCCTCTTGAATTCCTTCCGATTAGGCACCCCAACACCATTTCAAAAATTGATCTTGGTAAGCTCGCAAAAGGCTTCTATTTAGCCAAGTCTAGTCAATTCCTCATCTTTGTTAGACCTATCAGTATCATACGACTTCAGATTATTTTTCTCCTCCTCAAAAGTGTTTCTTTACTTGGCTTCCAAGATCCTAAAACTTACCTGGCTTTCTTCCACTTTGCTGTATTCCTCTTCATTTGCCTGAACTCTAAATAGAGAATTGCTTTAGAGCTTAATATTTTGATTAATCTTAAATTCTCTCTTTTCATCCCATCCCTTGATAATCTCATCTAATTGTAACACTTCAAACACCATCTAGAAGCTGAAGGTTTCCAAATCTGATTCCTTGATACAGATTTCCCCAGATTTTTATCACTACATGAATTCATGATCAGTGCCTCAGCTCAAAATGCCCCAAATTAAAGTTCTCATCCTTCCATCATAACTATCCTGGTTTAAGCTACCACTATCTCTCATTTGGATTGTCATAGTATCTTCTTAAGAAATTTCTTTGTGTCTTCTCATACTTAACTCAAAGTCTAAAGTGATCCTCTTAAGATAGAAGTTAGATCATATCACTCCTGTGGACCAACCATTTAATATTCTTTGTTTGCACTGAGAATAAAAGCCAATGGCCTTATTATGGCCCCAGAGATTTTTTTCGACGTCTGATTCCTCCATTATTTCTATGACCTTATCTCTTATTATTCACGTCCCGCCCGTCAGCCCACTTCACTCACCCTGACCTCATCCTTGCTCTTTCTTGACTATGGCAGTCACTTCCCCTACCTCAGGTCCTTATTTGTGCTCCTTTCTCTCCTTGGAATAACCCTCCCATATATATTCTCATGTCATTCCCTCAACTTGCTTAGTTCTCTGCTCAAAATGTACCTTGTCACTGAGGCTAATTAGCAGCATCTCCTAAATAAGTGTCTGTTCACTTTAGTATTTAACCTATTTAAAGCTTAACTGCCAATCAGAGCTACTCCAGCATATGTCTTATGTATAACTCAGTTTCATTAGGCAAAATGCACAGTGAGGGGCTCAAATATTGACTTCCTTCTGTTTGCAAAAACAGCATCTGAGTTCATGAGGAAGAAGACTAAATGGCTTTATAGAAGTAGCAGAAGTTGATCCTCTGACCTGATACTAGTCCTCAGATATAGTGTTGTCTGAGCCCACTGAAGAGAGTGACCTTATCTAGTATATGGGCACTGTTGTGATGGATAGCAGAATATGCCACCCCAAAATATGACTCTTTGGCAGAGAGATTATTTTGAGCTGGTTATTTTTAGAAATAGCAGACACTGAAGAAGCTCTGAGAATACAAGCTGCCCCCTGTAAAGGATTCTTACATTTATATGGAAAACTCCATCTGTAAGGGTATGTCCCTTTCAATACCAGGAAGAAAAAGATGAGTGAATCACAAGAGAATTTTATCAATGGAGAAAGAACAGACTTAAAAATGCATAGCAAACCTTACTCTTCTTTATGGTACCTGTCCTGGGCACTTCCCCACAACTGCCCTCCCTATACTTTCTTTGTTTTAGCTTTCTGTCTTTAGGTGAAGATGATATTTAAACTAGTGGTTGAAGCCACCTCAGGAAGTTGTTTGCTTTTTCCTTGGTTTCTTTCATGTACGTATGAGGTATACAGGTTGCTAAAAAACAAAATTCAACTCCGTAAATTTGAAAATCTAATTAGCTTTTTATTCAATACTTCATGAATCAGACAGTATCAGACAGTATCCCATTTAGCAAGTAGACAGTATCCCATTTAGTGAGTGGGGAAGGGAAGTAGAAAGGAGATCCAAGGAGCTGTACAAAATGGAAGACTTTTATAGGCAAAAACAGGGTGAGACAAGAAAGTTATCACCAAAGGAAAAGGAAGGATTGTTTCAGGCAAGATCACCTTCCTTTGAGGGAAAGACAGGGATCTATCAGGCAGATTATCTCACTAATGTTGAGCAAGAAATTACAGATTGATTGATTTAAAATTCCACTCCTGGGAAAGCCTGAAACTATAATTAGGTTAGGTATTATTAAGTACTGGTTTGCTTTCATGGGGCTTAGCACAAGTGACTTCATTTGGGGCCTGTTCTTTCTTTTTTTAATATGGTCAATGATTTCTGTAATACAGTTTAGTTCTGAATATCTGTTTTTCTCAATTGAGTATTCAGTCAAATTAAATTATAATAACTTATCAGTCAATGATAACAGTCTATGGCACTATCTCTTTCTAAATTTCTTCTCTTGTTGCTATCTGACACTAAAACCCTCAAGTGATCTTACTTGATCCTATTCCCCCACCTCCCTCTCAGAAGAAAGGGAAAGAGGGAGGAGATAGTCTACTTGCATGCCTAGCAGCTAATTGGTGGTAGGGAGGCATTTCAGTTTTGGTCTAGTTTCATTTCATGACTATTACCTCTCAAGGGTGAACATGGCTTATTCCCATCATTGTGTGTACATCTTTCCTTTATTTTTTAAAGATTTATTTATGTATTTGAGAGAAAGAGAGGGAGCAAGAGAAAGAGAGAGAGAGAGAGAGAGCACGAATGGGGGGAGGGGCAGAGGGAGAGAAGCAAACTCCCCCCTGCATGAAGGCTGACTCAGGGCTTAATCTCATGACCCTGAGATCCTGACCTGAGCCTATCAAGAATCATATGTCTAACCGACTGAGCAACCTAGGTGCCCCATTGTGTGTATATCTTAATTGAAAACTCCAGTAAGTTAGACATGTGACTTTTGTTCTTTACTGACCTCTTTTATAAATTCTGAGAGCCAAGAGGTAACTGGAGTAGGCATTTCTCTCCATTCTTTTTTGGAAGGCACAGAACTTCAGAGCTTCCTCATGTTCCACTCCTTGAAATATATGAGTGAGTCTTCAGACTCCAAGAATATACAGCTAGTACCTAGAAGGTCAGTGTGAAATGCAAATGCAGGGCATCTTATTTAAAAAAAAAATTATTAAGAACTTTAGGGCAGCTACCACAGAGTATTAAACCAAACCTTCTCTGAGTGTTGGGCTTTGTGTGACCGTACAGGGAGCACCCTGATTATACCCATCCTGCCAGGACCCCACTAAGAGCTTTACCAATAGTTGCTCTAAGAACAGCATCGCACCTACTGTCTTCTAGCACTTTTATTATATCTCCTCAGTAAAAACTAGTTCATCCTCTCCTGAACTTGAACTTGAAGTTCATCTGAGAATCTCAAATCATGGACTGATTTTCTTTGAACTTGGATGATGCCAATAAATGAAATTTGATTTTAAACCTGCACAGTCTTTATCCTAAATATATTTGAAATGCCTGGTGGTTTGTTGTTATTTGGTAAGCCAGATTCTCTCCACACTCCCTGGCTACCATTGTAGTCTCAGGGGTGAGGGAGAAGCAGATGCCATCTCAGTAAGTAGTAAGAGATCAGGGGAATATCCCAATCATATAGCAAAAGGAAAAAGAAAAGAGGCAGACCACCTTTTCTAGTCCAAATATAGAAGAAAGGACACAGTCATATGTATATGCTGATTTTTCCTTTTCCAGGTCTGGGAAGAAGAAAGAGAGCCTCTTGCTCTACTCCTTGTTTGGGACTTGGACACATGACTGCTGTGTATGGCAACCCCACATGTCCCAGTATAGTAAGAAGAGTGGGGTACTATTTTACATACTTGTAAACTTGTACATACATGTTTACATGTGTGACATGGCTTCCAGGTGGTATGGACTTTAAGACAAGAACCAAGAGACATATTTTGGGCCAACATGATGAGTGAGTGGCCTAAAGGGAAGTGATTCTGTGGCAGAATCTGTGAGGTAGACAGGCTAGGCCTTGTGCCAGATAGATGACACAAAGGAGACTCCAAGGGGTTTGTGGAGGCCACAAGACAACAGGAAAGGCTAAATCAGCATGGCAGGGTCATTAGACCTTGGCCGAGCCAAAAAGGACAAGAGTTTATTATCCTTAGATATCAATAGTGGATGGCAACTACAGGAGAGAAAAAATGTTTCCCCCTACCATTCTCAGTTCTCTCTCTCTCTCTTTTTTTTTCTTTTTTTAAGATTTTATCTACTTATTCATGAGAGACACACAGAGAGAGGCAGAAACACAGGCAGAGGGAGAAGTAGGCCTCCTGCAGGTAGCCTGATGTGGGGCTCGGTCCCAGGACCCCGGGATCATGCCCTGAGCCAAAGGCAGATGTTCAACCACTGACCCACCCAGGCATCCCTACCTTTCTCAGTTCTTGACTGAAACCCCCATAACAAAAGACAGACTAATGGAAGAAAAACAGAAGTTTAACGTTATTCAAAAAAAACCCAAGAGGCCCAAAATGTAGTGACCTGTGCTAAGCCTCATGACAGAAAACCAGGCCTGACTATATAACCTAATTCCAGGAGTAGAATTTTAAACCAGTGGGTCTGGAATTTCCTGATCATCACCAGTAAGGTAATCTGCATGATAGGCCTCCTCACCTTTCCCCTAAAAGAAGGTGACCTTTCCTGAAACAATCCTTTCTTTTGCTAATAATGCCCTTGTCCTGCCCTGTTTTTGCCTACTTTGTATAGCTCCTTGGAGCTCCTTTTTCACTTGCTGCATGGGATGCTGCCCAATTCACAAATCATTAAATAAAGGCAATTAGGTCTTCAAATTTATTCAGTTTTTATTCAGAACTTGTTTTGTAACAACCTAGATGAATATTTACTTGGGAATTGACCAAATGAATAAAATATCTCATGTTAGCAATTTGGATGTTAAGGGTCATAACTGTCATTGTATAGTTTTGAGAATAAGTTAGTTCATGTCATTTGTGTCTGTGTAGAGAATTCCCACCAATTACAAACATACATAAATTCTAGTTCAACTAGTTTAGAAAAACAGAAATACATGCATTTTTTTCCTGTTGATACTTTGAAACACATTGACAGATCCACATTCTCCATGACTACTTAAGAGTTTACATTTATGATGATACAACTGATCAATACCTGATTTCTCTGCTGGCAGATCCTGCTAGCTAGGGATTGGGGCTCCACAGAGAATAATTTTCAATCAAGTACTGTTCATTTAGTATCATTCTGGCCCCTGACTTCCTCAATATATGAAATCATCTCTAGGTTGATGGATGACAGCACTTTAGGTCCGCTGGAAAAGAGAAGACAATTCATCCTTCTTGTCACAATAAGGCAAATAGCCCACGGGACAAACCAAAGACCACGGTGGTTTTAAACAAGAAAGGCATTGATTAGAGGGAAAGCAAATGCTGAAAGAGAATCCTAGAGTTAGTGAGATGGAGTCAAAGAAGCTACCAGTCAAACACAGAAAACAAAGAAAGCCCGCAGCTGAGAACCTGTGGGACTAGAGATAATAAGAACAGCAGGAGGAGATAGAGGGAAAACATAGAGAGGAAGGGGGAAAAATAATAAAAAGAAGATACATAAAAGGGAATGAAAAACCTATAGAAGATGCCAGAATTTTTGACAGTGAGGGGTAGGATCTGAAAGAACTTCTGAAGGCGACCGAACTTCCCTATGGGGCACAATCCTTGACAATGAGATATTAACCTAGAGGGATATCTGTGCAGCCCCAAGTCCAACAGAAATAAAAGACACAGAATAACTACATTGTCCGTGTACACTCAAACACACTCTACCAAAGCTATTTCAACGAGAGGGTAGCCAGTAAAACTGTATGTTTTAGAAAATGTAATCAAAAGCAAATATTGGGGGTATGTTTTGTTGCTCTTGTTACTTTTCTTCCATTTATTTTTCTTTTGGCGTAGCAGTCAGGCCCCATTAGGTAAGGCTGCATTTAAGAACCATTTCAAAACGGAATCAGCCTCTCTGTTTATCCATTTATTTTCTCCTATCATCCTCTTTTCTCACAGTTATTTCAGAAGTTTTGGGCATTGAAAGAGTTTCTGCCTTTGATTATTGATTACTCAGTAGCACTCCTAGACCAAGCTGCATTTCTTGGATTGGGGGAAACAGAATAGCTTCTTTCAGAGAAGAGATAGTTTAACTCGGCTTCATGTTTTTCCCTGTCTTTCGATTTGCTATCCATTTCCCTTCATTAAAAATCACCATGCTTATGAAAAAACCTATGCTGTTGCCTAGCTAAGAATCAGAAGCTCACCATTTACTTCACGTTGTGGAAATTCTAATCAGATACTGGGGGTCTTGGTTCTGTGCTGCATTGTGTCCTCAGGCGTTGTGCTCTACAATTTTTAACACCACAGAACAACTATCTAAGACCTGATTCCCTTGGATTCTTTTTCAGCAGATACAGATAACGTTTTGAATAAGATATGGCTCCATTTATTTTTAGCAATTTTCTTTTTTACTTATTTTAGTGGTGGAACCAGATAAGAGTCTGATTGAGTTCACACCTCAGTGATAAGCATATTGGGTGACCCATTAATGCTGGTGATGAAACTATAGCTCAGGCCCACAGGCAGTTCTGTTCAGATTTATGGCAAGACATGGTGATGGAGAAGTATAGACTCTTAGTTATGAGAAAGCAAATGATTGCTTCCTATGTAAAAAAATAAATTGCAATTGGGCTAATTTAAGACTAATCAGAAACTGCCAATCACTCTAGGAGGGAATAATGTCCAAGAAGTTCCCTGTAATAAGTCTCTGATCTTTTTGGCAAAGGATAGCACAATAGAGGTGGAGATAAGCATGCTTCTCACCCATAAATAACCCCCTGATGTGATCTCTAATGCATTGTGAATTCATTGTGGGTTTTTAGGCAGCTGCAAGACACTAATCAATGCAAAAGAAACTTTGCAGTGTTTTCCACATAGAAGTAAGTATCAATCAAGTCATAACTGTGCTTTAACTCAGATGGTCTGAGTAAAACTTGGTAAGACAAAGTTTGCCAGAAGAGGGGAAGAAAACTGTACTTGTGAAGGACAGCTTTTCTTGGGATATTTCAGACTACGTTGAATCAGATCATCTTCTGATACAGTATTTTTCTTTAGTTCAGAGTAGCTTACAAAGTCACTAGTTCATACCTCTAGAAGAATTCATACATCTGGGAGATGTCTATGTAGGCCTACTTATTCAGATATTTTGCCCCCACGCCCCCAAAAGTGATTGTTAGAATTTATGGTGTGTTATCTGCTTCCATAGAGACAAGAAACTAATTTCAATTACAAATGGTAGGTGGATGGACCACTCTATATTCTGAAATCCTTTATTTGCGGTTTCCTGTCTCTTGGGCTTCTTGGTAATTTGTGAAATTTGTAGATATACAGAAGCATGATGTTTAAAGAATCTGTGATTCAAAAGGTATTAATTCATTTTTATTCTTTGAGTACTTACTATTTCAGTTTGCTAGTGCTGCTATTACAGAGTACCACAGAGTAGGTGGCTTAAAAGATAGATTTTTTTTTTTTTGACATTCCAGAGGGTAGAAGTCCAAGATCAAAGTGTCTGCAGTTTTGGTTTTTCCTGAGACACCTCCCTTTGGCTTGCAGGTGGGCACTTTCTCACTGTTTCCACACATGGCCTTTTCTCTGTGCTTGTGCCTTTTATGGCATCTTTCCCTCTTCTCATGGAGACAACTAGTCATATTGGATTAGTGTCCTTCATTTTGACTTAATCACCCCTTTAAAGGCCTTATCTTTAAATACGGTTACTTTCTGAAGTACTGGGTATGGGACTTCAATGTATAAATTTGGGAGGGACATCATTCAGTCCATAATGCTCAGTACTCTGGAACCCCCCAAATTCATGTCCTTCTCACAGGAAAATACATTTGAAAATAAAGAAATGAAGAGATTTTGAACTGGCCAACATTTGGAAGCCCAAGATGATACCCTGCATTCCCAAAGGGATCTGTGGTTTGAATTATTTGGCTACGCCATAAAATGAGGGTACTTTGGCTGGGGAAAAAAGATGAGCAAAAAGTAGGAAAGAAACAGAGTGTAATTTAGGTGCCATTCTCAGGAATGGTTGCTTCTGTCTTTAGGCTAATGTCAGAATTGGAAATCATTTTACTGATCATTTAGGACAATGTCTTCATTTTTTAGATGGGGAAATAAATAAAATATGAAATGGTCAAAGGCCATTAACTGGTTTTACTAGTTTACTAGCTTAACTAGTTTTATAAAGCTGTATCTGATTTAGTATGTGGATTTTCTGATCTCTAAAGTGAGAGATCCTCATAGAGTGTTCATCTCTAAACTAGTACTCCAGTACTCCCCTTCCACTTTGATGGACCCTAAAGGGGAAACTATTCTCTCTTAGAATATGATGTAGCTGGGGGAGACAGGATGATCTTTGGTGAGACATTGCTGAGAGAATATGGCTTCCATATTATATCTCCATCCATACATAGGATGTACATAATGCATATACAATATCTAATAGTTGTTCCTTTTTCTACTTGCCTTTTTATTTGCTGCTTGGTGGAAACAATGCTTGCAAGTAGAGAATACTGAGGTACCTTATAGTATATTTCCCAGCTTTCTTGGTTATAGTGTGATTTAAAGGCAGTATTCCAAATACTTATACTTTTCCCCTCTATGATAGCAATGCCTATGGTATGGCATGCCATATCTTCTACTATATTAAAAACTCTTTATGAACAAGGATCTCAGACTTATTTTTATTTCTTGAGCCCTATCAAAGAGCTACCAATTCACTTGCTTAATATATACAGATGTATAATTACTTAATATACGTATGTATATTATTTACTTAATACATATCTATGTATGCATACATACATGCATATACATTTATGCATATGTGTGTCTATACCTCAGTGGTTGGCTCCTTGTGGCTCTAATGACTGACTGCTCAGTGCTCAACAGAGAAATGGAGGCTGCTTTGAAAGAATAGTCCTGGAGAGGAGCTGTAACTCTTCAAGTGATGATGGCAAGCAACATCAGGACAAAGGGTTGGCGCAGCTGAGAAGATGTGTGTATAGATAACCTTATCCATAGGGGAGGCGGGCTATACTAGGAGAAGGATCATCCACAGGCTTGTAGGAACTGATCCTCATTCATTTGCCCTTGACTTCACTCTCAGTGGTTTCTGGATATGTATTGAAATTGCAGGGCAGCAATTCAGGTTCGCCCATGAATCTCTCCCTAAACCCTCAGGGGGAATTAATTACTTTTTCCTGTGTCTTCCTAAAGCAATTAGTATCTGACTCTATCACAGCCATTACAATGTGTTATAAGTGCCCATCTCCCATTGAACATTTGAGTTGCCTAAGTGCATGGATTAAGTTTTAGCAATCTCCATATCCTTAGAGCCTTTCATGTAGATGATAGATGAATGAAGGATAAATGCCAGACTTTGATTACATTCCCCAATTATCTACCTGTCTATCTCTATGTATATATATATATATGTACATATGTGAGAAGGAAACTGAAGTTCAGAGAGATTAAGTAATTTACACTTGAAAAGGCAGAGCAAAGAATTCTCACCGAAAGTGTGGCTGCCAAGTCCCTACTTTTAACGAATCTCACCCTCCTGGCCTGGACATTCAGCATTGGGGCCATCTTCCCTTAAGATGTTAAGTGATTAGGATTGGAAAGAGTGGTGAAGAGGACAAATCCTTTTAATTAGAAATAATAGGAATGTCTGTAGCAAGATGTTTCTGCTGGCAATTGGGGGTCATAGGACTCCTCCTTAGAAAGTCACAAGGAAGGGACAGATTGATGCAAAAATGGTGTTTTGGAAGTGTAGGTACAGAGGTGAAGGGTCGAAGAGTTTTCACGTTAGTCTCCTTACAGCAGTGTCTGGGGATGATAGGGGTTGTTTTCTCTGTCTTCATAGAGTGTTCATTCTTTGGCCTGTTCTCCCCTCCAAGGAAATGGCTAAGATTGGCTCATTAATTCTATGAGGTTATAAGTAAAAATTTTATCTGTGTTGTTGCTTATTCATAAGTTAAGCCTACATTCTGCAAATATCTTTTGCAAATTCTTTCAGAGGCTGCCACAGCTTTGCTCTAGGTCAGTCCTGTGGTTTACCACATAAAACAGAAAGGAAAAAACACGGAACCTCTGAGGTGACCCCGGTCCATTTTTTCTAGCAGATATCCCAAGCAGATCACACAGCAACCCCAATACAGTCTGCTGCTAGGTGCAAATTTAGAAAGGCAGAGAACGAATTTACAGTTCCTATTTTGAATCCATTGTTAAACCTGCAGGAATGTGGAGCTTAAAAGCCCATTTGGTGCCTTGGAGAAGCACGGTGAACAGTTACATTTGACATTACTCATGTCCTTCAGGGAAATGTTCTTGTTCTAGTTGAAGTCAAGTTCCTGGAGGGAACACTTCACATTATGTATCCTTTCCTACTCACTCTGATTACTTTTCTTGAAGTTCCCTTGGGTTCTTCCAAACTAGACACAGTCTTTGAATTCTCAGTGATGCTCTTCACTTCTAATACATGTGCTGTTCCAGTCTCATTGCCATAGTCATTCCCAGACTTAGAGGAAGGAGCAGGTGGGGGAGTGATGCAGGATGCTCACTGGCAGGCTGGAAAAAAAATCTAAATGAAAATGAGTAGATTCAGGTCAGAGCAACTAATTGGCTTCAAGAACGTGAACCTCTCATATGGGTGAGTCTCTATGCTCATGTTGCTTAGACTCAAGACAGCCTCTTCAAATCAAGTGCTGAGGAAAGTGTGCTCCTCTTAACATATTACTCACATGACATTCTGTGAGGAGCCTGTAGGAAAAGTCTCAATCTCAGATCTGCAGTTTTGCTCTCTTGTCATTATTTGTTTTCTTTCCTCTTTGTCTTTTTTTGTCCCTTGTTTCTTTTCTTTTTTCCCCTCTTTCTCTCTCTTTCTCCGTCTTGCTTTCTCTGCCACTTCAGACCTTTCCAGTGCTGTCCAAAAGAGCTTTCTGTGGTGTTAGAAATATTCCATACTTACATGGTCTAGCTCAGTAGCCACCTGCTGTCTGTGGCTACTGAGAAATTGGAATTTACCTATTGTAACTGAGGAATGAAACTTTAAACTAATTTAAGTTTGAATAGCCATTTGTGGTTAATGGTCATCAAATTGGGTAGTGCAACTTTAGACCAACTGTTTACCTCTGACATTATCTATATCATTCATATGTTGATAACAAGAGTTGAAAACCTCTTTGGCTATTCTCTTTTTGTAAAATCACTCATCAGTGGGAAAGTTGGTCTAGCTTGTAAGATTTGGTTCCAATCTCTTCTAAACTCTTCCCCTCAACTTCAGAGGGCTTTCAGGGCAAGAGAGCCCTTGGTATCTTTTGGGGTGGATAGCAGGAGCAGTGGTGAGTTTACTATTTATTTATGACAAGTATCCCATCTCCATGGTCCTCTCCAGTCAGGAGTTCTTTGAAACTATGCCATTGGCCTTGTCTAGGAAGAGGATGGAGTCATCGGGCTCACCATTCCGCAAACGGCCCCACAGATAGCATAAGGTTTTAAACTGGCTATTGAAACTGCCTGTCACCTTGTCAACCTTGGCCACATTCATCTGTATGGACACGTGATCCTCGGCACCAGTGATGTGGTTGCTGACAGAACATTTCTGGGGCACATACAGGTCCACAACCAGAACTTGCCAGTGTCATTCTGCATGTCAAGGTCATGCCTGCCGCCACTGCCTCAGGCATGAGCGCAGACAGGAAGCACTGTGTCCCCCCCACTTAGTATCTCCTTGGAAGACAGAATGCTCCTCCCTGATTGCCTGGAGACCAAATATTCTCCAGCGGGGGGGGGGGGGGGGGACCCGTATGTGATTGCAAGTTCAGATGGGGCTCATTTGCAAGGCTTGGGAGCAGGTGTGTTTGAAAATCTCACAAGTGAAGGCAGAGGTCGGCAACGTCTTTGGCCACTTGCAGGAATTAACAATGTTGGTACAAGGGTCGTGAGCCAGGAAGGCATAAGAGAAGGTGAAGGAGTTAGAAAAAAAAAAAAAAAAAAAAGAGGTAGCATGGAAGAGGAAGGAAGACAGCAAGGGAAAGGACATGTGTAAAGAGTAGTGGGACTGTTAACTCACAGTGATCTTAGTTCCAAATCTGCCTTTGGTCATCCCCTCCCAGGAAGCCAGGCCCTCATACCAGAAAACCTGTGCTTAATTGGCCACAGATGCTTGGGGACAGCTGGGAAGGCTAGGAGGGTAGTCAGTTAGTTCTCTGTACACTCTCAGAGTCTCCCTAAATTCAACTAAATTCAACTAAATTGAATTCAACTAAATTCTCCCTAAATTCAACTCCAAACGGGCTTAAAATAGTACCCGATATAGACTGGCTACTATCATCTGTCCCTCTTTTTCTTCTCTTTTCCCCTTTATTTCAGATCACTTCTTTTTTTCTTTTTTAGCTTAACAAATATGACCTCAGTGCCTAGTGACCCTTCTGGTCTGGGTTGGTATCTGTCCTGATTAGCAAAAGGGAAATAGGAAATGACATTTCAAGACCAAGACACTAATAAAAGCAAAGACATTTCTTGTAAGTCTAAAATTCTGCTAAATCACACATTTTTTTCTTTAGCAGTTTGCTTACAATCCTGGAACCATGTTCCTCATATCTGGGAAATCTATTTTACATTGACTTCTTGTATTTGCTACGTTTTATATTGACTGGCTTTGCTGTATTTTAAATGTATTTGTGTCTAGACTTGTGGGACTTTAGCTACAGCCAATTTCTACATTATTAAGAGGGTTATTTTGAGTGGCCCCTGTGAATAAACCTAATTTTCCCCTCTGATTAGTGCTTAATTTGAAATTGTTTGTGCAATGATGAAATCTTTCTTGAGTTTCACTTCCAGATTCCAGTTTCCATTCCCAGAGGTTGCTTTTGATTATATAAATGCTTTCAGGGTGATTATGTGGGCAAAATTGTATATTAGGTAGTTTTGGTGCTTTTTATAAGAAATTGTGTTGTTTAGAAAGAAGGGCTGTGAGTTAGGTTTTGAGGCTTTAGGTACTTTACAATTACATGATCACTACCTCTATTCAAGGCAAAAGTATACCCTGCTTCTGCAACCCTGCATAATTTTGTCACCCAGCCTTTGATTGGAAAGTCACTTCTCTTTAAGTTTCCATATTTCACAGCAGGAAGATTTTTCTAGATATATACATCAGGCTTTTCAGTGTGTATATAGTCCCCCTTAGCTCTCTGCTTTCCTCCTATCTTCAATTTTTCTAATAAATGTCTTAAAGGACCAAAAGTAAGATATTCATGTTCTTCCGCCAAACTCAAGCTAGAAATCAGACCACATGACTTCTTTATGTGCTAATGCTAGCACCTATGAACCTCTGTACATTACTCTCTGACCCCTGGCCATAGAACTTGGTTCACAGCTGGAGAGGAATTTTGCCTCTGAATGAATACCTCAGATCTCACCTGTACCTGATTTAGATGAGAGTGAGATTTGGGCCTTAGAGTTAATGCTGGAATGGATTAAGATTTTAAGGGATGTTGCGGTGGGGTGATTAATAGTTTGCATGTAAGAAGGACATGGAGAGCCAAGGGCAGAGTGTTAGGAGTTGAACTGTGTCCACCTCAAATCAATGTCTTAAAGCCCTAACTTCCTGGACTTCTGAATATGATCTTATTTGGAGATAGAGTCTTTACAGAAGTAATCAAACTAAAATAAAGTCGTTAGGGTTAGCCTTACTCCAATATGGCAACGTCCTTATATAAAGGGAAAATTTGGGCACAGAGACATGTCCAGGGGCAGACAATGTGAAGGCACAGAGAGAACAGGAAATGAACATGAGGAACAGCTATCTACAAGCAAAGGAGAGAGGCCTAGAACGGATCCTTCCATCATAGGGCTCAGAAGGAACCAACCCTACCAAACACCTTGATCTTGCACTTGAAGCCTTTGGAACTATGAGGCAAGAAATTTCTGTTGTTTAAGCCACACAATTTGTGGTACATTATTACAGTCACATACAAATTAATATAGGCAGCCAGGTCTCAACATGGCTGGACTGGATCATGGAACAGACAAAGGGCCAATAAGACCTAGTCACTGCTATAGACATTTTCTACATATACACATCCAGCTTGCTAGAATATAGTTTTCTGTGTCCCTCTTTTCTGTTATCTTCAGTTTTTATAATTTCTCTCTTCTCCATGAATATCAAAGAATTACCAAGTGCCAGTCCAATGATCATACCCACAAATTTTCAGTAATATAAGATGTTATTATCATATCCAGAGATGGTGAAAGTTATTGTTTCTACTAGTACTTTACTACTACCACTCTTGGCTAGCATTCATTGATTGCCTATCTTGTTTCAGGTAACATATTAAGATATTAGCTTCTTTAACCATTATAACATCACAAGCATGAAGTAGTAACTATCATCAATTGCTTCATTTTGGAAAGGAGAACACAGAGACCAGAGCGTTTGATGATTTGGCCAATCCCACTTGGCTCATTAGTGGCAAAACTGATATTGTACACCTGTATGGTCTTCACCATGTCTACTCAGAGACTCAAATTCTGAGATTGAGAAAAAAGAATCAAAGTAAGATTAAAGTGGGAGGCTACAGAGAAGCAATCACTTTTGCTTCTTAAAGGATGCTTGGA
Source organism: Canis aureus (assembly GCF_053574225.1). NCBI lineage: Eukaryota > Metazoa > Chordata > Mammalia > Carnivora > Canidae > Canis > Canis aureus. The sequence goes on along the minus strand of NC_135619.1, from coordinate 9,000,263 downwards.
AGGTATCCTTCAAGAAAAAAGTCGCATTACTTGAAGCATTTCTAATTTTCCCACTAGAGACTTTTCTAATAGCAAAATCTAACATGGGTAGTCATTGCATCAATTCACATTTTAAGCCACAGACCAAAAAGAATTGCTGCATCAGCTCAAAGGAACATTCTTCTGTAATCAATTAAAATCATTGCACTTGATTATTCTATTCTTGCCAAGAAACGATTTAAAAAGCCTGTTCACAACAAATTTGTTTTACAATTCCAGGACCACTAAAATGACCTCCTGAGGACCTGGAATTTTAAAACATTTTTCCAGTATGGCCTGAGGACAATATGGCAGTAAAACAAACAAACGTCAGCCCACTTAGATCTTAATGCTCTCCATGTGAACTATACACTCTTCATTCATCAAGCATTAGTTTGTAGTTAAAGCTGTTATCATGGGGCATGGCTTTTACTGTAAATAAACAAAGGACTTTGGTGACCACAGAATCGGCTTACTACTGTGGTTTCACCATGCCCTTGCTGTGTATACCTTAACAAGTTATCCTTCCTCTCTGAATGCCCATGACCTAATCTTTAAATGGAAAGCAATGCCTATCTCAAGGCTGAGAGAGTTGAATAGTGAGCATAGAGCATCTGGCACATGATTGAGACCATTAATTTTTACTTCCATTCCACCTTTTCTTCCCTTTCGTTCTCTCAGGTGCCCAGCATGTTTCTTTGCCCTTATGTCAGCTTGCCAAGGGCTGAAATGCTGCACCATTGGTAGCTAAACAAGTTAACTAAAGCTTGAGTCAGACTCCCTATAAGGCCAATTTCTATTATGTGTTTTGCTGAGTGGAAGGAGGTGAAGAATACACAAGTCATGTGATGTCTGGCTTCCACCTGTACAACAGTGGTTAGAAAATCTCAGAGAAGACAAATTTTGGTTTGTTTTTTTCTCCCATTTTGCCTAGAGCCAAGGGAAAGTCTCCATTTGTGTGTGTGTATGCATGTGTATGTGTGTGTATTAAGTTTAGCTTCTGTAGATATTTCCTTTCTAGGGCCTTGGCTTTAGTTTTAGTCTCAGATCTGACCTTCCTTCTGGATGGACCTTGGTCTACACCTCACTTTTTTTTTAGTCAGTTAAAATTCTCTAGGCTATCAAGAATCGGCAGATGCCTGAGGGCAAAAGCCTGATTCAGTGTTTTCACTCCTCTGTGGACTCTCCCTCCTAGAGTTCTGGTATCTAAGCATTTCTCTTAACTTTCTGGCATCAAATCAATGCATTTCAAAACATTTTATATGTAAAGAAATTTTTTCTTCCACATTTTTTAGCTACTCTACCATCTTCCGTATTTTGGGGGATAGAATTCCAGTCTCAAAGATTATTTCCAATTCTTTCTAAATGTAATGCCAAGGAAATCTTCTGTTTCAGTCCATTCAGGCTGCCATAACAAAATACCATAGGCTGGATGGTTAAATAACAGAAAATGATTTTTTCACAGATCTGGAGGCTGGAAGTCTGAGATCAAATACCAACATGGTTGGCTTTTGAAGAGATCTCTTCCCTTGATTTGCATATGGTGCCTTCTCACTATGTGCTCACATGATGTCTTTGTGGAAATATGAGAGGCAAGCAGTGGAGAGGAGTGTGTGTGAGAGAAAGAGAGTGAAGAGCACACAAACTTCTGGTGTCTCTTCTATAAGGGCACTAATTCCATCATGAAGGCCCCAGCCTCATGGTTTCATCTAACCCTAATTGCCTCCCAAAGGCCCCATTGTTACAGGGTTCTGGTCTCGCAGAGTCAAAGAATGAATTTCAAGGACACGGAGTAGGGAGATGATGGTTTATTAAGTGAAGGTGAGAGCAGAAAGAAGAATAAAAGTACTCTGAAGTGAGAGGGGTCCCAAATGGGTTTCCACTGTGGGTTTTCATTGGCAGTCTTATTGAGAACTAAGAAGCTTGTGGCCTTGAGGTTCTTGTGCCATCTTGGTTCCAACAAGGACCATTGATAATATCCTTCATGGCATACTTCTTTGAGGTCTGGTAATTGTCTGCAGCTACAATGTAACTGCCATAAAAAAAAAGAAAAAAAAAAAAACCCAGACTAGGGCAGGGTGGTATGGCTTTTCCCTTTATCTCTTGTTCTGCTCTACCTCAGCATCTGAGGGAATAGTTCCAGAGCCTACTCAGAAGCCTCCTATCTCTCCCTGCCTATACCTTAACCCTTACCCTACTCATCATCTTTAAATACCATCACTCTGGGCGTTAAGTCTTCAACCAATAAGTTTGGGGAGTGGGAAACACAAATATCCAGTCCATAAAATCCTCTTTCTAAGCCTGAAATAATTGGTTCATGCTATAGGTATCACACAGACCTGTCTGATCTTTAATTCCATCACCTATGACCCAGTATTATACCAGATACAAAACAAGGATCCAAATGATGAGCACAGCAGTAACTTAACAGGCAGTACCTCCCCTTTCCCTTTGCCTCCATTCCCTCTGCCCCCAGAGTGGCTGTACATAGCTGACTATGTATGATGACCTTCTCTAGTGTCAGTCTAGAGATGCAGGAAGTGGTGCCGCGGTGATCCTGCTTACATCATACTGTCAAGACTTTTTAGCATTTTTGTCCCTAAAGAGAGATAGGGTGGAGGACAATTGCCTTCATGAAGTGAAGGCAATTACAAATTCTTAATGAGGAAACAGGCAAAACCAAAGCCAAAGAAAAACAAAGATGACACCTGGATACTTTCTTTTTTACACTCACAGTGGAGTGCAAAGTTGTAAGCCATCCAGGTGGTGAGCTTGCAAAAAACAAAAATTAATCACCTATTTGTACTACAGTTTGAGGACTTAAAGATCTTTAGGGAAGATGTTGAAAGCCTCATTCCAATTAACCTTATCCTATTAAGTGTGCCCATCCACAGATCAGAATAGATTTCAAAGGTGAGAGAGAAACACGTGGCCTCTGTGGCCATTTCCCCAGAAGGAAGGAGCCTCCAGAGAGAAAAGTAAGCAGCTTTAACAGGACAGATCAAAGTGTGTCTGGGATACAATGTAATTCTTCTCAGAAAGGGTTGAAATGGAGACAACCTTCCTATTTAATTTCAAGGGCTATTTTGAACTGTGTGACCCTTTTCTGAATTTGATCTGGATGGAAATGGATTATTACGTGTTATCATGTGTCACTGTGTGTGTAGTCTTGGCCTAGCAGAGACCTAGACCATTTAGAACCCATTTCTTCTCTCTGATTTTTTTTTTTTTTTTTTTTTTTTGGCCTTGCATGCATAGTGGAGGAAAAGAAGAAAATGGTATTTGGTGTTTCTTCTTGGGGATAGTAATCAAGTAAAAAGTGTGGTGATTCTGGTGGAACCTCTGAGAATTAACAGATTTTAACAGCCTTAAAATATTGCCAAGAAATATTATTTTAAAATATCTCTGTGACCTTTCTCGTTAAATTGGAAATGAAAAATAAGACACAAGCACACTTTTTCTTATTCAAGAGAAGTAGAAAACTCTCATTAGCAGACCAGGAAAATGGAGAAGAGGGAAAGAACAGAGACAAAAAAAAAAAAAAATGGGAGCAGGTATCCCAAAGACCACTTTATACTCAAATTTTTATTTTGTGCACTTTCTGGAACACCCCCAAAGATTTCACTCTGCCTTCTAGGACTCTTTCCCAGATGCTGATTCCTTTCTTTTCTTTAAATTTTTAATACCTAGTGTTATCTTTTGACAAAATTATTATTGGGAAAGAAAATTAAAGTATTTGGCCTCTGTCTCAGTCTCCCATTTTAGTGCTAGCTTCTCTGCCGACATTGTGAATATTGAAATCTATAGAATTTGCAGTTAACCACAAACAAAATCACTCCAAGTGGGTGATACGTGCCTCGTTCCAGGTTTCTGGCTTCTAGGAAGGATGTTATCACCCCTACTATCTTTGAAACTTCCCATGGGTTTGACCAGGTCATAATACATACACACATTTGTGGGGGGAGGGGAGTGCATGTGTGTGTGTATGGTAGGATTAAGTAGAACTAGGCAAACAATCATCCCGATTTATTTAGCTCCCCTGGTAATCATTTTGGGTGTTTATTAGGTGCAAAGCAGTTATTCCATTTACATTTACTACAAATATTTTAAAAAGCAATAGTGATATCATGGAGCTAAGTGGGTTTTACAATCATGACAGCAAAGAATAGTAGTATAACAGATCTGCCTAAGGGAGCAAAAGAAATTGCAAGATGACCAGCAGGTATAAGAAGTATAGAAATAGTAAGGGAGGAAATAGCTCAACCTGGCAGTGAGGGACATGGGTATATACCCATGTTCAAACTGCAACTGATTTTCCATATAAGCAGCTACTTTAGCTTACTTGGTGTGTGGATAGAAATGCTGATAATGCCAAATGACTTCCCACACTCGTAAAAGTTTTATAGAAAAACCAATATTAATAAAGGTCTCTGAAATTTGAAATTAGCTTGCTTATGTGCAAGTTGATCAGTACAGAGAGGTATGTATATGCCATATCACCTCTTATGAAATTACTTTAAAATGTATTCCTTCTTATTGTAATCCTGCAAAGTAGATCGAAAGAGAGAGAGTGGAAAGTGAGTGACACCATGGAAAGGAAACCCAATAATATTCCCCCACGAATGAAACAGAATTATTCTTAGGCTATTCTTAAAATTCATCAACATTTCTTTCATAAGAATATATTATGCCCTCAGTTCATTTTTATTTATAAATCCCTCTACAAGAGTTATTCAAGTCCACATTTCTGATATAGTTCTGTCCTTCATTGGTGGGAGAGTGTGAGGTGACCCGTGTACTTGACAATGGTACTTAAAAGCATTTGGAGAGAGGAAAGGGAACTCACAGTTGGTTTATATACTGTATGATTGGGTACAGTCTGCCTTCTCTAAAAAATCAAGAGCATTTATAAATATGTGTCAGAATGTGTTCTTAAAAGCTACAGCATCGAATCACCAAAAGTTGATGGAAGTAGGGAGGAGGAGCACAAAAATTATCACGTATTTGCTTGGAAACAAACTGTTTTTTTTTCTGATCTTTAAAACGGTCTGTTTTTTTTTAAGGAGTATGTCACACATGAAAATATTCTGCTTTATGTTCAGAAGTAATTCATAAAAGGTGGCTTCAAGGTTTGGGTATTCTCTGCCAGAGGGATGTATAGACTTTTCACTAAAACTGTTTAACTTTCATGAAGAATATTGATATGGGAAAGGGTACAACCATAAGCCTCTTCAGCAGTTTCATATGCATTTCTACTTGAGCTTAATATTTTTTGCAGAAAGTGAGGCAAAGCTGGAAGCCATTTTGGAAGATGTTCCTTAAGTTGTAAAAAGGGAAAATACCCAGCTTAGCAGATTTTTCTTCTCAGCCCTAAACAAAGAAATGCAGCCAAATTCTTCTTTCATTTCTACCCTGAAGACATAATTATGGCCCCATGGCCAATGCATGTGCCTCTGGATAACTTACTATACAGCACAGAGTGTAAACCATCTGGGGCAGCAGAAGCACAGTGGCTTGGGAGGTAGAAAATGTATTTCCTACTCACTATTCTTCCAGAAGCAGCTATGGGATTTGAGGGAACTCACTTCATTGTCTGTCTCATTTTACTTTGAAAATGGGGAAGTTATTATAGAAGAACTCCAGAATCATTTCCAGGTCTGTCACAGTTGATTCTAGAAAGAAAAAACAGAAGGACATCTGCATTTGTTTCTCAGTCTATTGTGAACTATATAATCCTAAATGGGTTATATAGAAGACATAGAACAGGAAATTCAGATTTTTTTTCTAAATTTTTTTTTTTTTTTTTTTTTTTTATTTATGATAGTCACAGAGAGAGAGAGAGGCGCAGAGACACAGGCAGAGGTAGAAGCAGGCTCCATGCACCGGGAGCCCGACGTGGGATTCGATCTCAGGTCTCCAGGATCGCGCCCTGGGCCAAAGGCAGGCGCCAAACCGCTGCGCCACCCAGGGATCCCTCAGATTTTTTTTCTAATTTTGTTTCCCTAAATATTTTCATATTCACATTAACATCTTTAAAAAAAACTTTTAAATGTATACAATCATACAGAATTAAGGCTAAGAAAGCTGGTGCTACTTCTTCATTCATTCATTTACTCTCAGGAAGAAGTAAGCTAACAAACGGTGTAGATGTCTGGGGAGGGAGCATCACTGGCAGAGGTCTGCAAGCGCAAAGACAGAAATGGAAGCATGCTTGGTGTATCTGCAGAAATGTAAGGGGAAAGCCTGAGAAGGCACATTTATAGAGACCAGTTGGGGCGGGGTGGGGGGGCAGTGAGGGCAAATGCTGGGTCCTATATATATTTATAGGCCATCATAGATGTTTTGGCCAAGGTACAAAGCTATCTTGGTTTCAACTCAGAGTCATTATCATGACTTACACCTTAAAGGAATAACTCTGGCTACTGCGTCAAGAATAGATGATAGGGAGCAAGGATGGAAATCCGTAAACCTATGACAAGACCATCGCTATAGTGCTTAGAGAAATGGTGGTAGCTTGACTTAGAACTACAGTGATGAAGGTAGCAAGAAATGATCAGATTCAGGATATATTTTGAAGGTAAACCCTTTAAAGAAGAGAAAAACAAGTCTTAAGATGTTTTAGACTGGGAAATGTCTGAAACTAGTTAAAACCTGACGAATGAGCTGTGGGACAGAAGCATGGAGATAGGGTCATTGTGTACTCTTGTCCAAGAGCTCCTCCCTGGTATACATCTGGACTACCCCTCTGAGTGGTCCTCAGTCCATTTCTGTCTCCTCTGACTCATGATATTCTTACCATATCTGTTGGAAGCCCCAAACTCAAACAGAAAACTGGAAAATGGAAATGTCCCTTGAAATAGTGAAGGCGTACTTAGATCAGTATATTCCAGAATGATCAGTCCTTTGATGCAAGGATAAGAGTTCCCTGATAATTGGCTGCAGAAGAGGGAATATTGTGTCCTTTTTGAGATTTAGTGTAAGTCCTATTTTATTCTTCTTTATTCTTATTCTACTATTCTTTAATGGCTCTAAGAAGTACTGTTAGTAAAGAGACACGTAATTTGTTGAATCTAGCTTTATCTTAAGTTATATAGTCAAATAGCACTGTTTTGCGTGAGTCCCTTTATTATCCTAGAAAAGTAGAGTTACATAGAACAGATGCAGAGAAGGTTGGATTTAGACAGCGTTATTGTGTATATAATCTGCATCAAAAATATTGCTGATATTGTGGGGTGCCCTGGACATCAACAAATGGTTCTTAGTGAGAAAATTTGCATATTGGTAACAGGATAGAGTGAATAAACCTTACAATATTGAAATTGACTCATTTTATAACAACCATGAAATGCAAAGTATGCCTTAATAGAGTAACAAAACTAAATGTGGCTTGTATCTTTTGCAAAAAATACTACATTAGTTTTGAAGCAATGCATATTTTGAAGTACATTAAAATCAAATTTTTTATTATGCAAATTTAGATGCTCCCTAAAATTAATGTAGCTCAATTACATCATTAGATGTCAGAAAGGCATTTGAAAGGGTAGGTTGGAAATAATTCTTTTGAATGTCACATAAATTTTCTTTGCAGCTAATCTCTGAAAAGAGGGAAAAAATTCTCTCTACTCAGGCATAGAATAGAAGCATTAACAATGGAAAGGTCAGTGCATAATGATGCAAGAGAGAAAAGGCCTAAAGTGCCATATTGATGAAATGAAATGGGAAAAGTTATATAGAATATTAATCAATCAATCCTTAATTTAAGACCTTTGGGTAACTTGCTAAAATCTTCTTCACTATTTAATATCAAAGAAATGCTAACCAATAAATTTTTTTCTATGGAGGGAAAAAAGCTCAACAACTATCTGTTTAGACTCGGCATTTCTCTTTCCCTTTAACTTCTCTGTACTGCAGGAAGAATTTGACAAACTCTGGTTATCCTAGTAGGTATTAGATAGCCATCTCATTTCCAGTATAATTTGCCTCCATTAGCTTAGAAAAATCAAAAGTTGATTATATCAACTCCACAAAGGAAAATTATGTATTCATTAAAATTCATGTTTGGAAAGATGGGAGGAAATGGTCACAATAAAATGGTAAATAAAATTGCAGGATATAGAACTTTATTCATAGTATGATCCACAGTTTGTAAAAATAAATCAATGTGCATACATGTATAGACCAGAAGAAACTGTATGAAGGGGAAAATTGTGGTTATCCTTGGATGATGAAATGCATTTGGAAAATGCATTTTTGTCTGCTTTACTGATTTTACAAGTGTGGTGGTATTTAAGATTTGCAGTGTTGTAGCTGGCATTAGTAAGAAGAGTTTTTCTCTTCCTGACCTCATTCTTACTAATTTGCCTGTTAACTATTTCTTTGGTCTATTAACTTATATCTGTATTGTAAAGGCCAGTAAGAGCTGGAAGGAAAAACAAATGAAGAAGTAGAAAAGGTTAAGTTATCATTGGATAGGAGCAAACCTGTAGAAAGATATTTGGAAGGACACTGTATTTGACTCCTTATGAAACTTCTTCTATCTACATAAAGATTTCACGGTACATAGAGTACATTTAGGTAAAGGCAGAGGAAGAAAGTCACATTGGCTCACTGGTTCACTCACTGATTCATTCATTTATTCAACAAACATTCATGAGTACCAAATAAATGCCATGTGCTAGGGGGAACCACTGATTAATAAGCTGTCAGAGCTGCCTTCACAGAACTCATGGTTGAATATAGGAAGTAGACAAATGAATATGAAGAATATAAGTCACTAATAAACATGTATACCAGATAAATCTGTAACACAATGCACAGAGTCATCTAAACTGCTTGAGGGTTTCATACATTTGAGCTGGGTCTTGAAGAGTCATTAAGACCTCACAAAATTGATGATTGGAGGGAGGACTTCTTCTGGTAAAGGGTTCAGCATGCAGAAAATATCTCAAGAATTGTAAGGAACAGAGAACTCAGTGATTTAAAATGTGTATGGAATTTAGGGGCAGTTGGGAGACTCAATGGAAATGACATTATGGATGGAGATGGGAACCAGATTATTTCCATGGCATGTTACATCACTGGAGTTTACCTTACGTGCAATATTTATAGAAAATACAGGCTAATCTGTAGCGATAAAAAAAACTGATTAGCAGTTTACTAGTGAAAGGGATGGGAGGAGGGGAAGGTGAGAGAGAGGAAGAGAGAGAGGGATTACCAAAGAGCACATGAGATTTCTGTAGGTGGTCAAATATGTCTGTCATCTCATTTGTGTTGATGTTTTATCAGTGTACACATGTCAAATACATTGAAGCATATACTTTAAACAAGGTCTGTTTATCCTATGTCACTTATACCTCAATAAAGAAATTAAACAATACAAACCCAACCCCTCTAAATTTTATAAGCTTTAGGTCTAGACCATTCCTTTCTGATCCAAGTCACCATGCTCTGATTATAGCAGATGTTACACAGATTAAAACATACACACACACACACACACACACACACACACACACACAAAGCCAGTGATTTCTGGGCATTTATTTTGTATCCTGCTACACTGTCGAATTGCTGTATGAGTTCTAGCAATTTTGGGGTGGAGTCTTTTGGGTTTTCTATGTGCAGCATCATGCCATCTGCAAAGAGGGAGAGTTTGGCTTCTTCTTTGCCAATTTGAATGCCTTTTATTTCTTTTTGTTGCTTGATTGCTGAGGCTAGGACTTCTAGTACTATGTTGAATAGCTGTGGTGAGAGTGGACATCCTTGTCGTGTTCCTGATCTTAGGAGAAAGGCTCCTAATTCCCCATTGAGAATGATATTTGCTGTGGGCTTTTCATAGATGGCATTTAAAATGCTGAGGAATATTCCCTCTATCCCTACAGTCTGAAGAGTTTTAATCAGGAATGGATGTTGTATTTTGTCAAATGCTTTCTCTGCATCTTTTGAGAGGATCATATGGTTCTTGTTTTTTCTCTTGTTGATGTGATCTATCACATTGATTGCTTTGTGGGTGTTGAACCAGCCTTGCATCCTGGGGATAAATCCCACTTGTCATGGTGAATAATCTTCTTAATGTACTGTTGGATCCTATTGGCTAGTATCTTGTTGAGAATTTTTGCATCTGTGTTCATCAGGGATTTTGGTCTATAATTCTCCTTTTTGGTGGGGTCTTTGGTTTTGGAATTAAGGTGATGCTGGCCTCATAAAACGAGTTTGGAAGTACTCCATCCCTTTCTATCCTTCGGAACAGCTTTAGTAGAATAGATATTGTTTCTTCTTTAAACGTTTGATAGAATTCCCCTGGGAAGCCATGTGGCCCTGGGCTTTTGTGTCTTGGGAAGTTTTTGATGACTGCTTCGATTTCCTCCCTGGTTATTGGCCTGTTCAGGTTTTCTATTTCTTCCTGTTCCAGTTTTGGTAATTTGTGGTTCTCCAGAAATGCATCCATTTCTTCTATATTGCCTAATTTATTGGCATATAACCTCTCATAATACGTTTTTAAAATAGTTTGTATTTCCTTGGTATTGGTTGTGATCTCTCCTCTTTATTTCATGATTTTATTAATTTGAGGTTTTTTTCTTTTTAATAAGGCTGGCTAATGGTTTATCTATCTTATTAATTTTTTCAAAGAACCAACTCCTGATTTTGTTGATATGTTCTACAGTTCTTCTGGTCTCTATTTCATTGAGTTCTGCTCGAATCTTTATTATCTCTCTTCTTCTGCTTGGTGTAGGTTTTACTTGCTGTTCTTTCTCCAGTTCCTTTAGGTGTGAGGTTAGCTTGTGTATTTGAGTTTTTTCTCAGTTTTTTGAGGGGGGCTTGCATTGCGATGTGTTTCTCTCTTAGGACTACTTTTGCTGTATCCCAAAGATTTTGAATGGTTCCATCTTCATTTTCATTAGTTTCCATGAGTCTTTCTAATTTTTCTCTAATTTCCTGGTTGACCCATCCATCTTTTATTAGGATGCTCTTTAACCTCCATGTGTTTGAGTTTCTTCCAAATTTCTTCTTGTGATTGAGTTCTAGTTTCAAAACATTGTGGTCTGAAAATATGCAGGAGACAATCCCAATCTTTTGGTACTGGTTGAGACCTGATTTGTGACCCAGTAGGTGGTCTATCCTAGAGAAAGTTTCATGTGCACTTGAGAAGAATGTGTATTTGGTTGCGTTTGGATGGAAAGTTCTGTATATATCTGTGAAATCTATTTGGTCCATTGTATCATTTAAGGCCCTTGTTTCTTCCTAGAGGAGAACACACACAACACCTGTTTTGAACTTGGCCACAGCAACTTCTTCAAGATACAACTACAAAGGCAAGGGAAACAAAAGCAAAAATGAACTATTGGGACTTAATCAAAAAAAAAAAAAGCAACCTACAGAATGGGAGAAGATATTTGCAAGTGACATATCAGATAAAAGGCTAATATCCAAGATCTATAAAGAACTTATCAAACTCAACACCCAAGAAACAAAGAATCTAATCATGAAATGGGCAAAAGACATGAACAAAAATTTCACCAAAAAAAGACATACTCATGGCCAACAAGCACATGAGAAAATGCTCCGCATCACTTGCCATCAGGGAAATACAAATCAAAACCACAATGAGATACCACCTCACACCAGTGAGAAAGGGGAAAATTAACAAGATAGGAAACAACAAGTGTTGGAGAGGATGTGGAGAAAGGGGAACCCTCTTATACTGTTGGTGGGAATGTGAACTGGTACAGCCACTCTGGAAAACTGTGCGGAGGGTCCTCAAAAAGTTAAAAATAGAACTACCCTATGACCCAGCAATTGCACTACTAGAGATTTACCCCAAAGATACAGTTGCAGTGAAACACCGGGACATCTGCATCCCAATGTTTATAGCAGCAATGTTCACAATAGCCAAACTGTGGAAGGATCCTTGATGTCCATCGACAAATGAATGGATAAAGAAGATGTGAGATTATATATATATATATATATATATATATATATATATATATATATAGGGCCTCTGGGCCTCTGGCAGTCTCTCTTCTGTACTGGGATCTCCTGGAAAGCAAGAACCACCTTAGACTTATCCTGGTTTTCCTTCAGGATTCCTTTCAACTGCTGTTTCCTCATCTCCACTAACATGTTTCCTGGTCTTTCTGAGAGCACAGGTGAAAAAGCCAACTAGTGTTCTTTTTTGATGTTTTTCCTACTAGAAGCAGGGAGGAAATACATTAATAAGACCAGTATTCCTTTATACAGCTCCTCATTCATGGTGAGGGCTGGCTACCTGGGATTTCTCTTTTTGGGAAACGGGCATCATGAAGCTAATTTCCATTCTCTCAGAAAGGTAGAAAAGTTAGATTAGCCTCTACAAGCAAGTAGTGCTGGCATGTCTTTGGGGCCTTCTTGTTTCGTTTTAACCTGTCTAATCTCATCAATCACATCCTCTTAGTTGCTTCCCCTATCCAAGTCATAAAACTTCATATTTCTCAAACTAACCAAATATTTCTACTTCTCAGAGTCCTTAAACTTTTTGTTTTGTTAGTTTGATGGAAATACACACACACACACACACACACACACACACACACACTTCCTCTGGAATTTTGACTTATTCCAGAATTCTAGTAATTCTTATTACAGAATTAGTAATTCCAGAATTTAATTTAAGGATATGAAGTTGGCAGTGAAAGGGACCTGGAGCAGATATAGGTGCTATATATCTCATCATACCTTATTTTGCTTTCTAGAGCTTTTACCGAGGACACCCCGTTGCTAGTAAAACCAGTGTACTCTCTTTCAGGCCTGATATTCAGAGTTCAGTTATCTCTGACCACTATACTTTGTATATAGTTCTATATCATCATTGTAGGAGAACTTGAATTAACAATGCCTGGATCTATATTTAAAAGAATATTTATAAGTGATGGGCTTTCCTTGTGGAACCAAATTCAATATCAACAAAGCCTTGGGGCTCCCGAACAATACCTAGCCAGGTGTATGGCACTCTGGAACCACTTTCTTCATACCATCAAGGACTCCTTCTTTAGACAAGATATATTTTTGAAAAAAGAGAAGATAAATGGTGGTAGCCAATAGGCTTCCGCGGTTGAGATGACCCTCCTAATGCTCTCTGAAGCCTCTCATCACCCGTTCCTTTTAGGAGCTTTAATCCTATAAGGTTCTCAGGTTCATTTTTCTTGATTCTATGTGTGTTTGTGGGTATGTATGTGTGTAATATGTGCAATAGTTTAACTACATATATGGGGATAATCATAGACTCTGGTTATAAAGATGGAGAAGGAGGCAAAGTGATCTGAAACTGGACCCCAAGTTTATAATATGTTTGCCAAAATATATCCCAATTGTAAACATTCAATTCATATGCCTAATGAATTGGTCTTAAGTTTTACCTATTATATGACCAAAGTCTGTTATACATCATTGTTTATAACAGTATTGTTTTGGATTCAGCCTGGGTTTAGTATATAATAATGCTGTTTACTGAAAAATACCTTGAAAGGAGGGTATCATACAAAGCAATGATCTACCCTGCTAACTAGGATCTCACTTGTGTGTAGTAAGATACAATGTATAAAGCAGATAGCCTAGTGGCAGAACATGGAGATAGTGTATAATATATATTGCTAAAATATTCAATTTCCAAGACTATCCATTGTTCAAACTTACAGTGCTTTCTATTCTGAAATACATGCATTATACATTCACATGCACGTATACATATGCACAACACATATGTATGCATAGTTAAAATATATTTATCATACTGTTGGAGACAAACTGGATTAAACTCTGGCTCTGCTGCTTACACTGTTTAACCTCTCTGTCCTTCAGGGGTTTTTTTCTTATCTGTAAAATAAAGCCAGTTTTGGTACTTCCAATAAAGCTTATTTGAGGATTAAATAACATCTGATACTTGGTAAAATTATGAGTGTTGGTTGTCATTATGATTACTGTCACTATATCAAGTGGTGATGCAGAGAATACAGAAAATCAAATGAAAATCAAATTAAAACAATAGTAAAGATTAAAGAGATCAGCAAATACATGTACCTCCTTTACTTTAACCTAATTTCTACAACAGACGTTCCTCTCTTAATCTCAACAGGGAACAGATTTCACAGCCCAGGAGCATAATTACAGAAAACACTGGCTCCTGTGGTCACAAAGTTATACGTGGGGCACACTAAGAAACTGCCAATTCAGACCTCAATGGGTGACTGGGGCATATGGTGATAAAGGATCAGTCAAGAGTGCACAGTAATGCTCAATAAATGCCAGCAGCTTTGTGAAATTAAAAATAGAGGTCACCATGCTGCTCCATCAATAAGAAGCAACAAAGTCTAATATAAAACCAGATAAATATGTCTCATTTCTTTTTCTCTCTTCCTCCCCTTTCTTCTGTAAAACTATGTTGAGTGTATTTTGAGTACCTGTCATATGTCAGACAATGTGGTAAGAAGCCAGGGTAAAATAAAAACAGGCACATCCCTGCCCTCTGCATGCATGGTCCCAAGGGATTTTCCCTATGGTGTTTTCTGCTAAGTGTGATCTTTTATAGGCTGAATCCTCCAAGGACTTCAAACTTTACAGCACACAAAGTTCATTCTGTTCTGAATAAATATGGCAGTCATTTATTGTTTCTGTGGATCCAGATCTCTTAGTTTTGGGTTTGCCTACCTCTTGGATGTTCCACTCTCCTAAGATTTTCCACCATATGGTTGGACAAGAGAAGACATTACATTCCCCCAGTTGCTTTGGCTTTCTTCTGTTAAAGGTTTTGGTAGGAATTTTTGACTAAGGTCAGATTTGGGAATTGTCTCTATGCCAATACTACATTTTCATCTTGTCTCCAGGTACATGGAATTGGCTGTCTGTAAAAATAAAGCCATAAAGGTCAACAAATTAATTCTTAGGTTAAAACAACCAGTATTTTTGGTTAATTTTAGCCAGGGCTCTTCTATTTGAAAAAAATGGTGTACTGATTGAAAGTTCTCTTGCTTTTCTGTCTCTTTTTTTGAGAAGTCAGTTAGAGATCATCAGTGGTGGGGAACTGGGAAGAAAAAGAGTTGCAATGCTGCCTGGAGTAAAAGACAATAACTATATATTACTGCACACTCCTGGGTGGGTTAGAGTGGACATCTCTGAGAGTATTCTGAAATGCATGTTTGGTATAGATCAGAGCACCTCTGTGGTGAGTGAAATCCTCTTAGACTGCTTCCCTGGAAAGTAAGGCCTGTAAAGGTAAACTGGCCTATTCTTGTTGCAGTTGCTTTAAGATATCGTTGAGTTACACATGAACTGGAGAAGCACAATATTGGGAAACATTGGTGTAAAGTATGCTGCTTAGAGTACTCCTGGATGACTGAGCTCCGACTATGACCCACTGAGAATCTAAGACCCCAGTTTCAGCTTTTCTGACAGCTGCTTACTTGGTTAGTTATACTGTACCCCAGGTTCTTTCTGTAGCATGTGGCACTAAATGGATTGGGCTTTTCTAGGGAGTCTTATGGGGATTTAGTGTGTGTGTGTGTGTGTGTGTGTGTGTGTGTGTGTGTGAGTGTGTGTGATCTAAGGCACTTTAGCATATGTAAAAAATCAGCTAGAATTAAAATGAATGAGGGAAGGGGATGAGGGCCAAGCATCTTAATCTCCTTAAAGCCCTCTGTATATGCATGTGTGTGTTTCTTTCTATATAAAGAGTACACACACACACACACACACACACACACATACTTTAAAAAATATCCCATCACTATAAGATGAGTTCAGTGATGAAATGACAAAAGGGTAAGAGAAACGAGAAACTATTCAAATACTATCTTGGGGATAAACACCAACATGATTCTTGGGTACTCACATTCAGCTGTGTGTACCAAGCCTGTTTCTTTCTTTTTATCTTCTGGTAGGGATAGGCAGTAATATACACGGGGGTATAGAAGAGGGCAAAAAGTTCCATTCAAATCCCTTTTGAGGTCTCTTTTCACCCCAGGTTAGAGAGTAATGAAGCCAGTAGAATCAGAAACTGTGTCCTTAAGCAACATCACAGCTGGGAAAGCAATTTATTATGTTCCCCTCTAGGCAATGATGCTCACCTTGAGGAATTTAAGACAGACAATCCTTGAGGACAGTAGACTCACTCCCCACAGTCTCTCCTTTCCAGACTGTGCCTCATTTTTAAAGTGCTCAGCATAGGTAATGGACAGGCAACAGTCTTCTGCTGGTAAGCAATCCTCGTTTCATAAAACTGTAGAATAAAGCCAGGGGCAGTGAGTCTATATCTGGGTAATGTACATTACTGTACTGGGATAATGTACATTATCTCATTTTTGGTAATTGACAATCATGTATTGAGTGCCTCTATGTAGGCAATATTGGGGATATAGAAATTGTAGATATTATCTCTAAAATTAAATAATTTATTCAAACCTCCAAATTTTGAGAAACTGAGGCACACAGCAGATAAGTAAAGTAGCTAATGTTGCTAAGTTAGAAGTGAGAATTTTAAAATATAAAATAATGAGAAAACAACATCAAAAACTTGAAGACTCAAACTATGTTATTAAAGAGATAAATAATATTGTGGTGGTCTGATCAGGTTGTCCACAGTAAATGTACCCACAAGTAGTTTGCCGTAAATAATGACTTGGAAGAGGCAGGCAGTTGGTGGGAAGATACCTCTTTAGAGAGAGTATATCAGAATCTCCTTGGGCCTTGCTCCCCGAAGTAGAGCCTTCAGCAGCGTGGGCATCACATGATTTACCTACTGAATCAGAGTTTGCATTTTAATGAGACTCCATAGATGAAGTATGAGCCAATTAAAGATTGAGAAGTACTATCCTAGGAGTCTTTGCAAATATATGTTCCCTATATTAACACAATTCAATGCAAAATCTGTAACTATTATGGATAGGAGTGTGTTTCAGCCTCATGAACACTGAGGTAGGGAAGGGTTTCAAAGAGCCTTTAGGATTCTGCTAAAATGGCATGCCAAGATAACCTGGCAACTAGAATTGTTGGATAAAATGTAAAAACAACATTTCTTGAATGCATAGCTGAACTTTCAAAAAGAAAGAGAAATCTCCAGGTGCTTAAGAACATAGGTGAAACTGAAAAGCAGAATTGTATGCACATGTTGAATCTTTGGCTGTGCTGGAGCAAGAGGTCAAGTGGGAGTTGTCAGCTGCAGGCTAGTCAGTTAAGCTTTCATTTCACTAGAGGGACAGAGCTAAAGCCTTAGCCCCTTTCAAGCTAGGTGTTTGGAAGTGAAATCCCTGCATGGAATTGGGGCCTTTGAATGGATTGTCATCAAAGAAAAAGTAGCTTCAGCTTGACCTCACTTGAGGGATCGAGGTAAAGCATTAGTTTTTTTTTTTTGTTTTTTTTTTAAACTAGATATTGGATAGTGAAAGATACCTTCATAAAGTTGAGTGCCATGAATGGCTTCATCCTTAGATTAGATAACATCTAGCCAGTGGGACAGGGAAAAGACAGACACGGGTCACAGGGGTTTTGCAAATTCCACTAAGAGTTCAGAAATCAAACATGAGTTTGAGGCCTGAATTTATTTTACCCACATAGACCACGAATAAGAAACAAAAATATTAATATAAAACCTGGTCCCTGGCTGGTAATACTACTGAGATACTTGGTAGAAGCAAATATAACTATTCTCAATGGACACCCCCACCAACCCAGGCTACATGGATTTCCAATAAAAAATTGAAATTGTGAAAAGATAATATAATAATACAAACTACAAAATATTTTTTCAGTGACAAATTTTATGCTAGTGAATAGGTAGTACAATGATTATAGCCCAGAGGAATTGACATAAATCATAATAAGAATAAAATTTGGGGGGCACCTGGGTGGTACAGTTGGTTAAGCATATGACACTCAGCTTAGGCTCAGGTCGTGATCTCAGGGTTGTGAGATTCAGCCCCAAGTTAGGCTCTGCTCAGCGTGGAGTCTGCTTGGGTTTCTTTCTCACTCTCCTTCTGCCCCTCCTGCTCATGCACTCTCTCTCTCAAAAAGAAATATTTTTTAAAAATAAAATTGTTATATTAATGATGATTAAGAAATTAGGTTAAGAATTAAAATCCAATGAGAATAATGAAACAAAGAGCAGATTTAGAAAATGAAAATTTTAATAATGAGATTAAAAACCAAATTAATATATTAGACAGTCACAAGTAAAAACTGAATATGTAAACTTGATGATTGATTAAATTACCCAGCAAAAGAGGAAGAAAGTCAGAAGAGAAACTAAGCAAACATGGAGGATAAAATGAATCTAAACATAAATTTAGAGGAATTTCATCATAAGAGAATATACAGAAGCATTTAAAGGTGATATTCCATGAGAACAATGCTATACATTTCCCAGAATTGGTATTTAAAAAAATAGGCAGAATTAATAAAGATAAATCGATACCCAGGCCACGGTGGTGAAATTGCAGAACACTAAAGCCAGAGAGGAAAACATTTAAAGCAACTAGAGAGAAAAGGCAGATCTCTTACAAAGGGACCAGAATGAAACTGACAAGAGTCTCTTGTACAATAGAGGGTAAAAAAAATGATGGAAATTTTGTCTTCAAAGTGCTAACAAAAAATAATGGGGTTACACACATAGGAATAAAGTACATAATAAAAGGTGAAATAAAAGTATTGAAGACTGTGAGATTTCACAGAAAGAATTATCGAAGACTGATCTTAAGAAACAAGAAAATTGATTTCAGTGGAAGAAGCAGAGTACAATGAGCTCTGGTGAGAAAAATATCAGTAAGCCATTTATATCAGCAAACCAGCAAAGCACTTAATGTTTAAGACAGCCACCACCATAGTAATAATAAGGAATTGGGAGTCATAAAAAACTAGGTAGAAAATAAAATAATAAAATTAAGATAAGGGGGTTATAATTAGAGGCAAAGTGTCTGGGGGATAGTTATTCCACACAGCAAGCCACAATTGTTAATTAACTTTACATTTGAAATCAAATAACAGCAGTTTAAGAATAATCACCACACATATGGAAATAAATATAATTTTCCAGTCAGTAATAAGAACTGAATGAAGAAAAGACAGTCCTGCAGAAGGAAAAAAACAAAGCAATCCCATGATGACTAGAAAAGCACAAAAGAATATTGCAAAAATAAATTCAAAGATATCATTAATCATACCAACTCTAATTTTAAGATCTTACATTTAAAATACAAATTTTCAGATTGAAATCATTTACCTACATATTGCTTATTAGAAATCTAAATCATATCTAAATAAATGCTATTCAAAAAAGCTAAAAGCTACAACATTGTCAAACAAAAGGACTTTCATGCAAAAAAGTTATAAAATTAGTTGATTTATTATTATAAAAGGAACAAATCACCAGAAAGATTCAAAGTATTCTATATTTTGATACATTTAATAATCCAAATGATTATATTGAACTATATAAAATTATAGAATTTTAGGTTAAAAAAGACCAATTACTGGCAATTTCATATAACTCAGACTATACATGAAGAAAATATTAACAAAACTACTAAAATTGGATAAATCTATAGTTATAGTAGAATATTTTAATAAACCTCTTTGTATAGAGCAAAATTTACTAAATATGCATTGTAGAGCTGAACAATATAGTTTAATAGTCTTGCTCTTTCATAGACTGAAAGCATGGATGAAATAGCATGGAATAGTTATGGTAACAACCCATGCACTAGATTGGTCACATTCAAGGTCAAGAAGGAAGACTCAAAAAAGGGCAAAAATTAGTATAATATAAACCACCATTAAATAAAATTAAAAATCACTGAGAAAACAAGAACACTCTTTCCCCATCCCTTTCCAAATAAGTGTAGAAATTTTAAAATGCTCATCCAAATAATTTATGAATCAAAAAAGAAATTACAATGGAAATTACAAACATTACAAATGACAACTATGAGATGAATGCATATCAACCTTGTTTTCTGTTTATTGATTCTTATGATAAAGTATTTATGGCCACCATATGTCTCCCCAAAAAATGGATGGATTCTCTCCAGATATCCTCAATATCCACCTTGTTGCTATTGGTTCTAACCTGCAAATGGTAACCAAATGTGACTACTGAACACTTGAAATTGTGTGAAATTGTGACTAGTTTGAATTGAACTATCATACTATTATATACCATACATTAGATTTAAAGACTTAGCATGAAAAAAAGAAAAATACCTCATTAGTAACTGTTCTATTATATATTGAGATGATGGATATTCTCAAAATTAACTTCATCTATTATTTTTTACTTTTTTTTAATGTGGCAACTAGAATATATAAAATTACATGTGATTTGTAGTCTCTCTCTCCTGGATAATGTTGTTCTAGACTATACTCTGGCATTTTAAGTTAAAGAGTTTGTCAGTGATTGATCAGTTTACTGAGGAGATAAGACATCGGGGCCAAGAAAAACTCTGTCAGGGAAACCATGTCCTTGTGTTATTGCTTCTTAAGGCTGGAGTGACAGGGAGCAGTTTTGATATCTGGCCTTTTGCCATGTAAGGGGGGATATACAGTGTTAGGGAGAGTCTTTGCCATAACTTTTTGTTTAACGAGGTCCCTCAGACCTCTGTGTCTTTTTCACTCTTTAGTAACTAAAGAGATCCTGAGGGGAGTGTTTCTTATCTGCTCCACTATTCACCTTCCCCTCCAATATTCATCTTTCCAAATATGGAAAGGTCCAGAGTTTGAGTTAGGTCAAGATATGGTCTGTTATTTTTTGATTGCTATGTAGTTTTCTCAGAGAGGATTTTAGAGGTAGTTTTTAGAATCTTCTTTTGTTCCAATCTCATCTGCTCAACATGTAACATGAATAATTCTGTTTGTGGGTGTGAATGACTCTGTTTCTTAGTTTCCAGGCTGATCCCATGTGACAGTGACTAAAATTCTTGACATTTAACTAATGGTCAGGAAAATAATGTAGGCGGCATAATCGATCAGTACACTTGGTAAAATTTGACCTAGTGTTTAAGTTATTTTAAGGCAATGGTTCTCTACTGGAGACAACTTTACCTCCCAGAGTATATCTGGCAATGTCTGGAAACATTTTTGGTTACTATGACTTTGGGGGAAGGAGTGTGCTACTGGCATCTAGTAGGTAGTGGCCAGGGTTGCTACTAAACATACCACAGTGTATAGCCCATAGCATACAGGACAACCTCCCACAACAAAGCATTATCATGCCCCAGAATTTGACAGTGCCCAAATTAAGGTGATTTTATTAAGAATATATAGAATTCTAGAAGTTTAATACACATATATAAAATTATTTTATAGCCAGCTCAGGAAATAGAGCATCACTGATATCCCAGAAGCCCTCTCATGATGTGGCCTGGTCACCCCTTCTCATTGTAGATAACCGCTGTTATACCAGTCTAATACCACAGATTAGATGTCCCTGTTTTTAGATTTTGCAGAAAGTGAATCATAAAGCATGTGCTTTTAGTGTCTGCTTTCTTTTTCTTTCTTTTTTTTTCATTTCTTTCTTTTAGAGAGAGGGAGAGAGAGGCAGGGGGAGGGGCAGAGGGAGAGGGAGAATCTCTCGAGCAGACTGCCTGCTCATCAAGAGTCAGATGCTTAACTGACTCAGCCACTGCCATCCAGTTACCCTTATGTCTGCCTTCTTTTATCCAACTGTTCATTTTTACGGTTCATCTGTGTTACTGTGTAGCAACAATGTGTTCATCCTTACTGTTGTATAGTATTCCCTTTATTTATTCATTTTACCATTGAAGGTTACCTGGATGATTTTTAGTTTTTGTCTATTAAAAATAGTGCTGTGAAGGGGGATGCCTGGGTGGCTCCGCGGTTTAGCACCTGCCTTTGGCCTAGGGTGTGATCCTGGAGTCCCAGGATCGAGTCCCACATCGGGCTCCCTGCATGGAGCCTGCTTCTCCCTCTGCCTGTGTCTGCCTCTTTCTCTCTGTGTGTCTCATGAATGAATAAATAAAATATTTTAAAAAAAAGAAAATAGTGCTGTGAAGTTATTATATGTATAATGTTTGGAAATATGTACACATTTTGGAGGACATTTTCCAAGGAGTGGAACAGCTGGGCATAGGGTATACAAACGTCTAGCCTTTGCTGACATCGCTAAACAGATTCCCAAGTGTTGTATCAATTTACATTTCCAGGCCCAACACACACACACACACACACACACACACACACAATTTACATTCCCATTAGTCACATATGAGCCTAACATGATGTATATTTAAAGATCCAGGGATCCCTGGGTGGCGCAGCGGTTTGGCGCCTGCCTTTGGCCCAGGGCGCGATCCTGGAGACCTGGGATCGAATCCCACGTCGGGCTCCCGGTGCATGGAGCCTGCTTCTCCCTCTGCCTGTGTCTCTGCCTCTCTCTCTCTCTCTCTCTGTGTGACTATCATAAAAAAAAATTTAAAGATCCAGTCCAGCAGTTTTATGCATACATGCATATATGTACATATATACGTCTATGTTTGTATTTTCTCAAGCTTAAAACTCCTATGTTGGACACCACGGTAGTTAGGAAGGGGGAAGAACATAGGCCTAGTTTCACAGTCACCCAGTAGGTGACTAAAATACATCCTAATGAGTAATTGTGCTGACCTTATGGATCCAGGGAGGCAGCATCAGATGTGGAAAATGTGTGTCAATAAACCATTTGGAAGAAGTGGTTTTTTGAAACTGTTGGTTTGTTCTCACTGCCTTCTTGCAGCCAATTTAGGCAAGCAAAACCAAGCACTGCAATCCTGTTGTGACAAAAATAACTAAGATTTTGATACGCTTGCTTTCTGTAAATGTCACCCAAATGTCTTGCCTCTGAAGCTGATGCTCTTCTCACTCTACTGGGCTATTTCACTGTACACAGCATTTTCTCCTACACGACTCTATTACCTTATGTTACCGTCCCTCAGACTGGAATGTACTTGAATATAAAAAAGGCTTTGAATTCTTTAGATAGGAAAACCTGGAGAAAATAAAGGCATATAAACATAAAAGCAGTATTGATATTATTTTGACTCCTCTAGCCATTCTTGATATCATACTTCCTTTGTTAATTTTTTAACACTGGTGGTTTCCCAGTTTCATGTAAATTAGCATCACAATCTTACAAACATGTTTCTATTTATTGAATCCCAGGTCAAAGTAATTATACAACAAAGAACAACAGTTTTCATACCAGACTGCCTGCATGCATGTAAATTGGGGCTCGCGCCAAGGAGGTAATGAATACAATCTCAGGTTTCATGAGATGAATCGAAAAATGGAAAAACTAATAACAGAGTTCTTATACTTCAGATAGCATAAGTCAAAGTATCCTTCTTCTTCTTCTCTAAAACTAGTTTCTTAATATTAGACATGATGTTTCAATGGCATAAAAATAAATCATAAAGGAAAAAATCTGAGGCCATGTCTCACGAGTGAGAGAAAGTGCATTTTCATTTTTAAAAATAATTTGAGTGACCTCACCACATCATGATGATTCACAACAAATCCCATTTCTCTGGAATAACAGTGATACCCAGCAGATAGTACATATAGCACGCGGGTCAGAAAGCATTGAGTCTGCAATCTAACTGCCTGGTTCAAATTTTGGTTCTTAAACTTAATAGCCACGTGACCCTTGGCAAATTACTTAACCTCTCAGAGACTCATTTCTTATTCTGCAAAATGGAGAACAATAATAACACCCGTGAGCTTGTGAAAATTAAATGTTACTGGTCATCATATGCAGCTAGCCGGGTGCTTCGAACACAGTAAAAACTCCACAAATAGTAGTTGCTATGCGGGCTACTGGAGATAATGATGCCTGCAAAGAGGACACAGGCAGTATCCGTGTTCTACAAGGCTGTGCTGCAAATGTATGTTAGAATGTCTCTACAGCTGTCTGCAGTGAACAGATGCAGTGATAGTGGCTGAAATACTCCAAGTCAGTTTGGTGACTTTTTAAATTAGGAATTTATGAAAAGTAGTAGGACATTCAGTCTCATGAGGCAGTGGAGTGGAGTGGAGTGGTTAAGAAAATGAATCTGGAGCCAAACTGTCAAATGTCTGTCCTGCTATTTTTACTCTGTATGATCTGAGCAAATCATTTAATCTCTCTCTGCCCATAAGATGAGCAGAGCTGGTGTGTGTGTATGTGCATGTGAGTGTGTATGTGTGTGACACATGCAATAGAGTTGTTTTGAGGACCCAGTCAAACTATCTAGGGCACTTGGAACAGTGTATGGCACATAGTAACTGTTTTCAGGTGTTTGCTATTATTATTATTCAACTGACATGAGGTTGGGTACTTTCTAGAAAGGTTACTTGCTGACTAGGTAGAGAAAAAGAAGCAATTCCTTAAAAAAGATATGAAAGTGACTCCACTGCCATCACCTCAGGGCTGAGTTCTCTTTCTTGGGCTAGCTTCTCGCAGAGGCTGCTCAAGGGAGTGTTGAAATGCACATGGTGCTTTGAGTTTGAGCCCTGTGCATAGCTGGTCCTATGCTATTGGAAACATTGGTAGGAGTGACAGGACTTGGGGTGGAGAAAAGGTCATTTTAAATTTGCAAGCACTTTTTCCTTTTTGCTGAAAGTTGGGACTTGACTACAATGTTGATGCAGCCTATTTCTGTATTTTGAAGGAAATCATTGCCTGGGCCTTTCAACTATGCAAATCTAAATCACGGGTCGTCATTAGAAAAGGAGGTGTTTGAGAAGCTGTAGCTAGGAGGAGCTAAACTGTTCTGGGTGATGGTGAAAAAGGTCATCTATGTGGTAGGCAGAATAGCATTTCTGTAGGCGGCTTATTCTGGGAAAAAAATGTTTCTTTTCTAAGTATGGATTTAGATGCCTACAAACTGCTGCTTGCTCTTGTGGAAATACAGCTTGAGTCTTGCATTGATTGAGTAGATTCTTGGAGTTGGTTAGGCTCTGAGACCTAGAAACTTTGGAAAGGATATGTAGGAATTACTGTCACTTCACCCTAGAGAAAGAACCATAGAACACTCCTATATGTAGTAAATTCATGACTGAAAGTCCAGAGTTTGTGAAATTTTAAGAATTAAGGAGCGATCGAATCTTAGTAATTTGGAAGCAGGGGTCATAAGGAAGCAGTGTCTCTGGCTTCCCCAGTCTTCTGTCCTCTGTACCTTTTATGTGTGCATCACTTATAAAGCAGGGTGGCTGCATTATGATGTGGTTGCTTCATTGAGACTCTAAGGTGAGGACCTGTTCTTATGGGAGTGGGTTTTCCAGTGTCAGCCACCCTAGGACCACGTCAATGTTAATAATGAATTCTTAGTCTAGACAAGAGATGGGAATAGTTCCGTCTCCTTAGGATTTTTGTTTGGGTCTTATCTCTGAGACTTTGTCTCTTTCTCCTCTATTGTCTTGAAGAGACACAAGGGGAGAAAACTTCCCTCCCTTACAAGGAGAGGCAAGGAGGCAGCCTTTAAAGAAGTGTCACAACTAAAGGCCTATAGGAACAGACATCTCTAGGAGCTGCTGTGAATTGACCTCTGTGTGCTCTGCCCTTTCCCTATATCTGGGCCTTCACTTGGGTGTTGTGAAAAGTCACAGTGTCCCTCATGCATATGAAAGGAAGGAGGAGAAGGCTTGGCCAGAGATGGTAGTGTTTTAATAAAGAAGTGGCTCCTGAGGAAGGCATGACATTACAGCTTGGGCCCAAGTGTGTTCTTAAGGTCCTGATCCATAGGATGCTCTTGCCAAGGGGTGGGAGGTCTGGCCTGTTGCCAGAGATGGGATCAGAAGTAAGGGTCTTCCTAACACCCCTAGGATAGAGCAGAGTGGGCCAGGCAGGGACACATAGGGAGTTCTGAGGTTGGGAAGTAATGTTACAGAGAATCTATCTGGGGTCTGGCTTTCCCACAGGTGGTAGGTGTTAACAGAACTTCAGTTTTTCTAGTAGTGGAATTTCACCTATACCTATAAACAGTAGAAGCCTAGAGATACCCGGGTGGCTCAGAGGTTGAGCGCCTGCCTTTGGCCCAGGGCATGATCCTGGAGTCCTGGGATCGAGTCCCACATCAGGCTCCCTGCATGGAGCCTGCTTCTCCCTCTGCCTATGTCTCTGCCTCTCTCTCTGTGTCTCTCATGAATAAATAAATAAAATAAAATCTTTAAAAAAAATAAATAAATAGTAGAAGCCTAGAAGACATTTCGTTTAGGTTATTTTTTTCATATTGCATAGTAAGAGGTGAGAACCTCATAACCAAAAAAGCCCAACCAACCAGCCAAACAACCAAAGAGACTGACTGCCCAGACTATGAGGATAACTATTTGATTATGCTTTTACCTGTCAGACTGTCGCTACCTTAGCAACAGGGACTAGTCATTTTTAGCAGTTTCTCTCAGTATAGTGTGTGCAGTAAATGAGTTTTCAAACTTACAGTTGACTAGCTGAAAAATGGACTCCTTTATAACTTAGCACATAATAGCTGAGGAGATCCAGATTTCTGTGGTTCTCCAGTAAGTCTCATTAAACATTTTATGCTGAAAGGTTTTGGGAGTGAAGAAGTTTTAACCATGTCTCTGGATTTCTAAAAGGGCTGACACATAAATTAGAATTCTTTTAGAGTTTTGATTTACATTTTTTTCTGTTTATTTTTTTTTAGCCTGTTTTCATTTTCCAATTGGGTATTCTCTTTTATAATACTCTTACCTTCTTTAATTTAAGGATGTTATATTCTAGAGAAAAATGATCTTAAGGGGAAAATCTTGTTAGTGAAATCCTTTTGTCAGTATTTTTATAGTAGGCACTATTACTCAAAGGCAATATTTCTGGGTGGTGTGTTTTCCGGTAGATTTCTTTCTCTTGCCTTCCAATGTCTCTTCCTTCCCGTTACCTCATCTATACTCCCTGCACCCATACCAGAAATACACACATGCACACATCACATCTTTGGCTATTTTCCTTTTCATCATTTGGGCTTTTGTATTCAGGGTGCAATCACAGAAGAGACTTTTCTTTCTTTCTTTCTTTTTTTTTTTTTTTTTTTAAAGATCTTATTTATTTGTTCATGAGAGACACAGAGAGGCAGAGTCATAGGAAGAGGGAGAAGCAGGCTCTCTGCAGGGAGCCCGATGTGGGACTCGATCCTAAGATCCCAGGATCCTGACCTGAGCCAAAGGCAGACGCCGACCACTGAGCCACCCAGGTGCCCCAGGTTTTTCTTATTATTATTAAAAAAATTTTTTTTTAATGATTTTATTTATTTATCCATGAGAGACACAGAGAGATGCAGAGAGAGAGGCAGAGACACTAGCAGAGGGAGAAGCAGGCTCCACACAAGGAGCCCAACATGGGACTCGGTCTCGGGTCTCTAGGATCACAACCTGGGCTGAAGGCAGAGCTAAACCGCTGAGCCACCTGAGATGCTCAGTATTTATTATTATTAATAAGCTGATGTAAAGGCTTCAGCTGGGAGGGGAAATATCAAAATTGTTGCTTAAAATGACATTTGATGCCTCTGTAAAATTTCATGATATACACGTGCTCCTGTGCCTCCTATTTCCTCATTATTGCTAGAACATCCCTAAATGTTTTTAAGTCGAGAAATATAGTGGCACAAAGAATGTTTGAAAATATTACTATGTACATTAAGAGAAATGTCTTCACCCTGTGGCTCTGTAGTGATGTGGAAACAGATACCTAACAGCTGATAGAATTAGAATATAAAACATTAGGTTTTCTAGAGATGTTTGAGTTTTATTTGTAGCTAATTAACATGGAGTTTTCAGTGGGCATGACTCTTTTCTCAACTACAGCTCGTTTTATCACTTAATATTCACAATAAATATGCTACAGTATAGAAATAGACTCTCTGGAGAGCAGCAGGAAAATTAAACCACCAATCTAAGCGAGCCAGGTTTGCCGCAGAGCCCATACCCTTCAGCATCCAGGGTCCAGTAAGCATGGAGGCTGACATACTAAACCACAAGTAATAACACGGTCACTCCTGTGGAGCAAATAGGTCAGGACTGCTGGCTGGATCTTTGGAGACCAGCATACACCCTCATTCCAGGCACATAATCTCCCACGGTCTCCAATCTTGCCTCGGGTCCTAACACCTGTCTGCAGTCTCTGGGATTTTTCAATAACATTAACCTTTCTTCCTGCTTCTTTTCTTGCACATGAAGAGCTGCAGAGGCTCCATGTTGCCTTCTGCTTTCCAATCCCTTTCTGAGCAGGCTCTGTGTCATTGTAGGGCATTGGAGGACCACTGTGACAGGAAAGCAGATAGTTTTAATTAGGTGTAATGATTTTTAAAGTAAATTTTAGAGGGTTGGGGAAAGCCATAGCTGCAGAAGCACAGGCATTGTTTAGAGCAGAATCTATGGAATGGGTGTGGCTATTCACAGAGAAAAGAGGCCTTTTCTTCTCCCTCCTTCCCTCTTGAGGAGTAGGAGACTGACTACCTTCCTCATGGAAGAAATCCACACCTCCCCCAGCACACACAGGCAGGTACTTCTTTTCTCTTTTAAGTCAAACTGGAATAGAAACCCAGTTTGAGGGAAATTGCAGATGAAACAGATAGGCTCTGGAGTTTGCAATCAATTAGAATTTAAATATCTAACTTATTTATGCTTGCTTACTTGGTTTGTTTTCAGCACAACCTGAAAATTCTTAGATTTGGTCTGCCTATGAGGTCATGTGAAATCATTTACAGCTTAATGAAGAGAAGCAATGCAAGGATATAAAAGAAGTTCTCAGTCGATGGATATGCTACTTTACGCAATAAATGTGGGAAGAATTTCTTTTTTTCTCCAAAGATTACCTTTAAGGAAGGTCACTTAACCCTCATATTTGCAAACTTGGATCTGTGTTTACCATATATGAAAAAAATCGAATAAATGGAATCAATCTGAACAGCAAGATTCTCCATCTAAGTAGTTTTATCAATGAAATCACTGCTTGTCTTTAGCCATAAAACAACCTGGACTATTTGGAACAGACATCTCATTCATCCTTATGGCTTTATTACTATTTCTTGCATTCCAGCCATGATAATAACCTTGATGAAGTAGGCCCAAAAGTCAAGTTGCATTCTAGGGACAAAAATTTAAGTTGGAAATACATACTTCATCAAAATCCTCTTTTGTTTGTTTATGCAGGAGGAGGTAGGAGGTGAACTGCCCAGGAATGTTAACTGAGTGGATCATGGCTTTCTGTACTTGAATATATATCTTCTTGTCACCTCAACTCTGCTCGCACTAATATTCTGTGTTTGAAAGAAATTAGGTCTACAGGGAAATCAAGCTTCTAGACCTCACAGATATGAAATATTCAATACTCTGCTTTTCCCCATATTCCCTATACATTTCTCTGAGAACCTGTGAGATGAGTTTTAAAATTACTGACAATGTTTGGATTATTATTATTATTATTGTTGCTATTGTTATTAGGATCCAGGAGCCATACAATTAGCTAGAAATAATTGGAAGAAGAAAGAGTAATATTGGTAATTGTTGTAGTTGGCTGCCAATAAATGACAGTGTGTTTAAGAACTATTTGAAAAAAATACACAAGAGTTAGGCAAATATCAAAATAGAAGCTTTATTGATGATAGAGTTGAATTAGAAAAGGTAGATTGAAAATATATCCATAATAGGATTTCTTCATGTATTTCTCTCAGAATTAAATAATCCTCCAAGGCACAGTCAGAACCACAATCCTTACTATCCCTATCCCCATTGTGTTCCCCAGTGCTGGAAATTCTAATAATGGATTACCCTATACGAGAGTCTAAAGCCAAGGCCACATGTTTGCAGACTCTTTTTCTAATCTCACCAGTCAGATAAGCAATGTCTTTTCCTTTGGGAGGAGTAAGTAAACTCGATGGACGGATGCATGGGAATTACTTTCTTAATAGTTCCAGGAACAGGAAATGTTTCATTGGCCTGCTTGGGCCAATGCCAAAAAAGAATGAAAATGATTCCTTTAACAATAAGCCTCAATGAACCTATATGAATTTTATGGAGGGACTAGAAGTATTCCAGAGCTAGCGATATTTTAAGACTTGATTTAAAGCTAAATTATGAGCCTTCCACCAAAGGTAAAGAATCTTCTATACTAACCACTACAATGAAGGCACCTAAAAGAAACAAACAAGCAAAAAATTGAGTTCTAGGCCAGTACACAATCTTACTCTTTTTACTTTTCATTAAGCTTTGTAACCTAGAAGGAAACCTCAATTTTCTACTTTGCTGTATTTCTTGGGCCTGAAGCCAGTCCTAAGAAGTATTTTTTTTTTAATTTCTTTCCTGTTTCTATTCATACTCCATCCCAGAACCCCACTTTATTTTTATTTATTTACTGATTTTATTGAAATTCAATTAGCCAACATATAGTATATACTTAGTTTCAGTTGTAGTGTTCAATAATTTATCAGTTGCATATAACACCCAGTGCTCATCCCAACCCTGCCCTCCTTAATGCCCATCACCCAATGACCCCATCCCCCCATCTACTTCCCCTCCGACAACCCTCAGTTTGTTTCCCATAGTTAAGAGTCCTCATGGTTTTCCTCCCTCTCTGATGACTTCCTATTCAGTTTTCCCTCCCTTACCTGCACTGTTTCTTATATTCCACATATGAGTAAAACCATATGGTAATTGTCTTTCTCTGATTGACTTATTTAACTTAGCACAATACCCTCCAGTTCCATCCATGTTGATGTAAATGGTAAGTATTCACCTTCTCTGATGGCTTAGTAATATTCCGTTGCGTGTGTGTGTCTGTGTGTGTGTGTGTGTCACATATTAATTATCAATTCATCTGTAGACAGACATCTTGGCTCTTAACACAGTCTGGCTATGTAGACATTGCTACTATGAACATCGGGGTGCAGGTCCCCCTTCGGATCACTATATTTGTATCTTTGGGTTAAATATCGAGTGGTTCAATTGCTGGGTCTAAGGGTTGCATATTCTTAACTTCTTGAGGAACCTCCATACTGTTTTCCAGAATGGCTGTCTCAGCTTGCAACCCCACCAACAATGTATGAGGGTTCCCCTTTCTCTGTCCCCTTGCCAACATTCGTTGTTTCCTGTCTTGTTAATTTTAGCCATTCTGACTGGCGGTATATTGTCCTGATGGCAAATGGTGTGGAACATTTTTTCATGTGTCCGTTGGCCATTTGTATGTCCTTTTTGGAGAAATGTCTGTTCATGTCTTCTGCCCATTTCTTGACTGGATTATTTGTTTTTTGGGTGTTGAGTTTGATAAGCTCTTTATAGATCTTCGATGTTAACTCTATCTGACAGGTCATTTGTGAATATCTTCTTCCATTCTTTAGGTTGCCTTTTAGTTTTGTTGACTATTTCTTTGCTGTGCAGAAGCTTTTTATCTTAATGAAGTCCTAATAGTTTATTTTTGCTTTTGTTTCCCTTGTCTTTGGAGACCTGTCTAGCAAGAAGTTGCTGTGGCTGAGGTCAAAGAGGTTGCTGCCTGTGTTCTCTAGGATTTTAATGGATTTCTGTCTCACATTTAGGTTTTGCATCCATTTTGAGTTTATCTTTGTGTATGGCATAAGAAAATGGTCCAGTTTCATTTTTCTGCATGTGGCTGTCTAATTTTCCCAGCACCATTTATTGAAGAGACTGTCTTTTTCTGAACTCCACTTTAAAGAGCTAGATACTCTCCAAGCAAAAGATAGTCTTCTGCCACTGATTTTCTCAAATTTTATCTACTTCAGTCAAAAACCTCAGAGGTCAGATGCCTTCAGGTTCTCCAGATTTTCTAGTTTATAATCCTCACACTATAAGCACAAAAGACCCAATTTTGAATTCTGTGATATCTCCATAAAAGGACTACATGTTCTTTTATGTGATTCAGCATCAGCAAATACATTCCTTATGTTGTCACAGCCGATTTCTTTGCTTCATGCAGACATCATTGGTTAGCCATGTTGTGGCAGGTGTGGCTAGCTGATCACAAAATTATTTCTCTTTCTTTCTTGGACTCAGCTAGATCACATTCCCTAGATTTCTTTGCACTTGGTTATGCCATATGGCTAAAGTCTAGAACTAATGGAATGTACAGGGAGATGATGTACTTTGCTTCCATTCCTACCACAATAAAACTATCTATGTATGATCCTCTATATTTTTTCTCCTTCTAGAATGAGGGTTATACATAGGGAAGTGGAGATGAACGAACCTCCAACCATCTAGGTCTTTCAGTGACTTTATGGAGCAGAGAGAGTCCTGTCCTCCTCATCTCATTAAGCAGAAACACCCATTTTTAAGACTTGACAATTGACAATAAACAAACTTCAATTGTGTCAGGTCACTGAAAATTTGAAGTGTATCTGTAATAGCAGATAACATTGTCTTAATTAGAACTCATGAGGATGAGTATTAGTTTTATTTCTTAATGAGTCCCAATTCTATTTTTGCCCTAAATTCCAGGCAACTCCCTCCATTATAGTTGGCAACTGCTTCCCATAAACCTACTTGCCATTCCCACTACAAGGATGTTGCTGGCATCATCCTTCCCTCAGACTGGCTATTGTTCTGATTTTCTCTCCCCATTACTTGCTTCCCAATTTTAGTAAGCTTCTTCATTTCAAAATTGTTCAGTTTGCTGTAATAAATATTTAAGAACATGACCTATGAGCAAGTTACTCATTATGTTGACTAAGAATATGATCAGTTACTTACCTATCTGTCGTCTTCTATGTAACTATTGTTGGCATGCTTTCTAGGTCTCCTCTTTGTGACAAAAGAAATGAGTTTGATCAGGTTGCAAGGCAAGTAATATTTATCAGATAATGGTCTTTTGCTTGGTGATGTGGCATATTCTAAAGTATTAAAAAGGAGCTTTGAGTCAAGAAATTTAGAATTTTTTATGATAAAAATTATTCACATATTACTATCAAGAACTATATAAAATAAATCAAAATAATTTTTTCTTGCTTAGCTGCCAGATACTGAGTTAATCCTCTCTGTATATTACCATCTTAATCCTCACAAAAAAGCTTAGCAAAAGATGAACCAAACCTCAGAAAAGTTAGTCATTTATGTTCTCACATAGCTAGTGAGTAGTGGAGCAGGACATGAGCTCAAGGATCTGATTGTAGAGAATGTATTCTTATCCACTACACTATATTGCATTGCTCACAGTGACAATTATAACTATTAATTTAAATAAAATTACTTTGAAATTATTGATCTAAGCCTTTAATAGCCATTATCCTATTTAACTGTCACAACTGCATGAGGTGGGCATCATTATTTATTGTCATTTTACAAGGGAAATTGAGTCAGAGACAGATCTTGTACAAAGACACATGGTGATAAATTTTGGCAGTAGCTTTTGAAAATAGGCTATCTGATTTAAGAAATTTCTTTCCCAACCTTTTGAAAAAATTTTAAGTCTACAAAAAGGTACCAGGAAAAATCCAATAATCACCCATATACCCATTACGTAAATTCACTAACTATAGTATTTTCCACATTTGTTGAGCCCATACTGCTAAACAGTATGATTATGCAGCTAAATTATTGGTCAGATTAAATGCCATTGATTTTATTCAATTTTATAGAAAATCAAATGAATAGGTAAGGGAGGCTTTATAGACGTGTGTCTTGAACTAGTTCCTGAAAATTGTAGATAAATAGAAAAAGGAAGGTATACTGAAATAGAGACATTCAGCACAGTGGGTTGATCATGCAGACATATGTGGAGGGAAGATTTGAATTTAAGAGCATTTGGAAAACTAATTTGGGACCAAATTAAGAATATCCAAAAGCCAAAAGTGGGGGGTTCAGACTGATTATTATAGAAAAAAGGGAAACTTGGCAGTTTTTTTTATTAGGGGGAATAACAGCTAAGTATTGGCATTTATGAATAATTAACTTCTCATTGCTTTTTAAGAGCTTCCATTGAAGGGCACCTGGGTGGTTCATGCAGTTAAGCATCTGACTCTTGATTTTTTTGGCTCAGGTTATGATCTCAGGCTCATGAGATCAAGCCCTGAGTCATGCTCCATGCCCAGAAGGATTCTCTCTCTCCCTTTCCCTCTACCCCTCCCTTCATCTCTCCTCTAAAACAAAACAAAAAAACAAAACAAAGCAAAACAAAACAAGCAAAAAACAAAAACAAAACAAAACAAAAAAATACCTTCTATGGAATACCATGACTCTGAGGGAGCACAACACTCTTCTCATTCAATTTCAAGAACTTGGGACTGAGATAATGCTTTTGAAAATCAATACAAATCAAAACTGCAACGAGATACCACCTTACACCAGTCAGAATGGCTAAAATTAGCAAGTCAGGAAACAATAGATTTTGTCAAGCATGCAGAGAAAGGGAAACCCTCTTATCTGCTGGTAGGGTTGCAAACTGTGATAGCCACTCTGTAAAAGAGTATGGTAGTTCTTCAAAAACTTAAAAGTAGAGCTATCTTATGACCCAGCAATTGAACTACCAGGTATCTAGCCAAAGTGATACAGTGATCACTTTGGATACAAACAGTGATCCAAAGGAGTGTCTGCACTCCAATGTTTATAGCAGCAATATCCACAATAGCCATAATATAGAAAGAGTCAAGATACCCATTGACAGATGAATGGATAAAGAAAATGTGGTATTCATATACAATGGAATATTACTTAGCCATCAAAAAATGAAATCTTACCATTTGCAACGATGTGGATAGAACTAGAGGGTATTATGCCAAATGAAGTCAATCAAAGAAAGACAATTATTATATGATTTCACTCATGTGAAATTTAAGAAAGAAGACAAAAGATCATAGAGGAAGAGAAGGTAAAATAAAAAAGATGAAATCAGAGAGGGAGGCAAACCATAAGAGACTAAACTATAGGAAACAAACTAAGGGTTGCTGGAGGGTAAGTGGGTGGTAGGATGGGGTAACTATGTGATAGGCATTAAGGAGGGCATGTGATGTAATGAGCACTGGGTGATATATGCAACTGACGAATCTTTAAACTCTATCTCTGAAACTAATAATATATGTTAATTGAATTAAATTTAAAACATTAAAAAAAAGGAAAATCAATAACCTGAATAATCCTTGCAATGACATTGCATTGAGTAGCCCTTGGAAGAAATAGCAAAATTGTAAAAGAAAGAGAATTTTTTTCATGATTCCATTGTAAATACTCCTCCTTCCTTCCTTCCTTCCTTCCTTCCTTCCTTCCTTCCTTCCTTCCTTCCTTCCTTCCTTCCTTCCTTCCTTCCTTCCTTCCTTTTCTTCTTCTTCTTCTTCTTCTTCTTCTTCTTCTTCTTCTTCTTCTTCTTCTTCTTCTTTCTTCCTTCCTTCCTTTCTTTCTTTCTTTCTTTCTTTCTTTCTTTCTTTCTTTCTTTCTTTCTTTTTCTTCTTCTTCTTCCTTCCTTCTTTCCTTCCTTTCTTTCTTCTTTCTTTCTTCCTTTTTCTTTCTTTCTTTCTTTCTTTCTTTCTTTCTTTCTTTCTTTCTTTCTTTCCTTCCTTCCTTCCTTCCTTCCTTCCTTCCTTCCTTTCTTTCTTTCTTTCTTTCTTTCTTTCTTTCTTTCTTTCTCTTTCTTTCTTTCTTTCCTTTCTTTCTTCTTTCTTCTCTTTCTTTTTTGAATGCCAGATGGTAGTTTTATGGTTTTGTTAATACAAATGCGATGGGCACATAAGCTGTTTACTCATTTTATTTGCTGCACGGCCTAGCATTGACTGATGATTCTGATGGCCAGCTATGCTGCTCTTTTCACAATGGCTTTGTGGTTCTTAGAGGAAACATTGTGAGCAATCTCTGCACAGTATGATTTGTTGCTGATCAGCCGAACTTCAAGCTCCTTGATGTTGTGGACCAGGAACTTCCAGAAGCCACTGGGCAGCATGGGCTTTGTTTTCTTGTTGCTACCATAACCAGTGTTGGGCATCAAGATCTGGCCCTTAAATCTTCTGAGTACCTTATTGTCAATGCCTTTCGGTTTCCACCAGTTGTGCTTAATTTTGATCTATCAGTCTGATGGGTGCTGGATGAACTTCTTGGTCCTCCTTCTAACAATCTTGGGCTTTACCAGAGGTCTGAGGGTGGCCATGATTCTGTGCAGGAGATGACTGCCACCTCTAGATGTTGCACTGAATAAGAATAACACCATTTCTTTGTTTTCCTTAATCTAGGACAAGGAAAAGATATCACCTTTTTTTTTTTATTGCTGTCACTGAGACTGCAGATATACTGCAGAACTGTATTTTATGTTCCAGAATATTCCCTTTCCCCCAAGTCAAAAATTTACCTGACCTATACCTTGTTTTCTTGGATCCCTCTTAAGTCTTATTACCCAACTAGCTAACCTAAAGAATTTAGGTGCTAGCATATAAAAATATAATATATTCCTCTTAACTGATGTATAGGGGTAAAGAGATTTAAGAAATGGTAAACAAGCTTAAGATATGAACCCTTCAAATGTTACCACATAGGAGACCAAAGATTAGATCTATGCTTGTGTTTATTCTTGAACATGGCCACTGGTTTCAATAAATGGAGAAGCAAAAAGTGAGATATAACACTGAATCATTGAAAGTTTTAGAAGCATGGATTCAGGAGGCATGGCTTTATGGTCACTGAGCAGAGGAGTTGTAAAGGAAGGCTCTTTACCACCTGTATCTGAGAGTCATATTGCTTGTACTTCCCATGCTTGACGGGAAGAACTGAGATGAATACTGCACAACGAATATGCTGGCCATGTGTGTGATATGCTACTAACATTTCAAACATGATGCAAATACATGACATGCCTGTCATCCTAACCTTGTAAATCCTTCTGAATCCCAGTGTGGTGAGTTGTAAGCAGTGATGTTTCCAAGTCAGTAGTACTCTCTGCTATTTCAAGGTCAGAAAACCTTGAAGTAAACAAAAACCACAATAAGTACCAATGTTTATTTGTTAGTGTTAGGTTACACCAATTTCATGCAAAGATCTAAATGGTAATGCTTTCCCTACACTATCCTTCACCAAAACAGAGCCCACCGTAATTGAATTTCTGTAGTTACATTGTGAGATTAAAAAAAAAAAAAAAAAAGTTCTTCTTCTTCTTCTTTTTTTTTTTTTCAAAAATTAACCCAAGGCAAGGTGAATGATTTTGGCTTTTATGACTGCAATTTTTTCCTATTACTAGAAAGTGATGGCATTTAGGAAGCCTTAATATTGAATCAAAAAGACCAAGAAATGAATAATCTAGAATGATTTCAATGATGATGGATTTCAATCAATTGCCAATCAATTGAGGTTGAAGAAATCACATGAAAGTATAATGGTACTAGATAATTATGTTGTCCTCTTTCCACATTCTCTTAACTTTGTACGTTTTTACTGAATTACCGCAAATCATTCTTTTTTTAAAGATTTAATTTTTTTTATTTGAGAGAGAGAGAGAGAAAGATCATGAGCAAGGGGAGAAGCGAAGGGAGAGGGGAAAAGGAGAAGTCTCCCCCTTGAGTGCAGAGCCTGACATGGGACTCCATTCTAGGACCCTGGGATCATGGCCTGAGCCAAAATCAGACCCTGAGCCACCCAGGTGCCCCCATAAATGGTCTTTTTAGGCCAGTGATTCAATGGTTATTGAGAAATTTGCTTTTGTACTAGATTTAGAATAAAATAGTCCTAAATATCAATGGGCAAGAATTATTGTTCTAATTTTATCTGTGAAATAGAATCTATAGCTAGATAGGTAATAATGGAGAAAACCTTGCTTGTTAGTAACTTTATTTTTTAGATCAGATTTAGGTTCACAGCCAAATGGAATAAAAAGTACAGATAATTTCCATATACCCCTATCCCCCACCCCTCACATACACAACCTTCCCACCACCAACATCCTCCACCAGAATGGTACATTTATAACAGTTGATGCACTTACACTGACATATAATTATCACACAAAGTCTATAGTTTACAGTAGGGCTCCTTCTCGGTGTACAGTCTATAGGTTTTAACAAATGTATAATGATATATATCTACTTTTCTGATATCATGCAGAATAGTTTCCCTTCTATGTAAATAATAGTGAAAGGGAATATAAGGGAAGGGAGAAGAAATGTGTGGGAAATATCAGAAAGGGAGACAGAACATAAAGACTCCCAACTCTGGGAAACGAACTGGGGTGGTGGAAGGGGAGGAGGGTGCAGGGTGGGGGTGAGTGGGTGACGGGCACTGAGGGGGACACTTGACGGGATGAGCACTGGGTGTTATTCTGTATGTTGGTAAATTGAACACCAATAAAAATTATTTTATTAAAAAAAAAAAAAGAATAGTTTCCCTTCCCTAAAAATCCCCTGTGTTTGCCTATTCATGCCTTACTTCCTCCTAACACATGGCAACCACTAATATTATTACTTTCTCTGTAGTATTGCCTTTTCCAGAAAGAAGATCGTACAGTTGGAATCTTGTAGTATGTTACGTTTTGAGATTGGCTTCTTTTACTTGGTAATATGTGTCTACATTTCTTCCATGTCTTCAAGGCTGGATACCTCATTTCTTTTTAGTGCTAAATAATATTCTATTTCGGGATGTACCACAGTTTATTTAGCCGCTTATCTATTAATGGACATCTTGGTTGCTTCCAAGTTTGAACACTTATAAATAAAGTTGCTATAAATAACCATGCATAGGTTTTTTGTGGGAACATCAGTTTTCAATTTATTTGGGTAAATATGAAGGAGTTATGATGGCTGGATTATATAATAAGTATATATTTTATTTTTGTAAGAAACTGTCAAACTGTCTTCCAGAGTAGATATACCATGTTGCATTTCCATCAGCAATTAATGGGAGTTCATTTGGGAGAAGGCTTACAGCAGGTAGGAAGAGTGACTTCTCTTATAAACATGTAGGATAAAGAACTAATCATATTTGGCTCAGTCCCAACTGGGATCTTTCTTTGTTTCAAATATCCTATTCTTAGAATATAGGTCTTCTCTATTCTCAGGCTGCTGGAAAGTAGACCTATGATTGTCCAGTATAGTCTTTGATTGAATAGTTTAGTTTGTCTATTGTAGTAGAGTGACTTCAAGACAGTTTGTTTATAATCCTAAAGCTAAATTTTCTATTTGTCTGTCTTATTATTATTGTTATTTTGTTTCAAATTCAGGCAGGCAAATAAAATCAGTGTTACATATTTCCTTTCCCAATACCAGCAGTAGTATTTTTAACTGGAAAAAATAATGCATGATATGATTTAAAAAATGAAATATAAAAGGTTGTACATTGAAGAGTTAGTATACTTCCCCTTTTGGGTTCTAATTAGACTTCCTCAAGTCAAAAACTATTTAACTTTTTTTTTTTTTTAAGAAATATTCTATGTAGATAATTGTGTGTGTGCATATTCTCAATAAATTGTTTCTTAATCCTGTTTCTCTCACACATGTATCTTAGTGATTATCAACAGAATACATTTGAGGTCTATTTCATTCTTTTTAATGGCAGAAATATATTCCATATTACAGCTGTGCTGAGGTATTTAACCAGTATCCTATTAATTGATATATAGGTTGTGTCCATTCTTTTGTTGCTGAAAAATTGCTTCATTAATACCCTTTGGACCAGTGAGTACATTTATAAACTAGATTCCTCGAAGAGGATATGTTATATCAAAGGGTATATGTAATTAAAATTTGATACATATAATTATTGTCAAATTTCTTTCTAAAGAGATTGCACCTACTAGTAGCATTTGACAGTGCCTGTTTCTTTATACTCTTATCAGTACTGCTATAACATCAAGTATTTTGATCTTAAAATTTTTGCTTTTTAAAAATGGTAGTAGATGTGCCATCAGAGAACAAAGTGATGGTTCCCAGAGGGGAGAGGGTAGGGAATGGACAAAATGGGTGAGAGGAGAGGGAGGTACAGGTTTCCAGTTATGGAATGAAGAAGTCATGGAAATAAAAATACAGCATAGGAAATATAGTCAATGGTATTGCGATAGCATTGTATGGTAACAGATAGGAGGTACACTTGTGGTGAGCATAGCATAATGTATAGACTTGCTGAATAGCTATGTTGTACACCCAAAGTTGTAACATTGTGTGTCTATACTTCAATAACATTAATAGTAATAATAATAATAAAATGTTTACAGAAATGGCTACAGTAAAAAGACCACCAGGAAAAAATAAATAAAAAATCAAAGAGTAGCAGATTATTAAAGATATTTTCTCAATGTTGCTACAAGTACTATCAGGATATACTTTATTTACTTTATTGTTTGGTATAAAAATCAAAGGGACAAGTCAATGTATCAGTTTTCTTTAACTCTTCATGAAAGAAGTTTAGAGAAAAAGGTGCATGTGTGTGTGTGTCTGTGTGTGTGTGTAAATTCTTTTTCTATTGTCATAGCCCAAACTCCAAATTCAAA
This sequence comes from Canis aureus, assembly GCF_053574225.1. Taxonomy (NCBI): domain Eukaryota; kingdom Metazoa; phylum Chordata; class Mammalia; order Carnivora; family Canidae; genus Canis; species Canis aureus. Next base: position 8,959,846 of record NC_135619.1, on the reverse strand, counting down.
TGTACTCTTAAGTTCCTTTAAAAAGTATGCATTTAGATACAAAACATTCTAATTTCCAGTGTGAACAGTTCCATTTGCAAAGAGCAAAACTAACAGGTATGTAATTTCATGGTGTCTTATATAAGTGGTCATATTTTGTGAGGAGAAAATGCCAATGAGGCATAGTTAAAGGTCACCTATTTTAATGAACTGGTTTATGACTCATGGTTTTATCTTTACTTTTCTTTTGCTTTTTTTCATAGGTTATACTTTGATTAGCATAGAGATCGTCTAATAATTGTAGTATTTCAAGTTCAAATGATTCCTTATCCAATGTGTTTCTTCATGCAGAATTAAAAGCAGGTGAATTCTTACAAGCTGAGGGAGGGGTAGGGAAGAGGAGGGGAAGGAAGGAAGAGACAGAGAGGAAGACATGATAATGATGAACTGGGTTTCTGGAGAAGGAAGCTTAGGTCCTATTTTGTTAGAGTCTCTGGTCCTAACAGCCTATTGAGGTATAATGGTTTCTCAGAGAAAAGGAAATTAATCCTGTGTTCCAGAATTAGAGGTGCTGTGACTTTTAAATGACATCATTTCATCTGTTATATTTAATTAGATTCAGTACATCTCTATTCCTGACTCTGTTGGTAAGAGGACATAGATGTCACGTAAACAAATAGTCAACTAAATTCTTCCTAAATATTAGTAGCAGTCTTTCTACTCATTCCCCAGTCCCGACAGCAACTCCCCCTCTAGATTTTTGGGTAGGTAACATGGGACCCCAGCTCTGGTGATTTTCAAAAATAATGAATTTGCTTCATTGAATCGTATTTGAACAACTTGAAATTCAAATTCACAATTCACACTGCAGAGTTTCACAATGTGAAACAGTGTACAGAGTTTCACACTACAGTCCCTGTGGATTTCTGTAGGGTAGGTATTAAGTGAACTCATATTTGTGAGAGTCTTCTATATGCTAGCTTTATGTGCTGTTATATTTAATCATCACAATATCCCAATGAAGTAAGCATTTATTCTGCTTTTATAGATTAAGAAACTAAATCACTGAGGCCAAGGTCATTGACTAAGATCACATGGCTTGGCTCACTAGAGCCAAGTTTTGAGCCTGCATCTAACTTAAAGCTGCATTTTTTTCTACCACACTATCTTGCTTAAATGTGGGTTCTTTGAGATCATGTACACAAAAAATATCCATAAATTATTATCTTAGCAAACCATTAATGTTTAATGGTAGTTTTCCTATGTGTGTTGTGTGACTTTATGTTTCCTCTAACAGAAGAAGAAATGGAAGTGTACAATTAAATTAATGTACAACTTGTCAGACCTAGAAAGAGCTATAACAATGTATATCCATATACCCATGACTCAGCTGAGTAAGCAAAAATCAGTGATGATTGGAGCCCTACCCCATCCTGTATACTGCTGTTCACAGCATTCCCTCTCACCCTTCCTTTCATCCTCCTGAAGAAGCAACCACTGACCAAAGTTTGGGATTTACCATTCTCTATTAGTTTTCTCTAAGCCTTTACTAATGTGTAGGAGTATTCTTGTGTTTTTAGATCTCCATACACATTCTATCATGCTTTACAGTTATTGACAACTTGCTTTTTCTGTTGTTGTTCAACTTCCAGTTAGCTAGACTTATATGTATTTGTCGAGACTTTTAAAGGGAAACATCTAAAATGCTCTTCTGAAATGTGATAATAAAATATAATAACTCAATTCTATGAGCTAGGCACTGAAACAGGACACTTTACATATTAATTAATTTTATAATACTAGGAGATATATATTATTCTTATTGTGAAGCTCAGGGAGTTTCAGTTATTCACATCAGGTAATGGCTAGTCAGTAGCAGAGCTGGAATTCCAGCATAGTATTTATAACTCTAATTCTGTACTTTTTTTCTATTACACTGCGCTGCCTACCTTTACTGAATTTCAACTTTTGTCATTTAATTTTCTTCAAGACCAAGGCTCCAAACTCCTGGCCAAGGGCAAAGCATAGAGCAAGAAATGGTGACCCCCATGTGCACAGAAGCTGCTTTAGTAATGCAGCGCCCAGGGTTACTGTCTCCTCATCGCCTCTCATTTACAGAGGCAATTACCCTTTACTGTTACTGTGCTGTGCAGTGACATTTGGCATCACCTAGGGTACCTGTTTCCTGAGACATTCTACCTATTGAAAGAAATAGCTATTCCATGACTCCATCCCCCAACTAAAACCTGGGCCAATTCACCACCATATCCATGATTAAAAAGATTCTATAGAAAAATGTAACAGGCCTTCCCAAACCAATCAATGGCTTAATTGTTAAGCAAAATTGCTGTGTCTTACAATAACTACTATTACAAACTATCCATTAAAGAGCAGCCTCTGCTTCCCTCTTGACTCTTTCATTAGCATAATACTCCCACATTAGTACCCAATTATAAACAAGCCCTATCCAAATTTACATTACTCTCCAAATTACATACACAGACTGATTACTGTTTCTTAAAAGAGCAAAATCTACGTGAGCACTAAATACTCCTTTCCTTTTCAGTGTATTGTGGTTTCACGGTCAGTCCCTTTTGAATACATGTGGCAGCAGCCTTTTAACTTGGTCTGAAGAAACAGGCATTATGCTTGGAAGGGATTTCTTCAAAAGCAGGATTCAAGAGCAACACCACAGGAAGACGTGTGTCATCGAAATATTGTACATCTTTCTTTTTCTATGCTCTTCCTTTCTTCCCCCCATTTTGTTCTTGTCTATCATCATTAATGTCTACAGTTCTCTCACTTTTAATAGCGTGGCCCTCTCCTCTTTCTGATTCCCTTTTTTATCTACCTCAGGTATATTTTTGTCAATATGCACTGTTCTCAGCCAGTTTGATCTCAGTATGTTAGTACTTCTTCTTTCTAACAGTATTCTGTTCTTCGTGACTCTGGCATGCCCTGCCATACTATCTTGGAAAGGTGGCCTTGCAACTGGTGGGTCTGGTCTTAAATCTACTCTCAATGGAAGTCAAAGTTCTTTCATGACTTTGGTGCTCCAAGACATCTTTTACTTCTCAGAACATGGTGTCTTCTGACATAATAGGTGAAAATTACTCTGTCTGAGAGTTATTTGGAATGGCCATACATTTATTTTTTTGTTAGGCTTCTTTACAGGTGAAGAATTCTAGTGGCTGGAAATGGCAAAAACAAAATTTAATCAGTTCTTTCCAGAGGAGGATTAATATTATATTGAGTACTGTGAACTCTGCTCTTTTCTCTTGAAACCCATCTAGTTCTTCATCTCCTAGTGATTGCTCATTTACCACTCCAACAAAGCGCCTGAACTTTTTGCTGAGCAGGTAGTTTTAGTCCTCAACTCAGGACCCCTTTCAATGGCTTCTATTGTCCTCTTGGACACCATCATGTGCTCAAAACAGGGTTTCTTTAAAATGTAGTAATTTCTAATTTTGCATTTGGTATGTTTTCCAATTCCTTTTTTTTTTAATATTTAATTTATTTATTTGAGAGAAAGAGAGAGTGCATGAGCATGGTGGGGGGCAAAAGAGGAGGGAGAGAGAATCCTCAAGCATACTCCCTGCTGAATGCAGAGCCTGAGGTGGGTCTCCATCTCAGGACCCTGAGATCAAGACCTGAGCTGAAATCAAGAGTCAGCCATTCAGTCAACTGAGCCACCCATACACCCGTTTTTCAATTCTAATCTAAGACATCTTACTCATCTTTCACCCTCAAATTAGAAGGAAGGTATCTTTCTTTATTAAAATGAGGTTAATTTTCCCAAATTGTAAATAACATAATCGTGATTTACTTTAAAATACTCCAGTTTCTATCATTGCCCTTGGCACGTCATCTACATTTTCAGTCATAGTTTATATGTTTCTGCTTGATAGGCCCTTGCTCCCTGATAGGAGCATGCTGTCTCACTTAATATGGACCCATCACATTGTCCTTAAAAACTCTCAGACTTACCAAGTTCACTCTTGCCTTAAGTCCTTTGCTGTTGCTACTTGTTTTCTGTCCCTGGAAGATTCTTTTCCTAGTGCTCAGGAAGGCTGACTTCTTACCAACCACATCTCAGCTCAAATCTCATCCACCCATTTCCAGGTCTTCCCTAGCATGTAATATGGTGGCAGTCAATACATACTTATAGTTAATACACACTTACTGAATTGATAGATTAAAATTTGCCAATGAATTTAATTTCCATACAGCATACATTCTGTTTTTGCTGACATGATGATGCCATCTGATATATGTTTTCAGAAAAAACTCGTCTGAAGTTTTGAATGGGAGGAAGAGAAAGGCCAGTGAGATGGTAAGCAGCATTCTATGTGTTTGTCCCCTGGCCCCATCAGATCCCACACTTCCTTTGCTGTTCTTTTCCTGGGAACCTCCAGCCTCCTGTATGGCATTATAGGGGAGGAAGACATTTTACTTGACCCTTCTAGGTTCTTTGGCTTATCTATTAATTTAAATTGACATAAGACTAGCAAGAGAAAAACAAATTTAACTTCCTACCTACAGGAGCCTCACATAGACATGAGAGGTTCAAAGATAGCCAATTGTGGCTTATTTGCCATGCTGAGCTAAGGAAACGATGGTAGGGGTCTGGGGCTTCAAAGGGAAGGAAGACAACTCACAGGAAGATAGGAAGAACAAATGTTTGGTAAATGAATGTTTGTCATTCCATGCAGGGACAATGAGACAGAGAGATTTGAACAAACAGGCCCTGCTGAGCTTTTCCTAGCTCACCATGCCTACCTAGCTCATACTCTGTATCTTTGGTGATAGTTCTCTTCCTCCATCAGGGCCTCTATCTAAATTCTTTTAGGCAGTTAAGGGGAGGAAAAGCTCTTCCTAAGGCTTTTGGGGCTTGATTATCTTCAGCTCAAAATAATCCACATACCAAAATGGCACATTTTAGGGAGACTTGTTCTGAACCCCTTCAGTATTGAAGTTTGGTAGAGAGACATAAAGTGGCAGAATATTTTCTTTTTAAAGATTTTATTTATTTATTCATGAGATACACACACAGAGAGAGGCAGAGACACAGGCAGAGGGAGAAGCAGGCTCCATGCAGGTAGCCCGATGTGGAACCCGATCCCGGGTTGCCAGGATCACACCCTGGGCCGAAGGCAGACGCTCAGCTGCTGAGCCACCCGGGTGTCCCATCAGAATCTTTTTTATAAACATTACTAGAACTTGTTCAATCATGGCTACATGAAGAAGAGGCAATAAAGCTTTACAATTTTTTTTTTAATTGAAATGTAGTTGACACACAATGTTACATTAGTTTTGGGTATATAACATAGTGATTAGACAGCTCCATACCTTATGAGGATGTGAAACTTTGAAAGTAAAGGGATATTAAGTATTTCTATATTTTTCACAGTCATGTAATTTCTACATTATCTACCCATCAACAAGTAGAAAGCAGGTATTCATGGGGCAGACAAGGTAATCTATTATATCATCCCATCTTCATTTCTGTTGTGCTGTTTGAGGTTGTAGATCAACATTTCGTCAATTTATGCCTTTTTAAATCAAGAATAAATTGTGAGCTTTTTATATATGTAAAACACATTTTAATCTACTCACCATGTCCACAAAAACAACTTATCACTTATCGTCCTAGTAGCCAGAGTATATCTAGTTTCTTCTGCATGTGCACAAACCTGACAGGTGGTACCCCCTTAAGTTCTAGCCTCTTCACTCCCGGTCTTGATTATGAGAATGAAGCTGAACAAGATGGCCACACACTTAGAACAGGTTTTGAGGTACATTCTCACTGACATAATAAGAATCCTCTTCCCTCATTGCCATGAGATAATTCTTTTCATCCAGCCCAAAATAGAACTGGCCTTTTCTTTCCTGTTTCTTTGTCAACAGCTATTTTTGCAAGATTTTCATTACTTCTTAATTGTTCAAACTTCCTAACTTCATTTTTCTTGTTAAGGACCGATTTTACAAATGAGTTCATTATCTCTACCATTTTAGACTCATCATTAATTTCATGCTCCTCATTTATTAGTGGACCTATTTTCTCTCTGGTACTTCTTTCTCACTGCAGTATTTGTAAAATGCCCTTGTTTTCTTTGAGTCCCCTTTACTGGCTTTATTACATTCTCCTATGCTACTGGTATCTTTCCTATGTTTAATTGATACATCTCTCTTTTTATGCCAAATAGCAATTTTTCCTTCATTGACTTTAATATAAGGTGTTAAAAGACATTCATGTTTACACTTCATATTTGCACATCTCATTCTTCAAATACATTTTAAATCTGCTCTAGTCTACCTAAAATATCAATAGAAGGAGCACTGCCAGAAAGAAAATTGAGACAATTCTACATCTTATAAATGCCTTACTGTATGCAATAAATTTCTTAATCCTTAATTAGAGAAGAGATTCATAATAGTTTTATCGGTTAGGCTGAAACAGAGCAGTATTTAATAACGTCCTTAGCTAGGGCATCCAGCAAAGCCGAGGTATAGAATTTCAATCGTTTAACTTGTGGCCATTTGAGGTAGGAGTGTGTAGGGTAAAAGTAGATAGCATGCACCAAGATATGGAAGACTGAGTTCTAGACCATGAACAATCCTAAATAATTTTTAACCAAATCTCTGTTCTTTCTCTCTGCCAGAGTCTCTTCATCTCCATTTTGATTCTCACTTTTCTGTATTCCTTAGAAATATGGGCATAGGGTGGGAAAGGGAGAGGCCTGCATTTGCATGTAGAGCACCTTTGCAGAATCGAGGCAGCAAAAAATACTGTAATCCACGATTCCTACTGAGATACAACAGAGCATTGGATGAGGAAACAGGAGGCCTGGGGTTTTATTGCCCGTTTCCTATTATTTGACTCCTTGGCAAATGAGCTTCCTCATTTGTAAAAAGAGGGAGTTGAATTGGATGATAGTTAAGGTTCTTTCTATTTCTAAGTGGTCTCTATTATTCTTCAACTTCAAAGTCTATTAAGTCATTCGCTGGGAGGTTTATTTATGTATTCCAGTCATTAGGCTCCTGTTAAGTACTTTTAGTCTCCTCCTTGGAACTCTAAATGAGCATGACCATTCCATATACCATATGCGTGCCAGCCCACAAAAGTAAGTCCTGGATTACAGCCTTTATTTGAAGTTAATGCCCGCGGTTCCTGTTTTTCCTAATCTCCCACTGATTTGGGTTTTTATTTCAATGGTACTTAGCTTTGAACTCTTCATATTGAGGTCCCTGCCTTGAGCTGACCTTTAACCTGTCCAGAGTTGGTACCCATGATGGCAATCTGTGGTGTATGGCCTCAGTGTGCAACTCAGATGAACGGGGGCACAACTTTGACTGCAGGCATAGCCTGCTACATGAGAGGGTGCACCGGATTATTATTTATTATATATTTTGTTCTTGGGAAAATGTTTCTCTGAATTACAGCTCTGCCATTTGTAAAAACTGCTAACATACTTTGTCAAAACTGCTGTGAAAATCTGGTGAAATAATTTCTGCAGGGTTTTTTTGTCAAATATCTTATGCATCTCTACGTACAAGTCTCCAAAATGATACCACTGTACTTTGTTCTTTTTAAACTTCCTTCCTTGCTTTTTTTTTCTCTTTAGATGTACATTCACATCTCTCCCACTCCTTGAAATGATCCTCGAAATCATGTCTTTAATTTTTTTTCCAATCTGGTAGGCTCCTTCTCATCCTTCAAGACCCAGCTCAAAGGGTATCTCCTATGTGACATCTTTCTGTCTTTTTCAGGCAGAGAGAGCTGTTCACGTCCATGCTCACTTGTTCCTTTGTTGACACCTGAGAGTTACAGCACAGCAGCAGTCCCATAGGTCCCATAGGCTTCGAGCATTTCTTATGTGATTGCATTGTACTTGCCTTATTTCATCAAAAGAACAGGTAAGTTTATTTTGGTGGAAAACTGGGGGCAAATAATTTGCTGAAAGATCTTCTCATTAGAAAGGGTCTGGACCTAGAGCTGAACCCAAGCCTTCGTCCTCCTACTCTAACATGACCTTCCAAAGCATCCTCAGGAGGGAATTAGTGGAATCCACTCAGATGGTTGTGACTAAGGGCAATAACTCCGTTCTCACCCAAAGCTTTACTCTATTCTCACTATCATGGTTTTATAATGCTAGATTTTCCTGCTCTGTATCTTCTAATGTTCTACTTCTTTGCTATTTCATGTTTTAGGTATCTTGCTTTCTTGTAATGGGTAGGACTTTTTTTGTTTTAAAGATTTTATTTATTTATTCATGGGAGACACACAGAAAGTGGCGGAGACACAGGCAGAGAGAGAAGCAGGCTCCATGCAGGGAGCTGGATACAGAACTCCATCTCAGGACCCCAGTATCATGACCTGAGCAGATGCTCAACCACTGAGCCACCCAAGTCCCCCTGGGTAGAACTTTTAAATAATACTCATGTTAAAATTCTAAGTCTCTCTGTTTGGAATTCCTCTATGTTTATACCATGTTCAGAATTTTTATTTTTTCCTTTTTATTTCCAAGGAAGTTTACCTTCCTTGTAAAATCCCTTCATTTGTGTCTGTACATCTTTATTTGACCGTTGTCTAATTTAGTGTAATGCTGGATGTGGGTATCTCTCTAATCTCCATTGTGGTGGGAGGCGTAATAGAGTCTTCTGGGTTTCTGTCAGGGAAAAAGGAGTTTCCAGATTAATACTAATCTTCAAAAAGAAGCCCTGTGTACAAAAAGAAGCCCTGTGTACAAAGTTCTAGTTGTTCTGATACTTCCCATGATATATTGTGGTACTGGCATTCTCAACTAGAACCATGAAAAATTTGACAGTTTAATGTCCACTGTGTGAAGGCTCTACCTGCATTTTATTAATTTCATTCCTGTACTTTTTTAAACAATTAGATTGTGTCTCCATCTAATGCCAAACAGCCACAAGGTTCAAGTCATCATATGTGCTTCCCTAAGTGTTGCCCTGCTTCCAAGGACTGGTTTATTAGTCTGTTACTAAAGTCTAAGAATAGTACACAGTAAATCTTAATTAAGTAGGTAATGCAACTCAATTATTTATATGAAACATACTCAAGGAGGAAAGAGTAAAAAGTCAGATTAATAAATTCATGGAGACTTTATATAATCCATAATTTGCAACAGATAGATAGGTAAATGATGATAGATAGATAGATAGATAGATAGATAGATAGATAGATAGATAGATATTCATGATGGTTAATTCCAAAATTTTCAGTCATCAAAGAAAAATGCATTTTTGATCCCTATGGTATTAAGGAAAGAGGAACCATGTATTTGAGAACCATTTTCAATAACAAGAATTAAATAGAGGTGTTTGTTTCATTACAGAATTAAATTAGTCAAAATATCCTATTCTTCAAGCATTTCCATTTATCAAGGTTTTACTATGTTTTTTGATAGGAAGTCTACTCAAGACTATCTGAGAAGTCAGTGTATTGGAATGTCACTTACCAAAGATTTCAAATATACTTTTAAGAGATTTTAGACCTTGACTTTTAGGGAAAGTTCTCTGGTCAAAAGACCATTCGCCTGCAGAATGTCACATAGTATCTTAAATAATTGTCACTAAAATCTCATTTCCCTGTCAGGCAGAAATGACATTGTTTCTACGATTGGGTGTATCTAGATACATATGACTAATATGATACAATAAAACCCTGAAATGTGTTGATATATTCAAGGCATGGCTTGAAAAATGAAGAGACCTTCCTAGAATCAAGATAGCCTTGTTTACTGGATCCAACCGCTCTTTAGACACTTGAGCGATTTAGGCAGAGATGCAGTTTTTGGATCCTTTTGTTTTAAATTGTGTCATCCATTACCTAAATGCATTTTTACCCAGCAAGAAATGGCAGAGCCCAGGATTTATAACATCAACACAAAATCAAAATCAAAATCAACACATATAACATCAACACAAAATCACAAAACTATACAACAACACAACATACACAACTATACACAACACTATAACATCAACACAAAATCACAAAAAGATGGTGATTTTGATCATGGTTTTTGAAAAGGTATTAACATGCCTACACATGCCTGTCCTTTCTACACACACCCCCAAATCCCCAAATATAATATGAATATTTTATAGTGATGTTTAGTAATGAGCACCCAATCCAACCTTAAAATGACTCCTCTTTTAATTAGCACATTAGTCACTCAGTAAAAATTGAGTTGGATGAATTATTCAAACAGAATTCAGCAGAGATTCAAGAGCAAATCTTCGAGACTGCAGAAAGAAGGAACAAGGCTGCATGATTGTTTTTCCACTCACAGAAGGTTAAAGAGGGATCCTGCAAAGCTAAGGAGAGGAAGTCAAAAGGGCCATTTGTTAACAGAGGAAGCCCTAGAATGAGTCTAAAGCTGCCAGTGTCGAGGATGACCTTGAAGCACTGATAAACACTAAGCAAAGGGGGGGGGGGGGAGATGTGTTGCTGAAGTAACGCTACTTTATTTTTTGCTCTCATAGCTTAAATTAAACCCCAAAGAATTACTACTGTGTACATTTTGGGATGAACTCTCACTAGGCATTCACCTAGTGCCTAAAATACTTTTGAACTGCAAAGAAACATTCATGTTGAAGTTTTGTTGCCTCAGGATAATTTTGTAATTTAGTGTGGAAGAAATGGTCCGATTAACAGTTGGGACCAGCAGGGGGAAACTAACTGGAGTGAAGAGGTGAGAGAGAGAGAGAGAGGGAGAGAGAGAGAGACAGAACTTTATTCCTCAACCACAAAAAAACTGCTTAAGGGAAGGAGAGGAAGTGGGAAAAAGCAGGGGGAAGTAGAATTCAGTAAGTCAGTGGCAGTGATAATTGGAAATAAAAATGACTTTTAAAATACTGCAAGGCCAAAGTCCATAAAAACAAGCAGGGGAAAATCCCCTCAAGGATTTCGACTTTCTCATGAAATTGTTCAGAAGCATGGACAATAAACAAAGCATGAATCCTGCAGGATAGATCCCTATCGCACAGATTTGGGCGAAGACAAGAAATAACCCAGTCGAGAAGAGAGTAGCCATGAAAGTCAGCCTGGCTCTCCAGGTAATTTATCTGCAAAAGACATTTGGTTGAACTATTTGTTTTTGGTTGCTATTCTCTTTCCATTTCATGTTGCTTTAGTCAGAGAAAAACACTTGAAGGCAGGAAGCCTGCTGGGTTGTACTTTTTTCATGCTGAGTGAGCCATTTCCCTGGGCTCAGTAGGAACTAGTTTGACTTTAGCCTGATGTACAACCTTCAGGAGAGAGGTTGGCTTCAAGAGACTAAGAGTCCTTCTGTGGCCATTTTAAGGAGGTGGGTTATTTTATGACATCTATAGTTGGCCGCAGAATATTTGAAGTAAATTAGGGTTTCGGGAGCATCATCTAGTGGTCAAAATCCATGACAGACTCTTACGACTGACCCAGATTCACTTCCACCCTCAGAATGAATGGTCATCCATTTACCTACATGCCCACCTGAGCTGTCAGACCCACGCTTAATCTGTAGGCCTAACCCAGAAATAATCATCATTTGACCCAAGCATACTGTGCTTCCCATTGATCATTTTTCTGTAATTGTTTGCCTTTAGAATAGGCTTGAATCAAATAAATCTGTTCCTACCTGCAGGATATCACTGAGGGCTGCAGAAAGCTATATAGATCAGGGGTTTCCTTTTCCCACTGGGCCATCACAGGAGGTGAAATTGTGTTCCCAGCTCCAGCCTACAAGGGATGTACAGAGACTGGTTCATTTTAGCTGGAATTATGTTGCCTTTTGACTTATTTATTTGACCCATGCTAATGTGAGTAGATGTATTTGTTGCTACCCTTGTTATCCATCAAGACTTTAAGCAGCCCTGGGAGAATGGGGGATGAGATTGGGTATTTGTCGTTCTGGGAGTACCCTGCATACAGTGAAACAAAAAAAGTGTCTAAAGTTAAAATTAGAGAATAAGTTTTTTGTTTTTTGTTTTTGTTTTTTTTTCACATTCTGCAGAGTTAACCACAGTTAATATTTCTGGTAGCTAGTGTTATGTTTTATTCCTTGACCAATTTCAGATAGTCATAACCTCCTGGAAATATGAAGATTTGGGCACTATAACCCTACATCTTATCTCTGATTTTTGTTAACTGTATGATTATTATTTCATTATTAACTTATATCAAATGTATATTCTAACCTACAAATATAAATAATGCTCCTGTTTTCTTTGTCTACAGGTTAGGTCTAATAGCTTAAACAGAATGAAAGCCATATTTTCAGTTTGTTGTTATATAAATGTTATTCACTCTAGATCTCTGTAGTATGACTGAATGGATAGAGAAGAAAATATAATCCTGTCATTAAGTCTCTGCTCCAAGGGGAATGATTCATGTGTGAAGGTCCAGTGGATTTCCTTTGAATTTCCCTTCTATTCTCTTTATTTTATCCAAACCTTATTCTGCCCTTGTTTCTTTTGTACCACATCATCTTTTGTTTTGTTTTGTTTTTTTGTATGACTCTTTTGCTGCTTGGGAGTGCTACCTTGAGAGGCTGGGTAATTTAAGAGTCCATGCATGTCCAAAGACGTCTTTATTTTGACTTCACATTGATTGTGGAGTTCATTTGAACTGGAATTCTATTACCTTTTCAGTTATTTATTTGATTCCTGCTAATATGTTCATTGCTAGTCATGTTACCTATTAAGATTTAGGCAGCCCTGAGGAAATGGGACATGGGGTTATATAAATTTTTTGTGGGTGGGGAGGAAAGATCCACCTGAATGGGGCTGAAAAGCAAAGACTCTAAAATAGGTACTGGCACTGTAAAGGACCAGAAAAATCCATGTTTTCGGGTTGAGAGACCATACTGTCTGTCACAACTCTGCTATTGCAGTACAAAAGTCGCCACAGATGATATGTAAATACAGAGGTGAGACCATGTTCCAATTAAACTTTATGCGTGTACACAGAAATTTGAATTTCATATTGTCTTCATGTATTGTGAAAGTGAATTTTAAAAAATTATTTTAGAATGTTAAAACCATTCTTAACCCTCAGATCACACAAAGGCAGGCAGCACCTGAACCCTGGTCTAGCATGAAAACAGCAAGTAAAAGTTTTCCTTTCATTCCCTGTTCTGATTTAAAACAAAACAAAACAAAACAAAAACAAAAAACAAAACCTAAACCTAAATACCTAAATAAGTTTCAATTAATTTTTTCCTTAATACTCTGAAGACTTTGTTCTGTTGTTTTCTAGCATCCCAGATTGCTAATGAGAAGTCTAACAGCAGTTTAATTCTCTTTCCTTCACAGGGAACCTACCCCCTCGCTCTCCAAAGATTTAGCATTTCCTCTGGATCTCTGAATTCTCAAAATTCACCAGGATCTTTAAAATGTCTTCTGCTTGAAACTTGGTGGTTTTGTTCTATCAGAAGGCTGTTACTTTTCTTTAACTCAGGGAAATTATGTTGTATATATGTGCCTTTATTGCTTTTTCCTCTCCCTTGCTTTTTCTTTTCTTTTTCTCTAAAATTCCTAATAGGATGAGATTACATTTCTTGTATCTATCATTCATGAACCTTTATTCTTTCTGACTCATTCTCTTGTACATTTCATTCTGGGAAATTTCCTCAATTTGATCTTCTCAGCAATTTCTTATTGTTCTTCCCATTTAATCATTTTATCTCTTCATTGGATTTAAAAAAATGTCCTCGTTTTTAATTTAGAAGAATTACTGTTCACTGACAGTGAATTGCTGTGGTTTATTTTGCTGCTTTGAGTTTTTGGAGCTTTTTCAGAACACAAGGATGACCCACTCATATGCCCATTGTCTTCCCCAAAGGTTTCCTTCTTCTTTGTCTCCTTCAACCTGATTCTCTACACTTTCTTTCAGTAAGTCCTCAAAACTTGCTTCACTTCTGCTTTCTTTTTATTCCTTCTTTTTGCTCCTTCCCTCGCCTTTACCTTCCGATAACTGTTATGGTTTCTCTCTATTTACAAATATTGTTCCTGTCATTTTCTTCTTAAAGAAGAAAGAAATCGAGGTTAATCCTCCGTCTGTTATCTTGAGCAGGTAGGTAAGAAAGACAACAGTGGAAGAGTTGATGAGAGTTTTGGGGAAAAATAAAAAGAAAAGAAAACTGCTTGTCCCTGTGGTACTTCACCTGGGACAAAATGGGAGGAAGTGAGGAGACTGTAGGAAGGGGGTAACTAAATCAAACTTTAGCCCCTTGGCAGTTTTGGGAAGAGGGTAGAAATGGCAAGACCATTCCTAAATAAAGCCAATAAACTTCCAACCAATGTTGTATAGCTAATAGATCCTATTGTTAATGTGGAGCTTCACAAGTTAAGGGGGCAGCACTGATTTGTTATTAAGATGTTGCAAACACATTTGCACCAACCAGTGAATTCAGTTCTATAGAAGAGACCAGGCTAGTTTTATTTGATTTCCCAGAGTCCTAAGTAATTAACCATGAATAGGAACAAGATAGCAAGTATGATAAATCCCACTGACGTCTCCTCTTCTGTATGATGAAGTAACGTCTAGTAATGTCTATTTAATGTTATCAAATCACCCCAGTATCAATGCCAGTAATTTCTCAATTAGTAGACTGTTCCACCATTTTAATGCTTTCTTATTTTTAAAAGCATTTTCATCTTTATGTTCTCTTTGAATGTCATAGGTACTTCACAGTGAAACCACATTTTGGTGTCAAAATATTTGTGATAGTGGCTCAAAGTAGACATGGTTTAATCTCGTTCCCCAGACTCCTTCATGGTGTTAATAATCACCTTCAGAGTGCAGTTTCCTGGCCATTCTGTATCACCTTTATGCTCTTCCTTTTGAATGGTCCACAATTTGCATAAATGGGGCCCAGAAGAGTACTGTGTCTGAGCTTTAGTGATGAACTGGGTGGAACTGGGGAGGAAGAGGAAAAGAGCATTAAAAAAGCTACCCAACCTAAAACACGGAGCTATTCCCAAGCAGAGTGTACAGACTGTGGATGTTCATTTTGTGCTCAAATAAAATCTAATCTTTCTCTCTCTCTCTCTCTCTCTCTCTCTCTCTCTCTCTTTCTCTCTCTTGCTTTATAATGCAGAGCAGATGTAGCAGTTTGGTCTTTTCCTCTGAGCTCTGTGTTGCTGAATTGAATAGTAACTTGCAAACTGATCTGTAGCCCAGGGAAGAAAAACTGAGAAATTAATTCCTCACCCCCTACTCTTTATATCATATGTGTGACCCTTAATTACATTCACAGGGTCCTATTCAGAATGTGTAATGCAGGTTAGGAGACAAGGGAGCTACCAGACAAACCAGACAAAAAAGATAACCTTGCAAAGCTTTTGTTTGTGAAACAATACCATAACCAGTTAGAAGTTTTACAAGGAAAAACTACATGAGAATAATAGGGCTTTGTAAATCAATTTGGGCTTCAGAGTTTCCATTTGGGGTTCACCTATATAAATGAAAGCAGTGACATTAAACTTACTTCAGATTTTAATCAGTGCTGAATTTAAATAGTATCATATATATAATAGAAAACAATGCATTATCTTCTCAAGACAATCTTCTCTCTCTCGGGATGAGGTCATACCCAGACCCCAAACCATCGTTATTGATGTTCAGGGCTAATGTGTTAATTTATATGTTCCTAACAGTTTTTTTTTTTTTTAATTCAGGTGTATATCCAACTATTTTAAAAGGATAATAACAGGGAGTATACACCAATCTATTACACCACTTTTCACTCTGTGCACATTTCATATGTGCATATGTTAATGACTTTATAGGAAGGAAAACTCATGAGGACAGCTATTCACTGATCATTAATATCTTTGATATAATCTCACATTTTTCTTGTTAATGTAACTATATAAGCTTGTCTGCTACTTGCCCATAGTACTTCAGCTGGTATCTGATTGGCATGTAACAGAAACTGATTAAAATGTGTTACCATGTCACTCTACCTTTCTGTATCTCAGTTTTCTTATCTACAAAACGAAGGGATAGATTGTCTCCAAATTTCCAGTTGGCACTTAGATTTTTTAGTGGGGAAACTTGGACTCCTCACTTTCAACATACCAGTTGGCAAAATTCACAGAGACTTACTTTGTCTCATTTGAAATCTTAAGATTTGGGAAAATCAAAATTGATCTGCAAATTAGAAAGGAGGAGGGCCCACCCTAGTCTCTTAGCTCCCCAAGTGACTGGTTCTACGCACAGTCAAAAATGTAAATGCTTAAATGGTATGCATATTTGTCTGACAACATAGTCCTTCCTCAATTCAGAAATCATTATGATTGCCTACTATATGCTTGCCTCTCCAGATATACTCCCCATCTGCTTGCTAAATCTTGCTGACAAATTCAAGGAATTAAAGCCCACTGTTCTAAAATTAGATGCAAGATTTAAAAAGCAATTGCCCCAGAGGGACAATCATTAGTTTAAATTTGGGGTAGCATGTAAAATTTATAAAATTGTTTCTGAGGACAGGTTTAATCTCTTGCAATGTTATTTAGGTATGGTTGATATAAGGTACAACTTGACATACACAACGTAATGAGTTTGACACGTGTATATACTTCTAAAACCATCATCGCAATCAACATAGTGAACATTTCTATTACTCCTAGAAGTTTTCCTGTGGCCCTTTGGAATCCAGGCCTCTCTCACATGCCCATCTCTCTCCAGGAAACCACTGTTTTGCTTTCTATCACTGTAGATGAGCTTGCATGACATAGAATTTAATATCAATGGAACCATACTGCATATACTCTTTATAAATGGTTTCTTTCACTCAGCCTAATTATTTTAAGATGCACTCTCTGTTGTTGTGTGTACTGATAGGTTATTCCTTGTTATGGCTGAGATTCCATTGCACGGATATGCCACAATTTGTTTATACATTCACTAATTGATGGAGATTTAAGTTGTTTCCAGTTTGGGGCTACTACAAATAACACTGCTATGAATATTCAAGCACAAGTCTTTGTGAGGTTATATGCTTCCTTTTCTGTTGCATAAATACCTAGGAATGAAATGGCTGGATTGTATAGTAGGTATATGTTTAACTTTTTAAGAAAGACAATTATTGTACAAACTCACTCGTATGTGGAGTTTAAGAAACAAAACAGAGGATCATAGGGGAAAAGAGGGAAAAAAATTAAACAAGACGAAATCAGAGAGGGAGACAAACCATAAGAGACTCTTAATCATAGCAAACAAACTGAGGGTCACTGGAGGGGAAGGGGATAGGGGTTGGGAGCACTGGGTGATGGACTCTAAAGAGGGCATGTGATGCAATGAGCACTGGATGATGAATCACTGACTCTAGCTCTGAAACCAATAATACATTATATGTTAATTTATTGAATTTAAATAGAATTTTAAAAAAGAAACTGCCAAACTGCTTTTAAAGTTTTGTACTGGAGCACCTGGTTGGCTTAGTTGGTTAAGCACCTGATTCTTAATTTTGGCTCAGGTCATGATCTCAGGGTTGTGAAATTGAGCCCTGCATTGGGTTCTGTGCTGAGTGTGGAGCCCGCTTAAGACTTTCTCTCTCCCTCTCTTTCTGCCCCTCCCCTGCTCATGCTTGCTCTCTATCAGAAATAACTAACAGTGGTCATACTATTTTAAATTCCCACAAGCAGAATGTGACTGTTCCAGTTGCTCTACACCAGAGATAATGTCCCATTAGCCAGATCTGGTCTACCATCTGTTTTTGCTTGGCCCATGAGCTAGGAAAGGCTTTTATATTTTCAAGGGGTTGGGAAAAAATTCAAAAGAACAATAACATTTGTAATATGTAAGAATTATGGAAAATTTGAATTTAGTGTCCATAAATAAAGTTTTATTAAAACATAGCCCTGATCATTTGCAGCTGCCTTTGTGCTCCATGGTTGAATAGCTGTGACTGAGACCACATGGCCCAATGTGGTCAAAATGTCTTCTCATTTTGATATATTTTTAGATTCAGTAGCTAAAATTTTATTTATAATTTGTGCATCTTTTTAAATAAAGAATACTGGTGTGTAGATATGTTTTATCAATGGCTTTGTCTTGTTTGGTATCAGGGTAATACAAGTTTCACAGAATGAATTGGAAAGCTCTCTCCTATTTTTGAAAAGAGTTTGTATAAAAGTAGTATCCCTACTTCTTTAAATGATTGGTAGGATTCACCCTCGAAGCCATCTGGGTTTGAACTTTTCTTGTTCAAAGATAACTAGAGTTTCAATTTCTCCAATAGCTACACAAATATTAAGGTTATCTGTTTCTTCTGGAGTGAGCTTTGGTAGTTTGTCTTAAATTTTTCTGTTCATCTAAATTGTCACATTTATTAGTATAATGTTCAAAATATTCTTTCATTATCTATTTGATCTCTGTAATATCTGTAGTGATAGTTTCTTTTCATCAGACATTAGCAACTTATGCATTTTTCCTTTTTTTCTGTTCAGTCTAGCTGGAGGTTTGTTGTTTTTGTCAATTTTATAAAGAGCCTGCTTTTGTTCTATTTATATTCTCTCACTCCTCTCTTTCCTTTTAGTTTTTTTATTTGATTGATTTTTGCTCTTATCTACATTATTTCCTTCTTCATCTTACTTTGGGTTTCATTTCTTCATCTTTGTCTATTTTCATTAGGAAAAAAAACTCAGAACATAGTTTGGAGAACTTTATATTTTGCTACTACAAGTGTTGAATACTAGAAATTTTCCCTTATGCATTGAATAAAATACCACAAATTTTAATATATTATATTACCTTTTTCATTCAACTCAAAATATATTCTAATTTCTCTTGTGGTTTCTTCTTTGAACCACAAGTTGTTTATAAGTTTGTTTTTCAGTTACAATGTATTTGGGGGTTTTCAGAGATATTTTTATTATTTATTTCCAAAATAATTGGAATGTGGTCAGAGAACATATTTTGTAAAATTTGATCATTTTAAAGTTCAATAAATAAATAAAGCTCTCAATAGAGCTGTTTATTGGACTTTCAGAATATGGCTTATCTTAGAAAATGCCTTCTTTATTTGTGCTTAAGGAAAATGTGAGGTGGAATGTCTTACAAATATCAACTACGTCAACTTTCTTCACAATATTATTTGTATTTTCTGTATGTTTATGGACTTTTGGTCTAATTTTCCTATATATTATCTAGAATAGAATGTTGAAATGCCCAGGCATCACAGTGGCTGTCTCTGTTTTTCCTCGCAGTTGTTTCAGTTTCTGCTTATAATTTGAAGCTTATTATTAGATGCGTAAATGTTTAGGATTTTTACATCTTGACCCCTTTATTATTGTAAAATAACCCCCTTAATCCCTGGTAATAGTCGTTGCTCTGAATTCTACTTTGTTTGATATTAAAATAGCTAATCCAGCTTTCTTTTGGTTAGCATTTAGCATATTCTATTTTTTACTGTCCTTGCACTTTTAACCTATCTGCATCTTTGTATTTAAAGTGAATTTCTTTCTACCTCACCGTCATTTTCCTCAATCTCCCATAAATTTTGCAGGGCTTTGGAGCCCAGTCCTATGCTCTACCTATACTCATTTAGATGACAAATACTCCACGTTTTATATCTCTATGCTGAAATTGTGCCTTAACTCCAGATTTTATATAGCTAGCTGCTTACTAAAGATCTCCATTTGGATGTCTAGTAAGCATCTTAGACTTTGTTGGTCCAAAACTAAACTCCTGGTCTTCATCTCCAACCTATAGTCTTTTTTTTTTTTTAAGATTTTATTTATTTATTCATGAGAGACACACAGAGTGAGAGAGAGAAGCAGAGACACAGGCAGAGGGAGAAGCAGGCTCCATGCAGGGAGCCCGACGTGGGACTCCATTCCGGGGCTCCAGGTTCAGGCCCTGGGCTGAAGGCAGGAGCTAAACCGCTAAGCCACCCAGGGATCCCCCAACCTATAGTCTTTTCTATCTTAGGAAATGGTAAATCTATCCTTTGGCTTGAGTCAAAAATTTTGGAGTCATTTTTTACTTCATTCTTTGATACATACCTTATCTCCATCTCTCATCAAATCCTATTGACCTTACCTTCAGAATATGTTCATATTCCAACAGATCATCACAGCAACATTGCTACCCACAGTGCAAAGCAGCATCATTGCTCTTTCAAATGACAAACGTTCTCATTATCATTTCATCATTTCTACTCTTACCTACCTACTCTACTTTCTGTATAGCTGCTAAAATGATCCTTTCAAAACTTAAATCAAATCATATTTTCTCCTCTATTCAAAACCTACTAATGACCTGCCCTTTCACTCAGAGTAAAAGCCAAAGTCCTTACAATCACCTCAGATTGCCCTATGGCTTTTTTATTATATCCTTCAGCTCTTTTTCAAATGTCAACTCCATAATAAGGCCTTTGCTGACCACTCAATTGAAACTTGTAAAACATCTCCCAAGACCTGGCACTGTCCATTTTCCTCCAGGCTTTATTCATTTTTAAAAGAACTTACCACATCATTGCATACCATGTATTTTATCTATTTATTTTTTATGGTCTGTCTTTCCTAATAAAAGATGAACTCACTGAGAACAGGGTTTTTTCTTTTTTCTGTTTTCTTTCATATTGTAATCCTACCACATGGAAGAGTACCTGGTACTTAATCAATATTAGTTGAAGAAAGAAACAAAACTTTTAGAAACTAAACAATATACTGAGTTTTCAAAAATACATTTGCTAGATATAGAATATTAAAAGTTGTATATGATTCTCACAATTTTGTTCATACTCCTAAGGTATCCACTTATTGCTAACCAAATTAAAGCATGAGTGTCTATTCAATAGTGATGTTGACTAAGGCATGAGAGTTTATTGTGCATGTGTGTGCGTGCATGCACCCTTTGTTCATCACCTCTGCCCACAATATATCATTATTTTGCTCAAGATTCATAATGGCTCCAAACTTACATACACACACACTACCTTGACTTAGGCACACCTTCCTTTCTAATGTAGTTTACCTCACTTCTTACCAAGGACCCATCATTTCTTTAACTCCTTTTCCTGTCTCTAAGAGCACTAAGCCATCACCTGTGAGTTTTCCTCATCCAGAATGTCCTGACATTTCCCATCTATCTTAGAAAACTCTCACTGTTTGCTTTGACAGATGCATGCAATATTGACTTGCCTCTTCTCCGTAGGCTTATAGACATCATTGTTTGTATCATTCATGTAACATTTATCCTAACTTGCCTTATATTGAAGCATGTGTGTCATATGGCTCCATCGTCCTTCTAAAATATCTTCCTGGAAGAGATAATTCTGACCGAATTTAGCTACCTTATCTTCCTTGAGTTTATATCCCTAATGATGAGCACTGAGGGGAATAAACTTACAACCTAGCATATTGATGCTATTCTAAATTCATGACATCCAACTTCCACTGGGCTGCCATTGAGTTCCTAATTAGTTCTTGATCTCATTTCTTTGTAACAGCTATTTCCAACCTTCTCCTTTTTCCTTAAACCTCTGTTCCTGCCAGTTTGCTTCTTACCCCTCAGCATATGTCTTAGCCTCCTACTTTAAGGAGAAAATAGAAGCCTACTACCAGTGTTCTCAACTTCATGCAACCAAAGCAGTTTCTTTGCACCTGCACTTATCCTCTCCTCCTTTCTCTCCATTTCATTTCAGTACATGAATTAACTGTCTAGTGCTAATGTCTCTACCTGGGCTCTTGATCTCTTTCCTTTTCACCTTTCAGCATTCTCCCTCAATGAATGGGGGAGGATTCCTTCTCCTGTACCTTTAGCTCTACCATTTTTTTTGAGCTTACTCCCTATCAGGACTAACCATGCTCAAGTGTTGCCTAACTTTATAACAACCTCTTTGAAAACACATTATTCTCCTAGACACCAAGTCCTTATCATCTTTCTTTCATAGAAACAGAATTTGAAAGTGTTAAACATCTTTATGGCTATTCTCTTCCCTCTCATACTTCAATCCACTATGCAAATTTTCCTCAACTTCTGATTGGGTTATGTTCCAATAAATCCATTTTAAATTGAAAACATCCTAAGTAAAAAATGTATTTACTATGCCTAATCTACTAAACATCATGGTTTAGCCTAGTTTAGCATAGCCTGCCTTAAATATGCTCAGATCACTCACCTTAACTTGTAGTTGGGCAAAACCATCCAGGACAAAATCTATTTTATACGATAGTGTTGGATGTCTCATGCAATTTATTGAATACTGTACTGAAAGTGAAAAATGGAATGGTTGTGTGGACACCGAATCATTGAAAGTGTATAGCATGAATTGTTTACCCTTGCAATTGCAGGGCTGATTGAGAGCTGTGGCTTGCTATCCATCCAACATCATGAGAGTACTGTACTACATGTGACTAGTCCAGAAAAAGATCCAAAAAATTCAAGTATGGTTTCTACTGAATTCATATCACCCTAGCATCATTGTGAAGTCAAGAAATCATAAGTCAATTTATCATAAGTTGAAACTTTCTATAGCCTAGCTTTCACCCCTACCACTATACTGAAACAGTTATTTTAAATCTTCAAATAAAGTCTTACTTTGCAACATGATGAATAATACTTAGAATCCTGCATTTTGATCCCCTGTATGTCTTCCTCAGTGTTTCTGTTCTTACTCTTCCCCTTCCTCCAAACACTATGCACCATAGTTTCTTATAAATCTTAGAACATATAATGATGTCTCTCCTTCTCTGACCTTCAGGATTTCATATCTTATAATCTTTGCTGATTGGTTAGCATTCATATATTTTCCAAGTCTCATTTGGGAAATTGATTTATTCAGAAAATTTCTCTTCTTGATTTTTTCCCAAGTCTGAGGTTAAAGTTGTCCAGTATGTTGTCCCATAGCAGGCCATACTCCTCACATCGTAATTGTTCATTTAATTGTCTATATCCTCCACTAGATCACAAATTTCATTATGGCATAAAGCTTTGTTTGTCATTGTCATCCATGGTTCCCAAATATGATGCTTTAGGCCAGTAAACACATACACACACACACACACACATACACGCACACACTGTGACTTTAGTCACTGTGATATTTGCAATATACATATATTGTGTGTGTGTTTATATACATAGTAATTTCTAACAATAGACTTTTCATGTTCTCATTTACAAACAAATAGAATTTGTGAAGCAAAAGATGAAAACATTTTGATGTTTTCATAGGTTACACTGTCACTGTAAGTTGTCACACTGGCTTAACATTTTTGAAATATAAGAGAATCCCTTCCGTAGCTATTTTTAACTACAAAATATTTTTCCAATAATATAGTCAAAATTTAATATAATATGCATGTAATATTAATATATACTAATGTAGTATAGATATTAACTAAATATTAGAGTACCCAGGACTTAGTCCTTGATCCTCATCCTTTTCCTGTCCATCATTCTTTAGATTTTCATAATCAATCTCTTTGTTTAAATATTCTAACAGTTACCTATTGTTCTGCAGCCAATCACCCCAAAATTTGGTGGTCTAAAACATAATTTATTGTGTTTCATGGTTCTGTGGAAGGTTATTCCTAACTTACTCACATGACTGCAGTCAGCTGAAAGGTATATTGGAAGGTCCAGGATGGCCTCACACATCGGGGTGGCAGTTGATTCTGATTGTCAGCTGGTATGTTTTGGTTCTCCTGCTTGTTGCCTCTCATCTTCCTGTTGGTCAGACTGGCATCCTTATGTGGCAGTCTCAGGGCAGTGTTCTTAAAAGGGTAGAAGGGAAAGCTGAAAGGCCTGTACAGATCTAGCTCGAAAGTCATATTATCCCTTCTGGCACAGTCTGTTGGTTGTAGTAAGTTGCAAGACCACATTCAAGAGACAGGAAAATAGATTTCACATTTTTGGTGAAAGGAAAAAAAAGTCCTATCACAAAAGTACAGGCAAAATGCTCCAAAAACCACCTTCCCCATCCCAATTAATAGCAAATCCATCCCTCTCTCTACCTGTTCTGGCAAAAATCCTTGATGTTGTCCTTGTCTAGAATGACTATATAATTTATCATCCAAACTGGGTTACACTTGGAAGAGAAAACAGAAGTGAAAAATAATTGAAATTATATAATTTTTGAAATGGGTATTTTGCAATGGAAAATTAGACTTTATTGCAGATCTAGAAAATAATTCATTCATAACTACTTTTGAAAACACATTTCTAAAGTAAAATTTACATATATCCTTATATATAGAAAATATGAAACAGTAATTTGAATTACTGATACAGTCAGTAGATTCTTCTCTGTATAATATAGTATTTTTAAATGAGAAAAACACTATATCCACAAGTGTCAAGAAACCGGGAAGCTCAGAGTAAATTCTATTAAATGGAAGAGATCTCAATTCTGCTTTCTTTCATTAAAGTATACATATAGTTCATTTAAAATAGGCCACAAATTCGTTTTGCCTCCATCAAGTGCCTCCATCAAGAGGACCTTTCTTTGATAAATATTTTTATGATAAAAATTTGTCAAACCATTTTCTCTACATATACTTCTTTTGAGTGTTGCTCCAAATTTAGATACCGCAAAACCATAGGACTTTGCAATTTTATCCCACTGGCACAGAATATATAAATATACAATTAAAAGTTCTATGAAATGAATCCTTCTACACTTGGAATATTTCAAAGTAAAGTTGTAAAATTTCAAAATGAAATTGTGTACTTCATTTGATCCATCATCATTTATTTTGTCTGTTATTCTTTCGTTTTTATAGAGATAAATATAAAAGTCTTTCTGTTTTCAGGCTTTAGTTTTATTAGCTACAATACATTAAAAACTTCAGTAGCTGGAGTTTTGTTTTGTTTAGGTTTTCTCATTACTGAATACTTCAGTTAAACACTTCCAATGCTTTTGAAGACAAGAATTAGAAGACACAGTCAGAAAAGTTTCATTGCCATTTGGAATACTTAGTAGTATTTGAAGGAATCAACTACAAACTACAGATTTCACTAATTTGCCGACAGCAGCTGTCTTTTTAAAAAATTAAACATCAGCTTTATAGCTCAGTTTTTCTCTGTGTCTATAAATTATGTGTAAATTTTGACAACTTTCATTTTTATTTTTAGAATATCACCCCAAATTTGGACTCAATTTTGAGTTGTATATATTCTACAATCAATTCCAATATACTTCTACTTCATGAGTATCTTAGTAAGCATGTTGTTATTTTCATTTTGATTATGAAACTGTATTCCCCAAAATCTCATTCAAATTTTCACTGTAAAACAAATAATTCTATCTTTATTGCTGCATTTAACCAAGTGGAATTTGAAATAATGTCAGAAATTTCACCTTCAAAGAAATGAAATTTTAAAAGCTTTACTTTGAACTGAAGCTGAATAAAGTAATCAAACCATTACTGAATTAATGGATTTTCTATTTGAAAAATTTGATGACACTCATAGGGCACCAACATCACTTAAAAGCTCTTCAGCTGTTGAACCATAAGAAAACTTGAAATGGAAGATGAGCAAAAGTAGTTTAAAATAATGAACATTGATCTAAATGAAAAGTCATTCTTCATTTAGTGATCTGTGAACTTGTATTTGGCAGGTGCACATATAAAATCGTTTTGAAGGACAATCTTCTTTAAAAAAATAAACCTTAAGGTTGATGGTGATACTTCATCACAATTTTGCCCT
This sequence comes from Canis aureus, assembly GCF_053574225.1. Taxonomy (NCBI): domain Eukaryota; kingdom Metazoa; phylum Chordata; class Mammalia; order Carnivora; family Canidae; genus Canis; species Canis aureus. The sequence goes on along the minus strand of NC_135619.1, from coordinate 8,934,198 downwards.
GTTTTTATTTTCTTTTTTTAAAAAAAAATCTCAGCACCAGTATCACCCCATTTGATGTTGGTAGAATCTAGGGTCTCAATCCTGGAAGATGGAGATGGGCTTTCGATGATGACATGTCTCCAGTTTTCAGCCTTGACTGTGTGCTGTTGAATTTTCTGTGAGTGGAATCTCATGGGAACATGTTCACCATTGTGTCCTGGGGGCATAGCTGGCACTGTACCAGGAGATACAGCTCTGTGTAGAATGAGGAGGAGCAGAAAACTATCCTCTGTTTTTCATGGGACTTGTAGTATCATTAATATCCCCATGAAAGATGGTAAATATCATCAAGAGTTTATGCAGGTTGCATATTTATCATCAAATTTCTTGAGGAATGGAGACTCTGTACCCCTTTTTTGAAAATTGCTAAACATGAATTTAGTGTTTTCTAGTTTAGTGAGACCAAAAAAAGCTTATTGGAAAGAATTACAAAATAGTAAAAAATAGTTTTAGATCTATGCCATATAATAAATGATAATAATATATCATAGATTATAATAATATATAATAATATATCATATCATAATAATATATCATAATAATATCATAGATTATCAAACTATGTAGCAAGCATACTCAGATTCCTTTCTACACAGGAATAGCTAATTTCTAATCTCCTCTCATATTTCAGAAGTCACTGTGACCGTGGACACTACTGACTGGTGGTCTGGGGGCATAGCATGTCTCCCGGCCTCGTGGGATAACTGGTTACTATCAGGTAGTCAGTAGGAAGGATGGTACTGAATACTTCTGTCCACTGGAGAGCATGGAGTTACTGTTTCTAAGGGAGCACACTTTGATCAAAGAAGCATAAAGTCTTTTCTTCTTTCCACCCCACACCCAATCCATCAGCACATCCTGTTTTCTCTATCTGCATCACTTGTCTAGAATCTTACCATATCTTGTGATCTCCTTGACTACCTCTATGGTTCAAGTAACCATTTTACATAGCCTGGACTCCTGTGCTAGCCTCTTATCTGGCCTCCATGCTCTACTTTTGTCCCTCAAAAGTCTATTTTCAATACAGTAGCTTAGTGAAATTCTAAAAATTTAAGTTAACACCTTTCATTCCTCTATTAGAAACCCAGTAATGGCTCTCTAGTTAGCTCAAAGTAACCACCAAAATGCTGCTCTTGAACTCCACACCCTTCTCTATTTGGCACCATTCCCCTTTTATGAGCCACGTCCAGCCACAGACAATTCTTTGAGGGCCTTTTGTCTAACTGGTGCTTTTATTTGGAATTCACCTTCCCTGTATATTCTCTTGGCAAAATCTCCTCACCTTATTTCAGAACACAAATGTAAATCGCATCTCCTCAATGGGTTTACTTTATTATTCTACTTAATACAGCTATCTGAACACACCCCTACCTTACTATGAGGGTCTGTACTCTACTACTTTTCAGCGTCTATACACTATATGAGCTCCAGTACTGGTCAGCTTAGCCTATCATATTACTGTCATACCGTAGTAACACAACACCTCCATTACTTACAGCAACATTTTACATCATAGATTGACTGAGGCTGTGCTTCAATATCACTTTCATTCTGAATATTCAATGCTGAATTGTCTTTTTCACCTGGTAGAAAACAGAGGCTCCTGCTTGGAATAGCATCCATTATTCCCACTGACATTTTATTAGCTAAAACAGGTAATATGGCCAAACTTGAAGTAAAAAAATGTAGGAAGAAAATCCTCCATAGAAAGGGGCTTAATACTAGTTGATGTTTTTTATTTATTGTGATCCCCCCTAGCACCTCAAGGGCAGGGCTCTTTTTCTCTTTTGTTCATGTTTTTTTCTCCCCCTGGTAAGTATTGAGAACATAGAACAGACTTGACACATGGGACCTATTAAGTAAAATTTTATTGAATAAGAAAATGAACAAAAATGCACCACTATATGGTTTTACATTTCCAAAACTATCTAAAGCTCTTTAGAGTTGCCATGGCTAACTATAACTTAAAAAAAAAAAGATCATAGGCTTGTATATCAATTTATTGTTGATAGCTAACTTCAGTGAGCATATAAGAATATAGTGGAGGGTCATAAATAACATTCCAATGATAAGGGAATAAGGGGAGTGTTGCTATTTCTGTAGCTTTGTAAGTGGTTACTTGGCTTCAGACATCTTTCCTTTGCTAATAGTATTCATATAGCACTGTGACTAACCCAAAGGGGCATGTCATGATTAGTTTAGGCCAATAATGGCACTTATTTTCTTCTCTTACCCCTTGCAGAGATTGTTCTGGGATGATTTCTTAAAGAAGTAGTTTGGTGAGATCATCTGGAAGTCAGTTTGCTCCCTAATGAAAGAGACAGTTGTGTAAGGAGAATATTTTTCTTAGCCCTCTTCTCCCTCTTTTTTTACTTGGGTGCTGTTGGATAAAGATGATATGACTAGGACTATGGCAGCCATTTTGTGACCATGAAGTGACAAAAATGGGAATGAAAACAAACACATGGAGAATGAAGGATTAGACCAATGGAAAGAACCAGTGTCTTTTATCATATCATTAAGCTGCTAAAACAATTCTGCAATTACCTGCATATAGCATTCGTGGTAAGTAAACAATATACATACTTGCATAGTGGTTCAAGACACTTTGTGTCTGGCAGCTGAAGGTGTCCCAAGACAGATCTCTTGGGTCAAAAAAAAAAAAATCATTAATAGATATTGCAACATCTCATAGTATGGTATGTTTCAAATATGTTTAAAAAAGATCTGAAAAAAGTAAGGAGCAGATTGAAACTGTAACTTTGGCATTTTGCCAATATATTGGATGTGGTCAAAATGCTAGAAGGTAAATTGGTTTGATCATCTATAAATGGGAAAAAATTTTTAGAATTGACCAAGAGAAGCAATCTGAGTGGTTTTTGTTTGTTTGGTTTTTTGGTCAACCAGCTATTCCAAAATCATTTAGATCTCATCATAAATTGAAATGTTCTAGACCATGCTATAGTACTACATTAATGTAGAAATACAAGATACATGGTAATTATTTTACTATTTAGCATATATGCTTGACTTTAAAAGGGTCTAGTACTAATTTGGGGCTAAATATGGTTTTATAATTTCATAAACAATGGTACATACCTTTGGAAGCATTTGGTAATCAATATGGGATTTTGAATATTAATATATCATGTGTAGAAAATGGATGTTTTCCTCCAAATCCAGGAAGACATTATGGATTTTAGAAAAAGTCATAAAGGGCAGCCCAGGTGGCTCAGTGGTTTAGCACTGCCTTCAGCCCAGGGCGTGATCCTGGAGACTCGGGATCGAGTCCCACGTCAGGCTCCCTGCATGGAGCCTGCCTCTCCCTCTGCCTGTGTCTCTACCTCTCTCTCTCTCTCTCTCTCTCTCTCTCTGTGTGTGTCTCTTATGAATAAACAAATCTTTAAAAAAAGTCATAAAAACTTAAAGAGCTCTGTTTGCCCCTATGAGAAGATGTCAGTGACATAAGGAAGGGAATAAATGGCATTTATATTGAATTGAAACATGTATTAGATATAAATTCATTTAGGAGTAAATAACAGACAATTCCATTACCATAACTTAAATAGGGTTTTGTCTCATGAAACAGGAAGTTAAAGGGTGGAAAATTCAGGATTGCCATGACAGTTCAATGATGCCATTAGGAACTAAAACTCTTCTATCCTCAGCTACTCCATCCTTATTACGCATTTACTAACCTTTATTATTTCCTGTCTCGGGGTTGAAGAATGGAATTTTTATCTTATGTCACCATTCATGGACAGAGGAAGGGTAAGGTCTAAATCTCATTAGGTAATGCCCCCCCACGTTTTTTTAAAGATTTTATTTTTTTATTCATGAGACACACACACACACACACACACACACACACACACAGACGCAAAGACACAAGCAGAGGGAGAAGCAGGCTCCACGCAGGGAACCCGACGTGGGACTCGATCCCAGGTATCCAATCATGCCCTGGGCCAAAGGCAGGCTCTAAACCACTGGGCCACCTAGGGATCCCCAGGTAATGCCTTTTGATTTGGGGAAGCAAACTCCAGACTTTTGGTGATATTTCATTGACCAGAACAGTGTCACAAGCCTACAACTGGCAGCAAGGTAGAGTAGGAAATTGATAATTTTAACTTCCTGGCCTTTATAGTAAAATAATGCAAGGGTAAAAGAATTACAAAGGGGTTCTAGACACTTAAGAAGGTATGATTATATGGAAAATCATAATTATTTTTATGGTCTTTCATCTGAAGCTAAGAAAGTACTTACGAATCTTCATAAATACAGTTGGAAGAAGCATCTTTTTCTACCAAGGTAATGTCATTTTCCCTTCCTGTGATTCATTGCCTTCCTTCATTTCTCCTATATGAACATTACCCAACTTTTGAATTAACTACATAATTTACAGTGCCTAGCACAGAATGAAAATGTAAGGCCCTGACTAAGGGTTAGGAAGTCTGTCTCCCAGTTTGATGCAGCTGCTACCCCAACCCATGGGGTTAGGTGATCCTTCTCCCCCAAGAGATTGTATCCTCTGTGTTGGGACATGCTTTACCTAAATTGAGAGATGGTGAGATGCCGCTACTGAACTGCCACTGAATATGCCTTTCCTGACTCTTCTAGTTTTTCTTAATCCTCAATTGTGCCCTATGGGTAATCATGATTCCCTAGACTGATTATAAACTTCCTGGGTAGTTTCAGCTGTGTCTTACACTGTTTTTAGCATTATCCTGGAACTCAGCCCTTGGTAGATCCCTGAGACATCATTAATTGTTCTTCCATTTGTCCTTAACTACAGCAGGTGATCTCTTAGTGGTAGTGGTGAATCCTGTTATTTAGTGGCCAGCGGTAAGGTCCTGACATATATTGTAGAGCTAAATGTTTGACACAGAGACTTTTCCAATGGTCCCTACCATGCTCTAGGTCAATGCTCTCCTTGGTGATTCCATGACCACAGCTTCATGGTCCTTAAGGCCACATGCTGCATCTCCAATTCAAGAAGGGCTGTAGAGACAAAATTCACTCCTTCCTGGCTTTAGACTTAGGTTCTTCTTTAATTCCTATTATAAGCTGGGTCCTAACAGTGTCTATTCTCCATGTACTGTATATTCAGAGAAAGACCTCCACAAGCAGAAAGTAATTAGATTCTCTATTCTGTTCCACTGATCTATGTTTCTGTTTTTTTGTGCCAGTACCATACTGTCTTGATGACCACAGCTTTGTAATATACCTTCAAATCAGACATTATGATGCTACCAGTTTTGATTTTATTTTTCAACATTCCTTTGGTTATTTGGGGTCTTTTCTGATTCCATATGAGTTTTAGGATTATTTGTTCCAGCTCTATGAAAAATGTCAGTGGTATTTTGATAGAGATTGCATTGAATGTATAGATTGCTCTGGGTAGCACAGACATTTTAAAAATATTTACTTTTCCAATCCATAAGTATGAAATGTTTTCCATTTCTTTGTGTCTTCTTCAATTTCTTTCATATGTGTTCTGTAGCTTTTAGAGGACAAATCCTTTACCTCTTTGGTTAAGTTTATTCCTAGGTATCTTATGCATTTGATGCAGTTGTAAATGGGATTGATTCCTTAAATTTCCCTTTCTTTAGTCTTAGTGTATAGAAATGCAACTGATTTCTGTGCACTGATTTTATATCCTGCCATGTTACTGAATTCCTGTAAGAGTTCTAGGAATTTTGGGGTGGAGTCTTTTCAGTTTTCCACATAAAGTATCATATTATCTGCAAAGAGTGATAGTTTTTCTTCTTCTTTGCCAATTTGAATTCCTTTTTTTTTTTTTTTTTTTTTTTTTTTGTCTGATTGATGAAGCTAGGACTTCTAGTACTATGTTCAACAGTGGTGAAAGTAGTCATCCGTATCATGTTCTTATCTTAGGGGAAAAGCTCTTAGTTTTTCCCCATTGAGAATGGATATTTTCTGTGGGCTTTTTGTAGATGGTTTTTATGATATTTAAGTAGGTTCCCTCTATCAATACACTGAGACAGGAATCTGTCAAAACCAAGAGGACAACACAGGCAGCAACCTCTTCGACCTCAACCACAGCAACTTCTTGCTAGACACATCTCCAAAGACAAGGGAAACAAAAGCAAAAATGAGCTCTTTGGACTTCATCAAGATAAAAAGCTTCTGCACAGCAAGGAAAAGTCAACAAAACTAAAAGACAACCTACAGAATGGGAGAAGATATTGTAAATGACATATCAGATAAAGGGCTAGTGTCAAAGATCTATAAAGAACTTCTTAAACTCAACACCCAAAACACAAATAATCCAGTCAGAAAATGGGCAGAAGACACGAACAGACATTTCTCAAAAGAAGACATACAAATAGTCAACAGATACATGAAAAAATGCTCCACATCACTTACCTTCAGGGAAACACAAATCAAGATCACAATGAGATACCACCTTACACCAGTCAGAAAGGCTAAAATTAACAAGAGAGGAAACAACAAGTGTTGACAAGAATGTGGAGAAAGAGGAACCCCATACACTGTTGGTGGGATTACAAGCTGGTACAGCCACTCAGGAAAATGGTCTAGAGGTTCCTCAAGAAGTTAAAAACAGAGCTACCCTAAGACCCAGCAATTGCACTACTAGGCATTTACCCCAAAGATATAAATGTAAGGATCCAAAGGGGAATCTGTACCCCAATGTTCATAGTAGCAATGTCCACAATAGCCAAACTGTGGAAAGAGTCAAGATGTCCATCAACAGATGAATGGATATATATATATATATATATTCAGAAAGGATGAATACTTACTACCATTTATGTTGACATGGATGGACTGGAGGTATTGTGCTGAGTGAATTAAGTCAATCAGAGAAAGAATTATCATATGGTTTCACTCATATGTGAAATATAGGAAACAGCACAGAGTATCATAGGAGAAAGGAGGGAAACTTGAATGGGAAGTCATCAGAGAAGGAGAAAAACCATGAGAAACTCTAAAGTATAGGAAACAAACTGAGGGTGCTGGAGGCAAGGTGGGGTAACTGGGTAATGGGCATTAAGGAGGGCATGTGATATGATGAGCAATGGATGATATACACAACTGATAAATTGTTGAACACTAAATCTGAAACTAATGATGTACTTACTATATGTTGGCTAATTGAATTTAAATTAAAAAATAAAATAACAAGTAATTAGAAGCAATCCTACCTTTTTCCTGATGTTTCTTAAAGGTCCAAGGAATTCAATGCATAATTCATAGCAATATCCTCACACTCTGTCATTGCCCCCCAAACCTCTGCATCCACACCTTATATCCTCATCCTACAAAAACTCCTAGAGGAACACATTTTATTTGGCTCTTGGAATCTTCACTGTATCCCTCACTTTATTAGATCTTCTCTTTCACTTTCCTTTGAGTGTGGACATAATTTCTCCTGAGCTTCCCACTCTAATGGTATTCCCTCTTCCCCACAAGACGCATAGAAAGGCCCAGAGATTTCTCTTACAGGCTCAAAATCTCCCTTTGAAGTTTGGAGAGACAGAGAGACCCAAAAGGCAAGGGGGGTTGAGGGAGAAGGTTGAAACATTCATAATTGAGTATCTTTTAAAATCCCGTCTCTCTGAAAATCACTGCCCATGCTGCTGCTCGGACTTTCTTTCCCCAGACAAGAAAGAGATCTGTCTCAGTGAGTACACACAGAACTGTGCTGTGCCTGGGGGCAGAGAGCCAAGATTAGTTTCTGTTTATCATGGGAAAGAGCTCAAGGTAGTTAGTTTTAAGCTGAACTGAATCTAGTATCATTCATCTGTTTATGTTCTTTTAAAAAAGCCTTTAAAAATTCAGTGCACAACAACAACAACAAAAAAGCAAATTGTCCTTTGATTCCATAATGGCTTTTATTCCCCAGAATTGCAGTGTGCAAATAAAGGAAAGCAAATTATGTTCTGAATTAAACTTTTCTTGCTTCAGCTAGGCTGAGTCACCTTTGACGTTCCATTTTTTGAACAGAGCCAACTGCACATCTAGAGCTATTTTCAAAGATGTCACGTACAAACCTGCAAACTTTAGGATGTTCCACTTCGGGCGTGTCATCTAAAAGAACGTAACTGGGCTGCACTTACCATATATTTCCCTAGGCTTTGGTTCCTTCTGAAATCTATTGGTATCTACAATAGCATCCAGAATATTAAAGTACAGTCATTATGGATGCAGGCCTCCCTGGTCCTCTTGGATGCACCACAGATGGCAAGATGCGATCAGAGGGGGAACATAAGTACATTAAGCTTCTCCTTGCATATATCCCATGGTAGGGAGATAAGCAAATACTAAGCAATTTTTCCATAAACAATTTCAGAACGTTTCTTAGGCTTTCAAATAGCCAAGAACATAAGCATTAGCTGATGGTCCTAATAAGTAAATCATTATAGCACATTCAGAAAGAATGTTCTCTGTAGAGGTTGGAAAGAGAGTGATATAGAATGTATATGATTAACATTAAGCAGAGGACCTAAACAGTAATAATCTACATTTCTGTGTTCTATAGAATCTGTTTTTTCACTAAATGCTGGACATGAAGGCATCCTGTACAGTCAGCAGAAGGTCCCAAATCTCTCTACAGGAGGGACTGGAGGTATCAATCTAGAGAGAGAGTAAATGCAGCTAGTCTGGAAACTCTGTTCATTTATAAATGCCTAATTTTATTTAGATAACATAAATATTCAGAGTACCTTCGAGAATGCCAATGGAGATTATTCAAGGAGGGGAAGCTGGCTAGCACCCTTCCAAGCCACCCGTACCTTGGTGCAGAATCTGTGCAGAATCCAATCTTCCAAAGAGTGAAGGTATCATTTCAAAATATTTCTGAGAAATATTAACTTGCAATGATTGGAAACCAACCTCCAGGGAAAGACCCAGAATCAACTGAATACCTCTGATTTTTTTGAGTTTTAAAGGAGGCAGGTGGATGTATTGTTTGGAGCATGAGTTTTAGAGTCAGAGAGAATTGTTTTTAAATCCCAGTTCCACCATTTATCTGTTGTTTGACCTTGGGCAAGTCGCTTTATCTCCCTGACTCTCAGATGCTTTATTTGTAAGTAACCTACTGCCTAGGGTTATTTGGCTCAAGATGGTATGCGCATAGCTCCTAAGACATTGCTTTGGCACCTCTTTGGTGCTTAGAAATGATGGCTTTTATAGTCACTGTCATCATTGATGTTATTATATTGAACCAGTATCTGCCCTTCACTGTATTATCCTCTTTCATTCACCTAACAAAAAACAGAGTCTTTATCTGGACTCAGGCCTTGTCATAGGTCAGGAAGACACCACGTTGAGAAGTTGAAAGTTTGGCAAAATGGAAAGACGTGCACATTAATTTCTAACAATAACTTGGCAATTATGTACGAAGTGCAAGGGGTGTGCTGAGGAGCAGGCCCTGAATCCTGACTGTGGCAAGTCGAGTATGCTTTGTAGAGGAGTTGACATATTTTAATTGGTTCTCAAAGATAGATATAAGTTCATTGGCTGGGGGATGGGGTAGAGAATTTCAGACTGAAAGAAAGAACAGTGTGAGTAAAGGAAAACAACTTTAGAAGTATTGAGTTTCTTAGAGTGACTAGTTCTTAGAAACCAGAGCATAATTTTAATGAAAGGGAGATAGTTTGGAGGTTGGGATAGAAGAGGAGTGGCAGGAGAAGAATGTGAGCTGTAGTCAGAAATCCTGTAAGGCCACTGGGTTCCCACTTATGCTGTGTGTGTGCAGAGATACTAGGAGGTTTTTAAGCCAGTAAGATTTATGTTTTGGAAAGATAATTCTGATATGTTGTGAAGGATATGTGTGGGAGAAATACAAGATGAGATGCAGGGACACTAATTACAAAATTATTGCAACAAGGAGGCATTTTAGGTCAGAGCAATAGCAATAGAGAGAGGAAGGTGTATTTCAGGAATAGAAAGGCAGGTATCTGCAGTGAAAATATTTACCCCTCACCACCAAGGCTTTTTCAGATATTCTAAGACAACTGTTATGAGCTTTCTAATCTTTCATTTGTCCAACCAATCATCTCCCGCCCTTTTGTTGTGATTTAGAGATGCCTTGTCTTCCCTAGCATATTTTTTATGAGTAATCTAAGTTTGTCATTTTTCTCTCTTAAAATGAGGTGCCTGAACTGAAATCCGTATTCAAAAAGTAGGCCCATCACCCTACCATGACAACCCCGACACTGTACATTTATTAATTTAGTATAAAATGGAATTATCTTTTCAAAAGTCTTATCATAATCTTAGCATCTTTTGAAACTGTAGTCAACTAATACCCCTGGACCGTTTTTCCCCCCTTTTAGCTGCTGTGCTATTTTTTAGCATTTGATTTGCAAGATTTCCACTTGTCCACATAATCTGATATTTTGACAGGCTGAATTAGTTGGACAGTGTCTGGGAAAAATCCCTAGAAGAATATTTGATGAAGTGGTTTATGTTTCTGAATAAGAAAGAGTGATTTATGGATAATCACATCAATTAAGCTATTTGGTAAGCTGTTTGTATAGGCTCACATAGAATAAGTTGTGATTCAAAACATTTATCTTAAATCTGGAGTCTAAAACACGTAGTTCTGGAATGCACCCCCACCCACGAATTATTTCATAGCAGAGGAATTTTTAGGCAATGGGGAACCGATCTTAAAAAAATACTTTTAAACTTCATTTGATATCTAGAGCAACAAATTTACCTGTACTTTCTCATAAACCCAAATCATCTAGATAAATAGAAGGTAGAATAATGATAATTCATGTTAAAAAGAAACCAACTAAATATTCTTGTTGGTAAATTCATAATGTTGCCTTGAGCAGATCATCCTCACAGTGTCTCTGTTTCCCCCTATGTAAAATAGGGAAAACAACAATAAAAATAGTAACAGTAACACAAGGAGGCATTATGAGGAGTAAGCATATTTGTAGGATAATTCAAATTCCACCAGGCTTATAAAAAGCACTATGTAGTAAGCATAATGTAAATGTTTGTTAATTAGATAAGTATAATTTTTTTTTTTTTTTACATCACTACCAAACTGAAGTAGCCACTACTCACATGGAGAAGAGCAAAGACCTCACTCATATTCTCTTTCTCTAGTTTACCTTCAGCGGAATAAGAATATTTGATCATTCACCCAGAAGGGTTTACTAGGCACCTACTATATTCCAGATGCTGTATTTAACTTGTGCTTATAAAATATTAATAAGACATGATCTTTGCTTTAAAAATGTAGAGTCTATTAATTTTAAACCACAAATACTTAAACCACAGTTACAGCACAGGCCATAGCATCAATGGACAAATCATTGCTTTCAGCCATATACACTTGGGTATCTCTATGCTTTTACATATTCTCTCACAAAAATGGGTATAGAAGTTTGACTATTGCATGTGGTAGGGAGTTGGTGGCTGTGTATATTATCCAAAAAATAATCCACAAAAATGTAGCCACTGTTGACCTCTTAGAAATGGATGAGAAATTCTGGGTGCAGCAGTGACTAGAATATAATGGGGATAAAGCTAGTGCCAAATTAAAGGTCGAAAGTTATTATGGGCATATTTATGCATTGTGGAAGTTGTCTTTGCTAGACTGTTTCAGACACTGTTATCACAATCCTTTTTTTTTTTTTTGCAATGAGATAATAAACATAAATATGAACTGTGCATATTTGGCACACAGATCAATAAAACACCTCCCATCTGAGCCTTCTAGTACCCGACACGTGAACCAGAGGTCAAGTGCCATTGCACAGACATTGATCTTTCACTACCCTACTGTGGTCCTCCCAAACATTTCCAATCATTCTTCATTGACAATACTATTATGTGTCAATTCACCTTGCAGTACTCTATACTTATTAGGATGACAACTGAAGTGGTGAGAGTAGTGTGTAGCACTTCCCTGCCTATAGCCTGAGTATACACGAAGCTGGTATAAAAGCCTGCATCCAAACTCTGTCCCAGCCTAGAGCAACTTAAACTGGTTCTATTAAGTGCCACTCCCTTTGGAGAGTGGCACTTAATAGAGTGGAGATGGAGACATCTCCCTTCCTTCTCTTGGGATCATAGCAGGATAAATGGAGATGATAAACTGGACAGGGCCAAGCCAGGTCTGTAGGCACACAAGGGTGCCACTGCCACTGGGGGACTTCAATAGGTGCAGTTGGGATGCCCATGAAGGCCAGTGTCCCCCTGCAGCAAATGGGAAGGTAGCCCAGTTGAAGCCTTGGCTTCAGGCTTTGGATGGACTTCACTGGAATGAAGACTGGATGTTCTGCAAATTATGATATGGTGTCCGCAGACCTTTTGGACACAGCAAAAATATCCATGCTGGGAGTAAGTTGGCTGAGACATCTCTCATTCCGGTATGAACCCTGCAGATTTACCAATGTTTCCAGAAATCTTTATTTTCTATCCTTCTCCCTCTCAAATACATTGCCTCCATTTTTGTGCTTTTGACACAGAGGCATCTAAAATAATGCATCTAACAGAATTTAAGCATTTGAGAACACTAGAGACAGATTGCAGGCTATTTCTGCTTTCTACTCTGGCAAACTTGAGGACATGGACCTGGAACCTACTAACTGCCTGAATGGAGGTATTTAGGAGAAAGGATGGAAAGGTTGGGAGCAGGTAAGGAATATAAGCATGAGAGAGAAATACTGGCCAGCGTTTCAAAGAACTCTACAACAGCTCAATCAGGTGTAGAGGCCTCCCCTGTTCTGTGGACCTTAGAATGAAGTTGAAACTGTTCTGGAACTTGCTAGTTGAGTAACTTTCAGCAACTGATTTCCTCTCTCTAGGCCTCATCTGTGTATGAGAATAACAACAGCACTCTTTCTCACAGGTGGTTACAAAGATTGAGTAAATGTGTAATGTACTTAGAAACATTCAATAATAAGCATGCAAAAAGTTGAAATGTTTTAGTGACTTTTATTTTTTATTTAACAAACTGATGGAGCCATTATTATAAGTGAACTCATTTTTCAGAATCTCCTTTTCATAAACCTCAAAAAATACGTATGACTAATCCTAATACTGACCGCGATTTAGGAAGGGTTAGACTAGTAGTGTTGTGATTATGGTCTCTATTAAAAGGTAACTTTTAAAGCTCGGGAAAAAATGAAGACAAAAGGAGCTTTGAGATTGAGCTCGAGCTCCCATGTATGTAAAGACAAAGGAAAACTTCTCAAGTCTGGGGAAGAAGAGAAGAATCTGTAACAGGTGGAAAAGAAATTTCAATGCTGCGCCAATGGTGTAGAATGTCTTAATTTGCCTTAAATTTAACCACCCCCGAAACTATTTCTTTGCTGGCAGGTATTTTTTGCCTTTATTTTGTTTCGTTTGTTTTCGACTCTTAACAGAGGATATTTTCCATGGGAACATATTTCTGGTTATAAATAGGAAATCAATGGAAAAGCAGGTTTCACTTTGCTGAACTTATCGATTCTATAAAACGAAAGCAGCTCGTATATACATCTGGCCCGGGCAAAGGGCACTCGGCAAGGAGCCAGGCTTGTTTCTTTCTAAACTGCCTTTCTTGGCCCTTTCAAATCCAACAGGGCTGAAAAGGAAAAGGGGTGTTCTTTAGTTTCACACAAACTCACAGCCATTTTGATGACAAGAAAGCAGTGTTGCTTCCCAATGCGTCTTTGTTCGAGTGATAGCAGGCCCATTGAAGCCTCCTGATGGAGCTCATTGAAAATAATAGGCCCCATTATCTTCACTGGCAATGCTGCCATGAGAGCTTCAAAAACTGAAATAATGACAGCACATATTGGATGTACAGTAGAAAGGCATAGCGTGATTATGGGCAATTTCTGGCTCTTTCCGACCCACCTCAGTGGATGAGGAGGGGGCAGTGGAGTGCGGCTGGGACACACAAGGAAGGGGCATCTCGTCGCTATGCCCTTTGGGGATGCTTGCATCTTTCAAACTTCACTGCTTTGTCTTAAATAGTCAATGAAAGTAAAATATCAATTTCAGAATCGCTTCAGAAACCGGGCTCTGGAAGTTACGGGTTCTTCGGTTTGGTATTGAAATGCTGCCATCTTTGGTCATTCGGTGAGGCCTGCTGCGGCGCACTTGGTGTGTACCTTCTTGCTGAGAGACGGCGGTAACAACAGGGTGACCCTGACTCAGTCGGTGGAGGACGGTCTCTGTGACCCTGCCCCGCGCTTCCCTTCCCGGGGCAGCTCCCTCTGGGACCGCAGATGTCCCCAGCAAATCGGATTTTCTGGAGTCCAGAAAAACCAGTAGGAAAGGGACAAACCTGGAAAGGAAGAAGACATCAGCTCCCAGAAAAACCCACCGAGCCAAGAAGAGGCCTGTTAGGCTGTGAGAAGTCACCAGGAGGAAAGGTCCCCTGAGGACTGGTGACAGATGAGCAGGAAAGAGCTCCATCAGTGGGGGGTGGGGTTGGGGGGTGGTGGCAATGAGCCCTAGCTCCTGACAGAGGGGGAAAAAGGGAAACACTTGCTTTTTGGGAGCCTTTTTGTCGCTTGTTATTATCCTTATGTTTTCAGAAATGAAATGTCTTAAAACCACCAACCAACACACACAGACATTATTTTTTCATTTGAAACAACTCGAAAGAACACGGAGTGCTGTGTACATCACCCTTGGGGCTTATATTTAATATAAGAACAAGATGGTCTCCTGGCTTCCCTTGTGCCTGACTAGAACTGGGGAGAGGCCGGTGGCAGTCACAGCATCGTCTGACTGTTGTGGCAAAATGAGAAGTGACAAGAAGGGAAAGGATATGTGATAGAAGCTGCCCACAAATCTGCCCAATGGTTGAGGCTGGCAGTTACATTCCCCTAGTTCCAGGCAGGGAATATTGAGAAGCGGCTTACAGCAGCTTATTGGGACTTACATCAAGGAAGTGAACTTCCTCTCCCCACTCATCCTTCTTCTGGCATATGCTCTTCTATATTCAATCTGGCGTGTGAATGCTTCCTTCAAGGGATGCGGCCCAGGTGGCAATGTTATTTTATTTGAGAGACATCACCCCTTGGGAAGCACGTGCCAGGATACCTTACCAGCATGTACGATCAAGTGCATGTACGCACAAATGCCACATGCGGCCCCACCTTGTCACTCTAAACCACAGAGGGGCCTCAGCCAGCAAACGGCAAATGGTAATCCTCTGGGCTGCTCAGTATCTGCAGAGAATGGTTCTGAGCAGGCCTCAATACCCTTATGCCCTATGTCTGTAACTAGACTAAAAGCCCCTTCAGAGCAATGCCAGTTCTGTCTCCATGCTTGGCACCCAATGGGTGTCCAATAGAGATTTCTGAATTAAACTGAATATAAAAAATTTATTGAATATTAAAATTAAAACTTATTACTACTAAAAGTCAAATGTGAGAAGGTTTTAAGGAAAAAAGAATACACTTGTTTATATTTATAGCTTCTTAATTTATGTAATTTTTGCCTTTCTAAAAACTCTCAGAAGTGGAATC
Organism: Canis aureus; assembly: GCF_053574225.1. Classification (NCBI taxonomy): domain Eukaryota; kingdom Metazoa; phylum Chordata; class Mammalia; order Carnivora; family Canidae; genus Canis; species Canis aureus. The sequence goes on along the minus strand of NC_135619.1, from coordinate 8,918,683 downwards.
CAACGCCAGAACTTCATTATATTTATTCAACTGTCATATTTCCTTCAGCCTACTATACCAAAATATCAGATACTAGGTGCCTTCTAAACAAAAGAAATTTATTTCTCATAGTTGTGGAGACTGGGAAGTCCAAATCAAAGCACAGGCAGATCGGTGTCTGGTGAGCTCCTGCCTCCTGGTGCATAGAAGACACTTCCTTACTGTGCCTGCACATAGCTCTGTGGGGTCTCTCTAATAGGGAACTAATCCCATTCATAAGGGGCTCCACCCTCATGACCTAATCACCCTCAATGACCTCACCTTTTAATACCGTGACTTTGTGGGGTGGGATTTCTACATATGGGTTTTGGAGGGCCACAGACATTGAGGCGATATAAAATAACAAAATCCCTTTTCTTCGCTTTGAATCTGACAGGGTATTTTATTCTCAGACCTTTTCACTATCATAGATGCTTTCCCCTGAATTGTCTCTATCAATAGCAACTCTTCTTGTCTACTGCTTGTTTGTCCTCTTATTATTGAGGGGAGTGCGTGTGAGTAGTATTTGTTTATTTTATTCCTTTCCTCATTTATGTGTCTGTTTGTTTATTCTTTGTGCAAAATGCCGGTTTGCTGAATTAAAATTGTTAGTAGTCAATAGGAAAACGTTACCAAAAGGGTTCCACTTTTCGGCGAGCTTCAACATTTATTAAAATTTAGTCCAGGAATAACCTGAGTGGAATCAGTGGTGTGCTCATTTAAATCATAGATTCCAGGCTCTATCCCAAATCTTTTAAATTGGAATCTTTGGGGATGGGCTTCAGGAGTCCTGCATTTCCAGGACTCCGTCCAGCTGGGAGTATTCCAGATGGTTCTTATCCACAAAAGTGTGCGAAGACAGCTAGAGTCAGGCCTCAGAGAGCATAGCTAGAACCATGCTTCTGGGGAAATCCTCACAATTTATACCTCCCAAACAAAATGAATAAGTTCTGTATTATCTCTCAAAAGCAATCTCAAAACTGCACTCTTTTCTGCTTATCGTGTAAATCGCAGTAATGAAGAGTTCTCCAATACCATAGACTTTGTTTTAAGGGGCTGTAGGGAAGATATGGCACGATGTATCAGAGAATGTGTTTTCACTCTTAGGGAATGTTCTACTGTAGAACTGACCATGAATTAAAATCTGCTGAGTGTTCAATAGCACTGTGTATAGATAACAGACACAAAGCACAAAACTTCCTTGAAAAAAAAGTACTTAGGGGTCTTTTGAGTCTCTCCCTCTGACATACCTAGAATGTTTAGCCCTCAGAGTGGACCAGTTGTAAGATCTTTCCCTTTTATATGACAAAAATATTTTGTGATGATCATATAATAATCAGTGGTAATCACTGATTTCTTGATTCCTCCTTAATTTTTTTTTTAAATAATTAACAACTTAGAATAAATTTCAACTTGGGAGAAATTATTCAACTTTGGAAACTTATTTCATGTATGACCTAAAATTGGCACTTCCCAGCAATGTGGAGTTCATGCTCTATTTCAAGCTTGTAAATTTTAAACACATATGCCAATGTAAAGTGGTCACCAGAATGATAGAACTAAATAACTTATGTTCTCTTTCTTCATGTTATAGTCATGCGTGATCATGTTTTCTTTACTGTTTAAACTCAGGCATATGTAAAACCACAGCATTTGGATCTGCACTTGAAGGATGCCAAACTATTAGGAACTTCTTTCGAACCAACCTTGAGTAGCTGAGTCCACATGTGTCAGGGACTCCTGTATAACGGGGAGTTCTCTAAAGTACCTTTCATGTAGAATATAGTGTTTGTTAACTAATAAGTAAGAAAATATGCTAAGTTCATTTATGCATAGGAATAGGACTCAGTTGTAACCTCAGTGATTGTCTAGAAAGGAGGCCAATGAGACATTTCTTTGCAGTGGAGTATTTCATCACTGACATTGTTTAGAGTTGCTGGTGTACAGTGATAATGAAAAGCAGACAGTCTTTTGGTTGCTGGTAGAGCAATAAATTTCTCATTCTCTGTCAACAATGCATTTCCTTTTTGCCTGCACCTGGGGCGGTAGATCATATTGCACAGCTGCGACTGGGTGTGGGGAAAGTTCACTGTTTGTGTTTGTGTCCCTTTAATAGATTCTATGCAGAGTTTGCATAATTTAAGACTTGAACTGTCTGCCTCACCTTGGTGGTTAGGGGGCTCTCTTTATACTCTTCTTCATGATCGAGCTCCACTGGATGGCAGCCCAATAGCACCAATGGTGGGTGACTCAGACTCCTGTACTGATATCACTTAATGACACAGAGAATTGGAATTCCTTTGCCTCCAAGAAGTCACCTGTTTTTTGTTTTTTTTTTTTGTTTTTTAACATCCTATGCCTCATTTAGCCTCCAGCTCACCCTCCTTCTCCAGCCAGTCTGGGATCCTTACAGCCAAGAGAACATCCTTTGGAGGAACAATCTGATATCTGTGATTTTATTTCATCCTTGTGTCCCTTGGGAGCCACTGAAGGGGCTATTTTTTTTTCCAACTTTGTGAATGAGGAAACGAAGGTTCAGTGAATGACTAATTGGCAGAGTTACAAGTAGAGCTCGAGAGTTCTGCCCGTGTCCTCCGTCTTTGCTCCTATTATCTCCCTCTTAGGAAATATCACTCATTTCCTGGACTGTGTAAATCCTTTCTGGTTTTTTATTCTCATTCTTTTTCTCCTATGGAACATTCTCACACTCATGAAAATGATAGTGTAAATGTGTATCTAATATTTAAGAGTTCCAAAGACCTTCCATATTTTCCTATCTGCCTTTTTAAATTAGCTCTTTCCTGAGAAGCAGAGGTTTGTGGGACCTTTTGTTTATACAGATTATAGTTCTGCAACTGGAGTGAGGTCTCTGATTTCAGTCCTAGACTCTTTCTATCATGCATCCTACCATTCCAGTCCTGAAACACCTTTATGCCTCTTATCTCTTGGCATTGCATTCCATGCCCATTCAAATATTGTTCATTTTTTTCTGTGTTAGTCTCTTCTCTTTTCCCCAACTGGACTCTAACTTAACTGACTAAAAAGGTGATGTTTTATGATTCTTTTGTGTCTTGCTCTTCCCTGTGTAGCACTTGGCACATTTCTAAGCACATAACAGTTTTCAAGAAACTATCCAATTGCTTAGATAGCTGATTGAGAATACCTCTTTGTCATTATCAGTCTTTGGCTCTTGGCATGACTTATTTTCTGAGTCCTTGATCATATCACAGGTACTTTCATTAGCATATCCTTATCATTCTCCAGGGCTTCTGAATTGAGTGGAATATTTTGACTTCTATTTAAGTTAGCATTTGAGCACAACATCTTTCCATATTTTGCAGCATCTTCTTGGCCTAAATCCCTCCACCTACATGTTCAATCCTTCTTTTGAATTGTACCCCATGATGTGTCACTATGCATTTGGTTTTCCAGCTTTAGACATGTGACCACCTCACACTATCTCAATGCAGCCGTCGTTCAGATGAAGCATTAAAGAGAAACACTCGCAGAATTGCCTTTGTAGAAGGAAGGGTGAAATGTTCAGAAAATTCTGGTTTTGAAATTATGCTGGAAATTTCCATTCACATCCTAGTAACAGATGAAAGATACATCTTTTGATTAGGCAAATGCCCTTGAAATCACCTGCATTTGGAGAAAAAAAAAAAAAAACATAGCTCACATGACAATGGCTATCAGCAAGAAGGTAGACTGATACAATTAAAATGCCACTGAACTGAGAGTTCAAGGATTATGAACTCACTAGACTGTGAGGTCCTTGAGAGCACAAACTGTCTAATCATTAATATTTATATTCCTGGCGCACAAGCATTTCTGCCTAAAATAGATTGTCAAAAGTCTGTTAGATGAATGAATGAATAAATGAACAAAGAAAGAATGACATCAAGTGCAGCTTCAACTCAGGCTCTGCCACATACTCACTGTACAACCCAAGCTAAGTCAACAACTTGCACTGTGTCAACTTCCCCATTTGTTAACTTGGGATTTGAGGTGATCGACTGCATTCACCTCGAGGTTATTGTGAAAGTAAAACACTGCATGCTTGTTGGTGGTAACTAGGCTTGTTAAATTGTAGTGCTATATATTTTATATTAGTTAAACATGGATTTGGCTGCAAGTAACAAAATTTTACTGTTATTTAAACATACAGTTTATCTCCCCTATGTAATCTAAAGATAAGTGGTTAGCTAATGCTGGTCTTGGTCAGTAGCTTGGTGGTATTGAGGTCCATGGCGCCTCAATTTTACTCACCTTTGTGTCCTGAGTACAAGTGAAGACAGCAGCCTAGCTGCCAGAGTATGTTCTGCAAAGGATATGCAGGGCATAGGAAGTATGACACTGCTGGTTTTTTTGTTTTTTTTTTTTTTTTTATCTGGAAGGCGAATTATTTCCTCAGAAATATACCAGCATACTTTCTTTAAGGTCTCATCAGACAGAACTTGTCATATGACTATTCCTAGGAGTTTTTAAAGTATCAGAAAGGACTGTCATGATTGGCTTTAGCCAATTATGTTTCACTGCCTAGTGATAGGCATACTCTGCCCCAAACTAAATTAAGACGCTATTAGCATGGAAAAATGCTAAGAGGGGCTCTTGGGTAGATATCTAACCATGTCTTCCACATAAATTTCTGGAGATGTTATGAGGAACAAGATTTTAGAAAGAGAGAAGAAAGAACATGTCAGTGCTTCCACTCAGCATAAACATGCACGTATAGTGATAGTGCTAATGATGTTGAGTTTAACCTTTTTCTTCCTTGATTACTAACTTCCTCATTTGGAAAAGGACTGGCAGAAATTCATCTGGCATGTGTTGCTCCTAAAGTGATGGATTTTTTTCAGAATCGGCCAATTATGGATGCTGCCCTTGGGAAATCTCTGTTGCTAGCCTTGCCGTGATAGAGTGATGGCCACAGTCTATGCAAGAGTGGGAGAGTTAGTTGATCTCAGATCTGTCGTACACCTCACTCTAATTGTGATACTGACAAGAGAAGGTCTCACATCATCACTTCACATCATCGGTGTAAAATACCTACTGGAGTAAGAACGTAAGAGTGATAATAACTGCAGTGTATGGCAGAGGGGCATGTTTCATCTGAGATGCTCCTGACTTCTGCCTTTTCTCTTAATTATGGGAGCAACCCAATATGTCATTCCTGTAGTTGCTGGTGACCCACAGCTTCTTTTACATGAATATGTCTGGCACACTTAAATAGGGTCTTCATTCCATTATCTGTTTGACTAGAATCCTAGTCTCCCTCCTTCCCCTCTCTCATCCCCTGTTAAATTGCTCTGGTTACTTCCTATTATGGAAGTGACTAGAACCTAAAGTGCTCTGACTCCCTGCTCATTTATGAAGTCAGTGTTTACTCTGTTGAACCCATCAGTGTTTAAAAAGGAAAGGAGAGGGACATCTTTGACCCAGCCAATGACAAGAGGGCACAAATTTACAACTGCCATATTACCAAGTAATTTTATTAATACCAGTCTCTGAAGCACAAGGAAAAGGTCCTTTGAAAGCCCTTTAGTCACATGACAAGAATATAATCCTCTATGAGTTATCAGCTAAGTTGCTTTTTCTTCCCTCTTGCACACACAGAAGAGCCTGGATTATTTACAGTTCATGAGGATGCTTCAGGGTTATACTGCTGTCATTCAACAGATTTCTTTGTTTTGAGATTGCAATAGATACTACATGTTTTCCTATAGTAAATTTATTTCCAACTATAGCTACATAAAAGTCAAAAGTCCTTTAAATTAGCCAGAGGTCCCTTGGTAATAATTTATATCTACCACAATAATTATAGCCTCATCTTTCTATTAATTATAAACACTCCCTCAAGATATTTCATTTGCAATATTGATGGAAGTTTTCACTTTGTTAGGCTTCTGTAGATTGCCTTCTGAATTCATATAGAAGCTGTTTTTGTGTTTGTTTTGCTTTTTTTCCTCCTTAACAAAGTAAAATCATTCTGTTCTTGGCTATTCTTTTGAATTTGATTCTTTACCTTGTGTTCCATTTGGAATTAACATGATCTGAACTACTTGTTCCACATGAATTAGTAGGTATTTTTTGCTTATTTGTTTTGTCTATTACTTGCTTTGATATTGTGGTTTATCTGAATCCAGGAAGGGTCAACAGAGAATTCATACTTGGGAGCCCTAGTTGTTGATTTAAAGCTAAAAGCAGCAAGACTTTTTCTCCTTAAAACTTGTCAATATTAATTGAACAAATAAGAGATCATAGACTCAATATTTCAGAAAGATGACTGATTATCTTAGTCTGCTCAGGCCACCATAACAAAGTACCATAGGCTGGGCAGTGTAAATAAAGGAAATTAATTTTCTCACAGTTTTAGAGGCTGGAAGTCCAGATTAGGTGGTCAGCATGTTCTGATTTTGGTGAGAACTTTTTTTGTAGCTTGTAGAAAACTGACCACCTTTTCACTGTGTTTTCACATGGCAAGGAGAGGGAGAACGAGCTTTCTAGTATATCTTCTTCTAAAAGTATTTTTCCCATGATGGTGGGGGGGGGGTCCCACCTTTATGATCTAATTAACTCTCAAATGCCTCATCAAATACCTTCATATTGAGAGCTAAGGCTCCAACATGTGAATTTTGAGGGGGACACAGTTCGGCCCATAACACTGACTAAAATAAATACTGTCCAGTAATAAACATTTAATATTGTTAATTTTGATACATAAAAAAATATCTGAATGTCATCTGAATATACTAAAAGAAAAGGAAATCTTCAGATGCCGAAAACAAAGAACAGAAAAGGTACACTGGCAGGTTGTGAGTTATTGTCCAAGTAACATAGCAGATTGGGTTTTAGTTCTTCACCAGAGAAGGAATATGAGGCTTTGGATCCATATAAATCAGCGATGGCACTAAGATGTCTGCATAAGTCTAAGAATTTTAATTCTTCATCCTTTTAAGGATGAACTAGGAAAAAAAAAATCTAGCGGCCATCTCCAGATGAGAACAAAGCTTGCAGTGTTCACCAGTTTCTGAATGAGAAAAAAGTCTTTCCGGAGGCTTGAAACACTGAGCATGGGCCTCTTATAAGTTTAAGATCAAGTTTACAGTATCTGCATGGTCTGGGAAATCCTAGATTCAAGAACCCCAAACAATGACCCTTGTGGTGGGAACCCTGGGACTGGCAGAAATATATTAAAAACTTTTCTATAGGGATTTTAATGGGAGAGAGGAGGGATGAATATATAAAGACAAATTATAATCCACCATGAGTGAAGTTCATAGGTACAAAACCAAGAATATCAAGGGCCTGGAATTTGAGATTACAGATTAACAAATACAAAGAGAAAAAGAATGAAAGAGGCCTAAAGTATTAAAGACATGAAAGAAGAAATCTAAGAATGTAAGTTACCATTAAATAGGGAAATTTCAAGTTAATAAAAATAGAATATGTAGACGAAGAATTTCATCACTGAAGTTAAAAACTATCAAGATAGGGTTAAATAGTAGATTGAACATATGTAAAGAGATAGTTGTAATTTGTAAAATAAATTTGAGGAAATTACCAGAAAGAAGCAAGAGAAATACAAATACAGAAAATATGCACAGGAACTTAACAGATAAAATAAGGTTGTCCAACATTCTACTAATAGAATTCTGAAAAGGAAATATAAACTGGCCAGGGAATCCCTGGGTGGCTCAGCGGTTTAGCACCTGCCTTCCCCGGGGTGTCCAGATCGAGTCCCGCATCAGGCTCCCTGCATGGAGCCTGCTTCTCCCCCTGCCTGTGTTTCTGCCTCTGTGTGTGTGTGTGTCTTTCATGAATAAATAAATAAAATCTTTTAAAAAATAAATAAAAAATAAACTGGCCAAAAAAAAGAAAATTCGAAAACAAAATGTCTAAAAATTAACAGAACTGATTCATGACCAGAATCTTCAGATAAAAGAAGTTCAACTCAACACAATATATATATGTTACATATATATGTATATTTATATATTCATGTGTGTGTATATATACATTTACATTCACATGTATATTATATATTATATATAGGGCTATATGTTTATAATATATTCATTCTACACCTAGGCATATTGTAAGCCAAGTACAGAATACCAAAGTCAGAAAGCAAACCTGAGAAGCTAATAAGTAGATCTCAAAGGACAATTTGACTGCCAACAAACTTTTCAACTGCAATAACACAAATAAGATGATAATAGAATCATATATTCAAAGTGCTGAGTAACATTATCTTTGAGACTAGAAATTTATTTTCAACCTAACATTCAACTGTGAGCCCAAACTGAAATTAATGAATGTACTTCTGGAACAAAGAATGTTAACTTAGAAGTACGGTGGGTGATGCAATAAATAATAGGATGTAGTTCATTATGTTTTACAGTTTATGTATGTTTGAAATGTTTCATAATTAAAAATAAAAATTATAAAGACTCTTATTTATTTTTTAAACATTTTGTTTATTTCTTCATGGGAGACAGAAAGAGAGAGGCAGAGACACAGGCAGAGGGAGAAGCAGGCTCCATGCAGGGAGCCCAATGTAGGACTCGATCCCAGAACCCTGGGATCATGACCTGAGCTGAAGCAGACACTCAACCATTGAGCCACCAGGTGTCCCTTATAAAGACTTTTAAACTAAGGATGAAAACATGGTTTTCTGATTCTCTTTCTCTTTCTCTCCCTACCCCCTCCTGACCTTTTTTCTGTCTGTGTCTTTCTGTAGAACTTAAAACTTATGCATGACGGTTTTAAACATTATGTAGTATGGTAATAATATCTGGGATCTGTAAACTTTTCAAAAACTTTTAAGAGTATTTGCAGCCCATGAATAAACTTTACTGACTCCAAAATAAACAAAAAATGCAAATTTTAAAATGTTTATTAGAATGTCTACAACACAAAATATTGACAGTTTCATTCAACATCAAATTTAAATTCCATAAAATTTACAGTTCACTAGAAAAATTTTAAATTTTCTTACTTTGAAGAAATTCCTAAAATTCCAAGTCAGTAAGTAGCAAATTAGTTTAGAGCCAAATAGTTTCAAAAGCAAAATTGGAAAGTAAAAGATAAACTTTCAGAACTGTTTAGCATCTGAATTTCTCTTTAATGTGGGCGCTGAGTGTATTTTAATGAAATGATGAGGGATATGACCTCCAAAAATAGAGAGCATAGGGTTTAGGATGGTTCTTCAATAATTCTAATATTAACTTAGTGGTCTCCTTACCAAGAATACTCATTGTGCAGCATGTGGAAGAATATTCATGGATGGATTTGGTACAACAGCTATTCCTTTTGCTCTGACTCCTTTTCTTCTTCCCGTGACTATCACAAGAATAATGTTTATTGAGTTATCATATGTCAGACACTGTGACCCGAGTTCCAAATGCTTTAACTCCTTTAATCCTCAGGTTAGTGCTAGGAAATAGGCTCAATTATCTTTAGTTTATAGCTATGGAAATTGTGGTTTAGAAAGTTATGTAACTTGCCAAAAATCATACTGATAGAAAGTATTAAAAAGAGTTAAGCAATGAGCCTTTCTGACTTCAATGCTTTGCTCTTGCCCATTATGCTACGTTGCCCTCTCATTCTCTATAGAAAGTAAGAATATTGTTGGCAGGCCTAATATTTGCCAAATGAATTCAATTCACTTTCATTATAACTTCTAAAAGATTGGACAGGAAAAAATTCATGTAATGATGGTTTGAAATATCTAGTGATGGCCAGAAGGCAGGCCCTTGGAGGTCCCAAGCACTAAAATGTTGTGGTGATTATGGAAATTTTTTTCGGTCCCTCTCCACCCTGCATCTAATCAAAATACAAAAAATGCTAAACTATAAAATAAGGATAAGATAGCCAGAATCATAGTTTTATCCATGATGTTTTGTTTTGGGTTTTTTTTGGAAATATCACATATTAAGTTCTTTTAAAAATTTTCTTTTGATGTACCTTATTTTGCCAGTGTCCTAAATATAAACTTGGTCTGTGTAATGGTTAATTTTGTGTGTCAACCTACAGGGCAGTTTTGAATGAAATTAGCATTTAATCGGTGAGCTGTGAATAAAACAGATTGCCCTCCACAGTGTGGGTGCGCCTCATCCAATCATTGAAGATCTGAATAGAATGAAGAGACTGGCCTTCCTGTTCCAAAGGGAATTCTTGAGCAGACTGTCTTTGGGCTTCATCTGTACCTGCACCTCTTACATCTCCAGCCTGCCAGCCTACACCACCAGCTTCCCACACACCAGCCTCCATAACCATGTGAGCCCATTCCTTTCTAAGGGGTGTCTTTCCATAAATTCACACATCCCATTGGTTCTGTTTCTCTGGAGAGCCTTGAATATAGTCTATCTGCTGGGTAATCCACATTTTCAAAAGGTCTGCCTTCAGTCAAATGTTCTAAATCTGTCTTTTCTTTTTTAATGTTAATACTTGAACTCTCCATTCGGTATGGTCCCACTTACTTTGCAGAACAAGCAGCAAAGTATTTATTTAGAAAACTAGAATTTGTCCCTCTTCCCTCTGAGGTGCTAAGGACACACTCCACAATTTCTTTCTTCAGGTCTCCTCTGGAAACTTAACCTTGGTTTAGGGGACAAGATAACATAATCGTGACCGTGCATTTGAGAACCAGTCACTTTTTCCAGTCCCCATGTCCAGTGACCTTGGGCAGGTCACTTAGAGTCTCACTGCTCTCACTGGTAAAATATGAAGATCAAAAGAGATACTGTCTGTAAGGATGTTTCCCAGAGCTGCGCTAATGTAAGTCATCAATAAACATTGATTATTTGGATTATTATGGGTATCAGTAAGCATGTTAAGTATGTATATCATTCCTCATCTTTAAGCTATAGTTTTTGGTCATTGAAGTGAAGGTGGATTCATGAACAACTGACCAACAGGTCCTTTTGAAACTGTCCCCTGGGCCTCTAATGGAAGGGATTTCAGAACCTGCATGCTAACTGGGAGGCCTTAAGTATGAACCAGGCGTATATCTTACATTTCATCTATATGCTGTCTGAAGTATGGTGGCAGTCTCCAAACAATTTAAAACTCTACAGTAACATATTACTTCTTATCCTACAGTCACATTTTACTTGGCTCCAGTGCTAAAAAAACAATCAGGGCTACTTTTTTTCCCCGCCTGCTATCCAGCTGCTGAAGACTCTGTGGGAGATGGCACTTGATGCCGCTGTTCTGTTTTCTCATCTTTTCCCTACGCTGGTCTAAGCAAATGCAAGTTTGGTCACTACCTATACCAAAGGTACCCCTGAGCACTGAGTAAGAGACCAACTCACCTGCTGGTGGGCTTTCATGTCAGTGTCAAGCTTATGAAAAACAAGCTTTCCACTTTTTAATATGCCAGATACTTAACTGGTTCTGATTCCAGGAGACCCTACCTTTTACTGGAAAACATCAGAACATGCAGTCCAGTGCTCCTATTAGGATTTATTTTTTGTGTCTAGATTTTTTTTTTTAATCTAAAAAGCAACTTTAGGCTTTTTATTTTAAATTTTATTATTTTATTTTATCTTGTTATTTTTACATTTAAGCCCCAATCCAGCAAGTTTCAGGGTTGGTCAGAATTTGTCTCCATCCTCAGGAATGTGTCTCCATCCTCAAGAATAAAGGGAGCTTCCATTTTAAACCGTTGGAGGTTCCAGTGCTGTTTGAGTGGGGGTCCTGAGTGCCATGACTTATCATGCATTTGCTGCAGTGTTTGGTTCTCAGAGACAAGGGTCAAAATGACTTTCCCAAAGGCTTTCCCAAAGGCTTTCCTGAAGACTATATATTTTCTTTTTTATGTGGAAGCCCTCACTCATAAACAATTGAATTAGTTTGCATTAACCACGATCAATGGCAAAAGTACACAAAACATAGAGAAATCACCTAAAATAATGTTTTTGAACCAGCTGCTAAATTAAGTAATGTATTTGTTTTATTGCACATTTGCATAATAGGGCAAACTAGAAACTCTCTGTAACAGATGTGCTGGTGGCAGGGAGATTTGATTACTGGCTTCTGTTATTAATCACTGCACAAATCTTAAATGATTTGTTTCTACAGTTTGATCAATTTACATCTCAGAACGTACATTTATGCACACAATGTAGAGATAAAGCATCTGTTCACACCTTTCTGGAGGCATCAATAGATTTATGGAAATTGAAGTTTTGTTAACCAATGCACAGGAAACTTTGGCCAAAGACTGACAACTTTTGGAAAGATCTCATTATTTATTCCTTATAGTTAATAAATAAAAACCATTTTGCTATTATTTTGTCTCTTCTATGAAAACAAACAAAACATGACATTTAAAACTCATAGGATTTGAATCGTGGACATTTCTATTTCTTACAAATCATCCCAGAATTTTGAAGAATTATAGGGTACTATGGTATCTTTGAGAACTCCTGCATAGAGTCTTAAAAATTACCCTTTTCCTTATAATTTTGCATTTGACATTTTATAATCCTATATCTATGATTTCCATCAGCATTTTAAATGGGGGTAATACATTTTAAGATGGCATGCCTAAATTAAAAAAAAAAAAGCAAAAACACAGGCAATATAAATATTGTTTCATTAATTTCCAATTAAGCATGATAAATGCATTGGTTCTACACATAAATGTTTCCCCTATAAGTCAAAACACTAGATAATGTGATTTTTTTCTCCACTTGTGAGTATTGCAGTTCTTCTGTAAGAAAAAAAAAAATTCAGTCAAAACAGCCATAGAATGAAGTTAACATTAAGTCCATTGATTTCAGTGGCTGATTTACATTACAAGAATTTCTTATTATCATTACTTGTTATAATGATTTACCACTTGGAGTCTAACATTTCTCTGAATATTTTATACATTTTCATTTATATCCTATTTGATTAATTTGGTTCCTTCCAAAATCCCAATAATCAACTGGTACAGAAGAGAAAGCTTTGGGGATTTTCTTTCTCATACTATTCTGTTTTCCTAGTTTGGCATCCTATTTCTACACACTGGAGAGAAAAAAACACATGGGGGAGGGAGAGCTCAGTACTGAAATTAAATGCATCATTTCTGAAAACTGGATGAAATTTCAGATAAAGGCTTTGTTTTTAATGCCTAGGAAAAAATTAAAATGTATATATTTTTCTCAGTCAGAGGCAAGACTGTTATGGTTGCAACCCCTGCCTTTTTATAGTTCATCCTGGGAGCTAATGAAGCGTTGCATATTGGTTTCAAATTCAAAGCATATGTAGTCACTGAGGCATTTTTTCTTTATATAGCATGATTTCAAAAGGAGCCCCAAATGTGGTCATCTTAGAAAATGTAATTTGGTCGAGTACTAAAGAACTTTTTCCCAGATGATAAAAACCTTTCCCTTTGAGTTGCCTATGAGAACACAAACTAGCTGTGAAGTACATCCACAGCTCTCTGAAAAATGCACAGGAGCTGATGAAAATGTATGAAAGGACTGGCGTGTCAAGGCCATGAAGGGCGTTGGGCAAATTTGGATAAATGTGTCCAGGTCTCACAGATACAGGATCAGAAGTGAGTTAGAGGACAATGTAAAAAGATGTTGAAGAGGATAATGTAATCCAGACAACAAACTTAACAGCATTACACATCCAGAGCCATCTCCGAAGTCATTAACGCTGTTGCCGGGGGTGTCTGCCAAAGAGCCAGATGTCATTCTGCCACAACTTGGCATCTGATGGTTGTCATTTATAAGAGGGAATCGAGTGAGGACTGTAATTAGGTGTGTGTTGAATGGAACCCTTCCTTCTGACTCTGTCAGGGGCTTTTCTTGTCCTGAACACACAGAGGGTGCAGAGCAGGGGAACTGATCTGCCCTTCAGACTCCTAAAAGCTCATGTGTGTTTTTCCCCTGGGGGAACTGTATGGCTTACACTTTTTTTTTCCTCTGAACATTTAGCATTTGTTGTGCTCTTTGGAGATGACAAAGACATGTTACTGGACCCCCCCTAGAAACATACACAGCAGTGGAAGAATCGTGCAAACTGAACAAACCCTGGTAAGTGCCGTGTTGAGGATATTGGTTTAAAAATGGTGTTGTGGGGGCGCAAAAGAGTGGAACAACACCTCTTTGGAGATTTGGGCAAGGCCTCCCCAGAGGAGGAGATATTAAAGGAAGAGCAAGCATTTGGCGGGTGGGTGAAGAAGTGAGGGGGTGGGCATCTAGCAGAAGAAATCACGTGTGGACAGGGATTATGAAATCACGCATGGAGAGGTCTGTTGTACTCTGGGAGTGATGAGGGCTTACACATGGTGAGAGTCTGAGGCATGAAGACATTCTAGAAGGCAGCCACTTGAGTGGGGTCGAGACGAAAAAAATGCCTCCTGAATCCTTAATTCCTGCTTTTTTAAAGGATAGTTAGATTAATGAAGATGAGTACAAACTCATGGTAAAACCCCTAAAATTTCAATAATAATAATAATAAATGTAGCTAACATTTCAGAATTATGCCCTAACATTCCCACCACAACCTTATGTAATCGCTTCTATTTTTATTTTTGTTTTACAAATGAGGAAGAGGAGAATGAGGGAGGCTAAATGGCCTGCTTAAGTTCATCTCACAGGCAACTAAGGGGAAAGCCAGAAAGCCTAGGGCCCTACTCTCAGACACTGGACTGGGCAGAGCTCCGCAGAGTCATATGGTTAATACTTACACACTGGCACCTGTTTTAGAATATTTTCTTTTTGTAAGTAGAGAGAGCATGGCCTAGCAACTCAGCCATCAGCATCGTTCATCCCTTCGTCAAGATTAAATCTAGAAATGGTACTGAGAAATAAGAGTTTTTTAAAAAATTAAAGATGGAAATTACTGCTCACTGGAATACCTTGGAGGCATTGCTCAGAATAAAGGGCATTTTTTTTTTTTAGCTTTCAAAATACATTTAGTAATATATAGAGATGCTCATAATAGAGTCATGAGTTCAAATAATGGAATATAAAACTACAGATACAGTATGATGATCAAATTTTTGAAAGGGTAAAATGAATCAGATACACAGACACATATATAGTTTATATGCCATGATAATACTAAACATTGTCTGAATGCCAGGATTACAAGTGATTCTCTAATATTTTTGCATCTTTTTCCCATTAACAAGTGGAGTTTGTGTAAGCAGAAAACATAAAACAGGAAATGGAGAGAGTCTAGAGGATAACATATTCTCAGGTCAGAGGGGACTTAGTGAACCTTCAGAGCAGTGGCCCCTGATCTTCCCTGAGAAGGTCAAGGCCTCCTACAAATCAGCTGAGAAATGAGGAGTCATGTGCTATCACAACACATGAGTGTCCCTGGAGTCTCTCTCAGGTGCCTTGGTCCCTCTACATTCTGACATGTTGAGGTTACTCTTTGCGTAGAATTTCAGGAGCCCAAAGCCCTTCTTAAACACGAAGGGAATCTTTTCTTACCCACTTAACCAGGTTGACAACCTAAAACTGAGATAATAACTGGCTTCAACCATAAGGAACTTACCTCCCATAAAAGGAGTCTGAGAGAAAAGGAGTCTAGTAGCTCCTAGATAGGCTTGAGGATGCTCAGAACCCTGTGTGACCATCTTTCTAATCAGCTCTGACCTACTTCCTTCTCAGTCCTTAGGCTGGTCTAGTCATTCCAAGCATCACGTTCAGGCAGGGTGTCCAGAGGTAGACGTGGGTCCACCCCTTTCTCATGACTTTAAGAAAGAAGACACCTTTCCTAAAAGACCTGAGTGGCCTCTTTCTCGTATGTTGTCATGTCCACTAAAAAACAGGTTTTGAATTGAATTTTTGACATTCCAGTTTCCACTCACCTTCTTTTGGATGTGAGCTATGCTTTATACCTCCTGGAGACCCAGTTTCTGACTAAGCAGAAAATGTACCCATCATATTAGAGAAAAACAGAAGAGGGCAAGGATCCTATTCTGTCAATCCATGTGGCTGTAGTAATTGTGGTAAAAGCGTAGTAGGTAGATTTTTTCTTTTGCTGTATGGGACACCAAGAAGTGATAGTAGTGCAGGTGAACAAACCACAAGATTTTTAAAATATCTACACATGGGGCACCTGGCTGGCTCAGTCAGCAGAGTATGTAACTCTGGATCTCAGGGTCATGAGTTCAAGCCCCACATTGGTTGTGGAGCCTACTTAATAAATGGATGGATGAATGAATGAATGAATGAATTCACATCTGCATGCAATTTGTTAGGTTTAATACAAGTTTGAAAGGGTAAAATTTCTGGCTTGGCAGCATTTATCATGGGAGGTATGCGGCAGTTTCTCTGCCTCCTGGCATCTGAATACTTTGGTAAGCTAAAACCCAGGCACAAGTGACATAGACTCTGCACCACTTATTTACTTTGCAAACAGCATAGGTGGCCATGGATGAGGATAAACATGGGCCCAGCCCTGCTGATTATGATTCCACGGCAGCCAGGAGGATTGGGGTTGGACCTGAAACAAATGGGAAGAGCAGCCTGGATATGAATGAACCCTTTGTCAGCAGGCCAAGCTATTTCCCAGTTGTAGGAGTAGGTTGATCCCAAAGGATGTGGCCTTCCTGCCATTTTAGAATTGCTTCTGGTTGAATCCCAAATGTTATGTTGGAGGAGGGGGCAATGTTCTAGAAGCTACAGAATTTGTTTTTTTTATCTATGTGGTATGTAGGGATCCAGCCTAATGTCCATCTATAAATGATGAGTCACTCTCCTGGCCAGATTGGTTACCTTTAATAACAAAGTTATTAAATTATGCCAGACTAGATCCTAAGGTAGTTGGAGCTTCTTGACATTGTAGAAGAGCAGGAGCCATTGCTGACAGAGCAGCAGACAGCTGTGTTGTGGAAGGTCACTTGAGGTGTCATCATGTATGGCTTATGGAGACCTAGAACATTCATAAACTTCAGCAGCAGTCCTCTTCCAAGCCACCATAAATAAAACAGCATTCAAATAGAGAAAAATGAGTTTCCTAGGGGAAAAAAAAGAAAGAAAGAAGAAAAAAAAGAAAAGAAAGAAAAGAAAAGAAAAGAAAAGAAAAGAAAAGAAAAGAAAAGAAAAGAAAAGAAAAGAAAAGAAGAGAAATCCTTCCAGCTTTGATTTGAGGCATAGAAGAGCAGAATTCCAATATTCTTAAAGCTCAAAGGGCTGCTAAAGGGGCCATATCAGGTTTCAGAATGGAAGGCTGTTGAGTTCTCTCCAATTCTGCTACTTTAACCATATTCAAGCAAGTATCATTTCTTCTCTGGGTTACTTGCCTTCTAACTCCATACTCTTGTCAATCCATTTTCCACAGAGCAACCAACGTTATGAAAAAATATAAACTAGTATATCATGTCATGCTCTTGCTTAAAAACCTTTAATGTCTTCTCTTATACGTATTTATTTTTTTAAGATTTTATTCATTTATTCATAAGAGACACAGAGAGAAAGAGGCAGAGACACAGGCAGAGGGAGCAGGCTCCATGCAGGGAGCCCTATGTGGGACTTGATCCTGGGTCTCCAGGATTAGGCCCTGGGCTGAAGGCAGTGCTAAACCACTGAGCCACCCAGGCTGCCCTTTCTCTTATACTTGAAATCTGAATCCCCTCCCCAGAGCCCTTTAAGCCTTGCATGATCTGGAGCTGATCTACCTTGCTAAGCTCATCTAATCATCCCCTCCCCTTTGCTCCAGCCACATGACCTTCTGTTCATTCCTGGAACAAAATAAGATCATTCTCCCATAACAAATTTTGCAGAAGCTCTTTTCTTCTTCCTACAATGTACCCCCATTTCCTTGCTCCCAACACTTTGTATCAGTTCCTCAGAAAGGCCGTTTCTAATCATGCGACGTAAAATTAGTCTCTAGTTCATTCCCTTTGTAATTTGTAATTCATTTATTTATCAGTGTGCATTTGTCTTTTTTTCTTATTTCTATAATAAGAGTGTAAGTTCCAGAGTAGCAGAGTTATGCCTATTTTATTCTTTTTTGTGTCCCAGTCTCTGGCAAGGTGTGGCTTACAAGAAATCAATGCATATTTATAAAATGAATAAATATATAGTCAGGAGAGAAGTAGGCGGTAAAATCTTACCTCTTCTAAAAAACATTTTCTGACTATGCATCCTGAAGTTATCATCCTAGCTTCCTTCCCTATTCTTTTTTTTTTTTTGCATTATTATCATTGTTAATATTAGCTCCCATTTATTGAGTGCATGTTGTGAATGCTATTCTGGGGATTAGACATACTTAGTGATGTAAGACTTATTTTCTCTCCTGATGATCTAACGGAAGTGTAAACAATGTGAAAAGACAATGACCACAGAGGACTAGAATTTTGAGGAGATCTTCATGAAGGATGCTTTTGGAATTTAAGATCAATATTGAAGGAGGAATTACAAAGTAGAAACTATATAAAGAAGAGGAAAAGATACTCAAGAGAAGGCAAATAGGAAGTTTGGAAAGAAATTGGAATGTGTGAAAAAATAACGTGATTATAATTGCAATTTATAAACTTGATTTGACAACAAATTTCTGGACAATTCTTGTTGACTATATAATTTGTACCATTTATATTGCCATTAATTGTACCCTACTTTGTACGCATCTCCATTTGGTGTCTTGAACTACAGTCTGAATTGAGTTTGTCTATATTATAAACCTGCTTTTCTTTCCAATGAGATTGTAAACATAATACAAACAAAAGCCATGTCCCATTCATCTTTATATCTATAGAATTTCAGATTATACAAATTGGAAATCACTCTGGTAATCTTTAACTGTGTCTTCTACCTGAGAATGATGCTTCCCTACAGCATACCTAATAAAAAGTTATCCAGCCTCTTGATAAACTCTTCACAGAAAGATTCTCAAGAGGCAGCTTGTTTCAATATCAATTTTTTTTATGGCAGTAATTCTTAAATTTCTTTCCTTCTCAACTTTTCATCATTAATCCTAGTTAAGTCCTCTGGAATTATACAGAAAAAATATCTTTTCTGCAAAATAGCCCCTTGCATATTTGAAGACATAATTATTTTCCCTTTTGCCTGTTATTTTTTTAGGCTACATATTCCTATTTCAATCAGCTATTTCTTGCCGATAATAACACTTATGTTCAAATACATCTATTTTCTTAAGCAATTGCACAATTGTTATAAGCTCCATGACAATACATACTCTTCCTGTTTTATTCACATTACATTCATCTCACTTCAAATCATAG
Organism: Canis aureus; assembly: GCF_053574225.1. Classification (NCBI taxonomy): domain Eukaryota; kingdom Metazoa; phylum Chordata; class Mammalia; order Carnivora; family Canidae; genus Canis; species Canis aureus. Next base: position 8,899,458 of record NC_135619.1, on the reverse strand, counting down.
CTGATGTATAATAGGCAATTTGAACATTCTTTGTTAGATGAATAAATGAAGGGCCAGGAGTACAAGCTTTAGCCAGTGCAATAAAGCAAGAAAAAGAAATAGCAGGTATCCAACTGAAAAGGAGAAGTGAGGGGTGTCTGAGTGGCTCAGTTGGTTAAGCATCAGGTTATGATCTGCTCAGGTTATGATCTCCAGGTCCTGTGATTAAGCTCTGTATTGGGCTTCCTGCTCAATAGAGAATCTGATTATCTCTCCAGCCCCTCCCCACTGCTCATTCTCTCTCTCTCAAGTAAATAAATAAAACCATTTTAAAAAAAGAAAAGGAGATGTAAAACTCTATTCACATAAAACATTATCACTTATGTAGAAAATGTATGCAATATCTAAAAAGATATTAAACTAATATATGAGCTTAACAAGGTTGCAGGATATGAGATCAAGTATAAACAATTATATGTCTATATGCTAGCAACAAATAATAGGAAATTAAAATTTAAAATATCATAATATTCAAAAATGAGAGAAATAAGAATACATTTTATGTAAGGTATGTAAAAGTCTTTAAGCTAAAAGCTATCAAACATTATGTAGTGAAATTAAAGTGAACCTGAATGAAAGATAACCACTTTTAAAGATTTGAATTCTCAATACTGCTAAGATGTCAGTTCTCCTTGAATTTGCCTACCTAGATTCAACACTAGTGCACTCAAAATCCCACCGGAGTTTTTGAAGGAATTGATAAACTGATTCTAAAAGTCCTAGGGAAATGTAGAAGGATAAATCTTGAGTAGTCCAATCTTTGAAGGATAAAAAAAAAAAAAAATCAGAAGACTAACAATACTCTGAATTCAAGACTCAGTAAAAGCTAGTCATCAAGATATAGAACTGGCTTAAATATAGACAAATAGAGCAAAGGAACAGATAGAAAGTCCGGTATAGACGCATACATATATGGAAAATACCAAAGCCAAATTCAGTGGAGTAGGGATAATCTTTTTAACAGATTGTGCTGGAACAAAAGGATACTCATAAGCAAAACAAATGAACACCAACCCATACCTTAAATTATAAATAAAAATGATTCCAGATTATTCCAAATACATCTAAATGTAAAACCTGAAACTATAAAATCTCTAGAACACATGGGAGAAACTATTTGTGACCTTAAGTTAAACTGATTTCATTGGTTGGACACTGAAAGCATCATCCATGAGATAAACAAAACATTGATAAATCAGATCTATTGAAAGTAACCATTTCTACTCTTTGAAAGACATTAGAAAAATGAAAGTCTTTAAAAGATATTAGTAAGTAAATGAAAAAGTAAGACACAGACTGGTAGAAGATATTTGCACATCATAGATCTGATAAAGAGAACTTGTATTCAGAATATACAAAGAATGCTTATTAATATTCAATGATTAACAATCCAATTTAAAGAATGTACAAAAGACTGACACTTCTTCAAAGAAGATTCACTGATAGCAAATAAACACACAAAAAAGATACTCAACATCATTAGTCACCAGGGAAACACAATTTAAGGCCATAATGAAATATCTCAATAAGATTAGGTAGGTTGTTAAAATACTGGTCATACTAAATATTGGTGAAGATGTGGAGGATTTGGAATTCTCATATGCCCAGAGTAAACGGAAAATGGTAGAACCACTCTGAAAAAGTTTTGAAGCTTCTTAAAATAGTAAACATATGCACACAGTATTGCCTAAGAGAAATGAAAGCATAAGTCCTACAAAGATTGCACATTGCATGTGAATGTCCAGAGCAGCTTTATTTGTAATAATCCCAAACTGGAAGCAACCCAAATACCCATCACTTGGTGAACAAATAAATAAAATTTGGCATATCTGTAAAATAGAACACTCTTAAGCAGTAAATAGGAATGAACTTTTAGTACACAAAATAGTATAAACAAACCAGAAATAATTATGCTAAGTAACAAAATTTAGAGGAAAAGAGTATATATTACAAATATTCACTTATATAAAATTCTAGAAGATGCAACTTAATCCATAGTGACAGAAAATAGATGAGTGGTTGCCTGGGGTTAGAGTGTTGGAGACAGGAAAGGGGGAAATATTAGAAAAAAGCATAAAGAAATGTTTGTTGGTGGTGTTTATTTTCATTTTCTTGACTATGATGATACTTTCATGGGTATATAATATGTTCAAGCTTATCAAAATTCACACATTAAATGGGTAATATATTGCATGACAAGTATACTTCATTAAGAGATTACAAAAAAAGAAAAAGAAAGAAAAGAAAAAGAAAGGAAAAATGAAAAGGAAGGAAAAGAAAAGAAAAGGGCCTTGAAGTCAGTTAGGTCTAGATTCAAGTCACTGCTTATCCACTCATGTGCTACGTGCTTTAAGACAAATTATTTAACATCTCTGAGGATCAATTTTATCTTAAGTTGATTCTATTAGAATCTTTTCAAACTTCATAGAAGTGATGTGAATGTACATAACAAGGTGTCTTAGGTTAGGGATCCAGCTTTTATGCTGGTGAAGTTGCATAGGCTCCACCCCCCTCCCCCACCCCCATTTGTATCCATTGATTTGCAAAGGGTGAATGGTTTCCTGGGGAACATGACCCCTGTCCTCCATTGAGCTTCGGCCATATTCACCTACCTCTGATGCATTGACAGGGCAGTGAAAGAAGCCAGGTAGCTGAAGCCAGGTAGCTGGAAGGACAATGAGAACCCCTGAGGTGGGGGATGCCTGGGAGGCTCAGCGGTTGAACGCCTGCCTTTGGCCCAGGACATGATCCCAGGATCCAGAATCAAGTCCCACCTCAGGCTTCCTGCATGGAGCCTGCTTCTCCCTCTGCCTGTGTCTATGCCTCTCTGTGTGTGTGTCTCTCATGAATAAATAAATAAAATCTTTAAAAAAGAGAGAGAGAGAACCCCTCAGGTGGAGCTTCCCAAAATGGAAGGAGAAATCCAGGTAGTGATGCATGAAGGAAAAATATTTGCCAGCTGCAGCAATGCTTCGAAGTTACCAGAGCTCATGCTAAATCCAGCCATCCTGAAGACAGGTGTGCTTTCTGAGGATAGGAGTAACTGTGTGGGGACTGACAGGACTGCCTCACTACAGGATAAACACATTAGTGTTCAAGTGACTTTATTATGATGTATTCCCAACTGAATACAACAGAGGGGTCTATCTGACTCTAGTCACAAACATGTCACTACAGCAATCAGGTCTTCAGTGTTACACACCACCGTCATGTTTCATTGCCAATGGGTGTGATGGATTTCCATTCCCACTGCTGGCAAGGAATGGCCAGTACTGATTCATAGATAATGATAATGTTAGCATCCTTGGAGATGCCCCAAATAATTAAGGCGTGAATTTCCCTCAGGCAAACAGGGGATATTCTGCAACAAAAACAGCCATGTATTAATTTTGACAAAACTACATCTGTAATCATTACAGGTAACAGTTAAGAAACTGAAGTTACAAATAAGGAAAAGAAAAAATTACATTGAAGGTATTTTTCCATAGCATCTCACTAGATTATACCACATCTTCAAACCTAATGGAAGCCTCATTCCTCATCTTACTCAACTCTTTAACAACACTCAACACATTTGCTAGAACAAAACCTTCTTGACACATTTTTTTCTTGACTCCTATGACACCACATGATCCAATTTTCTTTTCCTATTTCCTCCTCTCCTACTTCCCCATCCACCTTTTTCCAAATGCATTTCTCCAACCCAAACTTGTCTGTTGATCTCCACATTTTTATATCTGGTTGTCTACCCAATCTCTTGGCATGGATAGATAGCTCACAATATCTCAAGTTTAATTTATTCTTTTCCCTCTGAATTTCTTCCCCTTTAGTGTTCATCATCCTTCAATTATCCACCAAGTAGTGAGCTCAGAGACCTGGTAATAATCCACTGGTCTAGCAACTCCAGACAATAAAGTAATAAATTCATCGTACTTGAATAATTGACAGTAAACCTGTATTACCCTTGTATCTTACACCTCTTTCCTATGAACTTACGAAGTATCAATTCTAGGAAATTTTCAAAGAATCATTGTAAAGTGTTCTGATACATAGTATATAGCCTAACTTCTATTTCCTCATTCCTCTATTCACCCTCACTGAAACATTTAGAGTTTTTATTTATTTAGCTCATTTCTCATAAATACTGAATGTATAACGTCACTTCTATTGGATTTTGAACCATTTGTGGCCTCCTGAGGCATTTTCTTTTATCTCCCCTCCTTCACTAGTGGCCTTGATAAACCTGCTATCCAGGACTGCAATTTCATTCCCAGAGGTAGCATTACCTTTAGTCAGTGTGGCCACTAGGGAGTGAACCAGGATAAATGGGATTAAACTGAAACAATAGGAGGTTCAGGTTAAATACTAGGAGAAACATGTTGAGAAAAGGTCGCTTAGACATAGGCCCAGTTTCCCTTGAGATTATAGGAATATCTTAATTGTGAGTGTTTTAGCATAGTTTGAAGCTCAGCAAGAGTCCCCATCTCACAGTGGACAGTTCAGTTGTTTTCCCTCCCTAATGAAGAGATGAGAGGTATCTCATCTCAACTACTTGAGTGTGAGATTTACTACCATATGGAAAGGAAGCATTTCATGGCCCATCCTATGTAAAATCTCCCCTTCTCTTCTTCTTAAGCATCTACTTGTGACTCTGGAGAACAATCTGGAAGCACCAAATTTATTACTAAAGTGAAACTCCATATTTGTTTTGAATCTTGGGTTACTCATTTGTTTTGAAGGATTTGTTTGAAGCTATTAGTCTGTGACTGTTTTACAAGGCCTGATGGAGTTGTCTATACACACTTAGCACTTAGTTTCTGTTGATAATGCTGTTAAATGAAGTTAGTTCTCTAATAAGTGTAACAGTGAAATCAAATCTCTCTTCCCCACAGGCTAAGGCATGATGCATTCCTCCAGCAGAATGGTGGTGTCTATCAGTCAGGGGATTTGTAATCAGATCTGCAATCAGACAGGTAAGAAGTGCTGGTATGGAATCTTGCTTTATCATTAATGCCCCTTGCTTTCCATCTTCATTGGTCAGAGGCCTGTACAAATCAGATCAATTGACTGCATTCTTAATTGTTTTTCTTTTAACCCATCAATTCTTAATTTGGCAGTCCCTCTATTGACACGTCACCCTTATTGAGGACTAATCATGTTAGTTTTAGAATAAATATATCACTCTGACATAAACAAATTAACATATTTAATAAACTCACAGTAGTGCGATTCCCCAGCTTCCCCTTGCTTCACCTGTGGATTTGCAATGAAGTTCATTAGAGGTGATGGGAAGGAAACAGCATCCTTCTTCATAGCTTTTATAGATGTTGAATGGATCTAAAATAAGGCTACATGCTGGTTGCCTGTGGGCAGGATTGAGTCTGTACATACATTTTGTTTTACCCATGTAATGTTGTCAAGAGATGTGATGAAGAGCTCTGGTTCTATTGGTAATGGCTCAGGAGGTTGAATTCTCCATTGAAACGTTCTTATAATCTATAACAGTAGTGCCTAGACTGGCAAAGTAGATTTGTACAAAAGACATAATTGTGTAAAAAAAAGAGCACAGATTTTGAGTGAGTTACAACATAAACTATAACTCAGGTTGTGAGTTTCAACAAAAGATGTTTTATCCTTGTCCATTGTTTGTTTATCCTATGGCTTATACCTCTTTGATTTCATGAGATACCTCTATTAGTGTTTTTTTCCAACTGATTGGCCTCCTGTACATCAAATCTCAGTTATATTCTCCCATTAAGCTGAAGACTTACCTCCTTACTTTACTGAAAAGATTGAAGGGATCTTTTGGGAGCTTACTCAACTTTCCTTTTCTCCACTGCATCTTTTCTGTTTCTTGAGGATTTGTCTTATCCTCTTATAGTTTCCTTCCATTCTATAGCCATGCTTAGAATTCATCTACCAGCTTTCTTTTTTGCTATTATTTATCTCATCACCCCTTATTAAAGAAGATTCAATAATTTAAAAGAAAACACTTATTGAACTCCTTTTTGTAGTTGTGTTTCATCAATTGCCTGGTTTTATATCTTTATAACTAACAAAATGAAGATCTATAGGTAAATGGCTTTTAAATCATTAACAGTACTATAATGTGAAAGTACTTAGAGAAGATTCTTCAAGGAACTATAACAACATAGAAGGGAGATGGATTAATTCTGCCGGTAGTGTGTGAAATGTAAGGAGCTAGATCTGGGGGATAAGAGATGCAAGGAGAGCACGTAAGATGTGGCAACTTGAATAAATACAGAAGTGGATTTACTGATGAAACTTCTCTTTCGTGGCCCTGCACCTGCATGAGTCTCTTTTGAGGTATGCTTATGGTCACCTGTTTTTGTATAATATATTTTAATCCCTATTATTTGAGATCATTTTCTCTTTCAACTCCAACATCCCCTCCAACATATTTCCCTTCCCCTTGGCTCAGGTGGTCTTGGAGAAGACACAAGAATTTTAAAGATATAATTAGGGGACAGTTGACTTGGACAAAGGTAGGGTTAGTGAGATATACTTCTGTGGTCTGCAGTTATATATATATGAACCTACAGCTAACCATTCCAGGGTGGGCATAGATTCCATGATATTCCTCCCACATACTATGCCAACTCATCCAGGATTGGGAGACAAAGGTGCAGGGCCAGAGGTCATATCTCGATATGAATGTTTTCTAGATGTCTGGTACTATAATACTGTAGATGGAGGAGGAGAAACAAGATTTAAAATGTGCAGAACCAGAAGTTAATTTGTGCAAAGTTCTTCCAGGCTTTTGATGTGTAAAATTATAAATAAAAGAAGATTTGTTTCATTGATGAGTGGTCAAAATGAAAGTCTTCTTTTGCCAGGAATGTACTCAATAATGCCTCTTAGAACTTATATGATACTAGAAAGAATTTCTCCCAAATTTAACAACATTCTTAATAATTGACATGATCTTACCAGTAATAAGTTGTAAGGCTTAAATGAACTTCTCTAAACTATCAATTAAAACATTTTTCACCCATGCTAGAGGAAAGATCAACTTATTTTTATATTCTCTCTATTGATGACAAGATTATTAAATTGTTTTCATATAAATAAACAGAATATATGGGCAACTAATATTTTAAAAATTGTATTATAGAGCTCTGTCATAAGGTTAATTTATTAAAACACCTTTTTTATTCAGGAAACTATAATTAATATAAATTATTTTAAAATTTATAGTGTGTTTTAGTTGATTTTTCTCATTGTAAATACATGTTATTTCTCATACCTAAATTTGTATTTATAAATTTGTATTATTTTTCTTAAATAGGGCTCTTAAAATTGTAGCAGCACAAACCAGACCATTGTCCCACTCAAATTAGGCAAACTCAAGTTGAAATAAAGCAAATTCAATAAAGAGACATTTTTTAAAAATGTAGACAAGATATAGGGAAGCCATAAGGGATAATGCATCATACCTGTTATCTATCTGTGATCAGCTCTGGGCCCAAAGAAGTGAGGCAAAACAAGAGTACTGGAACCCAGGAGGAGAGAACCTTGTAGGGAAGAACCCAATGTGAATAGGAGTTGAGTACTTTGTTTGCAGAATCCAAAGAGACCAAGATAATCAAACTAGGATGGAGTCAGGGAAACATATATGCAGATGCTCATTCCCTTTGCTCTGTCCACTCTCCTGCCTTATTCTCCCATTGTCCCAACTAGCCTACACAGGAGATCCTATAGAAGTAACCAAAATATATCAGAGAGCAGGAGGCAGAGAGCAAGGTATACTAAGTGTATAGTGGGTTTGAAAAAATAAGGATATCTGGATGTACCTATCATTGTATACTTCTCTACACATATGTATGCATGTGTATACGAGTGTGTATTGTGCATATAAGCATTTACAAACAGAATTATGTTTGTGCTATGTATAATTACACTTAAAATAAAATAAAACCTTGCTTGCTATTTATTACCTGTTTAATTCACTTAATAACAGATAAAAAATTATAAACTTTCTATGCCACAAGGTTCTTCTTTTTTAAAGCAACATATTTTCATAGGGATATATAATTCTATGTTTTATAGTGGATGTATCAGAATTCATTTAGTTTACTTCAGTTTTTCAGCATTATATAAAGACTTGTAATAAACATCCTATAGATAAATTTTTAAAGGATCGGTAATATATGTTTCCTTAAAATAAATTCAAAGAAAACCTAATTGAGATCAAAAGGCTCTCCAGAAAGGCTTTGCCTATTCACATTGCCATCATGCACATATCAGTGGCTATTCCCACAACACCCCCACTAAGTTACATTACACAATATGTTAAAGACAGAACTATGAGTCTGCTTCCCTACCATCTCTCACTCCTTAATGTTTGTAATCTGAAACTCTTCTCTTGGGGGTGAACAACTACTTCCTGGTTTTGAATCCCAGTGGCTATTTATCACTATTATCATTGACCTTACAGCATTTGCGATTATTGACCTTGAGCTCCTATTTGAAAAAATCCTTCTTACTGGTCCTTTCATATGCTCAATGCTGATTTAAAGCCTCACTTTCTGTTCTTTCTCTGTCTTGCTTTTTTTTTTTTTTTTTTTTTTTTTGGGTCATCCTCCTCTTGCTTTCTATTGGGTGTGGCCAACCATACCTCCTGCTTTCTCTTGGGTATGGTTCAGAGTTCCATTGGCTCTTTGTAAAATTGGCAGAGTCCAGCAAACCTACCATATTTTTCACATTTGTGTGTCTTCCTTTTGCAATGCTCCCACTCTCATTTGAGCTCCTATTATTTTCACCTGGAATATCAAGTGCCTTTGAATCGATTCTCCCTGCTTCTAGTACCAGATGTATGTTTCTAAGATATGACTTGCTCATAGTACCCTCCTGAGCAATAGTCAGTATCCTCTATGCCTGCCATCTATCAAATGAAATATGAGTTGGTTTTGGGTATCCCTCTTCTACCCCTTCTGAATACATAGCCTACATTCCAGCCAGCTCCAGTTTTCTTTTCTTTTCCACCCATCCATAATTCTCTGTCTCTGCTCTTCAAAATTCTATCCTTTCCTTAGGACATAACTCAAAGGCATGTTCTATAGGACTCCTTCTCTGCTGTCACTTCCACTGAAATGACCTCAGTCTTCCAAGGTTTGTAATACAGATCTTTGTGATAGTATAGCCAGTTTGGGAGGCTGATAACCTCTACCAGATTATAAAATTATTGAAAGAAGAATAATTGAAAGAAGAAGTTCATTTTCCCCCTAAGCACCCTGCATAAAGTTCTACTGCTGGTAGGTGATGAATAAAAATTAATTGAGTGAAAAAGCAGCCCTAGAACAATTCTCCTGACACTTTGGGTTTAAGAATAGTTAGGAAAAGATCAGAAATAAGGTAACCATAGGTCATCTCCAGAGTCAGTCCTATAAAGTATCTGACACTACAAAAGTTTAAATTTTAGGTCTTGAGTTAAGCAATGAATATGTCCAATATGGCTGTATTGGCTGCCCCAGAGTTCTGAAAACTGCAATGGATTTGTGTTGACTTTCAAAGATCTAACAATTTACTCATATTTACACTGCTGAGCAATTCAAAGCTGAACAGATTCTTAGAAGGTATGTGGCAACATTTGCCACATGTAAACACGGAACAGGCAGTTAACTTCTCTGTCCCCGTTGCTACATTTGGTCTTGCCCAGCGGGGACAGACTTTATTGTCCCTTTCCCCCAATAGTGTTTCATGAGGAGAAGTTAAAAATATGTCCTGGAAGCATTTATTTACCATGGGATGGCAAACAGGGAAGGAAAACCTCCTGCCCATCATGAACAACGCAAGAGCATTTCATTTTGCCACTTTAACAAAGCCAGACGACATACAGGGGTGCAATGTGGAAGACGCACAAATGAATTCTGGTCCCCTTCACTCCATACATGCCTTTTCTTTAGCTCTGTGCATGCCTGTTCCTTCCTGTGTGATTTCAGACTAGTCATTTCACTATTTGTGCACGGCATGAGGAGTGTACCACCTTCCCACCTCCTACTCTTACCTCCCAGGCTGGAGGCGCGCCAGTTGCTAATGCTGTGAGATCTTCCTGGCCTGGCTCAGACTCCCACACAATGAGACATCCTCTGTGCAATTTGTACGGCACCTTTCCCAAGCGTGGAGATGTTGCACAACCCAGCAGTGAACAATGAGGCAGCAGGAGGCAGCACCAACCGGCGACATCTAACATGTTCAGGAAAAACAAAATTAAGCAGCGAAGCTCTTTAGAGCAAGAGAGGCTTTTAAAGAGAGTTCTCCCAGGTAATGTGAGCAGCTGCTTTCTCACTGCCCTCACAAGGGCGTGCCACGGGGCCAAACAGGCAGCCCCTCCAGCCCCAGGAGGAAGAGCTGAGCTGTGATGGGGACCAAATCCATTTATTTTCATGTTGCAATGAAAATACTGGATGGTTTGTAAATCATACATGCTCTGATCGCATTCCTTTAAAGAATACACAGCAGATTTTCTTACTCTGGGCGCAGCCAATTTATTCATATAGGGGAGGCTTTTGATCAGCCTCCCTGCACAGGGATTCTCAGATGAATGGGGTTGCTCTGTTTCTGACTACATTAGGAGTTGCAGAGCAAGTGTGACCAGAGACTGGGTGCTGGAAAGGTGTAGGGATTTTCATGTGGAAAATTTGGCCTGTGAACTACAAGGACTATGCAGGTGGGAAATGGTATTCACGTCTGGTCAGTTTTAATTTCTGAACCCAGCTTACAATCTCTAGTTCAACCACATGTTGACCCCCAATTAAACCATGCCACTGAAGGCTCCGATGGCACGGATACAGAGCAATCCCATTCTCCACAGTGCTGTCAGGAGCAGAACAGAATGGTAATTTTGCATTTGGTCTTATTTGTCAGCCTGCATTTTAATGCATTTTCTAATATGACCACCTGATCCAGAACCAAACCCACATTGTTCTCCCTGATAAGCCGGGGGGGGGGGGGGATGGGGGGGGGGAATCCTCTAAGGCATCTTTCAAAGGGACTTATCTCTTCAAGTTTGCTGAGTTTCTGAGTGGGTGGAATAGGTTATGCTTTGCATTTCAAGAAATAGAATGAAATGCCACCAACAACACAGAATTTAAATAGTGGCATAGCTGGAGCTCAGAGTATGCTCTTCAAAGACAATGTGAGATTTGACCCACACCTGAGATGTGTGTTGTTATGACTATTAATCGGATCCAAAGTCATTGTTCTAAAATGGCTATCAACACAGCTCATATTTGCTTAGTAGCTGTGATGGATTTTAGTTGGCAAGTGGCTGGGGTTAGGTAGTGTTAGCTTTGTACAAGAGAACAAAAAAAAAACTTTTTTTTTTTTAATTTAGGTTTCTTATCTACTCTGAAGCCATTATAACTGGTATAGTGATTAAGAGAATAGGCTCTGTAGAACAACAGACTGGGTTAAATCCTGACTCCATTACTTGGTAGATTACTTATCCTCTCTCTGTCTCAGTTTCCACCTATTTGAAATGGGGTGGTAATAACCTAGTCAGACTGGTGTGAGAATTAAACGAGATAAGTCATCTTAAGTGCTAAGCACTGTAGCTTCCATAAAAAGTGCACATAAATGTTTATTTCTATGATGATTAAAGTTCAGATTAATATGATTGAGAGCCCGGTAAGTAGCAGCAACACCGCCAGTCTCTGTCTTTGAAAACCTTACATCTAGGAGGAGGGCGGCACATTCTTTCATGGTCTTACCGCCAAAAATTTTAGTATTGAAGTTCCCCCAGCCCTTTCACTAGTTTTCTTAAGGGCTTCTTTCCCTTATTTCCCCTCCTTCTGCATGCAACCTTCTTCAACCAGGGGTATTACCTTTCCTGTAGATCTATGCCCCTGTCACTTATTCAGCTCCTAATACTTAGATATTTTTCATTGTGTGTGTGTCTGTAAATATATATACACATATATAAAATATATGTATATATTTATTATTAATATATGTATATATTCATTATTAATATATATGTATATATTTAATATATATAAATATATATATTTACTTCCATCTCTGTGTGTGTGTGTATATATATATATATATTTACTTCCATATCTCTTTTTTAAGATTGTATGTATGCATGTATGTATGTATGTATTTAGAGAGTGTGAGAGTTGAGGGAGGGGCAGAGGGAGAGAATGTCAAACACCTCACTAAGCTAAACATGAAGCCCGCCACAGGGCTCCATCTCACAACCCTGAGATCACGACTTGAGCTGAAATCAAGAGTCAGACACTTAACCGACGAGCCACCCAAGTATCCCTCGTGTCTCTCCTTTCCAACGAGAGTATAAGCTCTTTGAGCACAGGCAGCATATCTGTATGCACTACTTTAAAGTTTGTTGGGTGAATTTTCTCTTAGGATGTAAGAGGATAGGAACTAGCTCTTAGAAAGGTAAGTCTGTTGCAGCAAGTGCCTTCCTAAGCTTAGAGAGAAATTCAAGAACTTTGTATACCTTCCACACACTCAGCCTGCTTCAGCACCGGGAAGGTCTTAGCCATCCTGGAGAGATTTTCAAGATGGAAAGACTACAGAAGTGAGGGGAGGAGAGGATTAGAAAGACATATTTCAGCTCTTCACACTTGTGCTTTAAGCCTCTCCACAAAAGATCTCATTCTCCACACATGGAAAGAGAATTAGGTACATTATATTAAATTAGGAATTCAAGGCAAAGAAGCTCTGAGCTTCTTTGAATAGAATAAAAGTCTATTACCTATCTCTGCCATCTATCTATCTATCTATCTATCTATCTATCTATCTATCTATTATCATCATCATCATCATCATCTATCTACCAGTAGTCAGTGCCTCCCGTTGGAGTCTACGCAAGAGTACAGCAAAGCACAGGGCAGTCCTCTTTTGCACTCTTCTGATTGTCCTAATGAGAAAGCCAGTTGGCCATCAACATAACTAGGTCTCCGATTCCTACAACGTGGGTTGTTGCTCTCAGCAGTCGGCACTAGCCTTCTGTACCTACAGAGACTCTGCGTTCTTGCTTTCACTGTGGTGCTGCTCACACAATCCCTGGGAAACAACTGCAAGCTTGTGGGTGATGGACCAGACGCCAGGGGTGAGGAGTGCATTTCCAGTGTGTCTGCCAGTGTTTTCTTTAATGATTTTTCAAATGAATATGGTCTCCGTCCTTCCGTCCTTTAGACTGTGTATGTTGGGCTTCAACGATTTCAAAGCTAATAGTAAAATATGCACTATGCGGCACTGCTCTGCCGAGGAGATTTGAATCATTATTTGTCCTCCTCCTCTGGACAGACTATAGGGTTAAACGGCTGGGGTTTTGAAACAAAAGATTTATACTCCATTTTCTTTGTGCTATCCATCCACGCCTTCTGTAATAGGAGCCGGTTGGAAAGCTCTGCGTCTGGGTTGTCATTTCTCTTGCACGGTATATATTAGAGTCCAAACGACCTCTATACCATCAAGGTTCCACAAACCTTAAATTTAAGCTACCTGTTCTACCAAAGTACCTAAAACAATAACTTTTTTATGTTGCAACAAACATTACGTTTAATGAGTACAGTGCACATGTAATGATACAGTGAATCAGTGTGAAGCCTCAAATAATGATTTCTGTTGGCACTATAAAAGGAATGTAATTTTTCTTGTTGAAATACCATTTTTCAGTTACTGCATGAGTGATGTGGTAATTATCCCCTACACCTGGGATTTAAATCCAATCCTACAAGCCCATTTTCTGTTTGCAAGCTGTCAGGCTGATGCATAGGCTTTGTTCTTATCTGGCAGTAGGCAAGGAATCGGTAATTCAGAAACAACAAAGCCACTGATGGGTCATCATGTAATCTGCACTGAAAATTGCAATCTGTAATGAGATTGGAAACGCAGATGAGGTGACTAAAATTGATTACCTACCGTATCTGAAAATTTCAATTTTATTGCACAAATATGATCAAACTAGTCCATAAGTTTGGGGATTAGTTGAGAAAGAATAAAGATTACTTTTAAATTAGGTGAATGCAGATAAGTTATTTAAATGTAAATTATTTGCTTTATAGCAATATGGTTGGTCTGCAGGGTGATTCGCACGGTCACATATTTTAAGTTCCCTGATGGCATCGTTTCTGTCTGGGCGTTCCAATTAGAGATGACATATACACTTTCAACTCTTAAAGAGAGTACGGCAAAGCAGACCATGAATGAAAACTCACACCAATCCCCAGACCATAAAAATTTACCTTCATATGCCTATTATGGAAAAAAATAATCAGCTAGAATTCTTGGGAGCTTCAAGAAACACACAGCAGACTGTGCTTGGAATATTTGCAAATATTTTCTCCCCACTTACACTATCTTCTGAGGGGTTGGGCTTTGTGGGTTTAGCTCAGGAGCCAGATTGACAGACTCACGGCTCTCTGCTTCCCACAGGAAGTATGGACTTCATATAATCTCAGAACTGTAAGGACTATTGGTGGCATTCCAGTCCAGCTACTATGAACATCTCTATTTCTTGTCAGTGACATGGCAATAATTCTTATCACTGGAAATTTGGCAGAACTTAGTGATCGTGAAACAGACAAAAATCATCGCAATGACAAAATTCAGAAATGGGTGACAATATATTCTTATTATGCCACCAAAATATTTTACTTGTGAATTAGGCTTCCCAGAAAGTATGCACTAGGGCAGCAAGAAAGAGCACTGAGGGATCAATTTCTGCTTGAGGAAACATCCTCTAGGGAAAAACATATACCACCTAGGCTCAACTTGCCTTGCCTTTTGGGGTACTGAGGTAAAAAAAAATGTTTCCACCCGCTGAGCAATGATAGTTGCTTTTGTAGCTGCAAAGCACTTTGGAAGTTTTTGTTTTTGTTTTTGTTTTGTTTTATTTTAATTAGGAAAGAAGTCTCCTCTGACCCTCATATTCATGATCTTTACTCATTGTTGAGGAACTAGAAGGAAATATTAGTGAAAGCTGGTCATGTGCTCCAAATTACTTTCCAGCATGAAAGTAATTGCCTTCATAGAAGTGCCTTCAGAGGTTCACTGGTGTCCTGCCTGTGAGTATCATCTTCTTAGGCCTTTTTTCTTAACCATCCCCATTCAGAAAGGTCTTTCTTAGGAGGAATATTTGGCAGTAGTACTTTTGTTTTACTACTTTATTTTTGCTTTAAACCTCTTACACTGTGACTTTCCTGTTCAGTTCTTCTGAGACCCAGAGAAAGTCTAGTGGCAGCTGATGCAGTAAGTACCCATTGATGTTGATCTGCAGTTTCCAGAATGAATGAGGCTCTAGTGGTACAAATTAACGTTTGCTAAGCTTTATGTTCCATTGTTATTTAACAATTGTGTATGCTCTTCTTCCAGAGGAAAAAAGAAGAAATTGCTTGTTCATTGATGAAACTGTAAAGGTTTACAATATTCCAAGCACCATCTGCATTCATGGAACTTCATTCTCTATTCTTGCTCTTTTCTATTTCAAATGTTAAACCCTTTCCTTCTGCAGGGAACTCACTTTCTCCTTTACATCCATTCCTCTCTTCTGAATATCTCAGTCTTCCTCTACATTAAGTTTTTTAATGCTTCTCATTGCTGGCCTCCAAATCTCAAATTCAAAGCATGTAAGCAAAGATGATGTCTGCTGCCCTGGCTCCCACATCACCCATCTTCTTCCTCTCAGCACAAATCTGACTCCCATCCTCTCTTTTTTATTGAAACTGTTTTCTTCATGAACCCTAGTCCAAGCCATAGCAGTCTCTATCTAGACTTGCAGGGTCCCAAAAGGTCTCTCTGTTTCCCATCATGCATCTCTAGAATTCATTCTCCATAAAGCTGTCAGAATTATCCTTTTAAAACATAAACTGACAATGTCACTCTTGTGCTTAAACCTCTCCAATGGCTTCATGTCACACTGAAAATAAAATGCAGACACCTTATACTGGCTTGGTTTTATGGTCTCCACTGATCTCATCTCATACAATTCTCACTCACTGTGCTATAGCCAGGCTCTGCATCTTTGAACTCAACTAGAATGTTCCTGCAATAGGATCTTTGCCACAGTTTATCAGCTTTGTATGGCTGGCTTCTTCTACCCAATTTGCAGCCTAATTATCCCTTCCTCAGAGAGGCCAATTGGATCAAAAATATCTATCCAGTCCTTTCTATTGAAACATTCTCTTCAAATTCCTTGATAGCATCTATAATTCTTTCTATTTATTTATATTGTTACTTTATTTTTTGTCTTCTCCAAGTCAATGTAAGTTGCATGAGATCAGGCACCTTGTAGGTCTTACTCAACTTTGAAATTCAAGCTTTGAAAATGGCATGGCACCCAGTATCCATGCAGTAAGATGTTAGAATAAATATCAGCACTTATTTCCCACTTGTTTTGGCCAATTGCTTTTTTTTTTTTTTTTTTTTTTTCAGGAATCACTGTCCTATATCTTAATGCAGAACTGATGCTGTTGACATCTCCCTTCTTGAAATTCTCTTGGACTTTAAATCCCATGTTATATATTCTGGTTTTCTTTCCACTTGTACAATTCTTTCTCCAGTCCTCTAATTAAAAAGTTGAGTTCCTCTGATCTACGTAATTGTCCTTTATCTCTTTCTCACTGCCTTTCTTGGGTATTTCAAATACTCTATGAGTCCAATGGATTTATCAAAGGAAATTGTACTAGATAAGTTAAACAGATAAGAAAGACTTTATTCATAACCATTGTGATAGATAAATATTGAACTCAACTCTGCAGAAACAAAAATCAAAAGCATTTTAAGCACTGAGGTGAGCTAGTGGAAAAGTACTTGAGAGAGAAAGTATTAGTGGGGAGGTTGATCAATGTGATTAGCTCATCTGAGTGTGCTAATTGGTGTTTATAGAAGTTAGGCTTTTACCCTCCCATAGAGACTGAGAGATAAAAGCACTCTTTCTTGATGATTACATTTCAAAGGGATGGTTCCCAGGTCCTTGAGAAAGACATTCCTGGGTTACAAAACTGGCAAGAGGCTGGAAAAAGATTTACATCTCAAAGGGGCAGAGAAAGAATTTACAATTGCAAGTTTCTTAAGTAAATGCCCTAAAAAAAGGGAGGTCAGGATCTTTAGAGTACAAGAAATCCATCTAAAGTTTAGTTGAACTGAAGAGAACATTAAGGGCATCTTGGTCAGAGGCATTTATCAGGTCACCTTCCACATGTGGATGTTCAGACCTGATGGACTTGACAAGCTCTTGCTTGTTGCCTACTGAATACCTCTGCTCAGGTACCCCTTGTTCATCCAACTCTTTATGTTTAAAACCAAATCTTTTCCTTTTAAAAAAAAATTGAGATGTAATTGACATAAAACACTTTTCATTTTAGGTGTACAACGTAATGATTGATATATGTATGTACTGCAAAACGATGACCACAAGTTTAGTTAACATCCATTGCCACACAGTTACACATTTTTTTCTTGTGATGAGAATTTTTTATTTACTCTCTCAGCAATTTCCAAATATACAATACAATATTGACTACAGTATAGTCATCATGCTATACATTATATCTCTAGCACATATTGATCTTATACCTGGAAGTTTTTACCTTTTTCCCACTCTTACCCATTTTGTGATTTCCCCACCCTCCACTTCTAGCAATCACCAATCTGTTCTTTGTATTTATGAGTCTGGGGTTTTTGTTTGTTTGTTAAAGATTCTCCATATCAGTGAGATCACATGGTATTTGTCTTTCTCTGTCTGACTTATTTCACTTAGCATAATGATCCATCTATATTGTCCCAGATGGCAGGATTTCCTTTTATTAATGGCTGAATAATATTTTATATGCAGACACACACACACACACACACACACACACACACCAGATATCTTTATCTATTCTTCCATCAATGGACACATAGATTATTTCTATATCTTAGCCATTGTAAAAAATGCTGCAGTGAACACAGGGATACAGACATCTTTTCAAGATAATTTCATTTTCTTTAAGCAAATACCCAGAAGTGGAATTGCTGGATCATATGATATTTCTATTTTTAATTTTTTGAGGTAGTGCCATACTGTTTTCCATAGTGGCTGTATCAACTTACATTTCCACCAACAGCACACAAGAGTTCTCTTTTTCCCACATGGTCATCAACACTTGTTATTTTTTTGTCTTACTCTTAATAGACATTCTAATAAGTTGTAAGGTAGTATCTCATTGTGGCTTTGATTTGCAACTACCCTTCTTTTCTTTTGAAATGATTCTTACATTCATTATTTTATTTTCATTTTTTTTTTGGTGCCACTTTTATTAACTGAATGTCATTTTAGCCACTTTTTCTAGCTCTATTCTTTCCTACTCAAATTGGTCCTCTGGTAATTTTCCCAAAATACCCTTTAAGCACAACCCTGTTCTACAAAACATTCAATGACTGCTCATTGTATGCATGGTCATAATAGTATCCATTCTAGAGCTAAAAGTATTCCTTAATGCTGAGGATAGCAAGACTTCCTAATTATATAAAAGACCCTACTGGTTTTAACTACTTAGGGTGCTTGCAGAATTTTTAAGTAGTATTTAAGTAAGAAAAATAGTAACAAGAGGAGAAGGCAGTCCTATGTATTGGAATGGTGGCTTTACAATAGCATAAATGATATTAAGTAAAAGAGATTAAGAGAAGAAGAGAGTATCTCCATTCATGGTCTTTAAAAAGTATCCATTAGGTCAGATCTTAGAATTTAATCTTTTTGTTGTCCCCAGTCCATCTGGGCTTACTTATCTTCTAATGCTTCACACTACCTAAGTCAGATGCAACTTCTGCCTGTTTCTTTATTTCAGATGACTGAAATGCAAAATGACTCCTAGAAATTTATCCACCATAATATACCACCAATCATATGACTATGAGATGTAATTACTTATAAGCTTGCTTACAAGCAAGGAGAAGCTGGTAAAATTAGCTACTTATTATGCTTAGTCAAGAGAAAATTCTAGGGTTACTAATGTGCTTCACATCACCAATTGGCATCATGGATAGTCATGGGAGAAAACATGTTTCTGTTCTTTTGCTGACCTGTCTCCTCAGACATTTCTGTATTGTGACCAAGACATTTTATTTTTTGAAATACTGACTTTTATGGTGAAAATCAGGATGGACATGGCATCTAGGTACTTAGAATACAGATGCCACATTTCTCTATTTGTGTTTATGTATAGGGGTTAAATATTCAAACTAAGCCTAAGGAAAGGCATTTACAGAAACTAAATTGGCCAGTGTGTAACCAGCTAGCTCCATTTAAGGATGAGAAGCTTACTAGATTTGAAGACACTTGTAGTTCTGTCATATAGAAGAATTATCTATTCCAAAGTAACTATTTTATGAAGTTATTCTATATATGTAGTCAACTATAATATCTGAATCATTTTGCATTCATTAAGCATTGACACATTTCATTGTATTATAGAACAACATTCATTGAAAGTGCTTGTAGCATTCATTTTCAGAATTTTAATATTTCAAATATAATGTTCTATTTTTTAATTATAAAATATTAGGAATGTATCTCCAAATATATTAGGTTTTTCTGTGGTTGTTTAATATTTTATTAGTTTAGGTAATACTAACAAATAAAGCCCGAGTCTTGGTGACTGAATCCAACAGAAATTTATTTCTTATTCAGATAAAACCCATTTGACAGTAATACTGCCTTCTAATGTCAATCTAAGCTTTGATATCAAACCTGCTGATTAGAAGAGAGATGATGGAAAAAGCACACCTACTTCTTGAACGTTCTTACCTGGAATTCACACAAGCAATGAGAACTGGTTTTACAGCCCCAATAGGCTTCAGTGACTTGGGAAATGTGCTTTCTGTCCAGCCACATGCTTCCCAGTGATTCTACGGCTTGAAACAGGATCATAGATCTTCCATATCCAGCTAGCTAGTCCTGCCACAAATCCCTGTATTTAGGTATTTAAGCAAAAATCTGACAACTTAGTTATTTACATCTTTAAAAAAAGATCCATGACTCATTCAAATTATGCAAAAGAACATACATTTGTAGAGATTACAAGTTTAGATAGACCCATCACTGTACAGTTTCATTACTAAAAGCTTATGTTGGTAGAATAATTCTTTCTTGAATGTGAAGGCTTCCAAAACTGGTATTCAAATTGATACAGGTAATTCTGCAATAGATTTCCATCTACATAATAGAAAACTAAAGAAAATGAAGAAATTTGGATGTTTAAAATAAAACATATAATCCATTATGAGCTTTAAAATGTTTTATTCAATAAATATCTCATTCAAGTTATAAAGCAAGAGAGGGGATTATTTAAAGATGGAGTCAAAAGAAAATATTTGGAGCTAGAGCACTGGTTGGAAAACTATGGCCAACACGACAAATCTTGCCAATAGGCTATGTTATAAATAAAGTTTTATTGGAACAGAGCCACACCTATTCACTTACATATTGCTTATGATTACCTTTACATATTGTCTTTTAAATATAATAATCAGAATTAAGTGCAAAGCCAAAAATATATATTACGAGGCCCTTAGCAGAAAAACTGTAATAAAGGAGAAACTCACCACACCATTCCACCAACTAGTGTAAAGTAAGAGATTTATCAGCATCTAGAAAAATATGCACAAAAATACTCTTAATTGAATGATGACATGTTTGACTCACTTCATTTTTAATATCACACTTTAGAAAAAAATCAAAGAATATTATTTTATTTTTTCATTTTAATGACTAATTAAATCCCTTAATTTTAGATAGCACTTATCTTGTTATTTTGGGAATATGTTAATTATTTTATCTGCTAAAAATTATATCAGAAAGATAACATACTTTAACATATTATACATTTGTGTTTTCATCTTAAAATTTGCAGTGTATTTATTCATTTTGTATTTAAATTGTATTAGATATTTAGTTCAGTAAAATATAAATTCTAGTCAGAATATCTATTATTCTCATTAAGCTTCAGTATTTTAATCACTAGAAAACCCACTATCCACTGAGATGGATGTTTGAATTAAAATTAAAGGAAGTATTAATCCAGTTACTTTGAAATCACCTAGCTATTCATACGAGTCTCTGACAAACATCCACATCTCCTTCAGAAAGCTTCTAGAAATGACTTAGTAAACAAAAGTAGTGGGCAATGAATGAATGAAGGCTCCTGAGATCTGGGGACAAAACCAGAGTACAGTTGTCACTGTCTTCCCTTGTCAGAGTTGGATATGAGAATAGCTCATCATATTAGGTGTTACTACTCATAGTGACTACAGGAAGAAAGTGGAAGTTCAGATTCAGCTTTTAATTAACTAAATAACCTTGGAAAGGTGTTTTGACTCCTCTCTCTGAGCTTTGGTTTCTTCAACCATGGAGAAAAAAGAACAGACTGGTGGTTTCTCACATATAGTAAATCTAAAACAAATTATAGATACATGTATTTCAAGGCACGCTCACTCTTATAGATAGATGATAGATGTATAGACAGATGATGGAAAGACCTTTCCTTGTAACAGGTGGTTCTGCGAAAGAGTGATTAGCAGTGTCACTTAAAATGACTAAAGGAAGAGGTGGAAAGAGAATTGGCATGAAAGGCAGAGTTTTAGAGTTCTAAAGTTCAGATTCTGATTTTATGTATAAATACATACATAGAAAGGGAAAGTGAGACAGTGAAAGTAAGAGCAAAAAGCCATGGAACCCCTTTCCTCATCCCCTCACAATCTTATAAAATGTAAAATACAGTACAAACAGAAAAATTCAATGACTGAAGTGGAGAATGAGAGGTCTAGGTGCCCTTCTTCTGGTCCATCCAACTTTTCTATAGCTATTAAGGCTTTTTTTTTTAGGAACCAATAATGGAAAGCAGTATTTGAAAACTACTTTTAAAAATAATATCTAGCCTTCTGCCTTTTTGTTTAAAGTCTCTCTTTGTTAGTGAAGCATTTCCTGACCTTTTCCATTCTATTTCTTCTAATCCTCTCAGTTTCTGCAGTACTTTTTTTTTTTAACTCTTCCATGCCCTGCATTTCGAAAGACCATCTATGATTATACTGACTTCTTGAATTTTTAATTACTTTTCAATTCATTTGGTCTGGTCTTACCATAGACAGTAAGGTTCTCATTTCCCCCCCCTGCTGCTACCCCAGCACTTAGCATGAGGCCTTATTGACCATTGTAGTATGTTAGTACTTACAGAAATTAGAAAGAGGTATGGCTTGATCCATCACTCTATGCTATATCCATGCTTATGTTGGATCTATTCTTGAGTATAGGGAGTAGTTTAATTCCATACTCTAAGTGCTGTGAAAAATAAACACATAGGAATCCTATAAGATTTCCTTTCCATACTACATTTTATTTTAGTAAGGGAAATGGAGTTACTAATCAAATTATTTAAAGTCATGGTACCCTGTACTACTTGTCCCTTACTTACTACCACTTTGGTGGGGAGGGTGGGGGGATGGTTAGTTGTCAGGCCTATGAGATCTCTCAACAGTATGTATTGTAGTTAGACTAATCGAATTCCTGGGTCCTGCTACTAAAAAGAGTTCTGATCATTACTACTCATCCCTGAGAAGTGAATGACCCAAAAGAGAATATTCTAAATATTGAAATAGTAATTTTGTACTTTAATGGATTGTACTAGAAATATACTTCTAGCTGATCATTCAACTAGGATCCCCTGCAGCTTAAACAAATTAAAAAAGATCACTAAATATAATGGCTATTTGAAATTTAGGAACAGAATTGAAAAAAGAATATATGTGCATGTATATAAGGGATTTAAAATGAAAAATCACCTATATGCCAGGGAAGATAAGTGAACTTCAATCTCAAGATGAACCCAGCTAAGTTACATAGATACTAGGACCCTATGAAAGGTCTACTAAACTGTCCCGAGTCTTATTTGTACATTACTGTCAGGTAAAGCAAAGCAGAGCATATTTCAGCATTTGAAATCCCTCTAGTGACTAAATTGCTTATCTATAGTCATTTTTCAAAAGCCATAAAATCACTTGATGTATTAAAAACAAAATGTTCCATTTTGGTAGTCTGGAAATACTCATAGGGACTCAAAAGCTAAAATAAACTGTTGTCTTTATATCAAGCTGTTACCAGTGCCTATTCAATAGTGCAGGTATTCGGCATTTTTATTTCAGTAGTGAAGACAGAAGATCCATCCACATCATCTTACTAGTTGTTCTTTAGTATAATGGCCTTTATTTATAAGATGAGTGATTGTGATGAGACTTACAGTCTTCGACCAGAGAATAGGATAAAGCTACCAATCTCCTCTTATGATAAAATGAACATTGGCTATATTAAAACTCTGAATAGTAAGGGACATATTTCTGGCTCTGGTGGATTAATTTGTGAAGACTAGCTTTTCCTCCCATAAGAATTAGAAAGGCTGGATAAAACAAAAGAAAAAGAAAAGAAAATCTATTTGAATGCATTGGAAAAAATACAAAGTCAGCAAGGACTAGAGAAGCCAAGATCTTGGAGAAATATTGAAAAGAAGGGAATAACAGAGAAGTGAGCCTAATACTCAGTTCTACTTTTTCTTTCCAGGTGTTTACATATTAATGTGGCTGAGTCATGAAAAGCTAAGCAGAGCTTTATTCAGTTTCCTAAAGCATGGGAAATAAAAATTAGAGTTAGGGGCTGTCAAAATAGGATGCCCTGGGCTTATCATTGGGACTTCTAGAGGCACCTCTTCTGAGAGCAAGAGTGAGGGAGCCACAGAGTATCTTGTGAGAAAAGGGCAAATCAGAAGATGTATTAGTTTTCATAAAACTAAAACCTGTCTTGGATCAGCTTAATCGCAGTTTGGGTTACTCTACTTTCTCCCTAGCCTAAAATCATTTCAAAAAACAAAAACAGGGACAGCCAGGTGGCTCAGCGGGTTCGCACTGCCTTTGGCCCAGGGCCTGATCCTGGAGACCTGGGATCAAGTCCCATGTCGGGCTCCCTGCATGGAGCTTGCTTCTCCCTCTGCCTGTGTCTCTGCCTCTCTCTCTCTCTCTCTCTGTGTGTGTGTGTGTGTGTCTCTCATGAATAAATAAAATCTTTAAAAAACAAAAACAAACAAAGAGAACAAAAAGTCCTTGGTAGAAGAGGACAAAATCCTTCATGCTTTCAAAATACTTCTACAGTTTTTCTCACACACTTATTATCATTTGGTGAAAAGTTACTGTACATACCAAGAGACATTGCCAAATGCCAAAATTATAAGAATATAAGTGGCAATAGGAAGATACCCACAGGAGACACAGATTTTGCAGTTATTAAACACAGACTTTTAGATAACCATGACAAGTATGTTCAAGAATATGGATAACAAGATGGGGGATCTATGAAAAGACATTAAATGAAAGTTATAGAATTGAAAACTGGGATAACCATAATTAAGAATGCAATATATGTATGTAAGGTAATAGAAAAGCCAACAAATCTTTATTTTTCTATCTTCCACCACTAGCATATGTTTCGTAAGAACAAGGACTTTGTTTATTGTTCTTCTGCAATATTTAAAATAATACCTGATAAATAGAAGACACTCAACAAATGTATGTGAAATGAATGAATGAATGATAGCTTATCAAGAAGCAAGTACAGTGGCATAGCCGTTTAAGGCCAGAATTGTAGGCAAGGAGACGAAAAAGAAAGGACATGAGGGGAAATATTTCTTGGCAGAAGGGCAGCAAAAGATGAAGATAGGAAAGAGCTGCAGATTCATAGACCACGCTTTACTTGATTTGTTCTCTTATTTGCTGCCCTCACAATAATGAGACTTCTAGTTGAATACAGGAAATGGTTGAAGGCCACCTGTGGTTATGCACCTGCTACCCAATTATGGGCTGCCCAGAAGAAAGAATGAGTTACTAAGTTGGTTTGAACCTCAATAGGAGACTGATAGAACTAGTAAGTGCCATGATAAAGCTTTCCTCATTCAAATAGTGCTCATCTCTGAACCTCTTGTGGAGGGGTTAGAGGAAAATCCTGTCTTATAATCCTCTACAGCTTTGCATTGGTCCAAGAGAGGGAGTTTCACATGAACCACTTTCCTTCCCAAGGAGATAAGATTCCTCAACTTAGGCAGCAGGACAAGGTAGTTTTATAGTACCTGTGTTTTCGAAATTAGATGTTAGTGAAGAGGAGCCATAATAACTGGAAAAGCAGGCAGAAAAAAAGGGGATGGGTAGGTGAGAAACACAGGGGGGAACCAAGTAGCCCAGATGGTTTATAGGCAATGGTTCTAACTTCAGAGCCTTCTATTGCAGCTTCTTTAAATATCTTCAAATTAATAGTAAGGGGGAACGAAAAGGATTAGCTTTAGTTACAAAGTAGTTAGACCATACAGAAATGCTGAAAGCAAAAGATAAATAAATAAACAGCTAACGTTAAATGTCTCCAAAGAGCTTTTCCTAGTCTTGGTAGCACACAGATTTTTTTCTTTCAGAACTTTCTCCATTGAAGTGCAGTGCTCATGTCAGATGGGCCTTCCAATTTAGCCTGCTGTTTGGTTTCTTTGCTTTGATTATCAGTGCAGTGTTAGTGTTGTCACCTTGAGGCCAGTGTCAGACATCCACGTTGAACCTTTGCTTGGTCAAGATAGAAGAGTCTGAAAGGACATAGTTGAATTCCAAGTCCAGCTCTTAGGAAGAGAAACGCTGGGGTCCATGACCAGGAAGCCATTCTTAAAAGGTTAAGAAGAGATACCAGAATCCTAGAGGTCAAGTGCATGAGGCACACTACCCTTGGCCATCTAAGTGAAGGCTTCTTAGAACAAAAACTGGCCAGGAGCCAGAGCTCAGGCCATGCATTCAAGCCAGTCTAGGGCATTCTCCCTAATTTAAAGACACTAGCACTCTCTTAAGGTGTTGGAGTGACACTTTCAAACTCAGCTCAAAGGTCCAACCTACTCTGTCACTGTACATTTTATAATACAAAAATCATTATGAGGATGATGACTGATTCTCTCAATCAGTCCAATTCCCAAAAGCTATGTATAGCAATTAAAAGAACACTTGGAGGCCTGTGAAAATATTATGCTTTCCAGAGTTTGAGTAATTATTTTTGCTTAGCTTATCTGTGATTTTACATAGTTCTAGTTATAAGTGGTGTTGTTTTAATTACAGAAAAGAGGGCCCTCTTCAACGAGACATGGCATGAGAGGAGGTAGAAGTCAGTGACAGTGGCTTGAAGAATGTAGACAACTCCTTGTTAAAATTGTGCTACAACACACACAAGTACACAACCTATACATAAACATACATACACACACAGTGAAATGCAAGTGATTCCACTAGAGCCCGTCAGCTATTTATTTTATTCCTTTAAAACAGTTCCTTGCAATCCAGTAACACCCCAAACAACTAGGTAAGGGGGCTGTTTCTCATCAGTCAGTGTGTCATGGTATAATTTTACCCATCATTATTTCAGTTGAAGGTGGCATTTAGGAGTTTATTAGTGATTAATAGAGCCGTTCATTGCCCAGTGATGATCTTAGATATTTAAGGAAAGCATTTAGTTCAGATTGACGGTTTTTCTATCCTCACAATGTTTGTAAAACACACAAACTAAAAAGTTATGGTGAATTCCATTTAAAAATGTATATTTCATGTAAATTTCCCATAAACTGTAAGCAGCAATGACAATAAGACATAGCTCTCTCTCTCCCAGCAAGCTTCATTTCCCTATCAAAAGAGAGCAGTGCCTGCAAGGTCTGAGTAGAAGACTCTTACCATTTTTCAGCACCGTCACTCTTCCTTTTTGTTTTGTTCATAATGGCAACTGTCTGGCTTGATACATTGGTTCTGATGCTTTCACCTGCTTGTTGTCATTCAGGTGCTAAACGAGGAGGATGAATATGTATAATTCTTTCAAGAGTGCATTAAAATGACCCATCTTGGCATATTTTATGACACATCCCACCAGACCCTGATTATTTTGTGAAGTTGGCATTCAAGTTATACTGGTTGGCTTTTGATAGCTTTTGCCAACTTCCTCCGAGCATATGATTAATCAGTACAATAAAATGGGACACTCTAAAATGCAGGATTGATGCGGTAAGGATTTTAAAACTTTCATTCCTTTATCAGTCATTTGAGACAGTTTTAGTGGCTCGTTACCGGAAAGTATTTTAGGAAATTTTCCCTGTTTGAGCGCTGTGCCAGCATTGTATAGCCTCTCTGGGAAGAAACAGATCTTTTGATTTTGATCAAGTTTCTTCCTTACAGGATGAGGATGTAGTGTTTTCTTCTTTGGAATATTGTCAGGTGCCTTTTGATAGAGAGAAACCAGTAGTAGCTGGTGAATCTTAGGCCAAATTACTTCAAAAGGCCTCTTGAGAAAGAAGCTTGGGATAAAAATGAGAGAAGGCTCTTTTCTATATGCCTGCAGCAGGCTACCAGGAAAAACACATTGGAAGTTGGAAATCTGCAATTGTTTTTATTCATTCATTCACTTAACAAATTCTTAGTGAGGCCTGTATGTCAGGGACTATGAAGGAAATGATGGTACAAAGTCAATGAAGAGTCCCTGTCCTTAAGGTATTCATAGTTTAGTTGCGGAGAAAGGATGAATTTATGGAAACTGTGCATTCAATCTTAGAGTATCACATTAAACACAATCTTTCTGAGTTTAAGAGATGGAATAAAAGTGTTCAGAGAAATCAACCAATAATTATTCAGACCTTAGAACTCTGCCTTTAGTAAATGCCTTAGCAAAGATCATGACTTTACATTGATGATCCTAAACCACAAAGTAGCAAATGCAGCCCAGACCAGCTCATCATGTAGGAAGACAAAAATGTGTATATTATAGAAAATAAGATTCAGTTTGAATTTTCTTAGTCATGTTGTTTAAAAGTTATTTCCTTGGGATCCCTGGGTGGCGCAGTGGTTTGGCACCTGCCTTTGGCCCAGGGCGCGATCCTGGAGACCCGGGATCGAATCCCACGTCGGGCTCCCGGTGCATGGAGCCTGCCTCTCCCTCTGCCTATGTCTCTGCCTCTCTCTCTCTCTCTCTCTCTCTGTGTGACTATCATAAATAAATAAAAAATTTAAAAAAAAAGTTATTTCCTTCCTCTGAAGAATTTAGAGTTTCATTTAAGAATACACTATGTATCTTTCAAATTTGGTTTTCTTTAGGTATGTCTGTTGAAGTCTCTAACACTTTTTTAAAGATTGATTATTAAGTGATTTG
Organism: Canis aureus; assembly: GCF_053574225.1. Taxonomy (NCBI): domain Eukaryota; kingdom Metazoa; phylum Chordata; class Mammalia; order Carnivora; family Canidae; genus Canis; species Canis aureus. The sequence continues at coordinate 8,871,200 of NC_135619.1, read as the reverse complement.
GGGGAGATTATTTTTGTCATCTTGTGTGTGTGTGTGTGTGTGAGTGTGTGTGTGTGTGTATAGCCCAACACAGAGCTTGAACTCACAACCTTGAGATCAAGATCAGAGCTGAGATACAAAGGCCTCGAGATCAAGACTTGAACTGAGATACAGAGTTGGAGGCTTTACCGACTGAGCCACCCAGATACCCCTGTTTCTGTCATCTTTGTGCAGTGCCAAGTCAAAGAATCTTTTAGCTATTGCATGTACATTCTGGGACTGGGTGAACAACCCTAATTAGTAAGATACAAATTTTAGTTGCCAGCAGCACCTTTCGCAGAATCCCATCTTACCTGGGAAAGTTAAGTATTGGATTTCCATTCCTTAAAAGGCCTCTCAAGGGAGAGGAGAAGTGAAAAGGGATCTGTAGGATTCCAAGAAAAAATAGAAGAGGACACATATATTTCTTGGTTTTTAGGATAGTTTGTCATATTTTATTACTTCTCAGCAGAAGTAGCAATACTGATTCACCAGAGCACTGTTGTATGTCTCTTTCCACATCTCTTTGTATTCATCTTCATTCCTACTACTGGCAACACCAGAGGGTGAATGAGTTGGAGGAATTTTTAGTTCCCTGTAGTTTCAATCCATGTCCTCTCAGTGACCCCAAATAAAATACTCAGTAAAAACGTATTTGTATATAAAGTGTCAATATAATTCCTCTACCTCTTCCTCCTCTAACTGAATTTGGTCCCTAAGTGCCTCTTAGATAGAAATCTTGAAGACATTACTGTTTCTTACCCTTTTTTTGTTGTTTGTTTGTTTTGTTCCCAGGCAGAGCAATGAATGAGAATTATGTGGGATAAACCATGACAGGTGGAAGGTATATCCACTCTGCTCCCCTACCCTACCCTCAATGGATTTCATGGAATGAAATGAGCACAGAGAGGTGCTCATGAAGGAAAAACAAGTCATCAAAAGGCCACTCTTGTGAACAATAATAATAGTCAATGCTTATTTAACACTTACTCGTTGCAGTTACTGTTCTGTATTCTTTGGTGCATCTTAGAACATTAACCCTTACCCCATTTAATTTACATTTATACTCTCAGTAAGTGGAGGAGCTAAGGTTTGGGCCTAGGTGGTCTGACCCAGGAGCCATGTTCTTATACCTGGAAAGCGAGTTAATTTCCATCCCACCACTACTCTTTCTAGCAACACAGTGTCCAGAATAATCACTTTGATTGGTAAAATGTTAGTGGCAGTCTCAGCTTTAGATGAGGAAGTGCTGGGATGCCTGGGTGGCTCAGTGGTTGAGCGTCTGCCTTTGGCTCAGGGCGTGATCCTGGAGTCCTGGGATCGAGTCCCACACAGGGCTCCCTGCATGGAGCCTGCTTCTCCCTCTGCCTGTGTCTCTGCCTCTCTCTCTCTCTCTCTCTCTCTCTCTCTCTCTCAATCTCTCTCCCTGTGTGTCTCTCATGAGTAAATAAATAAAAAATCTTAAAAAAAAAAAGATGAGGAAGTGCTTTTGGATCCTTCCTTTCTCTCAAAACTTTGAATTTGGGGCACCTGAGTGGCTTGGTCGTTAAGCATCTGCCTTCAGCTCAGGCTCACGTCATGACCCCAGCGTCCTGGAATGGAGCCCCACCTGCACTTGGCATCAGGCTTCCTGCTCAGCAGGGAGTCTGTTTCTCCCTCTCCCTCTATCTCTGCTCATTCTCTCTCTCACTCTCTTTCTCAAGTAAATAATTTTTTTTTCAAAAAAGACTGAATTTGATTCCTCATTTGATATTTAACAGGGAGTCAATGCCCATGAAAACTGGTTGCGTTACTGCTAGCTCTAGAGCCTACGAGATAGAAAAGGCTCTATTTTCTTAATGCTCTGTGGAACAGATTGCAAAGTTAAAACTGTTGAGTTACTGATTTCATAGACCAAGAATTCAGAAAGGAGGCCATTTTGAAAATTAAAAACTCCATGAGGATTATGGGGTAGTTAAAATATATGTGATAGAACTATATGTATCTTTGCCTTGCCCTCCAGGTACCAGTGCATTCAGATGGGGAGGGAGCTCTTCAGCAACAGAGACTCCCTCCTTATTTGTTGAGGATGAGTTTATCAACATGAGATTAAGCACATCTGCACCTTCTCATATCAGGGGGAGTCTGAGAAAAAGCAGGTAATCTGTGCAGGCTTTAAGGGGTAAGATACCACTGAATGTTTGATTTCTTATTTTTCTTTTTCACGAAAAATAATAAAGGGAGGTGCCTAAAATTAATACACAGTGTTCAGAACAGAAGCTTGCTAAGTAGAGGCTGACTTTCCAAAGTGCAAATGCACAGGGCTCCAGACAAAGCTGAGAAAAGGAAAGCCCAGCCTGCTTTGCCCAGTTAAACAGTTATATTTTGAAAGAAGCGACCACAACTGGTAAAACATTTTTTTTAATCTATAGAGAAAAGACATCTGATACCAACTATCCTCAGCTTTCTGGTCTTTTGAGTTCATTTTCCAAATCTATACGCTAAGGCAGCTGAGAATACAGTGGAATAAATGTGTCCAGGGAAGAAATAAGTGCATTGGGGAATTGGATGGAAATGATAAAAATCACTCACACTTCTTTATTGAAATAATTAAATATGAAGTGGAGTGGAGAGTGGCAGATGAATTCTAATAGTAATTGAATTGGCACTTAGGAGTTACCTTATCTGCATTGCCACAATTCAAAACTCCCCACAGTGCTTCCACTCAGTCCACATCATATTAATTATGCCTCTCGTCCACCATCTTGTTTGTGAGCAAAGTAGTTAGTATGCATTGAGAAGCATCCAGCTATCCTAATGGGGTTCCAAAAGTAGTTATTCCATCCCTCATGAAAATGGCATTCATTTCTCTAGCGCACAAGAAACAGCTAACACACACACCAACTGCCATAGGGGACTTTCCTTTCCTGCTTCAGGAAAAGAACAAAGGTTTCTGTTTTGTATAACTCAGATGGATGATCCTGCTTCCTCTATCTGAGAGAAAATCTTGGGGCTTAATTCTTGTCAACTCCATCTCCAAAAGTATTTGGCTTTACACAAGTAAGTTTTCTCTTTAATGTATATTTTCACAGATCCCACCTATTGCATGTTATTCATGCAGGATACTTACTGATATCCTATCTGAAAGTAGATTTTTAAAATAAAATTATTCTAACTATGCTATTGTTTTAATATACTTCTTCATCTCCTAGAGAAGAGAATATTATTAACCCAAGTTTTTCAGCCAATCAAATTATTCTGCCTCTCATGGTCATCCTTTCTCTTTAGATGAGGGGAGTATAATGAAAGATGATTGCCTCAGTAGGCAAATTCTTTCCAACCTAGACTAGATGGACCACTTTCCTGTTTTTTAGGATTAGCCAGTGGGAAGAGTGGATTTGAGGAGTGAGGATTTTGCTGGCCGGAATCCTATTTCTCTTGTTCTGCTTGAACAGCTCTAGAAAAAGAAGGAGGGGGGAGATTAACTAAATTTAACCTAAGGCCAATTAGTAAATTAATTGCTAGTGGGAAGAAAAGAACAAACAGAGATGACAATAGGAAACATTGTGTATGGAACTGACCTATAGCCTTACTCACCCCTTTGTCTTGGTGTGTATAATTTGTCATCTGAGATGACTCTTGTTCCTTGTCAATGTGACTTCATTGGCCAGCAAAAAATGATGAAGATTTATTTATTATTATTATTTTTTAATGATGAAGATTTAATTCTTTGGATCAAAGTACTGAGAATTCCATGTATGCAACAATTTCCCTTTGACAGTAGGTGTGTGTGTATGATATAATAAACAAGCATTAAAACCTTAGCCATGAATATTAATTATACTGTCTCTCCAGCCATCTAGCAGGTGACCCAGTAATACCAGGACAGGAGGCAGAAGGTTTTAGGGGAATGGTATATTTTGTGAGGCATTGCTTCAGAGGTCAGTATAAGAGAAAATCATAGCAGCTACTGAGAAGAACATAGGCAAAACATACTGGTTGATTTTTTTCAAGATCAACTTTGTATCTCTATTGCTATGATTCCCTTACTATAGTACTCGTTCTCTGCCATTGTTATTTGACTCTTGCTAAATCTTCCTGTCTTGTCTATTATCCTTAATTTCTGTTCAGACTAAGCTAGGTTTCAACCAAGAGTAATTTTCAATCCCATCTGGGACTGTCAGACGTTTATTTCCACAGTCTGATGTGCAGAATGTAGAGCAGACTGAGAAGCTATGTCTTACACTCTGCTAGCCAGTAAAACGGATAATGGGGAGATGTCAGATTGCCCAAACAGGACTTTAAAATGAGAAGCACTAATTTTACATTTTAATTATTTTTTTTTAATTTTAAAAATATTTCTTAGTATTTTAAGGTAGTTCCAAATATGATACAATGTGTCACTTTTAGTACTCTTCTAACAAAAGTCAAGCACTGAAGTAAAAATATGATACTGAATTACCTGATTAGATCATCTGTATTTATCATAGTAGTCAGTTATTTACTAAATCCATATTCTTGCCTAGACTTGCAGACATGACAATAATTGTACAGGCTTCAGAGAGAACAAAACTATAAATGTTGTGTAAATGAAAGATTTAACATTGAATGGTGTGATTAGCTAATGGAACTGCATTGCAAATGGCAGCACAACAGGAAAATCCTTGCAATACTGTGGGGAAAAAAAATTAAGATGGATACAGCATATTAAATCCTACAAATGAGAAAGAAAAAAAATTGTAAGAAAAAAATCTTAAATTCTAGTGCAGGAAAATCAGCTTAGTGAAAATTGAAAATGCATGTAATAAAACTAATTCAGGCAGGATATTAATCTTGTGTAAAAAAGATAAAAGCATGTTAAAGCCTGATTGTAAAATATTAATGTGCTAAACCATCATAAAACTTCACATATGCCCTTTAGCGATAGTATTGTTAATGATGATAAAAACTTATTTGCAAATTCTTCTTTTATGAAGTCTGGAAACAGAAAATCTGAAAAACAACTAATGTAGACATCTACTGTATATAGAAGATTGGAAATGGTGAAGGTTAATGAGGTTCAGGGCGACTGATCTCTTGACATTTAATTGTGTGACCATATCAAGGGCCCTCTGCAGTATGTGAGTGAGGTGATTCTGGGTAAACAAAAAGGGTTTGCACTTTGATAAAATTGGGGTATTCTTAGCTCTGTTCCTAATTTGTTTTCTGATGGCCCAAGTATACTTGGAATTATGCTTACCTTGGCCCAGTGTCTATAAGGCATCTACAACCCTAGCCTTTCTCTTTCCACTGAAGCCCCTTTTAACAAAAGCAAAAAGTAAATTTATTTTAAGCCTAATTCTTTTGTGTTAATATATTACTGGTTCTGAATGGTGGGGCTAGAGTTGCTGAACTTCTGTGATAGCTCAGGGCACTCTTCTTGTATAATGGGGAAGGCAGCATTACATAGCAGGAAGAAGTGAACTAGACTAGGGCATCACCTGGACTTATATGTAAATCTTTGTCCCACTTACAAGAGGGTGTTGATAGTTTATTGAATGTCTCCAAGTCATGCTTACTTCATAGGAAAAACACATACCAACAGATAAGGGGATCGTAATCCCTATTTGCATGGTTTTGTGGAGGTCTATAGGGGGGTGTGTCTAAAGCGTCTATAATGCTACAGGTGCTCAAATAACTATTATCAAAATATTTATTATTATTGGGTTTTTCCCTTTGCAGAGAGTTCTACTACCTGACCTCCCACATAGAACATATATTCTACATGTTAAGATTTATCCATCCATTTCTGTATAACTGGAATGCTTTTCCTCTTCACCTATGGTTAAGTAAACCTTATTCATGTGTTAAGACTCCAGTTATATCCTCCTTCCTCCATGAGGCATTCTCGAGCTGCTCCATCACTCAATGATCAATATCTGTACTTTCTTTTCCTTGTCTGCTGTCCATTACAGTTACCTTCTCTGCATCTCTTGCTGAGTCATGTTTCATTTCCCCCTGGAGAGCAATGACTTGTACTTTTCTCAAATCTCACCTTCCTCACAGCCTCCTAAAATCTCTAGTATGTTACAACAGTCTATAATCTCCTATTTAATTAAGACAGAAGCCTTATTAAAACATGGTTAGCATGAATAAGCTTAAGGAATGATCCTATGGTCCTGTCATTCTGAATACTATTTGGATTAAACCACCTATAAATACAAGCTTTTGTAATATGATGTTTCTAGGTTGGATAAAGAAGCACCTTGGACATCATAGATTAGCATATAAAAACAACAACAACAACAGACAATAGTAGACCATTATTTTTCACATTTTCAAGACTTCAAACACTCTAGTTTGGGAACACACACACATAGACACCTTGATTCAGTTATCCATTTGACATTATAGATCCATTTTTTTATTTCTTCTTGCAGGGGATATATGTTTTCAGATACAGTGAGATTCAAATAATCTGATTCATGATGCCTGAACTTCTCCTTTTGTTTTGTTTTGTTCTTAAGTTTGGAGATGGAAGACAGTGGGAGCTGTAATAGAGTTCTCCAGAGAAACAGAACAAATAAAATGGATAGATTACGATGATAGGTAGACAGATAGATAGTTGTAAGAGAAGATTTGTTATGGGAATTGGCTCACGTGATCATGGATTTGAGATATCCTAGGATCTGTTGTCTGCAAGGAAAGTTGGTCGTACTTCAAACTCTGGGTTTGAAGGCCTGAGAACTAGGGAAATTGATGTCTAAGGGTGAAAAGATGGATATCTCAACTCAAATTCACCCTTTCCACCTTTTTGATCTATTTAAGCCCTTATGGATTGGGTGATCCCCACTCACATTAGTGAAAGCCATCTGCTTTATTCAGTCTTTACCACCCAATCTAAACGCTAACCTCTTCCAGAGACATTCTCATAGATGTATACCAAAATAATGTTTTGACAGTTTTCTGGGAAACTCATAACTCAAATAAATTGAAACATAAAATGAACCATCACAGGAATCATTACTATGGCACTTCTAAGGAAGAGACATTACAAACTATGACACCAGTGAAGTCAGATGTTTGTAGAATGAAGCATATTTAGAATTTGGTTGTGTATTGTTTATATTAATCTCTCATGTTTACATGCCTGATCTTCCCAACCCAGTCATAAACACCTCAAGAGAAAAGTTTATTTCTTTCACTGTTCTTAACATAGTGTTTGATGTTTACTATTGATGTCTAGTTGAAAATGTTGGTTTAGGAATTTGGAGACCTGAATCCCAGTCCAACTTCATTTTTTAAACCTAGTGTAATTGGACAAACTGTACAATCACATAGAACTTCGGTTTCCTTTCCTATTAAGTGACAGTAATTTTATTTGCCTTGTCTAATCCATAGGATCATTCTGAGGCTTACACAGATATCAGATCTCTATGTTCTTCATAAATTGTAAAGTTCTATACAGAAATTAAATATTTTTATTGTGATAGCTGACACCCAAAAGTGTTTTTTTAACTATTATTACTATATTGAGATCAATAGCCCAACATTTGTCCTCTGAAATAATATTTTATTCGTGATGGGAAAAAGTAAACAGTTTCTAAAGTACTTCATGTAATTCTGATTGTTGCTTATAGACTCTGAAAATTGAAAATTTAATTTTATATACTGTTTCAGATTGATGAGAAAGAACCTACTTTATCCTCTGAAGAAGAAAACATTTTTTTTCCTTCAAGCAGCATATTTCTTATAGTTCAATATCCAGACTCACAAAAGTTTCTATAAAGGTGAGAGATGGTACACTAGTATTTTCCAAAATCTCTTTCAACACGTATCTTGAAAAACTGAAAAATTCTAATTAAAACTATTATGATTTTCATTACTAACATTTGTGTTTTCTATTTTTTTTTTGAAGGTAAGAAAATATCTATGACTCTTAATGTAGAAATCTCTTATAGAATCTTCTCTTTGCCCATAGGTGTGTGGAGGCAAATTCTAATGACTGGATTTGCTGAGTATACTATAGCAAAGGGAAGGGAAATATAGGGATTTTGATTTTTTTAATCCTAAGAAGTAAAGACAGGAGTTAATGTAAAAGCTTTTTGTTCTTGTTTACTGGGACCTCATATAAAATCCCAGAAGTATAACTGTGCCAAGTTAACGTGTCCGTCATTTGTGTAAAAAAAAAAAAAAAAAAAAAAAAAAAGTTCTTATTTGCCAGTGCAAACCAACCATTCCTATATCAGTAAAACAACAAATAAAAGAACATAGAATATATTGGAAATGGAGGAAATTGAAAAACTTTCTTCTAATTCAGGTCCTTTATCCTGCCCTGCACAGTCGAACTTCTTGATTATGGAAGATTAAATTGAATGAGATGTTTTGCATTTTACAGAAAGCTGGCCTGTGGACCCATCACACACCAGAGTTTTTTAAACTAAAGCCATCCATACTTTTTTTTTCATAAGTAAAACAAATGGAAACTTCATAGAACTTAACTTACTTGAAATCTCAACATTTAACACTGTTGCTGGCCTCCTTTTTGAAAGACTTTCTTCTTTTGACTTCAGTGACACTACATGCCCTACATCCCTGGTTGTTCCCTTTATAGACATCCATTTCTCTACCTGAAGATCAAATGCTTATTTTACTGAGGGTTCTTTCCTCTTCTTGAGTTATATAATGTCCCTCTGGGAAATCCCATTTAACGTTATATGCTGATGACTCCTAATCCAGCAAAAACTCCTTTCTGAATTCCAGACTAAAAAACATAACTGTCTTCAAGACATGTGTATTTTCCTGCCCTATTGAAAACTTAATATGTCTAAAAGTGAATTTAAAATCTTTATCAACTCCAAAAACTATTCTTAACTCTTCTATTCTTCATTTCAATAAGTGGTACCATCATCCTACCTGGTTGCTCAAGCCAGCAACTTGGTGAATTCTTAGAGAATGCTTTTTTCTCTCTGTGCCCCATGTCCAACCAAGTATCAACTTTAATTTTTGGCCTATATAAGTATTATCATGGCCAGGAAAAGTGGAGAACTTGAGGCCCCTCACTCTCTGATATATTCTATCACTTTCCTATTTCTCTAGCATTAGGAGAAGGATATTAAAAGAATTCCAGATTAGTTATATAGTTTTTTTTTTAATGAGGCACTGATTCCCTGCACAAATTTGGAAAATTAATGTAAAATAGCAGCCTAAATTTGAGACTCCTTGAGGCTTGAGATAAAATCAGGTGGCTTAGATATTCCCAAAATATCTCATTCACTGCCCCTTGCACAGAGCTGACCATCAGCACTTCTCATCTGGATCACCACAATAGCTCCCTAAAAAGTATTTCTGTTTCTAGATTTATACCTCCAGTCTACTCCCACTGTAATAAGATTGATCCCTAAATATTTGAGAATGAAAAATATGAGAGTATTTCTGAGAATGTTTCATTTGGGAATGAAACATGAGAATGAGTGATTGTAAATATTTTAGAGGTTTTTCTACTGTGAAATCTCATCCCCAAATAAGAAAGTTTAGTTACTTCTCACTGACTTGCTTATTAAAAAGATCCTAGATGTAGAGTGCCCATTAAATATCAGAATGTTTCTCTCCCACCACATTAAAAAACATTTGTCCTCACTTAAAAAAACAGTTCCAGTTACTGCACTCTTACTTCTTAAATACTTTATTCCAATAGACCAATAACTTTTTTCTCTTAGATATATCAATTCTTTAAAAAAAAAAAAAGATTTTATTTATTTATTTGAGAGAGAGAGCAAAAGAGAACATAAGCAGGTGGGGAGAGGGAGAAGCAGGCTCCTAACAGAACAGGGAGCCTGAAATTGTACTTGATCCCAGGACCCTGGGGTCATGACTTGAGCCAAAAGCAGATGCTTAACCAACTGAGCCACCCACATGCCCCAGATATATTAATTCTGAAACTAAGAAGAAATCGACAATAATAATATGCTTTTAGTGGTGACATGTATGTATAATTATTTATTATTGTTGTTTTGTTGTTGTTGTTGATGTTCTCTTAATTCCTTCACAGAGAAAGTTACGATTAAATCACCTAAACTCCTCCATAAGTCTTTCTGACATCCCATTTCTTTCCAATCTAACAAAGGGCACATTTGTGATGGAACTTATGCCAATTTACTTTGGGTACAGTCAACTTTGCAGCTTTTGTGGTTTACCACTTCATGCTTTTTGTGGTTGGCATTGCCTAGATGACATAAAAGCAGCCTTAGGGATACCATGAAGAAATAAATACGTTACATAATTTTCTAGCCCTGATCCATTTTTTATAGGCTACAACACTATTTAAGTGGTTGACTTCCTGGGCTACATTAATTGCATTTAAGCTTTCTTAAATTTCTTACACGACCAAATTTTAACGAAGAAGCTATAATTAGAAGATTCATAAACTGAGCCAACTTTTTTTCTTATTCTAAAACTGAAAAAAAAAACAAAAACAAAAAAACAAAAACCCCAGTATATTCATGGCTTTGCCAGGGTTACTCGGAATTCATGATTCACAAATGTGGACGTTATCTATAATTCTTTTATGATTAAGTAGGTGTTCAATGGTGGTAATGATCATCATGAAGAAAATTTTTTTGTGTTTCAAGCTCTATATGGTTACAAAGATGATAAAACCAAAATAAAATTATGGCCTCAGCCTTCTCAGAAAGTAGACAACATATGGGCGTTTACATAATAACCACAGACAGAACTATAATGCAAAACTGAATCTAAACATAAATGTTTCCATTTATCAAGTCTTAATATATACTAAGAATTGACCAGAGCATTTGTATGGATAATCAGTAGTATTCACCAAAAAAGCATCCAGTGCTTTTCCAGATAAGGAAATGGATAGTTGGAGAAATTAAATAATTTACCCAAGTTTGACTGGGTCAGGATTAAACCTAATTCCATCTGCCTGTCTGTCCATAACACCTGTGCTGTTTCATAAGTTCCCGGAAAGAGACTCCAGAGAAGTTTTGTGTGTGTTCAAAGTAAGTTGGATTTGTCCCCCATTGGAGCCATAGGGAAGACTTAGAATGAGACTTCAGTGGTATTTATCTTGAAAGGGTTAGTGAGGGTTCTGGAAGAAAGTAAGCATTCCAGTCAGAAAGAAGGGCGAGAAAGGTACCACCATGGTAGTAAAGGGATGAGTATGTAGAGAAGCAGTAAATGGTATAGTTTCCTTGTAGGTTAAGTGAAAGATAGAAAGGGAAGCTGGGGTCAGCTCAGAGTTGGGACTTAATTCAGTAGGCTACATTAAGCCATCTCTGTTTTCCGAGAAGCGTAATTACTGGAATATAATTGTACTCAGGAAAATTTACCTGGCAACACATGTAAATGGATAGGTGCGTGGGAGGAGAGACTGAAAGATAGATGATAGATGTAAAAGATTATAAAGTAAAGAGATAATGACCTGCGCTGGGACAATGGAAGCGGGAAAGGGAAGGAAGGAATGTGTAGCAGCTGTCGTCCGAACTCCACAGCCTTGAGAATTGTTATTGCTGATCCTCAAATAATACATTGTGCTTTGAAGCATGGCTGGTTTAGAAACTACAAGCCTTGGGAACTGAATGGTTCCATTTAGGTCCAAAGTACTTTTAATTATTGGCCTGCCTTACATTCTAAAAGGAAGGAAATTTTGGAATCGAATAAATATTCTTATGCAGACTGAGAAGCAATTCACCACTGAAAATGCTTGGTTCTCTATGATGTAGGAAGGGAGAGTTATTAAATGGTATAATCAAACCCCTAGGTGTTTTATTGAGGTCCTGGCATAACCAGTAGGGTGACTTCAATTTCCAGGCTACAGGTTTCTCATTTGGAAAATGTGTATAGTAATAATTATCCTCCTTCCCTCTCTTGGCTGTTGTAGGAAATAAAATGAGATAATTAATGTGGAAGTCCTCTAGAAAACACAAAATCCTCTTTGCTTTTAAGAGTAGGGACTATTTTGTTTATGCCTCTTTGTGGTTCTCATAGTACTGTATTAAACCCACAGTAGGGGCTAGGAATATCTGTGCAATGAGTGCTTGTATACAGGAGTTTTGGCTCTTGTACCAATGCTTTGATGTTGTATGCGATAAATGTGGGCCTATGCTTTGATCCCAAGTCATAAATTTTCATAGAAGGGAGAGAGTAGGATGCAGACATAGTGGTGACCAGCTCCATTAGAGAAAACAAGAAATACAGTGCAGCTACTACTGGTTCACTTTCTGCTAGAAATCCTTTAATGCCCACTAAAATTATATAACAACTACAAAGAAAAAACTCATTACTGACGAAAGCACATAGACTATTGACAGTATCCCCAAATAGGGGAAGAATTAGAATCTAGGAAGAGCATGTGCTTCATTTCACTATCCCTGGGGGAAGATGGGCCGGGAAGAGGAGTATCTAATTAGCGCGTGGACTGTGAAGAAGGAAATAACAGTCTTTCCTGTGACATGACTTTAGTGCCCTGGGCATTATAGAGGGAAAACCAGAGTGATGTTCAAGGGGGAGAGGGAAAGCCACACACCTTCATTTATTCAACAAATATTTATTGAGCAGATAAGGTGGCGCTGAGGGAAGTGCATCTTGTGTGAGGTAAAGATACTGTTCTCCAGAAGACTCTCCCTTTAACTCATGGATTTTGAAGGCAATACCACACAGGATTAATTTATACGCAAGCACATAATAAATTATGTTTCTGACAAATACTGAATACAAATAGCACGCAACTTTTAAGCCATAAGAGGAATGGTTAATTTCTGAAGATGTTTTCACTAAATTGAAACACATTTACTCTATAACAAATGGAGCACAAAGGAAATAAAAATTAAACAAAAGAGGGACTAAAATCAATAAGCCTGCTTTTCATTTAGTTGAATAATTTCTACTCTAAGAAGATTCTCCTTTGATTATCAGGACGTTGGTTGTTTGAGTTTTGATTAGAAAAGGAAGGTAGCTTCTGTCCAAAAGTTTCACTGGCAGGTCTTTGTTTCTCAAGGTCATGGTGAACACTGTGTTTAAAAGGTATTAAATTTTACATAAAGGGTGTGGATATGCGTAACAGTCTTCTAGAGAGATGCAAACAGAATAAAAACAAAATTACAGGAATCCAGCTGGATCCACATTTGGACACAGAGCAAATAAAAAGGCATTGGCAATGTAGTTCCAAATGGAAAACATTCACAAAGAAGGAAACTAGGGAATATAAATTTCTGAGGAGAATTTGGCAATAGCCAAGATCATCTGTTTCCCATGATCTAACAGATAAGACATAATTTTCCCTTCCTTCCCACTTTCAAATTCCCCTCATTTTTAATCATACATTTATTTTCAATATATGGGATATATATCTAAACATGTAGCCTATCACATTGGTAAGATCAGACAAGGAAAGCTGACAGAAAAACAGAGACAAGCCAAAGACACAGGCAAATAGGAGACGAGATGCATTAAAGGAGATTACACTTGGTGTGTTTTTCTTTTTCCCCCCTGTTGACTAAAATCACATTTTTCTATCTTGAACCTAAGTCCTTGTCTGAGGTCACAGCTATATTTCTTTCCAGTTTAAATTACATAGCCACTTGTATTCTGTATTTTATTTTGTGTCGATCTATAATCATGTAACATTTCTACATACAGGAAATTGTGACTTCAAATAGGCAAAGTCCTCTTGTTTGCTGTTGATACAAATTATTTGGTGGCATTTAAAAAAATCAATTGTGAATTTTAATATTCATAAACATGCTACCCTAAAAATAGATGTTGCTTTCCCTAACCCCCCTCTGAATTTGGAAGCATGCAAGATATCTACCTGAACACCTTTGAGGGATCTGTCTTGGTTTTCAGTTTGATAATGTACTCTGCATCATACTGTGCATCTACACACCACTAACAAAGGAAAACATCAGAGAGCTCTCATTTCCAGATAGTTCAGACTGTTGCCCTTCAGAGACATTTTGAAGACAGAATAATGCGTCTAATAATTTCAGCCAACCTAGGTATTTATCACAGCTTCAAATAGGCAGTAATTCACTTATATTTATTTTCTCAGAATGTAACACTCGTCTGAATTAAACATTATGATACATACCTGCACTAGGATAAACTATTTTTTCAAATTTTCGTAGTCAAGATTTCTTTCTCAGAGAAGAAAATTAGACAGGTGCAGCACACCAAATGAGATGAACTTTGTCCTCAAAGAAAATTGGTTTTTCCTTTTCAATTTCATTTCAAAGAGATCTGACAAGTGTGGCTTTGAACAAACTTTAACAGCACAATATCCTTTGTGTAAGTTTTCCCTTGTCAGCTTTTCCATTCCAGCAGGAACTTAGAACAAAGTGGATGTTGCCCTTTGAGTTGAGAACTTCATCAGTTGAATGAACACTAGCATAGTGCAGTGAAATTGAGGGCATACTCTCTCCTCGAATCTCAACAGTGCAGTGTCTCAACAAATATAATTTCTCTATCTGGTACAAGGAGAGACACTAGCTATACATTTAGTTTCATACACTCTCCTTCTTCCTTTCTCACAGGAAAAGCCAAAGTATTTGGAAAAGCCAAAGTATTGAAAAGCCAAAGTATTCAAGTATACACCCACTTGAAACTTTTGCAGATTATGCTAAGAAGTCTTCCATTGTGTGTGGAGCACAAATACACATTATTTTGTGATGTTACTTCATCCTACACTATTTTATACCAGAATCACAGGGAGCCTGATGTTAGAGGTACCAACCCAGACTTTCAGGTGTGTTTTCTTTTCCTCTGCATGAAAGGAAAAAAAAATGTTCTATTTGTTTTACTTTGTTTTGTTTTTAACCTGTTGTAGCTTTGCAACCATTTCAAGGTAAGATTCAAAAGCAGAGGGAAAATAGACACAGGAAGCTACTTCACAGAGATTCTGATCTTTATTGCACAAAAGCCTGTTATGGCTACTCATTCCTTGGAGCTTTCGATTGTGTATAAATTGTGCTACTTTTTTTTGGTAACTAACTGCTCTGACAAGTTTATTTTTTCTTTGCATATTCTCCTAACTTTCTTAAGGTTTTTTTTTTCTTTTTTATTACAATTGCCCCATGCTATCTTTTACTTTCTCTTAGCTCCAAACGTTCCTTTCATCTTCTTCTTTTTTTCCCTATGCATTAATATTTAAAGACTGTACTAGTGTCAAACATTCATGTAGAAACAACTTAAATGCAAAGTGGATAAGGTTACAGAATAAGTCCATGCCCAATTTAATTACAGCATTTTGATTAACACAGATTGTAAGTAGTTTGAACTAAGAATTTTAAGTTGTTCAGCTTGAATCTTACAAAGGCTAACCAGAGATGAAGTGTAACTTTGACTCAGAAACTGCCAGAAAACACTCTGATTAACCAATTTAGATGTACTATCTAATTAAGGATCTAAATATCTTTGGATCACAGAAATTCATGTTTATTGATAAGATAAAATATTTATTATCCAGAGAGCTGAATTAGCAAAAAGAACAGCTCTAATCAGGTGTTCACTCCCAGAGAAAAGCAGAATATTGGTTGGAACTGAAAATATGATACTTAGGAACAAACCTGGCTTGTTTACTCAAAGCTATGATTCTTGCAGCCAATTCAGTATCCTTGAAAGGTTGGAGTTGATGAAGTCTGTGGCCAAGTTTCTAAATGGGTTCGATAGATAATGACTGCCCATAGCTACTGCTAATTGAGAATAATGGCTGGGCAGGGAGGGAAGGACACAGAGCAAAGATGGAAGAAAACCACTATAAAGTAGGGCCCTGAAAACACCCCCAAGGACATGGGGAATGAAACTCAAGCCTTTTGCTGAACCTAACATTTACTGAATTTATTTACTGAGATAAACTTATATTTACTGAATTTAGTTGACTTAAATTTTTCTTTCTGGATGAATATAATGGTGTTTCTCTAAAAAATTATAAAGAAGACAAGGCTACATCATAAGCTTCTGTAATATATTTCCTCATTCTTGGCAAAATTTTTCTATAGAGAAAGCCATCAATAAATTTACAACTTTTTCATCTGAAGAAACATGAAAATAGAGGCTATTCCAATTTCTTTTTGCATAAGATTTCTTTTTGTGTTAACTTGTTTTTGTTTATTCAAGGCACCTCAAATGGAGATAACACTAGGTCTGAGTTGTATATACAACGATTGAGAGCAATATTAAGTAAGGTGATTATTGTTCTTTAGTTTTTTCTTTGATTTCTAAAGTTTTGAATATTGTGAATACAGAGGTTTGTACTCATGGATTTTAATAGATAGAATATAATTTTTGATGGAGTAAAATCACATGAAAGAGCATGCTATATCCTACACATTTTAATCATATCAAAGACAGAGTAAGTTCAAATACCTTTTCAAAGCAAGTACCCTTTCAAAATAGGATGATTAGCCAGGTAATACCACTTGCCTGCTGATGATTTTATTCAAATTATCATTAATAATGATAACACACACAACTCGCACACCCATACACAATCCTCATTCATTCTAGCTTTGCAGTCTCATCACATAAAAGAGGTAGAGTCTAAGACCTATCAAAGTATTTGACAATATTTTTGTTCAGTTGAACTTTGCCTGGCAAGGCTTACTAGACAAAGTTTACAAGGGGAGTTGTCAGAACACTTGTGCATCTCATGACTGTAGTTTTTGGCACATATTCTACACATTTCTTTACCCTTAAAAGGAAGTTTTCTAAACACAGAGAAGGCATATCCTGCACATTAGGTCCTATAGTTAGCCTCACTCCTATTCTGGTCCATTATGGTTTGCTGAACATAAATTCTAAAGCTAGCGAATTAGTATCCACTAATTTCTATATATAGAGGAATATAACATTAGGGGAATCAGAAGTGAAGAGCAGGCAGCTATTCAATGTAAATGTCACAAATATGTATAATCCAACCATCTCTTATCTACTTTTCATAATTGACAATTACACATAATTCTAGTGAGACATCTTTTTACTTTCCTCTTCTTTTGGGCATATGATGCCAAGGCTGAATAATACATTTATTCCTTAGAAATTAGAGTTCCATATGTTATCCTATTAAAATAATATATTGTGGCATTACCAGCATCATTATTACAAAAATGGATTCAGAGCAATAAGCCAAATTTGACCAGGGGACTGTGCAGCTATAAATCTACAGAATCGCATGAGGCATTGTTTTACTGACAAGAAATTCCTGTGCACAGGCCTCTTGAGACATGTTAGTTAGATTCGTAGGCCCAGAATGCAAGAATATCAAGCACTGTCTGAGTGCTAAAAAGGACACATTTAAGCCAATAATGTCCACCGAGAGCAAAAAAAAATGCAGCATTTCTGTATGAAATGCGAGTACCCACTAATTTCTATATTTAGAGGAACATCAAATGGACATTAAAGTAAGACTCCTAAAATGATCATATATAATAGTGACAAGCTTCACAATAAAGTTTAGTGCCCAGCGTGATGACAAATTATAACCTATCGCCCATAACTGAGGTCTGGTTCTAGGCAAAATTATAACTCAAATAAAATTTATCTTCTTTGTCCATGCCTTGCATTTCTATTCTTTTCCCCCACTGGCTACTTCATCTCTTCCATCCCAGGCCCAGTCATCTTGGGTGCTCACTTTTTTTAGAAGCAAAAATAACAGCCTATTGGGTCTGGAAATGCCCTTATTATAACTTTGTCTACAACTACTATTTATCATAAGGAAAGGGAACCTGACACGTTAGCTGAATTGCCCAACATCACTCAAACACTTCATAGCAGGTTCTCAAACAGAACTCCTCCTTTCTTGACTGATAGGATGCAATATGTCCTCCCCCTAGGATTGCTTTTATTAATAGCAGGCAAATCATTAAGCCAAACTTTGCGTCACTGATGGTGAAACTGGAGACAGCAGTAGGTTGCAGGTGTCCTGTGTATGTTTGAGGTCAGGTGGAGCTTACAGTGGAAGCCTAGCAAAGTTAGCTGTGTGTTATGAAAAAAAGCCCCACCAGTAGTTCCCACACATGGAAAGAAAAACAGTTCATATGGATTCATCAAAAATTCAGAGTAGTCAGAACTCTTGGTTAATGCCTACATTTTTCTGGAGGGAAAAAAGTTACTTAATGGACACTATGGAAGTCTTTTTAATCTAAAATGTTCTTCTTTAAAACACTTAAGAAAAACTGTTATTCCTTTAACATCCCATCACTTTATAAATTGTTGAAAGAATATCCAGACTCATGATTTACTTTCTCCTTGTTTCTTTTACATACAAATCCTGTCTGTTTCTTCACACTTGACTGTGTATGTGCTCTCAGCATGGTCTAAAGCAGCACCTCACAGATACCACTGGGCATAGATAGCCCCTGGCCAGAGAGCCTACAGCTCTGAAGAGCTCCCAGGTGATGCCCACATTGCTCCTCTGGTGTTGAGTACAGGTGTTATCATAGCCTGAAGGAAGGATTTCAGCCTAAGGAGAGTAAGATTTGGATTTGAGTCTACATCCTAGCTGTGCGCCTTTAGGTATGTACAAGTGTCCTGATGTGGTTCTACCACTAACAACCTGAACAACTTTACATGAGTATTCTTGTCTATAAATGAGAATTGTCTTACTTTTGCTGCTCCTAGAACTGTTGAAAAATCAAATGATATAATGCATTGAAATGCTTCATAAATTACAAAGTGCTATATGATTAACGTTAGTTATTAATGTATTATTCAAGGCCCTCTTCTAACTGCTCTATGAGGGCCAGAATCTACTCACAGAAAAAAAAAAAAAACTGGGTTGTTACTACCCTTTATTAGTATCACAGAATCAAAGTTTAGGAAAAATATAGACAATGAACATTTGAAAGAGACTTGATCCCTAATTACTAAAAGTATGTAATTCAATAACAAGATTAATAAACTTGTTATACTGGCAAGATTTGTTCCTCAGTATAATACTTAGTGATGGAGAAAGGACAATGAGATGGACACTATGATATCCTGCCAGGGAGAGTACAAATTGATACTTGGTTTCTAAGATAAAGCATCTTGGAAGTATGTTAAGGGCCTTAAGAAAATATTTATTGTTAAACTTAGTTACTTCACTTCTAGAAACCTACCTTAGAAAATAAAAAGAAGCATATCAGAACAATAGTTTATGTAGGGGCTCCTGGGTGGCTCAGTCAGTTAAGTGTCCAATTCTTGATTTTGGCTCAGGTCATGATCTCACAGTCTTGGGATGGAGCCCCATCTCAGGCTCTGCACTCAGCAGGGAGTCTCTCTTCCTCTCCCCCTGCTCATGTTTGCTCTCTCTCTCTCTCTCTCTCTCTCTGTTTCTCAAATAAATAAATCTTAAAAATTAGTCTATATATCAAAATGTCCATTACAGAATTAGTATCATAATAACCTTTTGCAAGACCCTAAATGGTGCAAAATAGGAGTACTGCTAAATAAATGGAGTCAGAATACTTGCACTTTTAAATTTTTAATTCAGTAATAAAAACAAAGCAGCTGCACTTTAGAGTACATTTTGTGAAATAGAAGAGCCTTAGTATAAGTAGAATCTCAAATTCCTTAAATATATATTAATATTTTTGACCTTAGTAGTATCACTTCTAGGAAGAAGATACTTCTTCCTGCTCTCATTCTCAGAAATGAAGTATGCAACTTCATAAAATTATGGCTAGTTCTGGGGTTCTATTAAGTCTACAACAACTTGTGAAAAAATGTGGTTCAACTACGGTTCTTTAAAATTCACAAGGTGGCATTTTCAGGGCTCTTAAACTACCTCTGCTTCACTTTCTGAAACTCTAGTTTATTTTTAATAGAGTGTACTGTTCAAGAGATATATATTGGCACCTCTATATCTCTGATACTCTGCTGGGTATGATAGGAATTCAATGACAAATATGGATGCAACCTTAATTTGGATCTCCTAGGAAAGAGCTAATACCATATAGTTATAGATAATGCAGTGTAACTGCAATGATGTAACCATAAAAGAAACACATACCAAAAAATTTACTGGAAGACCAGAGAGCATCACTTCTGGTGAGGTAATTATGGAATGATTGTAGTAAAAGTAGACTGAAGAATGAGTGGGGCAGATATAGTGGGCAAGAATGGACAGAGAAAATTTTCTGATACAGAAAATAATAAAAGCAAAGGCAACAAACAAACAAATAAAATCATGTCACATCTAGAAATATTGAGTTCTTTTTTTTATTACAACACTGGACAAGTTAGGAAAAAATGTGAGACAGTTTTGTTGAGATCAAATCATGAGTACATTATACTGTTTCAGAAGCAGACAGTACCTTTGTTCAAAGAGAAAAGCTTCCTCCATGTTACCAAGTAGATTTTTGCAGTGATGTGTGTGTGTGTGGGGGGGGGGGGGTACATACTGAATATAACTTAGGTTAAGTTTTAGCTCTCACTTTTCCCTTAGCCAGGCACAGAATCACGGTTCACTTATCTGTGACTTGAGAATAACAAATCCTACTTTTTAGGATTGTGATTAGGTCATATACCCAGGGTCTATAAAAGAGATTTGTAATAGATATCCAGTGAATGATGATGGTGGTGATGGTGGTGGTGATAGTGAGCAGCAAGAGTAGTAGTAATATTAGTACTTGATAAATAGTTGTTTTTTTTTTTTGCAAAGAATATTTGCAAAGAAGGAAAATAAATCAAAGCTGACTTTCATTTTGGTGAACAGAAGACAACTGATCATGCTCCAGACAGAAATAGTGAAGCGAGGAAGAGCTATTATGAGAAAGATGACAAGATCTGTGTTCTGTGTGTCATATGTGAAGGAAACAGGTGTCCAGTTAGAAATATTCATCAGGTGATTGAAAATATGGAATAAGAACTCAATGTGAGGATGGAGATAGACATAGTACATCCAAGATTCAAATGCAAAATAAAGCTATAAACTTTGCTATGATCACTGAGGGAAGGTACCTAAAGTAAGAGAAGAGAACATGGACAGAAGTAAGATTACCCTGATATTTGTTACAAATCATCTACTGCTCAATTCCAGAGGTTACCATTGACAGCATAGTTCAAATGATAAAACCCTCATGAAGAGTGACAATGTAACTCCCTACAGTCAAACATGGTGGTTCTGTTTGAGGATTTCCTATTCCTATGAAATGATGGAGAAATAAGCACACTCCACCCTGGGTGTAATGTGAAGGAAGGCACAGAAACCCAAAAGAAGGGAGGAAACCTCTCTATCCAGTTGACAGAGCTGTGATCCTGAAAAAGTGAGATGAACATTTGTTGCATTTTTTTTTTGTGCTCTCTGTCCTTCTGCCTTTTGGCTTCCAATTCAGTCATGGAAATACATGGCAGGATGAGGGAATTAGAGACTGAGATTTCTGCCTGGGGGACCAGAAAGGGGAGCCCCAGGGAATAGGAAAGTCACAGAGAAAGGGCAGAGAGAGAGAGAACCTCAAGAAAGCTACTCCATAAAGCTTTTTATGAACACCTGGGTTCTCTCAAGCTGTACACATATGGATCCCATCAGCATACCAACAGATAGGTCACTACCCCCAGTGGTAAGACAGATCTGAATAGCATTAGAAAGGCTTTGAACACTGTACTGTCACGGGAACCATGGCCCATAGAAGCAAAGCTGGTTGGAACTTGCAAACTGAACCTAACCATGCCAATTATCTACTAAAACAAAAATATTAGTATTTTCCATAAAACTTAAACAGGCCCAGAGTCTCATAATATTCAAAATGTCCAGGACACTAACCAATATTATTCAAGATATGAATAAACAAGGAAAACCTCAACTCTAAAGGGAAAAGACAATGCCAATGCCAAGAAGACACAGATGTTGGAATTATCTGACAAATGCTTTGAGGTAGTTATTATATAAATGTTTCAATAAGTAATCACAAATACTCTTGAAATGAATGGAAAACAAAGCTTTCACAAAGAAATAGGAGATATGTAGAAGAATCAAATGGAAATCATAGAACTGAAAATATAATAAAAGCTCATTTATTATATTCACCCAGTGAGCTCAATAGCAAACTGAAAGTAAACTTGAATCTCAACTTGAGTGAGCTTAAATGAGTAATTGAAATTATCCACTCTTAACAACACAAATAAGAAAAAAGTTTAAAAAATATATAACCTAAGCCTTAGGATGTCTGGGAGAAGATAAAAGGCCTAATATTTGTGTCATCAGAATCTTAGAAGGAGAGGAGTATGGTGCTTAAAAAAATATTTGAATAAATAATGACTGAAAACCTCAAACATGAAACCTCAAACCATAAATCTACATTTTGGGGCAGCTCAACAAACATTAATCAGTACAAATCCAAAGAAATCTATGTCTACACACATTATAAAGCACTGAAAACCATTGAAAGACACATACACATACAAACCATGAATTAATCCAGAGAAAAATGACGGATTATCTGTAGGGGAATAATGCTCAGATGACAATGGATTCTTCTTCAGAAACCATGGAGATGAGAAAAAAGTGGAAAAATGTCTTTAAAGTGCTAACAGAAAAGAACTATCAACTCAGAATTCTAGGTCAGAAATGAAGGGGAAAAAAGATAGAGCATGGAGGGTTTTTTGAGGGATTATTGGAACTGTTCTGGGTCCTGACTGCAGTGGTGGTTACACAAATAGACATGTGTTAAAAATGTATAACACTGTACATTAAGAAGTCATTAGCATGTGATAATTAAAAAGAAAATCAAGAAAAAATGATAGATATGAATCTCAAGTCAGAAAGTAAGTGTATCAATAGATGCCTTGATTGTAATGTACTGTTTCCCTCTCTACTGTATTTCTCTTCGTGAGTGACATCACACAGAATATCCAGTGAGGAGGAAAAATTACAGTTATTTTTATAATTGGGTAAGATAGTACTTCCAAAACGATAAATTCCTTGTGGCAATTCAGAAGCCATATTCAGTGTTTCAAGTTATTAAAATATCATTTGCATTACTACAAATGCAGTGACTGAATATGTGGCAGCCAGTGGCTGGTGAGCCATGAATGGCTCATGAGAGGAACTTCATGGATCAGTAACCTGGACACAGGACAGTAGTAGAAGCTCTTGCACATTAATCCCCAGGGAAAGGTGGGAGCACCAAGGTCAGAGCTGCAAAGAGTAGAATGACAACAGGAGTGGGCTAGGAGGGCAGCCCGGGTGGTTCAGCAGTTTAGCGCCGCCTTCAGCCCGGGGCCTGATCCTGGAGACCTGGGATCGAGTCTCACTCTCACGTTGGGCTCCCTGCGTGGAGCCTGCTTCTCCCTCTGCCTGTGTCTCTGCCTCTCTCTCTGTGTGTGTCTCATGAATGAATAAATAAAAATCTGAATTAAAAAAAAAAAAAGGAGTGGACTAGGAAGTGACTGGTAGTAGAATTCTGTTTATGGAATCCTAGATTTTGATTAATACCTGACTAATCCATAGTCATTTTATGGTTCACAGCAGCATTTTTCAGACACTATTCTGGAAGACCTAGAGCTCAGTGTGGATGTCCCAAGAGCATTGCTGATGAGGCTTTGCAGAGACCAGGTGGGTGGTGTTTCCATCCCCACCATAGCCTCAACAATGTATTGGTTACAATATTTTATTTCCATAAAGGTTTTTCTTGAAAGCCAGGTTGTATTTCTAGAGGAGGAAAAGTGTCTAGTGGACCATATTAAACATTAGCCTGCATGAAAGCATTGAGCCCAAAGCAGATACAGAAGCACAAAAACCACATTAGTGAATCTTAGTATGACTTCTAAGAAGAAGTGTAAGGGACTTTTAGGAACAGCCAACTTTCTCAAGAGGTTCAAGGACTGCTTTGAGAGAAAGTACTGCAGTAGGACAAAAGAAAGAAAAAAATAGTGCGGAAGTCTATAGGAGAATGAGATACCCAGTGATGAAACTCAGAGAGAAACATGTAACACAGTTTTCAGATTTCCCCACTGACTTGCCTGCAAATGAGTCCACAGTGCAGTATTTCCTTCTGGATTCTCAGCACAAGTAATTTCCAGCCACTTCGCTGAAAATGTGAGAGAGGTTAAAAAGAATGGGAAAAGAAGAAGAGAGGGAGTGTATTATGACAACAAAAGAATAATATGGGCCTGTCCAGGTGAGCAATTTTAAAATCACTGAAGAACACAAAGAAAAGTCAGAGAAGATTTTAGAAGGTATGATGGGGGAGCTAAAGAAAGGGAGAGGGTGTTTGAACACCCTCTGTCAGATGACTAAAGGGAAGAGATGATATTCATAAAGCCAGAAATGAGAAGGCTGTAACCAGAGTCAGCCATGACATGACAAGGTAGGGTCTTGGGCCAAATGAAAGTCAGTAGAATTTTAGACTTACCTCATCCTCACAGGAGCAGGTTCACGACAGCCTATGGTAAGGTTAATAGGTAGTGCCATAGGACCCCAGTTAGTCTCAGAGACTCCAACAAAACCAGGACTGTGAACTCAGAGTCTCACCTCTTCTAAATGCTTCAAAGAATGAGGGCCAGGTGTGTAGCTGGGTGTAGGGGCAACATCAACTCACAGGAAGGAGTCCTTTGGTCTTGCTTTCAGTACAGGAGATAAAACATTATTTCAAGAATCGAAAAGTGAGAGGTTACAAAAAAAAAAAGAGTCTTTGTCGGCTCATGTTAACTTATGGCAAGAGAAACAGCAAGAAGCGCCAGAGAAGGGCATTGGCTATTTGAGGACAGACTGCTATAGATTACTCCTATCTCTAGCAAAAATCCATTCAGTAAGTCAAAAGATAACATGTTTTCAGTATTATATAATTTGAAAATTTCTAAAGCTTCTTTTCCGAGAGCTGCTGTTAAAGAGGATTTGTATTTAGGTTTACTTTTTTTCTTTGTTTATTTCTAAATGTAAGTTTTCTGTACCTAGTAATTGTCCTTGTGGTCTAGCAGGTCAATATATGTTTTGGCAATTTTAGAAAGCATGTTTTATTTATTTTCCCAATCAAACCAAAAAGCCCCTTAGGAGCCATTGTTGTCTATTGGTTAAATATGTTTTCATTCATATGCTTCTTTAAAAGGTTTATTATTTACAAATAGACAGTAATGACTTCATCTGAGCTAATCCAGGTCATCATGTCATTATATATTTAGGGCATGTCCTGCTCTAAATTTCCTGATTGCAGTGTTATATGTATTTTTTTTTTTCTAGCAAGAACTAGCAATTCACTTCTTGCTCCAGGAGTATTCAAGTAAAAACAATTCAAATACCTTGTCTTGAGGATTTTGTTGTACCATTCAAAACCAACTGGACAGGTACCAATAGATATTTTCGGTCATTAAGGGGGTAGTGAGGGAGAATATGATACATATTTGTCATTAGCAAAGTAACTATCAGCTAGTTAGAACCAAGGTATATGAATAAAGTACACCAGTTTCAGGGTCCCAGGCCAAAAGGAAATTTTAGGAACTGTGTAATATCATTTCCATTTAATCTCAACTGGGCTTCTTATAAGAGATGCTTCAAGTTTTATTACTCTCATTATAAAGTTAAAAAAAAAAAAAACCTTCCTTTTTTTATTAAAGAAAACTGGTATTCTTCAGTGGACTTTTTTTTTTTTTTTTTTTTGTACCTGAAGGAAGGAGGCTTGATCAAATATTGATTGTATTGGCTAAATTTTTCCATATATGCATCTAGCCGAGATTATCATTCTGTAGGAGGTAAAATCTAAGGCAAACTCAGAGAAATGGTTATGAACCCCTAGGAAGGACACCACTAAGCAAACACATGCAGATCTGTGGCAATAAATGAGCTGTACCCATTCAGGGTTGATGCAGACCTTCCAACCCCAGCCCAACAGGGAAGTCCCAGGTAAGGTACTCCTTAGGATTTGGTTGCTTTGTTGGTCTCCATGCCTTGCTTTGTGACACTCTTCCTTAAAAGATATGTTATGTCCTCCTATTATCTGTTGAATTTAGTGCATTGTCATTGGCCCTTTCAAGTTAATGAACTAGGGAGAAAACAGAAAATGGAGAGATCTTAACATTTAACCTAAAGTCCGCTTAGGAGATAAAAGCTCAACACAACTCTCAGGAGAATGCCGTGAAGGAGGGAATCATAATGAAACTTCCCAAGAAAAGGGTGGCAATGACATATCCAAAAAGACTTCTGGCTTGCAGAAGTGAGGCAGAGGTGCTCTAAGCTCTCAGGTCCAGACAAACTCTTCAAAGTTACCCCAACATTGCATTTGAATACATACTGTGAATAATAACATCAAGGGGCCATGAGCAAGTATGAACCTCTGGAGGACTAGAGATGCTTAATTTTCCATTTGCTACATTTTTCTTTTGTTCCAGACAATTCCAGACTCCATTCCCAATTTTTTTTCTCTCTATGTGCAAAAACTAAGGCTTTGTGCACTCTGTTGCTATGGAAACAGGAGAGAGAGAAACAGTTTATGTATTTCAAAAGCTGTCAGCCTATATGCTGTGGATTTTGATAACTAAACCTACACACAAACCACCTTTTCTCTAGTCCCAAAGCCCAACACCATAACATTTATTTTTTATACATATGTATGTTGCTTGGAAAAATTAAAGGTCTATTTATTTAGCTTTGCTGCAATTCATTTTATACTTAATTTAATGTCCAGGGGAAAGAGAGAGGCTTTGGAGATGCAGTTAGAGAAATATAAAACTGTTCTTAATAAATGCTTACTAAATCAGAATGAAGACAGTTAGCAGGCATCACAACTCAATCTATTGACAAAATAAAAAAAAAAAAAAAAGATTGAAGCACTATTAATTTTAAAACAGATCTGAATGTTGCCTGGCTTATATTTCATAGAAATGTAATGTCTGCTATGCCCTCTTCAGCTCTCTAATAAAAGAGCTATTTTGAAATTACAAAATACACTGTGTTCTCCCCCAGAGAACCCAATTCAATAGCTTATTGATTTTTCCTGGCATCCTTAGTCTGGTGTGAAGGGGTTTCTCGGCTCCTAGACCTGGAAGGAGGGAGTTTGTTTCTAATTGATTCAGATTCTGTATAGCAGAGCACTCCCCCCTCAACAAACACATAGTCTTTATAATCGTCCAGCCCATTAAGTGCTCGCTCCCTTCTATTCTCAGTAGCTTTCCCGCACATCCTAATATTTTCAAGAAAATGACTGCCATTGTAAGGTCATTTTTATCAAGTTTAGATGATGCAGTTAAGTGGACCAGGAAAAATTCATAAGAATTTCGGCCTTCAAATCTAGAGCACACTCCAGTAGTTAAAGGATCTGTCAAGCTCTTGGCTATAAGGCCTGCTCTCCCAGTCTTTATAATTGAATGAATCACTTGAGCCTGAAAATCAGATCTTTTCTGTTGTTTTTTTCTTTCCCCTTCTATGAAGACGTACTAGCAACAATTGATCTAAACGTGCATAAAGGATAAGTGAAGGATGAATGAGAAAATAATGAACAGTTGCTTTCCCATTGTCTTCCTTTTTAAAAAAACAAAAAAAACAAAAAAATGTCCTTTATCTTAAAAAAAAAAAATCCTCAAGTTCAAAATCTGTTGGTCACAATGTGTTTCAGAGTTGTATTAGCTTAGTTTCCTTGTCTTAAGCAGTCATTACCCAGTAGATGAGAATGGTACAGAAGGATTAGGATTCTCTCAAGTAAATTATTTTGTTATTCTTAATAATCATAGGTATATAGCCCATTTTCCTCCAAGGAACTTAAAGCATTCAATTGACCTTATCTCATAAATTCTTACCCTGCTTCTAAGAGGTGATGCATTTTGTATTTCTATTCAATTGCTGGGGGCAAATAAAAACCAGAGATACCAACTAGCCTGATCGTGAGGCATTTGACAGATAAGATGGAAGAACAAAATCTGGCTGATTGAATCTTAGGTATGCAGATTAAAATAATCTCCATTAATTTGGAAGAAGGTTTCCATGAAGTATAAAAGAATTCCATTTCAGTGGACCAGTCCTGCTCACAGATTTTGTCAGGTACTTGGATAAGAATATTGAATGCATAATTATCAAATTTGCAAATGATATATGCCATAAGAAATAGAAAATATATTGTACAGTAGAATAAGATTCCAAAAAGATACTAATGTCTTGGTACAATAGCTAAAGCCAACAAAATTTAGTAGGAATGCCAGTGCCTGATCTTAGATTTAAAAAGAAAAAAAAGTTAGAGCTGGAAAAGGACAGCTTGGGGAAGATGTGAATATTATTTTTATGGATTTTTATAACAATAACACCAATATTAGCTTGCTATGTATTGTGTCCGATAAAAGAGCACACATGGCCTTGGGCTGCATTCATATAATACTGGTATTCTGAATAGAGAGAGTGCTGTTTGGCTGTAATCTAGCTGGTCTGACATATTCCTACAGGTTCACCTCTCTGATCTTAAGAATCACCAAACCTCTTGATACAGAATCTCCTAGGGAAGAGACTCAGACAAACTGAAGTTTATTCCAGAGACGTGAAGAGAATGCTGAAGGCATTAAACCCTATCCCAAGGGAACATCTGATGGAGATAGTGATATTTAGCCTGGAGAAAGACCAAGGGAAAATAGGATAGTTCTCTTCATTATTTCCTCAGAGGTGAAATTAGGACTGACATTTTGAAGTTAGAGAGGTGAGATTTTCATGTAATATAACTGTTTTTCTTTTTAACAATCTGGGAAATCTAAAGAGGAAATGTTTTGCCTTATGGGTGGTGAGTTCTCATGGTTGCTTCCAACCATCAGATGGGTAATTAAATTAGCTAGCTTTTGAGGTCCTTCTGAATCTGGATTTATAACTCTGATTCTAGGACTTGCCCAGGGACACACCATATAGTTCTCCCTGACCAAAAATAATAAAATGTATAATGGATGAATATATTAAAACATATAATCCATAATGTATCTGGACAATTAAAAGTCTGGAGCTGCAGATTTAGTACTTCATATGTGTAACAAGAGATTTTATTGAATTCTTCACTTCTAAAAAGGACGCAATTCTACTTATCATGGGAAGGAGATCTTTGTATCAATCACTCTGATACAACTATATGCTTGAAGATGGTTAAGGTGGTAAATTTTGTTTTGTACATTTTCATCACAATAATAAAAAAAAATTCAAAGAAAAGGAAAGCCCAAATATTCTCACTCTGAGTGACCAGATTCATCCCCTGGGCAGTGTCAATAAATTGGTCAGCGTATTCATCATCCTAAAGACCCAGTTACCAGTTCCTCCCAGGCCTTCTCCTTTTTTATCCTAGACTATGTCACTTCTGAGAGTATTCATGGATACAGGGATATATAGGTAGGTGCGCTGAGGGTGTACTTGAGTAAAAGAGAAAAGATTAGAATCTATCTTTTAAATGAAGACTTTTGCATATCAGCTATGATGAAACAAAACTGACCACTTACCTATGGGAGAGAAGTGAGGCTACAAAGTACAGAGGTTAAGAGAAGAGTACTCACAATGAGCTGAGGTTATTGCTAAATTAGTTGATATATCTTGGAAAGTATGGAGATTCTCCTGTGACTAGTACAAGACAGCATACTTTTTTTTTAAGATTTTATTTATTTATTCATGAGAGACAGAGAGAGAGGCAGAGACACAGGCAGAGGGAGAAGCAGGCTCCATGCAGGAGCCTGACGTGGGACTTGATCCCGGTTCTCCAGGATCCCGCCCTGGGCTGAAGGCGGCGCTAAACCACTGGGCCACTTGGGCTGCCCAGATGGCATACTTTATTATACATGAGATGCATCCCTCAGAGATTATTTGATATTCAGATTTACTGGCCCCATCTAGTAATTCTTATCTAGTAGCTCTTGGGCTGGAGGAATTAAATTTTTAAAAAGAAATCCAAATGTTTAGTTAGGAGCTTGCTGAAGAATAAACGTTGAGAAATATTAACCTAAAGTATAACTAATCCTTCTCAAATTTCAATTTTTTTCCTCCCAGAATCCCTTTTATTTTTTTAAAAATCACTGAGGACACCAAAGCACTTTTGTTCATGTGAGTATATCACTATTTTCTGAATTAGAAATGAATACTGAGAAATTTTTTAAAGATATTTACTTATTCATATAAAATAACAATAATAAACCACTATAGGATATATTCAATTAATGAATTAATTTGAAAATCAATATTTTCCAAGCCAAAAAGTGAGAAGATTGACTTTGTTTTTTATTTTTGCACATTCCAGTGTCTAGCTTGACAGAAGACCTTTGAATTCTCACACTACATCTGCATTCAATTTGATGCAATATGTTGCTTTTGTAGAAACATATGAAGAAAATTTGGTCTCAAATAAACTTGTTATTGGACACAAGAAGAGTATTTCCATAACCTTTTCACATATTTGTAGATACTGCTCTTTGATGCTACACTGAAACACTAGCTGTTTCTTAAAGGTTAGTTGCAATGTGGAATCTGAAACCATGTCAATCTATCTTTCCTACTCTGTTACCCTAGACTTCATTAATCTATTTTGCATTTTGTGTGGACCTTTCACCCATGCATAGCATTTATTATTTGTAAAATCTTATTTTTTCATTATCTAGACCTTCCAAATGTTGATACACTTTTGTTATACAACATCAAACAACCGTATCACACTTATTAATTTCACCACTAGTCTCATCAGAAAAGCCTCAAACTATTAGGAAGCTGCCAAGTTCATAATGGTGGATAAAATTTTTCCACCATTGTAATTATTACATGAAAACATTAACTTTGTATCCTGCAACAAATACTGAAAGTTGTTTTCCTTGAAGAAACAAACTCACTTACTTCATTTTAGAAAATGAGTGCTAAATCCACAAGTCTGGCAACCATAGTCTCTGTCAGTCATTCTCTGAAATGTAAAAAAAAAAAAAAAGAAAAGAAAAGAAAAAAAGTAATCCATGAAAGTGGTGGCTAGCTCAGCTTGCAACTCAAACAAAAACTATATCCATGCTTTTCCTTGGGATAATCATGGTCTTTTAGTATGCAGTAAAGGTACTTTTTTTCCACATTTCTCATTGCATGACACAAATATTCAACAGATGTGTATCCTTTTTTTCATTTTGTTTTATTCATTTATTTTTTTTATTATCAGAAGTGTACTCTTTAATGAGAATCCCCTATTTCTCCAATCCCCTCACTCACCTCCCTTCTAGTAGCCATCAGTTTGTTCTCTATAGTTAAGAGTCTGTTTCTTGGTTTGCCTCTCTCTATCTAGTTTTCCTTAGTTCATTTTTTTCATTTCATAAATTCTACATATGAGTAACATGATGTGGTATTTGTCATTCTCTAACTGACTTATTTTGCTTAGCATTATGCTCTCTAGCTCTACCTATGTTGTTGCAAATGGCAAGATTTCATTGTTTTCTTTGGCTGAATAATATTCCATATGAATATAAATATATTTTCTTTATTCATTCATCTGTTGATGGACACTTGGGATAGTTCCATAGTTTGGCTATTGTAAATAATGCTGCAATTAACATAGGAATGTGTATATCTCTTAGAATTAGTGTTTTTGTATTTTGGGGGTAAATACCCATTAATACAATTCCTGGACCATAGGTTAGTTCTAGTTTTAATTTTTGGAGGAACCTCCATACTGGTTTCCACAGTGGCTGTGCCAAGTTGCATTCCCACCAGCAGTTCCTTTTTCTCCACATCCTCACCAACATTTGTTGTTTCTTGTGTTTTTTATTTTAGCCATTCTGAGAGGTGTCAGGTAATATCATTTTGTGGTTTTGATTTGCATTTCCCTGAGGGTGAGTGATATTGAGCATCTTTTCGTTTGTCTAATATCTGTATGTCTTCTCTTGAGAAATGTCTGTTCTTGTCCTCTGTCCATTTTTAATTGGATTATTCATTTATGGATATTGTGATATATATGTTCTTTACATATTTTAGATATTAACCCTTTTCAGATATGTCATTTGCAAATATCTTCTCCCATTCAATAGCTGTCTTTTAGTTTTATTGATTGTTTCCTTTGCTGTGCAAAAGCTTTTTATTTTGATGTAGTCCCAATAGTTTATTTTTGCTTTTATTTCCCTTGTCTCAGGAGACATATCTAGAAAAATGTTGCTTCAGCCAATATCAGAGAGATTATTGCCTATGCTCTCTTCTAGGATTTTTATGGTTTCAGATTTCACATTTAGGTCTTTAATCCATTTTGAGTTTATTTTTGTTTATGGTGAAAGAAAGTGGTCCAGTTTCCTTCTTTTGCATGTGGCCCATCAGTTTTCCCAACACCTTTTTGGTAAAGAAACTGACTTTTTCCCATTGTATTTCATTGCACCTTTGTCAAAGATTAATTGACCATATAATTGTGGGTTCAAACATATGTGTAATCTTAGGTTGAGATTTAATAGGATTACTAATTTCTGCCTTTTTTTTTTTTTTTTTTTATCTTTAAGTGTGTGATAGTAAAGAAAATAACTAGTACATTTGGTCACATTGTGCTGATCTACTATTAAGGTGACAGCAGTTCTTCCTAGGACTCCTTTCAGTGAGACTATACCCTGCACTTATGAATTTCACAAGGTTTCTTAGTTTTGTTTTGTTTTGTTTTCCCTCCCCACTTAGGTGGGACAGGATGGATAAAGTTGGCTGAAGTTGAGTATTTCCCTTCCCTGGGGTCAGTTAGGCTCTGATAAAACCTATGCAAATTTGACCCAGTTAACTAGTTTCCCCTAAGGCCAGGCCTTGTTTAAAAAAAAAAAAAAATCCTCTAGCCTATTGCAGAATGGTTCCTTTGCCCCTCCCCCTGCTGGAAGCTAAGAGGATTTTTCTCTGATACTTTTACTGTGGGAACCTACTCAAAGTTCTAGTAGTAAAACACAAAGGGTCTAAGTGGCAGAACCTTAATGATGGGTCCCCCTGGATTTTAAAATTTGACTTATCCACACTGAGCTTCCAGCAATTTGTCAGTTACAATCCAGATTTTCCTGCTCTGGCTCTGGTTCCCACTACAGTTTCTGTGCTGAGTCTTCTCTGTGACAACCTGTATTTGCCTGTCTGCCTCCTCAATCTTTGAGACTGTGTCTTGACCTCTCTTATGGATCCAAGGAAAGTTGATATTTCCTTTTGTTCATCATTTTCTTGTTAGAAGGAATGGTGACTTCTAAGATCCTTGCATGTACAATAGAAAACTGAAAGTTCCTCATCCCTGGTTTTATATCATCTGTACAAGATGAACCAAGTATTCATCAATAGAGGTATTCAGATTGAAGTTAATGGTGATATTAACATGACTACAGTAACGAACATGTTTGTACCATGGATTTTTAAAAATTTTACATGTATTTCATTCAAACCTCATAAGAATGTGAGTGTAATATAACATACTATTATTATCTTCATTTTATGAATGAAGGATATGAGGTACAGAGAGTTTAAGATACTTGCCCAAGATCACAAAGTTAATAAGCAGCAATGAAGAATTGTCTTTCAGGCCCTTTTCTGGAAGTGAAGAAAGCATGTACTGGAAGGAAACATCTCCCAGGGATGGAAGCCCAGGACATCTGAAAGGATCCACTAACAGGAACAGCATATGGAAAGTTATTAAGCTTATGCTTTCCTGGATAGACACTACCAACTTCTCCCAACAATAGTTAGGTTGTAGTTATCTTAAAGTAGAAAATATCTGTATCATAAACACCCATTTTTAAGTTTTCATCATTTTCATTTTATCTTAGTTTGGTTTGATAAACTTAACCACAACCTCTGCTCTGGCTTTCCTAGTTGTCTGCTTGGCAGATGATCTTTTACTTGACCCCAGTCACTACCACCTTACTCAGTTATGTAAAAAATACAGACATATTCATGTGACTGTTCACTAAAAACTAGAGGAGAGGCCACATCACTACACATTGAAAGAAAAGACATACCATATCAAGCTCTGTGTGACTCCAGAGAATCACATATTTACTTACAAATATTAGAGAGTAACGTTTATGTGAATCTGTTCCCTCTAATCTGTGCATTAGAGGCACCTAGCCCGCACATAAATGCCCATATTCCTTTTAAATATTTCATCCCCATTCTGCAACTAAAATTGTTTGCCTTCCCATATATTTTGACCTTGAAGTATATCAGTTTTATAAGGATACTAGTAGGATTCAAATATAACTGTCATTTATTGAGTTATCTCTGATATACACACGCAAATTCCATCCCCATTTTCCCCTTCCCCATTTAACAAGTCCTTTGAAACTCTTCATGTCTAGCGACTCCTACTGTGACTTTATTGACATATCTTTTCTCATGTGTTCTTCTCATCAACCTTCAGAGGAAGAAACCAAGCCTCAGAGAAGTTGAGGGACTGACCCATAGTCATGTGATCGTAGCCTGAGTTTTGCCCCAAGCCATGCAAAAACAAATCCAGAGAAATATGAGAACAGAACCAAAAAGAATAGTACATAATATTCTAAATACTAGGTATGCCCTAATCTGTTTGAACTGTGTAGTATAGTTAGGACAGGCTGGTCCCATTTATCCAGGCAAGCTGCTTTGGTATAGCCAGTAAACTGTATATCTGGAAATATGAAAGCACCTATGAGTTGATCTGAGCTATCTCTCTCTCAGCTATTAGAGGTTTTCTTTTCCCTGCAAACAACAATAAATTACAGTTAGAATATGTATGAACAGTATAGAGAAAGCATGTAGTACAAATGCTTCCATCCTCTTTTATGTAATTTATCATGGTTTTCTTTTCCATTGAGCCCTGAGGTTGCTTCAATATTCTTCTTAACACAGGACTCCAAGCACCACTACCAATTGATCACAGTTAACAATTCAAGATGAAAGCAATTTTCTTCTCTGGTTTAAAGTAAGTCTTCATCATTATAAACAGGTCAAGTACTATTTTTGTTTTTAGAGAGATTTACATATTAAAAGACCACATGTGTGATCTGTGTATGTTTAGGATCACGTAGATGCTCATTATCATAAAGGAAATAGTCTGACACCATGTAAGAGGTAGTTCAGTACATACACAGCCTGGGTAAATTTTCCATTACCAAACAGCATCTGTGCCCTCTTATCAGAAGTTAAATGCAGCCACTTGCCACTTGTTTTCCTTCTATGCCCTTCAGTAAAGGAAGGAAGGTGAGAATCAGAACTGTATACCACTGGGATCCAGAGAAAATGAGTCATACACACCTGAGCACTATGAGCTCCAACCTAGACATCCTCTCTTGCTCACTCATCCGCCCTTGCCTGTATACCCAAAAGACACAAGGAGAGAGTTGAAGTCTTGAAGGAGCTCCCCAGAAGAAATCCTTTAGCAATACTAGCTGGAGTCTTAATCAACTGACAAATTCCCTCAGGCTTTTTAGAAAAGTTAGGCAAGGTCTGAAGATAAACCTCTAATAAAAATTAAGGTGATTATTCATTGCAGTACAATAGGAGAATCAACATTTCCTGGTAGACAGCAGGGAATGGTATACCCAACAGCTGTGCACTAACATTGAAGCTCTCCCATGGGTGTTTTCAAGCCTCAGTAGGACAGTGATAAGGGGAATGTGTAGCTTTTGATAGCTCAGGTGAGTCGGTCAAAACCAAAAAATCACACTTCAAAGGGTTGTCTGCATTAAGAGAAGCACAACAAAGGAGGAGACGAGAGAGGGCAGCCCTACACTACCAACTGTATCATGGAAGCCCTTCTTATCATTCTGCTCCAGTCCCTGTGATTATGAGGAGGGAGTGAATGCATCCACTAATCAGGGCAGTGTGGTGTGCTATTCACAAGCTCATAACTGGCAGTAAAACAGAAAGGCCCATGTCTGCTCTGCTGAGTAATTTCCACACTGAGGCCCTGAGCAGAGATGTCGTGTCATTTGTAACATCTGCCTTGGCATCCAGGAGCCAAAGTAAGCTAGTTAGGGAGTTTCATTGCTTCTTTCTCCCTCCTCTTATGACAAGTCTAAAGGAGTCAGGGTTATTTATTAAAAACAACAACAACAACAACAACAACAACAACAACCTCGTCTGAGCTCTTCAGAGAATTGTCGTTTTGGTGCAGGTGAGACAGAAGAGTGTACCAAAGGCTAGGGAGACACACTGACCCATTATTTACCCAGCAAAGAAGGGAGAACAGCATCAGGTGTGGATGGAGAAACTTTCAAGCATCAAAGCAGGAACTGGGAGATGGGGGCAAGGGGATGGTCTTCATAACGGCACAGGGGGTAAGACTCAGTCTTCAAGCCTCATTAGTTTTCTGGCTCTTCACAATTTCTTGGATAGTGAGAATGGATTATTATATATATATATATATATATATATATATATATATATATATATGAGAAATGGCAGAACCCAATACCAACTGCTAACTGCAAGTGTAGTTGGCATGTAACTGGCCTTAACCTTTTCTAATTACCCTAAAACCAAGGTCCTAGACTACCTCTTAATATGCATACAAATTACCCAGGGTTCTTATTAGAATGAGGATTTTGATTCTGAAGTTCTGGGGGAGACTGTCTACAGCTTCCAGGTCATATCTATACTGGTGGTCTGCCCCTTGCCCTCCTCTGGAGCGAAGTACTGTGAAACACCTTTCCAGGCCATGGCAGGGTTTCTTTAAAAGCCTTTACATGTTTTCCCCTTGTTACTATGACTTCTCTTTGAAAAAAGAGGAAGCAAAAAGGTCTCAAGTGCACAAAAATCACATAATGCAACAGTGAGTCTCATTCCTCAAGTGGATGGGAGAAACAAAGCAGACTCCATCCAGGTTTAAATGGGTATAGATGATCATTTTCTAATGAGTTTGAGGGTGAAGTAAATCTGTATTAGATATAATGCCCAAGCCATACACCTGTGCAACAAATTGCATATCTAGAGAGCCCAGAGAAATTGGAGAGTAGAAATATGGAAGCTCTTAACAATTTGCCACTTAAGAAGTATGTCCAAGTAACACAAGGAGAATCAAAGCCATTAGCCAGTCTACCTAAAAATTAAAATTAAATCCCAGGGACCTTTTATTACAGTTTCTCTTGGCCTTGAACCATATCGTGACTACTGACTCTTTTTTTGGTACAGGGCCCTGAAGTATATACAATAGAACATACAAACTGTGAAGAAGACATAGAATATGACATCAAGAAGCCTGCTGAAAGGCTAGGGAATGGAGTACCTAATACACATTTTTCATTTGACATATTTCCATTTTTGTACTACAAAATTTTTGCAGGGCAATTATTGTTTCAGTATTTCCTAAAAGGCTGACTACATATAACAGCCAGTGCTATATTAAAGGTTTGCTGCACCAGGATTGCCAAATAATAAAAATTTTAATCACATTTTTACCAAATGATCCCACACTGAAATGGTTTTCAACTTTTCCATTACCCTTTCTATATCCCAAATACTACGTGTTAATCGTGCATGGGTTCTGCCTCATAGCTTCTCTGAGAAGTTCATCAGTATTTCTCTTTCCATTTTACAGATGGGAGGACTGGGCAGAGAGAAGTTAAGTGACCGCCCAGAGCAAGAGCTGGAATCAGAGACTGCCCAGGCCCTCTACTCTCATCCTTAACCACTGAGACATCCTGGCTCTGTCACTCTGACTTCCTGCACACACCAGGCCTGCCAACTACTTTAACAGCCAGTGACAGACGAATCATTATGAGCTGCTATGTAGGGAAAAGAAAATATAAGCCAGATTCTCATCCTATATAACTCTAGGGGAACTTTAAATTGCCAGATGTCAATCTGGAACCTTTCCTGAGTGCTAAGCTCTCATGCACAGATGGGAAAGCACGATTCCCTATAGAGGGTTGAACTTTAAGGATATACTCAAGGTAGACCTCAAGTCCAGAACACAGGAATGGCACATCGCTCTCCATGGGTTGAAAGTGGCCCCTTGCTAGATGTCTTTTAACATTTCCAGAGTCCAAATCTCATCTCCTGAGATGCTCTATCCAGCTCATTTGCCTGTGAGTCAGAGCATGGTGTTGGAAATATAATGGGCTTTGTTGTTGTCATACTTGGATTTGTATCTTGTCCCTACCTCGCATTAACTGTGCGACATTGGACAAGCTATTGGACCTTGCTGGACCCCACAGTCCTCAGGTTTCAAAATTTAAAGCTTCTGGAAGCATTTTCACAGTGATACCATGAGAGTTAAATATGACCACACAACTGATAAGCTGCTGGTACATAACAGATAGCAAATGCCCTATTCTCTCATTCTTTGTTAATATTCATGGAAAAAATATCTGGAAATATTTGACAAAGAAAAATAATGCTAATATATTAATCCCATTTAATAAGTATTCGCTCAGGGTCAAAAACGTATCAACAAGTTATCTCATAAAGAAGCAAGGTAATTGAGATAAATTAACTGGAAAAATAGAATACCAAAAAGGGGTTAGTTAATTGTCCTCAA
Source organism: Canis aureus (assembly GCF_053574225.1). Lineage (NCBI taxonomy): Eukaryota > Metazoa > Chordata > Mammalia > Carnivora > Canidae > Canis > Canis aureus. Next base: position 8,832,867 of record NC_135619.1, on the reverse strand, counting down.
ATAAATGAACTGTTTTCATTCAATAAATTATGGCTTCCTATTAGTTTTCACCTCTACTGAAAGACGCAGTGAAATGTGTTCAGAATCAAGTAACGCATGAAGAAAAAGCCTCCTAATAATAATGGTTAAAATCTGGAAATTTTTCTAGAGAGAATTCCCAGAGATTTATGGAAAGGCAGATATATTCCCATTTTCGGCCAACAGAATCAATGAAAACCTGGAGTTACAATAACATTCTTAAATAATATATGACAAATAGAGGGAGTTGTTCAATTAATTAGAAAAGTATGAGTAAGAAGAAAGGATTCACAGAGATTGTCTAATATTGAGAAGAGAGAACAAGAGTAATGATATTGTAACTAGCCCTTGACCTCATGTCAAAAAAGGGGATGGTGAGTTATTCTATAACTAATCTCCTTACCTTAGATAAAGTATATATTTGGTCTTCAGTCTCCTCATATAAATGGGATTGTTGAGTTAACTTATTTCTAGGATAACTTTAAGGAGTTGGTTTTTCTCTGATTTAAAAATGTGTCTAGCATTACAAAATAAGAGGACATTTTTATACTTTTTTTAGAATCAGACATACTTTGCAAAATGAAGTATGTCTGTAATATAAATTTCCATCTATCTAAAATGACCAAACTACTCTTCAGTCAGGCAAGATGATGGATTCAAGGTCGTGGTGCACAGCACATTGCATCTATGCCTGCCACCACATTCAATAAAACTTTCCAGAATAAAATAATGTACAACCAGATAATCTCAGACATTAGCTCTGCAATTTGATCAAGTATCCATTGAGCAAACCTACTACATGGCAGCCAGTATATTTATTATTTGTAGTGGTATTCGGATATGAGATGAGTACCCAATCTAATTCTTTCAAAGTAATTTACTTCCATTCACTCTAGAATTTTCCCAGTACTCTCAAAGGCAAATGAAATGGGGTGATTTTGGATAATAGAGTAAGAGCTGCAAAGGACTATTTGCTGACCTTGGTCTGCACGTTTGTCTCTTCCGTGGCAGATACTCTTAGGGAGAAAAGTCAGGATGAACTGGAGGATTTGTAAGATTCTGAAAGTAGAGGAGACCTCTCTCAGCCTTTAGGGAGTGGGAAGTTGGAGCAGCAAAGCAAGTCACATTACCTATGTTAACTTGGAGAAAAGAAAATAAATTTTCTATTACATGTAGGCATGTAGACCTTGTTAATAAACAATCACTAAATTGCTAATAACTCTGCCTATGCTGAAAAAGGTGAAACGGACAAGGATGAACAGGAGAGATGTCTGCAAGTAGGTTTTCATGGACATTTGACATGCAGACTGATTTTCAAATGCTTTGACTCAGAGGACTCAGAAAGTAAAGGCAAGGAACAAGTAGGTGTATAGGGCGTCATTTGAGTGGGTGAGTGAGTCATCCCATAGGTTCCTTTCCTGCAAATGGTATTGTCACAGCGTCTGCTTAAGTTATTTGATCCAAGCTTTAAAAGGAAACATAGCAAGTCTTCCTTTCAGAAAGGAGAGCCTCAGGAGTTGAACAGAAATTACGGTTTCTTTTCATCAACATTGCTACAAGCCTTACTGCCACCAGCACTAATTACTGCAGCTCACAAACCCTGTGCTCCTTCTTCAGTTTTAAGGCTTCAAGAATACTCAACGCTAAACAGTGGAAATCAAACACTGATGTCGGCTTTTTGCTCTCATTTTAAGATGCATTATATAAAAGGGAGAATCCTTATCTGGAGCTACAGGTTTTAACACACCATAGGTCTAAATTAGACCTCTCTTTGAAGCTTAGTAACAGAAAGGTAGATGGGAACACAGAGCTGAAAGCGCTGCAGTACCTGTGGTGTTAAGGGGGTTAGACAAAGATGAGCATGATCGGAAAGGCTGTAGACACTAAACAGCTGTGTTTATTTGGGGAAGAAATGTCCATTGTTGAGAATGGTTCCTTGAGATTCATTCCTAGGAATGAGGTCCATCAGGAAGTCAGGTTAGCTCTTCCTGGGAGGAAAAGATTTCCCCTCATGAGAAAAAAATAACTCTTTTAATCACGAAGCTGTTGAAGGTAGAATTGCAGCAAGTGTTAAACAAAAGAATTGTCCGTCATCTGACATTTGCAATAATACTCTTTAGCCTCTTCTTCCTCTGTGACAGCATATCCTTCTGTCTATATACTTCTCATAATTTCCATGTTCCGTACTCATCATCTCTCTACTGGTCTGTTCTCTTTCCTACTCATTATTCATTATAACTTTATTTCAGAGCCTGCTTTAGAAAAAATGTCAATATATATGTGTTGCATAGATACTTTGCTGCTTTTCATTTTTAAGATTCATTTTAATTCTAAAGACAACAAAATATTACAGAGTTAAGAATGTAGAGGGACTAAATCATCCATAACCTCACCACTCTAAGCAGCAAATACTATTTTGGGAAATGAATACTTTTTGGAGGAAAAGCAAATCTAAAATTAAATATCATTTTACATCTTTAGGTAGAAAACATAAAATCATTCTCAGAGCGTTTTTAAAAATATATTTCCTATATTTAAATTTCCTTAAAAGCCATAACACTTCATCAAGATGTCTTAAGTGGGTGAAGATGATCTCATTTAGCAGATGAGGAAAAAGAAAGAGAGCTTCGTACAACTGTTTCAATGACAAAGAATGGATTAGATTTAAAATGATCCTTCCAGTTCAGGCTCAAATGGTGGTGACATACTTTCACTGCATGGGCTGAGAATGGGTTTAGAATTGTTTCTTGTATCAAAAGGTTGTACTGAAAATTGCCCTGAAAATATTTTCTAAATTGTAGGCCTGATGAAAATTCTTTGAGGGATATGTTTTTATTTATTTATTTATTTTTTTATCAGACTCCAGTTTTCCAAGGTGAATATAAGAACAAAGAATATCCAAGGAGCATCTGGACTCTTCAGACTTGAGATTCATATGCATTTCATTTTCTCCATATTGGCAGGTAAGATCACAGGATTGTGTTTTCCAGAGGCATTATACAACACTTCATGAGCAGTGTAGACAATTGTAATCTGACTGTACATTTTTCTTAATTTAGAGTTGATGTGAAAATAGTGGATATTATTAAGCCAGTAGTAAGCTAGATATTTTAAAATAAGATTTTTTTTTTGCTCTTGTACTCTAAAATGAAAACAAGAAAAAATCCCCAAAATGAATTTTTAATGTTTCATTTGCCCAGAGCATTGTGGTTACTATAAATAAAACAGTTAAACAGATATGATTTCTAAACTCCTGGAGTTTGGTGAAGGTAAAAACGGTTTCGAATTCAAAATAATCCTTCCTCATCACAGATCAGATGATTGAGTCTCATGCTTCCTGTTGGTGTTTAGTAGACTTGGTGATCTCAGACCAGCACAGCATGATTAGTCCAAAAAAAAGGGTCAGAGGAGAAAAAACAGGTGTTTTTTCCTCCCATAAATGATAAAAATTATTTCTCCACATTGCTCATGTAAATTCATTCAAAGTAATAAAAAACAATTATTCAACTAGCCCATTTTGAGTAGTTTGAAAGGAAGAGGAGAGTAGGTCAATCGCTGTGCAGAGAACATTTTTAGAGCTAGAGTTGGTTTTCACCAGATTTCCTTACGAAAGAGCTTTTGTCTTACTTATACCAGGGCCCATACTCTGGGGAAACTACTTCATAGTCGGATGAGAAAGCCCACCATTGAAACTTATTCCTCAAACCAAATATGTTCACTCTTTGAGGATTCTGAACTCATGTTTAGCTGATGGCCTGACTAGATTTGTCAGCCCCTAGGTGGCATTCCATTTGTTCTATATATGATCCTAGTTACTCTCATGCCACATACCTTGCAGTTAAATCATGCACGGAATGGAGCTGATGAGTGGGTCTGCTGCCCCAGCATGATGTGTGGCCTTGCAGGAAAGGGGACCCAGTACCATCAGTTTCAAAACAAAGCAGCAGAAGCACTGTAGATACTTAGCCGCAGTTGACAAAATATGTGTCTTAGTCATTAATCTTGGTCTCTGGTAGAGGATTTCTAGGTAAGAGTGATAAGAGGAATGGGTTTCTTTGACAGTCTCTGGCCTATAAGAATTTTCATAGTGCCCAAATTACTGCTACACTCAAAACATTTCCTCTTTGCCTTACCATAGTGACAACTCCAAGCTTTTAAATTAGAACATTATTTCAGGAATTCCTTGCAGCTCAATGCATATCGTTTGGGCTGGTAACAAGTTAATACTTAGCCACCCATTTTTATATGAATGATTATTCAAATACTAATATGTGCCAGGCATTCTGCTAGTCATTGTGGAAAAAATAAATAAATGATACCAGTAGCAAGAATGATGGTGTAGCATAAGCACTGTAACTAAGAAATACCCAGGTATAGAAGAGTGGCAAACTGCTAGAGGAATTAGGAAAAATAACAGAGAAAGTGATACTTAAGCCAAGTAGAGACAAAGGTGGTCATTCCAAGCAGTGGGAAGTCTATACATAAAAAGACAGAGGTGAAAGAGCATGAAGTAAGTGAGTCCTGAGGAGTGGAACATAAAGTAGTTTGTTCCAGACAGGATGGTACATGATGGTCCCAGAAGATTGCTTAGGGAAGGCTCTGAGGAGAGTGGAGAGATGAAAGAGCCATCTGGCATGGATAGAAAAGAATGGAAGGACCAAACTGCCCTGCCAAAGTGGTAGAACACTATGGAAGCCAGAGAGTGTCTGGATCAGACTCATATTTGAGAAAGGTTTTACTGCAGTACGGAAGGTGCGTGGAAGGGAGGCAAGACGAGACATAGCAATGCCAGCTAGGAAGACATTGCACCAGAACAAACTGCAGGTGATCAAGGCAAGATAGGGAGGTGATGGCAAAGTTGAAGAAGTATTTTAGAGCTGGCATCACTGAGACTTAGTAACAAATTGGATATGGTTGATTCTAGGGTGAGGTCCAGATTTCTGGCTTGGGAGCAGGATATAAAAGGCATTCCATTTTAGACTGATTGAGCTTGATTTGCCTATGAGATATCCAGTTAGAGAAGTCTATTAGGATATATTATATATGAGACTAGAGCACAAGAATGAGGTCCAGTCCTGAGATAGATAATGGTGAGTCATCGGCATATAACCTAAATTGAAGAGTCTTTAGCTACTTAAATGTGATAGGCCCAGAGAAGACATTTTAATTAATGGGAGATGAGACAGATAGAGAACGTGAGATACTGTACCACCGTGAGGTTGAGCCAGAGCACTTTCCAGGTTGGTTCTCTGGTCTCCATGCATTCACTATCACAACTTAGAACCAGGCAGCAGACCATCTCGGAGTGGGGTAAAAATCTAAGGCAAAAGCTACAAGAAAGTTATCCTCCTCCCTTGAAAGTCACTCTAAAGTTCTAAGACTTCACCAAACTTGTTCATAAATAAGAGGTTGTAATGATCATGGCACCCCTAGGAAATACTTCCCCATGTCAGTCAGAGAATTGAACAGTGAAGCTTATGGGCAGGATAGAATGTAGCGAAGAGCTCTTCCCTTCTGTACAAATGGATCATCTTGTTCTGGCCACTTACAAGTCTAAGACAGTAGTTAGGCAGTCTCTGGCCCAAACCTCAGCCTCAAGGACTGCTCCTTCAGTGTTCTAACACCTTGCCTTTGAATCCAACCTGGTTTTCAGTCTGCAAGTGTATCTATTAAAAAAACTTATATATCTAGAAGATGCCATGCTTTAAGAACTTACCATGAATTACCTGGATGTGACAGTGGCAAAAGTCCTGGATTTGAAGTCAGAACATCTCATTTTGATATTCTGACCTGCCACTCGTTAGATCTAGAACTTGGATAAGTCATTTTCCTTTTCCAGGCCTCTATGCCCAAGCTTATAATAAATGACAGGGTTCAATGAGATAATCCCTCAAATTTTTTTCTCTAAACATTTCTGTATGAGATTGAGTTGATAGCCAGATACAAGTAAATATTTATTCATTTACCACCTCAGTTATCTAGTTATTTATTCAATGAACATGTATTAAACACACATTTGGTGCTCCAGGGATGTACAAATAAATAAGGAACTGAGAGACTAGTAGAACTTATATATATTTTTTTCCCTTAGGTGAAAATATATTTTCTCAAAAACTAATTCTTCAGGTCACAGGTCCTTTTTTTTATGAGCCAGGCTTGGCACATGGGGTTGCAGGTTCTTGGAGAGGAGAAAAAGCATTTATTGTCCAAAGTGATATCCTGAAAAATTAATCTTGAAACTGCAGATGCTGAGGGTCACAACATAACCACACTTTGGGGGACTTTTAGCAAAGAGTAGTACCAATAGATTACAGTTAAATAGATATCCTGGCAACAGAATGATCTAAAATAGCAAGACTACCTTTTAAGATAGTCAGAACATAGAAACTCAAAGGTACAAGGGAAGGATAACCATGTGGTTTGGGTGTCTTTCAGTGGATGTGGAGCTATGTCTAGATATATGTGTCTAATGTGCATGAATCCGTCTAGTAGAGACAATTTCACATGGTAGATGGGGCTAGTATGTACCTCCTGGAGCATCCTCACTCTTTCCCAGATCTTTTTCACCTGTCTAATCCAATAGAATACAAATTAAGTTTCTGTGAGTTATAAAGGTAACTTATTTTAGGAAAAGTAAGATACAGGGGAGAGGAACAAAGGCTAATAAGAGAGAGAAAGATTAACTTTTGAAACCAGAATCATCTGAGTGGGGTCATCTGTGCCTCCTTCATCTTCATCCTCAGCCAGTAGATGTGTTCATGACTTATATTAAACCAATTAGACTATATTTCTTTGACTATTTCCTTCTATATTTAGAAGTATCAGAGAGAATGACACATGCATGGCAAATAGTTGATAGAGTCACCCCCATTGAAAGCCCTGGTAAAAAATGCCCTTTCATTTGGCTCCCTTGGAACAACTTTAGATCCTACTTCCCCAGACCCCATTCAGCCCTGTCATCAATTCTCTGATCTGTCCTGTAATCCTTCAATAAATCTCTCATCTGCTTATGGTAGACAATCTAGTTTTCTCTTAATCATATTGTTATTGACTAAATGTTTGTATCCCCTCAAAATTCATGTGTGAAATCCTAACCCCCAATGTGATGGTGTTAGAAGGTGAGGCCTTTGGGAGATGATTAGGCCATAAGGGTGAAGCCCTCATGAGTGGGATTAGTGCCCTTATGAAAAAGACTTACAAAAGACTGCAGAGAGAGTGCTAGCCTCATTCTACCATGTGAAGACATGATGAGAAGTCAGTACCTTGGAAGTAGGCTCTCACTAGAATTTATTCATGCTGGCACACTGATCTCAGGCTTGTTGTTTGGAAGCCACCCAGTCTATGGTACTTTGCTATAGCAGCTAAAGCTGACTGAGGACATATGAAGTAGATAGAGCCTCCTCCATATATCACTCAGGACAATTAGCCCTTCTTATTTAGAGGAAGATCAGAAAATACATTCAAAGTGGACTTGGGAGACAAAATAAATGGTCCTTCACTCTCTTACCTATGTGTGAAAAAGAAGAGTGAAATTTGGACTCCGCAAAGGTCTCTTTAATTGAAAGCTTATCATAGGACATCTCTGTTTTAAAGAGATTGGTACTGAAACAGAAACTTTTCAACAGTAGGGTGGTTTCAACCTGGCCCAGCTAATGTCCAAGTGCTACTGCAAGCAGATTGATTTCATTTGCCCCAGTGCCCCTCTCTCTTTCTTAGTAGCTAAAGTAGAACTTCTAGAAGATATCCTCAGCTTCTGCTTTGGTTCTTGAATAAAGGGATTCCATTATCTTCTACTCTTTCTTCAGCCTTGTCTACAAGTCATTTGTTACATTACTGCATTTCCTGAAATTTAGCAAATTCTTGAAAAGAAAGATTTAATCTTCTCAGGAGAAGCTGGAGAAGATTTATGGACGCCTATTCTTAACATGTCAAAATGTGGCTTGGCTGCTAAATTTACTGGGACCGCCTACACAGCTGAGGATTTCTGTGACTCTGCTGGAAATAATGGGTTTAGAAGGTAACCAAATAGCATTAGAGAAAAATATTTGAGAGAAAACAGATTTTTAGGTTGCAGAAGGACTTCTTATTTTATAAAAGAACATTACCATTTTAAGAGCTCATTAGGTTGTTTTCCCTTATGTTTGACCCCAAATTAGAGATTGGGTTTCTTAATTTTCACTTCTAAAAATCAGCTGTAAGATATTGGGTAACTGGAGTTTCCAAGTCTTCAAATGCCACTCAAAGTGGAAGCATTAATTCTTATTATTATGTATTATTATGGAATAAATGTAATGTTGTTAGGTTGCCTTTTGTATTCTTTATTTTTTCTCTGCTTAATCATTATAGGTAATTTAAAAATATTTATTTCTGCAAGTGAACCTCTAGAAGTATTTTACTATCGTTAAATAGAAAAGTAAAAGCCTAATTACTGTATGTACTGAACATTCTTCTGTGGTAGTAGTTTCTCCACTCTTTTCATATCTTTGTTCTGTTTATTTAACACAATTTCTCCCATATATATTGGCCTTCCCCCACCTCCATTTCATGGAAGAAAATGGTACTCTGTTATACAAATGTGCTCACTATTCCCTTTGAAACTATAGTCAGTCAGTCCCCGCAGAAAGAATAGGTAATGAAATTCTATCTCTCAAGTGTGTGTAGACATATCAATCACTTTAAGTGGAAACAATCATTCCTCTGCCATTTGGAGCCAACATTTTTGAACACAGAAGCAGCACAGTTGCTTTCTGTTACTAAAAATAGTCTTTCCATAGAATGCTTAGGTTTACCTTCCAACCACATTCTGCACAGGTCAAGAGAAGCAGATTTTCTGATAGCATTTGATTTGAGCAAAGGGAATGATAAAAGGTGCATTCTGTAATCTGGGTTTAGAGCCGCTGGAGGATGTGGGTCCAGTGGAGGTCACCCAGCTGAGGCACACTGTAGCCCTACCACCCCATTCCCTACACCCCATTCCCTATCTCTGCCTAGTTTGGTCCGGAAGTAGGACTTCTTTCCATGCTGTACCCTCCTAGTCCTCCAGACTTGAAATCCAGCATTGTTTTCCTCCCTTCCACAGAAGCAAAAAGATTTTGGATTCATGCTGTCACCTTTTTCTCGTCAGACGCACTACGCTTTTGTCTTGCTCTCGGTATTTTAGGGACCTGACACCAGAAGATACAAAAGATAAGGCATTCGACCTCTTTCATTGCAACGGCTCCCATCCTTCATACCAGCTCTACCTACCATAAACTCAAATACCCACTCCTGTTTGAAATGCTGTTGGCTAAAGGCATGCTGCTGATGAATGAGAGAGTGTGTTAGCACAAGGCATTCTCCTTACAGCGAGGTGCCGCTGCATCTACCCAGGGCATTGCTGCTGTGAAGCCGATCGGCTCTCGCTCCCAATCCCCAGATACAGAGCACTATCAATGCAGAAATATTAAAGAGAAAATTAATAATTTATTTTAAAAATTCATTTGCAGCTGCTCTTCAGTGAATTAATTACTTTTTTGTCTTTCTCCTCTTATTCATTCCTTTCTCTTGCTAATGCTCAAGTTGGAACTAGCAAGAGGAAGTAAGTAGGGTTGGAATGAGTGGGAGTCTGGTGCTGCGAGAACAGAAAGCTCAAAGAAGGTGGGTTCTTGTGGGTGCCCTGAGGGACCTGACAAGAGAAAAGGAATAGGTTAAACTTAATCCCATCCTCTTCGTCCCCAAAGTAATAGGAAACCATGTTACCATGGTATATGTTCTATTTAGTATTTCAGGAGAGGGGAAAATTAAAATCCAGCAAGCAAAAGTCCCAAGTTATTAAAAAAGATTAATCTGTTGTTTATCACTACATCTTCTATGCAGTTGTCTTCCCTGTATGCTCATTAAAATAGTTTGGTCACACAGACAAAATGAAGGCGTACTATCGCATAAGTGTTAATGGAGCTCTTGTACTGATTTACAGAAGGGTTGGCATAGGTGCAGCAAATTTTGCGTAACACTTGCTTATCACAACTTGCCAGGTGACACTAAGGTAACACTATGGCAAGGTTCAAATCCATAGCCATTTTAGTCATTTTCTGAGCTAGCATAGAAAACTCAGTCCGAGAAATTTCATTTACCAAACCCCAGACTGGGGCAAAGCAGATGCTTCCTTCCATGTTTAAAACATTGATGGGACAGGGAGTCCGCTTCCATCATGCCAGCCCAAGCTACCATTTTAAACCTTGAAGAAAAAAAAAAAAAAAAGTGCTTTTTAATCTACCTTATTCTAAGTAGCCATTTTAATGGGAGAAATAACCTTTGTACTGATGAGATTTGAAAACGAATATAACGGCAAAACTGAATTTTTCTCTAATAATCTTCTCTGTCTGGCACAGGAACCATAGCCATTTGAGTACCAAATGATCCCCTCAGGAACAAACAATTTCCGTGGGTGTGATGGGATGCTCTGCTGTGTGTATAAGCAGAAAGAGGGATGAAGTTGAGGATGAAGATGGAGAGAACTCAGTATTTAGTTTTTTTCCAAAAGATCAGAGACAGGGAAAGAAAAGAAAAAAGTACAGGGAGGACAGAGAGAATTAAAGCCAATATTGATGACGTCAGGGGCAGAGACTTCTGTTCTGTCCAGTACACACACACTATCACCATGAGAGTCTTTTCACTCCTCTCTGAGGATTTGTCTAGCTTGTGTCACCATTCTGTGCCCCACTCTGTCATAAAGAATCATTTACCATAGCTTTCCCAAGACCTATGTAGGAGCTTATCAGCTAATTCCAAGTTTGTTCTCTGAAGGTTGGAATGGGACAACACTATCTACAAATTGCATTTTATGTAGTCTTACCTCTGAGTAAAGAAACAATACTCAAAAAACAAAAACAAACAAAAACAAACAAACAAAAAAAACCGAAACAAACAAACAAACAAACAAACAAAACCAAACCAATGGCTTTATGACTTCATGTCTCCCAGTACAGTAGGTTGTGGGAATATAGCTGAACATACCGTTATGGCTCTTGGCTCAAATCTCTGAATTGTGTCTTATAAGAAACCAAAATAATCCATCTTTAGGGGCTTGGTAGACAAAATTTGTCCTCTCAACACTGAAAACTCTTTAGACAAGATGAATGTATAATTGCACCAATGTCTGTTTATGTAGCAGTTATAACTTAAAGAGACTTCTCTGAGGGAGACCTGTTCAATATCATTAAGCCACGAATAACCTCCATGCACTCAATATCTTGGTAAACTTCCACTGGCTATGAACACACATTTACTTATCCAGTTTCCCTAGAAATTCCTTTACTTGAAAATTTATCAAAATGTAACTCATCCTATCAGACAATAGGAGCTGAAAATCGACACCTACAATATGCTTCCTTCATTTCAAACAAACCAAGAATATCATTTGATTATCTGATAAATGGTTTGTCTGTTTCATATTATGTAGGTTAAGAGGACATTCTAGTGTTAAATGGAGTAATGGATCAAAACATTTCCCCAACATCTCATGGCAAGAGATTGCACCAGCAACTGGAAATTTGGTAGACATCTTTCCTTCCTCATTCCTTCAGCAAGAACATTTAGAACACTATAATGATTGGCTTTAAGGAATCTTGTGCTTATGAAAAACTAACCTGATTCTGTTTTATGCATTCAGAGTTTGTCTCCTGCCAGACTCTGCATGCCCTGGCAGCTCCTGGAGCCTTTTGACTACCTAGTACTGCCCCCATGTGGGCCAGGAGTGTCACTATTACAAGGAGATACCTGCTTTCCATTTTTGACAGTAGCCAAAGGAGATAAAAGCCGTGATTTCTAATAGTTTTAATCCTATATACTGATCTAAATTTTCAAGAGAAATAGAACTGTTTTCTGGTCTCTGAGTTAGTTTGAAAAACCTACTAGGCCAGTATGCCTGGAAATAAAGAATAGAGCAGGGAGGATCGGAAAATCTAGGCCAATGTTCTCTCTCACCTGGGATTCTTGTTTTTCTCCGCCCAGAAGGTCAAATCTCAGCTGAATCAGTATGCAGATCACATACACAGCAACTACAGTTCCAGACTAGGGAATGTGCTAATTGGCTCACCCGCCCAAAGAACCAGGGTACCAGGCGTCTGACACACAGCCTCTGAGGGAAGCAGGGCTTAATGCAGGACAAAATGTTCTTGCCTCTCTCTGCACTGTCACCTATCCTTGCTTCTAGCAAATGGTCTGGCCATATGCAGTGGTGACTGGAGCTCTTTTATAATTATTTCTCCCGTCGTAGTCTAATGTGTACGCTTGGGATTTTAGAACGCAATCTAATTCCGAAGAAATTAAAATGAAAGCCAGTACTCCTTCAGCCTTCTTTTTTTATACACTTCTCCTGTAGCGTTCCAAATCGTGCTCTCAATAGTTAATGCATTAAAAAGGTAGGTCAGAAACTTGACATCAGTGTCCTTAAGGCCCTTTTAGAAAGAAAATGAAAAGAAAATGGCCAGAGCTACAGTCCCTACCAGACGATACAATATAAAAAACAGCCCTGTTGGTTACTTGCAGTGTCAGTCCCTCACTATTTCCTCATGATCCCAACTTATAAACCGTTTGACTGTTTTCTGGAAGAGATGGAATATTGTAGAGAAGGAGTATAGAGTCTCAAGAGAGAGAGCACCTGCCCAGTTCCAGGAAACCATGATATCCTTAGTGCTCTTTTTGAACAGGAAGCCATCTTCCCAAATCGTATGCTGTCCATGGAGCTGCTGTAATAGGACTGGGAACAAACTACAGCCATCAGTTCTTGATTAACTCTGATAACTTACCCTGGCTAATGAGGTGGAGGTTTTTCATGCTTCCACCGCCTAATGTTGCTCATTAGATGTACACTTATTGAATATTCAGATAATTGTGGTAGTCATAATAGTGGTAATGATGGCCACGTGATGACATGATGAAGAAGGCATCCTTGAGTCGAAAGGGTTTTATTTTTTCGAAGCAAGTCAAAGAGCTCACTGTACTGCTGTGAGCCATGTCCAGAGCATGTAAAGACTATTAGGTGTTCCTTTGCTGTATAATGTTTTTAATAAACTAAAAGTAATCACCTAAAAGATTTTTTGAGATCACCTGGGTACCCAAAAGAACTGCTAATTCTCAGATGACACAGATACTTTCTCCAGATTTAAGTTTGTATTTTGACCTGAAACTAGAAAAAAAAGCTTTGTGTCAGCATTGTAATTTACATTCTGCTTCAATTCCTTATTTATGGTAGTGAGATTTTAGGTCAAATACCCTTGTGGAGCCAACTACCTTATATTAAATAAAGCCTTCAGCCTCCACCAAATAAGACTTTTTTTAAAGCAGGTCTGCCGCTGAAAATTCTTTCTTGCCAGTATTTTTCAACTTTTATGTTTGTCTTTTATGAGTCTCCAAGTTTGGGGCAGGGTGAGATGTGAAGATGTCTGAAAATTCAAGGCAACTTGTATTTTGTAAGACTCAAAAAGATTTGATAAGAATATGAATTGTCAGTTTTGCTCATCACTCAGTTCTAAAATCTATACTCAAAACCTTTCATGTCTGTCTTATCCCTCACTAGCATCAAACATAATAAAATCAAAATAACCTTCTGATAAAAATCAGTTTTCAAAATTTTACCATAGGTTGCTTTTCTGTTTGATTCTTTTTGATCAGCACCAGATATACCAGAAACAAACAAGTTTCTCCCAAATCCCATTTTGTCTCAGCAGTACTTCTGATGGGGGGCGCGCAGGGGGAGGGTGACAAATATGGAAATGATGCTAAGGCATTTCTTCTATTATCTCTTTTAACAAGTTCATAAAAGCTATATCCATGTTGGGTTTATGAATTTTCCAAATTGAAAATAAGATGGATAATACAATAAGATTCAGCTTTTGACTTTGTGGTGATTCTTCTCTTGTGTTAGGAAATTTTGCATTCCTGACAATTCAGTAGCACTATTTTCTCTTTAAAGTCTAATGTAAGCCTAATGGGCTCATTTAGGCTGATAATGAACAGTTTAGGAATGTTACTCTCAGGTTCCCAATTCTGGTAGGTGACAATAGCCTGTTTGCATTTGCCTTATGTATTTGATGCTACATAGGTAGTGAAATGCAATCCTTTGCTGTCTATACAATTATTATGATGCTTTTGCAACATGATGTGCTCATTGACACTAGTTTACCTTTTGCAGCCCCAGGCTTGCAACCTGGTGGCATTTGAATGTACCTGCTCCAAAGACAGCATTGGTCTTATGACAGCTTTGTGATGTGGAATGAGCTGAAAGCAGGCTCAACTGACCCGATTATAACGATATCCCTGAGTCTGGAGACTCTTCTAGCTACTGATGATCGCTTTTTCTCATATTTGGAAAAGGCTATTACATGGCTAAAAAAAAAAAAAGGCCGAAAGAGAGGGAGAGAGCAAGAGAAAGATCTTTGACCAAGTCTCCATATTATAGGAATTTGTCAGGTATCTTTTATTTATTTGGTTTTTGTCCTGAGTAATAGAGCTAAGGATAGCGGACTACCAGAAATGTATTTATGGTAATTAACTATTCATAGAGACCTGGCTAAAGTTGATGGAAAAGCAACAATGGAATTTCCCATATTTCTACTTTGGAGGGGATTGTAGCTGGGAATCTGATTCAGAAAGATGGCAGAGGAATTGCAGTTCCACTGTTTTTACTTAGAGTATAAGATTGCATGTCTGTGGAGGATAACATGGGTGGCCTGGAGAAGATAATGGACAGTTGTAAAAGTCTCCGACTCCTGCCCCTTAGCACTTCTAAAATCTCCTGATAGTTTGGTGACCATTTTGGAAATTTATCATTTAACTGTTTTAACATTTTGTGACATGTGATATTCAGTGTAATATAAGTGAGATAGGTTTAAGAAGGAACATTCATCTGAAAGGGGAAACCTACAAGACAAGTGTGGACTAAGTACCCCACCCAATAAAGACAAGCCAAATGAAGTGTTTATTCTGTAAAACAAGGGCCTTTGCTACACTTTCCTCCCCGAGATCTAAATTAGTTCCATTAAGTTCCTAACTCCCAAAGAAGTTTTCATTATCTGGGTCCACCTGCCAAAATGAATTGCCATTTATATTTGCCCCAGAAAGTGATAAGCATATTGGGCAAATTTGCTTCACATATACCAGTTACTGTTGATACAGGAGCAGAAATATTGCATAAGATTTCTTTGAAAGGAAGAATAAAATTAAAAACTAGCTACTGAGTACATGAATTTCTCATCACTGCTGAGGTGCCATGAGGACCAAAATTGTTCCTTACAAAGCCACCCACCAGATAGAAGAAGAGGAAAAAAAAAAAAAAAAGAATAACAATTCCAATGTTCAGAAAAAGAAGTCAAGAGCTGACTCTAGTGCTTTCCTTATGTTCTCTCCAGAGCTCTGTGGAGAATATTCTATGCTGGTAATTGTTCCTAATCAACTGGATGAAAGAGAAAGCAAAAATAAGAACTCTTCACTATATATTTAGTACATGCTCAGTTCTCCTCCAAACTAGAGGACACCTAGGAGAATCTTAGAAAAGATCTTTCTAGACATTTCCTCCCACCTTTTAACTACTCATCCTATTCTTTTTTTAATGTGTATATAGAGTGCTTTAAATACCATCCCTGAAAATGTATGTAGCGTAATAATCTGATAAGGGTATAATCATCATGATAATCTTTAATATTTACTATGATTCAACCATCACCAAGTTCTAGGTGTGCTAGAAAATGGACTTTGAATGAGTAGAACACCTCATCCCACTCACTCTACTTAGAAATTGAGAGTTGGATCTCTCAACTCACTGAGTTATGAAGTTGTTTTCTGACTTGATCAGAATAAGATGGCCCAATATTAATCATAAATAAAAGCATGCTTCAAACAGTGCTTAGGATGGATACTTCCAGAGATCTGACAGAAAAGACCGCTCTTGGTTTTTAATTTATCATGGCCCTTCCTCGCGCAAGGATAAAGTAAGGCCTTAGACCTAGCTCTTATGGACAGACCCTACAATACTAACAAGGAAATGTAGTTTAACTCTTAATCTTTCATTTTTTTAAAGTCGTTTGGACACAAGATAGGTTTACTCGTTCCTGCTTCTTTTCTTATTGTGTGGATAAGTGAAGACAATTACCTTAGCAGCAAATTCATGTAAATTTCCCTACAAAGAAATTCTAAGAGAATTTGAACAAGAAAGGAATACATGCAAATAAATAAAAGCTACATCTTGGGCCCATGGCCTTTGCACTTGTGACATAAATTCTGAAAACATTTCCTCCTATAGCTGTGACCCTAAATTATAACTACACTAAAGGTATCTGCTACGTTCTATGCATCTGTAATCCTCAGATTATAGAATGTCTAACTAGTGGTTGGTGCTCAGTAAATATCTGCTTTAAAAATTAACGCACTGGGACAATGGACTACCTGTTTTATCTTAGTATAATACTGTGTATTGCAGAAGAACCCAGAATCTAGCAGTTAGTTACATCTACCAAATATATAATAACCTGCCTAGTTCTTTAGCAATGCACTAGAAAAAAGCTAACTCACTTCTTTCCTTTCTGCCCCAGACCTTTTTTTTTTCTTTTTAATTTATTCATGAGAGATACACAGAGAGAGGCAGAGACATAGGCAGAGGGAGAAGCAGGCTCTTTGTAGGGAGCCTGATGCAGGACTGGATCCCAGGATCCTAGGATCACGACCTGAGCTGAAGGCAGACCTGCTCTGGTCCATTTTTACAGACCCATCTACTCATATCCGTTTCTAAAGGAATTTAGACTTCTAGGTCTGTGTAGAAGTTCAAAGCTTATTAAAAAAACAAAAAACAAAAAAGTCATTCTAGGGCATCCAGGGTGGCTCAGCGGTTTAGCGCCACCTTCAGCCCAGGGTGTGATCCTGGAGACCCAGGATGGAGTCCTGCTCAGGCTTCCTGCATGGAACCTATTTCTCCCTCTGTCTGTTCTCTGTCTCTGTCTCTGTCTCTGTCTCTCTCTCTCTGTGTCTCTCATGACACATAAAAAAAAAAAAAAAAAAACACCTCATTCCATACCCCAAGCTCTGGATAATGAAACTAGAGCTGGGCATTTGACAAAAGAACTTCTTCCATATACTAATATGATCACCCAGTGATCTGGAATAATGTGGCTCCCTTGAGTAAATGAGATTAGCCAAACATATTTTCAGTCTTTAGAACTTGAATGGAAATAAGAAAAAAAAAATTCCCAGCAAGAAGAGGAAATGACAGAGGGGAACAGACAATGGTAATGATGGTGATGAGGACAGAAGGGTGGGGTAGCCAAACCTCATTAATGGTTAGATCACTAGGAGAAGACCTCCCAAACTGCTGCTGCAAAGATCTTCAGCTCAGAAGTACCTCCATGAGGGCTAATCCTATTATTGATCATGCACTCAAATGTCTTAAGAGAGCCCACTACTTAAGGCACTCCAGATGTATCCTTAAACTGCCCTTCTCTCTAGCTAACTCAAGTGGTACTTTTTTTCCTCACAATTAAGTAATCTGAATGAGAAGCATCCAAAAACATTTTCAAATTTTCCTAGTAAGTTATAGTTTTAACCAACCCTCTTCCTTCAAAGAATGATGAAGAACAAGGAAAGAAAAATGTTAGAAAATAGATAAGGTTTTACTTTTCTTCTAGGATATGTCCAAACTGGTACCTACGGGCTTTCATCTGCTTATTGGTTGCATGTCACAGTGAGCACCAACTTTCTGCATGTCTGAGATGAGTTTTTAGAAACCCAGGAATCATAATTCACCCAGGAAAAACTGTGAGGGTAATTGGTGCTTCTTAGTCTTTACTAACATCCATAATAATAATCTGGGGATATTATTAAGAACGCAAGTTCTGATTTTGCAGGTGTAAATCGGGGCCTAAAAGTCTGCTTTCTTATAAGCCTCCACATGATGCCAGTGCTGCTGATCTGTCAGTCACATTTTGGGTACCAAAGATGTAAAAGGAAGATACTCTTTACACAACTACACACCCATTATCATTTAGTTTTTGCAGGATGATAAAATAGAAGATGACCGTGAAAACTGAGTAAGTTCACCATTTTTAAGCTGTATGGTGTTGAACGATTCATTTAATCCATCAAAGCTCTAGTTTCCTCATTTGTAAAATGATGATGGTAATATTTATCTTGCAGGATTATTCTGAAAATTAAATGATGTAAAATATGCAAATTTTACAATAGCTCCTAAGCAAATGATATTTACTTTTCATTAATTCACTGTGTTAATCAGAAAGCATTTTGAACAATATGCAATTTCCAATAATAACTGCTAGAAAAAATATATATATATATGATCTCTACCCTAAAGAATTTGCGAACCACTAAGAGTATAAAAACCAAAATGTCTATAAATTGCTATAATGCCATATAAAATAATAAATGCCAGAAGAGAGGGGAAAAAAACAAAATGCTCTGCATTTAAAGAAGGAAAGATTGACTAAGGGATGGAGCAAAAAAGAACAAGGTGGAGAAATCAGGGAAGATTTCAAAAAGGAGGGTGCATTTGAACTAATCCTTAACAAATTAAGAGTCTACTAGGCAGAGAAGATGGGGCATATGATTGAGAGCAAAAGAAATCTGCTATCGGTAGAAAACATGGCATTGTGAAAAGCAGTGCTTAATGGCACCTCCAGCATTCCAATGTGGCTAAGCCTGGATTGAATTGGGAGAAGAGTAGGAAGATGTAAAGATAGCTGTACCTAGAAGGTAAAGATTTTGTATGCCATGCCGAGTTCCTGGGACAAATGGTGTCTCCTATTATGTCTCTCACCACACCTTATCATAATTATGCTTTAGCTCAAGGACAGACAACTCTGCATCTCATTGACAAATGTCTGGCCCATAACAAGTATTCAATGAATTCTTGTTGACAGAATAAATATGTAAGCGCTGGAGGAGAGAATTTCTTGTAGTAAGGAGGGAAAAGGCCTTAACTAATATTTCAGAGATGGACTGCATACAGTTGGCTGCTCTGCTTGTCCTGCAATGACCCAGCCCACATAGATGCTCTAACATAAATATGCTCCTTAGAGGCACACCAAGCATTTTTTATTTGGAGGGATCGTTACATTATGTAACAAAAACAACCATCCCATGATACAACCCCATTGCCGTGCATTCCGTTTGGCCTCCCTGTGATGATTAAATCTCTTAGCGGCGCTTAAGATGGTAAAGGTTGAGAGAAACTATTAGACTCTAAGCAGATTGGGATCATCAGATGAAAACTATGGTGTATCAGCATTGCACCCACCATCACTTGTAACACAAAGTTCAATAATATAGCTTGCAGCTACTAGTTGATTAGAACAGCTTTCTAGCCTACGACTGATGCTTGCTTAAACACACCGAAGAGTGGGGCTGCTTGCTTTTCCAGAGAAGCAGAAGGGTACAGTCTCCAGTGAGTGGTATGATTTCAATACAGAAAGCTTGCTTAAATCTCACTTCATTTTCATTCCATCTATCGACTTCTTTAGGATCGTGCACAAGGATTGGAATACCTTTATTGAATCCCCCAGGCATTCCAAGTAAACACAAATAGAATAATTAGGAACAACTGTAAAGGAACAATCATAAGTGAATCTTGCTTTCATATTATATTAGAGATAGAAACCTTGAATTTATCAGATGGAATCATGTTGGGACTGGCTTATGGCAGAATGCTGAAGCTGGCAAAAGCTCATCTTCTCCAGAGGGAGGAGACCATGGAGGTCAAGGACATGGGCTGGAGGCAGGCCACCTAGATTTGAGATGTGCCTTGAAAAGTTCCTGGCTTCGGGATTTGGGATATATTGTTCAGTCTTGCATGCTTCAAGCTCATCATCTATAAAGTAGGGATTATAATATTATTTAATCCATAAAGCAAGGGAAAGTTAATCCATGAATAATGCTGACACACAGTAAGAGCTTATTACCTGTTGCTGTTATAATCTTCAGGGTCTCCACCCCACGAATTCAATAAATGTCCCCTACCTCATTCCACATTCCAAGTGGCCCTTATACTCTTTCTTCCTCGTTTACCTACTCATTTCTAGCAAGAGTTGGAGTCATGTATGTGTTTGTGTAATTATGTCCCCACAAAATGTTACCTCAGACAGGAACCTTTTATCTTTCCCTATAGTTAGAAAAGTGCTTTTTTCTGATCATTAGGGAATCCACAACATTAATAACCAAGTGGGAGTCCTATTACCCAGCCTCTACCCCAAGCCCCTGAAGTTTCAGCAATATCCGGCCATTTGTGCAACAAAGATTTATTAAAGAGTTCTGTGTCACATACCCCTGGCTGGTTTGGCACAAAGATTAAAAATTAGATGCTCAGCATTCCCTGGGTAGCACAGGAGTACCAGGAGGGGAATTTAATCCAGACTGTGGTAGAGGAGGAGATGCTAGCAGGAAAGCCTTCTCTCCTTCTATCATTGCAGGCTTTCCTAGGCTGGCTTGACAAGTATCCGTTCTCATTTGTTATTTGTCATCTCACTGGTTAGATATCTAAGCCTTCTTTCTTTTCCCTCCATAAAGCCTGAACACATATCCCTCCATACATTCACAACGCTCAGAGAACTGGAAAAAATAGAATGATTCTCCAACTCAGAAGTTGGAGACCTGGGTCACATACAGAAAACTTTCTTTCGAGCATTACTGCCAGACACTGTGAGAACAGCATGAGTGCATTCCTTCCTTCCTTCATTCAGTTAGCTACATTCACTGTGCCTTCCTGCACAATGCTTACTGAGCACTCACAGTCCAGGCCAATCATGTGAGATACAGTGGAGTTTATAAAAGATATTGTGTCCCTCTCCATGAGAAAGGTAGAGTTAGTCAAAAGAAAAGATGTATCTTGTTATAGAAATAGTTAAATAACAATGAAATGAAATATGTGATTAAATCCCAAGAATTAGTCAATGATTCTTGGTGTTCTGGAAAAGACATCTGCTAGGATAGCAAATACTGTAAGTTTCACTTCAAGTGCCACTTCTTATCAACTGGAAATAAATGCCTGGCAAAACTGTCTAGACAGTGATGTGACTTTGCCAAGGCTCAGAAGGAAATAGTTTGGAAATTAATGTTGGTCACGTCACAGGAATGGGTAGTGCATCCCTTTGCCACATCTTAGCCATGGTATGCTGGACTGTAGCACGACAGTCAAGAAAAACGTTTGTAGTCTAATAGACCTGGATTCTGTTGTTTGCTAGTTCTGTGGCCTTAGGCAATTTCTTTAACTTCGCTGAGCCTCAGTTTTCTCAACCAAAAAGTAAAGATACTATCATCTCAAAAAATGTTAGCTGTTATCATACAACTAGTCTGTAAGTTCTATGAAAGACAGAATCGAGTCTGTCTCATTTCATCTTTATATCGCTGGCTCATGGCCCAACCAATACCACCTGCTTCCCCACCCTCATCCCCTACACACACACACATAGAGAAAGGTCTTTGAAGACTCTGGCTTTTGAGAAGAACTTTAAAGTATGAGTAGAATATGCATATATATCAAAGAGTATAAGAAAAGTTACTACCTAAACAAAGAAGACCTGGCAAAATATGGAAACCAAAATGCATATGACAGGGACTACAGAGGAGACAGACGAGCCAGAAGGAAAAAGAAATAGCATCCAAACAACTTTGATTTTGGAAGATGCTAAGATCATCTCATCTATATTTCACTTTGTGAAGCAAGAAAACTGAAGCTCAGAGGAGTTTAAATAACTTATAGTGGTAGACATTGGCATTGCTGAGATTACAACCCAGATTGCCTGACACATACTTCAGTGCTCACTTGGGAAGGGACTGGAAGAAAATGCTGGGAAGTCAATCGGAAATCAGATGGTAGAGTTTTCCATATGCAAAATTTACTCTTCAAGTACTGAGGATCTCTCTTATCTGTTACCAGCAATATAAATCAGAGCAGAATGAAATTCCTTCCAGGACCCCTTTGGGTGCTATGACCAGGGATAGTGAGGCCACAGAGCAAGCGCCATTGGTCAGCAAGCATGATTTTTGAGACAACATAGACTAACAGGTTCCAAACGAATGTAGAGAAAAATGGAACCCAATTATGTTGGTAAGAGGAGGTGCAATAGGCGATTCCTTGATTTAAATGGATCATATGGGGCAAAGATGAGAATTTCTTCCACCCCCAAAACACCATACTGCACTTATATTACGGCCAACACTAACAGAAGGTGGAAACTTACACATAATACCACGATTGCTACTTTGGCTTTTGGGTTTTTGTTATTTTGATGTTGCTATCGCTCCCAGCATCTATCCCCCTGTGTTTAGGGCCGGATATATTTTTAGTCTCCTTTTATAATGGAGCTACACTGAACAGTTAAGAATGAATAACCCTGTGGGTTCCTTACTCTCCTGCCTCATTTGTCATGCCTGATTCTGTCCTGCCCCAAGACGTGGCACTGGTACCTGATGTCTTCCCTAGGCAGGTAAACGCTGCTTGTTTTTATTTGTCATCTAATAAGCAGAAGCCAGATTTGGAGGTGGAACCTTCAAAGTGCCGTGGCTTCATCCTGAGCAAATGTTGGTGTCTGTTTACATCCATATATTAATGGAATAATCTTCCAGATCAGTCAGAGTGCTCGAGACACAATCAATGATACATATGCCCCCATTGTTCTTAATGAGCTTCTGATTAAAACATCTCCTCATGCTCTTCAAGTTTAATTGTTGTCATTGAGATCCAGGGAAGTACTCTTGCAAAGATTTCTGCATTGAGAGTTAGAGGTAGGGGATCTACAATGAAGCACCATGACCCCAGGAATTTCTTCTCTGTCTCCTAATTATAATCAATCTCTGCCTTCCATCATGCAAAAATCCTAATACCTAGGTAATGGACACCCTGAAAACCCACTGTGACTATAATATTTGGGTTCTTCAGGCAAAGCTGCCCTGCAGCGCCAGGCTTTGTGTTCAGCAGTGCTCAGTAGTTCCATCTAGAAGTTTCTTCCATTAGCGGATGAGATTGACTTCTCTTTTCCACCAAGATGTAAGCAGAGCAGAGCAGAAGCTAAACCTAAATCCCCACATGCTGTTCCTTGCAGTGGACTTCAGGATTGCCTCCTCATCACCAATTCTACCCCTTAACCCATGGTACAGCAGCACTGGTTCTCAACCCTAGATGCACAGCACAATTTATCTGGAAATTATTTTCTGATTTTTAGGCCCTATCCTCAACCAGTTCAATCCCAATCTTTGTACAGAAGTTAAGAGCAAGGGCTCTGGAGCCAGAAGCCTGAGTCTGTATCCTGGCCCGACACTGCACACTTTGGGCCACGTATTTAAGCTTTCAATATCTCTATTTTTCTCATGGAAAAGTGGGGTTAATAACACCCATCTCATGGAAGTGTGATGAAAATTATATAAGTAAATATTTGTACAGTGCTTAGAACAAGGTGGCGCACATGCAAACGTAATTTCAGTATTTGATACGATGGTGATAAAAATGATGTTGATCATGATCAAGAGATGGAGCAAGACTTGATTGAATCATGCCCAAAAGCCCCACGCTGCCTGTGAAATTTTCAGAATGAACAGCCAACAAACGTCCTTTATGTTTCAAGACTTCGGGGTTTGATTTTTCTATTATTTGCAGCTAATAGGCAACCAATGCTTAGACTAGGTTGAGCAGCCTATGGGTGTTTCTTATAGAAATACTATCTTTCTATAGAAATACTACAGAGAGACTGCTGGACTGTGACTTAGAAGAACCGAGTTCTAGTGCATGTGTTACTCTACCTAAGGGGCATATGATTCCAGAAGGCTTTGCAGTACCAATATTATAACATATGCGAGTTTGTGGAATTTTCACTGGGTAACCTACCACCTAAGACTCCTGACCACTTAATTCTGTTTATCTAATAAGTGAGGAGACTAGAAATAAAAGAACTTAAAAGAATGATCAAGCATAAGGAGTCCATGTTCTTATTATCTCCTGGAGGCCAAAGGGTAAGTTGACTCTTAGGATAAGAAAATTAGTAGACTGAACTTTATAGTGTGTTGCACACAAGCTTTGCTTCCCTGGCAAAGGAGTTTGTCTCCCTGCCCCCTTCCTGAGAATGAATAGGAGGGAGGTGTTCAATGCTGCTAATTTTCAGAATGGAAACCAAGGCAACAGGAGAAAACAATACAAGAGATGTGCTGATTCTAGATGGCTGATGAATACAGAAATTACCTGTCTTTGTTACATGTTTGGAGCAGAGCCATTCTACAATTGATCTGTGCATCTCGAGAGCCTTTATATACAACACTGAAATATTTTCTTAAATAGAAGAGACTCAAAAGCGATATTAAAAAAAAAAAAGCAACCATTACTTGCATCTGATTTCCTCCTCTTCAGCTCGTCCAAGACCAGTTTGAGGAAGTCTAAGTGTGCATGCAAGGGTGTTGGGGCCATGGCCATGTGATAGCCAAACAGCCACATGAGAAGTAAATTCTAAAGCAGAGGATACAAACTGACAACTTCAAGGTTTGATGTGGCTGACATGCAGGTTTTGGGCAGCCAATAGTTTACTTTTAAATTAGAAGCCTATATTTAAATGCAACAGTTTCTACATAAAAGTCCAGTTTTCTGATCTCTCTGGAAAAAATGGAAAAAAATCTGGCAACACTGGGCTGACCTTCCCTGGGCAACAACAAACAGGCTGCCCCCAGGCTTACCCAGTATGTTGCAGTCTTCACCTTTCCTAACATCAGCTGGACGTAGAGACTGGCAGCGTTCATCATCCAGCTCCTGCTCTTCTCATACTCAGCCTGCTTCACTCACTTTTACCAGTTGTTGACCGTTGTGGATATTCAAGTTGGCAACCCTAACCTCAGCTTTAAAGTTTGTCCACCTCTACGCCAATATGCCCAAATTTCACTTTTGAGAAAATGAACAAAGTGCTTCAAACGGCACACTGAGCAGGGGTGAGGAGCATTGGCTCTCTGATGCCATACAATTGGTTTAAGGTCTTGGTTTCCAAAAATTTCAGATGATGCTCTATAGACGCAGGAAGGTAATTGAGTCTATTATGAACTTCTAACTGGGACTTGGACCTCTGTGTGTCACAAAGAAGTGACAGCTCTTCAGAGTACCTACTGAGATGAATTGAGGAAGGGTTTTCTGGCATGGGCCTCAAATTGCTTTATAGATTAGCCTCAAGCCTTCTCTGCATTTTCCTCATTTCCTTTATGGAGCTTAAGTCAGAAACAGCTTTTCCAGTACCATCTATTAGAAGCACATGAAATGTCAAGCCAGATTTATGGATTAAGAAATTGACATTAGATCATAATTCAGTTTAAAACAGAAGGAATGAGAATGCCAAAGATGACTCGGAGCCAATTCCATTGTGGTTGCAACAACAATAAAGAGAGAGCATTGGTTTCTAAGCCGAAGCCCCTTCCCCGTCCACCCCTGCCCCTAACTCTCATTTTAGTATACATATCCATCACACGAATACTGTATGTACAATTAAAATGGAGATTTAAAATCTACTGACTGTTTCTATTTTTCTTTCTCCCCAACCCTGAGATTCTTTCCCTGATCACCATTTTCTCTCTTCTTTCTTTTCTCCCAGTTCCTCCCTTCCACTGCATCTCTCTGCTTTTGCTCATGACTGTCTCACTAAGTGGTGACTGCCCTGGTGGAAACACATCTTATTCGTCATTATTGTCCCAATTCCTAAGCATGGCTACTTGATACTGTGGAAACTCAAAACCAATTTGTAGTTAGGATAAGTAAATGGGCCTTAGGCCCTTTCTCTAATTCCACGATATCAGCCTCCTTCTTGTTTCGTTTACTTCACTGCCAAACCTGAACCCCATGATCAGCCATGTTAGTGAATTCTTGCATTTCCTTTTCTTCTTTCATTGTCATGTTACTAGTTAAAGTTTAATAACTCTAAACTTTAACTGGCTCTAAAGTGAATATAGGCTATAAAATAGTAACTGATACTTCACAGATATATCGTAATAAATGTATCCATCAGTTTGTATTGACCCCACCACAGCATATGTCTCCAAAATCCCCTCCTCCACTCCACTAGGCCTCATCAGTTTCCCCAATCAGACAACCTAATCCACCTGTGAAATTTAGCTAACTCACATTAAGCTCCCTTAACTCCCTTTCACTTTTCAAAATATCATTGTATTATTACTTTTCTTTATTTTAGCATTTGTCCTTCTTGTAATCTAATTGATTTCCTTATTTATTGGTTCCTTCTTTTTTTATAAATTTATTTTTTATTGGTGTTCAATTTGCCAACATATAGAATAACACCCAGTGCTCATCCCGTCAAGTGCCCACCTCAGTGCCCATCACCCAGTCACCCCCACCCCCCACCCGCCTCCCCTTCCACCACCCCTAGTTCGTTTCCCAGAGTTAGGAGTCTTTATGTTCTGTCTCCCTTTCTGATATTTCCCACACATTTCTTCTCCCTTCCCTTATATTCCATTTCACTATTATTTATATTCCCCAAATGAATGAGACCATATAATGTTTGTCCTTCTCCGATTGACTTACTTCACTCAGCATAATACCCTCTAGTTCCATCCACGTCGAAGCAAATGGTGGGTATTTGTTGTTTCTAATGGCTGAGGAATATTCCATTGTATACATAGACCACATCTTCTTTATCCATTCATCTTTCTATTGGTTCCTTCTTATCCTAGCATCTATTTCTGGAGTCTTCTCTCTATGTTTTTGTGTCTTTGTCTCCCTGCCTCTCATCCCTCTCTGTTGCTTCTGTTGTTTGTTTGTTAAGAGTCTGCTTTCACCCACTTCTCATTTCTAAAGCTGCATCTTTGAAGGTTAACAATGATGTCACAACTACCAAAGCCAAACTTTTTCTAAATTCAGTTCCTCCTAAACATTTTACATTTTCAGCACATGTTCATCACTTTCTTTTTAAATCCTTTGTAACAATAATTTTCCTGATTCCATCACATCTTGGTTCTATAACTTTCTCAATTACTTCTTACTACCTCCCATTTTTGGCTTCTTCTTGTCCTATACTCTCATTCACACAGACTCATAATCAATCTTGATTTTTCCCTTTCCTTTGTACTCCATGGACAATCAGTCTCCAGGTCTTGAAGGGTTCTTCAGGGGATAAGATATACATTTAACTAGTCATGGTGTGATCTAGCACTCAATTTGGACATTTTGATCTCTTTCAGGGGCCTAAGATATTCTCAAAGTGTGCTCTGGAAAATCTCCAGTAAGTAAAAGATTAAAATCAGGAATGCAGCTGAAGCTGTTAAATCAGAAAAACAGTTCAGTATTTGACACATGACAGGTGAGATGGTATTTGATGCATGCTTATCTTTTGCCTCTATTTCTGAATGGGATTTGGTTCAGAGGAAACTCATTCCATATGGCCAGCTTCCTATTTACTCCCTTCCTACTGAAAGGAGAGAAGGGAGAAGTGAATTCTATGTACTTGTGGGGATCATTCTTAGTCACAAGTGAGAGAAATAAAACTCAAATGGGCTTAGCCTGAAGTAGAGAGATTTATTGGCAAGAACAATTAAACTTGGCAAAGGAAGCAGTGACCTTGGGACAACCAAAACTATCAACTCAAATAGCACTGCTCCTGATCCCTTACTAATACTTCTTTCACTTCAACTATATTCCCTTTGGTCAACTTTACCCACGACATTTGAATCGTGGCAACTGGAAGTCCAGTTTCACATATTCCCATCATACCCAACAGGGAGAAGATGGCTCTTTCCTAGGAAAGACTAATGGATGAGCTTGGGTAATATACTGGTCCTCAGATTAGTCAACCTCAGGTTGGTTGGGTATATAAGATCATATGGGAAGCTGGCAGATCTCATGCATATAAAGCAAGATTCATAAGATATAGACTTAATTAGCACCTCTCTCAAATCAAAACCAGTCCAAACCCAGTATATGATTGCTATGTTAATAGAACAACCAATCAAACTAAGATTTCCTCTCAAGTTTTATGTGTCTTTTCCTTTAATCAGAACAGTTGTATTTTAACCTTTATTGGAGTTCAGAAAATTTGAATTTTTATGGTTTTAAAAATTGGTATTTTGTATCTTCATGGCCACTCAGTTGGGAAAGAAGGATTAAATGCAGCGCCTCACTAACCTTAGAACCTCAGAAATGAAAATTACTTTGACACAATTCACCAAATAGATTCTATGACAACGGTACTTATGTATACTCCACAGGTGATAGAATACTTTCATGAAACTCTCAGAACCACGCATCAGGGCTGCACTGATGTTGAATGAACATGGAGATCAGGACCATACATGCCTGTCAAAGAGTATGGGTCCAGAGACATGTCTCTGCTATCTCTACCACTGTTGTAGGCATTGTCATTGGGTAACTTCTTCCCTCATTCTGACTCCTAGAGACCCCTAGTAATTTCTGTGCCCCTGTTCACTAAGTCTTCCCCTGGATTTGAGGTCAGGAATACGAAACAAGTTGAAAGAATATCTTTGTCTCACAGCGAAAATCCCCCATGAAGTATCCATTCCAAGAATATAAGAATGCATACTCACTCTATATAATATCTCAATAATTAAGAATTATTCCAAAGACCTGTATAATATTACTTATAAGTCCAAAGTCCTGTTTTGACAATCCTTTGTCTGGAAAATCCCGAAAGGAGAAAAATAAAATTCAGTATAATATATTATGAGTAACTCTATGTGTCTGAGAATAGATGTCATGGAAACTTTCGACAGCCAAACAATCAAAGACAGAGAAGGCTGCCAGAGACCTCCACGATCCTCTCAAACAGAAATCTTCTTTGGATGATGTGATTGAAAACAATTTTCTATGTAAGCCACAAAAACCACAGTTGAGAAATAAAAATAAAGGGTTACAGAATCAGAAAACTCCTTCCATTCCATCTAAAACACAAAGGCTGACAAAAAAAAAAAAAAAAAAAATCAAAGCTTGGAACAAGCCAACACAGACCCTGTTGCCTGAATTCAGCTTGTCTTAGCTACGGCGGCAGCTTTTTTTTTTAATTGGATACTCAAGGTCAGTTCTTGCAGAATCAGTAATTGGTGATCTATGGCGTTAAACTCACACAAGTAACAGCCGATTCTGTAACCATGACTGCTTTAGTAAGAAATTGTTGTTAGTGCCTTCAGTATCCCAAACAAAAATAATAATACTAATGAATCTGCTGAGTACTGAAGGGAAGAATGTAATATGCATTTCCTCAGAAATGTCTTGTAATTAGGGATTAATTAATGTCCAATTATTGTAAGCTGTTACTAATAAATTTTAAAAGTCAGCTCTGCACTTCCATTTTGTAATGTTTTTATAAAATGGAACATTAGATGTTTTTAATCTTGTCTGTTCTTGCAAAATACCCCAGATAACATGCTGTTTTGCATTTCAAATAATACATACTCATTTAAATGCAAAACCAGGGTCCAATCAGAATAAGATGGCAATCAAATTACAATATTCAATGAAGAGTTTTCCAAGCTGACTTCATTAGTAAACTATCATGAATTTCAAGATCTTACAAGGTTTCTATTTGTTTGTACAACTGCAAAGGGCTCAATTATGAAGCCTTGAGCGAGTCTAAAAATAACATCAGACTAATTAAAAGTTTCAACTGGATTTGGGCTAGCACTGTTTTGAAACTCTAATCTGTTTGACTTTCCAAATGGACTTTGGAAACTAAAATTCCCTGTGAAAAATGTGAAAGGAGAAACAACTGGAGGGGAGAAAGAGGAATCCCCAGTCTTCCTCTTCCTGGTATCAAAGATGATAGAGACAAGTGTGCAGCTCTGTGTGAAAAGACCAGCCCAGCCGAGGGTGCTCCTGGTCTTGAGCTCTCAAGGGGACTCAGCTGATTTTTCTGCCACTGTTGCACATGTTGAAAACAAGCTGGGAGAGTCTGTAGCTTCAAGTTGCTGAATCTTTGAAATACTCAGGCAAGAGGTTCAGTCTTTGAAGTCATTTTCCCTTTGGGAGGTAAGATCCAGGTAATCAGGAAAAGCTCAGGAGGTCGGGCTATTATGATAATGTTCTGCAAGTGCAGTTGCTGCTCACAGTGTTACATCATTTGGATCAGCGAACTTTGTGGAAACTCACAGCAGGGCTTCTGCCTCAACAGGTGCTGTCTTTGAGTAACAGGGCAGTGATGGGGTAGGGGATCGAAAGCATCCAGGGGGCTGAAACTCTTCCCCATTGCTCTGACAGTGCAGAACTATGGTTCATTGAAAGTGGGTTTTATTTTGTTCTTCACTTCTTTATATTTCTGTTTAGGTTGTTTTTTTTTGTTTTGTTTTTTTTTTTTTTTAAGTAACAGAGAATTGGGCTCTCCTGAGATTTTCTGTAAGATAGAAGGTAAAATGTTAGGAAATTATTGTCTTTACAGAAATGCTAATTTCTCACTCTAAGGAATCAGAGAAATGAATTTCACTGATTTAAAGGCTTCCAAAGTTGTATAAATACTACATTCATTAAACTCTTATTCTGGAGGTTATATAGGTATCAGAGCATCTGTCACTGCTACAGAAAAACATTACAGCAAGCTAACAGCTTGAGGAAGAGCATAGTTTTGTAATTTGGGTTTATATTGTGCTTATTAATACGCAAACCACTATGGTTTGGGTTTATGTTCCTATGCCATTTAAATGAACAGACGTGAGATTGTGACCAAGGTGACAACACCATCATTAAGCTGAAGGAGGCAAGTTGTACCTCTCAGATCTTTGGCATCATAGTTGTAAGCCCCATTTCTGAGGCTGAATTTCCTTTTGGGGACTTCCATTATGGCTAAATATTTTAAGGGCAATAACCCATGAATAAAATATCTATGAGTGAGGGAATTCTAAACTCTATAGAGCTAACTCAATTATCTATGCAAATGGGAGTATGAGCTGCATCAATCAAAAACTTCAAAAGCTAATCCCTTAGTTTAAATTTAACCACTAATTTCTACTTTTATCTTCTCTTTTCAACAATCCTCTTTTTTTTCACTCTACTCAGAGCTGCAGCTAAACAACAAAGTAGACCAGTTTGAATTTCACCTCACCATTTCTTTACATCCCTAAAGGAATGTCTGATGAATGGAAATGGTCAAAGGATGGAAAGCAAAAGGACTAAAAACCCCACTGGCTGAATAATCATACCTTAAAGAATGCAATATCGAGTGAACTCCTATGACTTCTCATTCTCATCAGACTCATGTCAACAATTAGTAAATTCCAATCTTAAGGCTATTCAGAATCCTATCAGAAATTAGATGGTAGTCAGATTTCATTTGTATAGCGTTTTCTATGTGACTGAATTTGTACAATGTGACTGAGTACAATCTGGAAGGGTTTTTACAAAAGAAGATATCTCTAAGGTAAGAAAAAGGACTAGATGATCAAAGAAACTAATAGAGGGCTTTAAGAAACACAGAAGCACCTTAAAATGTAGCTAAATTCAATGGAGATTGTTTGCCTCTCCAGTAGAGAGGGGGGAAAATGCCATTGAAGTTCTACAGATTAACAGAGATGATATAGGAAGGAGATGCCAGATTATTGCTTTGGAAAGCAGGTGAAAAACCATCACTTTGTGAAAGTATTAGACATGGGGTAGCATATAAGCTCATCTACAAATATCACATAGCAGTTCCATTCAATGTTACCCCCCACATGTCATACTCCTTCATAATCCTTAAAATTTGATACCACCCTATGGATCAGTTTAAGCAGCAATATCCTTGGGGTTTATAAGAAAAACTATTGTATCAAATAATTCTTATTTAAAGAAAGTTTGCTCTGTTTAACCTTTGAACATTATGAACCTCTTTTGACTATAAATGGAGAACAGATTTTTTTTAAGTTAGTTAGTTAGCTAATGTATGTATATACGTATGTAATCTCTATACCCGATGTGAGGCTTGAACTCACAAAACCTTGACACCAAGAATTGCATGCTCTTCTGACTGAGCCAGCTCTTCTGACTCTTCTGACTCCAGCCACCCCTAGAGAACAGTTTTTAAACACATTTATACAATGGTTTTCTGATGGGGATACCCCGGTACATGTCTAAGAAAAACAATTATCAGGATGAAGTAGGGCTCATAAATGAAGACGATTCATGCTTTTAGAAAAGAAGTGGTAGAGAAATTCACTCGGTTTCTCAACAGAAGATATAGAATAAGTGTCCATTCACAGAAACAGCTTTGCCATAACTAGGAGAAAGATGTTTGTATGAACATACATGCGTATTTGGTTTTTAGAATACTGCCCAGTACCCCTATGTCTTTTCTAACAGAACCTTAGGATCCTTTATTGGAGTTATCTTTTTCCCAGTGAATATTATGAGAACCTCTCTTCGTTGCCCAAAAGGTGAGTATCTGAGCCAAAATAGGTCAGAAGAATGCTACTCCCTGGAATCTAATGAGACCAACATCATAAGAAACAAACAAACAAATAAACAAACAAACAAACAAACAAAAAAACATTTGAAGTTCTCTTCTATCTAAGAGCCAGCCCTTAAATCAGACATGCAATGCTTGAGACCAGTATTGTAGTTCCTGCTGCAATATTTCCAGCCCTGCCTTTGTTCTGATCTGTTCTCAAGCCTGGCTTTTCAGGCTCCTATATATTCTCTGAGCTCACTCTATCTGTCCAGTAAATTTCCTTTTGTTAAAGTTAGCCAGAGTCCATTTCTGTGGCTTTCAACAAAAGAATTATGACATATGGAATCTTTAAGGCAGCATAGAAGCAGAGAAGACATAAAAAGTGGAGTGAAAAAGAAAGGATCAGTGTCAATAACACAGAATTTTAAATCAGACCATTAAAAAAGAAAGCTGTTGGTTGTCGGTCCTCAGACTTGTGGGGGAGTCGTGGGAGGTAAAAGTGATGCTGGGAAGACAATATCCCCCCAAAGGGATGCTTCCCTTAACACATACACCTGACAAGCACCTCTGTCCTCAGAGAATGCTTTCTGTGAAGCTTTTAGACCAATGGTCCTCAATTCTTTTCCACCCCAGCACACCGGAGGGATGAGAAAGAAGCTCATCAACAGTAATGTCCTCTGGCAGCAGGGATTCTGAGTTCTGGAGGCAGATCAGAAAAGGTGAGGGGGCCTGGAAAGCCCTTTGGGTGATTTTAATACTTCTCTCCCCCACACCTGTCAGCTTTAAAAGACAACTGTGCTTTTGATGTTACTCGACAAGTTGGAATAAATTTGAAAAGTAGGATTAAGTAGTGATTAAAAAAAGAAGAAGAAGCCACAAAAACTATACAGGCAATAAAATGTAGGGAAATTAAATTCAAAAACAATTTAGTGATAAGTTTGTTCAGCCTTTATTTTTAAGGTTGAGGACATGGAGGCACAGAAACATAGAACTTTCTCAGGGTTTTACAGCCAGTCTCTTAAGGCAGGACATAGGGCTCTTGGTTCTCAAACCATTGCCGTTTCCACAGACACCCTACATTCCTATTTTTTAAATATTTCTCCAAATAATATTATTAATAATTCTAGTTCTAGTTCTTAATGTTAACGTATGACTGGCTACTTACTTCCCAAAGATCCATCATAGTCTATTAATAAAAAGATATACAACAGAAGATCAAATTATTTTTATGTTTTTTTCTTTGCAAAGTAAAAATCATCAGAACATGAGATACTAAGTTTTAGAATAAAATTAGAGGCTCAAATTCATTTTATGTGTTTTTTTCCCCCAAACAAAAAAATCACCAGCAAACTTCTCCCTGTGTGACAATTACTGACAAAACATTCAGGAACACATCTGTGCATAAATTGAGGTACATGTTTAACATAAAGAATGAACACCAACCCACATTAAAGAATATCACTTGAGGCATATAATGTGTTTTTGCCCAGGGTACATTTAAGTTAAAAAACCAGTTTCATTCTGTAGTTATAACTTGGAAATAGTGCTCTACAAATTGTGTGGAGACATCAAGCTGTGAGGTTCTTTATAGCTGAACTACTGTTACCTTTCTAGGTTAACAATTATGGAAAGGCTCACAGTTCCTACTAATCTAGACCTACTTCTGCCTTCAGTTGAGAGTAAGGGCAGTCTGTCTGAAATCATCTGTCTGGAACTAAAAGAAGGAAAGGATCTGCTTTATCTGCTGACACTTCCTCTATCAGAAACTATCCCTGTTACCAGTTTCTCCATTCCACTAACACCTGGAGTTATACTGTGCATATGGAATTAACATTCTGCCTTAAGGCTTAAGGAAATGTTGGCAAAATGTATTTCAGGAAGAGAAATACATTTTGCAACTGCAAAGCCAGTGAGGTGGGAAATGAAGAAAAGGAAATACAGGTGATACAGTGAAATGAGATGATGAAGAAACAATTGGACAACCTAGAAGGTAGAACATTAGAGCAATTAGACCAGTCTCTTCAATATGATTTTAAAACAAAGAGGGGCTACTCTTCTGGATTAAAATATGCCTTAGAGACATAACAAACTGGGAAAGCTTGGCATTTATTTTCTTTTGGTTTAAACAAATACCTTATTATGCCAGAAAATGAAGATGTGCTCAAAACCCTATGGGGGCATGTTACAAAGAGATAGAGTCAATTTGAAAGCATTCCTGCTTGTGAAATTTGGGACAATTTGAATATGATATATGTATATATACATATATATATACATATACACATGTATATTTAAAGCACTATATTATAACCACTACCATAATAATAATAATTAATTCTGATAAGGATCATCAATGAGCTAAAATCACTGAGTGAAAGATTATTGAGAACATGATAGTTACACAATATCAAACTATCAGCTAAAAGGTAGCTTATTAGTTACAAAAATAAAAAAGTACTTCTCAATGCTGAAATCTGGAAAATCAAATAGTCGCATTTAACATCCTCAATACTAAAACAAAGTGACATAAGCTTCCTGATGGGACACACTGAGAAGGACATATCACCTACGTGGTAATCGTGCCAGAAATGTTTAACCTGCATCTAATTATGAACAAACCATCACCCAGAGAAATATTCTGCAAAACAGCTGCTCTTTAAAAAAAAAAAAAATGTCATAAAAGACCCAAAACAAAAGTTAACTATTCTAGATTACAGAGGCTTGACAACTTAAAAGAGAGAGAGAGAGAGAGAGAGAGAGAGAGAGAGAAGGAAGTATATGACTTCAAATATACCCCAGGCACCCTTTGGGATAAGAATACACCAAAAACATCTGCATTTGAAATTGACTTCAGTAAATGTTAGACCAGCCAATATTTTATTTCCTATAAAAATCATTCTTTTATTTTTTAAAAGTGGAAGTACTTTTGCCATTTGACACAGTCTGAAGATTTTTTTTCTGAATAATCTTTTGTTCTTCTATATTTTTTAAAGTGTAGAGACGTGGCTGATAGAGTTATCAAGCTGTCGCCATTCTAGGCATTCCTGTTTGGTCTTTGTCTATTTCTTATCATTCATTGATGAGACAAACAGATTTGTCTTTTGACTGAAATTCTTTTTTTATGGTTCATAATTTATGAAGAACATGGCCTTCTGTGATAAAGACCCATCAAAAGCATCATTATTCTGCATTTATCTGCATTGAACTGCCTGTTTCATCTATTAGTATTTAAAAGGTTGTGCTTCTTTTCTGTATCTGGCTATAGTCCCCTAATTCATCTCATCTCTATTATCCATTGGGATAAAGCTTTGACTTAGAGTGTGGGTAAAAAAAATCACATTATTCAAATTATCTCTGACATTCAAAATAAAATTTTTAAATATATATATATATATTCCATGCAACCTCAGGTTTTTTTGATGACGATGGCAAATGAATATCATTTAGCACTTCTTATGCTGATCTGATCTTTCATACCTATTGCCTCTGGTAATGTGTTGCTATACAAGATGTACTGAAACAAACGATTTGTCCTTTGGTTCTTTCAGTCCTGGGTTCTCTGTTAATGGGGTTCCACATGCTTTACCTTTCAAAACTCCTCAAGTATCTGCGTATAATTATAAGTGTTTAGCTGATCCCCTTTCTGAACATTGGCCTTTGTAATTTGTATAGTAACAACAGATGAATAGAAATATTTGCAAAGGAGGTTAGGAATTTTCAGAGAGAGAGAGAGAGGCAGAGACACAGGCAGAGGGAGAAGCAGGCTCCATGCACCGGGAGCCCGACGTGGGATTTGATCCCGGGTCTCCAGGATCGCGCCCTGGGCCAAAGGCAGGCGCTAAACCGCTGAGCCACCCAGGGATCCCAGGAGGTTGGATTTTAAAATGAAGTTATATTCGCGGGCAGGGGGGAACACGACTTGGACTGGAGATTGACAAAGGCAAATGACCAAGACTTTTTCAAGGTCACAGAGGTCTTTACAAACTCCCACTTATTGGAGTTTAATATCTGGTCTATGCCAGGGTGGTTTCAAAATCTGGTGCTCAAGCATGACATGGGGATGAACATTGCATATTTTATTCCTTTTCATTCATTAATAGCAGCACATGTACCCTGAGTGCTGCTGCTACTAACTTGATTTCTGCCTTCCCTGACCTCACTTTGGTTCATTGGTGCTAATTTCACCTTATGACTTGCCTATTATTTACAAAATGCCCAGAGAAAGATAGGATTCAGAGTTTAACTTTTTTTTTTTTTTTTTTAATATAGCTTCAGGTTAGAAGCATACAGAACCAAAAAGAATCTTGAGACACATTTAATTTCTCTACTTCGGTAGGGCAATGCCTAGACCATGCCTGAAAGTCGGGACTCAGTCTTCCTTTTAAAAACCATAAAGGGAAGGTAAATTCCACATCACACCTTGACCTGTTTTAAAATATCTCACTCCTATCAGAATCCTATCTGAGGGCATCCCTGGGTGGCGCAGCAGTTTAACGCCTGCCTTTGGCCCAGGGTGCGATCCTGGAGACTCGGAATCGAATCCCACGTCGGGCTCCCGATGCATGGAGCCTGCTTCTCCCTCTGCCTGTGTCTCTGCCTCTCTCTCTCTCTCTGTGTGTGTGTCTATCATAAATAAATAAATAAATAAATAAATAAATAAATAAATAAATATTAAAAAAAAGAATCCTGAGTTCACATCACACCTAACAATTTCATATTAAACAACCTAGTTTTTTAACACAAAACAGATAACTTATTCATCATGATCCAACAGAAATGACCTTGGAATCAGATCCCAAAGACCTGAGCCATGGGCCTATGTAACGGCATTGAACTTCTGTGAGTCTGGATTTCTTCATGTGAAAGAATTATAGCAGTATAATTTGATAAATAATCGTGCACACTATTTTAAATTTACTGTCCTCACTATTGTCACCGTAGTACAATAAAAAATTCAACACCTACTAAATAAAGGGTATTTTTCTAGGTAATGTGTAAAATAGGAATATAGTTTGGTCTCTGCCAGGAAGGAGCTGAAAGCTTAGTAGAGAGAAAAAATATCCAGAAAGTGTCACCTGGATCACCCAGATAACATATGTTGCATGTTAAATCATGAGTGCAAGGAGTAAGTAAGTTCTACTGAAATTCAGAGGAGGAAAATTTAATGTTTGTTGGAGTAGCCAGGAAGTCAACATATTAAAAAAGACTGGCACGTGAGCCTTCTGAATATAAGGCCAAAATGAAGTTCATTCCTTAAACACAGTATTTTGGACTAAACAGAACTTAATTGGGAATAAAATGAAACTTATGTTGCCTTTCACTGAAAGAAAAGACATTACTCATTTATTCATTCAACAAATAATGACCATTTCTCTACAAAGTGTCAGATTAAAGGAATATAAGTTAAAACAAAATGTAGTTATATTTTGAAGGAATCTGTGTTTAAGTGGAAGAAAACTGAAACTAAGATAAATCAAATGATTTTCTCACTTGACCCAAATGAGAAATAGCATAGCTAAGATTCCAAATAAGTTGGAACTGGTTCTACATAATATTTTCTCTCAACCCTGCACCTCACATTCATTCCCAAATTCCACTTGTTCCTCCTTCACACACACACACACACACACACACACACACACACGTACCCATGAACATGAATGTAGCATGACAATACTTAATAATAAACTGTGTTTTTAAAAAAGTCATTCCCCTACTTTTTTCCTCACCACTCAAGAAGGAAGAGCTTATCATATACAGTGAACTGAGAGAAAAGATAATGCAAAACAAAACAAAAATTTAAAAAACCCACAAAGAATCAATTTATTGGATTTTTAAATTTTAGATAGAGTTTGAAAACCTCTAGCAGAGGTAATGGTCTTGAATGTCATGGCTTTTATTTTCAAGAGCCAAGCATTTGAGAAAAAACAAAGTTTCTCTGTTTATTTCTTTCTTTCAAATAGTCTTATATAATAAGAAACAACTGAAAATTCAGACCATGAGTTTATAAGTAAAACCAATGGTCCTCAAAGCATGGTCTGCAGCCCATGTGTTTCAGAAGCATCTAGGGTATGTCATAAAATTTCAGGTTGTGAAGCCCTATCTTGAGCCTTCAAGGACAAGGACAAGAACATGAATTTTAATGAGCAGCCTAATTTTCCTTGTCCATAATAAATTTTGAGTAGCTCTGCTTAAGCTATGTTACAGAGAAGATACAATGAAATAGTTATTGGTTTTTTTCTGCTCAAATGGAGATATATGTTTGGCCAGCAGAAAAGAGAGACATGGAGGGATATGACTGGTGTAGATGATTGAGGGTCCCTGAGAAGGGCACAGAACTCCATCTATACCAACCCAGGGGAGGTGGTGGGATCATAGAAACACCACTGGAAACCTCAGAGTCTTCCGGAAAGCTGCACGGCAGACAGCACCAGACCATGGTCTAACTTCCAGATTGTCTCACCTCCAGGAGACTGCATATCTCTTACCAAGTTTCACCCTCACTCCAGAATAATTGAAGGGTGCCAGCGAAGAAAGGCACCTAGCGATGCTCCTTAGTGAAACCTTGCAAATCCTGTGTATCCCAGGGGCTATCTCCAGAGGGTGCAGTCATGCCCCAGAGGGTGAACAGTCAGTGACCTGCAGCTGGAGTAACCGAGTGTTATTGGTTGAAATGTGTCCTCTCTCCCAAAAAAGATCCGTTGGAGTCAACCTAATTAAGACTTGTAGATGGACCTCACTTGTAGATAGTATCATTGCAAAAGTAATGAAGTTAAAATGAGATCACTAGGGTGGGCACTAATCCGATATGATGATTTTCCTTATACAAGGGAGAAAATCTGGACATGCAGACAGACTTGCATAGAGGGAAAACAAAGTGAGCAGACACAGAGAGGAGATGGCCAACCACAAGCCAAGGCTGGGCGCCTGGAACAGGAAGAACCAAGGCTGCTGACATGTTGATTTCAGACTTCTAGCCTCAAGCAGCGTGTGGAAATAGAAATGGGACTCAGACAATTTGCAGTTTTCCAGAGGAGAAACAACCTGGAGTCACACCAAGATTCTTTCTGTTCTGACATCCCCTCGAATTTACTCAGGGTTTCCACTGATCCTTCTATCATCTAAGGACATGGGTGATGAACAGTATAGGGTCAGAGACTGAAGCCCAAGACCAGCTGGGAAGCGTACACCTTAGCTAAAGGCAGACAGGAGCAAAACTGGCATACAAATCCAGTATCTCTCAGGTGCTTCAGGAGTGCCTAAATCCTTCTGCTCTGCCCTTGGTGGGAGGAGGTGGAATGGAGCAGGGAAGGAATCCTGCACTGAAAGGAGTCACTTCCAAAATACTGCTCCTCACCAGGAGAATGCCTGAGTTATCTCAGATTGGCAGTCACCATTAGCAAAGCAGAATTTAAGAGCTTAGCCAGGTATAGAGAAACAGCGCAAGATGTATTGATGTATTTTTTTATATAGCTAAGTTTGTAAAGGTGTAAATACATATACTATTTTCATTTTAGCAAATATGCTTGGCACCTAAGTAAAGGTTGAAAATACAGGAATGAATATCTCCGTTTATCGACTGACACAAACCAACAAACAGAATCATCAAGATTGTGTCAAGGTCACATCATCTGCAACTTGTGAGTAGGGATCAATCCCATGTACGTTTCCCTTTGTTGCCTGCCTTTTATTCACTAGGCCTTAAGAAGTTTTGAATAGAATAATAAGGTAGGTATTGAACTGTAATAAAGAATTCCATAAGTGTCATAAGAAATCCATGAATAGAGTGAGATGGGGGCAAAGAACGGAGAATCACTGCTGCCAAAGGTCTCAGGAAATGCTATTAGGAGAAGTGATTTTTGTAGCTGTGATTTGAACTAGGATAAGAGTTTTGTAAGCATCGAATGGACAGGAAGGTGTTCTGGAAGAAGGAAATCCTACGCCAAGCCTGGGGTTATAAAAGGTTATGGATTGTGCAGAGAAGTTTGAATAGCGGGGCCACCCAACCACAGCACAGGTCTGCCAGGGGCCAGGTCTACCCTGGGAAAGTGGCTTGAGCCAGAATGTGAAGGCACTGCAGCCATGCAGTTTTATAAGTACAGAAATGCTCATGATCAGATTTATTTTCAGAAAAAAACTACCTAAGAGGGGTATGGAAAGCAGACCTGGAGAGGCAAGCATATGACAGGAAGACCCAAGAAGAAGAGTCCCTTTGCAGTGATCCAGGAGAAGGATGATAAGGCCACAGAGGGCAAGACACAGATTCTGGAGTGCTTCTTGAAGTGGGATCAGCAGAAGCTGGCGGGTAATGGTATGTTTGGAGAGCAAACGAATGCATAGTTTAAAATACTAGGTCCTTATTTTGTGTGGCAGGTGGACTAGAATGATTGCAAACATGATGGGAAATCCGGCAAAGCCTCCACGCAGTCATTAGTATTTGTATGAGCTCTTACAGAGGGAGTTGTATACAGGGAGATGAAAGCTAGCCAAGAAGCTGTGGCCAGAAGAGCAACATTTAAAAGCTTAAGTATAATGGAACTCTTGGCATGTCTTTGCTCAGACTTTAAGCCATTTTTTTTTCTTAAAATAAATGCTCTAAATATTCAAGAAATGTAAGGTTTTAGTGGAAAGACTTCTGACGTAGTAAGGTTCTAGTGCCAAATTTGCTACTAATTAATTATGTGGCCTTTGGCATGTCATTTAATCTAACTCAGACTTGTCATCCTCATCTGTAAAACTAGATCTCCAAGGCCCCTCCTTCTTGCTTTCAAATGCAATGACTCCTACTAGTTTCTTTGAACTAGAGGATTTAAAATTGAAGCATATCATAGGCTATTTTTCTGCTTCTACCGAGAACAAATTCTATAGACTAGAAAGATGATGCAATACTTTGGGATATGGGAAAAATTATCTGGACTAGGTGGAAATTTTCCCAAATCATCACTGCAATTTATTAACATAATGGTCATCATTAATAGTGTTTGTGAACAGAAATGCTATATCATGTAAAAATGTCTTCTTTTTTTGAAAAGCTTATGTTCCAAACAAGAAATAACATTTAAATACTGAATTCTTACAACAACCATCTAAACTTTACAACAAGGTAATGTATTGTTATATATTATATATAAATATCACTATGTATATAATATCACTCAGCATATTGACTGTGTAATGAGGGAGAGAGATGATTAATCCCATAGCCTTGCCCCTCTCACTCCAATTATTGTACATAATAGAGAAGCCCCCCTAAACTTAGACTTAATGCTCCTCAAAGAGAGAAACTGTTGTTGAGTTTATCTTAAGACTTTTCATAATAAAATGACCC
The DNA here is from genome assembly GCF_053574225.1 of Canis aureus. Classification (NCBI taxonomy): domain Eukaryota; kingdom Metazoa; phylum Chordata; class Mammalia; order Carnivora; family Canidae; genus Canis; species Canis aureus. The sequence continues at coordinate 8,791,146 of NC_135619.1, read as the reverse complement.
ATTTCTTATAAGATGCCCAATGTCTCAGAGCTCAGAGGAATTCAAGCTCAGAAGTCTTTGCAAGTTGAATGAATGGCTCTGAGCATAGACTTATGCCAAGCTAGTAAGCCAGAGAAAATAATTTCAACCTTCATCCAGAAATTAAATGGTTACTGATTGATATGGAAGATACCATAACCTTTCAGATTAAATTAAGAAATGTTGCTGAACACAATTAAAATTTTTCAATGTAACACTGTTTGCAGAGTGCATTTTTGACTAAACTCCATCTCTGAGGTTAATTACCATGTCTTGGGTCCAGGAATAATAGATTAAGTGGAAAGTTGGCTTCAAAGTTAAAGAATGGAAAGAAATAAGAAGTATTCAGAAGTGATTTATGTCTTCCTGATGAATTTGAGGGAGGAGAGCCAAGTAACCGTACCATGCTTCTGTGTTAAAGGTTTTAGGCCAAGGGAGTGGTAGAAAATTAAAAGGGTGTTCATTCCAGGAGAAGCTCCACATTTTGCTCATAATTTGGAATTATCTCATTCTTGCTAGTTAGGCTAAAGGTAAAAAATCTTATTGAATGTTCTGGAGATGGTCTAGGAAACATGAATGACCTTCATTTCTAAGGAATGCACAACTCTTTATGGAAGTCAACATGGAAGCTCAGTTAACTACTTTATGAAGGTGGGCAAGAAATAATTATAACCTCCAACCACAAATCTATTTCAAAGTGACAAGAGTAATGTGGTATGTTAAAGAAGCTAAAAGAATCTGAGTTTTTGTCTTGAATATGCTATTAACTAGCTGGTTTTGGACAAGCTAGCCAACTTAACGTGCTGCTTCTTTCTCATCTATAAAATAAAAGAATAGGGCTATATTCTTGCTAGAATTGTTCTAGTTCTATAATATATGAATGATAAATACTTTAAAATTAGAAATAGTAAAATTTAAGTATAGACCTTTAATTTCAGATGTTAGGGGCCCTGCTCCAACTTTGCCTCATTAGAACCATTCTAGATCAAGAACGTGCACTTTTAGGGAACTCCAATGAAACTTCTGTTTTATAAAGCAGGCCTCCAAAAAGAAAAGCCCAAGAAAGGGCCCTTTAAAAAGTGTAGCTCACTGTGAAAGCAGCAAAGAATGTGTACTAAAAAAAGACTAAAAGGCCTTTATGACACATTCAGTGAAGAGATACCCTCATAACTTTTACCCGTTAATTGATGCATAAAAGGTTGTGAAGATTAATGTACATCAAAATCAAAACTAAATTGAATTTTTGACATTTTTGAAAATAAAAACCCCAAAGAATACATAGGTGCCTTTTGATTTGTCACAGCTGGAAGACTCTGAATCATGAAGCGCTCTAGGAGAGGCCATTAAATAGCGTTAGATGGTTTGTCAGTGTGGAGGAAAAGTAATTGAAGTACCAAACTGTGTGTATGGGCATTGCATTTTAAAATATTTACCAAACAGATAAAGTGAGGGGTTTTTTTTTTTCTTCCACAACTACAGCACAAAATGTTGATTAGGTAGTCAAGAGGAAAGTTTTATAATTAAAATCCTTTCTAAAAAAATTCAGTCAGATTAAATAATCTTTGCTTTAAGTAAAGATATTTCTGGTCTGCATTTTAAGAAAAAATATATATTGGCCATCTAAGCTATGTGTTTTTTTACTTTTCTGAGTAGAAAAAAAGATTTAAAAGCCAACAACTGATCTATGAGAATGACGTTTGAAACAGCAATGTGATATGGAATAAGTATAGAAAGTAAAGCAGGAACCAAAATTCTTAGTACTGGTTCAGTAAGCCTATACATTTGAAAATAATTTCAGATCACCTCATTGTGATATCCTTAGCCTTAATCAAAGGCAAGCACTGATTTTTTTTTAAAGAAACAACAGTGAAATAAATAAGTGCTAGCATATCAGTAAGTCAATGAGTTCCCAGTTTTCTTTGAAAAAGAATACTAATGATACCAATAATCAAGTGAGTGTAATTCCTTTTACAGCAGATATAAAATGAGTAACATGTAGATTAACACAAAGTCCATACTGAGATCCAAATACACAGGCCCAAAGAGGACCCAATTACAGGGTTCATATGTCTCCCCACGGTCTGAACCGCCCCATATGGAAAGCAGTTCTTCCATCTAAATAACTGGCTTCATCTGATTCTCTTAAGAGCCCAGAGGTACATTTTTTCTCCTTAAGTAGGATGATTTTTTGAAAACTGTGCCATTAGTAGTAGACATGGTTGACGAAGATAGTACAGAAAGAGACATGCATTTTGTTATTCCCAAAAGCTCTTGTGACTTTCCCCATTGTCTTTATTTCCATTGATTACTTTAGCAGTTGGCAAAGCATCACCGTTCACAAGATACATGTGTAAAAAACAAACAACAAATCTGGTCTTAAAAAACTGACTTCCACATGGAACAGAAGGCAGGAACAGTTTCTATTCTTGGAAGGACAACAGCATTTTGTTTTAATCAGTTGTGAAGGATCTAAAACTAAAATTCTAAATGAGGTTAATAAATCAAGAAGAGTTAAAATGAAAACAAGTTTCATAATCAGCTTGCAAATAAACAGTGCTGCATATTCTATTAAGGCTGGTCCCAGGGCTGAGGCAAGTCAGAACAGATTTTTCATAAATACCTACAGTTCAAAGCTTTTAGGTGGAAATAGATCATGAGAAAACATTTTAATAAGCAACACCACTCTTTAGTAAGAATGGTAATAGCAGCAAGCAATCAAAACTATCTGGTAGAAAGCCCCTTCCCTCTGAATGGATTTTTCCTTAATCTCTAGAATAACTGTTTTCAGAATCACCTGCAAAATAAGTCTAAAACATCACTTCATTGAAGTGATAGGGAAATAGGAATTTCTCACTGAGCATAAAATATTTATTTAACATTCTAGCCCTTGCAAGGAAGACCCTGATTGAGCTGAGGTTTCTCTGAGGAAGCTGTACCTGATCCCCAGCGATGATCATACATTAAAAGCATGGACAGTCTGAAATGAACTTCTCTACCCACTTCAGTGTCTACTGTGGGTAGGTAGATGACTCAGTTAAAAAATTCATCATCATCATCATCATCATCATCATCATAACTTCAAGAGACATGAATTAAAATTTAAATACAAATTGTTGGAAATTCAGAGAAATTTTGGTTCTTGTAAGTGCTGGTCAAGAGGTCAATGAAAGACAGTGCTAGAAAGACAGTCACAGGCCAGAAATGAAGTTAGCCACTTATGTTAAGAGCCCCACATCAGCACACCAAGACTTAATACCTAACCTAACTGCAATCTCAGCCCCCGCCCCAGGAATGTAACCTTGCATCAGTCAACTTGGACTGGCCTAGTCATCACTAGGAAAGCTACCAATAGGCCCTTTCCGTTCCCCTTGGGAAGGACCGCCTTGCCTGAAACATCAGGTTCTTTGCTAATAATGTCTTTTTTTCCCCCCATTCCCTCTCTACCTTTCAAAACCTTTCCATTTCTGCAGCTCAGCTCGACAAAGCTCCTTTCCGTTTGCTAGATGGCATGCTGCCTGGTTCATGAATTGTTTAAGAGAGCCAATTAGATCTTCACTACTTGGTTGAATTCTGTTGTTTAAGAGTAGTAGTTGCAGCTACTCAGAGATATTATAAAGTGAAAAGAAAGTTGAGACTAAAACTTGTAATCACAGTATTTCAGTTTTGGAAAAAATAAAAACTTCTGAGAAAGCCCGCAAACAAACAGTGAGAGTCACCAGTCAGGAGACATTCAGAAGGAGATGGAGGCCTAATCAACTTTACCAAGTCCTGCAGACTTCTCAATGAGATAAGGATGAATAGAATCTGTTGGATTTAGCATATGAGGAAACATTGGTACCCTAACAAGTGCTGTTTCCATGGGAAGTCATAGTAATGAATTGAGAAGACTGAGAAGTGAGGAGTTGAAAACAGGAACCAGTAGTTCTTAAAGCAACTCTGCTGTGCATACTCCAGAGGCAGAAGCATGGGCTTTAATCCCTGCTTAGTCGTGGAAGATATGGCCTTGAGCAAGCCGTTAACATCAAAGAACTTCAGCTCTTTATTCTGCACATTTAGGGACAATAATAGCACCACCCAGAGTTTTGTGAGAATAAAATGAGATATTGTAAGTAATTTGCTTGAATGGCACCTGGCATATGGTAAGCACTTGATAAATGTCAGCTGTTATTTTGAGGAGAAGAAAGATATAAAATCAGGCATATAGTGTTTGTGTCCTTGGTGACTGTTTTGTCTCAGAATTTAGGTGAATAGGTATGTCTGTGGATGTTTTAAACAGGAATACATCGGGCCCATTTATAGGCTAAAGAGAATCAGCTAGTGAAGAAAGAAAAGGAGGTATCTGAATTCTGCTCAGGGAAGGGAATGTCTGCATTTGGAGAATATGTTTTCAAAAACCGACTAGGGACTGATGAGATATTCTGGACTGTAATCTTAGCTGGTGTCAAGACATCAGAAGAGGGAGGAAGCTTTTTTTTAATGAAACAAGGGGAAGAAAGTATGCTTTGAATAATGAATGCAGAATCTGCATCAAAGACTTGAGTACAAGTTGTTTTTTGAGAGGTAGTCCCAGGGAGTAAGGTTTAAGCGACTCCAGAAATTAAAACTGGGAAGGAGAAATGAAACAATACATTGCAATGTCTTAAATAAATTTCTACCTGAGGACTGAAAGGGGGAATAAAAGCTTTTCTTGATCACCTTCCATTCCCCATTGGTGCTGGGTTGCTCTGGTGGGTATGAACTGGACTCCCTCACATTTCAGGCTGAGCTCGCATTTCCCCTGACTAGGCTCTGTCCAGCATCTGATAGTACAATGTCGAAGAAGACATGGAAGATTTTTGGTGAATGCTTGAGACACGATGCTGTCAGTTCCAGGTAAATTGAAGCCTATTGAAGCTGAATTAATTTGCTATAGCCATGCCTGGAATCAGAGATGAAGCCAAGGAAAGATGAGCTAGTGAACAAGAGTCATCTGACACATTGACCCATTGCAGGATTCCTGTATTTCATGAAGTTCAATCCATAAATGGGTTTGGCCTTTAAAAGACTTCGTAAGGGAAGGGTTTGTGAAATGAGAGATGACTGTCCCCCTTTCCTGCTATATTGGTCCTAAGACCTCAACTGATAGTCATCATCTTCTTTCTTCATCACCCATTCTGACTTTCTTCTGCTAAACTATAACTTCAGCTACTCTGGCTACTTGCCTCTGGAGGGACACAGACTTTGACCCCTGAGGGGTCCGAGCCCTCAATAACCCTGCCATTACTGAATAGTAATTACTGCAACTGCCCATTCATCATTATTATTAGGTAGAGAGACACCAGGAAATATTATAGTTAATTCCTTCTTGTCCCCATATGTAGCAGTATTCCTAGCTCCTACTGGCAGCCAGGAACTCCTCTCTTTGTCTGCTGGTCCACTGGCATGAAGATCTTAGAGTGACCTAAAAATAGTCATAGCCTCAAGGTCAGGAGAAAACCTTGAACCCAGTGGAAAAATTAACCTGTAGCATGAGATTCCAGGGGAAGCCTACTAGGCCTGTGCATATGCAAAGCCTGTATTATGCAGGAAAGCTAACACTTCTTTGGGCAATCCTTGGTCAATAGGAAACTGACGGATAAATGTTCCTCCTTGTTAGTGCTGTGGTCCCTGATGGAAAGCATCTTCTCTCAGAATGAGGACCTGTATATCTACATATATTAAGGTTGAAAACCAAATTCTGCAAATGGGACACTGAAAATGGTGGTGAGAGGGGCCAACCCTATATCCAATGTTTTTTTTTTCTATGTGGGTATTCTAGATTTTTGATACAGCACCATATATTGGCTTTTGATTCAGCATTCCAACACTGCAGAGTTTGGTTCTTGGCAAGCACCCAGGTGATATTTGAATAGGTTATCTTCATTCTATTAGATTGACTTCATCTGTAAAATATATAGATTTCACAAAAATATATGTGTGCTAGGACTAGTCCTTTCAATGGTCACACATCCATTGCTACAAAATGAGTACCTTATTTGGAGACAATATTGTAGAAGAATTCATGCCAATAAATAAATAAGGTATTCTACAAGCTCTTATATGGTGATGGGGGTAGAGGAACTTCTGTCAGTGAAGATAAAATCAAATCTGGAGTAGATAGTGATATCATATAGAGAAATCATCATCAATTTCTGATGTTGACAGGGCAGATATTCAGAAGTACAGTAGCTAGGTCTGCCTTGTGCAAGAGTTCATGTTTCTGGACGCACACATAGTTTCTACTCCTCCACACTGGCCTTTCCTTTCATGGCCCATGTAAGCACTGCAGTGATAGTGAGAAAGGCTGTGGATTCACAAGCAAAGCATAGTAAAACTTTGAAGCCTGGACACTGACTTTCTTTTGAAATTCCTGGATCTGGTTTTGAGTAAAATCTGCTCTGTAGCTGCAGGAAATAAGGCTTTTACTAGATGCTGCCCTCAAAGACCTTCTTTTATAGCATGCCCTGACTTGATAGTTATCTGATCTAACTTTGTCATTTTCATTGCTTGACTCTTCCAAAGCATGAACAGCAGCCAGTGCACTTCATAATCCTTGAAATGACCATTGCCCCCATACCACTGATGTGTTAGAGCTACACTTGGCCTTCCACCAGCCTTCCACTCAGCCTATTCCACTGCAGGTGAGAGACTCAGTTACTGTAATAGTATCAGACTTCACCATCCCCACACTGTCCACTACAGTGGGTTTCATGTTTCCATCTGACTGGTAAATGGTTTAGTTCTAGAGTCCTATCCTGTATATCTGCTTGCTAGGTACCAATTGCTTTAGCCATCACCCCCCCCCCCCCCCCCCCGCAGAAAGCAAAGCTTCAAAGATTTCTGCACAGCTAGTTTATTTGGAAGGTAATCACAATGGGCAGGAGTTACCAATCAACAGGAGTAAAACGAGTAAGGAGAAAAAGGTGTACATTATTAAATTAGGCACCGCCATAGCAACAGCATTCCAGAAACTTCTCTGAAAAGCATATAGACCACCTCCCAGAACTGTCCACTTAAGAAGTGCCCGTGGGTAGCATTTACCTCCTAGTGATTGAGGATTATGGAAAAAGGTGTTAACTTTCCTGTACTTTCAGGGTTTGTACGCACACGCGCTTTCCCTGCACCCCATGCCACAGCATTGGAAGAACCTCATTCAACACTTGGTGCATGATTGAGAGGAGATGCTGCCAGAATAGAATGAGTTAAAGCACTCATAGAATTTCTCTGCTCAGCTGGAATCAGGTAAATCGAAGAAGATGGAAGTGGTACACAGGGGACAGCTGATACAGAGGGTGTGGGAAGAATATGCAGGAGAAAAGATAAAATGAGACATATGGGATGAATCTAGAACTATGTGCATTAGAACTCTATATTGGTGGGTGGACATGGTCATGAACCACTCTTGTATGTACTTCCCAAATCTCTAATAAACTCTGTGAAGCCAGTGAAATCTGCATGTTAATCGATATTTGGCAGAACCCAAGGAAGTGGGTACTTATTATATCACATTTAAGTTTGCCCAGAGAAAGCATGAAGGCAGCACTCACGAAAGGCAGGAGGCCTGGAGAAAGAGAAAATTAAGAAAATGTTTTCACACCTCTTCCTAGAAATTTGGAAAAATGTGAAGGCAGTGCTTTTGGAATTCTAATAAATCACAGGATTTTTTTTTTTTTTATAAATGAGGAGTACCACTCATACCAAAAAGCATACAAATCATAGATATAGATGTATTTTCACAAAATGAACAACCCCATATAATAAAGACCTATATGAAGAAGCCTACTTTGTGCTTGCTTCCAATTATCCACCCCTAGGGTAGTCACTTTCCTAAATTTTAATACCATAGTTTTCTATTGCCTCTTTCTGAATCTTATTCAAATGCAAACACAAAGTTGGAGCCTGATTTCTTTCACTCAACTTGTGAGATTCTGTACACCATGGATTTTTCTGAAAATTAAGTTAAAGATCCTTGACAGTTGTAGCTTTGCTTCTCATGTGACTGTGAGGACCTAGACTGTGTCTTATTCATTGTTGTCTCACCAGCATGTAGTAGTATGCCTAAGATCATGATAAAATGAGTGATACATTTTTTTTAATCTACTGCAGGGTTGACTAGCCCAGAACCCTTCATCAGCACACAGTAAATGTGAGTTGATTCTTACATGAAAAAATTATCACAATTATCCATCCTTGTGTCTTTAATATTGCTATTGGTATCTCAATCTATAAATGCCGATCTTAAGTATGCAATTTCTATATGCCTCTGTTTTTATTTCTTTAATTTTTATTGAGAACAAAGAATTCCTAATTTTGCAACCAAGACTCTCAAAATAGTATGAAGTAGTGAAAAGGACCTAGTGATGATATGATGGGAAAGAAAGACATTGGTTTCTAGTATGTCTGAAGCAAAATGTAAGGAAAAGTAAAATCTCCAGCAGGGTTGAATTTCCTATTGTTTCAGTATGCTTCCATCAGTGCACCTACCTTTTTTTTTTTTTTTTTTTTTTTGGCTGTGGCGTTTGCATAGTTATAACTATAGACTACACTGAAATTACAGATTTGGACAGTTTGGTACGTTTCTTAAAGAAAAAACAAATTTTGTCAATTTAAGCAAAGAGTACAAAAGCTGATCAAGAGTTTGCAGTGAATGATTATAATTACTAGTTAAATTACAGTTTGTTTTGTCTTAGTTCTTAGTAGAATTTATATATGTACTTAAAGATCAAGGAGACATTGTTTATAAGGTTTTTTATCTTTCTGTAACAGAGAACAACACATTCTGTCATGATTTGCCACGAAAGCCCCTTCTCTTCATTATTTGTGAACAAGTTTAATAATAGTATTGGTTAAAATGTATACCTATTACTTAGCTATAGCGATAGTATAATAGCATGCTAATAATTACATAGTAATAGCATAACTAACATTCTTTATGTGCCACAGATTATTCTGAATACTTTATACATTATATGTTACAACTAAGATTCTATATATATTAAGTATTAGCACATTTCATCCTTATACAGCCTTATGAAGTATAGACTTTTATTATCTTCATTTTACAATTAAGAAAACTGAAGGGTGCCTGGGTGGCTCAGTTGGTTAAGTGATTGACTCTTGATTTCAGCTTGGTTCATGATCTCAGAGTCCTGGGATCCAGCCCTGCTTTGGGCTCCATGCTCAGCCAGGAGTCTGCTGGAGGATTCTCTTATCCATCCTCCCTATCTCTCTCTCTCTCTCTCTCTCTCTGTCAATAAATGAATCTTTAAAAAAATTAAGAAATCTGAGTATTTTAGAAATTAAGAAACAAGATCACACACTAGTGAGAAGTAAATCCAGTATACAAGCCCAAGCTTTGGAGTCTGTGCTATGCTGCTGATTAAACTCAAGAGAGACACCTTTGGCATTTCTACCTCATCTTATGTGAGAGGACTTCAGTTATATGTTCTTCCTTCAGCTGAGTGCCTCTTTTATGTGAACCCCAAGGAAGTCTGGAAAGAGAAGTACAGAGGGTCTGGAAGAGAGGCAGAGAGAAGAGTAGAGATTGCGTGGGAGGTGGTGGGGCTGGGCTTGGAAGGCAGGGAAAGAAATGGTGAGTGCAAGAAGACCAGGGAGGAGCTTTCTATAGTATGACACTGGGTGCTTACCACTGCCATAAGAAAATCATTCTGAGCATTTTACCCAGAGGAAGAAGTGTAAAGAAAATCATATGAATATTAATAACCTATTTTAAAATAATAATTATTTTCAAAACAACACAGATATGAAATCTTTGATTATCAGACAGTGAATATTAAAATATTAAAAATTAATACATTTCACATATTTTTTAAATGAGAAATTAAGGCTCTCTAATGTTCTTAAGCATTAAAGTGAGAAATGAAGGAAATTAATAAAACTAAGTGACCAATTATAGGGTGACCAAATGATGGACAAACTATTAATTGAGAGAAGTAAAGAAATCTAATTACAGAAAAGAGACACATACTCTAAGTACCAGTCAATACTACCCAATATAATTCTCTCCCTCTATCTCTCCCAATGCTTTTTTTCTGCTTTAGAAACAAAGCTTGTGAAGAATTTAGTTTCTTGGGCAATATGCAATAACTTGAAGTTAACTTATTTGAATGACTCTTGCCATGTCCTATCAGACTCATATATATATAATTAATTGGTATTTTATTATCATAGAAAGATACATTATTTGCTAAAGCAAACTAGGTATAACAATGAAATCTCAGAGCTCCTAAATCCCATGTGGAATTAATACATTAACACTTTTAGGTAATAAACACAAATTTGAAAAGTGACCCATTTCCCAAGACACATAATGTGAAATCATTTTGGAAGCATGTAATTTATTCAAAACAATAATTATTAGATATTATTCTGCATCTTTTTGTAGTTTACCATTATGTTTATGGCACCAAGCATATGCACACAGCATATTTTTGGAGGGCTTTACCCTTCAGAATTTGAATGAAATGTATACAATCCATACAAACCTCAAAAAATCTCTGGCTGATTTTACTAGAAAATATCAGATGGTTTCTTAGAAAAGCATATTATGGGTTTCATATTAATAGGTTAGGTACATTTAGCAAAATTTGATCTTATACTTGCAGACAATATTTTGAGTATGGCTAAATGAATCAATGATTTGCTAATCATTGCCAAGGAAAGAAATTTCCAATCAAATTTGAGTTAATCAAATTAGCTTTACATTAACAACATATTTTGGACATTCTGTGTATGATGACCTTTGGAGATCATGAAAAAAATAGCATGGTATGATTCTCACCCAAAGCTTTAAACTTGTTGGAAAGACAATCTATAGAGATACATAGCATAAATAACAACAGTATAATATGGTTATTTCATGTGGCGTTAGGATGTAATTAGGTAGAAATGGGAAAGATTTTCACTTGGCCAGGGTTTTCATGGGGACTGAAGTATTATCCAAAAAGTGTTAAGCCTCCTGAACACGGGGAGGAAAAATAAGGTGAAAGATGAATTGGGTTCTGGTAAGTTTAGATGAAAAAGTGTCTAGGAAGGGTGAAAGACCCCTGGGGGCCTAAAAGGAAAACTTCTGGACCCTGAAGCAAAAGCAAGTATAAAAAGAAGTTTGCCCCAGGGCTGAGATATTCATCCATTCAAAAATTACTTACCCTACACATACTGTGTATCAGCAGGTACAGTACTAGACAAAGATCTCTGACCTCCTGGAACTTATTTCCCAACGAGAAGAAACAGAATCATGGTCAATAAATATAATATTTAAGTACATAAATAGCTAACACAGTAGTTTAGTAGTATAGTTTATTACAGCTCAATAAGGAGGTTGAGGATAACAGAGGGGAAAAATGAGTTGTAAGTCTCAAAAAGTTAAGCAGGATGGGCCTTGTTAATAGAATGACATGTGAGCAAAAATTTGCAAATATCTGGGGGATGAGTGTTCCAAGCAGAACAATCAGCATAATAGCCCTAGAAGAGAAGTGCATTAGCTTGTAGACCAGGAAGAAAGCCAGTGACTCTGGGATGGAATGAGCCAGGGAACGTTAGTAGGAGATGAGATCGCAGAATTAAAGGGGCTGGATGTGTAGGGCCCTGTAGAAAAACTGTAAGAACTTTGACTTGCACTTTATATGAAATGCAGGTCTTGGAAAGGGTTTGGAACAGAGTAATATATGATATTATTTTAGATTTTAAAAGGCTTACTGTAACTGCATTTGAGCATGCCTCCCAAAGACAGAAAAGAAAGCTGGTAACTGCAATCACATATTTGCATCATCTTTTTAAATACACTTTCCCTTGTTTATAGCTTTTTCAAGAGTAAATCAAAATCAATTAAACTCATTTTTGCTCATTTTTGCTTATCTTTGAATCTAAAACCCTGTGTTCTAGCCAATTTCAAGGGAACATTAAAGGCTACTGTGATAGTACAGGCATAAGAGAAAATGAACATGGCCAGGGCAGTGGAAGCAGAAATTAAAAAGATAAAGTTTTAAAGTAATTAGCATAACTATTTTGGACTGAATATTTCCCTAAAACTTGCATATTGAAATTCTAACCCTCAGTGGGATAATATTATAGGATGTGGGGCTTTGGTTGGTAACTAGGTTTAGATGAGGTCTACCTACCCCCTGCCACCACCACCACCACCATGAGGAGAGGAGTGTCCTTATAAGAAAAGAGACCAGAGTATACTCTCTCTTTCTGTCATGTAATATAACAAGAAAGTGGTCATCTTCAGAAAAAAGGCTCTCATTAGACAACCAATGTGCTGGCACCTTGATCTTGGACTTCCTGTGCTCCAGAACTGTGAGAAATAAATGTTTGTTGTCTAAGTCGCCCAGTCAATGTAATTTATTATCAGCCTGAACTGGCTAATAAAATGAAGTCACTAAATGACTGGATACAGAGGATAAAGGATACAAAGAACCAACATTTCTCTCCCTTTTTTTATGACAGAACAAAGAAAAATTGTGATTCCATAAACAAATGCTAAGAATTTTTTAGAAAGAAAGCTCGAGGAAGAAAGAGGAATCTGAGAATACTTGGTTTGAAATGAAAAAGCTTCTATTTATTGAATACCTAATCTCTGACATGCAGCAGGGTACAAACACTCATGAATATTATCTGGTAGAAGAGCTTAAACATCATAACAAGAAAGATGATGTAAACCTGCATCTAGGCATTAAATGAATCCCTCTGGTGGGGTGTTTGGGAAGGCAAGAAGGGGAGAGAAACAATTGTGGAGGCTTCAAACCACACTACTTGTGCAATTAGTCTCCAAAACCTAATTACTTGTCTTTGTGTTTGTCATCCCTTGTTTTTCAATCAGTTCTTGAACTTCTAATTCCTGATTTTCATCTGTTATCTCATTAGTTTTCACTTCAAATTTTGGGTTCTCTGCAAATTTGACAAGTTTGCTTTCTCTAACTTCATTACGGCCAGGGTTAGAAGTATTGAAAGCCACAGGCAAAGAACAGATACCTATGACATTTGCTATTGAGTGGTCAGAATGGAAGGCAAATTGAAGGAGTTAAGGGTAAGCATGTGAAGGATGCAAATTCAAAAGAAATAGTAAACAGTGTTTTTTCAAAGACCAACATAATCTGATAAATAGAAACTCCTTTTAAAAAGTACTTAAAAACCCAAACCCTTGAACCAATAAAATGATTTTTTAAAAGTTACAAGCTATAAGATCAATATAAAAAATAAATTCTATTTCTGTATATTATCAATGGACAATCTGAATATCATCATATCAAGGAAATAATTTTTATTCATAATAATATAAAAACAAATAAAATACTTAAAAATCAATTTAACAAAAGAAATGTAAGATCTGTGCCCTGTGAACTACAAAATATTACTAAGAGAAATTAAAGATCCACAGAGAGATTTTTCCAGATTCATAGATTGGAAGACTTGATATTCTTAAGAGAGCAATTCTCTCCAAATTTCTCAGCGAATTCAACACAAAAGACTTAGAATGATTAGAATAAATTTTTAAAAGGAGAACAACACAGGAGAACTTATACCATCCAATTTCAAAACTTAGTGTAAATATTCAGCATCAAAACTGTGGGGTTGGCATAAGGATAGACAAATAGATCAATGGAACAGAATAGAAAGTCTAGAAATAAATCTTTTTTATGATTTTATTTATCTATTCATGAGAGACAAAGAGAGAGAGGGAGTGAGAGAGGCAGAGATACAGGCAGAGGGAGAAGTAGGCTCCCTGGCAGGGAGCCTAATGTGGGACTCGATCTTGGGACTCGATCCCGGGACTCCAGGATCATGCCCTGGGCAAAGGCAGTTGCTCAACCACTGAGCCACCCAGGGGTCCCCATAAATAAATCCTTAAATTACGGTCAATTGATTTTCAACAGGGTGCTAAGGCAATAATTCATTGGTGAATTTTCAACAAATGGTACTAGGACAATTGAATATTCATATGCAAAAAAAAAAAAAAAAGAGCTTAGACCCTTACCACTTATCATATGAACAAATCACCAAAAAAAGTGGATTACAGACCTAAAAGTAAGAGCTAAAATTATAAAACTTTCAGAGGAAAACAAGAAAAATCTTTATGGTCTGGCTTTAGGCAAAGATTTCTTGGATATGACAAGAACATTCTATAAAAGAAAAATTTGATAAATTGGACTTCATAAAAATGGAAAACTTTTGTTCTTTGAAAGACATTATTAAAAATAAGATGACAAGCCATAGACTGGGAGAAAATATTTGCAAATAATGTACATGATAAAGGACTTAATCTGAAATATATAAACACAAGTCATTAATAATAATATAAACAATTCAATTTAAAAAGTGGAAAACTATTTCACTAAAGATATGCAAAGGCTAATAATTATAACAAAAATGTGCTCAACATCATTAGTCATTAGGGAAATACAAATTAAAATTTTGAAGAGCTACTGCTACATAGCCATCAGAACGGCTATAATCAAGAAGACTGACAAGTATCGGCAAGGATGTGGAGAAATGAATTCTACACATTGTAATGGGAATGTGAAATATTGTGGACCTTTTATTCTTTATTTTTTTTTACAATATAGTGATTCAGTAGTTCCATATACTAATCAGTGTTCATCAAGATAAATGTACTCTTAATCTCCTTGACTTATTTCACCCATCCTCTCACTCACCTCCCCTCTGGTAACCACTTGTTTCTTGGTTTGTCTCTCTCTCTCTCTCTTCCCTTTGCTTGCTGTTTGTTTTTTTTTTTTTTTTAATTTCACGTATGAGTGAAACCATATATTTGTATTTCTCTGAATGGCTTATTTTGCTTAGCATTATGCCCTCTAGATCCATCTGTGTTGTTGGAAATGGCAAGATTTTGTTCTTGTTTACGGCTGAATAATATTCCACTATAGATGTATGCAAACTCTTCTTTAACCATTTGTCAATTAATGGACACCTGGGCTGCTTCCATAGTTTGACTATTGTAAACAATGCTACAATAAACATAAGTGTGGATGTATTCCTCTGAATTAGTGTCTTCATAGTCTGAGTGAATACCCAGTAATGTGATTCCTACATCATATGGTAATTCCATTTTTTTAAAGATTTTATTTATTTATTTATTTATTTATTTATTTATTTATTTATTTATTTCTTATTTATGAGATAGAGTGAGTGAGAGGAGGAATAGAGGGGAAATGAGTGGGGAGAAAGAATCCTGGGCTCAATCTCATCACCCTGAGATCATGACCTGTGTAGAAATCAAGTCAGAGGCTTAAATGACGGAGCCACTCAAGTACTCCAGAGTAGTTCTATTTTTAATTTTTGAGGAATCCTCATGCTGTTTCCAGAGTGGTTGCATCAGTTTGCATTCCCACCAACAGTGCACAGGGATCCCTTTTTTCCCACATCCTCACCAACACTTGTTTCTTGTGCTTTTGATTTTAGCCATTTGGAGAGGTGTGAGGGAATATCTCTTTGTGGTTTTGATTTGCATTTCCCTGAGAATAAGTGATGTTGAGCACCTTTTCATGTATCTGTTGGTCATCTGCATGTCTTCTTTGGAAAAACATCTATGCATGTCTTCTGTCCATTTTTTAACTGGATTATTCATTTTTAGAGTGTTGAGTTTTATGTTTTTTATATATTTTGGATACTAGCCCTTTGTTAAATGTGTCATTTACAAATATCCCCTTCCATCTCATAGGTTTTCTTTTAGTTGTATTCGTTGTTTCTTTTGTTGTGCGTAAGCTTCTTATTTTGATGTAGTCCATAAAGTTTATTTTTGCTTTTGTTTCCCTTGCCTCAGGAGACATATCGAAAAAGGCGTTGCTATGGCCAATGTCAGAGAAACTTCTTGTCCTCTCTTCTAGGATTTTTCCATGCATTGCAATTGGAATGTAAAATGGTTCTAGACATTTTTGAATACAGTTTAGCAGTTTCTTAACCTAAATACAAACTTATCATATAACCCATAAATTTCATTTTTCTAGATTCTAGTATCTGCCTAAAGTGAAAACTGTTGTCCACCTGAAGACTTACATGTGAATATTTATAACTGCATTCTTTATAGTAGCCAGAAACTAGAAACACTTAAAATGTCCATCAAGTGGTGAATTCATAAATATATTATGGTATGTTCACACAACGAAATACTATGCAGCAATAAAAAGGAATGATTTACTGATACATGCTACAATATGAATGAACCTCAAACCAGTATGCTGAGTGCAGTAAGCTAGACAAAAGACAACATTTTGTATCATTCTGTTTTACATGAAATTCCCAGAAAAGGCAAAACTGTAGAAAGAGAACAGTAGTTTCTGGGGCTTGAGGGCAATGGCAGAGATTAACTGCAAACAGGCTCAAAGGAAAACTATGGTTTGATGAAAATGTTCTAAAACTGATTTGTGATAATGGTTGCACAACTGGTTACATTTATTCAAATCATTCAATTATACACTTACAAATCTTGCACATTTATGGTTTGCAAATTATAGCCCAATAAATTTGTTTTTAAAAATCAAATACATTTTCAAAGTAGGGCAACACTTCAATATTCACATTCAAAGTATTTTAAATACAACTTTAATTCATCCAGAGGTGTGGTGTCTAAGTAGGTTCAGCTTTGTGGTGCCCTGTTAGAAATTTATTTTCTTACTCTTTTCTCTATAATGAGAGTTGTAAACCTACAACAATAAAAAGATACAATACTTCCTATATAGAGACAAATAAATAGTTGATTGAATATTAAAAATCTCTGGTGAAAGCCAATTAATCAGATATTTATTCTTCATGATATCACCATCTATGCTCTTAAAAGTAAATTACCTTTTTGGGGTACCTGGCTGGCTCAGTCCTTACAGCATGCGACTCTTAATCTCAGGGTTGTGTGTTCAAGCCCCATGTTGGGTATGGAGCCTACTTTAAAAAAAAAGAGAATTACTTTTTTACTATTTTTAAAATAAAGTGACTTGAGTTGACTGAGTCTAATACACAAAGCTTTGATATTTTCTCAGAAAATTGTTTGTTCACATTATCTTAGAAGTATTTTAAGGTAATAATAAATCCAAATAAAATATAGAACTAACATTCTTTCCATCATTTCATCAGAATAGCAATTTCTTTTCAATTTTAATTGTGGCAAAATACAAACAACATAAGATTTGCCATATTAACCTTTTTTTTACATTTATAGTTCAGTGCCATCAGGTACATTCACCCTATTCCAGGGCCATTGTCATCATCCATCCATAGAACTCTTTCATCTTGCAAAACTAAAATTCTGTGTCTTTTTATAAAGCTCTCCATTCCCGAGGCACCCAGGTGGCACAGTCAGTTGAGCATCCGACTTGGTTTCAGCTCAGGTCATGATCTCAGAGTCATGAGATAGAGCCCCAAGATGGGCTCTGGGCTCTGTGCAGTCTGCTGGGGATTCTCTCTCCCTCTTCTTCTGCCTGTCTCCCGTGCTCAATATCTCTCTCTGTCTCTCTCTCTGTGTCTCTCAAATAAATAAATAGAACTTTTTAGAAAAACGCTCTTTATTCCTGCTTCCCCCAGCCACAATGACCACCACTGTACTTTCTATCTCTATGAATTTGATTACACAAGGAGCTTCATGGGATGATACCATATTTGTTTTTTTGTGTCCAGCTTATTTAACTTGGCATAATGTCCTCAAGCTTTGTCTATGTTGTAGCACAAGTCAGAATTTCCTTCTCTTTTAAGGTTGAATAATATTGCACTGTATGTCTATACCACATTTTATCTATCCATTCATCTGTTGAGGGACACTTGGGCTGCTTTCACCTTTTGGCTATTGTGAATAATGCTGCTGTGAATGTAGATGTACAAATATCTCTTTGAGTCTCTGCTTTCAATTCTTTGGAGTATGTACTCCCAAGTGAAATTGCCAGTTCATATGGTAATTCTATTTTTAATTTGTTGAGGAACCAGCATACTATTTTCCAAAGTTGCTGCAACATTCAATATTCCAATCCAGAATACACCAGGATTGAGATTCCAGTTTCTTCACATCCTCACCAACACTTGTTATTTTCTGCCTTTTTTTTTTTTTATAGTAGCTACCATAATGGGTATGACTTATCTTCGAACACAGCATTCTCGTTTCAATTTTAATATTACTCTAGCTGACTTTGGTATGAAATCATCGTGAATCAAACTTTGTGTACTTAATCTAATAGAATATACCTAAAAGATTTGATTCTTCACATTCAGAATATGTTAGTCTCATACTCTCTCCAGCTTATACAGGAGCGAGACTTTAACTGGAAAAACCTTGAACTCCAAATCAGATCAACCTGAAAGATTCTTTGAACCCAACTAAAATTAAACCCAAATGCCATTAAGTATTTTAAGCAGGAGTGCATCTCATCCCATATACAGCTGAAGCAGTCTAATTCAGAAACACATCCACCAAACTCATAACTCTTTTTTAAAAACCTGAGTCTTTTGAAATGTTTTTTGAAATAAATAAGAACATACACAATATTTCATTCAGATTGAGTCTCTGAATAAAAGTAATATTGGCATTCAGAGTTCTTGCTGCAAACTTTCTCATATTCCATCCCATTGAAGCAGAGCTACATGAGCTAGTGTGTTTTTCAATTTTTTGCTGATTATGGAACATTTCCATTGAATGCTAGGGATGCTCAGGAAACATTCATCTTCTCTGTCAGCTAGTTTCCCTGTATCATTTCAATTGATCTCTAGCTCCTTCAGCAATAACTTCTCTCTTAAATTTAATTTTGAGAGCTTCTGTTCTTTGCTTCCTGGTACTCCTTGTCTTTAAAATTTCCACTTTTTTTTTTTTATCTTAACAAAATAAAGGTACTTAGTTTTGGGTGGCAGGCAAGAGATTGATGCTAATTCATGTCAGTGCCAAGGGTCCTACCAACCTCTGGTCCAACAGAAAGTTAGCAATACAGCTGATCCTGATGCTTGATTAACAGGTCTCTTCTTAGTGAACAAAGCAACCATCAGCAGCAGACCCACTTTGGAGTCTCTTGGGAATGTGTGAACATGACAGTAAACAGCCTACATCAAAGATGTTTCAATTCTGCAACAAGCCTTTCTGCTTCGGGTAAGTGATATGCACCCAAACAAAACATTAATCAGAAGACCCATTTTGTCTTCCTTAGAGTATCAGAGCTATATGCAGATTAATCCTGCTCTCTAAGTGTGATTCTGAGCATTAAAAGAGTTCCTTTAAGGAAGTGTAGAGGCTGAGAGAAGCACTGTAAATTGAGCAGGGATTTCATGATAATAAGAGTCTTGCTGCAGGTAAACATGAACATTATAAAATTTGAATGCTTTCTTTTAATTAGGCCCATCACTTGGGGGGCTATCTTCGAGGTCATCTGTATCTGACAGGTTGCTGTTAACACAAAGTTGAGAATAGTTTACAATGTCTGGGCAAGGACGCTTTGACCAGTTTGAGTGGAGGAGTTTGTATATTCATCTGCTTTTCCCAATATCTTATAATATGAAATTACAAAGGAGAACTGAGTAAAATCTGAAAGTGGGATGTAGAAAGAGGATAATATTTGCTTTCCTGGAATGTGGAAAGGGCTAATGTTGTGAAAAGTTTCCACTTACTTGTACACCTGTTTGGGAATGTCAGTGGGTGTGAGAGTATCTGTGGAAGCCACCCAAAACTGACATAGGATGGCCCTTTGATCTGCATATTCATCCTAAACTTTACCCCTATAGGAAACAATGAATTCATTTCACCCTATAGCCTATCCTTTATTTTTCTCTTCTGCTTGTGTTCCTGAATCTGAAAAACTTGATGCACAGCATAGGCCCCAGGATGGGTAGAGGCTGTAAAGAGTTTGATAAGTGGCAACACTTTAGCCATATGCTTTTCTTTTGGGGGAAAGAAAAGATGGGGGAAAGTGGGTGACGTTTGGAATAGCCATGTTTTTCCTGGACCAAGTTACAGAGGACTCTAGTTTCTGCTGAGGTTCTGACAGCCCACCAAGAAGTTAAACTTTAAACCCAAGTTCATTTTCTTGTTTCGCTAAAGATGAGAATCTTATCATAGTGTTATTTTAAATTTTAACAGTTGTGCTAAACTAGCACATAAAAAGATTTTCCTTAATAAAAAGATAAAATATTATTTTCTCACTTTTTTTGTAATTTGAAAATGAGTGAACATATTTTACCCTAAATCCTAAAACAGATACAAGTTCAAAGTTGATCAGTTGTCTATGGAATTCATATATTCATAGAAACATAATAATAAGGGGTGTCTTATAAGACCATGAGATATCTCTTACAAAGCTAATAAATATCTTTAGAAAAACAAACAGGTTTTTTATAGGGAGGGGAACCTTCATTCCAGTAATTATCTTCTTTTACAACCACTTGTATAAAGTAGGTGCTCCTTTCATCCTATAGTGCTATATCCTTTACTGAGGATCCGTGTAAGCATCCTGGAGCCCTTCTCTTCTTGCAGCCAAACAAATAATCAAGACACAAATTGTCTCTTTGTTTATTTGACTTGTTGTAGAGAGGAGAAATTTCATGAAGGAAAGGAAAACATAATCTCTTCACTTTTTGCTTGATATGATGAAGTACACAGGCCCCTGACTCATGAACAACTTTCATTCTGTAAGTGTGCTGTAAATATTAAATAGATTATAGAATTCTGCATGTATGCATTAATATCTATTGCATTCTTAATAGTAAATTACTGGAGCATACCTTTTAAACTTAGTTTTGTTTATCTTTAAAATAGAAGTCTGTGCTATGACTTTTTTAAAATTAACAGTCCAAATTTCTGAAAAAAAGGTAAATTTAACTTAATTTTTTTTTCCTTTTACGAATTGCATTTAGATCCAGAAGTGGTAATTCCCTTGTATTTAGAGTTAGTCGTATGCTCCTTTAAAAAAATTATTTATTCATGAGAGACATGGAGAGAGAGGCAGAGGCAAAGGCAGAGGGAGAGGCAAGCTCTCTGTGGGGAGCCCAATGAAGGACTTTATCCCAGGACGCAGGGATCATAACCTGAGTTGAAGGCAAATGCTCAACCACCGAGCCACCTAGGGGCCCCTAGTCAAAGGCTCCCTGAATGTAATGGCCAAGTTTAATGTTCATAGCTAAACATTTTCAGTGAGGATTTTTAAATGATTCAAAAGTGAAACACGAGACATGGTTTATTAATCAAATTTTAAAGAAACAAGTAACCTGCAAATTTTAGGGGCTTTTTAAAAGTCTGTTTATTTTTCTTTAGTAATCTCTACACTCAACATGGGCCTCGAATTCATGACCCAAAGATCAAGAGTCACATGCTCTTCTGACTGAGCCAGCTGGGGACCCCTAACCTTTGTCTTTCAATCCGGAAAGTAAATAGCTAAGAGGAACTTAATTTTCTCTTCACTACTCTAAAACAATTGACCAACTGTTTCCATTTTATAAAATAAAGTTGAGCTAAATCAGTTGTGTTATTAAATAGGGTTAATCCAAATGGTTCATCTAATGACTACAAACATCATCTTAAGATAGTTTAAAAGACAATGAAGTGAAATAAGATTGCTATTTATACTGAGAACAAAAAATGGAAGACTAACTTCACTGTGTAGTATGGAGAATTACACTGGATGATTATTCAAGATTTCTCCTTATTAGTAGAAAAAATAATATTTGTAAGCAAAAGGAAGAATGTCTCATGTTTGTTAAAATCCTTGATCAAAATCAGGTAATACTATTATTTGTATCATCAACTCTCCCCATTACTCTTTAGTGATAAAAATATCTACTTCAGTATTTGACATGGTATATTGATTTGTCCATAGGTCTAGGAAATGCTTAGTTTCAATAGACAGTGATCTTTCTAGCCCCTGGCAGGGTGGGGAAATGGGGCTATAAATAAGTTGTAGTATCAAGTGTTCCTGGCTCTTAGGAAATGGTATGTATTTAACTCTCATCTAATGTCATCTAATGTGCTTCTCTATATTTTTTAAGAGAACACAGAAAGTGACAGAGTTAGAGGAATTAATTTTCTTTAAGATAAAATCCAAAGAATATCCACCTAATCATATCCATATTTCAATACATTTCCTGAACAATTTAATTTCCTTTCATTGCCTCTTCTAATCCACACAGTAAGAAAAATAGAAAGGATAAGCAATATTGAATTCAATAATATTGGAGGTAAGTTATAAGATAATATTGACCCTGGCATATGCCTATTGTATTGATTGGAATCTATATTAATATAATATTTCTATGGGGAAATGTGACAATATGATAAAATAGTTTTTAAAAAGTTCTCATCTTTAGGATGCCTGGGTGACACAGTTGGTTAAGCTTCTGACTCTTGGTTTTGGCTCAGGTTGTGATCTCAGGGTGGTGAGATCAAATCCCATGTGGGGCTCCATACTCAGCATGGACTCTACTTGAGTTTTTCTCTCCCTCTCCCTTTGCCCTTCCCCCTGCTCTCTCTCTCTCTCTCTCAAATAAATAAATCTTAAAAGTTCACATCTTTGAAATAGTTATTCCACTTAAAATATAATTTATAAGGATATATAATATATGAGTATGTGCTATAAGTGACAGTACTTTAAAAAATTTTTAATTAGTTACCATACAGTGCAATATAGTGCAATAATGATTTTTGGAGTAGAATTCAGTGATTCATCCCTTACGTACAATACCCAGTGCCCTCCTTAATACCTATCAGCCATCTAGCCCAACCTCCTCAACTCATCCTCCTCAACCCTCCATCATGCCTCAGTTTGTTCTCTACTGTTAGGAGTCTCTTATGGCTTCTCTCTCTCCTTTTTTTTTCTTTTCTTTTTTCCCTTCCCATATGTTCAGCTGTTTTGTTTATTAAATTCGACATATGAGTGAAAGCATATGGTATTCCTTTTACTCTGACTTATTTCTCTTAGCACACTACATTCTAGGTATGTTGCAAATGGCAAGATTTCATTTTTTGGGATGATTTCATGTATATATCACATCTTCTTTATCCATGCATCAGTCAGTGGACATTTGGGTTCTCTCCATAGTTTGGCTATTGTTGGTAATGCTACTACAATAATTTTTATTACCCAAACAAAAAATGAAGTAACCTGAATACCCAACCATAATAAAATGACTCTTTAAATTATGGGATCATCACCTTATAATGTATACATACCTTAAAATTATTTCTTTTTTAAAAAAAAAGTTTATTTATTTATTCATGACAGACACACACAAAGAGAGAGGCAGAGACACAGGCAGAGGGAGAAGCAGGCTCCATGCAGGGAGTCCGATGTGGGACTCAATCCCGGGACCCCAGGATTTCTCCCTAAGTGGAAGGCAGGTGCTAAACCACTGAGCCACCCAGGAATCCCCTTAAAATTATTTCTTAAAGAAAGATTGTATGTCTTGAGTTATGCTTACAGAGTGATATAAGTTGAAACATCAAATACAAATCTTTATAAATCATAGGCTATGATCACAAATTTATTAAAATATAATTAGAAATAGCTATATCTGTGTGGTGGGACTTGAGTTTTTTGTTTCTTCTTAATATGTTCCCAAATTCTGGTGTTAAACATGAATTAGTTTCTGGTCAGAAAAAAAATTATTTAAAAATATTTTTTCTACCAAATGAAATAATGAGTAAATAATCTCACCTGTGATAACATAAATGTCATTGCAGGGAAGGAACTCTGAAAAACTATTTGGAGACTTGGTTATGAACCATAGGCATGTTGGAGGCAACCACAGGATGTTTGGATGTGAACAGATATGAAAAAGGGCAGCAGGAAATCTAAAACCAAATATCAGAGCAATAACAATAATAGCAACAACAACACAATGATTAAACACTCTTAAAAATGAACTTAAGGGACATGTGGATGGTTCAGTCGGTTAAGCAGCTGACTCCTGATTTCAGCTCAGGTCATAATCTCAGGGTTCTGGGATTGAGCCCCAGCTCGGGTTCCATGCTCCACAGTGAGTCTGTTTGAGGACTCTCTCTCTCTCTTCTCTCTCTAAATCAAGTATATTTAAAAAATCAATGAGCTTAAATTAATAGTTACTTATATACTTGAGCTAATAGAAAACATACAGTTTTGAAGCTCACATAAAATATTTACAAATTGTACCAAATGATAGGTCATAGCATATTTAGCATATTTAGCATATTTCAAGTAGTCAGTAAAATACAGGACATATTAACCACAATGCAATTAAATTAGGAATCAACAATTAAAGGTGAGATTATTTTTATGTCTAGAAATTAAAAGTACTCTTCTAAAAAGCAATGAATTCAAGAGGAAACCATAATAAACATAACAAGAAGTACATATCAAAACTCATGGGCAGCATCTATTAAAACTGCATTCAAAATAATTACAATGTAGTGGAATAGTTATTCAAAATAAAAGATGTCTTATAAACATGACAAAGTACAGTGCAAGAAAGGGATTAGGAAAATGCTTTACAGAGAAGTTGACATTTGAGCTGCATTTTGAAATACAGACAGAAATTTGCCAGGATAATTTTGGGGGGAGGGTAACATTTTAAGTGAAGGGAGAAACATAAGTAGCCAGCAAAATATTTTAAAATGTGATGTGCTTGGGGAAGCATAAATAATCTGGTATTATAAGATGATTTAGTGGGAGATAAAATTGGAAAGTGGCGATCAAACAATTAAGTCTTTTAAATATACCAAATTGAGGGAGTAGAAGGTATAGGCTTCCAGATATGAAATGAATAAGTCATGGGGATGAAAGGTACAATATAGGGAGTATAGCCAATGGTACTATTATAGTAATATATAGTAATAGTGTTGTATGGTGACAGATGATAGCAATACTGTGGGGAGCATAGCATAACCTATAGAGTTGTCCAATCACTATGTTGTACACCTTAAACCAATGTAATATTATATGTCAACTATATTAAAAAAAAACCCAAAACAAAAAAACAAAAATCAATCAAATGAAAAGTAGCAACAATATATAATGTATCTACTCCCTTTGCTCTTTTAGAAAATCATTTGAAAACTTGGGATATATCATTTGCTGTAGGCATATAACTTTTAACATAATTCACAACTAGTTGAGACAAACCAGCTAAACCACTGCAAATGGTAATCATCAATTCTAGAGAGAGATTATAAGTACTTGTAAATTCATGGCAAGCAGAATGATTTAGGAGAAAAAAAATACTGAATTTCTCAGATTTTACTCTAAAGCTATTGGTAAGCATTAAAGTTTTATACTGGTGCATGGCATAGTCAAATTTGCATTTTGGAAGGATCACTATGACACCACTATGAAGAACTGAGAGGTGTGGGGGTGTGAGTATTAAAGCACAGAGATCATAAATGAGGCTATTAAAATAGTCCAGATAAGATATGGTGTGGCCAGCATTAGAGGAGAGGCAGTAGGATTAGAGAAACAAAGGACAAATTTGAAAGTCCGGGAAAAATACAGTGGATGAGAATATCAAACATATTGGATATGGAAGGTAAGTGAGAAGAAAGGATGGAATGACTGGCTAAAGGTTGTCTTAGCTCAGGCTGCCATAACAGCATACCACCTACGCGAGGACCTAAGCAACAGACCTTTATTTCTCACAATTTCAGAGGCTGAGAAGTCCAAGATGAAGGTATCTGCAAGGGAAGCTCTTTTCTGAGGTTTCTTCTGTTGGGTTGCGGGTGGTCACCATCTTACTGTGTGCTCACATGACCTCTGTTGTGTACATGGGGGAGAGAGAAAGCAAGCTCCCTGGAGTCTCTTCTTTTAAAGGCACTAATCCCATTATGAGAGCCACATTCTCTTGACCTCGCGTAAGCCTAACTACCACCCAAAGACCCCACCTCTATCTACCATCACTTTGGGGATGAGAGCTTCACCTTATGAATTTTGGAGGAAAGAATTCACACCATAGCAGACAGTAATGTGAAAACCTTAAAGGGCAATAGAGGAGAAAGGTAAATCTGCCCCAGAGGAATAGGGGAAAGGCTGAAGAGTATAAGTTTATTTTTAGATAGGATGATGTTTAATTTCAAGGGCCTTTAGTAAATGCAGGTGAAGATTTCTGACACACTTGGTTATGTAACTGTAGAGTTTTTGGAAGTGGGGGTGGTGAGATTTGATTTCAAAGTATTTAGTGCTGGCAAACATATAAAGAGTGGACCATGTGTGATGGAAAGAGGGCCACAGATGATCCCTTGGGGACACTAAGTCAAGGGCACATATAAAAACAGAGTGAAAGAGACAAAAGTGGTAGAGAGATGAGAAGAGAAACGGAAATCTATGTTGTCATAGAAACAAGAGATGTGATGGTCATCATCCATAAAACATTCAGAAAAGTATTCTATCCATTTGGTTTGGGCATTAGGATATCCTTGGGGAAATTGTTCCACTGACAATGCCTCCATCTTGTACCAAATTTTATTAGTTCTGCCCATCCTTTATCCCACTGTGCCCAGGAATGGCTCTGAAGAAGCCTCCTGTTACTCTAATTCTAGTTCTGGGGCTACAAACAAGGACTCCAAATAGGAGAGCCTCACACTAATTTCTGGATGCCCTCTGTGACCTGGGGTTGATTTTTTCTTACTCAGACCACCTTCATGAATGAGGCTCCTATGACCACATGCTTCAGATGCTGCCCCCATTTCTCTGTGCATGGCGAATTCCCCAATCCTGTGCCCTCTGAAACTGCCCTGGCCTGTCGCTTATGAAGGGAAATCTCAGATCCTTTCCGGATGCTTTATACACTGGATACATTTTGCTTTATGATCTGCTTCTTAATCCCTTTGTTCCCTATAGCTTTTGGAGAGCATTCTTTCAGCAGGGCTTCCCAATTCCTTAGAATTGCTTTTTTAAGGCAATTACTGCTAGTGTTTGCAAGTCCAACTTTACTTTTTTTAAGAACCAAAAAGGAAAAGGAAAAAAAAAAAAGAAGATAAAAGAATTCTCTTAAGCCCAGAGGAAGCATTATGGGAAGAGAGGCCAGGCTGTCCTGTGACTCTGCATTTTAAACAGGAGGCTCTCCTCATGATGAGAATTACCTTGGCCCGGGTTGAGCTTTCCCCATGGACCCTTTCCACTTAAGCTTTTTATTTAAAAAGTAAATTGGGATTATTGTATTCCCTCACTTTACTTTGGAAGTAAAAATTTTAAATTAATTGTGGTCTAAAATGATAGCAAACAGAGAGGTTCTGATAGCAGTCTGGCGGCCTCTTGTTTAGCCAGCAGAGATTTCTGTTATTGCTGCTGGGAATGGCTTGGCTGAGATATTTTTAATTTACATTTTTTCTTCCTCTAATGAAGGTTTGAATTATGACTTACTATAAAATCTCCCAGTGTCGTGTCATGGAGAGAAAGATGTTGACTGACTTCCCTGACTTGATTGGAGTGGAGCTATTTATTCGGAGTTAGGTTTTAAGTCACGGGTAGGTTCTGAAGGATTTCTGCTTTCAAGGCAGCACTCTCCGCGAATGTCTCTAGCTCCCCTCAGGAGTCATCCCCTCAGCCCAGCCAGCAGTGCCTTAAAAGAGAAGAAGGGCATTTCTGTATCAGTTGCTTGTGCGGCACTACTAAGCTGTCCACTCTGGTAGGATCAGCCACTGAGGTTCAAAGTCTGGAACTTCCCTGGCCCTTCTTCTCAACCAGCCTCTGCCTAGGAAAATAGGGAAAACCCAAATGTCAGCCTCTCTCCATAGCTACCACCTGCCGAGAGAACCATCCCCAATGGGACAGGACAGATTTGTAAACAGTTATCTCTATGCGATAACAATAGCTCTCTGCCTGCTACATAGTGAGAATGGTAAAAATGTAGATGTTACAAAATGTAATTACTGGCCTGGAAATTTTCCTTCTGTGGCAGATGGTATGATCAAGAGCAAAGACAGACATGTCCTTCCACAAACCAAGGGCAATGGTTACACAATAGGCTTAGGTAACAGCCACTAGAGTAGACAGCTTTAGGTAAAACTCAGTGATATATGATAAAATAACTTCTCTGAATCCAGGCAGCTCAGATGAAATATCTGTTGAGGATATCCCACCACAGGCACAGTAACCCCATTCAGACTTCACAAAACGGAGTGGATATGTCAGGTTTCCCTGTGTCCTGAGACAACTGCATTCTAGACATTTCCATATTTCAGAGAAAGAATTTTAAAGGAATTTTAAAAGAAAACAGCACCAAAACTGAGAGTAGAACTCAAGCATATCAACCTTGGAATAACATTTACTCTGTGCCTCCAGTTTTCTGAAACCAGCTTTAACTGAAAAAATATTTTTTGAAGTTGCCTATTAGAGAATCTGTCCTGAAGCTTATTTCACAGTTTCATTATTGCTGTAGTGCCAACCAATATATGGTATCTCAAGGTACATGCTCATTTGTTTATCCTACCTTATATGTAGTGTGGCACTCCCCAGCCCATGTTGCAAAGACAGAGCATTTTCCTGAGGACTGGATTAGACATGCTGCAGAGTTCAATTAATGCACTTTTTTTTCTAAGTACAATGATTTTTTTCTTTTTCGCAAGCACTAAGCCAAGTAACACATGGAAAAAGATCCTTTAGTGTTTTGTATAAAACAGTCCCCATTTGGTAATGTACATTGCAAGCTGAAAGATGGCATTCTGGCTTTTCCAATCGCTTCAAAAAGACACACTATTTCCTATTTATTGTTTCTGTTGGCAAGGCTCAGATTCCTAAAAGCAAGAGGGAGATAATTTCCTAAAGAAATTGAATTTTCTTCCTGAATAATTAAGGCCTTGGGAGTCCAATATTTAGAAAAACTTCAGCTATGAGCTTATAAAATAGGAAGACTAAGAAGAAACATTTTATTTTTTGGTGTTGTACAATCTAAACCTAAAAGGCAACTGAAAATTATCTCTCTTCTCATATTGTTGCAGCCCTTAAATTGTTCAGGTCACATGGTACAGAAAAAGATTTGCTCTGAGAATCTCCTGGGTGTTTCTGTTGGATGCATGTATTGGCCAGGCAATAATTACTTGTGAGAAATAATGAGGGCCCCTCAATATTGCAAACTCAGCAGCTGATTAGCCAAGTGCCAAAGCCTTGACAATCACTTCTCTAGAAGTTCAAGGTTTAAGTATATAACAACTGAGGGGGCAGCTGTCCTTGCTGTAGCCTTAAATGAAAGAGGTAGGAGTCAGAGCAGAGCCACATAAGAGATGCCTCGTTGGGGACCAGGAAGTGTTGATAAGCATGTACTGTGTCACAATGATGTCACTCAATGGTTGCCATCAAGTGTGTATGTTTATAAGGATACTGTCATGGTAATCATGTTTCTTGCTAATTTTTAATGAATTGAGAACTCTATATGACTGTTTTGTTAAAAGTATTCAGCTGAGAATACCTCCATTAAAAATAGATATCTAGGGATCCCTGGGTGGCGCAGCGGTTTGGCGCCTGCCTTTGGCCCAGGGCGCGATCCTGGAGACCCAAGATCGAATCCCACGTCGGACTCCCGGTGCGTGGAGCCTGCTTCTCCCTCTGCCTGTGTCTCTGCCCCTCTCTCTCTCTCCCTGTGTGACTATCATAAATAAATAAAAATTAAAAAAAAAATAGATATCTATTTCCAGGGCCTAAAAGAGAATTAGATTTTAGATAAGAAAGTACAATTCTGAGGAGCTTTGATTTCCTCAAATATAACATCTTTCTGATATTCGTGGGGGGAAAAACTAGCGCTAAGCGTATTTTGTTTTAATAGTGTTTTACCTAATAATACTAAGATTCTTTGGGCCATTCATGCATAAATGACAGCAAAGGAAATGGCTGTCATTCATCCTGTAATAAGAAGAGAAGGAGAGTGGTCAGGGTCACATTATCATTTGGAAATGAAGATGTGCACTGGGATCTATACAGCCCCCTGCGCCTGTCCTGTCATTCTTTGAAGGTTGGAAAGCATGCCTTCCTCTTTGTCCCCATCAATCTGCAATATAGACTGAGCTCCTGATCTTGCTGAATCCTCCTGTCCCCTACAATCTTTATTTTAGGTGCTGAGCTTTGATTTTATATCATTAATACTATTTAAAGATTAAAACTCTGGACAGTGTGCCAGATCCCACTTATCATGACAGCCTCAGAAGCAAGGTGATTGGGGTTGGGGAGCAGGAACAGGTAGAGTGAGTTTTTGCCCACGAATGTGACTTTCTGAAGATAAATGAGCATGACAAAGGAAAAAGACCTTTTCAAAACACAGTTGAAAGATCTTCGTCAAACTACCAAACTTAAATTCACACTGTAGATCTGTGACTGACCCACTGTCTAACTGCTTGTAAATGGTTTCTCTTCCAAAAAGAAGTAGGTAATGAGAATTTTTTCTAGCAAATCTCTGGCTCAAACAGAATTCTGTAGGAGGGGCTGGTCTCTTTATAGGTTATTTAATTTCTCATTGAGGATTCTTTTCCTCCTGAAATATGACTGAAGGTTTCCCTTGGAAACCATCGAATTCTGGGTTGGTTTGGAACGCTTAGCACCCTAGCCGAGCTACACCATTTTGGATTAGATTGCACGTTCCAGGTATTGACGTGTGTTTCTAACATTAGCAAAAGCACCTGGGACCTTCTGTCCTCCTCCAGCACCACCTCACTGTGTTGTGGCCGTGCTCCATCCAGCGACACATAACGGGTTCTCTTGGGTCCAGAAAAAGCAGGTCCTGCATTGGAAGGCATTCTTTTCAGATTCCAGCCAGAATATACAGGAACCCCATAGAAGCCTGTGGATCGTTCTTGCCCCAACGTGTCCTTCACCGTCGTGGCTTACACCTGCTCTGCAAGGAATGTGCCGCCAGTTGCCTACATGCAGTGGGAGAACTAGATGGGGATCTTAATAAAGAGGAGAAACAGATGGAGACTAGAAGCTCTTGTGAAGTTAAAAGAATTGTGTGCTTAATAGACTAAATGTTTAATAGCAGTAATAGCTGCCAAGTCACCGCATAACTCACTAATATGCATGAACTGGAGCTGCAAGAAAGTGACTGTTTTCATTCTCAAGGACTTTCCTAAAAAACTCAAGGTTGTAAGAACTTAACCCAGAGAATAATTACTTGTCCAGACGTGATAACAGACTCTGGCAGAACAAAAATGACAGCTTGATTCACAGACAAATATAAGTCGGTCTTGAATGTCTGGCTTCCATTTTTCTGCGGAGAGATAGATGTCTTTAAAAAGTCTCCGCAGTGAACATCCTGTCAGTTTAAAAGGTCAGACACTGAAGTGTATCAGAAGAGATGATGCTGCACAGACCATTGAGAGAAAAGAAAATGATTTCATTATCCTCGTTCATCTGCTATGGATTAATTCAGTTCCCATCATCGTGGCAATTAAGGCCCTTCTGTAGTGCTGTCCTGACCCAGCTGAGGTGGAACCAGGTAATAAAAGGCAGCGGCAGGGAAGAGGGCAACCATGGCTGAGTTCCTATTCCTGAGGAACAGATGATGTTTGAAAAAGACTTTGGAGTTGATAGGTTCAACTGCATTTGATTAAGAAGAAAGAGAGCCTAAACAAAAGCCAAGCCCCAGGAATAGCCCCCTCTGTGACAGGAAGTGATACATGCACCCTGGGTAGCAGTGAGCCATGCCAGAGCTCGGAAGGGAGCATGTAAAAGACCTTTTGTAGAAGTGAACGAGGGGATAGAAGAATCCTGGGAGAACTGCTATCCTCCAGGCTCAAACATGGGGCTGCTTTTCCGCCATCCGGAGCTTCTCAGGAGCTGAAATGTAACATCTAGAAAGAGAACACATCGGATCCTCCTAAATTAGCTTCTTCTGATTCTCCGTTTGCTCAGTCACTCCAGCTCAAAACCTTTGTCACTGTGTTTAACCGCTTGTCTAGTGCCCCTTATATTACTTGCCAATTTGTATTCATTCTGCTTCTGCTGCCTTCACAATGTCTTCTTTATCACTTACCTTCTTTCCACTCCCACTTACACGGTCCTCACAGAGGCCCTCATTACTCCTTACTTGGACAACCATAATAGCTTTCTAACTGTCTCCTCACCTACCCTTTGCAAGCCCTAATGCCTTCTCCTCATGACATATTAATCTTCCTAAAGTCTATCTTTAATCATGTCGTCCCCTTGCTGGAAATGTCAAATGTCTTCTCAGTGACTACTAAATTAAATATTAAGTTTTCATCCTAGCATTCCAGGCTCCCCAGAGTAAGCCTTAGCTGATCATTCTGTGACTCATTTCCCACTATTCTCCCAAGCCCCTCAGGCTCAATCTAGAATATGAGCCAATCCTCATCCATATCTCCCGTGCAGCTCCATTGATGTTTCTACTCATTCTTGTCCTTCTTCTTCGAATGTCCTTTTCCCACACTTTAGCTTAGAAGCCAGCCCATCCTGCAAGGTCTGTCATGAAACACTTCATAGAGCATTTCTGGACATTCCCCTACTGAACACAATTTCTCTCCATGATTTGTACCTCTCTTAAGGCACTAATCACAGTCTCATGGAATAGTTAAAAAGTTGGAGGGACTTAGACCAAGAAGATCTATTCCACATTGTAACTTGTGAACTGGAGCAAGATTGTAATCTTTTAAAAATCTCAGATTATATAATAAATTTCAACAACTGTTTATTAAGAACCATCTGTATGCTTGGGATGTATCAGTGAACAAAACAAATGCCTTACCTTTTAAGGGGAGGAGGCAGATACACAGGCATTTATAAATATACAACATAAATAAGTAAATTGAGTAACACAGCATAAGTTGAGGCACATGATTTTTAAAAATTAGACCAGAGTAAAGAGAATAGGGAAGGTAAGCAGGTTGAAATTTTAACTGGGTTTAGGCAACGTCTTATTACAAAGATGATATTTAAGCAAATTCTTGAAGGAAATAAAGAAGTTCCCACATATCTATCTGGGAAAATATCATCCCAGCAAAGTAAACAATCAGTGCAAAGGCCCTGAGGCCTATGGCATTCAACAAAGAGTAAAGAGTCAGTTGTGGCTAGGGTACAATGAGTAAAAAAGAGAGGAGGGGATAAGTTCAGAGAAATAATGAGGGTAGAAAGCAGAACTTGGAGGGATCTGTAGTTCACTGTAGGACATTGTTCTTTAGTCTGAGTGAAATGGGAGCTACTGCAGGTTTTTGGCACACTGGAATAGAGGAGTGATCTGATCTGACTTGTGTTTAAAAAGGATCACTCAATCTGCTCTGTGGAGATTACACTGTGTCAAGCAAAATCAGAATCAAGGAGGCCTATTAAGAGGATATTAATGACTCTGGCAAGAGAGGATAGTGGCTTATGTGAAAGTATATCAGTAGTGGAAAGTGGTTCAAATCAGGGTATACTTTTAAGGTAGAACCAATGAGCTTTCCTTGTGGATTGAAAGTGATATGTAAATGAAGAAAAGAGTCAAGAATGACTCCATGATTTTTGGCAAAATTGCACAATGGAGTCAGCATCCATTTAGATGGAGGAAGACTGGGTAAAATGGTTTGGAGAGGAAGGTAAATGTTAGGGGTTCAGTTCCAAACATAGTTGGAGCCTGACCATTCAAGTCAAAAATCTGAGTAGGAAGTTGGATGCATCTGAGTATAAAGTGTGCATAATAAACCTTATGATACCCAACAGAGTTGACCTAAAGATAAAATATGATGATAAGATTATATGTGCAAACTTTGTATTATTTGTATAGCCTATCCTGTGTTTCTTTTTATTATTATTTTGTGTTTGTGTATGTATTTGTGTCTATCGTGTACTCTTAGTCTTCTTGAAGCCAAAGCTGTGATCATGTTATTTGCTTTTCATTCATTTTGAAAAAAAAAAAATTCTTGCTTATCTTTTGTTACAAATAAATGCATCTTCGTTGTAGAAAATTTAGAAAATCATTATAGTCATAAAAAAAGAAAGTTAAAAATCATCACCTGTCATTGCATCTCCCAAAGAGAAAAACTGTTAATGTTTTGGAGTTTACTTGATTATTCCTCGGGGGTTTCTTACTTTTTTGTACAACCTCCCCCCAACACACATAGTCATATTATTATAATCCTTTGCATGAACAAGCTTAAAAATATTTACTCAAATTGATTAAAATTATATTTCAGGCTCTAAAAGAATAGCCTTTTTAAAAGAGACAAAGAATTCTATGCTTTCCCAATGTCTTTAAAACTTTCTCTGTTTCCTTGCATCGTTAAACTAAAACTTGAGGGATCCCTGGGTGGCGCAGCGGTTTGGCGCCTGCCTTTGGCCCAGGGCGCGATCCCGGATACCCGGGATCGAATCCCACGTCGGGTTCCCGGTGCATGGAGCCTGCTTCTCCCTCTGCCTGTGTCTCTGCCTCCTCTCTCTCTCTCTGTGACTATCATAAATAAGTAAAAATTTGAAAAAAAAATAAACTAAAACTTGAACCCAAAATTTTTAAGCCACAGATATTTCTTGACATCATATCTTTGATATGGAAAAAGAATAGGATTTTTTTTTTTTTTTACCAGAAACCCATACCAAGGATCTTCAGAAATTGCTACACACCCACTGATATCAACTACACGGTTGATTCTGTCATGAATTTTTAACTTCACAGATGAATCTATTTTATGGTTCAATTCTTACTCTTCTTTGCTCTTATGTTCCTAATTTATATGGTCTAATGGCACCTTTTGTGCCTTTTTAAGTTCTTAAAAATCCTTTCTGGAACAAGGCTTTGACCAGCCAACCAATAAGTAAATAAACATATTTATACCATGTAAGCATGTGCTAGATACGCATTGCTGCTAATAGTCTCTGGCTCCCAGATGAGATGGAGCAAATAATATGTATGCACAGGAGGGCAACTGTAAACATTCTTTTAGTTCTGGATCGCAAAGTTTTAAAAAATCATATAATTTTGCTTTCTTAGATTTCTTACATTGGCTCATTAGGGGAAAAAATGTATTCCACACTCCTGCTATCCTCTTCTTCTCCAGTGGGAAGGGGAAAAAAAATAATGATTAATCAAAAGTTGATAGAAAAGCAACTACATTACAGCACCTATGTTACCCAAGCTTGAATGTATATGTTACACATACAGTTATAACTGTATTGCAGTTATTAACATTATTATTACATTTGTGTTTTCTGTAGTCATTTTTCTCAGTACTTATTTTTTAAGATAAAAATGTTTCCAACAGAATTCTGACAAGTATTCTATTTATAGTACTAAAACTAAGGCAAAAAGGGATTTTAGTTCTGACTAATTGTTTGGTTATCCAAATATTTTATGCCAATAAAAGCAGGCAATCCATTAGTGAGAAAAATAATTATCTCCAATTCCCCCACATTCTTTCTGTACAGATATAAAGAATTAATACTCATGGAGAAAATAATGAACAGGTGTGAACATCGGCACAAAATATCATACAGGCCTAGGTAAAATAAAATGTAATTCTAAGCCTAAAGTAGTGATACACAGGAAGAGGCAAAGAAAATATGCATACAGAACACAAAGGTCATCATCGAGTATTAAGGAAGCTCCAATCTAAATGTGGTCAATAGTCTTAGGAATTAACTCTATGTGTAGGTCTTAAACTTCCCATATTTTTGCTGCAGAGAAAATGCCTCACCATCAGTCTGAGAAAAGGAACTAAAGAAATGGTTTTGACAAGGCAGCAGAATATAATAATAATAATAAAAAAAAATCCTGTGATGCAGATTGCCATATTGGGTATTATATTATTTTAACATGAGGAATAAAAAAAGATTAAAGAGTGACATTTGGGGAAATGAAGCCATAATAAGTTCATATTTTAAAGAGCAGAGCAAACAGATGAAGTGTAAAGTGACAGTGTTATTATTTTTTGTTATTAAGATTATTGCAGCAGACACTTTATGTTTTTATTCATACTGAAGCCTTCCTCTTCTGAACACTAGAAATGGCAAGATCAGAGGACAAAAGAGGCAACTGTGCCTGAACCTAAATGTCATTGGCACTGGACCAATGGAGACCATTAATGGAGCAGACAATTCATTCTCATTTCTAGTTGGCTAAATTACCTGGGGCCCACAAAAGAAAAGCAATAAAAGAGATAACACATGGCACCTCTTATAACTTGGGATCTGGCAAACAAAGAGTTCTGAGTGTCAAAGTAGCTGCAATCTGGCAACAGGCAGCAACGGCTTGCACTCCTGGTCTAACAAAATTTCAGCTATTAATTCGGGTGACAGCTCCCTTTGGCCAACATGTACAGTCAACATTGAGTAAGACTGCTCATGAGAAATTTCCTCAGCATCCTGAAGGCAGGTAAAAGGCAATCTCCATTACCTTCTTACCATCCCTGACGGTCATCCAAGATCTCCCTCCATCAAGTTTGATTATAATTCCCAGCACAACTTCTAGGAACATTTCAAATGAAGTGATCTAAATATGCTTCACTATATCTTTAATTTTGATTCAAAGGAAAGTTACTTAAAGGATAATGTTTATGGCTTCAGGGGCATACAGAGGAATAGAAGTAAATGGCTTTTCCAGTAGATTAAATGCCAAAACTCAATTGAAGTATTTGACATGCTGGGGAAAATGTAATTTATTACAAATGTGCCACAGATTGTGGTGAAAGTTCCAGTAATAATAAGTCAAAGTCAGTGTGGATTTTAATGACACCTACTGGTTTTTTATTGTTGTTGATGGTTCAGATTTTTCGTTTACTGAATTTGATCTTTTTCCCCCTATACAAGGAACGGATGAGTCATAATTCTACAAGTGCTGCCTGAATTAATAAAGACTAATAATGCCATTTGTAAAATGGCCAAATATTTTTTTAAAAAATGGTTTTAAACTATATATCTGCTGCCAAATGCAATCATGTTTTAAACCAAACACTAGGTTTATCTTCTCTTCACTCAAAAGTAGAATGATAATATTTTTGTATTCCAAAGTACACTCTGAAAATTGGGCAGTATATCCAATAGAGGTGGATATAATCAACTGGAGTATGTACTCCAATAGCTTATGAGCTGGTTTTGTGCAGGGTTTGTACAATTTTCTACTTGTCCCCTAGAAGTAATGTCAGAAGTAGGCTTCCTGGAAATATTTCTCTTATTCCATATTCTATGGGCCAAAATGTCTCTTGGACAAAATAGATGAGTATTTGGATGAGTATTTCAGGAATTGAATGAATTCATAATGCCATACATTTGTTTGAAAACAAGCAAGTGAGTGCATCTATCCCTCTACCATCCACCACTACCACCAAAATGACAACTATTCAAAATAATGAATAAATCTATAACAGCTCTGGCAATAAGAAAGACTGCCTGAAATGTCCAGGACAATTCGGAGAATGTCTGAAAACTAGAAAACAGATAGGTAGATAGGTTGTTGACTGCAATCTAAAATGCACATAGGAAAAGTTATTATAGAGAATAGAGTTGCTTCCTAGAAAGTTTGACTTAGGATTTTAAAAGAAAAGAAAAGAAAGAAGGGCAGTAAATGTAAACATGGTCAGCAATGTCCTATTCTGGTAACAATAAGGCAAAGAAGTTAGGAGAATGTAGCAGGATACAACATGTTTCAAATATGCTAGTAGAGAAACTGAAGTGTGTGATGGTTCCTTCCTCAGCCTAATGGCATAAAATGCAGAAGCTACAATTTTAGACTTCTCTGACCTGGTAGTCTTGTCATTCCCCATGAACTGTGTTGACCCCCGAGCTTCAGGCAAGCCTCCATGAGGACATGGTGAGACAATCAGGAGCTGTGTCTTCTTGATCTCTTGGGCAATGAGTTCTATATTTCTGTTCAACCTCTTTGCTGGCAAAAAGAGGACCAGGATAGAATAATTACTGAAAGTACAAAGTTTGGAGTCATGGTCTCTGGATTTGTTCCAGATTTTATAAGTCAGCAACTGTGAAACATTGAACGGTTACTTAATCCCCCTTTGCCTCATTTTCTTTATCTGTAAAATGGGAGGTGTATATTAGCATCTATTATTTGGGGTTGTTGTGTGTATTTTGTAAGCTAATGTATGTACCCAGCACATAGGTAAGCACTGTATCTGTTTGTTTTTTATTATTGTTATAAAATCATGGTTTTTAATTTAGAAGAAGGAGTTGAGGAACTTAATGCAAAAAATATGGACATAGAGAAATAAAAGAAATAATGAAAAAAAGAGATGAGAGAGAAAATGAGAACATTAAAAAGATGTGGAGGATAGGTTCTTCTATCTAATCAGACTTCAGTAGCAAATATAAGTGAGAAAATAATTAAAGGAATAGTAGAAAATTTCGGTGAGCTGAATATCTCCGCTATTAGATAAAAAGAGATTCCTGGGTACAAAGGAACAATATAAAAGAGAACACAAGTAATGTTTTGTAAAATCTCAAAACTGTAAGATTCAAGAGGGAAAAAACACTCCTAAAATTTTTCAGAGAAAAACACAGCTTGCCTACACATGAATGGAAACCAAACTTGCATGAGGCTTCTTATCAGCAACACTGGAAGCTAGAGGTCAATAATGCATTACCTTCAAAGTTTCACAGGAAAATGACTTTGAAACAAAATACTGTGTTTAGATAAATTATCAATCAAGCATGTAGGTAATATATATGTAATATATCTTCAAGCATACAATGACTCACAATGTGTAGGTCACACACTCTTTTCAGACAGAATACTTATTTGAAAATAAACTTAAGCAAAACAAAAAGAAATTGAAAAAGAAAAGTAAGATATGAGACACAAAGAATTGGAGAACAAACCTAGGATTCTGATTAAAAGCAATTCTGAGCCATCAGCTTATTAGTTAGGATGTCTTCAGCTACAAGTAGTAAAAAGCTTTAACTGATTTAAACAATAAAGAATATTTATATTTCAAAAATCAGAACATTCTGAGTTAGCAAAGCTCCAGGGTTGATTAATTCATTGGTTTAATTTTGTCACTGAGGATCCAACTTCTTTTCAACTTTCTACTCTGCCACCTTCTAGAAGCTCCCCCATACTCAGTCATAAGATGGCCAAAGCAGTTGAGATATCACATTTAGACATGAGCAAGTCCAATAGGAAAAAAAAAATCTCTTCCTCACTGCTCAGTCCTTCTACTTTTAATCAGTGAACAAAAATTAAAATATGCTTTTTGTCTATTTACTCTTATTTTTCAGTGGCCAGAATTGTATCCATGTATATTCCTAAACCAGTCACTGGCACAGAGGATAAGATTGTCATGATTGTTTAAAACAAAAGAAAAAATTTCATGAGTGTATGCATATATCCAAATTTATCAAATTATATACAGAAAATATGTGAATTTTTTGTATATCAGTTATGCATCAACAAATCTTTAAGATTATTTTTAAAACACAAACCAGAAAATGACCCTTTGAGTAACATGGGTAAGGAATAGATGTTAGACTAAGACTCTCATGATTTATAAGTGAAATTGGTTCAGATGTAAATTTACTAATTGAATTGGTACAAATTAGAACCCAAATTCAGTAAGCTCTATAAAGAATATTGTCAAAGAGCACCTGGGTGGTGCAGTCAGTTAAGCATCTGACTCGCAATTCTGGCTCGGGTCATGATCTCAGGGTCATGAGAATGAGCCCTGCATTGGGCTCCATGCTCAGCAGGAAGTCTGGGATTCTCTCCCTCTGCCTCTCCGCCACCACTCATTCTCTCTCTCTAAAAAAATCAATCAATCAATCAATCAATCAGTCTTAAAAAAAAATATTCTCAAGAATAAAATTGACATACTACATACATTTTATGATTAAGATGATAATAATTAACGATGAAAAGAGAAAGCATATGTCTTTTCTGTCAATAAGATAAGAGGTAAAGAATTAAAAACTCCAAAAAGGAAGAAAACAAAAACATGTAAAACCATGGTTCAGATAAGAAGCAAAGTAAAATGTGGCCTGAATCTGAGCACTTAATGGAAGTGTATGACTCAGAACATCCTGAACAAGAAACTCAAGCCCTACTGGTCACGTAATTTAGAAAAGGCTGACAGATACTTGAATTAATGAGCAGTCATTTTGGATTTATAATAGATACAATCTCTAATCAGGTCTTGTTTGTTTTACCCTGAACATCATTTATCTCTTTTATAGGAAATTTAGTTTAAAGATCAATCCTTCTCAATTAATTTCTTTTGAAAAAACATCCTGAAATCACATGTAAGTTTTTAAAGCTGTTCTTTAAATTTTTTTAAATTTCAAATTACTTGATATTTACATAAGCATACGACTCTCTTCTCATTCCTATGAGACATCTGACTCAGTTTGGAAACTTAAGCTGTTTAAGAAATATGCAGTTTAAACAGCAAGAACAAAAAAACCTCTCAAGCTATAAATCATAACTTTAGAAAAAATTTATAAGAACTAATATCTCTGGTGTTGAAGAAATATTAAAGTTTGGGTATATTTTTCACACTTAACTACAGGTTCTTTGCTGTAATTAAATTAAGTAAAATTCAATGTATTATATTCTCATAACATTTTTTAAATTGTTGGGGCGCCTGGGTGGCTCAGCGGTTGAGCATCTGCCTTTGGCTCAGGTCCTGATCCGAGGTCCTGGGATCGAGTCCCACATCCGGCTCCCTGCATGGAGCCTGCTTCTCCCTCTGCCTGTGTCTCTGCCTCTCTGTCTCTTATGAATAAACAAATAAAATATTTTTTTTAAAATTTTCAGTTTATTGACCATTACACATCTGCATAGCTATGGCACAACTTATCAAAACTGGGTCCCTCTGGGGCACCTGGATGGCTCTGTGGTTGAGCGTCTGCCTTTAGTTCAGTTGTGATCTCAGGGTCCTGGGATCGAGCCCGAATCGGGCTCCCCAAAGTCTGCTTCTCCCTCTGCTGGTGTCTCTGCCTCTCTCTGTGTCTCTCAGGAATAAATAAATAAAATCTTTAAAAAAAAAAAATTGGAACCCTTGACTAAACTGAGTTCTATAATAAAAGTTGTTCTCCTTTGTCAGCTGCAACTTTCCTACCTCTGACGGTGGGTTTGGCTCATTAAAAGACCTTGATTATTGCAAGGATTGATCCATTGAAGCGAAAACCTACTAGTTAATCTCATGGGACCAAGCAAAGGAAATAATGGCAATTTCTGCCCTCTTGATGACTTCTGTCTGCCCCCTACACACACACACACACACACACACACACACACACACACACACAATCATACACATCCAGCAGATAAGGGCTACTCCTTAGAGTAACCAAGTTTTAAAGGATGAATTAGAAATCCTACAGATGGATAGGTTAGCAAATACAGTGTGAGCAGTATGTTGCGTCAAGGAAAGTACAAGTTCAAAAGTTTTGCTAGTAAATGAATAGAATGAATTAAAAGGAACTACACAATAGGACTATGACTATCGAATAAGACAACTTATGTGCCACACAGACTAAAAGCATTTCTATATTTCCTACCTCAGGCAAACCTTATGAAATAATCATGTAAAATTGCTTTGGAAAAACTGTGAAAGAATACTGTTAATTATCATGAGATATTTCAAATATAGCTAAAGTGTCAGATCATTTAACGTATGAGAAAGTGAAAATATTTCTTAATTTATCTCGAAACCACATATTTAGAACTACACACCATGATGTCTAATTAATATCCTTTTTTTCCTCACCTCTTTTTAGATGAATGGATTATAATCAATTTCAGTTCCTATTAAATGAAGTGACAATTAGACCTTCTTGCTTCAAGGAAAGCTTGAAGTTTTTTTTTTCTTTTTTCCTTTCAACTCTGCAGAGAAATATCTAAAATATTTCTCAATCATATCCCTTCCTACCCATTTCTTTTTTTCCTACTGGGGTTCATGAGC
This sequence comes from Canis aureus, assembly GCF_053574225.1. Taxonomy (NCBI): domain Eukaryota; kingdom Metazoa; phylum Chordata; class Mammalia; order Carnivora; family Canidae; genus Canis; species Canis aureus. Next base: position 8,749,340 of record NC_135619.1, on the reverse strand, counting down.
ATATCACATCCAAATTAATAGCATCTTGGTGTTCCCTGTGTCTCTTGCCTATCAGTTCACTGATTCATCCTTCTCATGGCTAGTCAAAAACAACACTATTTTTTACTATTTTGAGTAAAATATTTTTGGATATTTATAACAGAATCAATGTACCAAGGAAATTATAAAAAGAGGTACAAGAACTGGAAAGAGGGCAGTCCAGGTGGCTCAGCGGTTTAGCACCACCTTCAGCCCAGGGCCTGATCCTGGAGACCCAGGATCAAGTCCCACGTTGGGCTCCCTGGATGGAGCCTGCTTCTCCCTCTGCCTGTGTCTCTGACTCTCTCTCTCTCTCTCTCTCTGTGTCTCTCATGAATGAATAAATAAAACCTAAAAAAAAAAAAAAGAACTGGAAAGAGGATGACAAAAATTATTACTGTTTATGGATGGATTGGAAAATGCCCATGGAGCTGTGGCCAGACGATGCTTAAAGTAGGAGTGGAAGCCATATTATAGTTTTCATTTCTGCTGCTCCATATCTGAAAGTATTTTGATGACTGCAATGGGATAATTTTCTTTCATCTTCGTTTCTCCTCCAGAGATAATACTGACCCTCCCTCCTTTCCACAAAATGGCAGGTAAAGACATAACTATAATGAGAATTGTTATTAAGTTTTTATACTTTTTTTTAAAGATTTTATTTATTCATTCATGAGAGACACAGAGAGGGAGAGAGGCAGAGACACAGGCAGAAGGAGAAGCAGGCTCCATGCAGGGACCCTGATGCGGGACTTCATTCCGAAACCGCAGGATCACACCCTGAGCCTAAGACAGACACAACTACTGAGCCACTCAGGCATCCCTTATTAAGCTTTAAAAAGTTGGTTGTACAGGGGTGCCTGAGTGGCATAGTCAGTTAAGCATCCAACTCTTGGTTTCAGTGTAGGTCATGATCTCAGTCGGGAAATCAAGCCCCAACGTCAGGCTCAGTGCAGACTCTGCTTGAATCTCTCTCCCTTTGCCCTTCTCTCTCTCTCTCTCTCTCTCTCTCTCTCTCTCCCTCTCAAATAAACAAATAAATATTTTTTCTTTTTTTTAAGATTTTATTTATTTATTCATGATAGACGTAGAAAGACAGAGGGATCCCTGGGTGGCGCAGCGGTTTGGCGCCTGCCTTTGGCCCAGGGCGCGATCCTGGAGACCCGGGATCGAATCCCACGTCGGGCTCTCGGTGCATGGAGCCTGCTTCTCCCTCTGCCTGTGTCTCTGCCTCTCTCTCTCTCTCTCTCTCTCTCTCTGTGCGTGTGTGTGACTATCATAAATTAATTAATTTAAAAAAAGAGAGAGAGAGAGGCAGAGACACAGGCAGAGGGAGAAGCAGGCTCCACGCCCGGAGCCCAACGCGGGACTCGATCCTGGGTCTCCAGGATCGCGCCCTGGGCCAAAGGCAGATGCTAAACCGCTGAGCCACCCAGGGATCCCCAATAAATCTTTTTTCAAAAGTTAGTTGTACAAAGAATTAGAACAAGCAAACCCAAGTAGTGATATTGTAAGCTGTTAAAAAAAAAAAAAAAAAAAGACACAGAGCCTTGTTTGCCCTAAGGTTCTCTTTTTAATTATTTTTCTATATAGTTGATATATGTTTCTTTTAATTAGCATGGTTCAAATAGCAAATGACCTGCTTTCCTGTAAATTTATAAGCATGCCATTACTTCATGGGAATAACACAGGCATTATTAATTATTTATTCCTAAGACCTACTTTATTGCCCAGTCCTATATATTGAAAGAAAGAAAGAAAGAAAGAAAGAAAGAAAGAAAGAAAGAAAGAAAGAAAGAAAGAAAGAAGAAAGAAAGAAAGAGAAAGAAAGAAAGAAAGAAAGAAAGAAAGAAAGAAAGAAAGAAAAAGAAAAATCTCCTACCTTTTCAAATAGCCCCAACAAAACCATGATAGAAAATAGAACAGCAAGTATCTTTAGGGAGTGGGCTGAATAAGACTTTTAGACCAATGGATGGTCATGGCTACAGTTTGATATAGATATACACATGTATTTCACTCAGTCTAAATGTGACTTTTCATTTCTCCAACATTATGATAATGTGCATATCAATAAAGAATCTTAATTGTAGTAAAAAACAACCTTGGTTCCTCATTTGACGTTTAGAGGCAAATCCTCCTGGCAAATCCTCCTGATGTTTAAAGGCAAATCTCCTGACATTTAAAGGAGAAATCCTCCTCCTGAACAGAAATTTGATGTTCTGGGCAAATATCTAGATAAGTGTTCCGTATCTAGCTGGAAAGAATCTGGAAAGCAAGCTCATGGTGTCTTTATTTATGTGTGAGTCAGGGTTCTCCAGAGAAATAGAATCAACAAGATGGATATATGCATATCCATATATATGTATGGTATAAATGTATATTATAAGGAATTGGCTCAAGTAATTATGGAGAGTGAGGAGTCCCAGTATCTCCAATCAGTCAACTAGAGACCATGGTGTGGACCCAGTCAAAGTCCAAAGGCCTGAGAACCAGGAGAGTGAATGGTATAAGTTACAGTCTGAAGCCAGTAGGCTTGAGACTCAAGAAGAGCCAATGTTTCAGTTCAAATTCAAAGGCAAGAAAACCTGATATCCCAGCTCAATAGTTAGGCTGGAGGAGTTTCCCTCTATCTGAGACAAGGTCAGCCTTTTTGTTTTAATCAGGCCTTCGACTCTTTGGATGAAACCCACCCACATTAAGGAGAACAATCTGCTTTACTGTCTACTGATTCAGATGTTAATGTCATCTAAAAACACCCTCATATGCAGGGTGTCCAGAATAACGTTTGGCCAAATATCTGGGCACTCTGTCCCAGTCAGGTTGACACATAAAATGAACCATCACAACGAGGAAGGGAGTTCTGTTTCTTCAAGGACTCATGTGGCAGAAAATCCATCATACATAGGCAGGAAGTCCCATAGGCCTGGCAGTGAACACAACTTTATTTCTACAAATAGTTTACTCATTCATGTGACCAACACCAACATGCATTCTTTTTTCTTATTAGTAAACATTCAAGAAAAGAAAGAAAGAAAGAAAGAAAGAAAGAAAGAAAGAAAGAAAGAAAGAAAGAAAAATCTCCTGCCTAACATAGTGCAATTATCCCCTACAATCAAGACACGCTTGGTCATTTCTAATTGTGGATGGCCCATATTTTCTTCAGTTGCTTCATTCAGCACCAAGGCCAAGATTCTGGGTAATATCTGTTTTTTCTGTTAGTTTTCTTGAAATCCTCTCTCAATAACGGGTAATCCATGAACTAAATTGTAATGTTATTCATCATCAATACATCATATTTAAAATATTTGGACAGATGGAAGGAAAAGAACAAGAAAAGCATAAGAGCAAAAATTCACATTAATTTTTCTAAAATTGATGGCAGGGATTCAAATTCAGTAGAGACATTGTTGTGTCTCCTAATAGAAGCACTTCCTCTTTAATGTTAAGATCTCTAATTCATTAACACAGAGAATCAGACTTGGGAGCAAAAATCTTTTGAGAATCATGGGTTGTTAGGTTAGTCAGTGATAGTCACTATTTTAAACTTTTCATTGAAGTGTTTCAAACATTTCACTTGTTTGCCATTCCAATCGAGCCCCACCTATTTCTCAAGCCACCTCTATAAAACCAGTCCCATACAGGCTTCACTCAGCTCTGTGCAGGGTGCAACCTGCAATGTGTCACCTCGGCCCTGTATTGTGTCCCTCTGGCTTCCTGCTCCAGAGCCTCTCTGATGCTGTGTTATTGATGAGGCAGGAACCTACTCTGCACTCAGACATGTGCAGCCCAGAAGTTTCTGGGCTTCCTCTGTCCTACTGGAGAAGAAGAAGAATAGAAACAGGCTTCCACTACTTTTTCCCCAGAAGGAACATGCTGAGATACATTTTGTAAGATGCGAGTCTTGGTACCATTTGCCCACAGCGGTGGCTAAATGGGAAATACACAGTTGTTTTGTCTTTGACTCATTCATTCCATTTCATTTTTCTTGTCACTCCTTCCTGCACCCAAGTTCACTTACCAAATAATCCACGCACAAGCTTTTGCTACAAGTCTTGCTTTTACAAATAACCAGGTTAAGCCATGAAATACTTATATTTCCATACCTTGGTTTTTAGAATTCTATATATTGACGATAGGAGTAATTGTATTGGTTTCTGGTTTAGAGTATAGTATATATCACTTTGTAAGATGACACTTCAGCCTCACAAATTGTTTGCAACTGACGCTACAATATTCTTTATAAGACAATGTTCCTTTATATGCAACCATCTGTTTCGGGGTGAAGCAATATGTGGCAAAACTAGAAAATCTGACGATAGTCCTTTTATTGGCTTAATTCTATTGTAGGCATAATTCTAAGTATTCGCCAATACTATGTGAGATGTGAGATATTATTGTGTGGCATAAGGCATTCAGTAATTCCAGGGATGGTTGTTGAAGTAAGTATGGTAGATGGGGAAAAAAAACCAAATGCATGTAACCAATAATAGCCTTCTATTCTAATATAGAAAAATTGAAGTTACTCTCAGGGTTAAATGTATCACACGTAATCGACCACCTGATACTCAATGTCTGGATGTCCCACTAAGAGTTAGAGTTGATTAACTGGTGCTGTTGACAAAGGGATACTCATCAATAGCAGTAGATTGATTGGCCTAGTGGACATTAGCTAAAGGAAATCCATGTCATTGAACCCAGGCCTGGTCTTCATTCTTTCTACCACCATCACTTTGAACCTTCTGTTTTCTTCTTCTGTTCTGTTGTTAAATACTCACTTCCAGTACCAGGTTGTATATTGGTGTTCTTATTTGCAAGTCACAAAAGCTGCCAGGGTTCCTGATTCAAAGTCAGAAGTTAGTTAATTTAATCACTACAGTCTAGGTCAATTATCTACTCCCAAGGTGCATGAGAGCCTGGGAAAGTGTCTGCTATTTTTAGCTTCTCTAGTGGGAGGTAGTCTCACTAGTATGGGAATTCCTCAAACATAGAAAAGAGTTCTCAGGTGTTCACTGGCCAAATAAAATAACAGATATCTACAACTAGAGTATACAGTTTGTTGTCATTGATGTTGCTGTTTGTTTTTGATTCAGGTGCACAATTTTTCTTTCAAGAAGGATCATTCTGGGGACGCCTGAGTGGCTCAGAGGTTGAACGTCTGCCTTCGGCTCAGGGCGTGATCCCAGGATCCGAAATCAAGTCCCACATCAGGCTCCCTGTGAGAAGCCTGCTTCTCCCTCTGCCTGTGTTTCTGCCTCTCTCTCTTTGCCTCTCATGAATGAATGAATGAATGAATGAATGAATGAATAAATAAATGAATAAATAAATAAATAAATAAATAAATAAATAAATAAATAAATAAATAAAGAATCATTCTGCCTTGGGTTATTTAAACCTGGAAACCTGCACCTGCACCCCAACGTGGAGGCACTATGTAATAAAGAATAGAATTATTATATCTCCTAATTGCATCATCATCCTTCAACAAGTTTTAATTAACTGCCTCCGTTTGCCAGGCAGTGCATTAAGGATGGGAATACAGAGTGATTAAGACCAACATGGTGACAGTGCTCAAAGATCTTATGATCTACGGAGAGGGGATCAAACGATTGGTTGATTGATTAATCATATTTGTGACAACTTCTCTGAAGGGTAAATATAAGATAACATAAGAGAAAATATTGGGAAAACCTGACTTGTCCTTAGCGGCAGGATCACCGAAGTAATTGCATTCACACTGAGTCTTGCAAAAATACAAATAAAGAAGCATCCACAAGAGGAAGGTGTATTTGTGCCAGAGTCACACAATCCCTGACTATCATCCTTCCCTAGTCGAAGAATTTCCTATTCCTTCATGTTTATGCAATAAAGGATACGTAAAGTTATTTATAGATTATTGGTGTTCATGCTGGGCTCGATTTAACTACAGTCTATAATAAAGTAAAGTAAAATACAAGCACATTTTCTGCAGAAAAGGATCACTCGTATGGAGGAATGATATTGTTCCCTTGTCCCAGCACTTCTATGAAAATGGATAGCTCCAACTTATTGGACAGGAGGTTTTGTCATCTGATGTCGTGTCAGTGCTTCCCTCAATGAGAGCCTAATGTACCATCAGAATCATTGCTTTGCTGCAAATAGAAAGTTGAAATTGTGCTGATATTTTACTCCCTCTGCACTTTCCATTTTGGCAGCTTGGCTTTCTGGCTGGTTACTTTAATCATTTTAAGTGCTTGAACTAAGAACCCATTTCACACTTTCCATTAATAAAGAAAAATGTGGTCCAGGAATACCCAACTTAGAATCTTGGAGGTCATATAGTTTAACCTCCATCCAATTCAGGGAACTCTGCATCACTTGTCTGACAGGTGGGTATTCAGGATCTGCTTAAAACCTTCCAATGACGGAGAGTTCTGTAACTTCACAAGAAAGACTCCCGTTATGCTCCAACTAGCAGAATCCATTCTGAGATCTAGGCATTATACATCTGTATCTGTTAGGAAAGGTTCATATGCAAGTGACAAAGTATTCCAAATGAACAGTGGTCTAATCACATCAATACTTTAAAAAATATATTTTATGTAAAAATGTCTGGCAGTTGTCAGTGAAGGAATACTATGGAAATTCCACAAATTCACTAGGGACTCAGGAACTTAGTCCCCCTTCAGGTCCAGGCTGCCAAACTGAGGCTTTCATCTGCATGGACCTAGATGGCTGTTTGGGCTCCAGCTATAAGGCTGAGTTTCCAACCAGCATGAGGGTAAAGGAGCTATCTTTTCAGAAAGATTACAGAAAGCTGTAACGCAATATTTCTACATATATCTTATAGTCCAGAATATAATTGCATGAAATCCCTGATGCAAAGGATACCAGCAAATATAGTCTTTAAGCAATCATATGCCAGGTAAGTGTTGTAGGTCCTATTACTAAGGAAGATAGGGAGGATATGATTTGGAGTAGAATAGGGACTGACAAACTTTTCCTACAAGGGTCCAGATAGTAAATATTTTCAGCTTTGGAGGCTGTATGATCTAAGATGCAAATACTCAATTCTGTGGCTCTAGTGAGAGAGCAGACATAGCCAATACATAAGCTAATGAATGTGGCCATATTCCAATAAAACTTTATTTGCAAAAACAAACAGTGGGCCGGATTTAGCCCAGCTGCTGACTTACCCTGGAATAGGCAAATAGAAAGCTGTGCCACATTGATTAATGTATCTGAAGATAACATGTATTTTGTTAATAACCTGTGTCCTATTGTTAGGTCACATTAATATGTAGGCAACTATATCTTTGATTCTTTTCTACGTGAAATGCAGATTAGACAGTGGCTTTATTTAAAAAAAAAAAACCTTACACTTGTTTTTCCTGCAATGTGTCTTTTCTGCCATCATTACATTTGTTAAGCATGCCTTCAGTATCTTTCAAATGGCTTTTGAAAGTGTTGAACTGGATAGTGACATGTTCCTGAGATTTCTTTCACAGTTCAGCAGATAAATATTTATTGAACATCTACTATATGCCAGACGCTAAATCATTATTAAAGCTATAAAAACATTGAGGATGGAACAGTTCCCCTTTAGCACTGTGTGGTGCTAAAAACCATAATTCCGTGGTTTAAATTTGGCAGCAAATCAGATTCATCCAGGGAGCTTGATCAAAGTGTAGATTCCTGGAGAATACCTGGGTATTTTAATTCATTTGACTTATGGTGGGGCAGGGGTCAGGACATCTTTTTTTTTAATATAACATCCTGGTGATTCTGATAATCGCCCATGATTTGGAACCTACTGGCTCCTAAGTTCTGAGAAGGGCTGTCAGAAACATCAATTCTTGTATCTTGTCTACAGTGGTATTATGAAACTTTACCAAATGCCTGTCTAACTTTAAGTATACTCTATGTAGAACTGGTCTCTAATTTCCAAGACTAGTATTCTGGGTTTTATTATTGCTGTTGTTTGCTGTGAGATTAATTGGTCTTCACTTAATCTTAGTGGACAGTGATTGCCTTGTTCCTTTATAAGTAATCACAAGTAATAAATGTCACTAGTTACTAATGCTTACTCTGTATCTCAGCATAGTGCTAAACACTTTACATATATTGTCTTTACACAACAATCCCATGAGGTAGTATTATGACTAACCACATTTTACAAATGAATAAACTGAAGAATACAGAGCTAAATATTTGCCCAGGGTCACAACTCTTAGAAGTAGCAGAACAAGGATATAAATCCAACTCTGATGAGCTAGATGAGCAAAGTCTTTGTTGCCATAGAGGTTTATGTTCCAATTATCGAGAGAATAATAAGCAAAGAAATTAACAAGATAAAGTTTTATTTATTTAGTCCCCAATATGTAGGTGTTTCACCTGAAATATATTCAAGCCTTAAAACTGTGAAAGAGGGGCTCCTGGTTGGCTCAATCACTTAAGCATGGGACTCTTGATTTCAGCTCAGGTCATGATCTCAGGGTCATCAGATCAAGTCCTACATGGGGTTTTGTGCTGAGTGTGAAGTCTGCCTACGATTCTCTCTTCCTCTCCCTCTGCCCCCGCCCCCCTCTCACTCGTTCTATAAATACACACGTACATACATACATAAATACATACTCTGAAGGAGAGGGATGATAATCACTTGTTTTACTGATGAAGAAAATAAGGTTCATGCCCTACTCTGACTGAGTCCACTCCTACCCTTTTCCAACACACCTCCAACCATACCATCTAGAGCTATGGTTAGTGCAGTGTTGCAGATGGGATGGGAAGGAAGTCATTGACAAATGACAACAGCATAAGCATTTTGTAGTTGCTGGTCAGTGTCCTACGTGTGGAGAGGCATATGACTGTGTAGCCAGCCATTCATTTCTGCCTTTATAGCATTTATAATGTAGTTTAGGAAATAAGCTTCTCTCACACGTGAAAACTAACGCATATCAGAATGTGAATGCTAAGTGCCAAATAGGAAGGTCAGATAATAAAAAGCATAAAATGTCAGAAGGAGGGGCAGTCTGTCTTTGCTGTAGAGTGCAATCTTTCATAAAAGCAAATTTCATAATGTCCCATACATGCTTAAAGTGCTTTCACTGCTTTCAGTCAATTCTAGGACAGTGCACAGACTCCATGGTATAGAATTTGGGGGCCCCTTCTTAATCTCATCTGTCTTTACTCTTCCAATCCATACTTACACTCCTCTAGCCCCATCTAATCCATGTGTTATCTCTTCCAGGAAGTCATCTCTGATGACATTAGCTCCCAATCTTCCTGGTGTGGGTGTACTCATAGAATCATGGGTATATTTCCCTCATAGCTCATAACACTGAAACTAAGCTTTCTTATTACTTATGCACTCCCATTCTCTGTACAACTTTGTAAACTTAAATTCCTTCCAAGAGATGCTTTTAGTGGACATGGTAGGCTGCCCACTCAATACCCATTAACCCAGTCTTCCTTGTCAACACAAACTAGCTCTATCTAAGTATCCAGCTTTCAGGGAGAGTGCCTATATTCTCAATTCAGGACTCAATCCTAAATTAGTGTATTGGTTTACTGCCAGTAATTGGTTTAGAGATGGAAAAGTGACATAATTCTGGCCAACGAGACATGAAAGGATGTCAACTAGGCAGTGAGAATTTCCTGGAAAGATTTCTTCATTTTGAAAAGTGACACAGAGCAACAGATTTCTTTCTTGGGACATTTTTATGTCTGGAAGTTCTGTAGGAAAATGTGGCAACAGAAATACATAAATAAGTTGGGCTTTTTTAGATCTTCATTAATTGGATGAATTAACAGATTCTAGATCCACTCTGCCTTAGGGTTTCTTGTCTTGTTATCTGTAGTTAAAAATATCCCAAATGATACAAAATTGACTTTATTTTATTTTTTATATTCTGTTCTGTATAAACAAGCTGAGAGTTTAAAATGGTTGATTCTTTACCTATCCATCAGGCCTCTGTCTTTCAGAAAATGGTTTGCAAACATTCAGAAAATCCAAGGTTATTCAGGAAGATGTTAAAGTTAGCAATGTCATCTGTTCGAATTTCCACTTTCCAAGTAAAACACGAAACTACATATTTGTATTTTAAAGCTTTTTTTTTTTAAGATTTTTATTTATTCCCGAGAGACACACAGAGAGAGAGAGAGGCAGAGACACAGGCAGAGGGAGAAGCAGGCTCCAGGCAGGGAGCCTGACGTCGGACTCGATCCCAGGTCTCCAGGATCAGGCCCTGGGCTGAAGGCGGCGCTAAGCCGCTGAGCCACCCGGGCTGCCCCATATTTGTATTTTAAAAGAAATAATTGGAGAACCTCTGAATACTCATCGCATGTGAATTTAAAGCAATTACAAAAACCCAAATAAAATAAGCTTGCTGATGATTTAGTCATTTAGTCAGTCTCTTATCCAATTTAATGTTGGTGACATTATGATAATTTTTAGTTTATGTTGTTTTGTTTTTAATAATGTATTATTTAATTTATACCCGTGATGAACAACTGGATAGATCAGAAAAAAATAAGGAATACCAATGCTTAAGTACAAGTTGATGAGAAGCATCTGGACAATAACTGCAGATCTGCCTCAGTGGGATCTACACAGGAATTCAGCTCCAGCACTTAGACTTACTTGTTCAAAATTCCGCTCAGTATTGAAAGATGCCTCTATTACTTTGAAAATTAAACAGATAAAATCTAGCGATGATTATATCTAATTTGGCTTTTCATTTATGGGGGATAAAAACTCTCCACACCCACAATCTGTTACTTGAAAAGAGGAGCTTATAAATCATAGTTTTAAACCTTTCTTTTTATTTCATCAGCTAAAAAAGTGGAAATTAGAGAAATAAGTCATTGATTTTTGAAGTGTAAAACAGAATGCTAAACAAAGTCATGAAAATTTTGTATGCTTTTATGTTATATATTTTAATGGCATCTAGAATTGAGAGTTTGTCATTTAATTATTTTTTAATTTAGATGTGATATTAGACTTAGAAAAAGTTTGCGAAGTAGTACAGAAAGTGCCCAGTGTGCCCTTGACCCATGTTACCCTTATCTAGCCATTGGACAATTATCAAAGATAAGAAATTAACATTGGCACAACACTATTAATTAAACTAAAGACTTTAGTCAGATTTCAGCATTTCCCATAAATGCCGTTTTTCTATTACAGGATCCAATCAGGATCTCAAGTTGAATTTATTTGTCATGTCTCCTTGGTCTCCCCTAATCTGTGACAATTCATCAGTGTTTTCTTGTCTTTCATGACCTTCAATTTGGGTTTGTCTGATGTTTTCTCACGATTAGATTGAAGCGATGCAGTATTGGGAAGGATAGATAACACAGAGGTTCTATGCACCTGTCAGGGGTAGATGATATCACCATATATACCTGGTTTTATTAATTTTTATCACTTAGAAGCAGTAGAATCTGCCTGATTTCTATACTATAAAATTACTGTTTCCATTTATAATTAGAAAATATTTGGGGGATATACTTTATAATTAACAAATGTTAAAGGGAAATAGAGCTATCCTGTTTCTGAATAAATTTGCATTCACTAATTCTGGCAGCCATTTGGTAGATCTTGCTTGCAACAATTATTACTGTGGTGTACCTTCTCCCCCATTTATTTATTTATTCAGCTTCCTATTTATAATTGTATGAACTCATGGATATTTATGTTATTCTTTTATTATAATGCAACAGTGTTATTACTTATTTTGTTGTTCAATTTATACCAACTTAAGCCATCATGGGCTCATCTAACACCTCTGACTTCAATCCAGAATCACACTGTTCATACTGGCCGTCTCTCCTGCTTACCTGTAACTTCTTTTTCCTAGAGTGAGAAATTTGGCTCTCACTATCACCACATATTCCCATATCTGTTAAGTGTAGTATATGTATAGTTTCAGAATTGATAAACCATCCTTCTGTAAGAAACACATTTACTAACTAGAATGCAAAGGTAGTGTAAAATTATTTCTGTGTTTAGCCTTACAGGATCTAATCAAGTCATTTTTTAAAAAATGTATTTACCCAAGTTCATTTCTTCTCCATTGTCTCCAATTGTGTAATGTAGTTGATTTCGTTTGTCATGGTTGGCATTTCATCTTTCCCCTCTCGTTCTGGTTGATTTTTTTAAACATTTATGTATAAGAAAATCTACTCTCTGTGGAGTATAGCTCTGTGGGCTTTGCCAAATGCATAGAGTCCTAGATGCACAGCCACATAGACCAATTCCATCACCTTAAGAATCCCCATGGGTTAGTCTTTTGTTGTCAACTCCTTCCTTCATCTTCCAACTCCAGGCCTCTGTTCTATTCTGGCTTTGGTTCCTATATATATGCCCTCTCCAAAGTTCCATAAACAGGGATTTATGTAATATGTAAGACTCGAGGTCTAGCTTCTCTCACTTAATAAGGTATGTTTAAGATTAATCCATATGGTTACATGCAAAAACAATTCGTCCTTTTTAGTCGCTGAGTAGTATGTCATTGTATGGATGTACCACAGCTTGTTTACACGTTCACCAGTGAATGAGGGATATTTGAGTCCCTTCTATTTATTGGTGATTTTGAGCAAAGCATATATTAAACATTCATATAAAAATTTTCTTTTTTTAAAAATTTTTATGATAGTCACAGAGAGAAAGAGAGAGAGAGAGAGGCAGAGGCACAGGCAGAGGGAGAAGCAGGCTCCATGCACCGGGAGCCCGATGTGGTCTCCAGGATCGCGCCCTGGGCCAAAGGCAGGCGCCAAACCGCTGAGCCACCCAGGGATCCCCATATAAAAATTTTCAAATGAAAATAGTCGTCGTTGTTTTGCATTAAATATCTAGGGATGAAGTTCCTGGGTCATAATGGCAAAGTATTTTTAAGTTTATGGGAAACTGCCAAACCATTTCTAAAGTGGCAAAAACATCTTACATTTCCATCCACAATGTACAGATGCTCTGCATCTTCACTAACACTTGTCACTGCCTTTTAAAAAATGATTATTTTAGCTATTCTAAGAGGTGTGTAGTTGTATCTCTTGAAGTTTTAATTTGCATTTCCCTAAGGACATCTTTTCATGTCCTTATTTGTCATCTGCATATTTTCTTTGGTGAAATATTTGTTCAGATCTTTTGGTTTCAGATGTTTTTTAAGTGGATTTTTTTGTTTTCTTATTCCTGAATTTTGAAAAGTCTTTATAATATTCTGGAAATGACAACTTGGTCAGATACATAATTTGAAAATATTATTTTCCTTGTGCTTTGTGTTTTCATTTTCTTAACTGTGTCTTTCATAGAGCTATAGTTTTTCATCTTGATAAATTTGAAATTATCATCTTTTTCTTTTGGGGATCCTTTTTTAGTGCCGCATCTAATAACTCTAGCCCAAGATTGTCTTCTAAATTTTCTTCTTAGAGTTTAGGAACTTTACATGTTAAACTTCGGGATATAATCCATTTTAAGTTAATTTTCATGTAGGTTGAAGTTCATATTTTTGCATATGGATGCCCAATTTTCTTGCCAAAATTTCTTGAAGAGACTATCCTTTCTCCATCGAATTACATTTTCACTTCTGACAAAAAAGTTGACTATACTTGTGTATATCTGTTTCATTGATCTGTTGGCTTTTTTCAAAAATGTCTTTCACCAATGTATTTTATTTTCAATATATAAATACTGTACATATGTTGTTAGATTTACAGCTAACACTTTGGTGGTTGTTATTTAAATAATTTTTTGAAAATTCAAATTCCAGTCATCCATCACTAATATATAGAAATAAAACTGATTTTTGTATATTGGTCCTTTATTCTACAATCTTGTTTATTCACTTGTTTGAGGACATTCTTATAAATTCTTTTGGGTTTTTTATTGATGAGTGATCTGTGAATATAGGCAGTTTTATTTCATCTTTTCCTATCTTTCTGCCTTCCTAGTGTGTTATTGTACTGGCTAAAACTTCCAGGACGATGCTGCATTGGAGTGTTGAGAGAATATGTTCTGTCCTGCTTCTGAGCTGAAGGTTAATACATTCAGTCTTTCTGATGTTATCTGTAGATATCTTGTAAGTATGCTTTATTATATTAAGAAAATTCCCTTCTATTGCTAGTTTTCTGAGAGTTTTCATCATGAATTGATGTTGAATCTTAACAAATGCTTTTTCTTTGTCTACAGACATGATAATGAGGGTTTTTTTCTTTAGTAAACAGTTTTTTGCTCTTATATTTATTATTTTCTTCTTTTCTGCTTTGGATTTAGTTTGATTTCTTTTTCTAGTTGCTTAGATGGAAGCTTAGGTTATTGATTTGAGACCTTTCATTTTTTTCTAATACAAGAATTCAGAGAGGTGACATCATCAAGCTCGGCATCATCAAGGCTACGTAGGTCATTCCCAACTTTAGACACTTTCACAAAAAGAAAAGCTAGCAACTAGCCATAGACAATACAACATTACAAAAACCGCAGGACCTGGGGATAAGGCTGAAGTACCTTTCTGGAGAGCATAAATTGAGAAGTACTGCCTCAAAATGGTAAGATAGATGACTGCATTCTGACCATATTACTCCTACTTCATGCTAGCACACCTCTGCACTGAAAGTGCCTCCCACCCCCAGGCCTTTGGTTTCTTTAGTGAGAAAAGAGAGGCCAGGATGGACCTTCAGATTCCCCAGTATTGCAGGATGCTTCCTAGGAGGCTTGCTTGGGTCCCACCTCATAAGGATCACTAGGAGAACCTGAAGAGTTTGTCTGCTGGGGATCAGATGGAGACAGAAAAGGGTGGCAGGGCTCATAGCAACTAGCACTCAGATCTTGGCTTACCATTCCTACTTGCAGTGGTGTCCAAGTAGATCCCAGCCAACAGCAATACCCGTCAGTAAAGCTAAATCAGTGACCTCATCTGGCCTGGGAGGTCAGTTGTCTGTTCTGATTTAGATCCCTAACCAATGGACCATACTGGCCATGGGGACCATTCTAGGGCCCCACCTGGTCAGGGAAGTAAATTTGTAGTTTCTTCCAAGGCTAAACAGAGTCTCCAGTCCTGCCCCACAAGTAAGCATTACCACAGATGCCCAGAAGCCATAGGCATATCTGGTGGCTTGGCTGGACAGGGAACCAAGCCAGTAGCTCTGCTAATTGTTGAACCTGCCTCAGACCCAATATAATCAGAGAGTCTGAATAGTGACCTTGAACAGCCTTGGAGTCCAGCCTATTATACCACCAGCCTATACTATAATACCACTCTTCATCAGAGACCAGCCAGTAACTACCCTCAACTGCAGAGTATAGCCTGTGGCCCTATCTGACCAAAGAGCATGGACAACAACCCAGCCTATCCATGAAGCATCATCTCTATCCTCACTCAACTATGAGGTACAACTGGAAGCCCCACACAACCAGAGAGCCTGGCCAATGATCTTACCCAACAATTGCCTGTCTTATTGCAAAGCCCAGGCAGTGTCCCCACCCAATGTCAGGGCACAGCCTGCAAGCCTGCCTAATCACAGAGTACAACCTGAAGCCCTGTAGAGTGCAATCAGCACCACCATCCCATCTGGGAGCAACTATGGAGCATGGCCTAGAGCCCTACCCAATCACAGAATCTAATTAGCGTCCCTGCCTTGCCAAGGAACACAACCTGCATCCCTGTATAACCAAAGATGATTGCAGAGCCCAGCTAGTGGACCTTCCCAACTATAGAACATAACCAGTAGCCCCATTTGAATAAAGATCCCAGCCAGCAGGCCCACTCAATCAAAGAGCCCAGCCAGTCGCAACTCCTACCCTCCTGCATCAACTTCGGATCATGGACAGTAGTTTTGTCCAACTAGACATTTCAATAAACCTGGCTTGTTCATGGATGCTACCAGCTGAACTATTCAGTAAATAATAAATAATGCAAATATTAAGAAATTAGATCTCAAATAAACAAATTTATTTTTTAAAGATTGATTTTGTTTATTTATTTATTTACTTACTTACTTATTTTTTATTTGAGAAGGAGAGCAAAGGGAGGGGCAGAGTGGAAGGTGAGAGGGCCAACTGCTTGTCCATGCTGAGTGTGAGTCTATGCAAGGCTCTATCTCATGACACTGAGATCACGACCTGAGCCAAAACCAAGAGTCAGAAGTTCAAATGACTAAGCCACCCAGGTGCCCCAACAACTTAACTTTATACTTCAAGGAACTAATAAAAAAAATACAAACTAAGCGCAAAGTGAGCAGAAGGATGGAAATAAAGATTAGAGCAGAAATTAATTAAGTAGAGAATAGGAAAACAATAGAAAAGATTAACAAAGCTAAGAGTTGTTTCTCTGAAGGGATAAATGAAATTGATAATCCTTCAGCTAGAGTAACCAGCAAAAAAGAGAACTCAAATAAAATTATAAATGACAACTGACATCCCAGAAATACTAGGGATCATAATAGAAAACTATGAATAATCATATGCTAACAAATTGGACAATTTAAAAGAAATGGATAAAGTCCTAGACATACAACCTACCAAAACTGAATCATGAAAAAATTTAAAAATCTGAATAGACCAATACCAAAAAAGACTGAAGTAGTAACAAAAAACCTCCCAACAAAGAAAAGCTAAGGACCACGTGATTCCATGTGAATTCTACCAAACATTTAAAGAATTAATACCAATCTTCCTCAAAATCTCTCAAGAAAATAAAGAGGAAGAGGCACTTCCAAACTTATTTTACAAGGCCAAGCTTTACCCTGATTTAAAGCCAGGTAAGGACACTAAAAGAAAAGAAAACTACAGGACAGTATCCCTGATGAATATAGAGGCAAAAATTCTCAACAAACTAGCAAACAAAATTCAACAGTTCTCCAAAAATATCTACTCCGTTACTCAGGAAGTCATCCCTACAATGCAAGGATGGTTCAACCTTTACAAATCAAAAAATGTGATATATCACATTACTGGAATTGAAGATAAAAATCATATAATTATCTCAGTAGATGCAGGAAAATTCATTTAATAAGATTCGAAATCCTCCATGATAAAAACTGGTCTCAACAGATTGGGTATAGAACATACCTCAACCTAATAAAGGCCAGATATGACAAGCCCACAGGTAACATCACAGTCAATGGTGAAATGTTGAAAACTTTTCCTCTAAGATGAGAAGCAAGAGAAAGGTGTCCAATATCACCACATACTTTGGTGATTATTATTTTTTTTTTACTTTGGTAATTATTTTACAATGTATATGTGTCACATCATCATGTTGTACGCTTTAAACTTACAGTGTTATATGTAAGTTACATCTCAAGAATGTTGGGTGGCAGAAATAATTTGATGTTATCAGTCTCCCTCTAAGCACTGCCTCAGTCACAGCCCTTAAATTTTGAAATGTGGTATTTTTCTTTGATTCAATTCAAATATTTTTTTAAATTTCCACTGAAACCTAAACTTTGACCCATGGGGCATTAGAGGTTTGTCGTTTGTCTTCCAAACATTTAGGGATTTTCCAGATATTTTTCTGTTATTTACATTTCTAGATTAATGGTATTTTTAAAAGATTTTATTTATTTATTCATGAGACACACACACACACACACACACACACAGAGGCAGAGATGTAGACTAAGGGAGAAGCAGGCTCCCTGTGTGGAGCCTGATGCAGGACTCAATCCCAAGACCCTGGAGTCATGACATGAGCCAAAGGCAGATGCTCACTCAACAACTGAGCCACCAGGAGTCCCATAGTTCAATGGTATTGTAATCCAAGTGTAGGCTATGTATTTTTTCTATGATTTTAAATTATTTGAAGTTTGTCTTATAGCCCAGAATATGGGATATCTTGGAGAATGTTCCAAATGCCCTAGAAAGGAAAATATGTTCTGTTCCTATCTCACAGAATATTCTATAAATGTGAAGTAGGTCTAGTTGTTAGATAATGTTCTTCAGCTCTATATCCTTACTGATTTTCTGTTTACCTTTTCTATCATATTTTGTTGAAAGTCACAAATCTTATGTAGACACTGGAGACTGAGGTCGTCTTTATGCCTGGAGATAAGCACACCTTTTGTTCTGATCAGACTTTGGTGTGGGCATTTGAGTATATTATATTTAAGGGTCAGACTGGGTTTAAGTCTGTTATTTCTCTGGTACCCTCAGAACACCGCAGGCATTGAATTCCTGTAGTGATTGTGTCTGGGCAGTATCTAATGAATCCTCATTCTTGGGCAGGCATCTGTCCCTGGATCTTAGTGAGGGAGGGGCACCATTTTCAGTTCTTTATCCCCTCTACTACTTGGTTCTGGGCCCACCATGTATTCCTGTATCTCCCAAGCAATAGCTATTTCTTTTTTTTTCCCTGTTGCCTCCTGAAGAGTCAGTGCAGTTTCACCTTGGCACGAAGGGTAAGAATGTTTGTTGACCTTCATTCCATAAACTAAAGTTCTCATTCAAAGAAAAAAAAGGAAAGTAGTCTACTTAGAGTCTTATACCCCTTCTCCATAAGCTACTGTTCTCCTACTCAGGTCTCCATCACAACAAAGGCTTTCTTATGGTTCTTTCCTATTTGTTCTGTGAAAGTGATGAGGTTTGAGGAGAAAGAGCCTGCAGGAAGATGCTGAGGGTACCTCAACTTCTGTATCTTACAGGGACTTCCCATTCTCCTGCCAGCTCCCATTTGCTCTTCACCTAGTTGTGATCTATTCTAACTGAATTCCTCTTACTAATGTTCAGTGGCATCTGCTCTAGGTAAGCAAGCATTCACATCTCTTCAGTCCCTGAGTTGCCTGTGTCTCCTTGGATTTGGGGACAATTGATTGCCACATGTCCCCCTTTTCCAATGGATTTGAGAAAAAAAAACATAGATTTGCATTTGTCTGGGTTTTCACTTTTAATAATAATTATTATTTTCGTTATTTTAATTATGAGAGATGCTTTTTCCAATTCTCTACATCCTTGAGCAGAAACCAGAAGTTATTTAAGAGGATTTTAAGGGGCAATCTGGTTGAAAGCAGGGCCTATGGATCTTATCTCAAAGCATAGCATTTTATTTAAGATTGGGAAATCCTTCGTTCAAGTCAAAATATAGGGGAGAAAGGAGAGCAGCTGGTGGAAACTCTGAAAGGAGAGCTAACAGCCCCCTCCCACCCTAAGCCGCCACTGGTCACTGCACTCAAATCACTTAAAAGTCAAAAGTAGTTCTGGCATGTGTTTTCTCTCTCCCCCTCCCTACCTTTTTCTTTCTCTCTGACTCTCCCTCTACAGTTTCTATCTTTATATCTCTTCATCTGTCTTCCTCCCCACCCCCTCCCTAAGATAAAATGGCTCAAACAGGACCTCTTCCCAGTTTCTTACAATACAGTGAACTTGCTAAACAATGGGAACAAAAAGGGAATTCTGTCCCTTTCATGCCTTGGAGATATGGTTGACAGTTTCTTATCTGCACCCATTAGCCACCTTGTCTCCACTTAGTAATCCACACAGGAGTGGCATTTTACTTCCCGTTTCAGCACCATCTCAGTTGGAATCTTGCCAATCTATTCAAAATTGATGGAATCACTTCAAAAACTTTTAAGGAGGTTAATGACTGTATAGGTAACGTGGAAAAGTTTATGAATCACAAAACACCAGGCTTGTATAGGTTGTAGGCAAATGTGTAGGGATTCCTCCTAGTTTTGACTCCTACTCACTTGTTCTGAACCTTTCTGCAATAGTCTGATAACATTACACTTGAAATTGATCGACACTGCAGGTACTTTTCCCACCTTTGTCTCTCGCGTCTGTGCACATGATGTACTATTTTCCTTTCGCTCTATGACTATTTCTTATTTCTATGTTCTGCATTTGTAGGTCAGTCCTGTCCTCTCCTTAGTTTCACAGGCCTCTAAGATCCGATGTCTCAGGTTAAGAGATGTAGCTTCTCCTGATCAGGGGGAGGAGTTTGGATATCACTGTCTGCCATCTGATACACTCAGTAAAAGAGTGGGCTGTGGATAAATAAAAGGACAAGCTAACAAAGTAGCTGGAGTCCCATCCATAAAAGACTTATAGAGAAATAACTTGAACTAAGTTTTAAAAGATAGTTATATCTGAGATTGATGGAGAAGTGAAGCAAATTCCCAACAAATGCATAAATCATCCCTCTCTACCAACACTCTCCTTCTACTGGCTCTTCTAACACGCAACAAATAGTGGTGATTAGTGACACACTTGTCAGTACATTGCTAGCGGCCAATGTCATCATTATTTTTCCTTCTCATCTGATCTCTCCTATAATTCTCAGATATTTCAGTATTACTTATGTTGATTCTCCAATACTGCAACTGGCTCTGTGTTTCTATTCTAAAGCCACACAGCACAATTTGGATCGTGCCTCAGCAGCCCACTCATTGATATATGACTGAGACCTTCCATATAATTTTTACCCGTTGTGACTCACTGTGTTAGATGCATGATACTTGCTCTTGAATTTTGTGAAAGCTTTATTTTCTCAACATTTCTCACTTCACCCAAACAATCTATTTCTTCCATGATTTTACCTTGGGGTGCTTCCAACGCTGACTCACTAGCACTGTAGTATCATGGACTCCATAGTAAACTTGCTAAAGCAGGTAACCCAGGAATGCCCCACCTTTGCCATCTTCTTTGGATCAGCACTCTGGCAATGAATTGGAGCTGGAAAGCAAGTCAGTACCAAGTTCTGCTGATGTATTATACCAAAATAACAACATATTTTTAGTAATTATCTACTTTGTAGGGGACTCTGCCAATTATTTCGTCTTATTATAGCTGGCTTTTCTGATGCCCTTTTATGTGCAGCAGTGGTTCCAATCTGAGAAGTTAAACTGCATTTATCCTAGATTCAAATATGTAACAAACAGTATATCCAGAGACAGAGGGCTGGGTCAGCTAGGACTCTTTGCAGACTGCTGAGGAGCTTCTTGCGGGGTGGGGTACGGGGGTGGGGGATAGAAGAGAACACCCAGGCACTTCATTTTTTTCTAAAAACTTTAGTGTTTTCTAAAGTCAAAGGTCTGGAGGCTAGGAGGGTAGTCTAACCTGAATACTGCATGTGCCATTGAGATTATCTACTATCCTAGCCCCAGGGAACCAAGCCTGGGATCCTGGGATAAGAGATCTCCAGTGAGAGAGCCAGTAAACACTCTGAATTGCTGGAACACTAATTGCAAAGTAGCATCAGTTTTGCCAGCACAGGAGTCTTTGGGAAACCTTCATAATCTATTTGGGTGAGCACCATTAAGGCCTCTGACTTCATTTTATGCATTCAAATATAATCCTACTGTGGCATGGGGGGAAATTTCACAAAGTATTTTTACCCTTGAACTTTCAAAAATTATATCTGATTTGATGGTGCAAATCCTCTCACGTATGTTTATCAAATCATCACGTTGTACGCTTAAATTCTACAACTTTGTCAATTATACCTCAATAAGCCTGGGGAAAAATATTTGGTTTATATTTTTGAAAAGCTCTAAAGTATCTTCAGCAAGATAAAAAAGAACAACCTCTGCATTCAAATTTATTGCAAATGTTTACAGAGATATTAAATCTGAACTTGAAGGGTATACTTTAAAAAACTGATTTGCGGGCAGCCTGGGTGGCTCAGTGGTTTAGTGCCACCTGCAGCCCAGGGTGTGATCCTGGAGACCCGGAATCGAGTCCCACATCGAGCTCCCTGCATGGAGCCTGCTCCTCCCTCTGCCTATGCTTGTGTGTCTCTCTCTCTGTGTCTCTCATGAATAAATAAATAAAATCTTTAAAAAATAAAATAAAAATAAAAAACTGAATTTGTAATTTACAGCAACAAGCAACAGTGACGTTTTGGCCACTACTATTTGTTTCTTTCTTTTTTTGTTTTTGTTTTCATTAATTATAGAAATGTAGGTTAATTGTTACTCTGATATGTTAATTTGTTTTGTCAAGTAATATTTACAAACAGCAAAATGCCCAGATCTTATGAGTACTAATATATATCACAACCTCACCCAAAATATAAAATGTTTCCCTATTTATTCTTCTACAGACAGACATGAGTTGCTTCCATATCTAGGCTGTTGTAAATAATGCTGCAACAGACATAAGGGTACATATACCTTTCCAAATTAGTGTTTTTGTTTACTTTGGGGAAATCCTCAGTAGTGGAATTATTGGATCATACGGTATTCTTATTTTTATTTTTTAAAACGTTTACTTATCTATTGGGGGGGGTTGCAGGTGGAGAGGGAGAGAATCTCAAGCAGACTTCCTGCTGAGTGCAGAGCACCACACAGAGCTCAACCTTGACTCTAAGATCCTGACCTGAGCCAAAAATCAGGAGCCAACCCTTAAGTGACTGCACCACCCAGGCACCCCTAGTATTTCTATTTTTTTATTTTTTCAGGAACCTCCATACTGGTTCCCACAACAGCTGCACCAGTTTGCATTCCCACCAACAGTACAGGAGGGTTCTTTTTCTTTCTTTTTTTTTTTTAAAACTTTTTTTTTTTTTTACTTATTTATGATAGTCACAGAGAGAGAGAGAGAGAGGCAGAGACACAGGCAGAGGGAGGAGCAGGCTCCATGCACCGGGAGCCCGATGTGGGATTCGATCCCGGGTCTCCAGGATCGCGCCCTGGGCCAAAGACAGGCGCTAAACCGCTGCGCCACCTAGGGATCCCCGTTCTTTTTCGTTCATATCCTTGTCAACACTTGATGTTTCTTGTGTTTTTTAGCTTAGTCATTCTGACATGTGTGAGGTGGTATTTCATTGTAGTTTTGGTTTGCATTTCCCTGATGATGAGTGATGTTTTACGTGTCTCTCGGACGTCTGATGATTACCAGAGAGGAGGTGGGTGGGGAAAGGTAGGAAATAAGTGAAGAGGACTAAAAGGACACTTAGTGTGATGAGCGCCGAGTAATGTGTGGAACCATTGAATGAATATGTTGTGCCCTGAAGGTAGTATAATACTCTATGTTAATTATACTGGAATTATAAATAAATATATAAAGTGTCCTTTGTGCCCCCCTACAGTCAATCTTGGTCCCCTAAAGGCACCCATGTTCTTACTTCTATCACCATAATTTGGTTTTGCTCTTCCTGAATATAATAAAAATGAAATCATATAGTGTTTACTCTCTTATATCTTGCCTCTTTTGCTCAATGTAACGTTTTAAGGATTGTTTAATGTATTAAATTGTCCTTTTTAGAATTTTTGAGTTTTTTACTCTAATAATTTATCAGAATTTACCTATTTCCCATTTAATGATAAACATTAGAGTTGTTTCTGACTTGGGGCTATTCTAAATGAAGTTGTTTTGTACAATCTATATACATGCATCATGAACATATGTTTTCATTTTTTTCAATAAGTACCTATGGTAGGCAGAATTATAGCCTCTCAAACATAGGCACATCTGATCCCCAGAAACTGTGGAGAAATTAGCTCGCAGGCAAAGGGGCACCCAGGTAACAGATGGAATTAATGTGGCTAATGAGCTGACCTTAAAAATAGGGAGATAGCCTTGGATATCCAGGTGGGCCTAATGTATCACAAGCATCCTTAAGTATATGGTACAGGGAGGCAGGAGAGTCAGTGTCTGAACGGTGTGGTGAGAGAAAGACTCATCTGGCCGTGGCTGGCTTTAAAACTAGAAGGCCACAAGCCAGGGGATATAAGCCACTTCTAGAAGCTGGAAAGGCATGAAAAGAATATATATAATTAACTTTATAATGCATTACTGGATTTTTCTAAAGCACATCAACTTACATTTGCTCCATCAGCAGGGCATAAGAATCAGTGGCTCCACAAGCTTGCCAACAGTTAGTGATGTCCATCTTGCAGGTTTGAGCAATTTCATTGAAAATTATGTATTATCACATTGTACTTGTAATTCGTCTGACTAATGATCTTAGGCACATTTTCACGTACCTATTGTCTGTATTTTTTCTCCTAGGAAATGTCTCTTAAAGATCTTTGTTCATTTTTAATTGTGTTGTTTGCCTTTTTATTTCTTAATTGTAAGAGTGTTTAATATATTCTGAATACTAATTCTTTGTCAAACACAGGGGCTGTGAATACATTCCTCCCATCGGTGTCTTGTCTTTCCTTTTTCTTTATAACATCTATTGATAAGCAGACATCCTAAAATTTAATCAAGTTGAATTTATCTCTTTAGTTTCATATTTATAGCTCTTTGTGTTCTGGCTGAAAAAAGATTTGCTTAAGCCAAGGTCAGGATATTAATTATTCTTCTATCTCTTATGCTAGAAGTTCTTACAGTTTAAGTTTTTAATTTTTTAAAGATTTTTAAAAAATATTTTATTTATTTATTCATGAGAAACACAGGGAGAGAGGCAGAGACATAGAGGAGAAACAGACACCATGCAGGGAGCCTGATGTGGTACCTGATCTCAGGACTCCAGGATCACACCCTAGGCCGAAGGCAGGCACTCAACCGCTGGGCCACCCAGGCGCCCCATAGTTTTTAATTTTATATGTGGCGTGAAGCACCAATCAAGGTTTACTGTTTTCCTTTATCTACTTGTTACAACACTATTTGTTGAAAAGACTTTCTTTTCCCCATTAAATTGCATTGGCATCATATAACCCTGAAGGTAGGCAGGTATTTCTGCATGTTCTATTTGTTTCCATTTATCTATTCATATTCTTATTCCAATACCACAGTGTCTCAATTATTATCATGTAATAGCAATTCTTAAAATTAATATAATGCCTCCAAATTTCTTCCCTTTCATGAGAGTTGCTTTGTCTATTCTAGGTCTCTTTTAAATAGTCAGCTTGTCAATACCGATGCTATGATTTTCTTAGTTGCAACTAA
Organism: Canis aureus; assembly: GCF_053574225.1. Classification (NCBI taxonomy): domain Eukaryota; kingdom Metazoa; phylum Chordata; class Mammalia; order Carnivora; family Canidae; genus Canis; species Canis aureus. The sequence continues at coordinate 8,724,523 of NC_135619.1, read as the reverse complement.
TTTGGAAGGAATGGGAATCTTAAAAATATTGAATTTCTAATTTGTCAAAATGGCATTTGCCTTTTTAATTTAGGCCATCTTTAAATCTTAGCAAGATTTGTAGTTTTAGTACTCAATGTAGAGGACTTAAATATGTATTTCATTAAATTTGTCCCCCCATCCCCTATTTTTGGTGCTTTTAAATGATGAAGCTTACTAATGTTTTCAATTATTTGTTGCTAATATATTAAATTGAATTGATTTTTCTATCCTGAACTTTTATCCTAGGATCTTTCTTTCTCATCAGTTATAGTATCTTTTTTAAGTTTCATAGGATTTTCTACATACACAATCATGAAATCATGTCCTCTATGCATAAAGACAAATTTATTTCTTCTGTTCCAATCTTTACACCATTTCTTTTATCCTGCCTTATTGCATTGGGTAGAAGCTTCAGTATAATGTCTGAGAGAAGTTTTAAGAGTGAATGCCCTCATCTTGTTTTTGATATTGGAGAAAAAGTATTTAAGTTTTATATATATATAAAATTATATGTATATATGCATACAGTTTAACTATAATGTTAACTGGAGGTTTTTCACAGATGACACTTATAATTGAAGTGTTTTTCTATGTGTAGTTTGAGAATTTGTCTTTAGTGAATGTTAAATATCATCAAATGCTTTTTCTTTTAAATTTCTTTTAAATTCTTTTTCTTTTTTTAATTATTAAGATAATTATTATTTTTTCTTCTATTACAATGATTTAAAAAAATACTAAGGAAACAACTGAAAATTTCCCAAATTCGGTGAAAAATAATACCATACAGATCCAAGAAATCAATAGACCCCAAGCAGAAAAAGTCTTAAAAAAAACATGTAAACACATCATACTCCATGAAAGAGAAATATGTACAATTTTGTACCAATAAATTTCACAAGTGAGATGAAATGGCTTTCTCAAGGATGATAGGACTGCTCTTGGTTTCCAGGGTCTGAAAGTCATTGTCTCATGTTTTTTTGTCAAGTTTGTATAATTATTTACATAGAAGGATAAGTTCAAAGCAAATTACTTGCAGTTACTGGAAGTCAAGGTCCTCTAGCAGTTTTTTGAGTACCTACTGTGTGCTTGCTTCAGCAGCACATATACTAAAATTGAGTACCTACTGTGTATAAAGCAGTATGCTGATCATTATGGAGTACAAAGAAATAAAAGTTATCTTTCATCTGAGACTGATAAGAAAGGTGCATATATAAAATATATGATACATTAACTTTTTTCAGTTCCTGGAAGGCACCAAGACTTTCTCTACCTCAAACTTTGCATACACAATTCCTTCAGTCTTAAATTCTTCCCTCTACTCCTGGCCTGAGTGACTTTTATTTATCCATCAGGTATCAGCTAAAATGTTACTTCCTCAGAAGAGTCTTCTCTGACCTTCCCTTCTAAATCATTTTCCTTAACGTTATTCTCGTGACACCCTGGAGTTTTCCAACATGATACTAGTTCTTCTTCTACATATCTGATTATTTAATCACACATTCCATAAATGGAAGACTACATCTTCTTCACTGCTATGTCCCTAAACCAATCACAGTACTGAAAAAGTAGCATGGAAATATGTCTTGACTGAAGAAATGAAGGAATAAGTGTCATAAGTAGCACAGAAAATAGTTTTTCTATAGGCCACTCATTTCCTATTGAATTGATCAGATAAAATCTTACGAGATGGAATTTTGAAAGAGTGAGAGGGGAAAAGCAACTTTCTAGTAAGAAACACATGACTCTAAAAAGTACAAGCCCTATTTTAGGAGGCAGTAGCTTATTTTGCTAGAGGATTTATTAGGTTGGCAAAGAAAAATAAAGTTTAGAAGGCAAATTGAGTTTAAACTTCTTATCTTAGCAGCCTAATAATAACCAATTTGTAAACCTAAATCTTTAATACCAATTAGTGTATATAATATCTTTCAAAGATGTAATTTATTTTCAAAAGCTAGGAATTACTTAAGTGTTCCCACCAATAGATTCATAAGAAGACATTGGCTGAAACAGATACCCATAAATTTTAGTCCCTGTATTTGAAGTTTAAAATTAAACCATCCTAAAGACAAAATAAAGAATAAACTTTCCTCCCAGTGTTTTGTAGCCATATCAGTATTAAATAAATCATGATATTTGAAGTAACATGAAGGTGAGATGTTTGGGAGTGTGGGCTGTAATACAGTTCTTGGAAACCACTGTCTCACTTCTTATGCCTGTAGGAGAACATTTGGAACAAGTGAATGATTATGAGGGTTCCATGTGAATGGAGAGCAGTAGAAAGCAGAGGGGGTACTGGGAAAAGAAGCCAGATGCCATGCCCACGTGAGACTCTTGGTGTGTGCATGCTCTAGTTACTTTCTCCATTTGTAGTTAAGCACAGAAGTATAAATGTGTGGTCTACTCACTGCTTCATGCTGTTAATTCTCAAAACAGTTGCAGGTGAGGCTTTCTCCAAGGCACAAGCCACCTCCAGGAACCAATTAGTTTCTTCCTACTGCCCTAGTCCTGCTAGTGAAACCCACTCAGTCACAAGGGATCGTGAACAACCACATTAACAGCACCCTCTCCAGTTCACTTATAAGAATGTATTAGATTTCCCTCAACATTACTTTCTCAAAGTGATGTCCTATAATTTGAATAGTTGAGTGACTTTATACTTACCTCATTTATGTTGTCAGTGTGAGAAATTCTCCACACTGATCAGTAACTAACTCTGTTCCAAGGCCACGTTCTCTCTGACCCCACCACTGTATGGAAAGGAAGAAATGTGACCAATATGAAGCTCACTCACCAGGTGGCATTAGTGGAATTTGTTGCAAACTAATCCTTAGCTTGAAAAGTTCCCATTATCTCAGCTCTCATAAGTGGCACTGACTTTGAAAAACTGCTGCTTCTTCCCAACCAGCTAGGTGCTACATGTCTTTATCTCCATTCAAAGTCAAACCATTGGAAAGCCTCCCTTGGATCCCCAAACCAGATCACCGGATCCAGTTCCCTGCTGTATGTGCCTTTTCCCACTACTAGCATCATGACCATGCAAAGTGGCAGCAGGTCACAGTGAAGTGTAGGGCCCCCTTGGATGCCCAGCTACTTAGCTTTGAAACCAAACTCCACCAGTTATTAGCATATGACTTGGACAAGTTAGCCTTTCTGTCTCAGTTGCTTCACATTTAAAATAGAGATAATAATAAAATAGAGATGATAATGGTATCTATACTATTTCATAGGGTTAAGGATAAAATACAGTAATTTTGTGAAAATTTACTTATAAAGCACTTAAATAGACAGCAATGTTTTTCAATTACTATCAAAATTTTAATTCAATTTTTTATTTGGCTTACTCATTAAACACAAAAGATTCATTGAATACCTGTTTTGTGCCAAGCGTGCTATATAACCTACTTGAACAAAATCTCTGCCTTTAAGGGGTTTTGATTCTAGTGAGAGAGAAAATAAACGCCTGTAATTTTTAACTACAGTATATTAAAGTGACTTTTAAAAACAGAAACCTAGAACAGAGTAAGGAGAATGCTTATTAGAGGGGATGGTAATTTTAAGTTATTTTGGTCATGGAAGGCCTCATTGAAGAAGTGACATTTGAGCAATAACTGAAGAGCAGGTTTCTGGGTGAGAATTGTTCTCCCTAGAACTGTTGCAAATGTTCTGTGACTTGAGTGTATGTGGTCTCTGGAAGGGCAGTGAAGACAATGTGGCCTGAGTAGAATGAGCAAGGAGAGACAATACGAAGATGAGGTTAGAGAAGTGGGAGCCAGAGCCTTTTGGGCCAGTGCAAGGATTCAAGCTTTTGCTTTTGGTGAGATGGAAGCCATTGTAGAACTTTGAGCAGATAGCGGACATGGTCTGACTTTGCATTCTAAAAGCACCACTCTTTTTTTGTTGTTGTTCAATTATCCAACATCTAGTACATCTAGTACAGTTTCAGATATAGAGTTTAGTTATTCATCAGTTGCATATTACACTCAGTGCTTATCACATCACATGCCCTCCTTCATGCCCATCACCCAGTAATCCCATCCTGCCACCCACCTCTGCTCCAGCAGCTTTCAGTTTGTTTCCTATAGTTAAGAGTCTTTCATGGTTTGTCTCCCTCTCTGATTTCTTCCCATTCTATTTCCACCCCCTTCTTCTATGATCCTTTGTGTTCTTTCTTATATTCCACATATGAGTGAAACCATATGATAATTATCTTTCTCTGATTGACTTATTTCGCTCAGCCTAATACCCTCCAGCTCTATCCACATTGATGTAAATGGTAAGATTTCATCCTTTTTGATGACTGAGTAATATTCTTGTGTGTGTGTGTGTGTGTGTGTGTGTGTGTGTATCTCACATCTTCTTTATCCATTCATCTGTTGATGGATTTAAATCTTGGCTCTTTCCACAGTTTGGGTATTGTGGACATTGCTGCAATGAATGTTGGAGTGCAGTTGCCCTATCAGATCACTATATCTGTATCTTTGGAGTAATTACCCCATAGTGCAGTTGCTGGGTCATAGGGTAGCTCTATTTTTAACTTTTTAAAGAGCTTCCATACTGTTTTCCAGAGTAGCTGCACCAACTTGCATTCCCACCAACAGTGTAAGAGGGTTCCCCTTTCTCCTCAGCCTCATCAATATTTGCTGTTTCTTGACTTATTAGTTTTAGCCATTCTGACTGGTGTGAGGTGGTATCTCCTTGGTTTTGATTTGCATTTCCCTGATGCCATACAGTTTTGAGCATTTTTTCACAGTAACCTGCAGAATGGGAGAAGATATTTGCAAATGACATATCAGATAAAGGTATCCAAGATCCATAAAGAACTTATCAAACTCAACACCCAAAATACAGATAATCCAGTCAAGAAGTGGACTGAAGTCATGAACAGACATTTCTCCAAAGAAGACATACAAATGGCCAACAGACATATGATAAAACACCATGCTTACTGCTTATGGGGAATACCCAATGTGTGAAGGTAACAAGACCAAAAGCTTGTTAGGAGACACTTGAAACCCACATGCAAGAGGAGAGTGGCTCAGACCTAGTAGCAGGGGAAAGGTGAAGATGCAATAAGATCCTGGATACATCTTGAAAATAGAAATAAAGAATTGCCTGATGGAATGTAGGAAGAAGCAGCATAAAAAAAAAAATTAACTGCTTCATCTACCAGAATATCCCAAACACCAGCCATTTTTGTTGTTGCTTGATGTTGGATCTTGAACAAGTAGCAAAAGGCCCAGCATGCTGTTAAATGAGAAAAGGAAAACAACACTCTAAGAGATTGAAGTTTAAACTACAATATTTATTTTTAATCTGAAGTCTTTTTTTCCCTCTCTCTTAACCAGAGCAGTCCTACCCCAGAACTTAAGACCACAAAAAGTCTCTTTTAGTAATCGGTAGGTTGATTGGTACAGATGAAATCGGAGTATAAAGAGGTGGAATATTTATTTTTAAAGATTTTATTTCTTTACTTGAGAGAGCATGAGCATCAGTCGGGGGAGAGGCAGAGAGAGAGGGAGAAGCTGGCTCCTCATGGAGCAGGGAGCCAGTTGCTGGGGCTCGATCCCAGGACCCCAGGATCATGACCTGAGCCAAAAGCAAATGCTTAACTGAACACACGGGTGTGCCAAGAGATAGAGTATTTTAATAGATATTTTTACTAGGCAAAAAGTAAAGTCAACCCTGCATAGCACTCATCCCTAGTGGTCCAAATCACTGATCTTCTTTCCTGTTAAGTGTTTTATACACATCAAATACATATTGGCACTTCTAGCCATTTAAATTCTGTATGAAGTCAGTTATTTACATATTGTATGTACTATTTAGATGTATAGCATCTTCAACTTGGCTATCATCAGGTCTTGTTCTTGGAGCTACTCAATTTAAAATTGTTTTTGCATGTACCTCGTTTATTAATTTTATGTTTTTACTAGTAAGTCATTAGAGAGGAGGCACATTGGACTAGGAATTTATATCTAAGGGGATAATTATATGCCCCCATTTTAATCCATATTCCTCTACAAATAAATCTGTAAGTTTTGGAGAAAAGGTTCTGTCAGCTAGAAATGATCTCTTGCCTCTCCCATACTTCATACTTACTTAATATATATCATTTGCAAGTGTAAAACAATGTCTGTTTTTAATTTGCTATAAGGTGCTATGACACCTGTTTGACAAAAAGCAGAAAGTGTACCTTTTTCCCCCCGACAGTAGTAGAACTTCCTTCCTTTATTCACCCTATGACATGGTCTTCCTGTCTTCCTGGTGACCCTAGCCTACAATTGTACATTTGGAATGTGGGAATAGATGAAGGGAACCAAGATTGGACCAATAAATTCGGTCTTGTTAGTAGTGATAGTTCAGTACTTCCTCATAGCTGATCAGGGTATTTTCAGTCACCTAAATATGTGCCTTAACTTCCACATATACTAATATTTAATGAATAACTTGATGTTCCATAGGGCATTTTTTTCTGGAGTGATTCATTATGAAATAAACTTAGAATGTCAATTCCAAACAAGTTGCAAATTTTGTTTGTACAATTAAGCTAGCTAAGTGACCACAGGTTTTTTTTTTTTTTAATTATTGCCAAATTATGGTCACTGATACAAGACCAATTTTAAACCCAATTGACTAGTCTGAAACCAAATGGCAGCAATCAGACACTGGGGAATCTGGCATCTTGTGATAGCTCCTTAGGAAACTATGTTCAGTAAAGCCACAAAATTGTTTTATCTCCAAGAACATTGATTCAGCTATGTCTGAAATGACTTGCTTCCTACACATGAAGCGTTTTCAAACAAAATTCCTACAGACTGAAATAGAGGTACATAAAAAGCTATATATAGAAGTACCTAAAGCTGCTTCAAAAAAAATGTGCCAAACATGAAATTTTATTGATTAGAAGTGAAAACACCTATTAGGTGTATAGTTATCTGGGGGGGGGGGAGAGGGGCTGTCCATCTATAAATGTCAATTCCCAATTTCTTAAAAAGTAAAAGAAAATGCAATGGAAAAACAAAAATTATGATTGATGGGGTAAGAGGCGGATAGTGCGCAATAATGAAAAAAATCCTTGATTAAATGCAGCATTGCCATGCATCAATAGCATCATTAGCTGTTAGGCTTCAGGATTTTTAATAAGGAATCAAAGACCAAAATGAGAATGATTTAGAATCTATTATTCAGGAGGCAAGAAATTGGAATGATAATCATATCAAATGAGCCAAAAATAAGGGATTAAGAAAAGGTATTTAAAAGTGAGCAAGAATAAAATATACAAATTTAAGCCAAAGCAAGTTAATACCTCATTACAATGACTTGACATTTAAGGAAGGCACATGATTTCAAATCCAGCCCTATAAAAATGGCACTTTCATTAATAGAATCTACTAGATACTTTCTGTGGTTTCATATGAGTATGTTAGAAACGACTATTTTGATATCTAAATTTGAGCAATTTTCCTATAAACAGGAACTTTGTCAAGTGGCACAGGGCAGACAAGTGAAGACATAATGACATTTTTCTACTAAAAATCCTAAGTGATGACATATCTGGCTGCCCACCTGTATTTACCTACCTGCCTCTTTATCCGTTCAAATAGCTTCCATCTCTATGCTGTGATGTATGCCCATGCACCAAGAGAAATGCCCCAGACCCTAAAATCTCCTAATGTCTTTGAGAGTGGATGCATTTGCCGAAACTCTCTGTGGATCTGTGATGTGTGAGGCCATAATGTTTTGTTCCTGCGCAGTACACAGGAAGTAAATCAAACACTTCAAGTGCTGGACATTAATAATGCCCCCATCCTCAAAGGAGGACCCAGTCTTAATGGAAAGATTATTCTCCAAACCTCATCAGCAGTGCCAGCCTCAAGGTGACTCACTCTCCCACCTGAACCTGCGGCAATTTCTTCCTTCACTGCTCTTGCCAGACATTAGCTGTTGCCATCCTCCACAAAGGGACATTAATAGTCCTGAAGGAAATATGCTGTTTCTGTTCGTGCTTCCTTGTCCCCTCCCTTGTTGCTCATTAACTTATATCTGCCCTCTAGGAATATAACTGGTAATCATCTAAGGTGAGGTAGAAAACTCTTGCAACTTCACAGATAAAAAAATAGAGGGAAAAGATTTTTAAAAAGTAAATTATTAAAGCCAAGATAACTCATTATTCATGAACCAGAGATCAGCTACTTCAAACGTCCTTAATGTTACTGATTGTCAATGTCATTTATTAATACATTCAAATTCATCCTGGACTCAAACCCAATTACAAATTCCACTCTTTCACCTCTGAAAATGTATATTCTATTGACAGAAAACATATACGAGGTTCACAGAGATGACAAAACATTTTGAGATAACACACAAACTGCTTGTCCTCTGCATAGTTCAGCAAGCTGCCCTTTTAGCACTTAAACAAGAGAAAATCTTTCTTTGTTTCCTGCAGGGAATATTGGCCAAATTCGAGTGTCTAATACATCCAAACAAATAAAGATTTGCCTGGAATTGAAGATCCAGTTCCGGAAAGCTAAACTCTTTAAGTGCCTTTCAGGGTTACTTACGGAGTTAGGACTAAGCTCTCTGAGTACACAGAGCCGGGGAAACAAAGCCCTGTGCAGGGAGGAAGCTGAGGTATACAAGTCCTACCCTCCCCATCCACTCCTTTGTACCCACGTTTCTATGCCTTGAGGCTATGAGTCACACTTGCAAAATACTGTGTAGGAATTTTTTACTTTCTCTGTTAACCGGTAAAGAACATTTGGACAAGTTGAACAGAAAACAACTTTTCTAACTCCTGTGTTAGTTTAGTTACAGGGTTCAGTGCTCCCTTTTGAAAAAGCCTAATTTGACACACACCCCCAGTCATGACACGCCATGCCTCAATTTAAAGTTCCTTTCATATACTGAAAAGATGATGCTGTGAGATATTCAGATGCCTATTGTCTGAGCTGTAATGAGCATGATTCAGCTAAGGTTTGCAAAGGACTTTGATGGTCTTGGAGGAAGGATGTGGAAGTGCACTGTACCAGGCTCTTAGGCAGCCTGGATCTTCTGTGAAGAGACTCTCAGATACTTCAGGACTGTGGTAATGTTAAGCTTTAGAAGGCAAGGAAAGTGCCCCCCACCAAATGCTCCCCGCCTCCCCAAGTGGGGCAAGGAACAGAATTTCTTGATGACTAGAACAGCTTTTTCAGAGTTTCTAATAATCCAGTTCACAGAAATGCTATTAGTTCTAAAAATTTTCCCATTAGGGAGAACTGATAATGCTGTCCTGCTCCTTACTAATGCACCTATATATTTTTCAGATTTTCCCTATTGTTACATTTCTCTAATGAGGACAGATCTCTTTTTTAAACTTGACAACAAGATACACTTCAGATTAATGACTGAGCAGGAGGGCTGATGCTTATTTTATGATGTCTTATGTTGCAGAATAGACTTTATATTCGTAACATATAGCATAAGTGGCCTAATTCCTTGCTACTCAACTTTTGGTCTTCAGATCAACATCAGCGGCGCTACCCAGGCCCTACTCTAGACCTACTGAATCCTATCCTGCCTTTTCACAAGTTCTCCAGGTAAGGTGTCTGCTCAGTGACTGGTGAAAGCATTGGTAGTTCACCAGCTCAAGAGGATTGAGAGACTTTGAGAACCAGAGCAAAAGATCAGGTCATAAAATATTCAAACAACACTTCAAAACTTGAATGTTTTGATGGAGAGGATTTTGAAAACCAGCATATTCCCACCCAGCAATTCTATTCCCAAAGATCTTTTCTAAGCTTCAATTCTCCTTTCTTCTCAATCATCAAAACTGTTCTGGTACTGCCATGCCTAGAAAAAAAAAAATACGTAATTGCCAAACACTTCTTAAAATTAAATTACATATGTCTCCTAAATAGACTCTATGTGTGTTTCACTTTTGAGCATGTTCTAAGGATTTGTTTTCCTTCTGAGATTTAATGAAAAGAATCTAATAGTATGTTAACTCATCCTTGAACCTTAACTCTATAGTATTGTCACCTAGAATGAAACTGCCTACTGGGCTTTCTTCTTGAAGTCCTGTACCTTATCTCTGCACTCATAGCAACCCTGTCTAACTTTTGGGCAAGTCCACAAGAACCTATAAAGGGGCCCTACCCTCTTCCTCTTACAGTGGCACCTAGATCGATCTCTCTCATTCCCTCTTTCTCTCCCCACCCCACTTCCCCAGTTCTCTCCGTCTCTAAATCAAATGTTCAGTTCAGATTATCTTCGGTCTGAGACGTCTTTAGCTCTCAAATAAGATCTTCCATTCTCTACTTTGTTGTTTATCTCCACACCCTATACTTGTTAAAAACAAAACAACAATAACAAAACCATTCTCCTGAGCCTTGAGCCATGCTTAGCTCAGAACCCCACTCCCTTTGTTGTTTCCCATCTCAGATTCCTCAAGCTCAGGAAAACAATTCAAGGGGATGCCTGGGTGGCTCGGTGGTAGAGCATCTGCCTTCAGCTCAGGGTGTGATCCCAGAGTCCTGGGATCAAGTCCCACATTGAGTCCCACATCGGGCTCCCTGCATGAGCCTGCTTCTCCCTCTGCCTATGTCTCTGCCTCTCTCTGTGTCTCTCATGAATAAATAAATAAAATCTTAAAAAAAAAAATCTAATTCTAACACTTATTCTCAGGGTTCTCTCAGTTTCTATGCCGATGTCTAAAAAGTCAAACTGAACATACTCTAGGGTTTAGAGCTCCCTAGACTGCCAACTCCACCCTCAGCTTCCAGCAGCTCCCTCCTTTGGGGCCCAAATCATTCACTCCACTAATCCATCAGCCAGTGCATACATGTAGCACTAGTCACTGTTTCCAGTTTTCCTGAAAATCTCCTTTGAGAGCAAACTTGCCCCTTCTTTTTCAAATCTGACTGTTCTAGGTTACACTAAGTTTCAAGTTGGAGGATAATTAAGGGAAGTTGTAAGAGAGGAAGTATTTAGTATCTTTTCTTCGGAGAACTATTCCAAGATCTATGGTCCTTTAATGGACTCCAATGAGATTCCATTTATCAAAAGTTAGATTATAACTGAAACTTCCTAAGAGGCACATGGCAAAACTGTTTGGCCAAGACTTATTTAACAGCTGCTTTATTTCCTCATCACTTTCTTGGGTGAAATTAGGTTATAGATTTACCAGATGTTTGATTTCTCAAACCAAAACTAATGAGCAAGCCTCATTTTCCACAATGAAGCTTTTTCTCAGTGGTCACTTTTTTTTTTTGATAAATATGTGTCACTGAGGTTCTTGTGGGAGAAGTGAAGGATCTGATAAACCCCATCAGAATTTGGTGCTGTATTTTTAAAGGCCCTAGACCTTAGGAAGTTTTTTTTTTTTTTTCTTTCTACCTGGAGACGATAAACTCCTGTGATCCAGTGAGACATGGGAATAGGAAGATGGTGAGGACTCTTTGCCTCCAAGAGTAAGAAGAATAAATGTGTTCCTATCATTAAAACATTGATCTAACCACAAATAAGGTTGGCAAATAAGGATTGTACTCCAGATTAGAGACCTAAGCAATATTAGTGGTAGAAATTCAGTGTCCTTTAAGGCCTGTGTCTCCTAAGAGATATTTGGATCATGGTCTTCAGCCAAAGAGACTGAGCATCATGAGATACCTAGGGAAGTACTGGCAAATAATGTTGAGCTCTTCTCAATAATTTCTTCAAGTATAGGTCAGATAGGTAGGTCTTCTGGACCACAGTCTTAGTGTCAGATAGGAAGATAACCTGCTATATTAAATCTAGAAGAGGTCTTTTCTTGATCAAAGGAGAATATATACATATACCCTGATCAAAAACTTAAAGACCTTCTCAGAAAGGTCAGGATTAGTTAGAAAAGCATATCAAAGAGGAGATGTCATACAGGATCTGCTTCAATCTCTTAAAGTTCACTTACCCTGTCCATACTAGAAAAAAGCACCCAATCTTCTATGTGGAGCCTTACAAAATAATGAAAATCTTTGTTCCAAGATTTTTCTTCCAACACTGGCTTTCTCATTCCACATGAACCATGGCTTTTACATTTCTTGCCCTACCTAACCTAAAGAAGGTTTGCCTTTTATCCTTTTTGGTGGCAGGCTTCCAGGTATGTATATCCAGCTTTAGAATCTAGCCCTCATGAGAGACTTCAGATGGGAGGACCAATTTTAAGAAACTGCCATCTGCCTTTGGAATGTGCCTGAGCACATCATAACCTTCCATGCAGCAAACCTGAGGGTATGCTGGTTCTGATGTGCACAGGAGAAAAGAACACAAGCTGAGCGGCAAAGGTAGGTTTCTAAACCTAAATGTGGGAGGAGTATCTCTGAGTCTAGTTAATTCTCCTCATAAACTGTGTCTCATCTCTCTCTTCTATTTTTGATACCTATTATCACTGGAATCCAGATCCTCCTCCATCAGCCAGCGCTTGAAATGTTACAATGACATCCTTAGCAGTTCATTTCTTACTCCAGAATCTAACATTAGGAGATTTGTCCTATGCCACATATGGGATTAACATAGTACCCACCTAACTAACTCAAGTATAAACTGTACTTCATTGTGTTTCTATTCATTTTCAGTCTGGCTGATTTAAAATGGATTAAAATGTTTTTGATGGAAAAATTCTATCTTATTTTTTCTAAAATAGTCAAATACACCATGATAAAAGTTTACTGAATTATCATCCAAATCTCTTTGTTCCCTGAAAGGCATATTCAGAAGTTATAAAGGAAGGAAATTACAGCTCTTGTGAGTCACAGTAGCTCTCTAATATACATACAGTATAGGAAATGTATGATTATTAACATCATGTCACATCACAATCAAAAAGAGCTTAAGTGGACAAGATGTGGAGGATAACAAGCTTCTATGTATTTGGTGTTCTCTGTTCTCCTCTGATCCCTCTGTAGATGCACAAAAGTTTCCCTTTCTAGTTTAAGTAAACATCTTTGCGAATTAAGGGGCATACCTTTAAATCTTTAATGTGAAGAGATGACTGGTTCATCTGATTTCTTCATACCCATAACTGATACCTCTCTGAAGAGCACTCAAGATGTTCTGGGCTGAAATAATTACCTAGTCTACCACTAGGTAAGATAGATGTCCATATTTACATCTATCATTTTTCTTTTAATAAAACTCATGTTTCCCCCTCTATCCTTCATCTTGTTAGCTCAGGCATATATTCGATTTATTGTGGGTGCTTTTTATGGTTCCTCTGTTTTAATATACTGTCCCAAAATTATAAAAAATATGATTTGGCGTTAGTTTTCTTTGAAAAAGTTACACTACTTGGGAATATATTGGGATGAATCAGGCCCTTATGAGTTTGCCTGGATTCTATTCCTGAAATAAAATGAATTCAAAGGTTCCATTCCTAATTACAAATACAATGTTGAAATGCAAGCCACATGTAAGTTCAGACATGCTAAGTGATTTCTCTCAGGCCCTATTGCTCTTACAAAGGAAATATCTTTCCTGATATATCCAATCACCAATTAGGGACATGATCAGAGTTCTATTCACTTCAACACTTAATTCAGGGAGTGTTGCTTCAGGAATTCTAATTGCATCCATAAATTCTTCATTTATTTAATAAATGTGTATTAGGCACTTATCAGTATGTCTGGCAGTTGAAGGTGTATATATATATATGAGTTCAGTCTTACTTTTTCGAACCAGTCTCTCCACCCTCTATAAAAGGAGGAGATGTAATAGGATCTCTTCTTGATTGGGCAATGATTGAATATATAATTGAGAAACTTTCTAAAGGCAATTTGGGTACACCCATCCACACCCATTTGAGAAGCCCTGTTCTATATCTTTTCTGTTGGAAATCTCATTTACTTACAGGACTTCAAATAACTTGAATAGGCAAATAACCCTAACATCCATACATTTACTACAGTTTTAGAAAACCTGGTTTTCTCCCCTGAACTCCAAAAACTTCTGCTTCTGGATTGTCTCATTCAAGTGCTTCCTCACATAAAACTTCTTCAAAACCAAACTCTCAGTCTGTCCTGTATTTGAACTTGCCCTCAAGTTTATTTCATTAGATATTGCTGTATATATAGCCACTGATAATGGAAACTTAAAAGCATTCCTGTCTCCTCCCTCTTCTTATCTTAGAACTACTTACCTGTCTCACAGTCTACACTGTGTCTCTAAGCTGACCCTGATTTCCATCTTCACTGGTACTTCCTACAGACTAGATCTTCATCAACTGGTATTTAAACAATTGTCCCGTGTCCTATAGAAATTGCATCCTTGGTACTATTCTTCTATTATCATTCTAATACAAAAGTCAGATAGTTAGTTTCACTCTCTTAAAAAACTTTGAAGGCATCTTCATTAGTTTCCAGATTAGCTGAAAATATATTAAAGGATATAACCCTCCATACATTCTAACTTCATTTCGTAATCTGCTTTCTCTCTCCCATGAACTTGAAGCACATACAATTTCTTTGATTTCAAGAAACATTTCCCTTCTAGTGTCTCTGCATATTTGAAGCTGCTCCATTTAGTAGGGCGATTTGGACTTGAAATGCAGCTTAACTTTAACCTTATATTCACAACATATAAATTGAGAATAGCAATAGCTATCTTGCAGATTTGTTGGAGGATTATTAAATGAGATGTTTATGAAGCCCTGAAAACATATCCTAGTATAAAATTCATGTTCAATAAGTGGTAACTATTTAATGCTGTTTGTTTGTATCTGACAGTTTTAATTTAGCATTATATTGTGAATATTTCTCCATGCCATCAAATAGTCTTTGAAAATATGATTATAAACTGCTGCATAGTAATAAATCACATGGATATACCTTAATTTATTTTACCAAATGCCTATTGGTGAACATTTATATTGTCTTCAACTCCTTACACTTATAAATAACATTGTAATAAATATCACAATGCATAAATCTTTGACACATACCTCCAAATATTTTCCCAGGACAAATTACTAGAAGTGGAACATTTTAAGGCTCTAAAAACTTGTTGCCAAATTACTCTCCAGGGAGGTACCAATTAATATTCCCAGTAGCAGTATAAGAGAGTTGTTTTCTTTCCTTTTTTTTTTTTTTTTAAGATTTTATTTACTTATTTGAGAGAGACAGAACACTAGCAGCAAAGGGACAGGCAGAGGAAGAGGGAGAAGCTGACTCCCAGGTAAACAGGGAGCTTGACATGGGGCTCAATCCCAGGACTCTGGGATCATGACCTGAGCTGACAGTAGACAGTCAACCGATGGAGCCACTCTCCTGTACCTTTCCAAATGTACATATTCTTTCTCTCTAGCCCTCTTTTCTTTACAGTGTAATAATATCTTGTTTGTTTTTGTTACAACCACTAAACAGTTCTCCATCTTTAACCCATCAGGCTTTTTTAATAACAGAGACAGAAGGCCATTTGCCTTCAAGAATCTTGGGATTAATGTCTCTGACTCTGGTCTTATGGGAGTAGACTCTGTACATTTCAAGTATCATCCAAAAGGGTTGTCTTTATTTAACCATGTCTTAGATAAACAAATCACCTCTACTTCCCTAACAATTCCCAATTACCAAGCAACAACAACAACAACAACAACAACAACAACAAACATCCCATATTGGAGTATTTTGTGATTCTCTGACATTCATCTCTCCTATCCTGACCTCAGAATATGAAAATCCATATCCCATGATAAATGACAGGGTAATAATTAAGGGTTATGGAAAGGATAAGAGTACTTAACATCAAAAGTTTCTAGCTCAGTCAAGATATAAAAATATATTTATAAAATCACTAGTATAAATGGTCCTTACCCAGGATCAAGAGATCAGTTAAACACCAGAAATTACATAAATCTAACTTATCAACTAGTGAAAGAAGAAATAAAGGCAAAATTATTTTATAAACTATTTGCTAGCTAAGAAAATGCAGGATGATATAATAGGATTATGTTTATTTCATAAGCATTGTCTCCCCAGGGTCAGGCATATTACAATCACTCAAAAGTACATTGAATGAAAGAGTGAAGGGGAAAAATATTCAACCAGGTTTGACTCTAAACTACTTTCACTTAGGCAAGGAGTCTTAGAATAGCTCTCAAAATTCTGATTAAACTTCCTCTCAACTGGTTTAATTTGCATTTATTGGATTGACAGTAGATAAACAGGGTTTTAATTTCACTATTAGCCATTTGTCTTCTTTTGTGATATATAGCATTATATTTGCTTATATTATGACATATGTTACATGTATCCTTTGAGCCAGGAAGTCTGCCTGTGGCAACCTAACTTAAGGAAATAAACATAGAATGTTAGAAATAAAAAGTGTTAAAATATTCCAGTGTTTTTAAATAAAAAGGAAAAAAGGTCCATATATCCAGACATACGAATTATATACACTATAGCACAACCACATGTAAGAGTACTATTTCAAACATTAAAATTGATGACCTAAAAGAATAAGCAAAACAAACGGACAACAAAAAAAGACAAAAGAACAGATTCTTCAAATACAGAGAACAAAATGATAGTTGCCAAAGGAAAGGTGGGTAAGAAGATAGGTAGGTAAATTGGACTAAGAATACACTTACCTTGATGAGCACTGAGTAATGCATTGAATTGTTGAATCTTTATATCATACATATGAAACTAATATAACACTGATGGCTAATTATAACTTGAATAAAAAAGAGAAAAGAATAGTCACACAGAATCTATAGCATATAGATAAGTGAAAACGTTAGGTCACATGACTATGTCTGGCATGATGCTTTATCTACGTGTTCTCATTTGAACCTATCAACCATTCTCATCAGACCTGTGAAGGCTACTAATCACCTCTGTGTTGTAAAATCCAGTGTTTAGCATGCAGTTCTGCTCTTACTTGAACTATGAGCATCACTTGACCCAGGTGACTATACCCTCTTCCTTGAAACATTTTCAGCACTGTACTTAACAATTTGGTTGTTTTGTTTTTGTTTTTGTTTTTGTTTTTCTACTTAACAATTCCATGCACTCTTGGTTCTTTCTTCACTGATGGTTCTTCCTTAGTCTTCTTGCTGGTTTTGCTTCATGCCTCAAGTTTTAAAATGAATTCCCAGTCCTCAGTCTTTGATCCTTTCAACTGTCTTCACTCACCCCTTGGTGATTCCATCCAGTCTTATGACTTTAACTACCATCTATACATACTAATGTTTTCCAGGCTTCTGTCACTAGCATGGACCTCTACTCTGAGCTCTATACTCTGTAGTAGGCTGTCTATTAGACATTATCAGATGGATATTTAATCAGTTTTGCTTAAACACATAAAAAATGTACTCCTAATGTTTTATCCTCAAACCTATTGCTCCCCTAATCTTCAACATATCAAACAATTCAAACAGTGGCAACTCTGTTCTTCAGGTTGAGTAACAATAATGGAAGGAGATAGTTTAGGACCTTGGGGGATGAAGTGTGTGGCACGGAGAAGGTTGACGAAAAAAGAACAAAGACTTAAGTATTCTGTTTTCCTAGTTTTCTTCTAAATCTGCTTGAATATTTGATCTTCATAAGCTTAATTTTAGGCCTCTGTAGCATCAATTTCTGCAACATCAATTTCTGCATCAATGTTTTTCACAAAAGTGACACAAAAATAATCCAGAAGAATTACAAAATCTTAGTTTCAAAATACTATGCTTATTTACAATACAAATTCTGCCCAATGATGAAGTGTTAGAAGCATTCTTTCTCTTAAGAGCAAGATAGGGCAGCCGGGGTGGCTCAGCGGTTTAGCACAGCCTTTGGCCCAGGGTGTGATCCTGAAGACCCAGAATCGAGTCCCACGACAGGTTCCCTGCATGAAGCCTGCTTCTCCCTCTGCCTCTCTCTCTCTCTCTCTGTGTGTGTGTGTGTGTGTGACTATCATAAATAAATAAATAAATAAATAAATAAATAAATAAATAAATAAATAAAATCTTTAAAAAAATAAAAGAGCAAGATAAGTGTGTCCATAATTGCTTCATCTATCTAATATTAAAGTTCTTAGCATCATCAGGCAAGAAAAATCAAATATCTAAGGATTGAAATGGATTTAGCAAAACTATTATTCATAGATGTTTTGTCTACCTTTAAAACCAAATACTCTAAAAAAATAAATAAATAAAACCAAATACTCTATAAATGATCAGAATTAATAAAAGACTGGCACTTTTGCTTAATGAAAGATCAGTAAGATAAACACTGCATTTCTATCCACCAGGATAAATGGCTAAAAAATGTAAAATTCAGCCTTTGAAAAGTTTATAACAGCAGAACCATGTCTGTATTTAAAAAAATAAAAAACAAAAAACAGAAACTAGAAATGTATCTAATGGTATTTTAAGACCTTTAATGGAGAAAAGTAGAATTCTTTGTTGAGAGATTAAAGAATAAACAGAGAAGCATACAATGTTAATGGATAAGCAGGCTAAATATGGATAAACAGACTACCCTAAAGATAATCAGTTCTTCCCATAATTCCTGGGTGGCTCAGTGATTGAGCATCTGCCTTTAGCTCAAGGTGTGATCCAGGGTCCTGGGATCAAGTTCTGCATCAGGCTCCCCACAGAGAGCCTGCTTCTCCCTCTGCCTATGTCTCTGCCTCTCTCTCTGTGTATCTCATGAATAAATAAATGGAATCTTTAAAAAAAAATCAGTTCTTCCCAAACTGATCTAAAGATTCACTGTAGTTCCAACCATAACCTCAACAGAATTTTTTAAATTTATATTAAAGACTGGCCAAGAAAAACAATATAGGAGAGGATGTATGTAGTGGATTAAAAACTTAAATATAAAAGGCAAAACTTCAAAATTTATTGAAAAAAATCAAGAATAGTCTTTTAACACTTTGAGAAAGAAAATGATTTATTCAATAAAAGTGTAAGCCATAAAGAAAAATAAATCAAAGTTGACTGTAATAAAATTAAGAACTTCTAGTTCTCAAAAGAGTCATTAAAAATTTTGTAAATACACAACATAAGAGAAGGTATTTGCAGGAAAACCATTAAAATGCTCATGTCTGGAGACATCTGGGTGGTTCAGTGGTTGAGAGTCTGCCTTTGGCTCAGGGCGTGATCCCGGGGTCCTGGGATTAAGTCCCACATCGGGCTTCCTGCAAGGAGCCTGCTTCTTCTTCTGCCTGTGTCCCTGCTTCTCTCCGTGTGTCTCTAGTGAATAAATAAATAAAATCTTTTAAAAAATGTTCATGTCTGGAACATGCAAAGAACTCTGCAAATTAATAAGAAAATGAAAAAAATTCCACAAATAAGCAAAACATTAATAAAAAATTCACACTGGAGAAAACAAGAGGGAAAAATTGCCTTGAACTCATTAGCAATCACTGATCTAGAAACAAAAAAAGAAACAAAAACAAAAACAAAAATCCAAAGTGGGATACCCTCTCACAACCACTAGACTTACAAAAATTAAAAGAATGACATAGCTAAGAATGGTTGAGGAAAAGAAGCAATAGAAATTTTTAAACACTGTTCTTGGGAGAGTAAACTTAAACAAAGTTATGGAATTATCTATTAAAGCTAAAAATATGCATACCTTCTGAATCGGTCCCAGAAAATATCTTAGAGAAATTCTTGTATTTCTTTACATGTATACCAGGAGACATGAATGAGAATATTCATAATGACTTTATTTTCAATACCACCAAATTATAAACAACACATGTGCCCATCAAAGGAAGATGAACAACTAACCATGAGATTCATATAATAAAACACTCTGATCATGAAAGTAAATGAACAACAGCTTTGTGCAATAATGTGGATAAATCTCAGAAATATAATGTTGAGTGATTTTGGAAAAGCAAGTCATAAAAGGGCACATACAGTATAATCCCATTTATATAAGGTTTAAAAACTGGCAATATTAAAATGTTATTTAGGGTTTTAAAAAAAATCTATGGAGAAAAGCAAAGGAATGATAAACATAAAACTTAAGCAATATTTTTTCTCTAGACTGGATTGTTAGGGACAGTACAAAAGGCAATTTCACTCCAAGGTTAGTGCTCCATTTAAGATGTGTTATGTATTCCTGGGTGTTCATTTTTTGTCATTATGGCTTATAATTTAAGTTATATACTATATATTTCATATAGATGATAACAGAACTTTTGGTCTCAAGTTGTTAAAACATGGTGAATTTAGGTCCCTTGATTACTATTTATAAGTTCTGTTGACTTGACTCTTAGGCAAGAGAAGGCTAGAATACAGTTAGGCTGGCTCACTTACCTGCAGCTTCATTCCAAAACCTTTATCTTCTCAAAGTGCTAAGTGAGCATGTCATGCCGTGTATCCTCCTCTTTCCCCTCCACATATATCCTTCTACCTTCCCCATTCTTCTCCCTGCCATGGGAAAGTTGTCCACATGAATGACTTTCCATGTCCTTTTCTGGTAGTTTCAGCCAATGGTGAGCCCAAGAAGATGATTGGATGGAGGGAAGACTGAGATGAGGGTACTCATCCCCTTCATTCCGCCTCACCAAAATTGTTTCCAGCTACCACTATGCCCCCGAATCAAATGTCACTGCTTCTCTCAAGGCTGTAAACCTTACATGACTTCTGATAAGTTTCTCTTATCAGACCTAGAGAGCCTAACACTTAACCTTGTATGAAACCCTGGGTAACTGCACCCAATATGTGGTTCCCTGAAACCCACACCTCTGTAAGTAGTCTCTTTGTAAATACACCCTTTTTGAAGTATTCTGAGTGGGACATCGCCTGACACAATTGGAGAGGGATAGAAAGGAAGATAGTGGACAGCCTATCAAAGTTTTTTTTTTTTTTTTAAGTATTCAGAGGAACAATGAATAGGTATTTGTTTAGAACCTGGTGACTATCTTATGAAAAAAATAAGAAAAAAAAAAAAAAAACGATAGCGGTCTTAACTCAGGGGTATTGAAGCTCCTTATGTGTTACTCCATGAGGCGGGGAAATGGCAAGCTGACCAGTGTTAGAGGAAGATGACTCTAGTAGCTTCCTGTAGGATAAACTGGAGCAAGGTCCTGAAAACAAGAGGCCCATTACAGAGGATTTGGCCTGATGGAATCAGTCTTGGAGTCCGTATTTGAGGGGACATCCACATGTGGTCCCTTTAAATTCCCAGTGCCACATCACAAAGCAGGTCCTTATCATGTTTGGCATGCCTCATCAATGAAGTGAATTCTGTCTGGATATCAGGCAAAGGATGACAGGGTAAAACAGGAATTTAGCTAAACAGCTCTTTTTTTGCTGCCAATAACATTTGAATTTGTATCCTTATCATTGCTAATTATTTTCTATTGCCCTGTTCAAATCCTTTAGCAGCATTTTTTACTCTACTCTAGGTATGTTTTGAGCCTTTATGGCACCAAAACAAATACTCATTAGTGTTTTGTTCTGCCTTCCTTTAAACCCAGTCTTTTTATATTGTTGCTTTGCCCACAATGAACTCAAATGTCTCTCTGTTTAGCACCATCTGCAGATTTAATTAATGTGCCATTTTGCTCATCTTCTAGATGATTAATAAAGATGTTGAATAAAATCAAGCTTAATACCATAATGTGTGGCACCCTGGAGCCACCTCTCTCTAAACGAATTCAAATGCAGTTTGCTTTTGTATCTGTTCTTGGTCTTTTTCAATATTCTCAATACATGTGCAAAGAGTTTTTCGTGAATCCTGTTTGGGTTTGCAAACCGGAATTGGAAGTCTCCCTGAGAAGAAAAACTGCTCCATGAATTGTGCTTGCACCATCATTGACATGACTCAGTGTCATCTGAAAGGTTGATATAGATTTCTGAATCGATATATTCTACCTTTTTCTAACACTTGAAATTCTCTGTGTTCTCATAATTACTATGTAATTCAGCCTTTTCAACAGCCAGTAACATTATCAAGCAGATTTTACATTTCTCACCAGGAACTTGAGACTCAAATTAATTTCAAGACAGCTAATGATAGTTCAAGCTCTAGGATTCTGGAATCCATACTTCCCGATGCTTAATTTGGTGTTCTAACTAATTGAGATATGCTACCTTGAGTTTAAATATGAGTTTTGGGGAGGACTCTTCTTAGCATATCTTCAACTCTGTGTTCGGAAACGGAAGTTAGAAAGATTTTATAAATTCCCAGCAACATGAATTTTATTTTTTTTCAATGCTTTGTTTGTGGTGGTTCTTACTGATATTAAGCCAGATATTAAAGGCAAACAAATGAGAAAATGATAGGTGGGTCTTATAAATGTTTCCCTATAGGCAGTATACACTTCTAGATGTACACATAGATAAGCTTATCTTTCTGTTGGTTTAACAGAAGGCACACAGTAACTCAGAGTCAGCTAGGCTGTTATTAATGCCAGTTTATTACTTATGAGTGGGTTGTTCTGGCTGATTTTCTGCTTCATAAGAGAGATTTTACTACCCTCCCTTAGGCTGGGTCCTCCGCCTCCTGCTCAATCACTGAACCCCTGAATTCATCCCAAGGCCACAGAGACCTCTGGCCTCTATTAGCCAGCACTCCGTTTCCTCTACAGGGAGAAATGCCAGGAGCTGACAGCGTATTCTTCACTCACTTTTGCCTCTGGGGTGATTGGCAGTGGAGGGTTTCTCAGCCCGGCTGTGCTGCTGATTTCCGACTCACTGCAGGGCCCCTTTGTGCATGAGGCCTGTCAGGAGCTCTTAGGCATGTGTAGGAGGCATGAGGGGCGTCTCTGTGCCTGGTCCAAAACTGATGATAAAGAGCCGGATGAACAATGAGAACCACAGACAGCAAAGTTGAGTATTTCTTCATTAAGCTTCTGCCTCTGGCTAGTTCTTAGGACACCGTGAAAATCTGGTGATCCCTGGGCAAGTTACATAATTTCAGTTTTTCTCCTCTATAAGGATAATAATAAAGTAGAAACTTCAGTGGAGACAAAACATGTAACGTGCCCAGGAAGTAAAATGCATAAATGTATATTGTGCTTGCTAGGACTCCTTTCCTGTCCCTTAAGCCATTATAATTCTCTACTAAAACCTAGTCACCACATTGTTATGTTGTAAAGGCATTCACCTTCTTAAGGAAATTAGTGTAGCACAACATATAAGGAAACCATTATTTTAGGTGAAGTTTTTATATATCTTTGAATAATAAGTAGAAAGTAAAGCATACTTTTTTAGCCTTATGTTAATAAACTTTTAAGTGAAAGTCATTATTAACCAAAGATAAAAATAGAACATGTTTCAAGCCAACTCTTCAGGGTACAAAGTAGGATTTGGTATATAAATTCTAACGCTTATCTCTTCCCCAGACCCCAAGGTCTGACCTTAGGGTATGAACAAGAGAACTAAATCAAATGGGAATTAGACTTCAGTTTGATCATAAAACTTGGAGAATGTGTCAGGGACTTGAAGCCAAAATGAGATTTCTTTCGCCTTCAAGGGTGGCCAGGTCTGTAGTATTATCCACTCTAATGTGATTCTTCATTTGTATTTATTCTTTAAGATACTCTGTCTCAGGAGCAAATGAGAAAGGGTAGCAACAACTTTATACCAGGCACTTGACATATATTATTTCATTCTCTGCCCATCTAAGTCACGTGACAGATACTATCACAAGTATTTTACCGCTGAGGAACCTAACGCTACGGCCGTAATCAAGGTAATTTAGAAGGAAAGAGGTGGAAGCAGAATTAAGATCCATCTCTGACTGATCTCCAAGCTGTCCAAGCAAGCTGCAGTATGTTCAGTTAATGAAAACAAAAACCACACAAAAACAGACACACTCACATGCTTATTTACAATCAGCCAAACTGTGAAACTGGGAAATATATTCTGGCAAAAACAAGACCATTCACTTTCCAGCAAATATTTCTCTGGTGTATCTGCTATTGCATGGAATCTATCCATGCTCATTTTAAGTTATTTTTTGAAGCCAGGTTTTACCATCTTAGCCAGTATTATCTGATGAGATTGAGTACCGCCTATACCCTTCAAAGTTCTCCCATGAAGAAACTAAAACCCAGGAACTTACATTCCCCAGACTCAGTACCAACTAAGAGCAGGTGTATGTGTAAGGGTAAAGCCTCTAGGGCTTTCTGGCTTTCTTCTGAAAATTACCCAGACTAGTGTTTTAGACAGCCAGGATCCTCTGCTTCCTTGGGCCCTCTGCCCTTCTGGATATCCTGAAAGCCTGCAGAGGCTCTCTTCTCTTAATTCTAAATTTGTTCCTGCTTGAAATATCTAGCATGCGAACTTAAAAAACTCCATCCTAGGGATTGGCAAACTACAGTCCATGGAAGAGTTCTGGCACATGGTCTGTTTTTATAAATGCAGGTTTATGAGGACCCATCCCCTCCTGTTGATCTATGTATTGTCTATTGCCATTCTTTCTCTACAGTGTCAAAGTTGAGTAAATGCAACAAGAGAGCAAAGAACCCACACGGTCAACAGAATAATAGCCTCCAAGATGTCCTTGTCTTAATTCTAGGAACCAGCAAATATGTTAATTTATATGGCAAAAGGGACTTTGCAGATGTGGTTAAGGATCTGAGATGGGAAGATTATCCTGCATTATCTGGGTAAGCCCAATATCAGGGTCAGGAAAGGGATTCAGAGATGTACTACTACTGGCTATGAAGATGGAGGAAGAGGCCACAATCCAAGAAATATAGGTGGTCTTGCTGCTGGAAGACACAGGGAAACAGGTTCTCCCCTATAATCTCCAGAAACAGTGCAGCCCTGCCAACATCTTGATTCTAGGACTTCTGACCTCAAAAACTATAAGATAATATATTTGTGTGGTTTTAAACCCCTGAGTTTGCAGTAATTTATTATTGAATCAACAGGAAACAATGCAATCATAAAGTCTAAAAAAGTATTTATGATCTAGCTCTCACAGAGTAAGTTTGTTACCTCCTGCTTTCCCAAACATACCCTCTTACGGATGATTCTGATTAGTGATGGAATATTTTTTTCTCTGAGACATTGAATGAATATGGCTCTTGTCAGCCAAAGGTGGCCCTGTCTTTAATGTAAAGAGATGAATATTGCCATTAGTAGTAATTATTCAAATATCACTAGGAAGCATTTTGAAGAAGATTGTTTTCCCATTGACTGCTTAACATGCATATTCCTAATCTCTTTGACATCTATGCAGTTGCCACGTGGTCATCATGGGCCTTCTCTAGCTCACCATTTTCTTTCCATTCTAATGAGTTCACATCATCTTTTTGGCTCATGGCTTTGGTGGCTTTGGTGATATTCCCCCTACTATTGGTTCCCCTTTTCTCTTTGCATAAAATTCAGACACTTTATCGGTCACACAGTATTACTTTAAATTTTTTTTTTTTTTTTTTTTTTTATTTATGATAGTCACAGAGAGAGAGAGAGAGAGAGGCAGAGACACAGGCAGAGGGAGAAGCAGGCTCCATGCACCGGGAGCCCGATGTGGGATTCGATCCCGGGTCTCCAGGATCGCGCCCTGGGCCAAAGGCAGGCGCCAAACCACTGCGCCACCCAGGGATCCCTATTACTTTAAATTATTTGCCTCTCCCTCATCTCCTGTACCATTTTTTATTCATCATGTTGCTTTCTGATGAACTTTTCTACTCACTCTTGCTCATCCTTCCAAATGTTCCATAACTTCCAGAAAGCCAGCAGTATATACAATCTAGAATAGCATACACTTGCCCCCTCTCTGATCATTTCTTTCTGGCTAACACTCTCTATTGGCTACAAAAAGGGAAGTGCTTGGGTGACATATCTTTGAATTATACAGGACAGCTTGGCAGGTACCAAAAATTTTCTACTCACAGATTGATTGTCTCAGACAATTCTAAAAACACATCTGTCCCCAGTGATTTAATTTACTTGATAGTAAATCCATTGTAATCTACTCAGATAACAACTTGCTATTTATATCAAACTAGTATCCAATTCTGAGATGTTAAATATAGGATTCTCCACATTTCCTGACACTCATTTCTAATAAACCATGGCATACGCAAGAATGAACATTTAACTTTATAGAGAATCAGCTGCAAGGCAAAAGGGTTTAAAGCACCAGGTCAGATATAAGGCACAAGAAAGGCCTCTCTTTCTAAACTAAAGGGAGCATTTAAAAATTCTTAGAGCTAGAAAAGTCTTTACAGACCATTCATTGCAATCCTTTTATAAGAGTGAAGGAATTGACACAATTGGAGAACTCAGATGGCTCACTCAAAGTCACATAGCCAGCCAGGAAGAGAGTCAAACTTGAACCTATGGCTTTTGACTTCAGCCCACAGATCAGCACCCTTCTTGCTAATACCCTGAAGCAATACCAGAGAGTCTACTCTGGATGCCAATAGTTCCATCCATTTTCTCAAAACAGATTTATTACACTTAGAAGTTCAGAAAAACACTTTGTATAGTTGTACTATACCAACTAAACAGCCCTGGGTGCTGATAAGTACTTTTATAAGTGAAAGCACGTTTGTGGGAGGGGGATTCAAAGTGGTTGCTGTTCCTAATCTGGTAACTGAACTTTAAAATATTCTGAGGAAAAGATGTCTGTTTTATTAAGAGAAATGTCATCCCAGCAAAAGTTCTAAATTCAGTGTTATAGATAACTAGGTTAAGTTGAAGATATTACAAAGAAGGATACATTAGCCCAGAGTTGTGTTCTTTTTCTATTTTCCCCATGAGTCTTTGCAAAGAGACCTGTTCCATCCTAAACTAGTGCAAGAAATGTTAGTTAAGAAAAATTAGAGAACGAGAAAGAAAACCACAGTGGTGTGTTTAAGTTGCAACTGGTTCTGTAATACCTTAAGTGCCTTGTGAGAAGGAAAAGGGGCTTCTTAGACATACTTGGAAGGAAGTTTATAGTTTGAGAACAGACGGGGATTGCCAATGTAAGAAAATATAATTGTACTTTAAAGACTATCTGTAAAAACCCACAGCCGTTGGGTGTAACATTTGACTAAAGTTTTGACCACATACATCATGAACTATCTATCATTCAGAGGCTGCTGTACACTCCTCCACTTAATAAGGTTAACCACTGAGTGTGGACACATCTGTGTAACAATACAGGTAGAAATCCGTTTTATAATAACTTCACAAAACAAAATGTCATTTCTGAGTAATTTCATAACTGTATCAGTTACCTTTATGTCTAGGAAATGTGGTTCATTAGCTGTTATCAATTATTAACTGAAAAATTAATCACATTTAAGGAAAAAATATGAGGCACAAAAACAATGTAATAAGTCACACCATTAAAATGATAGAATGTGATAAAATACATGACATACCAATCTCTAGTCATACTGTGTCAGTCTAATTGGTGACAGAATCCTATTCAGTATCTTTAAATTCCAGGATCTGATATTATATAGGTTGTTTAATCATTTTTTTAAATAATATTGAGTGTCTGTTATGTGCCTAGCAATGTGCCTGGCTCTGGGGGACAAATGATGTATCAGAGTGGTCTCTGCACCCAGGAGCATTATTAATTCTCCTTATGAAAATCTTAATCATGATCCAAGACTGATTCTAGCTGGTCAAAGCCTCATGATAAAGGCATGGCATGACAGGTGCAGGGACTGGCCAAGAAGTGTGTGGCACCAATCTGCTGTTCAGGTTGATATCACTTTGCCGCATAGATGCTTTCTATCCAAGTGAGTCAAAATTTCTATTCTCTATAAAGTATACTATTTATATAATTTTTTATTTCTCATATTGTATTATAGCTTATCTCATTTTCTAGTATATGCTTAGAGATGAATTTTCTTATTAAAAAAATAGATTGAAATTATGGTGCCAAATAGGTTAGTATTCACTGCACAGGATCGGAGGAAAATCACTATTCAGGGAAAAGGGAGAGTTGGCTGCTAGTCAAAGTGACCATATAATGTAGAGTCTACCCAGGACACCACTGACAGTGGCAGGGGTGCTATGAATAAATATGCCAGGACAATATGTGCAAAACAGGACTAGACATATATTCATTTGGGTTTTACCACCAGGTCTGCCATTTATAAACCATATCTATGGATAAGTAGTCCCATCAAGACATACCCCTTCTTAAAATGCTCTGGTGGCTTTCCATCACACTTAGAATGAAATTTCAAGTCCTTACCAAGGCCTGCATGCCTCTAAAGGATCAGACCCTGGCTACCACTCTCCCTTCCACTCCCTATCTTTCTTGGAGTTTCTCAGACTGCCAAAGATGTTCAAGTTCAGTGGAGCTGAAGTGTTCTCAGCCTTGAACACCCTTCCCAGAGAGCCTCAAGGCTCTGCCCTTCTCCTTATTCAAATCTCCCTTCAAATGTGATCTCCCAGAGGCACCTTCCCTGACATCCTACAGGGTAGGATGTATCTACAATGCTTGGACTGACCCTAATTTCTTATGCCATACATACATATGTTGAAGCTTGAAATACATATGATTTAATTTCTAGTCTGTAAATCTTTACTAATGTAAAGAATGTTGGCATTGAATTAAGCATAGTATTTACAACATTCCTAAGATCCTACCTAATGTTACCTGCCTTCTAATTCTTTTCCCAGCTTCTCCATGCAGTTACTCAGTTCCTTCCCTGTACTTATAACCTGCTACATATCTTATTAGAGCCCCTATTGCACTGGGCATCACCAGTCAAAGAGGCCAAGAGGGCAAGGTATACTTCGGGAAATAGGAAGTTCGGTATGGGCAGAATGGGGTAAATGGACAGTGGATATGCAGACAGAAGTCCAATCTCAGAGACCAAGTTTTTAAGATCTATTAAGCAATTTATATTTTATCCTAAGGTGATAGATGGTAATTCAAAGATTTTAAACAGAGGAATGACATGATCAGAGTTGCATTTCCAAAAGGCAAATCTGACTGGCCTGTAAAGGATAAAGTGCAGGGTAACAAGACTTCAGGATGGTCCTAAAGCATTCGTTACAGAATCGTACCTAGAAGTGATGATGGCCTGACTAAGCGTGGTGGCCATGGAGGAAAGAAAGGAACCTGGAGAAATCAACCTCTCTGTATCTCTTAGACTTTTTATTTAATGATTTCATCAACTCTCCAGGTTGAGATTCAGCTATATTTCTATGAGAGGGAAAACTAAATACATTACAGCTCTCCATGGCAGATAAACTTTAACAAGTGAATGACTGACTGAATTGGTTCATCTAAATTCTTCTCAGATTGTCCCAAGTTACCTTTTAAGAAAAAAGTAAAATAAAATTCTTGGTGAAAAAGATTGATATATTTAAGGTAAGAGATAAAACAATGCTATTACAGCCCAAAATTATTAGTGAATCTTTAATTTTAATAGTCTGAATATTGCGTTGCCCTGTGGACTGATTAAAGGGATACAGAGAATCCTGTTTAAGAACTTCTGCTCCTAGAACAGTGATGACTGAATGCCTGATTCTTAAAAAGGTATGTTTAACTTAGCAGGTTTTCATGATAAGAATCATACAAGATATGTGCTTCAGTATTTACCTGAGCAGTACTGCTTTCTGCTACCCTCTAGTTCTTATTAACAACCAGTGGTTTGCAGGGTGTTCTACCCACATTTTGAGAGAGAATGAGTCTCTGTGGTGTGTGTGTGTGTGTGTGTGTGTGTGTGTGTGATCTCCAGATAGAAAGGTGGTGCAAGAAATATGGAAGGAGTCAGGAATATGAGGGCTATTCTATTTCCTGAAAGCTCCTGATATATCTACCATTTCCTTAGTTTGTTCTTTTGTCAAAACAATAAAAATACTGGTCAAAATGCAAAAGATGCTGAAGGGCTAATCCACTAGCACTTTAGCTCAAATAGTTGATTATATTCTATTTGTGGGTCAAAGATTTTAAAGATAAGTGATATACAGGAGATAATTTCTTAAAACAATATAATAATACATATTCACTAGAGAATACTTAGTGAATTTAGGTAAGTGATAAGAAGAAAACTTAAATCATTCATATTTCTATTACCCATATGTAAACACTTAATATTTTAAAATACTCTATATTTTATATGTGGTTTTTAAAAATTCTTTCAAATGGCTGCAGAATATCCTACTCTCTGGACATAGCATAAGTAGGTAATAAATCCCCAAGTGTTAAAACTTGAAGTTGCTTTCAGTTTTTAATTGTCGTAAATAATACAGCAATAGATATTTTTGTAGCTCAGTGTAAATGTGGAGTGACTGTATGAAAGAATTTATGGGCTACAAGATTTTTGGCATATATTTCAAAATAGATGGTACCTCCCTAGACCTCACCAGCAGCCTTGAAAAAAAATCTCTTTTATCAAATCTTTGTTAAATTTGGAAATCTTTATTTTAAAATACTGTTTGCCAGGGTAGTATATGAAAATGGCATTTTGTTACTTTTAAAATTTTTTTTTGGGCTACCAGTGAGGCCAAACACATTTTTATAATATGCCAAGATGGTGATATAGCAGAATGATTGCCTTTCTCTTTTATGATTAAGTTAAGGGGGGTCTGGGTGGCTCAGTTAGTCAAGTGTCGGACTCTGTCTCTGTCTCTTTCTCAAATAAATAAATAAAATCTTTAAAAAATGATTGGATTCTATGGAAGGAGCCTCGGTGTCCATTGAAAGATGAATGGATAAAGAATATGCGGCCTATATATACAATGGAATATTACTCAGCCATTAGAAAGGATGAATACCCATCATCTGCTTTGACGTGGATGGAACTGGAGGGTATTATGCTGAGTGAAGTAAGTCAATCGGAGAAGGACAATCATCATATGGTTTCACTCATACGGGGAATATAAAAAATAATGAAAGGGATTATAGGGGAAAGGAGGGAATATGAGTGGGAAAAATTAGAGAGGGTGACAAACCATTAGAGACTCCTAACTCTGGGAAATGAACAAAGGGTTCTGGAAGGGGGGGTGGACAGGGTGACTGGGTGATGGGCCCTGAGGGTGGCACTTGATGGGATGAGCACTGGGTGTTACACTATATGTTAGCAAATCAAATTCCGATAAAAAAAAGTACACAAAGAAAAAAAGATTAAGTTGAGGAACACACCATGAAATACACACTACTGTGGGAAATCCATAGACTGGAGAACGGGCTGTTATAAACTGATGTGGGAGGGATGCAGCTTTGACCTGAGGCAAGAGGCAGCAAGGCAAAGCTGTGGGGGAATAATAAGAATTGTTGAGGTTCATCTAGTGCTTCTTTTTTATCCTTAAAATAAAAACCTGCTTGATGATACACTTGTGTAAATTCCGACCTCTAGTCCCTTCAGGTCCCTGAAGAATAAAATCAGGGTAGAGTGTGAAGGCATAAGAAAATAAGTAGGGATTAACCAACTAAAGCATCCAAATTTAAAAGGCTGATTAACTGTTATATAAATTACAATAAATATCAATAAACTTACCTGATATAGCTGTTTACATGAGCATATTTAAAGTCTAAGGATATAAAAAATGAAGAATCAAAAATAACATATAATATCAGATAAAGGGCACCTGAGTGGCTCAGTGGTTGAGTGTCTGCCCTTGGCTCAGGTCATGATACCGGGGTCGTGGGATCGAGTCCCATATCAGGCTCCCCACAGCGAACCTGATTCTCCCTCTACCTGTGTCTCTGCCTCTCTCTGTGTGTCTCTCATGAATAAATAAATAAAATCTTTAAAAAAATAATATCAGATAAATGCTAACCTAAATTGTTCCAATTTATTTATATTATCAGGTTAAATAGGTTTAGAATAA
Source organism: Canis aureus (assembly GCF_053574225.1). Classification (NCBI taxonomy): domain Eukaryota; kingdom Metazoa; phylum Chordata; class Mammalia; order Carnivora; family Canidae; genus Canis; species Canis aureus. The sequence goes on along the minus strand of NC_135619.1, from coordinate 8,692,797 downwards.
AAAATATGCTCACATGGTTATGGCATCATGATAAAATTTCAGTTTGCCAAGAAGATATAATTATAAATGTGTTTATAGCCAAAAATAGCCTTAAATACATAAGTAATGGATAAATTTGCACCTTCTTAATGATAGCAACATACTTCTCTTGATTGTTCATAGACCAAGCTGACTGAAAATTACTGAGAATATAGAGGAATGGAGCAGCAAATTTAAAAATTGATATAAATGATGTATAGAGAGTTCTGGCAGAGTGTGGAGAGAGGAGGATAATTTAATGATTATATGCATGGTCAACAATTAGCTTGTAACTTAGTATGAAAATAATAGAAACCTCCCAAAAACATACTGTTATATATCCCATAGGTTAATCTACAGAATGCAGTAAAAGAGGTATTTTGGGACACCTAGGTGGCTCAGTTGATTAATCATCTGCCTTCAGCTCAGGCCATGATATCTGTCCAGGTCCATCAGGCTCCCCATCCTGCAATCAATTTATCCAGTTTTTTTCAATCTTCTTAAAACTGTTGTTTGTTTGTTTGTTTTCAAATTGTGTTCTAAATTATACCCATACTTTACATTTAGGGAGCTCTTAAATCTCTTTCAATCTAGATCCATGGCCACCTCAGTTTTGTTTATTATACCAGTTTTTGCAGAAATTGAGTCAGTGCCCTGTAGAATTTCTCACATTCTGAATTAATTTGATTGCTTCTTCTTATGGTTTCATTTAACTTGTTACTCCATCTCTTCCTTTCCTTGAGTGGAAGTTAGCTCTAGTGGCTTGCTTAGATTAAAGTTAAAAATTTTTGGCAAGAATAAAAATAAGTAGTATATTTGTTTTATCTTGGCTCTCATAACTAGACATATGATGGCAGGTTCATGTTGTGACAGCCTAATCCCTACATTTTAAATTTTTGTCTCAAACTTTAATGGTTTCATTAATCAGTGAAGAAGATTTCTCTGAAGACAATTATGTCATTAGGGACAACCAGTATGTTGTATCTTTTAACTACTCTATTATTCCTTTCATATATATTAAATGGAAATCTGTGGTAAAAAAAAATGTTCTCTCATCATGCAGGGCTGTTTCTACTGAAATATAGTTCTTACAGAAATTAAGAAATAGATTTCCAGAAAAATGCAACGTACCAAAACTGACTAAAGAAGAAATAACATCCTCACAAGGATCTCATAACTATCAGACATTTGAAGCAAGGGTTTAACCTCTTTACAAGCAGAAAAAAAAAATATCAGGCCTAGATAATGTTGGAGAAGAGTTTCCAAACTTTCTGTAAAAAGAATATCCAATTTTTCACAATCTTGCCGATAACAGAGAAAGGCTTCCTAATTAATTCTATAAGGACAGTATATAACTTTGGTATTAAAACCAAACAGAGGAATCCCTGGGTGGCTTAGCAGTTTAGCACCTGCCTTTGGCCCAGGGCACGATCCTGAAGTCCCAGGATCGAGTCCTGCCTCAGGTTCCCAACATGGAGCCTGCTTCTCCCTCTGCCTATGTCTCTGCCTCTCTCTCTCTCTCTATCATGAATAAATAAATTTTTTAAAAATCTTAAAAAAACCAGATACAGTACCAGACAAGAAAATTATAGATCACTTTTATTCATAAATTTAAGTATCAAAATCCTTAAAAAAATTTAGACAAAAAAAATCAAGCAATGAATTTACTATTCCTCAACCAAGTTGGGTGTATCCAGGATATGCAAGGCTGGTTTAATATTAGAAATAAACAAGATCATCTCAAAAGATGTTGGAAAGACATTTTATATAACTAAACAGTTATTCAAGATAAAAAGATCTCTTAGTAAATTAAAAAGAGAAAGGAAATCCCTTAAACCTGATTATCTAAAGACAAACCTCTTCATCACCTTAAGTGATAAAATGTTAGAAGTGTTGCCCTTATAATCAGGAATGAGGCAAAGAGACTCATTTCCATTCAAGCCCACAATAAAATTCCACGTAAGCCTATCTAATTAGCAAACATTTCTGTTTGGTAATTCTACGTTGAAGAGACTGGATCCATACAACCTCTTATACATTGTTCGTTGACCTGTAAATTGGTGAAACCACTTCGGAAAATAGAATAATGCTATATCCTAAAGGTATGTGTTATATTACATACCTTCTATGTTATTTACCTTGTATACCTTAGAACTTAACAACTGTACCCCAAGGTATACAGCTAATGCCTTGCCCATGTGCCACCGGAGATATTCACAAGAATGTTCATAAGCACTGTTCCCAGCAAGAACCTGGGAACAAAACAAATGTCTATCAGTAGAAGCAGCCAAAGAATGAGCTACTGTAACAAAACACAATACCTTTTATATAAAGTTAAAACAACTAAAATAATCTGCTTTTAGAGCTACATCTAAATGCCATGAAATAGGGATCCCTGGGTGGCGCAGCGGTTTGGCGCCTGCCTTTGGCCCAGGGCGCGATCCTGGAGATCCGGGATCGAATCCCACATCAGGCTCCCGGTGCATGGAGCCTGCTTCTCTCTCTGCCTCTCTCTCTGTGACTATCATAAATGAATAAAAAATTAAAAAAAAATAAAAAAAAATAAATGCCATGAAATAAAACATTATGTAAAAAGGAAATCCGGGAAATTATAAGGCCAGGATTTAAAATAACCATTCCTTCAGGTGGTGGTGAGGTGTTAGGGGAAAAGGACTGGTGGGAACTAACAGGATAACATGTTGGTTATTGTTAGGTCCTACCTTTGTTTTATGTGGTGGGTTCATGGATGTTTGATACATTGTCAAAAATATTGTATCTAAATAACTGAAAACATACATGGGTCAATGATGAGAGTATGTCATAAACTTGTGATTAGCCCAATTCTACATACTTGAAATCCAAGGAGAGAAATGGAAGGCTTCTTTTGAGCTTTTTACCATTCCAGCCTAGCTCCTACTCCTGAACTTGGGGGTTGCTGGCCTCCTACCAGCTAAAATTATCAACAACTCGTTCATTGACCTCCCAGCGCCATCTAACATCTCTGCTTGATTTTTAGCTACTTGAGAGCCGGAAAATGGTAAGGTAACAAACTTTTATCTTTTCACGTGTTTGCCTAGTATTTATCCTATGTAGAGCACCCAGAACATTAATGAACACAGCAAGCATAATATGTAATGCTGGCTATCAATGTGACAAGAAAACTAGGTCAATCTCTCCAACCCTTAGTCCTCAGTTCAAGTGGTATCTAAAGAAATACGATATGTGAAACATTTTGGAAGAATAAATATCAGAGACTTAAAAGGTACAATAAATAATCATATACTCATCTATTCGCTGATATATCCAGCAAACATATTAAACTAGATCTCTGTATACTGATATATTTGAGGCACTGGTAATAAAAGGATGGAGGGATAATAGTCCATGTTGTCTAGAAGCTTCATTACTCAAAGGAGACAAAATGATGACCATAGTTGTGGAACCTAAAACAATGACCCCTAGGTTAAAATGTCTAAACTTAGAATTTCCAGAAAATCCAGATACATAAATCATCATTGTAATTACACCAGAGGTAAATCGTGTTGGATCATAAAAGAAGGAATGACTACCTGGGATAATCAGGAACTACTTGATGAAGTGGCCATGGTTCTTGGGAACTACATTTTATTTATTTATTTATTTATTTATTTATTTATTTATTTATTTATTTTATAAATTTATTTTTTATTGGTGTTCAATTTGCCAACATATAGAATAACACCCAATGCTCATCCCATCAAGGGCCCCCCTCAGTGCCCGTCACCCAGTCACCTCCACCCCCCACCCGCCTCCCCTTCCACCACCCCTAGTTCGTTTCCCAGAGTTAGGAGTCTCTCATGTTCTCTCTCCCTTTCTGATATTTCCCACTCATTTTTTCTCCTTTCCCCTTTATTCCCTTTCACTATTTTTTATATTCCCCAAATGAATGAGACCATAAAATGTTTGTCCTTCTCTGATTGACTTATTTCACTCAGCATAATACCCTCCAGTTCCATCCATGTCGAAGCAAATGGTGGGTATTTGTTGTTTCTAATGGCTGAGGAATATTCCATTGTATACATAGACCACATCTTCTTTATCCATTCATCTTCTGATGGACACTGAGGCTCCTTCCACAGTTTGGCTATTGTGGACATTGCTGCTATAAACATCGGGGTGCAGGTGTCCCGGCGTTTCATTGCATCTGTATCTTTGGGGTAAATCCCCAGCAGTGCAATTGCTGGGTCATAGGGCAGATCTATTTTTAACTCTTTGAGGAACCTCCACACAGTTTTCCAGAGTGGCTGCACCAGTTCACATTCCCACCAATAGTTCAGGACGGTTCCCCTTTCTCCACATCCTCTCCAACATTTGTGGTTTCCTGCCTTATTAATGTTCCCCATTCTCACTGGTGTGAGGTGGTATCTCATTGTGGTTTTGATTTGTATTTCCCTGATGGCAAGTGATCTATACCCTAAAAACTACAGAACACTTCTGAAAGAAATTGAGGAAGACGCAAAGAGATGGAAAAATATTCCATGCTCATGGATTGGCAGAATTAATATTGTGAAAATGTCAATGCTACCCAGGGCAATTCACACGTTTAATGCAATCCCTATCAAAATACCATGGACTTTCTTCAGAGAGTTGGAACAAATTATTTTAAGATTTGTGTGGAATCAGAAAAGACCCCGAATAGCCAGGGGAATATTAAAAAAGAAAACCATAGCTGGGGGCATCACAATGCCAGATTTCAGGTTGTACTACAAAGCTGTGGTCATCAAGACAGTGTGGTCCTGGCACAAAAACAGACACATAGATCAATGGAACAGAATAGAGAATCCAGAAGTGGACCCTCAACTTTATGGTCATCTAATATTCGACAAAGGAGGAAAGACTATCCACTGGAAAAAAGACAGTGGGAATGGTGCTGGGAAAATTGGATGTCCACATGCAGAAGAATGAAACTAGACCACTCTCTTGCACCATACACAAAGATAAACTCAAAATGGAGGAAAGATCTAAATGTGAGACAAGATTCCATCAAAATCCTAGGGGAATTACATTTTAGTTCATATTTTAGTTCATTACATTGGGTGTAGTAAGATACATTCTAAAGAATAAATAGGGTTGGTCAATCAAATGAGAGAAGAGACAATATATATAAACTCAAGGATGTGTCATATCACGTGGTGTATCCTGAGAATTTTAATACTCTGCTAAAGCCTAGGTATTGTGGGAAAGGTGAGCAGTACAAGTAAGTTAGTTATGTTGGCCCTTGACAGTCTGGCCCAGCCTATCATATTATTTCAAAATTGCTTTACTCTTAGTAACATTAAGATAGTATTAGGGACACCTGGTGGCTCAGTGCTTGAGCATCTGCCTTTGGCTCAGGGCCTGATCCCCAAATTACGGGATCGAGTCCCACATTGGGCTACTTTCATTGATCCTGTTTCTCCCTTTGCCTGTGTCTCTGCCTCTCCCTCTGTGTGTGTGTGTGTGTCTATCATGAATAAATAAATAAAATCTTTAAAAAAATATATAGTAGTATATACAGGCTTACTCTCATCTTGGCCCTTGCTATTAAAATATTTTCTGCCAATTAAGCTATTACTGATCATCCAACTCTGAGTTTGCCTCAGGAGTGCTGTGGATGGAGTTGCTTACTCTTTTTCATGCTGACTTCTCACATTTTTCTCTATTTTTAAAAACACATCTTACTATTTGATAAATGAAAAATCATTTCTTGTTATTAGTTTAAATTCAGCCCTCAAATTTAGTTTCACTCAACAAAGGACTTTGTGTAAAAGCAACCTTTGATGTCCTCAAAGCCAGCTCATAGTTGAAAGTGTGGGCGAGAGTAATCAAATGGGGACCTCTAACAAACCTGTTCCCCTTACCTCTGCAGCAGCAAACACTAGCTGCTAGAATATGCTCCACAGGTCATGGGGAGCTGTACATCATTCATTGCCATGGCTCTTGTGACTGGGGGCTGCTCATTCACTCCCAGAGCTGACCTGAACTTGCCTAGCAACAGGATGTTGTTGCTAATGGTAACCATTCCATGGGGAAATATTTCTTCTGGGTGTTTGGGGTCTTTGTCTTTAGAAAAACATAATAGTTTGATAGGCTCTATAAGTGTGAGCAGCAAGGTTTCAACCCATCCCATTCTTTTGCCTCCTGTGCATTTACAAATATAGAAATTTCCTCAGTAGGAACACAGTTTACTTTTGAGGATTGGCCTCACTCTTGATTCAAATACCTACACTTTTTTTTAACCTAAGCTGAAAATAGATATGAGTTCTGCTGCATGTTATTGAGACTGGCTATAGATTCCTACTTTCCCACATGGGCCCCACCTGTGACCTCTCAGGTGTGGGCAGCTTATGTTATATGGAACCTGAATTCTAAACATGTTTTTAAATAATAATTTCAGAAGTAGGAAGATACATTTGAAAAGGTGCTGTGTAGGTATTTAACTTATCACTATGTTGAAGTGAGGGTGAAAGATCTTCAGCTTGAACAAGTTGCTTTATTTTATTTTAAATTTTAATTCCAGTGCAGTTAACATATAGCATTATATTAGTTTCAGGTGTAAATGCAGTGATTCAATGCTTGCATGCATCACCCGGTGCTTAATGTAGTTGAGTGGGCTCTTTGTCCCCTTCACCTATTTTACTCAACCTTCCACCCACCTCCCCTCTGGTAACCATCAGTTTGTTCGCTCTAGTTAAGAGTCTTATTTTTGGCTTGTCTCTTTTGTTGTTGTTGTTCATTTGTTTTGGTTTTTAGGTTCCACTTGGGGCTAATATTACATGGTATCGGTCTTTCTCTGATGGACTTATTTCACATAGCATTATACCCTCTAGATCCATCCATGTTTTTGTAAATGACAAGATTCCATTCTCTTTTTATGGCCGAGTAGTATTCCACTGCATATTTATGCCACATCTTTATCTATTCGTCTATTAACCCTTTATCAGACATGCCGTTTGCAAATCTCTTCTTCCATTCAGTAAGTTGTCTTGTTGTTTTATTGTTACCTTTGCTGTGTGCAGGCTTTTTGTTTTGATGTCGTCCCAATAGTTTATTTTTGCTTTTGTTTCCCTTGCCTCAGGAGACCTATGTAGAAATGTCGCTATAGCTGATGTCAGAGAAATTACTGCCTGTGCTCTCTTCTAGGTTTTTTTTTTATAGTTTCTGGTCTCACATTTAGGTCTTTAATCCATTTGGAATATCTTTTTGTGTATGATGTGAGAAAGTGGTCCAGTTTCATTCTTTTGCATATAGCTGTCCAGTTTTGCCAATACCTTTATTGAAGAGACTATCTTTTTCCCATTGCATAGTCTTGCCTCTTTTGTCATAGATTAATTGGCCATATAATTATGAGTTTACTTCTGGGCTCTCTATTCTGTTCCATGATCTATGTGTCTATTTTTTGTGCCAGTACCACACTGTTTTAATTACTACAGCTTTGTAGTATATCTTGAAATCTGGAAATGTGATACCTCCAGTTTCCTTCTTTTTCAAGATTCCTCTGGCTATTCTTGGTCTTTTGTGGTTCCATACAAATTTTAAGATGATTTGTTCAAATTCTGTGAAAAGTGCTGTTGATATCTTGATAGAGATTGCATTAAATCTGTAGATTGATTTGAGAAGTACTGAGATTTTAACAATACTGGTTCTTCTAATTCATGAGCATGGAATATCTTTCCATTTGTTTGTGTTACCTTCAATTTCTTTATTTTATTTTATTTTTTTTTAGAGGACAAGGGAGAGTAGTCTGAATTGAGTTGTGAGGCTCCCGCGCAGGGTACTTCGCCTCAGCCTTTAAATTCACTTCACTCACTGGCCGTGAGCCTGTTCCAAGCTCTGGCTAAGGAGGCATCCACCAGGCCACTCTGCAAGGGTGGTGTCCATGATATCTGCCCAGTCTGCCTTTCTGTGAAGCCCCATTTTCTGGAAATTCACCTCTCCAAAACTCAGGGAGGATTCTGTTAGGGCCACCTTATGGCCCTAGTCTCAGACTTCATCTTCAGTTACTTTGATCAGTGCTATAAACTTATAAAAACTTATAAAACTATAAGCTTTCAGAGTACAGGTTTTTCACCTCCTTGGTTAAGTTTATTCCTAGGTATTTTATTATATAGGGGGTGCAATTGTAAATATAATTGTTTTCTTAATTTCTCTACTTTGTTATTAGTGTATAGAAATGCAACAGAGTTCTGTATATTGATTTTGAACCCTGCAACATTACTGAATTCATTGACCACTCCTAGTAATTTTTTTGTTAATGGTTTTCTATATATAGTATCATGACATCTGCACATAGTGAATGTTTTACTTCTTTTCCAATTTGGATGCCTTTTATTTCTTTCTATTGTCTGATTCCTGTAGCCAGGACTTCCAGTACTATGTTGAATAAAAGTGGTGAGAGTGGACATCCTTGTCTTGTTCCTGATCTTAGGGGAAAAGCTCTACTTTTTGCTGTTGAGTGTGATGTTAGCTATGGATTTTTCACATGTGGCCTTTATTATGTTAAGGTATGTTACCTCTAAACCTACTTGGTTAAGGGTTTTTATCATGAATGGATGTTGTACTTTGTCAAATTCTTTTTCTGTATCTATTGAAATGATCTATATGTTTTTATCCTTTCTTTGTTTCTGTGATTATCACATTAATAGATTTGCAAATATTAAACCACTCTCGTATCTCTGAAATAATATCCACCTGATTGTGTTGAATGATTTTTTTAAATATATTGTTAAATTTGAACCACTTTGCCTTAGAGCAAAGTTTCTCAGCCTCAGCAGTGGGCAATAATGGCTGGATAACTCTGTAGAGGACTTTCCTGAGCATGAAGGATGTCTAGCAGCATCCCTGATCTCTATCCCCTAGAAGCAAGTGGCCCTCTCCCAAGTTATGACAACCAACATGTCTTCAGAGATTGGCAAATGTCTGCAAACCCTTGAGGGGAAAATTGCCTTCAATTGAGAATTTAAAGAACGTGATTTAAAAAAAAAAAATTTGTAAATGCAGGATCCATTAGCCAACCAAGCAGATTAGGCATAACTGATTGAAAGATGAATGAGAATCTTAATTTTTTTAAGTCTGAGAAAATGACCCAAAATACCAAAAACTCAATTTTGTTTGTTTGTGTGTTTTTTTGTTTCTTAGAGAGGGATCACACATGCACTTTTGTGAGCTGGGTGGGGAGAGGCAGAGGGAGAGAGAATCTTAAGTAGGCTCCATGTTTAGCACAGAGCTGAACAATGTCAAGTGACAGATGCTTAACTGACAAAGCCACCCAGAGGCACCTGAAATTGTTTCAAATATTGCAAAAATATAAAAATTCCACTCTATACAAAGGCAAAAAAAGATGAACAATAACATAAATAATGTACGTGTTTGAAATTCAATAAAGCTATTGAAAATAGCCTTAACTGAGCGTGAGCCAAAAGATGTGGTTATTCTCTCAATAGGTTTCAATTCCTACATGTCTCTTAGAGTGTGAACATCTTGACACATTTATGTTTCATTGACAAATTCAGTAATTATCAACAATAACTTTTTACTATATGCAAGTTTTCTTTATATGTTATTTTAAGAAGTCATCCCCATAATAAGAAACAAGTGGGAAGAATGAAGAAAACTAAAAGAGGTCAACAAAGGCTAAGGAAGGAGAGAGTTTTGAGAAGAACAAATGTATACTAAATGTTCAGGTGGTTAAAATGAAGACTGACCTATATAGAGTCAGCATAGTATTAGGGCAGAGCTGGTCTAAAACCATGGCTGATGAACACAATGAGCTGTTTAGAGAAGGCCATATGTCCAGAGACCCCAGTGTATCTAGCCAGGTCTCCTTTTGGTAGAGGCTGCTGACCTCCAGGGGTAATGAGGAGGCTGATAATGTACCAGCAGAGGCATCAAGGTAAAGTTCCTAAAAATATATCTGTGACTTTGACCAGAACAGTTCCAGTGGAGGATGGCAGTGAGTTTAAGAGACTATAATGTAGAGACCTTGCATGTAGATTAGCCTTTTAAGACACCAAGTCAGAAAGAGTATTGTAGACAATACTTGTGGAGAGGCATAATATTGACAGAGGAATTTTTTGTTATTGTTGTTATTTGTTTGTTGAGATGAGAGAAATCTAAACAGGTTTAAATGTGGTGGGATAAAAGTTCACACTTTTGTGAACAGATGCACCGGTTCCGTGGAATTCGATTTCAAGTGAGAAGAAAGGAGCCATGGTATGGCCAACGAAGTGAATGACTGAAGAGGGGCATGGAACTAAAAATAATATAAAGGAGAGGAGTGGGTTACCCACAAGGCCATTGATTGTAACTCCTAAGTGTGACTTATGTGTCTGAAATATTGTAAAGGGAAAAGCCTATGCTAATTTAATTTTCCTGTAGGAATTTTGTATATAGAGAGAGTAGCTACCACATTCTTCTTCTTTTTTACAAATTATTACCAATTCTGGAATCTAAGGACCACCCTTAGGAAGTCACTTAGTTCTACATGTAACAGTGTAGAAAGCTGTGTATCAAGACATCATCTAGTTCCCACATTTCTGGAAACTAAATATTCATGTTCAAACAACTATCCTTATTTTACACCTTACATATTCATTCGCCTATGGAATTCCCTTTCCCTTTTAGCTGATGGAGACTTAAGTGACCTGCAAAACCCAGGGTATAACTTTCCAAACCAGTGATCTTTGAGAGGGGGCTATTTTGAGGGAATTGCTTTCAAAATAGAATTTTTGTGATACTGCTGACTCCAATGTTTTAAAATTTGTACTTGTGCTCTTCAGCAAAGAGTGTATAAGGGGTCCTTTTATTGATCTAAATAATAAATATGAAAAGTCATTTTCTTTGTATTAAGTAGATGTGCCATTTCTGCTTAACATCTGTCTCAAATTCCAGCAAACAAGTCAAAAATGAAGGGAGATTCAACTAAAGACAAACAGTAGTAAAAATGTCCAAAGTGGCTAATGATGAGCAATGAGTATACTGTCTTTGAATCTTTTCAAGACTATTAAGCACCCTCATTCTTATGATTAGACTCTATCCACACACTCCTCAGTGAAGTTGGATGTTGTGCCATTATCTGAGGAAGTCAAATTTGGACTTGACTGGAATTAAATTTGTTCTTTGGGTCCTGACATTTATCAATACGGAATGTGTTCCTTAGAAAGCCAATGTCAGCAATTCAAGATCCAGCAGCACTGAATAGTTCCACTTTCCTGTGAAGCACTTGCTCATTATGGCTGATGTACAAGGCATGATGTTAAAGTGCATGCACACACCACAGAGGTGACTAATGGAGAATGGGGGAAAGAATGGTTTGAAGAATCCAAGGACTTGTGGAGTAGAGCAATCAGTTACTACTACCTTCCAGAGGTGGGAGCAAATCTCCTTCTCCCAGTGCTTATTGTATTGTTTGTCTTATTTAAATTGCCAGCCCACTGGGTAGAGATTGTAGCTTCTTAATATTCCATTCAGAGACTACTTCACAGTTGGTATTCAATAAATGTTAGATAACAATAATAACACCATATAGAGCCTCTAATTTCAAAAAGTGAGGTAGAAATTGGTGTTTTGAATCTCCATACGAATGGCACCGGCTCTGGATTTCTTTTTCCCTTCCCAACACTGTCTGTCTCCTGCTGGCTGTTATGCATTGTACACTCCACAAAGCAGCCGCTACTGGCTACCCATCCCAATCAGTTGCCACAAGGGTCAGGAGACATCCAGCTCTGGAAGAGAAACTGCATGCACGCACGCTAGTATGCCAACACAAAGGGTAACAACAGAAAGCCACGGCCCTCAAAAGACAAGCTCTTATCCAACAGCCTGATGCACACTATCGCCTCTGGCATGTGTGCCACCCACTTGAGCACAAAAGTATACCCAGAGGGTGTTAAAAAGGAAAGATGATGGTTTCTTTTATAGCCCTTTCTGGTCACTAACAGTGACCAGTGAGCTAGCTACTAGTTCAGCATTGTGATCAGCATTTGCTTGAAATGGATTTTTAATGCCCCTTTTTTCCCTTGAAGTGGGTAACTTTCTTTCATAAGGGATTTCTTTTTATTCCAAGTGCCACTTGGCAACTGAGAGAGAACATTTTAGCTTCAAATTAAAGTAGTTGTTGTCAATTAGAATAAACTGACTGCAGGTCCAGTGAGCATTTATTTAATTGAAGATATTAATAGATTTTCTTTAGGTATAAGATAGAGAAAAGAGGGGGCTCCTGGGTGGCTCAGTCAGTTAAGTGTCTGCCTTCAGCTCAGGTCATGATCTCAGGGTCCTGGGATTGAGCACTCCATTGTGCTCCCTGCTCTGAGGGGAGCTTGCTTCTCTACCTCCCTCTGCCTGCCACTACTCCTGCTGGTACATGCATTCTCTCTCTCTCTCCCAAATAAATAAATCTAGAAAGAAGGAAAGAAAGAAAGGAAAGAAGAAAAGAAAGAAAGAAAGAAAGAAAGAAAGAAAGAAAGAAAGAGAAAGAAGAAGAAGAAGAAGAAGAAGAAGAAGAAGAAGAAGAAGAAGAAAGAAAGAAAGAAAGAAAGAAAGAAAGAAAGAGAAAGAAGAAGAAGAAGAAGAAGAAGAAGAAGAAGAAGAAGAAGAAAGAAAGAAAGAAAGAAAGAAAGAAAGAAAGAAAGAGAAAGAAGAAGAAGAAGAAGAAGAAGAAGAAGAAGAAGAAGAAGAAAGAAAGAAAGAAAGAAAGAAAGAAAGAAAGAAAGAAAGAAAGAAAGAAAGAAAAGGAAAGAAAATGAAGGAGTCTGGGGACAGGGCAGAAGAGGAAGGAAGGGAAGAATGGGATGTGACCTGAGTTCAGGGAGAGGTATACAAAGGCAGGGTCAAAGAAAGAAAACCAAGACTTTTTCTGACTACTTCTTTGTCTATTTTACCAGCCGTGCTTAAACTGACTTCATGTTTGGAAGAATAGAATTCATCCCAGAAGGTTCTCTACAGGGCAAAACAATAGCTTTGTTTATGTTAAATGTGGTGGAGATAGATAAATGTCCTAATTTATATTTATAATGGACTCTTCACAATGGCATATTTTAATTCCAGAAGCGTGGGGTGACCATTTTAGTAGTGTGGGTACTGTAGCTGTCTTTGCCTTAACTCAGAGGAGGGCTCAGAAGGTGGGCATGGCACAGTCTCACAAAGCGAAAGACTGTCTAATAAAAATTAAAGCCCTGAATATTTACTGCATGCCAAGTGCTATTTTCCCATAAAATGATTTCCTTAAATTCTCACAACAAATAATGAGAAGAGGGACTATTATTCCTATTTTATGGGGAAGGAAATTAAGACACAGAGAGATTAAGTAATTTACCCAAGGTCACACTGAGAAAGTCATGGTATCAGAATTTTAACTCCTTTATTTTGGCGCCAGAAGCTGTGGTCTCAACTGAGCACTCAGTGTTTAAAAAAGGAAGATCAGACATTTAACATACTTAGATGTAATTCTATTAGTTATACTGATGCTAGTGACGTAACTGGAACTAGAACCTCATGCGGCTTTTCATCAATCTGCAAGATAAATTCTTCTCTTTAGCAGGTACATTGCATGTTGAAGGTCCTTCGTGGTCTGGTCACACACCTTCCATTTTTCACCTTAGCTTCAGCTCCTCTTCACAATCGAGCCTCTAACTAAGCCGTTTTGTTTTTTTTAATTTTTTTTTTTAATTTTTATTTATTTATGATAGTCACAGAGAGAGAGAGAGGCAGAGACACAGGCAGAGGGAGAAGCAGGCTCCATGCACCGGGAGCCCGACGTGGGATTCGATCCCGGGTCTCCAGGATCGCGCCCCGGGCCAAAGGCAGGCGCCAAACCGCTGCGCCACCCAGGGATCCCTAAGCCGTTTTAATCTTCTTGTGGTTGTCCTTTTGCCTTATAGCTCCTCATCTTCTGCCAGTATTTGTTCCTTTCTTATAATTCCCACATCTCCTCACTGTCTCTCTTCCCTATCCATCTGATAGACTTGCTTTCCACAACTCAGCTCAGATTTTGCCCGCCCTAAGAAGACCTTTCTGAACTCTCCAAGCATGTTTAATAATTTCTTTCTATGTAATCCCACAATATCTATATACTCATGCTTTGGAGAACTTACTACATTGCCTTCTCGTTATTCTTTTACATATTTTACTCTTATTTGAATATAAACATTCCAAGATAAATACAACACCTTTTTCATGCTTATGTATCTATTGTCTTTAAAAGTGCTTTGTGGGGATCCCTGGGTGGCGCAGCGGTTTGGCGCCTGCCTTCGGCCTAGGGCGCGATCCTGGAGACCCGGGATCGAATCCCACATCGGGCTCCCAGTGCATGGAGCCTGCTTCTCCCTCTGCCTGTGTCTCTGCCTCTCTCTCTCTCTCTCTCTCTGTGACTATCATAAATAAATAAAAATTAAAAAAAAATAAATAAAAGTGCTTTGTGAATAAGAGGTATACAATAATCATGTATGAATGAATGTTAAATGAGCCTTATCCTTAGATTCCTTTTAATCCTTCAGGTCTCAACTTAGATCTCAAGTCCTCAAAAAGTTCTTTTCTGGGGCGCCTGAGTGGCTCAGTGATTAAGTGCCTACCTTCGGCTCAGGTCATGATCTCAGGGTCCTGCCTGGGATGAGCCCTGTTTCAGGCTCCCTGCTCAGCGGGGGAGTCTGCTTCTCCCTCTACCCCTCCTCCTGCTCTCTCTCTCCCCCTCTCTCTGTCTCTCTCAAATAAATGAATAAAATCTTAAAAAAAAAAGTTCTTTTCTGACCATTCCCTCCAGTTACCTTCTGAAGCAGTTAATGATTAGATCACATTCCATTACTCCCATGAAGAAGTGGTTCCAAAACTTTGCCCTTGGGTCTGAGCAGACTAGTAACTACATAACCAAAGGAACACAGCACAAATGATGCTTTTCTAGGTCTCAGGCCATCAGTGACTTGCAGCTTCCTCTTCCTGCCTCTTGGGACATATGCTCAAAGATCCCAGATGCCATGCTGTGAGGAAGCCAAAACAATGCTATCAAGAGACCCAGATGGAGAAAAGTAGTCAAAAGTTATTACCAAATTGCCATCCACGCAAGTAAAGTCACCTTAGCTGACCTCACTTAGAATAGGTACAAGCTGTCCCAGCGAAGCCCTGGGACCCAATTGCAATTAGCAAAATAAATTATTATCATTGTTTTAACTCAGTAAGTGTGGGTTCGTTTGTTGTGCACCAATAGAAAACTGAAACATATTCTGTTTATCTTGCTTTATACATCTTCGAAGACCTGCAAGATGTTTATCATCTCTCTCCTCCAAGTCACCACCCTCAATGAAATGTGAGCTCCATGTCTGTCTTATCTATTTCAATGAATGGAACCTGACATAGAATACGTGCTTAGTAAATATTTATTGAGTAACTGAGTGCTCTTCTTAGAACTATGTTAGGGAGTTGCCCCATAGATGCAACTAAGGACTTTTGGACACCTTGATGCAGTAACTGATCTTACGTGGAAAGTTTCAGTATATTTCCTGTCTAAGATAACTGTATTTCAGATTTCATGTTATGGGCTACTACCTTGGACTGATTTATTTGGATAGAGTCACATTTCTTGTGTTAATAAGTATTTCTTAAACTAGATATATTCAAATAAGGAGAGGATGGGAAAGATGAAGGTGGTGATGCCATGGAGGAAAAGAATAGCTGTGTCCATAGACAAAATAATTTATAAGAAAACCTAGAAGGTTTAGATTTCAGTTTGTCTTGGACAACCATTCTAGATATTCAGTGTATAGAAGTTCTCTGAAATATAATTTCTAAAATAAATGACCTTACTCAGCTATGTTCTTTTAAAAATCCAGTCCTGTTTTAATTTAGTCTTCAATAATTACAGCCCTTCAAAGTACAGATCATAAAACTTAAGAAAAACTCTTTCCTAGAGGTCAGTTAAATAAGAAAGCAAAAAAGTGTTAAAATTGTAATGGTATTTTCCCCCGTAACTGGACACTTTCATACACTAAGAGGAGAATTTTGGTTTCTGTATGCTGGTTCCCAGCTCCATAAGCAAGTGGGGCACTTTAAGTCCATGTGGGAAATAAAGTATCAAATGATCAGCAAGAAGCTGAACTTTAAATTTACAAGTGCACTTTCAATTCCCATGGAAATTGCACATTTTGTGGAAATGTGCTTAGATTGTCATTGTCTAGTCAAATACAGTGAAAATGCAAGTTGAAGGAGCATAATTAAGGTTTAAAAAAATGATACAAGGAGAATGGCTGTCTTTCATGAAACCTAATCAGCACCTTGGATGTATCTCTGGGCACAGAATGGTCAGACACATGCTACTGAACCACTGATCCTCAATTATCATCATCTGTGGCTTGTTATGTAAGTGTATGCACCATTTCCGTGTCCTTGCTTAGGTAATCTGGGTGCTTGTTTGAATAGAAATTTTCTTTGAGTGGGTTTCTTCAAACCCCATTGCCTAGTTCTATTTCTTTGATTTCATGCATCTTGTCAAGTTATCAATAAAGTAGGAATACTTTTTTTTTTTTGAGAGTCAGAACTTTTTTGGCGATACAGTCAGTGAATTTTAATGTTAAGTTGAAAGAGAAATTATAAAGATAACCAAATATGCAGTTATATTTTCTGTGTATCCACAGAGATGGGAATAATAGAAGGGTACTGATAGAAGAATTAGCTTCACATAGCTAAAACTCCAAATATCAAACCTCTCCTACAGAATGTGAGATACAATTAAACTTGAATCCACAAGTATTTATTATTTATTGAACATCTTTGCTGAAGACATTGTCTTATGTTCTGTAAAGGACATACTGAAATGAACCTACAGTCCTGAGCAGCAAGTATGAGTATGTTAATGTCCTGTCACTTAAGAAAATAAATATAATTTTATTAAATGGATTCAATGATTGTAAAAATGTGTCCAGAAACTGGGGAGGGCACTCAGTTCCTCAAACTCTAACTCCCTGTGGCCTTACTATATTTGGATAAGCAGAAGTGGTTAGGTAACAGTCCATTAAGAAGTATTAGGTCCGGGCTCATAAAAATAGAGATTTAGAAATGCATTTTTTCTTACATCTTTTATTGAAATATTGCTAATGTTCTCTAATGGCCAAACATTTTAGTGTAATTTTAATAATCTAAAATGATATGAACTTCCAATATGCTGTCTGCCTAACTTGCTTAGGACATGTGACTGGCTCACTTATATTTTTACTTGAAGCCTTTTCATGAATTTAAGAGTCAGAACACATACTAGAGAAGGAAGTAATATTCAAAAGAAGATATTTGGGTGTTTCAAAATTCATCTAGGCCATAAAGAGGACTGGGGAGATTCCTTAATCATATCTTCTCACTCCTCCCCACTGTCTGGTTTTTACTACAGAAGTAAGTAGCTGTCTATTTTCTTTTATAAAAATGATTTGAAGGGTTTTTACTTTCTTATCTATAGAATCAAGTTCACAAAATTAAATTCCAAGAGATTGGTAAGTTTGCAGTCATTGTGCTATGTTTCATCTCCTGTTCCTAGAATACAATTTTGATTATTTCAGAAACTCATTTTCTATAGGATATAAATGGTCTGTGTACTTTTCACGTTTGTTTCAAGGGCAAGTTTTCTTGTACACAAATGAAGACAATTAATTATCTTTAAAAACTCCCAGAAGAACTCAGGCCTCAGTAGCAACCTCTTTTAAGTCATCCCATTCAAATCCAAGTAGGTGGAGTATTATTGGAGCTGAGTTTGAGATCATCAGGGATGAGTTGATAAAGCATTGTGCAAGCAATGCCAGGAAGTTCGCATATTTTGTTTAGGCAATGGGAATCCATTAGAGAACCTTAAGCAAGGCAATGGCATGATAATATCTGCAGTCCAAAGATCACTAGGCAATATAAAGAATGATTTGAAGGAAACAAGATTGGAGACCAAGAGATGGGGATAGGTTCAAAAGAGATATACAAGTAGAATAAAGAGGATTTGGTGAGCGACTTGGTATTAGGGGAAAGGAGAGGGCATAGTTATGATTCTCATGGCCTCTGGCTTTGGAATGGACAGGAATTGCTGTCATCTGACAGAAAAGAAAAAGGGGAAAAATCAAGAAGTAGTTTGGAGATGACAATGATGAATTGGAGCATTTTGGAAGCATCCTCCCAACACTATGCTTAAAATAGTTGAGCTATCTAGGTCCGGAAGTCAGGGGAGAAAGGTTTTATAAGTTTTTATATTAACTTAATTTTCACCTTGTTCCAAACTGGTGCTAGGATACTGTTCATTGGTGTCTATGTAGAACTCATAAGTCATTGGTATAAAGGCAGTAGTTGATAAGATCACTCAGGGAAGACTAGGTAAAATGAGAAAAATAGAAGGTTGAGAATGAAATAATTATTTAAGGGTAGAAAAAGTGGAACTCTGAAGAGGATATAAAGGAAATAAAAAAGAATCAAGGAGGAAAGTTGTCCTAAAAGCCAAGAAAAAGAGAACATTGCAAATATGACAATTATCAATAGTATCAAATGTGACATGAAAGTGAAATATGATTAATGCATTCACATACAGACACTTTGTATATTTGTAAGTAATAAAACCATTTTTCACAGAGGGGGTACACTCTTCACCCAATTTTGTCTTTAGTATTCCATATGGGACCCACCCCCATGCTTGAGTACTCTCCTTATCTTGTTTGGGTTCTAACTTCCCATGATAGCTCATCATCCCTCCAGCCCTGACCGTGTGTCAGGCTGCTTGGGTTCTGACACCCCACATTGTGCTGCCTTCCTATGACAACCTCCTCCTTACTTTGATCAGATGCCAGTACGGCACTTTAGTCTACCTCAACTCCTCCCTACCCCAGCAAGGCGAACCACATGCTTTGCCCCACTCAATATCTGTAGCAATGAATTATCCATGTAGGGAAAGAAAAATGAAGAGGAAGAACTAGTTTGTATAATTTAAATGTGTCTATGATATGAATCTGTTGGCCTTACACTCCAATATGCAGCACCTGCTTCTCTTTTATAGGGAGCTCTGGATTCATCCAGATGTGGCAAGTGCAATAAACCAGTTTGGCCAGCCAAGAACTTTAAAACGTTCATTAGATCTGTCTATAGGAGGGTGTCAATGATCTTGGTTAGAACAATTTTACTGTCAATTCCCTGGTTACCATATTTCATAATTGCCAGATCCCTATTACTAAATATCTGGTAACCTCCATTAAATTCTCCACATATGACTAAGAACGTTCAAAATTTAGCTGTTATCTGCCCCCCTCCAAAAAAAAAAAAAACCCTGACTAATCCTGCTTTGTTTGTTTTTTTCATGAATGGTATCTCTATTCTACTGGTCACCCAAGTTAAAAATCTAGTGCCATTACTGACCCTTTGTTTTCCTTAATTTCTCAAATCACATATCTAAGCTCTGTCACTTCTACTTCCTGAATAAATCTAAAATACATCTTCACCTTTTCATTTCCACTATTACTGCCTCAGTTGAATGCTGTGGTTCACAACTCAGGTCACTAAGGATCAAGGAAACCATTCCCTGTAGGTGCTAGAATGCTGCCTGCTTGTGGCTCACAGTGGAATTCCCTCCAACCAGGAACTTTCTTCAATCAAAGGAAGATGCCTTATCTGAGGTTACATCCCCTTTCCAGGAGCAATTCATATCCAATGACTACTGGTTGGTGCAGGGATGCGAAGTACTGGCCCTCTTTCCACTGAGACAACTATGAACAGCCATCCCAGTGCCTGAGATCTCCCATGGGACAAGCCAAAGATCTGTTACAATCCCATTGCAGTTCAACTTCTTTCAATCCTGATTTCCCTCACAGGTGTTTCCAAAAGCACACTCAAATAAACTTCCTGTGTGAAACTCTCCGTCTCATGATTTGTTTTCTGAGAAACCAGACTAAGGATGTGAAAACAATTGATTCTAAGAGTATAGACCAAGAAAACAGAACTTTGAAACTGAATCACCTACCAGTCAACTGGCAAGTCTGGCAAGAGGTCTTATTATTAATGGGACTCTGATCATCTCTGACATGCTGTACTGATTCAATTACTAAAACTTGTCCCAGTGGTTAATTCAAAATGTATAGAGGTGGAAGGGAATGCACTAGAAGGTGTAATGTCTCAGGTACTTGAAAGATTGAGAGTAAATAATAATAAAAAGGATAATGGAACTATATGGCTATTTCTGGTGCCATTTGTTCATGGGGGAAAAAGCTTGGGCATGATTAATCACTAAGACAAATGTTAAAATCAGAGGGTCTCATTGGCAGCCAATAAAGGGACTCTTACCTTTATAATTTAAGGGCAGATTATAATTTATAATCTTTGGATCAGGTTAGAATCAATTAAAAAGACAGTGGTGCTCCAGGGAAAACTAAATTCCAAGCCATGACAAATCTACTATGCCAATAACAAAACAGTGGTTGAGAAGTAGTAGAGTCATGAGACTTGGGATAGGAATCTCTAATCAGTGCACTCATGAATCTTGAATCTTCAGAACCCCTTAACCCTCTGAATTTGCAAAGTGGTTTACTCTTCCTCCTGAAAACTAGTATTCTCCTTCTCTGCCTTGAAAATGATGTAGAGACCTCTGTTTCTAATGAAAACATGAACACACACACACACACACCCACTCCACCCAGGATCCATTTCCATCCCCTTTCATTATCACCAAACCAATAACTAGGATTAAGTCACAATCTTAGCCAGAGAACCCACTAAACTGGCTGAGGTAAGAAAGGGATTGTAATCTGAATAAACTGCAGGACCTAAGCAACCAGTATCAACAACAGCTAAAGAAGTATAAAATGTTACTGAATCCTGAGGGTGCCAGGTCAAAAAGAGCACACTATAAAGTTTGATATGACGAAGTTCATTAACAGTAAAGTACTTTTCCATCATGTAGGGTTTAATACCACCATGGAAGAGGTATGAAACAGCCAAGTTGTCAGAAAAATGGCTTAACCAATTGATGTGAGCTAGCCTCTGCCATCAACAACTCCAGCACTGACAAACTGGATACATGATAAATATTTATGGGCCAGAAGCACGGGCTCCCACTCATCGAGGATGGTTTAGCTATTGCAACTGCCAAATGTCCAAAATGCCAAGTACAGAATCTGACACTGATCTCCCAATATGGCACCATTCTTCTTGGAGACCAGCCACGTATTAGAAAGTTGATTATATTATACCTCTTCTATGGTACATCTTGAATTGGCACAAATTCCAGCTATGAGTATGCCTATCCTGCCCACAGGCCTAAACTAATACTACACCAGTAAGAAAAAGTAAATAAAGATCTCGGGCTTCACAAAGCTCACATTCTAACAGGGTGGGAAGGTTAGTAGCTGATCCGTACCATGGGGAGAACATGGAGAGGAAGAAAATTAAGAAAAGTAGGAGATGGCAGAGGAGGAAGGGGTGGAGAATGGAGACGGATTAACATAGAATATTTTTGAAAATATTCTAATCAAATCTCCTAATTTATATTTACTAATGGAGAATCCTTATCCATGGTATGCTGTAAGTAGCATGTACCTGGCATGTCTACTTTTGCTAATGAGAAATTTAGGGATTTATTAGGCATGTCCCTCTATAAAGTGTTGGTGCCAGCTACGTAATTTTTGGAACATAAAATGGAAAACGTTAATGAACAAGACAGTCCTTTTGTGTATATCAGAGATCAGCAAACTATAGGCTGTGGGCCAAATACTGCCATGCCCATTCCCTTACATATTGTATATGGCTGATTTCACTCTAATGCTGTAGAATTGAGTGCTGGCTACAGAGACCATATAGCCTGCAAAGCTAAAATTACTTCCTATCCAAACTTTTACAGGAAAATATTGCTGATTCCTGCTATAGATGATGTTCCACAAGCATCAGTTAGAAAACACCCATCTTAAACCTGTGCCATGGCTCATCCTAACATAGCAAGAAGGGACAAAAGCCAACATGGTGTAATTCCCATAAACCGAAGGAATAAATGTTTTCCAGATGGAGGGACCTTTGTTCTCTAAAGTTTCTTTGTATAACAGAGGTGTAAATTAAACCCTTTTTATGATTTAATCTAGGTAAACGCCCTCATTGATCCCTCAGTCAGAAAGTAATGGAGATCTGGCAAATCAGGATCCTTCTCTCTTGCCTTTTTATTGTTCACTGACTTAAGTGGACAAGTGGTTCTCTCCTTACTGAAGCAGAGTGATATTGCAATATTTTAATATTGACTAATGTTTGGCATGTTGCTCAGAGTCCCTTAAGGTCTTCTGCAGCTCCTTATGTAGTGATTCATTCTCTAATTTCTTGGTAATTAAGCTGGTCCTTCTTCAATGAAGGTTTTCCAAATTTCTTTTGAAAAATACCTCAATGTTTCAAATAGACAGTATAATTTAAGTTCGAAGATTTCTATTGAAACAGAGTGTGAGGAGCCTAGAACCCCACCTGTTCCTTCCCTGTGGTCCCTCTCACAGTGGCTGTGGAATAAATTTCTTGGAATCCCTTGAGCTCAGTGGATCAAATTGAAAAATCACTGAAGAGATAATATTAAGGTCTCTTTCAAGATTGATTTCTTATGATATTTAAGTCTCATATCTTGGGTTCAATGGATTCTTTTCTCTGCTTTATCAACTCCTCCGTGTTCTTTGATAGAGATACTTATTACATGTTTAAGTGTGCCAGCAGTTTCACTACATTTTAAAATGGATGCCCTGGCTTTCCACAATAGTGAGCCAGAAAAGTCTTCTTTCTTCTACTTTTTCATTCTAGCCCATAGAGGAGGAGCCCTGCTAACATATCAGTGTCTACAGGCTTCCCATAGGAAAAGCGACTGGTCTGACTGGTCACAGTGCAGGATAGTCTCAAAGATTATTTTTCACTAGAGCTAATGTTCCCCACTTTAAAGGCCAATGGGAGTACTTTACTGCTCTTTCATCTCCTGTGCCTAGATATATACAGCCACTTCTTGTGCCCCTGAGTTTGCATGCCCAGATAGTACCTAGTGTTTGCTTTCTAGAGGTCCATGGTCTATACTATTGCATATTGCAATGTTAAGTAGACACTTAGATTCAAAATAATAAAGACAAGACCCCATAATAACCTTTGGTCTAAGCTTCTTGGTGCAAAATAATTTAACACAAGCCTAGCATTTAGGGAGTTATGAGGTATTCACCTGCTTATTAATAAAAACTTTGATACCCTAATTGTCAGGACTCTGGAAGGAAGAAGAGATGAAAGGTATCTTCAAATATGACCTCCTTAGCATTTATGAACCAAGTGATTCAGGGGAAGCAAAGCCCCTAGGACCATGATGGTAGTAGGTGTCAATAGGTACTGAAATGGATTTGGTAGGTGTGACTTGTGACATAGCTTATTTTCAAGGATCTGTGACTGTGTGTCAAAGTACTGGGCTACAGATGAACTTGACCCAAACACAAAAGATTATTTTAGGAGTTAGGAGTCCAAGTTTGTTTGCCAGAATCACAAGCAAAGATCAAGGGCAGGGGGGCTCGGGGCAAAGATAGTCTTCTTTCCTAGAAACAGGAAATCAGAATAAAGGTGAAGTTTCTCTTCTCTGGAATACTCTGCAAACAGATGTTTTCATCAACGTTGGTATAAGACAAGACCTAAAGCAGTTTTCTCAACTTTGGTGCACATTAGAATCGCATAGGGAGTTTTAGAAAAATAAATGTCAGATTCCTAAGCCTTACAACAAACCAGTTAATAACAAAATCTCCAATGGAAGGGGTCTAAGCATCTGCAGTTTTAAAAGCTCCCCAGGTGACTCTAATATACGTATAGCCAGGTTTGGGAATGAGTAGGCAGGGTAAGTAAGTACTACAGAAATGTGCAAAGAAAGATTTTTTGTTGCACTGAACATTGTAAGGTAGAAATGTAACCGGTTTTGCTATTTGTTTTTTATTCTCCCTCATATATTTCAGCCAGGGTTGAGGAAATGTCTGCTTTGGAAAAGAGGTAGAGGAAAAGCATTTTTGTGCTGATGGAGAGGTGAAGGTTTAAATTTAAAAAGCCAAGGAAAGGCAAGGTTTTGGAGAAGAGGGAGTAGGTCTCATTTGGGTTTTAAAGAACTGGAAGTAGTTCTGAAGGTTAAAATTACACAGGAGAGGCTAACGAGAATTACAGTAACCTCCCTATCTATTTAGCTTAGCCTTATGACTAGCATTACTGTAGGTGTGCTAATGAGATAAAGATTATTTTGAAACTCTCCCTTTTTTTTCCCCTTTGTTCGCTCCAGACAGTTCAGAGTACCACCAGGAAAACTCAATTTTTAAATTTTGGGTCCAGCCAAATCATTAAAATACTAGGGTGGCTTAGTGGCTTCATAAAAATTAAATCAGGCACACATTCTGAGTAAGCTCATTATGGAAATAAGAATCCACAGAGCCATTTTAAGGTTGATGCCCAATCCAAAATCTTGCCATTATCTTACATGTGTATGTCTATGTGTGCTGGGATGTCCAGTATGCGGTTATATAAAAATGCCTGATGGCAACCCCTCTGCTTTCCCCAATGGATATTTTGATTTATACTGCTTCCAGCTTTATTCTACTTCCACTGATTAGTTTGCATTTACATTTTCATAGCATCCAGCTGCTCGGCATTCGTGATTTACATTCATCCAATGTAATTAAAGTATTTGTTGTGGGTTTATAAGCTTTTTAATGGTCTATATTTCTGCATTTTGTGTCTCTCCTTTTCCAAATTTATTTTATTCATCAAGCTGTGTCCTAAAAAGCAGTAGAAACAATTACCTCTAAAGTATGTTAGTATACAGCATGAATAACACTCACGCTGGATTTAAAACTACCCTCGCTCGAATTACCAATTCAGTGCTGAAAATAAATGTCTCTCTCTCCAGAAATTAGAATCTAATTATGTACAATAAACCATGTTAAATAATATCAAGGGTCTAGCCTAAACCAACAAAGACTCAAACACCCCCATAGAAAGCTGAAATGTTCCGGCTCACATTTCCTCTTGAGGGCCAAGGTTATTTTCAGAAGCCTCTGGCACTGTTGAGAGGCTGTCCAGGTTTCAACACAATAGAATTCAAGTGCCCGTGAAGGAAGAAGTAGCCTGATTCTCTTGCCTGGTGTTCAGCACAGACCGATTTGGTTAATACTTCGATTTCAGTCCTCTGTAATTAACAGTTAGCTGTGGCTCTGGGAGGTAACGGCAAAATCACGAACTATTTAGACTTCTACCACAAATGAAATTGTCTGATGCAGTCAATACTTCAACATAGTTTCAGAAACTGAAATAATCTCCAGGATTTAAATTCCCCTTAACCTCTAAACCCTAACTTCTCACTTTGAAGTCTCATTTGGCATTAACCTCTCTCCATATTTGATTTCATCTTTGGATGTATGCCTATAAAGCCCTAGAATCAGCAAACCTTGTTTTTTAAACTCAGTTTTGTTTTTTTTTTTCAGACTGAATATCCCCAATTTACCATCTTATTAGATGCTAGGGCACACTTTTCATCTATTTCAAGCCACAGGTCAAGGCCAACATTTTAAAGAAACCCTGCCCAGTTCATACCAAAAATTTACCCTCAACTTCAGTCATTATACATTGTTCACACATTGTCACAATTATTTTACCCTTGGGTCTGTTTATCTTTTCAGTATTTGTGCTGCTTTGACTATCTCCTCTCCCTTGTTTTGTTGAAGGTAGAGGGTAAGAGATTACTCTTTGTTTTAACTGGTTCGGAAGAGGACAGCTTTAAATAATTGTCCAAAAATATGAGTTTTGGTTAGGAGGGGAGGAGAAATTTGATAAGAAGAAAATGGAACTTCATGCCAATTGACTTCTGTTGGAAAGAAATAGAAATCGTATAATGAGATAGTTATAAATGCCTCTGCTGTACTAATTAGAATGATAATATTTGTGGTCCATAATCCTTGGCATGCTAACTTTTATTAAAATTAGTTACAAATAGTTATGGAATATGCTCAGTGCCACATGGCAATGTAGACTTCTCTTGAGCAGCACACTTAGATTCTGGTGAAAATATATTTTTTTTTTATGGCTATTTCATTATTTTAGCTAAAGCCCCACCTCTGAACATTTAAACTACAACTCCTAAAAGATGAGTCTCCCTTTTGAAGAAGTAGCTACCAGAAACTTTTTTTTAAAAAACTTATTTTGAAGTAATTCCAGACTTACAGAAAAGTTCTAAGAATAGCATAGTAGGGGTGCCTGGGTGGCATAGTCAGTTAGGTGTCCATCTCTTGATTTCGGCTCAGGTTGGGTCTCAGGGTTGTAAGATCAAGCCCAACCCCTCTGGGTGCTCAGTGTGGAGTCTGCTTGAGGTTCACTTTCCCCCTCTCTTTTTTCCCCTCCCCTTTGTGCTCTCTGTCATAAATCAATCAATCAATCAATCAATCAATCAATTGATCTATCTTAAAAAAATAGCATGGTAGTTTCCTACTGCTATTGTGAAAAAGAACCACAAATTTAGTCTGACTGGGCTAAAATCAAGGCATCAGCAGGACTGTTTCTTCTGGAGGCTCTGAAAGAAGAGTCTGTTTCCTTGCCTTTCCCAGCTTCAAGAAGTCACCTGCATTACTTGGCTCATGGCTCCCGGCTTACATCTTCAAAACCAGCAGTGCAGCATCTTCAAATCTCTCTGACTCTCCTTCCTTCTCTTGTCATTTTCAAGGATGTTTGTGATTATATTGCGCCTACCTGAATAATTCAGGATAATCTTCCCATCTCAAGATCCTTAATTTATTCACATTTGCAAAGTCCCTTTTGCCATGTTAGTTAACATATTCATAGGTTAGTACTAAGACGCAGATATCTTTTGGGAGGAGGGGCCACTATTCTACTACCACAAAGAGTAGAAAGAATTTATGTGTATTCCTCATCTATAGTCTCAAATGTTAGCATTTTACCACATTTGCCCTATGTATTCCTCTTCCTTTCTCTCTCTCTACTTAAACACATTATTTCTTTCTTAGCCTTTTGAGAGTATGTTGCAGACATGATGATCTTTTATCCCATAAATACTCAGCGTATATTTCCTTAAAACAAGCTCATTCTCTTACATAATTACCAAATCAGAAAATTAACATTGGTAAAATACTATTAGCAAATCTACAGGCCTATTTCAGATTTTGCCAGTTGCACCGAAATGTCCTTTATAGCAGAAGAAAATCCCAGAACATATGCTGCATTTGCTAGCTATCATGTCTCTTTAGGCTCTTTTAATCTGAAGCTGTTTCTCATTCTTTCTTTAACGACATGTATAATTTTTGAGAGGACAGGTCAGTTATTTTGGAAAATGTCCCTCAGTTTGGTTTTGGTGTTTTCTTGGGATTAGATTCAAGGTATACATCTTGGGCAGAGATATCTCAGAGGTGAACTTGTCTTCTTTTCAGTGTATCATGTCAGGAGACATCAGAAACCCTTGCCGGATCTGAATTCTGGTCTTACTAACAGCAAGGCTCAACATGTACTGAATGCTCACTCTTTGTCTGGATCTATGCTAAACATTCCTACGTATATTACCTCATTTAACTGACCATATTTGTTTTCCCTACACCTGAATGGGAGTCCACACCACTGGTTCTATAAAGATCCAGACTTTAACCCCTTTGTCTTTTTACTCCAAATGCTGTGCTCTTTCCACTTTATTTATAATAGTGTCATTAAGTTCTCATATTTGAGACTGACCAAAACAGCCTTCATATGCCCATCAGCTTGATCAAACTTCAGATGGGTACTTCCCAAATGTAGTCCCTGACCTCTCTTTTCTTGAGTATTTATTTTAGAAAGCTTGCAGTTGAGAATTCTTTTTCTGATCCTTTGAGATGTAAATCTTGTCTCAGCCTCTTGCTAGTTTTACAATTCAGATATATGTCTTTCTCAAGGACTCAGGAAACCATCCCTTTGAAATGTCATCTTCAGGAAAGAATGCTCCAATCTCTGGGCCTCTGTGGGAAGGTAGGTGCCCAACTTCCTAAGTGCCAATTAGCAAACACACGGACCAAGCTCCCTTGCTAGTATCCTTCAGTACTTTGTCACTAACTCACTCCAGCACATACATGCTCTGCCTGCCTTCTGTTTCACTGGAGGTAAATCCAATCTCATTCCCCTACTTCAAGTCTTCAATAGTCTTCTTGCCTGGCATATTTCTTTTATAGGTTTATGTGAAAAAAATGATCTTAATATATAAAAGCCATGTTTCCTCCAACAAGTATAAACAATGACAATTATAGCAGTTTTAGTCATTTTTCAATAACTCCTGAATCACATACTATTTAAAAGCTCTGAAATCGACATAACCATGGTCTTGTTATACTTTCCTATTTTGTCATTGAAACAAACACTTATGACTGTCTGCTACCCATTTCTAGGAATGGCTATGAACAGTAGCCAATGGGAGCTGTCAGGTTAGTACCATGCAATCTCTCCTTGCTTACTCCTTAAAACATCCCTCTCTTTGTTTAAGGAGTTGGGTTTCTGTCTTTGGCAAAAGAAAGGAGTTCTGTTAATGTTCTCATCAATTAAGATGTATTTCCACCACTGCCTTTGTATCAGAGCCCTTTGTTTGGAGGTACATGTGAGAGTGGTTTTGGTTCTCCAGAAACTTTTAGGGCAGACAGCATGACTTAGATTTATTCATCCTCACTTTTCTGGCTCTCTGCATAGGGGTTAAGGAGAAGCAAAGGGTATGCTTTTTCTTGTGTAAAAGTGGCTTTTTTAATCCCAGGAGGAGGTGCTAGCTGAATATATTTACTACTATTCCTCAGATTCCAACTTCATAATTGTTATGTTTCACCTTTGATTTTTTTTGTTTTGTCTTCCAAGCACCCGGGTTCTACTGCTACTTTTTCACAGATATCTTTTTCTTTTTCTCGTTATACTGAGAATATTTATACTTTCTCTGAAGTTTTCTCTACTTGCATCGGCTCTGTTATCCAAGTTTTTTTTTTTTTTTAAATCTTTGATAGTCACAGAGAGAGAGAGAGAGAGAGAGGCAGAGACATAGGCAGAGGGAGAAGCAGGCTCCATGCACCGGGAGCCCGACGTGGGATTCGATCCCGGGTCTCCAGGACCGCGCCTTGGGTCAAAGGCAGGCACCAAACCGCTGTGCCACCCAGGGATCCCCCTGTTATCCAAGTTTTTATATTCTGGTCGTCCTAAATGTTGTAGAAGTTTTCTTCCACTAACTGGTGAAACCTGGTCCCCTCTCATATTTAAACATAGAGTACTATAAAGCTAAAGGAAGATCTGTCTGTGTCCCTTCCCACCAACTGGACTTGCCAATTCCCTTGGAGGACTTCTGAACAGCATTATCTTTCATTCCATTTTATCAGGCAGGAATCCTGCAGCTTCCTGCCTGTGGGTAGAAGCACAGGGGCAGAACAGCAGGTGCCAAAAGTAAGAGGGAGCTCGGAAGATAGTGGTTCAATATAAAGACTGATCAAGCCATGTTTTCAGTTTTCATTTCACCTGCTTTACAATAAATTTCATGCTGTGAGGTCCACAGCCTCCCTGGCTCCATTTTGCCTTTTCAGTGTTTGTGTGTGTTCTGGGGGAAAAATAGGGGAAGGGCTAGCTACCTGTTTGCAAGAATTGGGGAGGGAGGGATGGGGAGCTCCTAATATACTGTTACACATACTTTTAGTCAGCTCTCCCTTCCCTGGTATTCCCTCTTTTGGAATTTTCCAGCATAAGCCGGCCTGCTCTTGTTGGTTTCCACTGTTGAGGAGGAGGAATTTCCTGTCTCCTTCAAGGTCCTTCTGGCTAGACTAAGCATCAAATTGACATGAGACATATGAACAGGAGAAAATCCAATTTTATTTCATACACATGGGGAATCCACACAAACACAGAAGTTCCAAAGATGACAAAATGAGGCATATAGGTCATTCTGAACTAAGGAGAAGGGGACAGGGGTCTGGGACTTGAAAGGGAAGACATGTGATTCATGGGAAAATGAACAAGTAAGTGTTTCATAAGCAAATGTTTGCTGGGCCGCCTTAGAAACAATGGGACATGGAGGACTGCTCGCACAGGCCTTGCTAGGTTCCTCCCGTCTACTGCACCTAGTTCGGATATGATGTAGTTATCTACAGAGATAGTTCTTTCCTTGAAGCAGGTCCTCTACCTAAATTCTTTGAAGGCAGTTGTGGGGGCGGGGTAAAGATATTTTCCCAAATATGCTGGGATTTGAATGCTTTTTGATTGTTTCTCTCAAAATGATCTTCATGCTAAAGTAGTCCATCAGGGCAGCCTGCCCTTGACCCCTCTACTACTCATACAGATACCTCGTCTCTTCCTGCTTCCTTGTTCCTTTCTTCCTTGTTCTATTCTTTGTCTTTGTTCGTTAATCATTTTAATGGATTTAGGGAAGGTATAGAAGTAGGTGCAAGAGTTCAGCCCACTGTGTTTAACTGTGGGTTCTATCCTTTTCTTAATTTAGGTTTTCCCTGCTTAAATGCCTTTCTCTTTACAGCATCCCTTTCCTAACTAGATTTAACCTCCTGGAAAACAGCTATATTTTCATACATGCTTTTGTGTGCAGCGTGCGTGCATGTTATTTCTGTATACATGTATGGTATTGGTTGTAAGTTTTATAACTCTTGTATTGGCAGATACTCATTGAGCACTTGCATGTGCCAGGCACTTCAGGCAGATTAATTCATTTATGCATTATATTACACTTGTGTCATAGAAATTATTATTAGGTCTGATTTATAGATGAGAAAACTGAGACATTCAAAGGTTAAGTTACTGGCCCAAGTTCCCATAGTTATGAAACTGCTGAACAGGGATTCAAACACAGGCAGTTGGGCTCAAGTCTGTGCTCTGAACCATTACAGCACACTGCCTGTCAGCTATGTACCTTGTACATATGTATCTGTACTTCTATTTATCTTAGAGTATGCTATCTCTAGAGACAACTCTAGAGATAGCGTACTCTATCTGTTAGATAGATTTTTTCCTTTTATTTGTGTGGTTATTACAGTAACTGGGAATAATGTTTGCCTGAGAACAGATATGTGTCTCATTAGAGGACTGATGGCCATTGACACTCTACTGCACCTTCTCATCCTACCCTAGCAGATTGCCTCGTTCATAGAAAAATCTCAATGAGTGTTTATTATTTCACTGTATTCTGATGCCCAAACACAGGTAATTTTATTGGTAATTTGGGCTTTGGATAAATTCTTTAATCTGAAAATATTATTGAATCTAAAAGGTAAGCTGTTTTTAGTGGGGGGCGGGGGGTGGAGGGTCTGGTTCCCATGGAGGCTTATTTACACAGGAATTGTTTACTTCTGGATTTAAATGAAGAATCTATTATATAAGCCAATTGTTGTATTCCTGTAACCACTTTGCATTTAGATGTATTCTCTTTAGAGTCTACTGTACATGATTTAGGCCACTTAGGTTTAGATGAGCCCTGGACTGCATCTGATCAAGACAAAACCTCCTCTTTCAAAAAGAATGAGTTAAACTTCTGGATGTGTTTCAGGAGTGAAAATTCCTGTGGTGTTTTTTTTTTTTTTCCTCACAAAGGATAGAACCCTAAGTGCTTGACTCAAAAAAGTATAAGTGTATATCCCCTTTCCTCCCCTGCAAATACACAACACACACACACACACACACACACACACACACACGTTGTTTTCAGGTTTGAAGTCATAGGCAAGGCTGTTTTTTTCAGCCTGTAGAGTAATAACCAAGGAGAATAAATGTCTTTTCTTTTGGGTCAGGTCATATTTTCTCCTTCACTCTGCTAGGAAAGAGCCACTCTTTTTATTTATTTATTTTTATTGAAGTACAGTTGACACACAATGCTGCCTTAGTTTCAGGTATACAACAGAGTGATCTGACAATTCTATATGTGACGTTATGATCCCCACGAGCATAGCTCCTGTCTGTCCCCACACAATGCCATTACAATACCATTGACTATATTCCCTGTGCTGTACCTTTCATCCTGTGACTTCTTCATTCGATAATTGAACACGTGTACCTCCCACTCCCCATCAAGCATTTTGCCCTATCCCTCCCTCCCTCCCCTCTGGCAACTCGTTTTAAATAAGAAAGCAGTGTGATTCTTAGTATGCATTCTGACAAGAGACTCAATTAGTATTAGATTTTTCAATGACTGATGATTTGCATTCACTTCAAAATAGCCTCAAGCCATGGACTTCTTTCAGAAAGCTCACCTGAGGGCTTGCAATAGGAAGTGACTTTGCCATCATGACTGATCTTTCTATGATTCTCAACAGAAATTGTATTTTATATCTTATTTCCCAGCTTCTCTGCTCAATGAAATTCCCTGTAAATGATTTGGAGCTATCTATGTGTATTCTTATAAGAGAGGATTAGTGAAATTAGAACCAGTGACCTTCCAGGTTAAAGCAGGCAAACATAGACTTCATTTACTCAGTATCTGGACTTTGAGGGTATGTCTGTGCCTTACATGTATTATATGTGTGGATATTTTTCCCCCCACAGATAGTTTGTTAGAACTAGATGATAGGGCAAATCTTTTTTTCAGTGTTCTAATAAAATGAAAATGAATAAAACAGATTTTCCTTAAATTAAGCAAGTGATTTCTTGTATTTCATAGCAGTATTCCAAATTGGTGGTCATAGGCATACTTAAATGTAGCTTCTGTTTCCTCTTTCTTGCTGTCTCTCAGCGATCTATGAAACTGTTCTCTTTTTTTCTATTTTCTCAGAGCATTAGTATTATCTACTCTATGTCCCTCTTGGTTCTTTTCTTCTTCTGGTATATAATTAAATTTCATGAAATAAATATGGATTCATTCTGCTGAATGTTAATATGTTGAACTCTGCTATTAGTTCTGGTCGTTTGGGGAATGTTGTAAAAGTCTTTTGGAATTTTCCCAGAACTAATAGGATTCTGAAAAGAAAAATCCATCAATTTACTTCCCAAGTTTGATCGTTGTTGGTTTCTTAATGAAAGAATGTGACCTTTTCTTGATGAACTTGGCATTGATCAGACTTGGGAGTTGAGGGGCTTGCCCAGAAACTCAGGGGCCGCAGGACAAGTAGATGTGCATCAAGAATCTGGCTTTTCTTCTCAGAAGCCATCACCCTGTTCTTACCCTAAAGTTCAACTTCACCTTCTCGTCCTCTCCTGTCATTGGCTGGGGAACTACCTCAACACCTGTGTGCTTTATGGCACTCGAAAGTACTGTACTTTTAATACAGACATACCATTTACATAATGTTCCTTCACACTTATGAAGCTTTCTCTTTCCTCTCAGTGAAATTTGCATCTCAATCTTTCTTCGTTGTAAGAGTCTCCAAAAACCCTTAAATCACAGCATTTCTGAAAACATGAAAGTTATGATTTGACTTTCCCATTGCCTGTTTATCCATTGGATTAGTGATTTTCATTAACCTCGGGAATTTAAGGAGGCAGAACTCCTGACTGAGAATAGATCTTTATCGTGAAATCAAATTATCAGATGAAACCTTAATTAGGATTTGCACTGCTGATCAAAGGAACAGCCAAGGGATTATGTGGCAAAAAAAGGCAACACAGAATTTGCCCAGTGCCAATGGATGGATTTTCTCTGTGATGCTTTTATACATACTAAAGTAAATTTTTGGAAACATGGCCCACTAATAAACAAGAAATATGGATCCGTTCTGTTTAAGTGGGCCTACTCATTCATTATTTGAGAATCATCCTAAAGAAAAATATTAAAGGTATAGAAATAAAATAAATCCTGGATCTGTAAACTTACTTTTATCCAATACCACCATCTCTGCCTTTATTTCAGCCTATGAAATCATTCATTATAAATGGGGCTTATAAAGGATGAGACTGCCAAAGGAAGGTAGTCCAAGCAAGCTCATAAGATTTAGCACAGACTAGGGCCCAAAGGAGCAAGTATCTATGTTAGTCTTTTTAGGGATAAGCACAAAGGAATAAAAAGTCTGAAGTTAGGTAAAAGATACCAGCATGTGCTCTAACCTCAGCTTACCTTCCTGTGCAGCTTTGGCCAGCCACTAGTACTGAACATCTTATAAGTTCAGTCTCTAAGGTCCTGAGCCAGTGAGAACCATATCTATCATTAGACTCATCATCCCCTCCCACTACCAGCAGTGAGTTTGGAATT
This sequence comes from Canis aureus, assembly GCF_053574225.1. Taxonomy (NCBI): domain Eukaryota; kingdom Metazoa; phylum Chordata; class Mammalia; order Carnivora; family Canidae; genus Canis; species Canis aureus. Next base: position 8,658,635 of record NC_135619.1, on the reverse strand, counting down.
GGCCTATGACCTTCAAGCTGGTGTGATCACCCTGGGATTCATTTCATGTACTCAACTAATGTTGGTTGAGCACCTTTTTCTGCCAACTGCCTTGAGGGGTGCTGGGGAAACAACAGTGAAAAGCACAGCAATTCCCTTTTTTTTTTTTTTAAATTGAAGTATAATTTACAGTATTAGTGTCAGGCATACGGCATAGTGAGCTGGTATTTATGATCACTACGATAAGTCTCGTTACCATCTGTCACCATACATGGTTTTTATGTATACAGTTCACTGAGCAGACAAAAATTCAAACATTTTAATAAAAATGGCAGGTGATATGTTAGAGGTAAATATAACAAAGGATACAACAGGAATATAGAAAATGCTTATCAGATCTACTTGGGAGGCAGGGGTCAGGCATGACTTCAAGGGACTTTAATACACCTCACTGGAGCATAATGGATAGTTTTGTGGTGGGTAAGTAAGCTATGAAGTTAGAAAAGTTGGAAGAGGCCACATCAGAAAGTTTCCTGTATTTCACACAAAAGAAATCAGACTTCATCCTTTGGACAACAGGATATAAATGGAAGGTTTTTGAGCACAGGGATGATTTGACCCAATGGGCATATTAGAAATAACCCTGAGTTCACTATGGAGTACAATGTGGAGATGAGCAAAGGTGGAGGCAATCATGTAGTCTAGGCGTAGCAAAAGCCTGAGCTCTGAAAGTCACAGAGAAGATGAGGCAGTTTCAGGAGCTGTTAAGAAGATAGGATCATAAGATTTGGGGATTGACTGAGTAAAGGCGGTGGATAGTTAATGATGTAGAAGTAAAGGATACCACTCGAGTTTCTTACCTGGGCAGATGGGTAAATGGTGCTCTAGTTGACTGAAATAGGGACTGCACAAAGTGGATTTTCCAGAAGGCAGTATATGATAAGTTCAATTCCATACATATTTAGTATGGGGCGGATGCAGGCATCCAAATGGAATTGTGCATCATGCAGTGCACTGTTACAGGAGTCTAGGACTCAGGAAACAGGTCTGAACTACAGACATTTGGGGGTTGAAATCCTAGAAATGATGAGTGAAGTCACTAGGATTGAGAATAAAGAGAAGAAAACTTAACAGGATGTGCGGAGAAAGAAGGAGCCTGTCTCAGGAAGATGAGCAGCATCTCCCTCCACTCCCCTGCCTGATGTGGCCTTGCTGTGGGATTTGTTTACTACCCTGGTTTCTGCTTCCCATTCCAGCTCCCTACTGTGTTGGTATCCCTGCTCTAAACCCTAAGATCACCTTGTTGGCACCCAGAGAGTCTACAAGCCCCTTTTTAGAGTAGATGAGGCACAGTTCCTTTACCACCAGCTAGTGACTGAAATCCAGCTATTATCCAGTCATTTTCCCTTGGAATGAAGCTACCTTCGAGCTCTTTCCAAAAACCCATAGTATTTATAGTCCCTTCCACATACCAGACCAGACTCATCAGATATTCGCACCATTCCAGATTAGACTCAACATTGCCATGCTTCCTTGGCCAGCTGGGCACCCTCTTTTTGGATTAAGTATATTTGAACTTCAGAGTTAGACAAATCTCAGTTTAAAATCTGACTCTACTGCTTAATAACTTTGCTACCTTTGGCAAGTTATCCTTTCTGAACTTGATTTTCTATATTTACAAAATGGATTACTAATTCCTACCTGCCAGAACTATTTTGAGGATTGAATACCTTGAAGAACATACACTTAAAGTTCCTGGCACTTCTCTGTAAATTAATACATTTTACTTCTTTCTATATTTTTCCTCAGCTTGATTGTAAGTAATGTGAGAGCAGTATGATACAGTGGAAATAACAACTGCGTGTAGTAAATGCTTAAATGTTTATATTTTTAGAGTCCTAAAATGGGTTTCAAATTACCTTACTTCTGTGTAAGTGATTTTATGTATGCCAGTTCTTTTTGAGCTTCGGTTTTCTCATTTGTAAAATGAGGATAATAATACCTGTGTTATTTACTTCACAGTTGTCATAAGCCTCAAAGATAATGCATGTGACAGCACTTTGAAAACCAGAAAGTTCTTTAAAAATATAAAATATTATCTCAAGCACACTGCTTTTCTCATAGGAGATATGAACAAACCTCTATTTCTGATATTCGAATGTGGGCATATTAGGCACTTCAAACTTGGGCAGAAAATATTAATTTATTACTCTTTGATCATTTGAATCATCCAGAAGAAGTCTCCACTGCAAACAGACTCAAGAAGATTTTTATTGCTTTGGGTCTTAATCAGTCTACAGACATTTGTTGGGACACTCGGTGAAAGGTAAGGTGTTTAGCCCTAGGAATACAGGAAAGAAATACCTAACACCTGACTTTAAGAAGTTTGTGTGTCCTAAAATGAAGATAGTCAAATAAATAATTACTATCAGACTGAGAAGTTTTTTAGATTTAGTGGATAGGTGCCTAGTAGAGGCTGAGGAGATCAGGGAAATCTTAGAGGAGGTGACTACCATGTTGGGTTCTGAAAGATGATCAGAAAGAGTTAGCCAGGTGACACTTATGAGTGGAGTGGAGTCACTCGAAGAAATTTCAGGCAGGAGGAGCAACAACAGCAAAGGCAAAGGTATTGATGCATTTGAATAATCACCAGGATTCTAACAGGGTAGTTTGCATTCATTTGGGGAATAGAGAATGATTGGTTGGGGAGAGGGGGAGGAAGAAGCAAGAGCACCCTGTGGGGGTATGGTAAGGATTCCATGAGAGCAGGTACCTGAAGTATTTAGCACACATTTGCACCATGCTTACTATGCGTCATCACTGTTCTCAGCATTTTACGTATATGGACTCATTTCATCCTCCCAACGAGCTCAGGAGATAGGTGTTGGGTTTTTTTTTATTATTATTATTATCATCCCCATTTTACAGGTAAGGAAACTGAGGCACAAGGACATTAAATAACCTGTCCAAAGGCATGCATGCAGTAAATGGCAGCTTAAGCTGGTCTGACTCAGAGCCCCTGCTCTCAAGTGCCATGTATGCCACCACGCTGAGCACAGCACACAGGTATGCCAAGACTATTTATCTTCCTGCCTAAGTGGGTGTTGTGCTTTTTGTGTGCAAAGTGATTTCATTTTCCTCTTCTGAGAGGAGAGGAATAGCCTCTGAAACTCTACAGATAACAGCTTAATAAGAAAAAAAAATCTGTGTAATGAAAGAATAACGGATGTTAAAGGGAAGCTATGAAAGGAAGGGTCTCCTCCTCCTCAACAATTAACTGAAAGCCATCCCTCTTGAGTGAAAACAGACTGTCTTCCTGATTAAACTAGAGGCGGTGACCCAATCCACTGATCTTAGGCACTTATTATTTCAAAAAGCCATTAATCCAAAATAATTCTGTTTCTTCCTATCAATATGTTAGTATCTAGCTCATGTAATAAAACTCCGTATAGGAAAAGAGGTCAAGCTTGATTTTCTTTAGGTGCCCAGTTGGATAGCCTACTGATGTAAAACCACTTAGGAATGAGGCCTGACCACTTCTTTCTGACTCCCTGATCTTGACCAATCAGTCAGTTTACCTCTCAGTTTATGCACTTCCCGGGACTGCTGTACAGAATGGAGATCATGTTCTTAAATCCCCCAAACCAGATCTGTCCCAGAATTAGCAGGCAGTAAATGGTGGCAGTTGCCATTGTTATTTCAAAAAGCCACTAAACTTTCTTAGAAAAATCTAATCCCTAAGACTTCTTTTCCTGTCCATATTTATCATTGATCTTTCTATTTTAAAGCCAACGATCGTATTCTATTTTGAAGTCTAACAAATTCTAATCTCTCAGAAAGGTTCAAACAATATTATCATTCACTATGAATTTGAGCAGTCCTTCTTTCTACTTTGCTGACATTTGAGTTTGAATTAATTTCATTACAGCTGCACATCTCTCCTCTCATGGCGGTTATCTACACAATTGAGAATTATGGACCATAGAATTCAGGTCAATGGAAAGTTCTAATTGTGCCCAGCTATCTTCCTCACACACCTTTCTTTATGCTGCAGTCACTCCAGATGTGACTGTGGTCACCATGTCAGAACTGCTGGGTGACTCTGGCTTCCCTTTCACTCTTCGAATGGTTTGAGGGGGAACCTTCCCAGGGTAGCCTGTGTCTCTAAAACGAAGTTGTTTTGAGAGCTTTCCTAAGTAAAAGCCCATAGTGCATTATGTACTGTGTATTTCAGGCAAATAAAATGTTTAAATCCACAGACTGAAAATGATCTTCACACATAAAATGAAATCTGATCAGTTTACAGCCCGACATGAACAGAACTCCCAAATTAGGCTCTTCCAAATTCAGCATAGCAAACACTGCCAGCCGCCAAAGGAACTGGAAAAATCAAAGCCCTTCTAAATCTTCCTTCCATGACATATAAAAGATTCAGCAGACTAGAGGTCAGAGAATATGAGGGGGAAAAAATGTATAAAAGAAAAGAAAGATAGCTGATTTTTTTTTCAGTATGAAGGGATAGAACCTAATTATTCTTTTATGCAGAAAATCCCTTTGGCTGTACACATGAATAAGAGCACTCAAGGCAGCAACATTTTTCTTATAATTAGAAGAAATTATGATGTCTCTCTTGAAAGGCAGAATTTTCCTTATCATGAAAAACAGTGTTCTTTATCATCCTCACTTTTTATTAGAACCTTCAAAATGAGGTTTTCTTGAGCCTCTTGAAATAAATCCATTCCACTTTGAACTGCCGGAACTAACTATTAAAATGTGGCCTGATTCATCCTGAGAAATGGCCACATGCCCACTTGCCTGGTATAATAATGACTGTTAGGTAAATTTTTCTTTATAGAACACTGAATTCCTTTATCCTTCAACCTGAACTGTCCAAGATGGAAAATGTATTGATCACCAGTTTTAATTGGCTGGCATGTCTCATTTTCACATGCATTTATTTATTTTTTTCAACAAGTACGTATTATACTGTGACTCTGTGGACAGGCACTGGGGCAAGGCGCTGAATTTGCTGTGGTTGCTGTGGAAATTAAGCTAAACAAAACACTACGCATAAAAGATGATACTCATCAAAGAAATGAAGAGAATTCTTTTTAGAGAGGATTCGAAAGCATTGGAAAGTAACAGAGTGTTTTAATTTCATGTCAGCTCTTCACAGTGTGCAGACTGGACAACCCAGTCTTCTTCGCAGCGGATGAAGTATTGACGTCAGGGGTGGGAAATCACAGTGCAGTAGCTGCTCTGCTCACCTGTCCTTGCAGAGTTCAGAGACAAGAGCCTCCTCCTAGGCCACTTCCTACAGAATGTGGCTTAGCCATTCACTCCTCAACACTTGGGGCTTGCCTACCCATCTATACCCTCAATGAGTACAAGTCTCTCCAGGGTCATTTTAGCTCATTCAAGCTCCTTTTGTTGCTTCCTGTATTTACTTTGACTTTTTTGTAGTTCCTTTCCATTTTCTCACATGACCAAGGCACCTTTAGAGGGTCTGGAAAGAGGAGGAGAATATATTAAAAACCCTTCCAATAGACGTGGCTCTAACAGCTTCCATGAAAGACTGTGTCTATTCCCAGCATCTTAATATTGACATGGAATTGTCATTGCCTAGAATTGTCAGCCTGCCTTCTTCCATGAGATAGGAAATTACTGGAGGGAACAAGCTATGTTATATGTGTTTCTGAACCTTCACCATCTAATCACCACCATGGGTACCTGGCAAGTAATTTTTAAATGAAGAACTGATGTATTCTCTGTGTCACTTTAATCCTCTACATAGACTATATTCAATTCATTTAACTTTAAATTTTTAGCACCTTGACCATATATATGACTCTGTGCCACATGCTCCAGCAAAACAGAGCATCTGTCTTCAGAAAGATCTAAAGGGAAAAATAAAATGAATGTAGACTAACCCTAATAAAGGCTAAAATTTAATTTCTGGGGTATCTGTAAACATGCAGAGTTAGAACACGTCCATCAATAGGCATAAAAATACCACGATCCAGTCTTCTCTTCCCTGTCTGTATAATTAGAGACAAATATGTAAAAGGCAACATTGACAATCATCATCGAAAAGAATAAACACCTCCCATAACTGTACCATAGGCCCACACACATGAGCTGTAAGTGTGTAATGTGAATCTTTTTTAGAGTGCAAAGTGAGGGATGGGACACATTTGGCTGAGGGGGAAGGAATGGCATTCTTAGAGATTATCTAAAATGGGCCTATAGTGATGGTAGAATGTCATCAAGAAAAGATAGGAGCATAATATTACATGTGGAAGAGAAGAACAGTTAGTACCTCGGAAGCATTGAGAAGAATGTGGTAGAAAGACTTAGTGCTTTGAATTGTTGGTTTGGCCAGGAGATTGCGCTTGAAAATTGACAGCACTCTCTTAAAGCTAGTCTCAGAGCCTGAGCCACCCCTCAACCCCAAGAAACAAACATTTCTACCTAGATTTCTGTGGAAGCACCTATTTGACACCAACTAGAATGCTTGAAGACCCAGATGGGTCTCTTTACAAAGACAGAGTTTGAGTCCATTGTCTCATGTCTCCTGTACTCTTCATTAATTAGGACATTTAGGTTGTCACTGAATGCTCAATAATTATACATTGACAGACTATTGAGCCTTATAAAATACCCAAGACTTAAGCTATGAACTAAAAATAACAAGTACATAGCTTTTTCTGATATTTGCACATTAGTCCACAGAAACTGAGCTTTTTAACTCCTAGCAACCATATCAGGTGGGAGCCTGATCAAAGTGTATGCAAATGGTTTTGGAAAAGATTAATTTTTTTTTCCAAATTGCTGTTGGTGTAAAGAGATCTAGAAATGTGTTACTGTGCAAGTAAGAGAACTAGCATACTTTAAAAATACATCACATATTATCTCAGCTATTAATTACATGTACTCTTATTTATGTGTGCATTTATTCAAGACATGCATATCAATTGCCAAATATGAGGCTCTAAATAAGGTTGAGGTGATTGTGAAGATAACTGAGGTAGGATTTCTGCTCATAAGGGTTCACAATTTAGAATGCAAAATGGATAAAGAACAGTGGAAAAGGTTTTGTCACTAAGGAGATCTCAATTGCTTCCCCCCCAATACTGCCACGAATAGCATTGAGACTAGCTAATCACTTGTTTTTAACAATCATTGGGCCTGACAGATCAAATTTTCTTTTAGATAAATTATATAGTTAGCCGTTTAGCATTTTATTAAGACATCTATTGGTTTTGTGATAAGAAAAAGAGCAGCAATATTTAAAAATTATAATGTAATCACTGGCTCTAAAGGATAAAAATAAGTAATTTAGTTAAAACTATCCAAAGAAATATTTTAATAAGACAGTCATTGGAAATATGTGGAGAGACAAATAATTTAAAAATCCAATGCCTTGTCTCTCAATAAATGTTATGATTGAACATAATGTATTATTGTTAATGGGAATCATTATGAAAAAAAAAGGCTCATTTATGTTGTATTTATTTTACAGCAATTTGAAATAAATGCAGCCCATAATTTACTTTCAGATCTAGATCAGGAGATTTAAGGAAGATCACTGGTTGACTATATCCTCATGACTGCCAAGAACACAGATGTCTTTAGAATCACTGCATAATCATTTCATACAGTCTCTCCTCCCTTTTAATGGTTCGAGTTCTTTACGTAACCCATCCATATAAGCTACCCGTGTTTCTGAAATATTGTTTTTCAAAAGGCCTGTCAGATCTGATGCAGAATAAATACTGTTGATCCACAGGGTAAATTTCTCCCATCCTAATTTCATTGTGCATGAGAAGAAGGTTCGAGAATGAGACTGTTTCTTGCGCTCATCATACATCCACAACTTAGAAGTTTCAACAAGGGGACTTTCCGGTTCGCCCTTTTGGACAAATGGCTGGATCCTAAGGAGTTAACATAGTTTAAGACTTGAAAGAGAAAAATGTTCCTAGCAAAAAAAGGCTTACAGCAAAATAATGAGTGCCAAGGTTGAAGCTGCTCTTTCTTTGCTTTAGTGCTAGAACTGCATTATTCACAACTGCCAATCAGCTAATCTGAAAAGAATTTGTTCTTTACTGCATTTCTCCTTTATTGCTCCCACCCCACTGGTCTGGTGTACATTGCCTCCAGCTAGGAGGGTTTAGAAATAGCTCCTAAACAGACAACAAATGCTAGTCTGTGAATCGAAGGGCAGTGGACACTGTGCAGAGAAAGGGCTTTTGCTCACCCCCATTTCCGTTTCACATTTAGCCTTTGCTACTGCCGACCTGAAAAGCTCGGGCTACTGCAAAAAGGAGAAATTGCCTGTCAGTTTCTGAAAATTCAACACTGAGCTTTTCCTAAAGATTCAGGGTGCAGGACTGGTTGCAGCTTCCTGAGATACTGGTGGCAAAAAAAAAAAAAAAGGGAAAAAATCCTTTTAACTCCACAGGAAATGAATTTTAACAAGTCCTGTGGCTACTGCCTAACCTGAACACCATTACATGCGAAGTGAGGGAATTAGACATCATGATTTACAGTCGAAAACAAGAGCCCTGCAGATGAAGGTGAGATCCATGTTCTGCAATTACCCCTACATTGACATTTAGTGTCCTTACAAAGGCTTGCCGTGTTATTATGCCAAATGTGCGCTTGCAGGCGTGAATGAGCAATGTTAGTAGAAGTATAAAAATAGATATATGTATAAATAATTGGAGAGGTATATTTTAACCAAGCAAGGAATAGTATCTTGGCCAATTTGATTAATGCCCCAGGGTACTTTTTTCCCCTTTGGTGTATATTCATGAAGCACCAGTTACGAATGTTGGAATTTATGTAGGTCTGCTGGGGAGTAATTATCACTCCGAGTGTTAGCAGTGGAAAACCAGAGCTGGTTGCCAGCTTTCCTCGCCTGCAAAGCGAAGCTAAACATTTCTCCCAGACTGAGTTAACTGGTTTTGGTGAATTTCTTGCACTAACTCACCAAGTGCGGATACAAGTGTGACACTGGGCTTTTCTGGTGCAGATGCTGCCATTCAGAGGAAAACAGGACTCAGAGGCTCCTCATTCTAAACTAGGCGGTGCTGCGTGCTGCGGCTGGGCGCACACCCAGGGGACGTGGGGCTGGCGCGCTCCCGGGCGTGGGCTGGGCGTGAGCTGCTTTGCTTTCGCTGCGGCACGGATCTCGGGGGCAGGAGCTGGTTCGGAGCTGGTTCTCCTTCCCGTCTCACGTCAGTCCAAGTAGACGTCGGAGCTTCTTTGCCAGCCCCCGGGTCGCCGTCAGCCCCTCGGGACAGGCCCAGCACCCCAGCACCGCAGCACCCCATCTCTGAGCACAGTCCTCTCTGCTGCCGGCCCCCGGGGGAGTGGTGGGAGCCTGAGGCCCCCAGGCAGGCCGTGGCAGTGCAGGCCCCCCAGCGACCACGGGTACGAGGTCCGGCGCCAGCGGGGCCTGCAGTCAACCAAGCCCCCGGGTAGCCCCGAGCAGGGGGCAAGAGTCGCCGTGGGGGCGGTCCCCGGGTGACCTGACAAGGCTATTAATATATGGGAATCACTTGACAGACCCAGCGGCTCCTAAAACAGCTAAGTCATTTTGGTTTGTGGTCAGAGCCGGTTGAGGCACACCTAGTGTGAGGATCTAGTGAATCCCTATCATTTTGTCCTCCGGAAAGACTTTGCTTCTGCTGCCACCACGACTGGGTGTGTACATGATGCCGTTGAAGTGTGATTTCCTTACGAACGACCCGTATCCACGCGGCTTCAGTGCACAGGCCCAGGTGCGTGTCTGCAAATCCTGTACCTAGAGGGGCAGAGAGCGAGGAGGGGCAGGGGCAGGGGTGGGGGGAGCGGGGGAGCAGGGCGCGCAGGCGCAGCACCGACTGCAAGGGGGGAAAATCCAAAGGACCCACTGCAATGCAGTTTTACATACAGGCCTGTAGGAGCAACCGGAATGTTATTAGACCATAAAAGCACATCAGGCTGATTTATGGTTTCTGATCAAGGTTTCTGTGAAAATTACTCTGCATCACCGGCTCAAGGTGACTGCTACCATTAATGTGTGGAAAATAAATGAGATGGGGAGGCTGATAGCACAGGAAGGAAGGGGAGCGCTGAGGCGGTTTATACAGCACAGGTTCCCCATTTTGTTTTACAGTGCAGAGAAGCCTGGCATCAAAATGATTGCTGTGGGGCAGGAGAGGCAATTCTTGGTAATTAGATCTTATGGCATGTAGCTGATGCTTTCTTATAGCGAATAGATCAGGATGGTAGGACGAACGCCTGCTCGCTGCATGCCTTCTTTTCTGTTTTCTGCTCATATTCAGATAGAAGTGTTTAAATCGAAGGGGAAAAACATTGCAGTACTTGTTCCCCTGACTCCATTGGTTTCTACTCGCATGCATTCCCGCTCTCCTGGGCTCCTGACTGGTTGCTTCCCGTCCCCCCCAAATAAATAATCTTCCAAATCTGAGACCTTCCAAAAGAAGTGAGAGCTGGAAATATTTTATGCATTATATCTGATCACCACAAAAGCGTTCCACCAGCCTTGCCATTCCTGCCCTGTTTAGAATTTGTCACCAAAGCATTTCATAGATGGGAAGCCCTGCTGCTTGTTTAAGTGTAAACAAATACCATATATCCCAAGATTTTCCTATGAGATCATTGCTGCAAAATGTATGAAAGCTGTTTGCTTGAAATATGCCCTTCTCTCCTTTTTTTTTTTTTTTCTTTGCCTTTGTAGTCATTATGAACTCCAGTTGAGCATTTGCTTGTATTGGGTACCTCCATATTGACTTAGAGGTGGGAATTAGACTCTGTGCCAGGAGTTTGATTCTTTGTGCAAAGTAGAGAACCCTGCATTTTAGAATGCTTCAGATGAGACCGAATAGACTAAAGATTTTAAAATCTCTTTACTGCATCCCTATCCTCAGCTCTTAAAACTTGCCCTCTGGTGCTTCTGTGTAGCATTCCACATCTGGAACGAGCTGGTGTCTGCTCTCACAGCTGGCTTCTGCTGCGGTGATGGCCATTAAGAGACACGGCTTCAAGGAAACCCACCGGCCAGAGAACACTGAGCCAATCCAGCTAGAAAGAATGGAGACCTGTATTTCTCTTACCCTGTAGTTTTAAGTAAATTTTTCAATGACACATTCCACTGTAAATGCCCACCTTTAGATTATGGCAAGGCAAAATTGAGATTTTCACCCCTACACATGCAACACACACACACACACACACACACCCATCCTGGAATATTAATTGAAACAAATATTCAAACTTCTACTGCTTATACATGTTGCCAAGGATTCTGTTTCAAAAGCTCAAACATAATGGGTACCCTATCCCCCAAATACAAACTACAAAAAGATTTAAATGAGACAAGGGATTTTAGTATCCATACAGCACTTAAAATTCTTCCAAAAGCTTTCCCTGACATCATGTCATTTGATCATCACTACAGTGCCAAGAGCTTGCTAAGATTTTCAGTATGCTTTTGTTACAGATGGAGATGCAAGCTCAGAGAAACGAGGTGTTTTCCCTGGGATCATTTTATTCAAGGTAGTGGAGCCAGTCCTCATTTTCTTTATCTTTATCTAGTCTATTATTGTTTTTAAATCATTGTCCTGGGAGAAAACAGACTGCCGTTCCCATAGTGACTCTGCTGTGATCAAGAGGCAAGACACTAGGTGAGGCTCCTACTTTGGTTTCTTTGGTTTGCTCAGTTTTATATGGATTAGAAAGTTTCTATAGTACCTTCTAGAACTTTTTTTTCCTCTCAAAATCTTGCTCATACCAAAAAAAAAAAAAAAAAAAAAAAATCTTGCTCATGAACCACACCATTATTCAGAGATGAATAACAGTCATGATCAACATGTTGGAAACAGAAAGGAACTCCCCTCCCATCTTCCATCTCTAAATCTCAACACCTGCATATACATGTGTGTGCCTCCTACCACACACACAACCATTCTGTTTGAAAGAGAAAATTTTAAGAGAGAAGCCGGCAATTCTTAGGAATATATGGGCCTTCTAAATATAAAATTTAATTAAAGTTTATGGCACCCTGAATTTTCAGATTAACATTTAGCTCTGAAAAAATAGTTGCTAAATTCCATAAAGAGGCAAAGGCACAACCCAAGGTTCTAGACAGACATAGGTTCTAGATGCCAAAGTAGAGCATCATCTGAAGATGTTACCAGATAGCTATTGCTTGATGGTCTGGCACAAGCTGAATGGATCTAATATATCTCCCTTCATATGGGGTCATCCCCTCATCATGCAGCTTCATTTAATTTGGCAGAAGCTACCTTTTACAGTAAAAGATTCTACAATTTGCCAATTTCTTCAGATTAGTTGATCTTTGGAAAGGTCCATTTGTATACTCCAGGAAAATAGTGGGATGTTAGGAGTTCAGGCACCTATGAGAGTATGGAAATGTTAGGGAGAAAAAGGTACATTCTTCCTTTAAAAGAAACAATGCTTTGGGGTATCTGGGTGGCTCGGTGGTTGAGCATCTTCCTTTGGCTTAGGTTGTGGTCCCAGGGGTTTTGGAATGGAGTTCCACATCAGGTTTCCTGCAGGGAGCCTGCTTTTCCCTCTATCTATGCCTCTGCCTCTCTCTGTGTGTCTCTCATGAATAAATAAATAAAAACTTACAAAACAGAAACGATGCTTTGCTTGAGAGATGGAGAGTTCTTTGATTGTAGATCTTCCTCTTTCCAAAAAAAAAAAAAAAAAAAAAAACCTATTTCCAAAATCTGTCCCCTTCATGATCTTAGTACAGTTGATCAGATTTCTGTAACCTGTTTCAACAACAAAACTTGATCAGTGTTTCGATAACTACTAGGCTCGGTGGAGACTTTTTCAGTTCCAGATATGTAAAATCTCTTCCTCACTTCTGTCTTCCCTAACTAAAACTTCGACATCTCCAGCTCCTTCTTTCCCTCTCTTCCTCCTAGAAGACAAAATAGTTAAGGATCAAAAAGAAACCAAAAACACAGAGGATAAAAGACTAACTTTCATTTGCACAGAAAATATTTGGAAAGGCCTCTGGATGGGGCCACACTGACAGTAACAGCAAGGTGGAGAGGAAAATACAGTGCCACCTTAGTGTCTGAGCCTGGTGACCAGCTGCTCTGAAGTCAGTCAGTTACCCACAGGATGCTTTGTGTGGATTTGAATCTTCTGTTTTTTTTTTTTTTTGCTAGTAATAATGAACACTGTATATATGACTTCCTACACAAGGAGCTAAAACCCAATGTATGGCTAAGAGAACCACACAAATGTCCTGGAGGCACATTATGTATGTGTTTTAAAGGATCTAGAAAGTCAGAGGGGGAATGGCTAGAGATAGGGACCACCTTTCCTTCCAACAAGACTTCGGCTCTACTCTTCTTTGCCCCAAGACAATCAGCAGAGTAGCTAAAAGGCTTAAATCTTCATTCTTCATAATGCACAGAGCATACATTGCCTCCCTTCATGGGAACCCTGCCTTTTCTTTCCCATAATTGGCTGGAAATAAAATGTCCTGCTTTCTCTCCTCTAAGGAAATACATCATGGTAGGTGTGTTTAAATTTAGGGCAATGGATAGAATCAATTTGCCTCTTAGTCTTTAAAGCCCAAAGTCCCAAGCCCATACATTTCCTCAGAGAATCAATCCACGATGGCCTTGTGTTTTGTCATTTTTGCTATAAAAATATCCAGCAATTTTTTTAAGTACTGTAATTTTGAAAATTTCCATTTATTCCAGAACACATCATCTAGTGGCCAGGCAAAAGAAGCAAGCAGAATGACAAAGCCTTTCAATAAGCTGATCAGAATCTTTCCAGACTTTACATGATAAACACAGCTTACCTCAAGGAAGATTTCACTTTCATTGTGTTCCTTGTTCAATTTAGTAAACTTCTACAGAAAACTTTTCTAGCTATGAGGTCTTCATGTAGGCAAGAGAACCCCTCAAAATGCACCTTCTTCCATGGAGTAGAAAGACAGCTCACTGCCATTAACCATTTTTATGATAATCAATCATGGAAGGATATGAATATACAAGGCTGTTTTGATACAGAAATTAAACTTTTCTTACTTTCCTGTGTTGCAGAAGTTTAAAATTAAGCATCCCTTGCCTCCAAAGAGAAGAAATTCCATTTTTTGGTTAATTAATTTTGGTTATAAAAGCCCAACACAGTGTGTTACAAAAGAACCTAAAGAATAGTGAGGTATTATGGAGAAGCAAAAGAGAAAGGATCCAGGTACTTACTAAATATCTTAGACAAAAGCATAGAGGAAAGGACTTTGGACCTTTTCTGTCAATCCAGAAAGAAATTCTTCCTCCTCTCTTACCAGAGAGAAGGGAAGGGTGGCAGGGGCGTATTTAGGAAAATAGGCATCCTTGGTCAATGCCAATTTCACAAGTATGACAACATGATCTCAGGAAGCATTGCATCTTCCTAACAGACACTATTTGAGCATCCGGAAGCTATCTGGGAACTTGCTCAACACAGCAGATCATACAACCATCACGTGTACCAGGTATCAAACTGGTGTCCTTTCTATTATTTCTGGAGAGGATTTCCCTTTACTTTCAAACAACCACTGGCCTAGTGATGGCCCAGCCCAGGTGATCCTTGTTTAGTTCTCAAATATGCTGGCTATCCATTAGACTTATCCTTCACAAATCCCACCGTTTTTACATCACTAGTACCCTGACCACATAATGGCTCAAAAACAAGAAACCTGTCATCATGACTTAAAGGCAGCAATGAAAAAAAAATAGATAGAAATCTACTTGAGCTAAGGTAGTACTTTCACTTCTGAAGGAAATGGAATTCTTAGAATTCATGGGTAGTACAGCCCAGTTGTCAGGGTAGAAGAACCAGTTGGGGTTTGAGAACCAAAAATATTCACTTGCTTGAAGAGTCTGCTGTGCATATCTCCATGGAAAACCCACTGACATATTAGGTTGAACCATTAAAGAAGTCAGATTGTCAAACGTTCAACCGTTTTGGGTCTATTAAAATGGAAATTTTGTATTATCTAACATAATCACAGAATATGTGGGGACTTGAGAAGCCAGCCAGTGATGGTTACATTTCTATGCAAGAAGAACTAAACATTATTCTGATGGAGGAGGGAAGAGACACAAAAGGAACTTACAAGGACACTTCATCTGCTTAGCAAACACATGGCTTTTGCTTAGATCCCCTTTCTCCTGTTTTCACCTCACTATCCTTGCCATTGACAATGATCTGAACTACTATTCTAGCTCTTTCTTGCATGACTAAAAACATACTTGTGTACTTTTTTTTAAAGACTTTGTCTTGAACATGAAAGACTCCTTACTCTGGGAAACGAACTAGGGGTGGTGGAAGGGGAGGTGGGCGGGGGGTGGGGGTGACTGGGTGGCGGGCACTGAGGTGGGCACTTGACAGGATGAGCACTGGGTGTTATTTTATATGTTGACAAATTGAACACCAATAAAAATAAATTTATTTAAAAAATAAATAAAAACTTAAAAAAAAAAGAAAAAAATAAAGACTTTGTCTTCAGGCACTTTATTTTCTTTCAATACAGTTCCTCTTGTATCACAATGGCTTTAACTATCATATCAGGATCTGAGATTCCCAGGTCAACATCTATGTTTCCTCTCTTCCTCAAACACACCCACATTCTTTCAGGTATTTTATTTTGTTTTGTTTTTTTGTAATTTCATCTTTAACCTTAACATGTCCCATTTCAAACTCTCTAGTTTCTCACTTTGAGCAGAGAGTAGTTCAATCCAAGCCCCATTACATGGCTCTCAAATGTATTTTTCCTGAGCTCGAGGTATTGTTGATTGAATGTAGCTGTGACCTGATTGCTTGCATCATTCCTCTTAGTCACCCACGTGTGAAACTTCAAGTCACTTGTGATTTCTCCCCACCATCCTCTGTACCTAGTCCTAAATTACCCTCTGTCCACAAACCTCTTATGTCTTTCAATTAATTCAGGAGTAGTAAGTGCTTTTTATGTGCCACTCTCATCACTGGCTATTCCTTTCCATCCTTTCTTTCCTTGAATGCTGCTGCACTTCAGACCCTTATTGTCTTGGTTTTCCGTATTGCCTTCTCAATTGTTTATCTTATTTTTTCCTTCCCTTCCCCTGTATTCATCAGTTTTGTTTCTTAAACTCCACATAAGAGTGAAATCATATGGTATTTGTCTTTCTCTGACTTATTTCACTTAGCATAATTCACTCTAGTACTCTCCAACTGTTCACATCAAACCCTCCCTCAACTTCTGCCAAATTAATGTTTTTTAATCATTTTTACATTTTATGAAACTGACCCAAAGATGAATGATCATTTACCAAATAAAATGGAAAAAAAGGGGAAGGAAAATAAAAACTGGTACGAGGCTGGTCACCAAAGCAAGACAGAATGCTACCGTTATTAGCTAAATCACAATGTCCATAGTATTCCAAGGGAATAGCAGGCCCAGCCAGAATTCAGGCAGAGACAGCACAAGAATTTCCAAAAGGAACAATCATGTTTTCAATCTGATTCATTAGAAATGAAAATGAAAATGACAGCTAACTCCAGAGGTCATGGAGAGGTAGCCAATACTAAGCTCCACCAGATTTAGGGGTGAAGAAGCTGAGTTTGTTGAAATATTTTATGCTTTTTCCTTAGTCTAGTATGTGAGTTTGGCAGTGCTGTTTTGAGGGAGGAAGTTAAGTAGGTCCAGCCTTGTGGAACTAGGGGAAAATGCAGAGACTGATAATCCTATTATTTCTCTGTTCAAAAACACTCACTGGCTCTTTCTTTATTGCTTTTATTTATTTGTTTATTAAGATTTTATCTATCTATTCATGAGAGTCACACAGAGAGAGACAGAGGCAGAGACACAGGTAGAGCGAGAAGCAGGCTCCATGCAGGGAGCCCAACATGGGACTCGATCCCGGGTCTCCAGGATCAGGCCCTGGGCTAAAGACGGTGCTAAACCACTGAGCCACCTGGGCTGCTCTCTTTATTGCTTTTAATTGTCAATGAAATCTTCACTAAGTATCTCAACCCTTCTTCCTAGCTTGCTTTCAGCAACTCCCCTACATACTCCATGTAACCCATCCAACCTTCGAAATGCCTAGACTTTCCCACTTCATGTCTTACTGGTTCCTTCTCCCTAATCTGCTCTTATTTCCTCATCAATGCTATGCAGGATATGATCTGCCATTCAGTTTCTTGCTCAGATCCCACCTCTTTCCAAAAGTATCCTTGAATCAGACAGATACATGGAATTGCTTCTTTCTCAGCACTTTCCGCTTCTCACATTGCATGCCACATTGAAACCAAATTCTAAGGGCATAACTAAATGCTGCCACATAGTATCTGGGAAAAATATACTGATGTCCTTCTGTACTTGATATTATCTAATGGACATTTTGTACTCATCTGATCTCTTCTATGAAATTGTATGCATTTTTTCCAGACAGAGGCCAGACATCAACTAATTAGTCCTTCATGGGATCTATCATAATGCCTCATTCAAAATAGGCCTCAATCAAGATTAATTTATTAAATTGTCTAATTGCAGTTAACCCTTGATGACATGGGTTTGAACTACATAGGTCTGCTTGTACATGGATTTTTTTTCTAATAAATATATTGGAAAATATTTGTGAGATTTTCAATTTGAAAAAACTCAAAATAATGTAGCATAGAAATATAAAAAATTAATAAAGATATGTCATAAATGTATAAATGCATGCAGATACTAGTCTATTTTATCATTTACTACTATAGATACGCACAGACCTATTATTATAAAATGCTGAAACTTGGGGCAGCCTGGGTGGCTCAGCGGTTTAGTGCCGCCTTCAGACCGGGGTGTGATCCTGGAGACCAGGGATCAAGACCCACATCAGGCTCTCTGCATGGAGTCTGCTTCTCCCTCTGCCTGTGTCTCTGCTTCTCTCTCTCTCTCTCTCTCTCTGTCTCTCTGTCTTTCATGAATAAATAAATAAAATCTTTTAAAAAATTAAAAAATAAATAAAATGCTGAAACTGATCAAATCTTACAGACCATATGTGGTGCCATTTGTAGTTGGAAGACATGTAAATAAATGTAAACAAATGTAAAAGATGAAAGAAATGTAAAACTTGTATGCAGTATTAAATCATAGTTGCATAAAACTGTAGTACATACTGTATTACTATAATTTGTAGCCACCCTCTGTTGCTAATCAGATGAGCTCAAGTGTTGTGAATATCAGCTTAAAATGCCATGTAACACCAATCATGTCCCCCATTGGTTCATATTGCCAATAAATTGCCTATCACAGTAAAAACTTCTCTTGTAGTTCTTGTTATTTTTCATTCTGTTTAGTGAAATGCCATAAACTTTGGATAACACCCTGAGACCTCATCTAGGGAATACTACTGCTAATGTTGGAAGTTCTCCCAAGCAGCAAAGGAAAGTCAAGACATTGCAGAAAAGTTGAATAGCTTGACAAGTACCATAAATTAAGGTCTACAACTGTGATTGCCCACCATTTCAAGACAAATGAAGCTATCCTAAGGACTGTAAAAAAAAAGAAAGGAAATTTGTGAAGTCATCATTGCAGCTCTGCCAGCAAGTACAGAAACATTGCACTTTTTTTTACAAAATACCTTTTTAAAATATTGAAAATGCAGCTTTTATGGCAGCAAGATAGTTATAAGAAAGACATACCTATCGATTCACAAGATTTAAGAAAAAGTGAAGTCATATGACAAAGCCAAAGGGAAGTGAAGAATCTAAAACTGGAGAATTTAATATCAGCAAAGAATGGTTTGATGATTTTAGAAAGAGATTTGGCTTAATACATGTCAAGATAACAGGAGAAGCATCTTCTGCCAACAAAAAGGCAGCAGATAAGTTCCTAGACACCATTAAGAAAATCATTGAGGAGAAAGGACATCTGCCTGAAATGATTTTTAATAGAGATGAAAGAGACTTATCTTGAAAAAAAAGTTGCCACAAAGGATATTTATTAGTAAGGAAGAGTGGTAAACACCTGAATTTAAGGCAGGAAGGCCTAGTCTAACTCTACTGCTCTGTGAAAATGCAGTCAGATTTATGGTCACAACTACCATTATCTACAAAGCTGCTACCCAAGCCTTGAAGGGAACAGTTAAACACCAGTTGTTCGGTTTTTTGGTTGTACAATGAGGTCTAGGGAACAAGAACCCTTTCTTTGGATTGATTCCATCAATGCTTTGTCCTTAAAATCTAAGTACCTTGCCAGTAAGGGACCATCTTGTAAAGTTCTTTTGATTTTGGACAATGTCCCTGGCCACCCAGAAACCCAAGAGTTCAACACTAAAAGCTAAAAAGGGTCTACTTGCCCCTAAACAGAGAGTTTCTGATTCAGCCTCCAGATCAGGGGGTCATACGAACCTTTAAGGCTTATAACACATGGTGTTCTATGGAAAGGATTGTTAATGCTATGGAAGAGAACCCCAACAGAGGCAACATCATGGTAGTCTGGAAGGATTACATCATTGAAGATGCCATTATTATTATAGGAAAATCTGTGAAGACCGTCAAGCCTGAAATAAAAAATTCTTGCTGGAGAAAACTGTGCCCAGATGTTGTATATGATTTTGCAGGACTTAAAACAGAGCTAGTCATGGAAATCACAAAAGAGGTTGTGGATATGGTAAAAATGTGGGAGGCGAAGGGCCTCAAAGTTTCAGATGTTGGAGAAATTGATGAACTAAGAGACATCACACCAGAGGAATTAACTGACAACTGGATGGAGATGAGTGCTTCTCAACCAGTGCCAGATGATGAGGATGAAGACATAGAAGAAGCAGTGACAGAAAACAAATAAACATTTTAGGCCATCTGGCAGAGAGGTTCTGATTATCCAAGACTGTTTTTGACTTCTTTTATGATGTGGATCCTTCTATGATACAAGGACTGAAACTAAAGCAGACAATGGAAAAAAAGATTGATACCATACAGGAACATTTTTGGAGAAGTAAAAAAGCAAAACAGTCAACAATGATGATGTATTTCTGTAGTTACACTGAAAGTTCTTGCCTCTCCTGTGTCCCCTGAGACAGCAAGATCCCTGAGACACCAAGACCAAGCCCTCCTCTATCTCCTCCTTGCCCTCGGTCTATTCACTGTGAAGACAAGGATGAAGACCTTTCTGATGATCCACTTCCACTGAATGAATAGGAAATAATCATCATGCTGTACAGTTAATAAACATTTGTTGTGTGTGCGTGCCTTCATGTGAATATCTAATAACTGTACAGTAAGAACTGTGAGACAGTTTCAGGTAATCATAATCATTGCCTACACAGTCATTATATACAACACCTGCAATATTTGTATGGAAGTGGGTATCCTACCCTTACATAGGTATAATATTTAATATAAAATTAATAATGTTTTTCTTATGTCTTATAACTTTGTTTTCAAATAATTATGTTACCGTATAGTATATCCCTTCCTTGTAACTGAAGAAACTAGATATCAGCCTATCATCACAGGTAAATGGGCCTTAAAAAGTATAACAATGTTTTTAATACTGTATTATGAATATGACTATAATACTGTATGGCATAAAATTTTATAATGATTCACTCATTAGTATAACCTAGGCTACTGTGAAGCAATCATATCAATTACACTAGACTACCATAAAGCAATCATGTTGCTACTTCATTATTAATGCATGAATCATTATATTTGTAACTAAGAATTTCTTTCACATTATCTTTTCATTTTTTTGATGTCTAACATTAGTAACACATATAATATTTACAGTGTTTTATGTCATATAATATTGATGAAGGAACTGACAAATTATTCCTCTTATAAACAGATGATGTAAACTTATAGTATTGATAAACATAGTAAAGCACTATATATGTATTTTCTCTTTATAATTTCTTAGCATTTTATTTTCTCTAGCTTACTTTATTATAAAAATACAGTGTACAATACATATGATGTATAAATATGTGTCAATCAACTGTTTATGTTATCACTCAGGCTTTTTCTTTTTTTTTTTTAAGATTTTTAAAATGTATTTATTCATGAGAGACACACAGAGGGAGTGGTGGGCAGAGACACAGGCAGAGGAAGAAGCAGGCTCCATGCAGGGAGCCCAATGCAGGATTCAATCTCGGGTCTCCAGGATCAGGCCCTGGGCTGAAGGCAGCACTAAACCGCTGAGCCACCCGGGGTTGCCCATCACTCAGGCTGTTGGTCAATAGTAGGCTATTAGTGGTTAAGTTTGGGGGGAGTCAAAAGTTATACACAGATTTTTGACTTTGTGGTAGGTCAGTGTCCCTAACCCTGAGGGTCAACTGTATACATTAAATTATATAGCTCAAGTACTGAGCTTTCCCTAGATGGTGAATATAGATATATCACCATTAAGGTCTTCATTCAGATATCAATGCCCCAAGCCCCTACAAGTTGAAGAGAGGTATGGATCTCTTACAGAGTTCCATTACACACCAGCATTTCTGAGAATCTCAAACAGTGCCAATATGTGTCCATGATTTTTGATGATCACTGAATACAACTGCATCCCAGTAAGGATCATGCAGCCCAGACACCACAGTCTACTCAGGAGGTATTAAAGGCTTGAATTCCCCTCCTAACTCTATCCTGCCACTATTGTAACTGGAGATCGGAAGTCCACAATATTATTTTTTTGAAATGAGAAAGAAAAACCTTTTTCTGCATTATGCTTGACTGATGAGAGTAGAGGTGTCGGGGTCGGGGTGGGAGTGAGCCTTTTCATCAGAACTATAAAATTTTATAGGAGCTGTCAATAACTTTCACTATCACAGCTAGTAAACCATGACTTCATTTCAGGCTTTGCTAATGCCATAGATACGTCACTCACATCTAGCCACCTGGTCTTGCTGCTGCATTTAGATGCCTGATTGACTTACACCTTAGTACCGTTGCTGCTGTCTCCACTGCTCCCTCCAGTGCTGTTGCCCACTATTGCCACCACAATAGTGATTGGAGCTGGCAAGCCAATGACACCACCAGCGTTGTTACCAGCCTTGCTGGAACGTCTAGTCTCTGGGTCCATTGACATTAAAGAGTGCTACTTGACTGGATTATTTGTTTTTTGGATGTCGAATTTAATCAACAGATGAAGAGGTAAAGAAGATGTGGTATATCTATACGATGAAATATTACTCCGCCATCAGAAAGGATGAATATTTACTATTTACATCAACATGGTTGGAACTAGAGTGTATTATGCTGAGTGAAATAAGTCAGTTGGAGAAAGACAATTATCATATGGTTTCATTCATATGTGGAATATAAGAAATAGTGCAGAGAACTGTAAAGGAAGAAGGGGAAACTGAATGGGAAAAAAATTAGAGGCAGACAAACCATGAGAGAGGGAAGGGATAATTTGGTGATGGGCATTAAGGAGGGCACATG
Organism: Canis aureus; assembly: GCF_053574225.1. Lineage (NCBI taxonomy): Eukaryota > Metazoa > Chordata > Mammalia > Carnivora > Canidae > Canis > Canis aureus. Next base: position 8,636,204 of record NC_135619.1, on the reverse strand, counting down.
ATATGATGAGCAGTGGGCATTACGACTGATGAATTATTGAAAACTACATCTGAAACTAATGAGGTACTATATGTTGGCAAATTGAATTTAAATTTTTTAAAAAGTGCTACTTGACCAAGCTGACTACTATACCATTGCAATGTAGCTCTTCACTCATTCACATGGGCAAAGACAGTATGGTGAGAAATCTTATAATTCTTTTATATTCTCTTAGAATGTGTCCCAGCATAGTTGTCCAAGCTCCATTCAGTTCTTGTATTTTGTATATGCACATAGCTACATTCTCCCACATTTTCTCTGCCTGGCCCCCACCCTATCCTATCTGTGGTTCTGTTGAGATGAGTTCTAGTATCAGCCACCCAGCTAAACTAAAATCAATACTTCATTTCTCCCTTTGGCCTACTTTGTAGGCTCACTATTTCAGTCTTCTTTTATCATTAAATTTCTCTCAGGGGCCCTATTTCCTTTCCTGAAAAGGCCTCCATTACAGTTAAAATAGTCTATTTGATATGTGAGTACATCCTGGAATTTCATTGGTGTCAAGGTCTGAGTCATTTATTTTATCCCATGAGATCTCCCATCCCAATATAAATTAGTGAATGTAAGTGATGTTGGGGATGGGGAGTGGCATTTGAGCCCTTTATCCTGACCATCCAAAACATCTATAATCACTGCCTATCAGAGACTAGTTTAAAAGTCTTCTGATTTCCCTGTAGAAGACCAAGGAAGTTTAAAATTGACCTAAACTACTATGCTTAGCTATTTAGTAGAGTTCTGGTTGGTACATATATAGGAGTTAGCTACCGAGCTAGGCAAAGGACCACCCAAAAGTATTAGAAGAAACAATGCAGGGCACTTTTGCAAAGAATTAAAAGTAGCAAAACAGAAACAAAAAACAATCATTATAATGAAGAGATTACTCGGTCAAAAGAAATGGACACAGAAGTAATATGTATGTGAGAATTAAGAGGACATTAAAATGGTTATTATAACTATTTCATATGTTCAAAAGTTAAATAGAAATATAAAACCTATGAAAAATAAACAAAACTTCTATAGATGAAAACTATACTATTAGAGATAAAAATTACACTGGGATTATGGAAGATTAGATATTGAAAAAGTGAAGATTGAAAGATTAATGACCTAGAACACATAGCAACAGAAATGATTCAATGAAATACAGATAACAAGTTCAAAATGAACAATAAACTATGGGAGAAGTTCAAGGCCCTAATATACATGTGATTAAAATTTCCAAATAGAGACAGAGAAATATTAGAAAAAATCATAGCTGATTTTTTCCCTGATTTTAAGGGAAACTGTAAACCCACCAATCCAAGAAGCTCAATGACTCTCAAGCACAAGAAACACAAACTACACCAAGACACATCACAGTCAAATAGGCCAAAACCAGCACTTAATAGCAAACTTTAAATCCAGCAGGGGGGGAAAGACACATTATATGAAAAGAAATCTAGAAATAGCTAACAGCAAATTTCTAACCGAAAACAATACAAGTAAAGAGAAAATAGAGCAATATCTCTAAAGAACTAAAATTAAGAAATAATAATTGATAATCCTATACTCAGCACAAATATCTTTCAAACTGAAAGTGAAATCGTTTTTCGGAAATATTAAAACTGAGACAATTTATCACCAGCAGACTTGGAGTACAAAAAAAATCTTAAAGCCCTGAAACTAATATAACGCTGTATCATTGTATGTCAACTACCTCAATTTAAAAAAAATAAAAAGTCTTTGAGCAGAAGTAAAATGATACCAGAGGGAGATACGGACCTACACAAATAATGAAGAGACTGGAAATAATAGGACAGGGGCAAATATATAAGATTTCCTTCTATTTAAATATCGTTAAAAGATAATCGACTAGACATATAATGCAATGTGATATGAATAACATAAAATAAAACATGATGACAGCATAGAGGCTTAAGGGGAAAAATACACTACGTAAGAATCTTACCCTATGTAATGTTGTGTAACACCACTGGAAGGTAATCTGTAATGAGTTAAAACTGTATGCTATAAATTCTAAAAGCTTTTTAGTTTGATGAAATTCCATTTGTTTATTTTAAGCTTCTGTTGCCCTTGTCTGGGGAGACTGGTCAAAAAAAAAAAATAATGCTACGATGGATGTCAAAGAGATTACTGCCTATATTTTCTTCTAGGAGTTTTTTGGTTTCACATCCTAAACTCAATTATTTAATCCATTTTGAATTTTTTTTTGTATGTGGCATAAGATAGTGGTCCTGTTTTTTGGTTTGTGATTTTTGTTGCTGTTTAGTATATAGCTGTCCAGTTTTCCCAGCACCATTTATTGAAGGTCTTTCCCCAATTATATATTCTTGTCTTCTTTGCCATAGAATAATTGACCATGTAAGTGTGGGTTTACTTTTGGGCTCTCTATTCTATTTCATTCTTTTTGTGTCAGTACCATTCTGTTTTGATTATAGTAGCTTTATAAGTATAGTTTAGAATCAGGAATCATAATATCTTCAGTTTTCTTCTTAAGATTGATTTGGCTATTCTTTTGTGGTTTCATGCAAATTTTAGAGTTATTTGTTCTAGTTCTGTGAAAAGAAAAGCTGTTGGTGTCTTGATGGAGATTATATCAAATCTCTAGATTGGTTTGAGTAGTATGGACATTTCAACAATATTAATTTTTCTAATCCGGGAGCACAGAATATCCTTCCATTTATGTGTATTGTCTTCAACTTCTTTCATCATTGTTTTATAGGGCATAGGTCTTTGAACTTATTCCTGGGTATTCCATTCTTTTTCATTCTTTTAATGAATGTTTTCTTAGTTTCTCTGGTATATACTTATTACTGTAAAGAAACACGAGTAATTTCTGTATATTTTGTATCCTGCAACTTCACTGACTTATTAGTTCTAACAGATTTCTTGGTAGAGTCTTCAGAATTTTCTATATATAGTATCATATCATCTGCAAATAATGACAATTTTATTTTTTCTTTCCAGTTTGAATGGCCTTTTATTTCTTTTTCTTTCCTAACTGCTATGGATGGGACTTCTAGTACTATGCTGAATAAAAGTAGAAAGGAGGGACAGCCTTGTCTTATTCCTGTTATGAGAGAAAAAGCTTTAAGCCTTTCATTGTTGAATATGATGTTAGCTGTAAGTTTGTCATAAATGGCCTTTCTTATATTGAGGTACATTTTTTTCTATACCTACTTTATGGAATGTTTTTATCATAAATACATGCTGAATACTGTCATATGCTTTTTCTACATCTATTGATACGATCATATGATTTTTATTCTGTCACATGGTGCATCAGGTTGAATGATTTGCAAATTATTGTTGATTTGTTGAACCATTCTTGCATCCCTCAAATAAATCCCACTTGATTGTGGTATATGATACCTCTAATGTATTGTTGAATTCAGTTTACTAATATTTGCTAAGGAATTTTGTATATATGTTCATCAAACATATTGGTCCATAATTTTTCTTCTCTGTCATATTTTTGTCTGGTTTTGGCATCAGGATAATGCTGACTTTGCAAAACGAGTTTGGAAGTGTTTCTTCCTCTTCAATCTTTTGGAATAACTTTAAAGGGATAGATGCTAACTCTTCTTTAAATGTTTGGTAGAATTCACCTATGAAACTGTCTTATTCTGTACTATTGTTTTTTGGGAGTTATTTAATTACAGATTCAATTCCATTACTTGTAATCCATCTATTGAGAGACAGTCCTGGAAGGTTGTGTGTTACTAGGAATTTATTCATTTTTGTCTAGCTTTTCCAATTTGTTGATGTAGAATTGTGCACTATAGTCTCTTAAGAAGCTTTGTATTCCTTATTGTCAGTTGCAATTTCTTTTTAATTTATTTTATTTGGGCCCTCTTTTTTTTCTTGATGTATCCGACTAGATGTTTATTGATTTTATCTTTTCAAAGAACAAGATTTTAGCTTCATTGATCTTTTCCATTGTTCTTTTAGTCTCTATTTTATTTATTTCCATTCGCATCCATATTATTTCCTTCTTTTACTAATTTTTTTTTCTAGTTCCTTAAAGTATAAAGTTCAATTGTTTATCTGGAATTTTTCTTGTTTCTTGAGGTTAGCCAATATCACTATGAAATTCCCTCCTAGACCTGCTTTTGCTGCATTCCATACATTTTTGAAAGTGAGTTTTCCTTTTCATTTGTTTCAGGTATTTTCTATTTCCTCTTTGATTTCTCGAACCATTGGTAGTTTAGTAGCACATTGTTTAGTCTCCATATACCTGTGTTTTATTCAATTATTGTAACTGATTTCTAGTTTCATATCATTGTGGTCAGAAAAGACATGCTTGATATGATTTCAATCTTCTTAAATTTACTGACTTATGTTACATATATATGAACTCTGTTGTTGCCTAACTTGTGGTAAATCCTGGAAAATGTTGCATGTGTACTTGAAAAGAATGTGTATTCTGCAGTTTTTGGATGAAATCATCTGTATCTATTAAGTCAATCTGGTCTAATGTGTGGTCCAATATTTTCTTATTGGTTTTCTATCCAGATGATCTATCCATTGATGTAGGTAGGGCATTATAATCCTATAATTATAATTGTATTATTGTCAATTTCTCCCCTTACATCAATTAATATTTATGTTATATATGTAGCTGCTCCTATTTTGGGTGCATAAATATCTACAAATGTTATATTCTCCTTCTGGATGGATCCCTTTATCATTATATAATGCCCTACTTTTTGTTACTGTCTTTGTTGTAAAGTCTGTTTTTTCTGAAAGGAGTATTGCTGCTCCAGCTTTCTTTTCATTTCCACTTTAACATTTTTCCCATTCGTTCACTTTTACTCTGCATGTCTTTAGGTCTGAAGTGAGTCTCTTGTAGAAATCATACAGACAGGTATGATTTTTATCCATACTCTCAACTTATATCTTTTGGTTAGAGTGTTTATACTATTTACATTTAAAATAATTATTGATGGATGTATACTTATTGCCATTTTGTGGTTTTCTGGTTGTCTTTTTATACTTCTCTGTTCCTTTCCTTTCTTGGTCCCTTCTCTGATCCTTTCATGATTTTTTTAACTGAAGTATAATTGACACACAATTGTTACATTAGTTTCAGGTGTATAGCATAGTTACTTGGCAACTGTTAATGCTCACCACACTGAAGCTACCATCAGTCACCACACAATGCTATTACAATTGACTATATTCCCTATGCTGTACCTTTTACCCCATGATTTACTCATTTCATAACTAGAGCCTGTATCTTCTACTCTCCTTCACCCATTTTGCCCATCTCCCTACTTCTGTCCCCTCTGGCAACTGCCAGTTTGTTCTCTTTGTCTAAAAGTCTATTGCTGTTTTGTTTGCTTCTTAGATTCCACATATAAGTGAAATCATACGGTATTTGTCTTTTTCTGACTTACTTTGCTTGGCATAATACCTTCGCTGTTCAAAGGGCAAGATCTTAACCTTTTTTATAGTTGTGATATTCGTGTGTATGTGTGTGTGTGTGTGTATTCCACTTCTTTATTCATCTATTGATGGATACTTCAGTTGCTTTCATATCTGAGTTATTGTAAATAACACTGTAATAAACATAGGGGTGCCTTTATCTGTTCAAATTAATGCTTTCATTTTCTTTGGGTAAATACTCGGTAGGAAATTACTGAATTGTATGGTATTTATATTTTTAATTTTTGGAGGAGCTCCATACTGTTTTCCACAGTGTCTATACTGATTTACATGTCATCAACAGTACACAAAGTTTCCTTTTTCTCTGCAACCTTGTAACAGTGGCTATTTCTTGTCTTTTTGACTCTAGACATTCTGATTGGTGTTATATAATGCCTCATGGTTTTGATTTGCATTTCCTTGATGATTAGTGGTGTTGAGCATCTTTTCATATGTTTGTTGGCCATCTGTGTGTCTTCTTCGGAAAAGTGTCTATCCTCTGCCCAGTTTTTAATTGGATTATTTGATTTAGGTATCAAGTTGCATAAATTCTTTACATACTTCGGGTATTAACTCCTTATGGGATATATCTTTTGCGAATAACTTCTCCCAGTCTTTTGTTGCCTTTTTGTTTTGTTGATAGTTTCTCTGCTACACAAAACTTTTCATTTTGGTGTAGTTCCAATAGTTTATTTTTGCTTCTGTTCCCCTTGTCTGAGGAGATACATCTAGAGAAACATTGCTATAGCCTATGCCAAACAAATTACTGGCTATGTTTTCTTCTAGAAACTTTATGGTTTCATGTCTCAATTTAAGTCTATAAACCACTTTGAATTTATTTTCATGTACAGTGTGAGAAAGTAGTCCAGTTCCATTCTTTTGCACACAGCTGTCACACTTTCCTAGCACCATTTATTGAACAGGAAGTCTTTTCCCCATTGTATATTCTTGTCTACATGTTGTAGATTGACCATGTAAGTGTGAGTTTCTTTCTGAGCTCTCTATCCAGTTCCATTGATCTATGTGTCTATTTTTGTAACAGTACCTGTTTTGATTACTGTAACTTTCTTGTATATCTTGAAATCTGGGATTGTAATACCTCCAGCTTTGTTCTTCTTTCTCAACAGTGTTTTATCTATCAGGGTTTTTTGTGTGTGTGTGTGTTTCCATAGAAACTTTGGAATTATTTGTTCTAGTTCTGTGAAAAATGCTATTGGTGTTTTGATAGGGATTACAGTCAATCTACAGAATACTTTCAGTAATGTGGACAGTTTAACAATATTAATTCTCAAAAAAAAAAAAAAACAATATTAATTCTCCCAATCCATGAGCATAGAATATATTTCCACTTATTTTGTCTTCAATTTCTTTCACCATTATTTTAAAGTTTTCAGAGTACAGGTCTTTCACCTCCTTGGTTATGATTATTCATGGGTATTTTATACTTACCTTATTCTGGGTATTCTGGGTACAACTGAAAATGGAATTGTTTTCTGAATCAACTTCCTGATACTTTGTAATTAGCATATGGAAACACAACCATTTCTATTTTCTATCCTGAACTTCACCAAAAACTTTTAGAATAAATAAACTTAGTAGAGTCTTTAAGGTTTCCTATAGATAGTATGTTATCTGCAAATATATCAATTTGGATGCCTTTTATTTCTGATTGCTGTTGCTGGGATTTCTAGTACTATGTTGAATAGAAGTGCTAAGAGTGAAAATCCTTGTTTTCTTCTTGGTCTTAGAGGGAAAAGCTCTTAGTTTTTCACCATTGGTTATGATAGTAGATGTGAGTTTTTCAGTATATCACCTTTATTATATATATATTTTTTTTATTTTTTTATTTTTTTATTTTTTTATTTATTTATTTTTTAATTTATTTTTTATTGGTGTTCAATTTACTAACATACAGAATAACCCCCAGTGCCCGTCACCCATTCACTCCCACCCCCCGCCCTCCTCCCCTTCTACCACCCCTAGTTCGTTTCCCAGAGTTAGCAGTCTTTACGTTCTGTCTCCCTTTCTGATATTTCCCACACATTTCTTCTCCCTTCCCTTATATTCCCTTTCACTATTATTTATATTCCCCAAATGAATGAGAACATATAATGTTTGTCCTTCTCCGACTGACTTACTTCACTCAGCATATACTCTGGTTTCTCTTCAGATCGTATAAATCTTTCGCCCTTTCACCATTATTATATTGAAGTATGTTCCGTCTAACTCCAGTTTTTTGAGAGTTCTTATGAACGGTTGTTGAATTTTGTCAAATGCTTTTTTCTGCACCTACTGAGATGACTATATGATTTTATCCTTTACTTTGTTAATATATCACCTTGATTGATTTGCAAATATTGACCCATCCTTGAATCCCCAAAATAACCCCACTTTCATGAATGATCTTTTTAATGTATTGCTGAATGTGCTTTGCTAAAATTTTGTTCGAGTTTTGCATCTATGTATGTAGTTTCTTTTTTTTAAGATTTTTTAATTTATTTATTCATGAAAGAGAGAGAGAGAGAGAGGCAGGGACACAGGCAGAGGGAGAAGCAGGCTCCATGCAAGGAGCCCAACATGGGACTCAATCCCAAGATCTCCAGGATCACATCCTGGGCCAAAGGCGGCGCTAAACCACTCAACCACCAGGGCTGCCCCCTGTAGTTTCTTTTTTGTGTGGTTTTGGTATCAAGGTAATGCTGGCCTCATGGAATTCATTTGGAAGTTCTACTTCCTCTTTTATTTTTTTGAATAGTTTGAAAAAAATATATTAACTCTTCTTTAAATTTTGGTAGAATTTACCTCTGAATCCATCTGGTCTTAGATTTTTGTTTGTTGTGAGGTTTTTTTAATTACAAATTCTATTTTGTTACCAGTAATTGGCCTGATCAAATTTTCTATTTCTTTTTGATGTTTTGAAAGACTGTATGTTCCTTTTGTTCTAGGTTGTCCAATGTTTTGGCATTTTTCATAGTACTCTAATTCCTTGTATATCTGTGGGATTGTTTGTTACTTCTCTTTCATTTCTGATTTGTGTCCTGTCTCTTTTTTACTCTATGAGTCTGGCTGAAGGTTATCAATTTTGCTTACATTTTCAAAGAACCAGCTCTTGGTTTCATTGATCTTTTCTATTGTTTTTGGTTTGGTTTGGTTTGGTTTGGTTTCTGTCTGTGTTTATTTCTGCTCTTTGATTATTTCCTTTCTTCTATTATCCTGGACTTTGTTTATTCTTTTTCTATTTACTTAAGGTGCAAGTTTAGATTATTTATTTGAGGTTGTTCTTATTTCTTGAGGTAGGGCTATATTGCTGTGTAAATTTCCCTTTTTGAACTGCTTTCGCTGCATCCCAAAGATTTTGGACCATTGTGTTTTCAGTTTCATTTGACTACTTGTATTTTTTTTTTTTTTTTTTTTTTTTTTACTTCTCCTTTGACTTCTTCATTCACCAATTAGCTGTTTCATAGCCTGTTAACTTTCTCCTAATTATGGCTTTTTTCTTTTCCACTTAAAGAAATCCCTTTAACATTTAACATTTCTTCTAAGGGTAATTTAGTGATAAACTAAACTTCCAAAAGTTAAAGGAATTCTTTACCTCCCGTATTCTGAATGATAACCTTGCTGGGTCGAGTATTCCTAGTTTTGGGATTTTTCTTTTCTTTTCAGATCTTTGAATATTTCTTGCTACTCTCTTCTAATAAATGAGCTGATAGACTTATGGGGTTTTCCCCTTATGTAAATTTTTGCTTCTTTCTTGATGTTTTTAAAATTCTCTCTTCATCTTTAACCTTTGACATTTTAATTATCATGTGTCTTGTTGTAGGCTTCCTTGGGTTCAGCTTGTTTAAAACTCTCTGCACTTCCTGAATCTGAATGTCTGTTTCTGTCCCCAGGTTAGGGAAATTTTAATCTATTATTTCTTCAAATAGATTTTCTACCCCTTTCGCTTTTCCTACTGGAAACTCAAATATTTATTGGCTTGATGTTGTCCACAAGATTCCTTAGCCTTTCTTCATGTTTTTAAATTCTTTTTTTCCTTTTGCTGTCAGCTTGGGTTCTTTCCATTACCTTGTCTTCCAGATCACTGATCTATTTTTCTACATCTGCTAATCTGCTATTGATTCCTTCTAGTGTACTTTTCATTTCTGATTATATTTTCCCACTCTGATTGGTTGTTTTTTTTTTTTATATTTCCTATCTCTTTATTAAAGTTTTCACTTAATTCTTCTACTTTCCCCTCAAGTATGGTGAGCATCTTTATGACCATTACTTTAAATCCTTTATTAGGCATATTACTTATCTCTGTTTCATTTACTTCTTTTCCTGGGTTTTCATATTTTTTTTTATTTGTATCATATTATTCTGTCTCTTCATTTTGCTTGAGTTACTGTGTTTGTTTCTATGAATTAGGTAGGACAGCTAAACTTGAAGGAGTGCTTGGATATGGTCATTCCCTGTGTAGGCTCTCTATCTGGTGACTTCGGCTGGCTGGCTGGCTGGAGCTGTGTCTGGCATGGACTGGGGATCTTGTCACACTCTGTGCTGGGGCTTTCCTAAAGGAATGACCAGAGCTGAAGTGGGTGTGGGCTGGGACAGCCCCAGGTCTCCCTGTGCAGAGGGTACTCTGGCAGGACAGCTGAAGTCAAAGTGGGCACAAGCCAGGGGGTTCTGGGACTCTGAATGCAGAGAGCACCCTGGTGGGATGGTTGAAAATGAGGTGGAGTATAGGCCAGCAAGTCTTGGATTGCTCTGGATAGGGGGAACCTGGTAATGTAGCTGTAGCTAAAGTGGGCACAGGCTGGCATAGTCTTACTGCTCTCCATGCAGAAGGTGCCCTGGGAGGACAATCCATTTGAAGCTGATAATGACAGGTTCAAAAACATGTACACTGTTATTCCCACACATTTTTTATGTTTTATGTCTTATTTTACATTTTTAAACTTTGTGACTCCCTTAACCACTGACTGCAATGATAGCTGATTTTACAGTTTTTGCCTTTTAACATTCATACTAGATTTTTAAGTGGCTGACCCACTGAGTTTACCATATATATTTGTCTTTACCAGTGATATTTCTTTCTTTCATGTATTTTCTAATTTGTAGTTATGGCCCTTTTTTAAAATTGTTTTATTTATTTAAGAGAGAGAGAGAGAGAGAGGCAGGCAGAGACAGTGGGAGAAGCAGGCTCCATGCAGGGAGTCTGATGTGGGACTCGATCCCCAGTCTCCAGGACTATGCCCTGGGCTGAAGGCAGCACTAAATCGCTGAGCCACCAGGGCTGCCCTGGCCTTTTCTTTTCCACTGAAAGAAGGTCCTTTAGCACTTCTTGAAAGACCAGTTTAGTGGTAATGAATTCTTTTAGGTTTTGCTTGTCTGGAAACTCTATTTTTCCTTTAATTCTGAATAATAACATTGCTGGGCAGATTATTCGTGGTTGTAAGTTTTTCTCTTTCAGCACTTGAAATCTATCCTGCCACTTTCTTCTAGCTTGCAAAGTTTCTGATGAAAAATCAGCTCATAGTCTTATGGGGGTTCCCTTGTGTGTAATTATTTGTTTTTTCTTGCTACCTTTAAGATTCTCTCTATATCTTTACCTTTTGCCATGTTAATTGTAATATGTCCCAGTGAATATATCTTTGGGTTTGTCATGTTTGAGACACTGTGCTTCCTGGACCTGGATGTCTGTTTTCTTCCCTAGGTGAAGAGAGTTTTCAGCCACCACATCTTCAAATAAGTTTTCTATCCTTTCTCTCTCTCTCTCTTCCTTTTAGAAGCATTATAATGCAAATGTTAGTATGTTTGATGTTGTCTTGGAAATTACTTAAAGTATCCTTATTTTTTTTTTAATTCCTTTTTCTTTGTGCTCTTCTAATTGGGTGCTTTCCACTATTGTGTATTCTAGATCACTGATCCATTCTTCTGTATCATATAATCTTCCCTTGATTCCCTTTAGCATATTTTTTTCACTTCAGTTATTGTATTTTTCAGCTGTAATTTGTTCTCTCATATATATTTTAACTGTTTATTGAAGTTCTATCTTTCTCCATTTTTCTCCTGAGTTCAGTAGACATCTTTTTATCCATGACTTTAAACTTTTTATCAAGTAAATTACTTATCTCTATGTCATTAGGATTCTATTTTTTTCTGAAGTTTTACCTTGTCTTTTGCTTGGAACATATTCCTCTGTCTCCTCATTTTGTTTGACTTTGTGTTTGTTTCTATGAATTAGGCGGAATACCTACTTCTCCTAGCCTTGAAGGTTGGTCTTCTGTAGAAACATCCCCTCTGTAGATTGCATGTCCCTGACAGATTTGCTGGGATGACTGCCACAGGAGTGGCTGCAGGCTGGGTAATCCAGAGAGCTCAGTTACAGGGCAACCTTGATGGGATAGATGAAGCTAGAGCAGGTGTGACTGGGGTAGGGAGAGTGTCCCTGCTACACAGATCAGCGTCCCAGGGCATTCAATGCTGGGGCCATTCTGGTGGGATGGATGTTGCTAGAGCAGTTATGGGTCTAGAACCCAGAGCACGTTTTAAGAGCTGTCTTGGGGGCAACAGCTGGAGTTGGTGTGGGATATGGTCCTGGGGCTCACTGGCGAGGTTCTAGTATATCAGCTAGACCTCCTGAACCATATTCTAATCCTTGTAATCAATGCAGAGTAGGAATGTAAAAAACTATTGAGCTTGCCAGCACTGGTGATTCAAGAAAATTTGCAGCAATTTCCTACCAGTTTGGTGGATGCTCTAGAGTTAGAAAATTGATTTCTTTCACTTACACTCTAGTTGCTGGTTTATTTATTTATTTTTGAATTGTACCTTTTTTTTAATTGAACATAATTGGCATACAATGTTATATTAGTTTCACATGTATATTGATTTAACAATTCTATACATTATTCATTGTTCACCAGAGTTAAGTATAGTTACCATCTGCCACCATACAATCTTATTACTGACTATATTCCTTATGCTATACTTTTTATTTTTGTGACTGCTTTATTTTAAAACTGGAAGTTTATTGGGCAGCCCGGGTGGCTCAGCAGTTTAGCACCACCTTCAGCCCAGGGCCTGATCCTGGAGACCCACCCGGGATCAAGTCCCATGTCGGGCTCCCTGCATGGAGCCTGCTTCTCCCTCTGCCTGTGTCTCTGTCTCTGCCTCTCTCTCTTTCTGTCTCTCATGAATAAATAAATAAAATCTTAAAAAAAAAAAACAACTGGAAGTTTATGCCTCTTAATCTCCTTTATCTATTTTGCCCATTCCCCTACCACCTCCCATTTGACAGTCACCAGTTTGTTCTAATTTAGAATCTGTTTCAAGTTAAATCATATGGTATTTGTCTTTTTCTTACTTATTTCACTTAGCATAACACTCTCTAGGTCCATCCTGTTGTCACAAATGGCAAGATTTCATTATTTTTTTATGGCTGAGTAATATTCTACTGTGGGTGTATGTATGTATCTTCTTTATTGATTTCTTTATTAATGAGCCCTTGGATTGTTTCCATATCTTTGCCATTGTACATGTTGCAATAAGCATAAGGACGCATTTAAAATTAGCGTTTTCATTTCCTTTGGGTAAATACCCAATAATGGAATTGTTGGATCACATGGCATTTCTACTTATAATTTTTTGAGAAATCCCCATACTGTTTTCCACAGTAGTTGTACCTGTTTATCACCCTCAACTGCTCATTGAGGGTTCCTTTTCCTCCACACCCTTGTCAACATTTGTTATTTCTTGTCTTTTTTATTCTAAACATCCTATTTAGTATTAGGTGATATATCATTGTGATTTTGATTTATTTCTCCCTGATGATTGTGGTATTGAAGATCTTTTTATGTATCTGTTGGCCATCTGTAGGTCTTCTTTGGAAAAATGTCTATTAAATTCCTAAGCCCATTTTTTTTAAAGATTTTATTTATTTATCCATGAGAGACACACACAGAGAGAGAGGAGAGGCAGAGACATAGGCAGAGGGAGAAGTGGGTGCAGGACTCGATCCTGGACCCCAGGATCATACCCTGAGCCAAAGACAGACACTCAACTGCTGAGCCACCCAGGTGTCCCCTAAGCCCATTTTAATCAGATTATTTTGGGTTTACTTTTTTTGCCATTGACATAGGTAAGTTCTTCAATTATTTTGGATATTAACCACTTATTGGATATATCATTTGCAAATATCTACTTTCATTCAGTAGGTTGATTTTTTGTTTTGTTGATGGTTTCCTTTGCTGTTCAAAAGCTTTTTATTTTAATGTAGTCCTAATAGTTTATATTTGCTTTTGTTTCCCTTCCCTGAGAAGGCATAACCATAAATATGTTACTTGAACATTGTCCAAGAGATTACCTTATGTTTTCTTTTAGGAATTTTATGCTTTCATTTAGGTCTTTAATCAGTTTTTAGTTTATTTTTGTAATTGCTATAAGAAAGTAGTCTCATTTTCCCAACATCATTCATTGAAAAACTGTCATTTCCTTATTATGTATTCTTGTTTCTTGTGTCATAGATTAATTGACAATATAGGTGAGGATTTACTTCTGGGCTCTCTATCTTGTTTCGTAACCTGTGTGTCTGTTGTTGTACCAGAACCATACTGTTTGATTAATATAGCATATAGTATATATCTTGAAATCTGGAATTGTGATACCTACACCTTTATTATTTCTCAAGATTGCTTTGGCTATTCATGATCTTTTGTGATTCTGCCTAAATTTGGGATTATATTTTATAGTTCTGTGGAAAATGTTAGTGATATTTTTCTAGGAATTGCATTGAATCTGTAGATGGCTTTAGGTATTATGGGCACTATAATAAATAGTTCTTCCATGAGTGTGTTATATCTTTCTACTTTTGTAGAAAGTAGTTTGTGTCATTTTTAATTTCTTTACTCAATATCTTATAATTTTATAATCTTATAATTTCAATATCTTATAATCTTATAATCTTATAATTTTAAGAATATAGGTCTTTTACCTTCCTGATTTTTTCCCCTAGGCTTTTAAATTCTTTTGGGCACAATTATAAATGGGATTATTTAATTTCTCTTTCTACTATTTATTAGTGTATAGAAACAAAACAGATTTTAGTTTATTTGTAGAGTCTTTAGAGCTTTCTATTTATCCTATCATGTCATCCACAAATAGTGATAGTTTTACTTCTTTTTACCAATTCATATACCTTTTATGCCTCATCTAGTTGCTGTGATTAAGACTTCCAGTACTATGGAAAATGATGGGAATGGACATCTTGTCTTATTTCTGAACTTAGAGGAAAAGTTCTTGGTTTCTCACCATTGAGTATTATGTTAGCTGTGGATTTTTCATATATGGTCTTTATCATATTGAGATAGATTTCCTCTACACCCAATTTATTGAGAGTTTTTAAATCATGAACAGATGATGAATTTTGTCAAATGGTTTGTCTACATCTGTCAAAATGATCAAATGGTTTTCAATCCTTCCACTTGTTACTGTGATGTATCACATTGATTGATTTGCAAACCATGTTTGTATCCCTGGAATAAATCCCACTTCATCATGGTACTCTTTCAATGTGTTGTTGAATTTGGCTCGCTAATATTTTATTGAGGATTTTTGCAACTATGTTCATTAGTGGTATCAACCTGTAGTTTTCTTTTTTCTTTCATACATGTGTGCCTTTGTGTGATTTTGATGTCAGGGTATTGCTAGTCTCATAAAATAAATTTGGAAGCTTTCTTTCCTTTTCTATTTTTTTGGAATTATTTGAGGAGAAGAGTTAATAACTCCTCTCTAAATGTTTGGTAGAATTTACCTGTGAAGCTATCCAGCTCTGGTGCTGTAGTTTGTTAGGAGTTTTTTGATTACTGATTCAATTCCATTACAGTAATCAGTTTGCTCTAATTTTCTATTCTCCCTGATTCATTTTTAGAAAATTGTTTGTCTCTAGGAATTTATCCATTTCTTATAGGTTGTCCATTTTGTTGGCATATAATTTTTCATAATATTCTCATATATATATATATATATATATAAATGGTATCAGTTATTATTTCTTCTACTTTTTTTCTGATTTTATTTCTGCCTCTTTTTTCTTGATGCGTCTGGTTAAAAGTTTATCAAATTTGTTTATGTTTTTAAGACCAGATTTAGTTTTTTTCATTGATCTTTTCTACTATTTCTTTTAGTCTTTGTTTTATTTATTTCCATCCCTACCTTTCCTTCTACTAACTTTGGACTATGCTTTTTCTACTTTTCTTAATTCCTTAAGCTGTAAAGTTAGATTGTTCATTTGAGATTTTTCTTATTTCTTGAGGTTGATTTGCATCACTATAAACCTGTCTCTCAGAACTGTTTTTGCTGCATTCCATAGATTTTTAGTTATGGGTTTCTATTTTCAATTGTCTCAAGATAATTTTTTATTTCCCCTTTGATTTTTTCATTGGTTGATTGGTTGTCGAGTAGCATATGGTTTAGTTTTTATCTACTTGTGTTTTGTTCAGTAACGGATTTCTAGTTTCATAGAATGTGGTCAGAAAAGATGTTTGACTACGATTTCAGACTTCTCAAATTTATTGAGACTTGTTTTGTGGCCTAACTCTCCTATCCTGAAGAATATTCCATGTACACTTGAATAGAGTGGGTATTCCACTATTCTGTATCTGTTAAATGGGTATTCTGCTATTCTGAATATCTAGTCTAATGTGCCATTCAAAGCAACTGTTTGCTTATTCATTTTCTGTCTGGCAATCAATCCATTGGTGTAAGTGGGATGTTGAAGCCCCTACTATTATTGTATTACTGTAAATTGCTCCCTTTAAGTCTGTTAATATTTGCTTTATGTATTTAGTTTTCCTTGTGTTGATATTTGCAATTGTTACATTCTTTTGTTGGATTGATCCCTTTATCAATATATAATGCCCTTCTCTGTCTCTTGCTACACTATTTGTTTTAAAGTCTTTTTTGTCTGAAATAAGAATTGCTACCTCAGCTTTTTGTTTTTGCTTCTATTTGCATGGAATATATTTTTCCATCCCTTTGAGACTGTATATGTATTTGGATCTGAAGAGAGTTTCATACAGGCTGTATATAGATGGATATAGATGAGCCTTTTCTTCTTTATCCAGTCACCGTATATCATTTGATTGGAGCATTTAGTCCATTTATGTTTAAGTAATTATTGATAAGTATGTAACTTATTGCCATTCCATTACTTGTTCTATACTTTTTGTAGTTCTCTGTTCTTTCTTCTCTAGCTCTCTTCCCTTCTGGTTTGATGACTCTCTTTAGTGTTACGCTTATATTCCTTTATTTTTTGTGTATCTGTTACATGTTTTGACTAACACCCTATGTGGATAGAAGTTTATTAAAATCACAGTTAAGTTTGAACACATTCTCGAAACACTAAATTTTTATTCCCATTTCCACATTTTATGTATATATCATATTTTATATATTTAGGTATCCTTTGACTAATTTTTGTAGATGTAATTGATTTCACTATTTTTGTGTTTAACCTCCATATTGGCTTTATAATTGGTGGATATACTACATGTAGTATGTTTCTCTTTACCATCAAAATTTTGTTTCATAATATCCTATTTTTAGTTGATGGTTTTCTTTTTCCATTTAAAGAAGTCGCTTTAACATTTCTTGTAAGACTGGTTTAGTGGTGATGAGCTTTAGTTTTTGCTTGTATGGGAAACCCTTTTTATATCCTCTATTCTGAATAGGATGCTTAGTAGAGTATTCTTGGTTGTAGGTTTTTTCCTTTCAGAAGTATGAATATGTCATGCTATTCCCTTCTGGCCTGTGAAGTTTCTGCTGAAAAATTACTTGATGGCATTACAGGATTTCCTTTTATGTCACTGTGGTTTTTCTCCTGCTACTTTAAAAATTATCATTACTCTTTGCCATTTTAATTATTGTGTGTCTTGGTATGGCTCTGCTTGTATTCATTTTGTTAGGAACTCTCTGCATCCTGGACCTATATATCTGTTTCCTTCCCAAGCTTAAAGTTTTCTGCCCTGTTCTCTTTTTCTGGGATCCCAATAATGCAAATATTATGCTTGATGGTGTCAGAGGGTCACTTAAGCTATTATTATTTATTATTATTGCTGTCCAATTTGGTTTCCATTACCCTGTCTTCCAGATTGCTGATGCATTCTCCTGCATCTTGTAATCTGCTATTGATTCTCTCTAGTGGATTTTTTATTTTAGTTTTTTCTTTTATGTTTGATTTTAGTTATTGAATTCTTCAGCTCTGACTGGTTCCTTTTTATATTTTGTATCTCTTTATTAAAGTTCATACTGAGGTCATCCATTTCTACTCTCTCAAGTCTGGTAAGTATCTTTATGACCATTACTTTGAATTCTTTATCAGGTATACTGCTTGCTTACTTCAGTCTTTTAGTTCCTTGAGTGTAATTTTGTCTTGTTCTTTCATTTGGGACATATTCCTCTGTCTTCTAACTTTGTCTAACTCTCTATGTCTATGTATTATGTAGGTTTGGTATATCTCCTGTCTTCAAAGTAGTGACTTTGTAAAGATCTTGTGGTGTTCCTATAGTGAAATCCCCCTGGTCACTAGAACCAGACATATCAGAAGTGTCTCTTCTGTTGTGGGCTGTGTGCACCTTCCTGTTATGGCAAAGCCCCTACTGCATCAAGCCCAGCTGGCTGCAATAACCCCTTTCCATTCTTGGGTACACTGGGCAGGGTTTGCTTCCCACACTATTGAGAGGCCAGTGGCAGCCACAGGCTCTTTGGTGTACTGGCCCAGTTTGGCCCATCTGGCTGTCTATAGTTAGCCTTTCTGCCACAGCTGCAAGCATACTGAAAGGCAGGGCTTGCTCCCTGCATAGCCAGCTAAGAAAGCAGGCTGCAAGTGCACTGATGTGTGAACTTATCTACCCCTTTACCCGGGGCAGGAGTTGCTTTGGAGTGACACTGGTCCAAGCCTGGGATGCCTGCCAGGTGTGGTGGTCCAGGAGCCACTTTGGGAGGTACACCTGTGGAGGCAGGCAGTTTAGGTAGCCATATCCACAAGGGAATGTTGTCAGGGTGGGGCCCGTGGTGCTAGCAAGGTAGGTGGAGAGTGTTGGCACTGGTTCCCACAAGTATCTGGCTATCAAGGCCTGGTGAGGGAGGAGGGGAGGGGGTAATGGCTCCACTCTGCACCTTTGTTCCTAGAGGAATCTCCTTCAGGTCCTTGCCACTCCTGCATTCATTGTAAAAGTATTCAATAAATCTCTTTCATGTATACCCCGGGAGATTTTCAGACTCCCCTTCCTATGCTGCATCTCAAGCTTAATTATTTAGTATGCTGGATCTTTAAGTATAGGAACTCAGTTTCATATCACCCTCTAGCTCTCCTGGAGTTTAACACTGTTGGTTTTCAAAGCCCAATGTGATAGGAACTGGTCCTCCCAGCGCTGGTCCCCCTTGCCTAGTGTGTGGTCTGGTTTTACCACTCTTTGGAACTTACAATGTCCCTATTTGCAGCTAGACCCATCCAGGGATTGGATTCCCAGTTATGTCTTTGCCCTTCTTACCTTTTCTGACATGGCCTGCTCTCTACAGTTGCCTATCAAAGGTCCATTCGGCCTGTCTTTAGGTCATTTCAGAGTCTCACAGATGCAGCTATTTTCTTGATGTGGCTGTTGGGGGACTTGAGTTCAGGATTCTCCTATTCCACCATCTTCCCAAAGCTTTCCCAGTATAGTTGCCATTTAAACCATTGTTGCTATTGTTTTTACTATGCTTTGTGGTGGGTGAGTCTGAACCTAGGCTTGTTGATGATATCCCTACTGTAGGTCACCATGTGTAGGGTGGCTTTTTTGTAGTTGCTCTGATTCATTGCCGTCCATGGGAGGAGATGAGTTTGGGAATATTTTCATGTTGTCATCTTGGACTGCCCTGCAGAGATTGTCAGATTTGACTTAAAAAAAGATAACAACTTTATATAGTAAAAAAATTGCCTATGAAATATAAAAAGACAAAAATAAAAAAATAAAAGATGTGGAATACAAACTGAGTTCATAGTAGTCATATTAAAATTCAGGGCAAAAAATATTTTTAAAGGAAGGACATTGCTTAATGATGAAAGTGTCAATTTATCAAGCATAACAATCTTAAATGTGTATGTAAATAATAACAGAGCTGAAAAGACAAACTTATATATATGTGTGTGTGTGTGTGTGTGTGTGTGTGTGTATGTAAATATATATCCTAACAATCCTACAATCCTAAATGTGTATGTAAATAATAACAGGCTGAAAAGACAAACATATATATATATAAATATATATATATATATGTGTGTGTATATATATATGTATATATGTATACATATATACATATATATATATATATAAAGAGTTTTTTTATGTTTTTAAAGAACTAGCTCACACAGTGGCTGGTGAAAACTATAGGTAGGTCAGCAGGCTGTAAACTCAGGCAGAGGTTGCAGTCTTGATTGCAATGGCTCACAAAAGAATTTTCTAGGATGGTAGAATATTTTATATTTTGATTAAAGTAAAATTACATAGGAGAAAATATTCATTAAAGAGCATTAATCTTTTCAGTTAATATATTTTATTGTATGTAAATTATACTCTAGTAAAAGAGTATATTTTTTAAAACACTCTGTAAAATTTAAATAGATGTGTATAAAAAAGTATAACAATCCACCCCAAATCCACTTCCCTGGAGTAAACAGTGGCTAAAAGGCACCTTTCTGTTAAATTCCTTGACACATTTTTTCCTGTTGTTTGCTAGCCTTCTCCATAGGAATTCTGATTCATCTGGATCTTAAAGTTTTTTACTATTCTGTACTAAATCCATTTCTTGTATAGTTTTATATATTCTTCTTGCTTGATCTTATATTTATTACCTCTAAACTGTTAGCAGATTCAGAAACTATCATTGACACAGTCTGTTTCTGAATGTTAAAGAGTCTCTCTTCCTAAAGGTCCCACAGGAATCTTAGTGAACATGTTATCATTCCTCAAATCTGCTCCTTACCTAAGTTCACTTCCTTGTTGAATGACACTATTAATCATTTAACCCATTTGCCACAAACTAGGAAGGCCATCTAGAATATGATGGGCAAAGAACAATGTCCTTCTAGTAAATGTTTCTTTGGCCCAAAAGAAAATGATCTAGTTAATTTTACCTGTAATGAGTTCACATGTCACCCACATAATCTGTGGAGGGGAGGAAAGGAAATAAAGAAAATTACCATATCCTTGAATGGACTTCCATTAGCTCACAGTCCAAGACAGGTTCCCTTGAGCCCCATCATTTATTACCAGTTTGTTAAAAACAGTTTCCTAATTGTTTTCCTGGCTCTAGCGTCCAAATATTAATTCAGACACTTCTCCCCATATTGCCGCTTAGTATTCTTTCTAGAAAAAAAAGACCAATGACTAGAATTGTGTATGAAGCCCTCCATACAGGATTTTTGATAGCTGCTCGTGCTGTTTTTACCTGATATGAATCTTTAAAGTTGATATGCTAGTTTGCTCTCCAGAGTTTGCTTCATTCATTACTTGACCACTCCCTATAAGACATTCTTCACCACATTCCTACACATCAAGAAAAATTCTGATTTTTCAAGTTTGAAACTATTATCTTGTTAACAAAAAATCTCTGACATGTCTACCTCCTCTAGCCCTAATATAATTCATTTTATGCCATCTGTACCCTACCCAGTATTGTTTTATGCTATAGCATCTAGAAGATGTTTTTACCTTCAATGTCTTATGCTTTATCCAACTTCTATCCTGTGCAGGATATCTCAATCTGGGCATGATAGACCAGATAATTCTGTGGGGGAGTCCTCTGTGTATTGTTGGATACTGAGTAGCATCCCTGGCTTCTGCCACTGTGTAGTACTTTCCTCCACCTCAGTCATGGCAATCAAAAATGCTTCCAGCTATTGCCAAGTTCCCCTTATGGAAAAAAAATAAACCTGGCTGAGAACTACTGGCATGACACATATCTAGGCTTGTGATAAAAGCATGTGAAATAAGAATATATATTGCTTTTTAGGGGTGACAAGAATGACAGGAGAGGGTAGAACTTAACATATCATCTCATAATTTGTCTTGAGAATAAAGGGATGCAGTGGGTAGGAAGTGGGCAAAGGCAGAGGCTGCAATGTAGAAGGCTATGGGGTGGAAAAAAGGCTCTAAGTGAAATCCAAGAAGGCACAAAACATGAGCGTGTGTTTTCTTCTGTTCTCTTTACAAAAGAAGCCTAAGCTAGTAGCTATAGAGTTCAACTTTGAACTCTAGCCTTTATCCTCAGTAAGAAGAAGATTATGTAGAATCTCCCACAATGAGCATGATTAGAGCTGGCCTATCTGAAAGTATATACAAAATGTGGCAGAAATGTGCTCCAGTAAGTATTCTCTCATGAAATACAAATAAACAGTGGTCACCTTCATGAACCAGTGATAAATATTTCCCTGAAATTGATTATTGCCCTCCTGGAGACCTGAGAATGAATAAAGAACATTCCATTTCAATGGAATAGAAATGAGGTGGAAATTCCCCTTCACAGTTCTGGATTTGGTCATCAAAATTTGGAAGACATAGGCAGAAACAACTACAGAAGGACTGGTTTTAAATAAGTTTTTTAGGACAGGTCAAATGTATTTTCGTACTGAAATAAAGAACATGTGAGAGTCATAATAAGAATGCAGACTCATAAATAGCAAAGCTAATGCCAACACAGGAGCAGTACAAAAGATCAGCAAAGAGGCATGGCTGAATGTTAAAATAGGTTCTGAACAGACACAGTGAATATAAGAATTTTTTGTTTTGTTTTTTAAAGTCACTGTAACAAATGATAGTAATAGTAACTCTGGCAGTCCGCTAAAAAAGCTGGGTATCTCAAGAAATTATTCTCTCTTCCGTAGCAAAAATAAAATAAAACTGGGATATTTATTTCCCCTTTGAACACAGCAGGGATCACTTAAAGCAAATAAGCTTCACAATGCTCCCATGTGGGAACCACTGTTCCTGTTAAGAACTGACCACTGTCATTATCCACACAAGGCAGTAAATATCCAAACCAAGCCTTACATCAGTCTTCTACCTCTGCCGTCTGCCTTTAGAGTTCTTTTTTTTCTTCCCCATAAAATCTTAAAAGAGGATATTAAACAGAAAGGAAGATCCTCAACTATTTTCTCACCTCACTCTATGCTGACCCCCACTACCAGAAATAATAAAGTAATCCAAGATAGAGGATATAGAGTAGGCTAAGATCTGTAAGAACTTACCAATTGGGCAAGTATTTTTGTTCATCAACCCCACTGTGTCAAGAATTTGTATCAGGTTCTGCAAAAGTAAGAGAAAAAAGCATTCAAAATTTTTTTGAGCTTGAGGACTATTAAAAATAACAGTAGGTCCATGAACCAACTTTATGTTTACAAAGCAGGCTGCAGAGAGCGGAGGCAAAGGAAGTCCGAGAGTCTTCAAGGGGACTCAATCAATGAAGGATTTCAAGAAAAATGTTTAATTGTGAAAAAGTGCATGACATACACTTAAAAGCAGAACAGACCCTTATCAACCTGAAAGAAAATTAGATTTAATAGCACTTGAAATCAGAGGGGTGAATTAAAGGGCGTTAATATGGCTGTACTTTACTGCCTTGGGAAAATGGCTCAATCTCTCTGAGCCTCATTTATAAAAAGCTACAGAGCTAATGCCTTTTTCACAGGCTTGTTGTGAAGTTTAAATGAGATAATGCACCTCGTATGTGCATAAGCAATTTAGTTATTATTACTATTGTTGCAAGGACTTCCAGCACCATCAACTTATAATTACAGGGCAGGAGAACATGTACCAAATTGATCAAAAGCAATTGTCCATCAATACTGGGACTAGAGGTGAATTGGTTTTCTTCCTTCTACTCTTCTGCATTTTCTACACTTTCTATCATGAGCATATATTATTTTACAATCAGTAAAACATCAGCATTTAACACAGATTTTAAATTTAAATTTATTGAATGAATTATTTGTCAGGATAATATATGTTAATCGAACTCCCATAATCAAGTGGCTTTTGAATGTACAAATCCTTGATTATACTGAATATTTAAGTTGTGCCAAATATTGTGCTAAGTCTAATACAGATATGAGGAAAGCACACTCCTGGTCTGCAGGGAGATTATTGGTCTTATGAATGAATGTGTCCTTTCCTCTGTCTTTCTACAAAAGCAGTCCAAATAAATTGCTGCCATGTACATAAACCTGCATGAAAAAGTAGCAGAGGGATCCCTGGGTGGCTCCTCAGTTCAGTGCCTGCCTTTGGCCTAGGGCGTGATCCTGGAGTCGGGGATTGAGTCCCACATCAGGCCCCTGGCATGGAGCCTGCTTCTCCCTCTGCCTGTGTCTCTGCCCCTCCCTCTCTCTCTCTCTCTCTCTCTCTCTCTCTCATAAATAAATAAAATCTTTAAAGAAAAAAAAAGAATGAAAAAGTAACAGAGTCTAACCGTTGAAGGTTCAGGATAGGAAATCAGATGCTTCAGGAACAAGACAGGGATGTCCACTCTAACCACTGCTATTCAACATAGTACTAGAAGTCCTAGCCTTAGCAATCAGGCAACAAAAAGAAATAAAAGGCATTCAACTTGGCAAAGAAGAAGTCAAACTCTCCCTCTTTGCAGATGACATGATACTGTACCTAGAAAACCCAAAAGACTCCACCCCAAGATTGCTAGAACTCATACAGCAATTCAGCAGTGTGGCAGGATACAAAATCAATGCCCAGAAGTCAGTGGCATTTATATACACTAACAATGAAACTGAAGAAAGAGAAATTAAGGAGTCAATCCCATTTACAGTTACACCCAAAAGCATAAGATACCTAGGAATAAACCTAACCAAAGAGGTAAAGGATCCATACCCTAAAAACCACAGAACACTTCTGAAAGAAATTGAGGAAGACACAAAGAGATGGAAAAATATCCCATGCTCATGGATTGGAACAATTAATATTGTGAAAATGTCAATGTTACCCAGGGCAATTTATACATTCAATGCAATCCCTATCAAAATACCATGGACTTTCTTCAGAGAGTTGGAACAACTCATCTTAAGATTTGTGTGGAATCAGAAAAGACCCCGAATAGCATATTTAGAATATATAATATTTACAATACATATATTTAATATTTAGAATATATAAGTAGAATATTTAATAGGGGAATATTAAAAAAGAAAACCATATCTGGGGGCATCACAATGCCAGATTTCAGGTTGTACTACAAAGCTGTGGTCATCAAGACAGTGTGGTACTGGCACAAAAACAGACACATAGATCAATGGAACAGAATAGAGAATCCAGAAGTGGACCCTCAACTTTATGGTCAACTAATATTCAACAAAGCAGGAAAGACTATCCACTGGAAAAAAGTCTCTTCAACAAATGGTGCTGGGAAAATTGGACAGCCACGTGCAGAAGAATGAAACTAGACCACTCTCTTTCACCATACACAAAGATAAACTCAAAATGGATGAAAGATCTAAATGTGAGACAAGAATCCATCAAAATCCTAGAGGAGAACACAGGCAACACCCTTTTTGAACTTGGCCACAGCAACTTCTTGCAAGATACATCCACGAAGGTAAGAGAAACAAAAGCAAAAATGAATTATTGGGTCTTCATCAAGATAAGAAGCTTCTAGGGGGGCACTTGACAGGATGAGCACTGGGTGTTATTCTATATGTTGGCAAATTGAACACCAATAAAAATAAATTTATTATTAAAAAATAATGATAAAAATAATAAATAAAAAAATAAAAAAGATAAGCTTCTGCACAGCAAAAGAAAAAGTCAACAAAACTAAAAGACAACCTACAGAATGGGAGAAGATATTTGCAAATGACCTATCAGATAAAGGGCTAGTATACAAGATCTATAAAGAACTTATTAAACTCAACAGCAAAGAAACAAACAATCCAATCATGAAATGGGCAAAAGACATGAACAGAAATCTCACAGAGGAAGACATAGACATGGCCAACAAGCACATGAGAAAATGCTCCGCATCACTGGCCATCAGGGAAATACAAATCAAAACCACAACGAGATACCACCTCACACCAGTGAGAATGGGGAAAACTAACAAGACTGGAAACCACAAATGTTGCAGAGGATGCGGAGAAAGGGGAACCCTCTTGCACTGTTGTTGGGAATGTGAACTGGTGCAGCCACTCTGGAAAACTGTGTGGAGGTTCCTCAAAGAGTTGAAAATAGACCTGCCCTACGACCCAGCAATTGCGCTGCTGGGGATTTACCCCAAGATACAGATACAGTGAAACGCTGGGACATCTGCACCCCGAAGTTTATAGCAGCAATGTCCACAATAGCCAAACTGTGGAAGGAGCCTCATTGCCTATCAAAAGATGAATGGAGGGCAGCCTGGGTGGCTCAGCGGTTTAGCGCCGCCTTCAGCCCAGGGCCTGATCCTGGAGACTCCGGATCGAGTCCCATGTCAAGCTCCATGCAGGGAGCATCTCTGCCTGTATCTCTGCCTCTCTCTCTCTATGTCTCTCATGAATAAATAAATAAAATCTTAAAAAAAAAGATGAATGGATAAAGAAGATGTCGTCTACGGAATATTACTCAGCCGTTAGAAACGACAAATACCCACCATTTGCTTCGATGTGGATGGACCTGGAAGGTATTATGCTGAGTGAAATAAGTCAATTGGAAAAGGACAAACATTATATGGTCTCATTCATTTGGGGAGTATAAAAATTAGTGAAAGGGAATAAAGGGAAAGGAGAGAAAATAAGTGAAAATATCAGTGAGGGTGACAAAACATGAGACTCCTAACTCTGGGAAATGAACAAGGGGTAGTGGAAGGGGAGGTGGGCGGGGGGTGGGGGTGACTGGGTGGCGGGCACTGGAGAGGGCACTTGGTTGGGTGAGCACTGGTGTTATGCTATATGTTGTCAAATTGAACTCCAATTAAAAAAAAAAACTTAAAAGAAAAGGAAATCAGATGCTGTGAGTTCAAATTCTTATTAATATTCAACAAGTGGTAATTGACTGCCTCCTTCTTGCTGGGCATTTTGTACTTATGAAGAAAATAGCAGTGAACAAAAAGCAAGTGTATAGCCCAAGGTAAGTTTTTTAACCTTTTGCTTTTTTTAATCCACCTGACTAAATGAGGTAACATATACAATCCAGCATAAAGCAAGCACACAGAACCCTTCTGTACTGAATCATTCCTGTTTTCAAAATAATAAAAATACAATTTTTGATTCCCTATCTCCCTCCAGGTACCAACTCCTTTTTCTCCCCATCTATTGGCTACTCTATAGGTATTCAGTGTCTCCAGTTCCTCTCCTTTCCTTCTCTTTTGAATCCCCTCCAAAAAGACAGTGGTCCAGACACTGATTTTGTCAATAGGGTGTCAACTAGCAAATACAATGTCTGTACAAATTAGAAACTGGTGCCCCTCTGGATGCATGAATTATAAATACCTGTATCTTCCATGTGGATGGAGCACAATATGGGGAGTATTTCATAACCACTCAACCAGTCAGATGAGCACCTTTTAACAATGTGTAAGCAGCACATCCATAGTGGCTCTCCTTGTGCTGGCCAGTGGCTTCCAGGTGGTTAAAGCTACTGATTAATTTTCAGTCCTTATTTTACCTGCATTGTCAGCAACACATGCCAGAGTTGACCACTGCCCTCTGTTTGAAGTACTTTCTTTCTTCCCTTGTTAATCCCTTGTCTCCAAATTTGGTTCTCCACCCCCCACTCCCTACTTTAATGAGATATAATTGAAGTAAAACATTACATAAGTTTGGGTCACCGGGGTGGCTCAGTGGTTGAGCATCTGCCTTCAGCTCAGGTAGTGATCCCAGGGTCCTAGGTTCAAGGACCCCCATTGGGCTCCCCACAGGGAGCATGCTTCTCCCTCTGCCTATGTCTCTGCCTCCATCTGTGTCTCTCATGAAGAAATAAAGAAAATTTTTTAAAAATCATATAGGTTTAAAGTACACAAGGTGATGGTTTCATATATGTATATACAATATATATATATATATTGTAAAATGATTCCGTCAAGGTTAACACCTCACATAATTATTATCTTGTGTGTGTGGTGAGTCCATTGAATATCTGTTCTCCTAGCAACTGAGTGTATAGCACAGCATTGCTAACTACAGTCACCCTGCCATATTAGATACCCTGAACTTGTAACTGAAGTTTGTACCCTTTGATTAACATCTTCCTATTTCCTCCAGGTCCTGGCAAGCACCATTCTATTTCTATGAGTAAAATACTTTACAGTCTCACTCATATGTGAAATCTAAAACAAAAAAAAATGTCAAACTTAGAGAAACAGAGAGTAGAAAAGTAATTGCCAGCGGTGAGGAGGTAGGAGAAAAAGGGAGAGATTGGTAAAAGTTGCAACTATGAAATGAGTAAGGTCTAAGAATCTAATGTAAAACATGGTAACTATAGTGGATAGTACTTTATTATATATTCACACATTCTTAACAACAAAAAAAGTCTTTCTCTGACTTATTTCATTAAAATGCCCTCAAAAGCCTATCTATATTGTTGCAAATATCAAGATTTCCTTCTTTATGGCCAAATGGCTTTCCAGGGTTTGTATGTGTGTGTGTGTGTGTATGTGTGTGTATTACACATCTATCTGTATGTGTGTGTATAATTAATAATATATAATTATCTATATATAATTACATTTTCTTTATCCATTCCTCTGTCAATGGACATTTGCATAAAAGTTCCCTTTTCTCCACATCTTTACCCAATGCTTTTTATTTCTTGTCTTTTTGATACTACCCATTCTAACCGATAAGAAATGGTATTTCACTGGGTTTTAATTTGCTGGTCAAATCATCATGACTAGTAATGTTGAGCATCTTCTTGTGTACCTTCTCATTTGTGTGTCTCCTTGGGTTTGCTGCTATTGATGTTTAGTAGTTCTTTCTATATTTTGGATATCAACTCCTTAATATATATGATTTGCAAACATTTTCTCCCATTCTATAGATTTTTTTATTTTACTGATTCTGATTCTTTTGTTGCACAGAATGTTTTAATTTGATGTAGTCCTACTTGTTTAATTTTAGTTTCTTTGCTCGTGCTTTGGTGTCCTATACAAAAACAAAACAAAACAAAAAATGCTGCTGAGACTACTACCAAGGAGCTTTTTCTATATGGTTTTTAGGAATATGCTGTTTATTGTAAATTTTCCATTTTCTTCCTGTTACTGATTTCTACTTTCACATAACAGTGGCCAGAAAAGATACTTGGTAGGATTTCAATCTCTTTAAATTTGCTAAGACTTAGTTTATTACCTAGCATATGCTCTATTCTGAAGAATGTTCCATGTGCACTTGAGAAAAATGTGTATTCTGCTGTTCAATGGAATGTCTCTACATAGCTTAGGTCCATTCAGTCTAAAGTATACTTCAAGTCCAATGTTTCCTTATTGATTTTCTGTCTGGATGACCTATCTATTGTTGAAAGTGGGGTATTAAAATTCCCTATTATTGTATCATCATCAGTTTCTCCCTTCAGATCTATGTGTATTTCCTTAATACATTTAGTTGCTCTGATGTTGGATGCATATATCCTTATTATTATTATATCCTCTTATAAATTAACCCTTTTACCATTTTATCCTGACCTTCCTTGTTTTTTGTTATATTTTTTTGACCTATGGTCTACTGGGTCTGATATAAATATATCCACCCCTTTTTTCTTTTGTTTGCCATTTACATGTAATATCTTTTTCTGTCTCTCTACTTGAGCCTATGTGGATCTCTTTGTAGGTATCATATAGTAGGGTCTTGTTTTTCTATCCATTCAGCCACTCTATGCCTTTTGATTGTAGAATTTAACCTATTTACTTTTAAAGTAATTACTGATGATTAGGACTTACTAACGCTATCTTATTTTTTTCTGGCCTTTTTCTTGTAATTCTCTTGTTCCCTTCGTCCTCTCTTACTGTCTTCCTTTGTGAATCAATGATTTTATGTATAGTTTAGCTTCCTTTTTATCTTTTGTGTATCAACTGTAGGGTTTTGCTTTATGGTTACCATGAGGCTTATAGAAAATATCTTATGATAGTCTAACATTGATAACTTAGTGTCTGTCTCTTAAAAAATTCTTTCACTCTTCCTGATTTTGTTCTTCATGTCACAATTTACTTTTGATATTGTATGTCCATTAACAAATTATTACAGCTATAGGTATATTTTAATGGTTTTGTCCTTTAGCCTTTATATTAATAGTTAAGTTATATTAGTTGAATGGTTAATACACCATCATATTACAGTGTATTTGAATTTGATTATAGTTCCCAGCGTGTTATATGTTTTCATGCTACTAATTAGTATTATTTCAACTTGAAGAACTCCTTTTAGCATTTCTTAAGTCACTCCCTACACACACACACACACACACACACACACACATTTCAACTGCTGTATACAACTGCCTCTCAGGCATCTGAGCTAACAAGCCCAAGACTGAGTTTCCAATCTCTTTCTTAATCATCATGGGGTTTCCATCATTTTAATTATTTAGCCAAAAACCCTAGAGTTACAGAATTCCTTCTTTCTCTCACACCCACACCTATCTCAATAATCATATTCATCAGCACAGTCTTCAAATATTGAAGGAAATAAACATGGTCTCACTAACTCCACTATTCCTCCTTTGTCCAAACCACCACCCTCATTCATTATTCCAATTGTTTCCTAACTGTTAAATCCACTTCTGTTCTGGTCCCATTTCAGTCTAGTTTCCACATAAGTCAGAGTGATCTTATTAAAATTTAATTCAGATTATGTCACCTGTCTAAAACATTCTAATGGGTTTGAATCTAACCCAGAGAAAAAAATCCCAGTACTTGCAATATCACACCGACCCAGTAATTGCAATATCACACCGGCCTCAGCATCCGTCCCCACCATCAGTGCGTGGCTTGCATTGCCTCTCTAATCTCACCTCCAATACTCCCCGCTCCCCAGCACATGCTGTTCCCTACCTTTCTGTCACATTTGCTGATTTATTCTTCCTTGAGCACATCAAGTACACACGTACCTACTGCAGGGATTTTCTACCTACCACTTCTGCCTCCGCAACTGTTGTTTTTTTGTTTTTGTTTTTGTTTTTTCAAAAACCTTCCTTGATGGATGACTGGGTGGCTCCGCAGTTGAGCATGTGCCTTCAGCCCAGGGTGAGATCGTCGGGTCACCGGATCGAGTCCCACATCACACTCGCTGCGGGGAGCCTGCCTCTCCCTCTGCCTGTGCCTCTGCCTCTGTGTGTATGTGTGTCTCTCATGAATAAATAAATAAAATCTTGAAAAACAAAAGCTTCCTTGTTTACTCCCAGTCTTCAGATGTCAGCTTCTCAGTGATGCTTCCATGGCTACCATCTTTAAACCACAACCCTCCATTTTCCTTTCCAGGCTTATTACCCAATAATGTATGTGTGTGTATTTTATATATATATATATATATATATATATATATATATATATATATATATAAATTATTTTTCAAATTGTCCCCTTCCCAAGTAACATAAAACTCATAAGGGCAAAAATCTTTCCTTGTATTAATATCTTTGTCTCTGGAACCTAAAGCAGAGTATGACAATCTGTAGGTGTCCAATAAATATGTATTATATATGTTTATGTTAAATAATTGAAATAACATATAGTAATAATCAACACTGGCAAAGTCTTTTACTTTACTATTTCCAAATGGCAGCACCATAGAAAATTCAAAAAGGGGAGAAGGTAAGTCCAAGGATTCTGGCAGTGACTGAATACCTTAAGTAACATGGCAAAGACAAGCACTGAAAGTAAAGGCTATAGTGATTCACATTTTTGAAATTCACCAACATCATATTTAGGTGACACAAATTAAATTTAGGTGACTGTAGAAAGGATTCCTAAAGGGACAGATTCAGTGATATTAAAACTGTACAGTAATATGCCTGTGGAGACAGGTTGAGGTTCACTTTTGTCATAAATACTTTATTATCCTTTTCTTTCTTCTTAAATACTTACATTTATGTGCAGTCATTTGACCTGTTCTGGCTAATGATATGTGAACTGCACAAATCCACTTGCCCCTATTGTGCTTAGCATTTTTCTTTGTATTTGGTGTTCTATTCACCGTGATTCTTGAATATGTGGGTTGATGTCTTTTGTCTATTTTAGAAATCTCTAAAAAAAAAAACAAAATCTCTTAGCAATTACCTTTACAAATATTGCTTCTGTGCCATGCTGTATCTCATTCTTTTTCTGATACTCTGATCATAAACATATTAAACCACTTGTCTATATCCCAATATTAGGTCCCATATGCTTTGTTGTTTTCTCTCTGTGCTTCAGTTTCTTTTATTGACATACCTTTGAGTTCCATAAACATTTTGTCTTTTCAAGCTGATGTTAAAATTCATATAAAATCTTAAATACTTTAATTATAGAATATTTACTTTTTGTCAGTCTTTTTTTCCCATTTCTTTAACTTTTATGGCAATCATATCTGGATATATGTGTATCTGCTTTATTGATATTTTCCTAAATCACAGGACACATTTTCGTGCCTCTTCACAAGTCTTTTAATTTTTGTATTATGTACTAGACATCATATGTAAAATAACTAGTCTAAAAGTGATCGACTTTAGGGGGCATCTGGGTGGCTCAGCATCTGTCTTTGGATCAGGTCGTGATCCCAGGGTTCTGGGATCAAGTCCCACATCAGGCTCCCTATGGGGAGCCTCCTTCTCCCTCTGCCTATGTCTCTCTCTTTGTGTCTCTCATGAATGAATAAATAAAATCTTAAAAAAAACACACACACACAAAATAAAAGTGATCTACTTTTTTTCCAGGGAAAGTAAACCCTTTTGAGCAGATGATTTGAAAGGCTAATCTTAATAATTATCCTTTTTAAAAATATATTTTATTTATTTATTCATGAGAGAGGCAGAAACACAGGCAGAAGGAGAAGTAGGCTCCTTGCAGGGAGCCCTATGCGGGTCTTGATCCTGGATCCTGGGATCACACCCTGAGCCAAAGGCAGACACTCAACGGCTGAGCCACCCAGACATTCCTCTTAGTAACTATCCTAATCAAAATTGATCTTAGGCAAAGTTGGGTTTATAGAAAAATCCTGAACTCATCCCTTCCATAGACACATCAAATCTACTACAAATGGATTATTTATCTTTTGTTGTAGAGATTTTTTTCAGAGGAAAAGGACCCCATCAAGATGGGTAGAAGAGGCTGGGACATGGTCTCACAAAAATACCATCCCTGATGTAATGACATAATAGGGAGGGATCTCATTAGATAGGGGCTTCCGCCAGAGGACACCCTACATAGCACCCCCCCCCCATCCCTGAGACTGTATCTGGCTTAAAAAACAAAGGAGACTGATGCTGGGGGCTCAAAAATGCTAAAGGAAACTGAGATTCACGTGCAATATTGCTCACTCTGAGACCCAGTGAAAAAGCTATCTGTAAAGGGTCTACTGGCAAGCCACAGGCATATGGGATATTATAGGTGTAGAAATCCTCCTGAGGAATGAAGGATTCAAGCTCCACATTGGGAACCCCTGAACTGGGAATCTATACCAGGAAAATAAACCTCAATAACATCTGGCTTTGAAAATCAGCAGGGTATATGGTGATACAGGAAGACCATGAACTTACCTCCTCCACAGATATACCAAATGTATACATATTTATACAATTTCTCCTGAAGAAAAACTGAGGGCTGACTGACCTACTTCTGCACAAGAGAATACTACTACACAGAGAATAACAAAAGAGAGGAGACCTGGCAACAAAAGGAACCACCCGTCCCCAGTGCTGCAAACTGCAGTGGGAAGGGATACTACTGAGGAACTATAATCAGATTCATCTACTCTGGAGCATAGAAAAAAAGTCATGGCTTAAGAGGCTAATATTTAAAATATCCAGCCCTAGTACGCAAATGATAGGAGAGCTCCTTGAACACTCCTCGGGTCAATGGCTGGTGAGCTTATGGTTTAGGCTATCCTCCACCTTGATAGAGCAGATAAGGGCAGTATTATTCTAGGTGCCTTGTTTGGCCTATCATCTCAGTGAACACCAAGCCTCTAGGCCACACCACCCCTGAAGGCAGTGGGGACCATGCTGTTGTTTCAAAAAGCAACTATACTATAAAGGAACTAGCCTTAGAACCCTGCCACAGGGCAGAGGAGCTACTGAAATTCATTCCAGGTTGGATAAGCTAGGGAGTACCAGAGTTCCCCCTTCACTGTAGCATAAACAGAAACAGGCCCAGGGCCCTAGCCAGCCTACTACCTTTGTGAACCTAGCACCCTTAGTACAGTACAATGGACATCCCTGGTGAGCACTCACTACAGCAGCAGCCATCATGCGAAGTTGACATAGATACAAAATATCTCAGAACACTCCAGCCTCACACGATGTCAGCTTTAGATGGCTTGCTAGGGCATCCCCAGTGTAGAGTGCTCTGGACTACCCAAGCCCATGTTTGCCTTGGCCTCAGTCATTCCACTAGGTGGGTGCTGAGGAGTGCTGAGCACCCTGGGGCACCTCTGCTCATACCTACTGTTCATACCACACACATATCCAGGCAGCCAGCATCTTCACCAAGCACAAACAGTCTCCACTAGAAATGACCATACATAAGACCATTCAAGTTGAGGAGAAATAGAGTTCTGCCTAATTCATTAAAAAAAAAAAAAACACAAAAGCCAAGTGAATAGACAGAGGGATATACTCCATATGACAGAGTAAGACAAAAATCTCAGAAACAGAACTAAATAAAAGGGAGATAAGCAATATGCCTGACAAAGAGCTTCATGGTCATAAAATACTTATCAAACTTGAGAGAAGAGTGGACAACATGAAGCAAACATTTGCATTATGAGGGTCCCCAAAGGAAAGGAGAAGGGGTAGAAAACTTATTTGAATAAATAAGAGCTGAAAGCTTTCCTAAACTGGAAAAGGAAACTTTAGGAAGCACAGAAAGTTCTAAACAAGATGAACCCAAGAGGTCCACACCAAAGACCCATAATAATTAAAATGCCAAAGTGTAAAGATGAAGAGAATTATAAAAGCAGCAAGAGAGAAACAAAAAGTTACATATTAGGGAAACCCCATAACTCTATCAACTATTCTTTCAGCAGAAACTTTACAGACCACAATGGAGTGTCAGGATATATTCAAAATGCTGAAAGAAAAAATCCCTACCACCAAAAATACTCTACCTGGAAAAGTAATCTTTCAGAATAGAAGGAGAGGTTAAGTTTCCCAAAGAAAAAAGTGTTCATCACCACTAAAACACCCTTACCAGAAATGGTAAAGAGACTCCTTAAAATGAAATAGGCCATAATTAGAATAAGACTATAAATAAAAAATGTATTTTATGATGTGTTCAAACTTCAGCAACCACCAAGCTAATATACCCTGCTATATATTTATTCCAGAAAAAAGGATGGGACAATATCTGCAAATCAATCAATGGGATACACCACATTAACAAAATAAAAGATAATATCACATGACTATCTGAATAGATGCAGAAAAAGAATTTGACAGAATCCAACAGCCATTCATGATAAAAACTCTCAATAAAGTGTGTCCAAAGGGAGAATACCTCAACATAATCGAGGCCTTCTATGAAAAATCCACATCATTCTCACTGGTCCAAAACTAAGAGCTTTTCCTTTAAGGCCAGAAACAAGATAAGAATGTCCACTCTCACCACTTTTGTTCAGCACACTATGTGAAGACCTAACCACAACCACAACACTAATACAAGAAAAACAAATAAATTGGCAAGGAAGAAGTAAAACTTTCACTACTTGCAGATGACAGGATACCATACATAGAAAACCATAAAAACTCTCCTGAAAAACTACTTAAAATATCAAGTAATTCAGTAAATTTGCAGAATATAAAACTAACATACAAAAATCTGTTGCATTTATACACTAACAATGAAGTAGCAGAAAGAGGATTAGGTAAACCATTCCATTTTCAATTGCACCAAGAATAAATTAAGAATAAAATACTCAGGAATAAATTTAACCAAGGAGGTGAAAGGTCTGAACTCTGAGATTTTTAAAAAACAGTGGTAGGAGACATTGAAGACAATACAAATGGAAAGCTATTCCATGTTCATGGATTAGAAGAATTAATATTGTTAAAATGTTCATACTACCCAAGGCAATATACAGATTCACTGCAATCCCTATCAAATACTACTTAAAATAAAATAGTATTTTTCACAGAACTAGAACAAACAATCCTTAAGTTTCTGTGGAAACACAAAGAACCCGTAATAGCCAAAACATTCTTGAGAAAGAACAGAGCTGGACATATCACAATCTCAGATTTCAGGATACACTACAAAGCCCTAGTTATCAAAACAGTATGCTACTTGCACAAAAGCATACACATGGATTAATGGAACAGGATAGCCCAGAAATAAACCCACACTTGTATGGTCAATCTATGACAAAAGAGCCAAGAATACACAATGGGTAGAAGACAGACTCTTCAGTAAATGGTTCTGGGGAACCTGGACAGCTAGATGAAAAAGCATGAAACTGCACCACTTTCTTATACTATACACAAAAATAAACTGAAAAGAAAGACCTAAATGTAGTATTTGAAAACAGAGCACTCCTAAAAGAAAGCATAGATGGTAATCTCTAGGACACCATCTTTTGTAACATTTTTATGGATAGTTCTCCTAAGGCAAGGAAAACAAAAGCAGAAATATATTATTGGGACTACATCGCAATTAAAAGCTTTTTCACAGCAAAGGAACCCAACAACAAAACAAAAAGGCAACCTATTGAAGGGGAGAAGATATTTGCAAATGATATATCCAATAAGGGGTTAATAACCAAAATATACAAAGAATGTATCAAACACTTAAGAATTATAAAGTAGGCAGAGGACTTGACTAGACACTTTTCCAAGGAAGACACATATAGGTGGCCAGTAGACACATGAAAAGATGCCCAACATCACTAACAATCAGGGAAATGCAAATCAAGACCACAATGAGATATCACCTCACAAAGTCAGAATGGCTAGTACCAAAAAAGATAAAAAATAAGTGTTGGCAAAGATGTAGAGAAAAAGGAACCCTTGCTCACTGCTAGTGAGAATGTAAATTGATGTAGCCATTGTAGTAAACAGTATAGAGATTACTCAAAAATTGAAAATAGGAATGCCATTCAATGCAGTAATTCCACTTTTGGTATTTACCCAAATAAAAACACTAATTTTAAAAGATATATGCGCCCTTATGTTTATTATAGCATTACTTACAATAGTCGAGATACAGAAGCACCCTAAGTATCCATCAGTAGATGAATGTACAGAGGATGTGGGATGTATGTGTGTGATGGAATATTACTCAGCCACAAAAAAATGAAATCTTATCATTTGAAACACGGATAGACCTAGAGAGTATTATGCTAAGTAAAATAAATCAATTCTAGACATATATGTTTTCACTTTTATATGGAATCTTTAAAAAGAATGAACAAACAAAGCAGAAACAGATCCATAAATACAAAGAACTGGTGGTCGCCAGAGAGCAGAATTGGGTGGGGGAGGTTGGGCAGAGCAGGTGAAGGAGAGTGGGAGGTAAAGGCTTCCTGCTATGGAATAAATAAGTCAAAGGTATGAAATGTACAGCATAAGGAATACAGTCAATTGGAATACAGTCAATCAAGTTGTAATAGTGTTGTATGGTAACAGATGGTAGCGACACTTCTGGTAAGCATAGCATGATATGTAGATTTGCTGAATCTCCATGTTGTACACCAGAAGCAAATGTAACTATGTGTCAACTATGCTTCAATAAAGAAAAAAGAAAGAAATCAGCAGGGCTTAACTCCAGGAGAGCCTAAGTCCTATAGGAAACTGAGATTCTGTTCTTAAAGGTCTTATCTACAATCTCACTTCCTCAGAACCAGCACAGAGGCAGCAGTTTGAAAAGCATTTGGCCCACAGCTTAAGATTTACTGACTAATTGTAGGGCATGTGACCAAGGGTCAGGGATTGGCAGGAAATTTATCAGGGAACAGGCACCAACGGAAGCCATTTTTCTTTGTCCTTCAGCCTAGCTGGCCCAGTGCTGGCAGGCACCAGTTCTAACACTTTTCATCTATGTTGCTAGCAGTGCTTACCTCACCCTAGCATTCCCATCAAATCTGCTTGCCTGGACAAGTGCTAACCCCCCGAACAGCTCTTATCTTGCCACACTTTACAGGCAGCCTCAGATTGGACCAGAAACTCCAAAGGAGATTCTGCTGGAAGAGGAGCAGCTCTTCCTACTATCACGCCTCTAACAGTTACAACTGGCTCTTATTGCCAGCCACTGTGGGTGCTGATATCACCACCAGCATGCCCATAGCAACTGTAGCCAGGCCTCTCAGTCAGCCATAAGGTAATGGGCAGCCCTGTCCCCCACTGTAGTCATAGCAGCTGTAACCAACTTACAATAGGAGGGCACAGGGCACATGCAGCCCAGACAGAGGACAGTCCTGGAACACCTGATTTTCATAACCAGAAGGGATGGCACTTTGGGGCCCCACAGGATGCCTTCTATGTAAAACTACTACCTTTAAGACCAGGAGTCATAGCTGACCTACCTAATATAGAAACAAAGAGACAAATTAAGGAGACTGAAAAAAATATGTTCAAAACAAAAGAATAAGACAATACCTAAGAAAAAGAACAAATCAGAGATAACTAATCGACCTGATAAAGACATTAGGGCAATGATTATAAAGATGCTCACTGAACATGAAAGAAGAGTAGATGAACACAGTGAGAACTTTAAAAAAGAGAGAATAAAAATAACCAATCAGAGCCAAAGAATATAATAACTGACATGAAAAAAAAAAAAACAAACCCTAGATGGAAGACACAGCAGGTTAGAGGATGCAGAAAAACATCAGCAATTTGGAAGATAAAATATTAGAAGTCATCCCATTAGAACAACAAAAAGACATTTTCATGAAGATAGATTAAGGGAACCCTGGGATGACATCAAGCATATTAATGTTCACATTATAAGGGTACCAAAAGGAGAAGAGTAAGAGAGAGAGAAAGAGAAAGGAGCATAGTTGACACAGAAAACATATTAGAAGGAAGAATAGCTGAAAATTTACCTAACCTAGAGAGGAAAATTGGCATCAAGGCCCAGAACACAGAGAGATCACAGAGAGAAAAAGAGATGTAATAATTAAAATGTCAAAAATTAACAATAAAGAGAAAATCT
Source organism: Canis aureus (assembly GCF_053574225.1). Classification (NCBI taxonomy): domain Eukaryota; kingdom Metazoa; phylum Chordata; class Mammalia; order Carnivora; family Canidae; genus Canis; species Canis aureus. The sequence continues at coordinate 8,597,414 of NC_135619.1, read as the reverse complement.
CAAAAGCAGCAAAATAAAACCAAACAGGTTCATGCTAGGAAACACCCATAAGATTAATAGCAAATTTTCCAGCAGAAACTGGCCAGATAGAAGTGGCAGGATATATTTAAGGTGCTGAAAGGAAAAGACCTACAATCAAGAATATTCTATCTGGAGGTTATCATTCAGAATTGAAGGAGAGATAAAAATCTCATCAACACTAAATTAAAGAAATGTTAGAGATTATTTTAAACAGGAAAGAAAAGGATGTAAGAAAAGGAAAACTATGGTAAAAACATTTCACTGGTAAAAGTAAACATATAGTAAAGGTAGTATATCAATCCCTTATAGAACTAGTATGAAGGTTAAAAGACAAAAGTAGTTAAATCAACTATATTTACAACAATTAGTTAAGGGACACAAAATAAAAATATATAAAATATGACATTAAACACATATATACTGGGGAGGAGGAGTAAAAATGTAGAGCTTTTAAAATGTGTTCAAACTTAAGTGACTACTTAAAATACACTGCTATACACAGGGTATAATATATAAACTTTGTGGTTCCACAAACCAAAAACCTATAATAGGTACACAAAAAAATAAAGCTAGTAATCAAATCACAGTGGAAGATAACAAGCAGTAAAGGGAACAGAGAAAAACTACAAAACAACTAGAAAACAATTAACAAAATGGCAGTAAATACATAACAATCAATAATTACTTTAAATATAAATGGACTACATATTCCAATCAAAAGACATGGTATGAATGAATGGATAATAAAATAAGACCCATCAGTATGCTGCCTGCAATGGACTCACTTCAGACCCAAACATACATATAGATGAAAGTGAAGGGATAGAAAAAGATCTTATCTTACTCCTAAAGGAACAGGAAAAAGCCTAAAGTTAGTAGAAGGAAATGGAAAGTTAGTAGAAGCAAATGGAAAAGAAAAGAAAGCTGGAATAGCAATATTCATATCAAACAAAATACATTTTAAAACAAAGACTATAACAAGAAACAAAGAAGGGCATAACATAACAATAAAGGGTCAATCCAACATGAGAATATAGCAATTTTCAGTATCTATGCACCATAGGAGCACTTATATAGACAAGCAAATATTAAGATATTAAGGAAGAAGTTGACAATACAATATGATATCAAGGACTTAAATACCCTATTTGTACCAATAGCTACATCATCCAGGCAGACAATCAATAAAGAAACACTGGTGCTAAATAACACACTAGACTGGATTTACTCAATAGATATACAGAATATTCCATCCTAAAACAGCAGAATACACATTCTTTTCAAGTACACATAGAACATTCTACAGAATAGATCACACTTTAAGCCACAAAATAAAGTCTCAATAAATTCATGTAGATTGAAATCCTATCAAGCATGTTTTCCTACTACAATGGTATGAAACTAGAAATCAATTACAAGTAACTAGAAACACATGGAAGCTAAGCAGCATGCTACCATCAACCAGTGAATCAGTGAAGAAATCAAACAGAAAATCAAAAAGTATCTTGAGACAAATGAAGAGGGTAACATGATGTTCCAAATTATTTGGGACACAGCAAAATCAATTCTAAGAGGGTAGTTTATAGCAATACAAGCTTACCTCAGGAAACAAGAAAAAATCCTAACAATCTTCTCTTACTCCTAAAGGAACAGGAAAAAGAAAGCCTAAAGTTAGTAGAAGGAAGGAAATAATAAAGATCAGAGTACCTTATTAATTAATAAAACAGAGACTGAAAAAACTAGAAGAAATGAATGAAACAAAAAGCTTATTTTTGAAAAGATAAACTTGACAAATGTTTAGGTAGACTAATCAAGAAAAAAAGAGTACTCAAATATCATAAGAAATTACAATTAAAACCAACTCCCAAGAAATACAAAGGATTGTGAGACTATAATTTATATCAAAATATTAGGAAATTCCTAGAAACATGCAATCTTCCAGGATTGAATTAGAAAGAAGTAGGAAATATGAATAGACCTATTACTAGTAATGAAATTAATCAGTAATTAAAAAAAAAAAAAAAACTGCTAACAAAGGTCCAAGACCAATGGCTTCACAGATAAATTCTACCAAATTAAACACTTAAAGAAGTGTTAGTACCTATCCTTATCAACCCATCATAACAAAAATACAAGAGGAAGGAACACTTCAAAATTCATCTTTCCATGACAGCAATATCCTGACACCAAAAACAGACAAAGACAGCATAATAAGAGAATTAAAAGCCAATTTCCCAGATGAACACTAATGCAAAAATCATCAACAAAACTTAGCAAACCTAATTCAACATACATTAAAATGATCAATCATAATAATCATGTGGGATTTATTCCAGGGATGCAAGGATGATTCAATATCTGCAAATCAATCAACATGATACCTCACAATTACAAAATGAAGGATAAAAATCATATGACCATTGCATTAAATGCAGAAAAAGTGTTACAAAATTCAGTCATTCGTGATAAAAACTCCCAAGAAAGTGGGTCTAAAGGGAAACATACCTCAATATAATAAAGGGTATGCATGAAAATCCACCAGTATTAGCACACTTAGCGGTGAAAGGTGAAAGCTTTTCCTCTAATATCAGGAAAAAGACAAGGTTGGCCACTCTCATCATTCTTATTCAACATAGTACTGGAAGTCCTAGCCACAGCAATCACATAAGAACATGCAAGAAAAGGAAATAAAAGTCACCCATATTGGTAAGAAAGAGGTAAAATGATCACTATTTGTAAATGACATGGTACTATACATAGAAAACTCTAAAGATTCTACCAAAAACCTATTCAAATAAATTCAGTAAAATTATAGCATACAAAATCAATATGCAGAAAACTATTGCATTTCATACACTTATAATAAAGTAGCAGAAAGAGAAATTAAGAAAATCTCATTTACAATTATAGCAAAAGTAATTAAAATACCTAGGAATAAATTAAGCCAAACAGGTGAAAGTTCTGTTCTGAAAACTCTAAGACGTTGATAAAGGAAATTTATGATGACACAATAAATGGAAAGAAACACCATGCTTACGGATTGGAAGAATTAATACTGTTAAAATGCTCACACTGCCCAAAGCAATCTATGAATTCAGTATAATCACTATCAAAATAGCACAGCATCATTTACAGAATTATAACAACCCTAAAATTTGTATGGAACACAAAAGATTCCTATATCCAAAGCACTCTTAAGAAAGAGGAACAAAGTTGTGTGTATCCTATCCCAGATTTCAAACTCTACTACAAAGCTATAGGAATCAAAACAGTATAGTTCTACTAGAAAATACACAATAGATCAACAGAACAGGATATAGAACCCAGAAATAAACACACATTTACGTGCTGAATTGCTCTATGACAGGGAGATGAAAATACACAATGAGAAAAAGAGTTTGTTTAATGAATGGTATTAGGAATACCAGACAGCTACATACAGAAGAATGAAACTCAACCACTTTCTCACACTATATACAAAAATAAACTCAAAATGGATTAAATCTAAATGTGAGACCTGAAATCATAAAACTCCTAAACAAAAATACAGGGTAGTAAACTACTGGATATCAGTTTTGTTTTTGTTTTTGTTTTTGTTTTTTAAGATTTATTTATTTATTTATTTATTTATCATAGACAGAGAGAGAGAGAGAGGCAGAGACACAGGAGGAGGGAGAAGCAGGCTCCATGCTGGGAGCCTGATGTGGGACTCGATCGCAGGACTCCAGGATCGCACCCTGGGCCAAAGGCAGGTGCTAAACCACTGAGCCACCCAGGGATCCCCTGGATATCAGTTTTAACAGTATTTTTTTGATCGAGCTCCTCAGGCAAGGGCAATAAAAGCAAAAATATGTAACTGGGACTACATCAAACTAAAAAGATTTGGCACAGTGAGGGAAACCATTAACAAAACAAAAAGGTAACATAGTAAATGAGAGAAGATATTTGCAAATAATATAACCAATAAGGAATTATTATCCAGGGCAGCCCCGGTGGCGCAGCGGTTTAGCGCCGCCTGCAGCCCAGGGCGTGATTCTGGAGACGTTGGATCGAGTCCCACATCAGGCTCTCTGTATGATGCCTGCTTCTCCTTCTGCCTGTGTCTGTGCCTCTCTCTCTCTGTCTCTATGAATAAATAAATAAAATCTTTAAAAAAAAGGAATTATTATCCAAAATATGTAAAGAACTCATACAACTCAATGCACACACACATGCACACAAAATACAATTGCTAAATGGACAGAGGGTCTGAATAGACATGTTTCCAAAGAGCCAATGGACACATGGAAAAAAATGCTCAACATCACTAATTATCAGTGGAATGCAAATCAAAACCATAGTGAAATATCACTTTGCATAATTCAAAATAACTGGTATCAAAAAGACAAGAAATAATAAATGTTGGCGAGGATGTGGAGAAAAGGGAACCCTTGTGCACTCTTCTTGGGAATATAAATTGGTGCAGCCAAGATGGAAAATTATATAGAAGTTCCTCAAAAAAATTAAAAATAGAAATATCATACTCCAACAAATTTTACTGCTGGGTATTCACCTGACGAAAACAAAACATTAATTTAAAAGGAGGTATGCACACCTATGTACACCACAGATTATTAACCAAGATATGGAAGCAATCTAAGCGTTTATTCACGGATAAAGAAGGTATTGAGACTGTATATACAGTGTGTGTGTGTGTGTGTATACACAGAATACACGCACACAAGAATATTTCTCAGCCATAAATAAGAATGAAATCATTCCATTTGCAACCACGGACATACCTGGGAGGGTATTTTGCTAAGTGCAATGTCAGACAGAGAAAGATAAATTCTATATGATTTCACTCATATGTGAAAGCTGAAAAAAACAAAACAAAACGAAATGAACAAACAAAACGGAAAAAGGCTCATAAATTCAGAGAACAAGCTAGCAGTTGCCACAGGGGTTGGGGCTGTAGGGATGGGTAACATAGGTGAAAGGGATCAAGAAATATAAACTTCTAGTTATAAAATAAGTAAGTCATGGGGAAGTTAAGTACAGCATAGGGAAAATAGTTTTTAAAAACTTAATTACATTGTTCAGTGATTGGTATTAACTACTCTTCTCACAGTAAGCATTTTGTAATGTATATAAATGTCAGGTCACTATGTGGTACACTTGAAATTAATATCATATTGTATGCTAACTATATTTCCATTAAAAATGAAATAAAAAGCTGGAGTTTAGCTTTAAATAAAACAATTCTGCTTCTAGTTGCAAGTGTCTCCAGAAGGAGTTTTGTCATCTCTACATTGTTGCAGACCCCTCCCTCTAATGGGACTTTCTTTTAATGTACCATGAATTTGTGGGGGATCTTACTTTCTCTAGTCTAGCCCCCCAATGAACCAATTACCCAATCACTCGAATATCCTGTAGAGAAAGTATCCTAGGAGTTTGAGATCCCTCTACATTTCATTCTTTCACGTCTGCTTGTGACCATCAAAACCTCTGCTGGTTTTGTTTCCCCCAGTTGAATTCTTCACACTATGGTATGCACATCCTCAGTCCATCTCCAGGCATGGTAAATACCCATGGAAGAAAATATCTTGTGAGCTAAAATTACCAAGGCAAGTTTATCCATCTGTAGAATTTCATTTCACTTGTTTTTCTTCTAAAACTCTATGTCCATGAAAATATAAATTTTATCAGTACTCTGATAAAGTGCAGATACTTGCCACTACCTGTTACATCATAACCAGTATTAAAAGAAAATTCTGTATTTAGGCTTTTAATTGGTTTAACCTAGGACTTTATTACTGTTAAGCTTTATAACCATTGTTCACACTTTGAAATATTATGTTATTCAAAACTTTAAAAAATATTGCCAGTTCTGTCTCATCTAATACTTTGATTAACGTATCATCTATATATTTGATCAATAGATTAACTAGGAATAAGTTACTCTAAGATAAATACAAATCTTTCTAGTAAAATATTAGAAAACTTTCCTTGAATTGATAACTCCATCAATTAACATTCCTTAAGCAATTAATTAACCAGATGTTAGATTATTCTTCATTAATGTTCTAGCCATTTCTTCACCAACAAAATAAATTGTCAATGGAAGTTAAAGAAGGAAAGATACCCTAGAATAATTGTGGAAGGTTTGCTTAATTTTCCTAGAATAGGGATCCATGGGTGGCTCAGCAATTGAACATCTGTCTTTGCCTCAGGGCATGATCCTGGTGTTCCAGGATCAAGTCCTGCATCTAGCTCCCTGTGAGGAGCCTGCTTCTCCCTCTGCCTGTGTCTCTGCCTCTCTCTCTCTCTCTGTCTCTCATGAATAAATAATAAAATCTTTAAAAAAAATTTTTCCTAGAATAATGTAGTAAGTCAGTTGTTTTGAAGTTGACAATTTATGAGTTAAATTTATAACTATTAATAGTTGTGATAGTAGCCTAGAAGTGATAATATATCATTCAGTATATTTATAATCATTGCAAGCTGAATAGATAAGGTTCCATCTTAAATTTAAAAGTATAAGTCACTGAAGAAAAAAGTTTCAGATCAAACTATAATAGAAATTCTAAAAAAAAATAAAGAAGCTCTGGAAATAGTTATTTGTGAGAAAATGATAAGAAAATAAGGAGTTTTCATTTGTACAAATTTACTTCCTTTAGTTCCAATAAATTATGTATTTTTAAAAATTTTTTATTTATTTCAAAATAAACACATTTTTACTGTACTTTTGCCCTATGTATGCAAGGATTTCAGTACTAATTTTATATTAAGATCACTACGGTGCTTTTGTCTTCATGTCTATGTAGGTCCTCAGCATTAGTATTTTTTAAAGCACTAATATCAGTCCTCTGGAAAAGGAGCCTAGACACTATAACTGTTTAAAAAAATATTATTTTTAGGATAGTTTTAGTTTTACAATAAAATGAAGAAGAAGATACAGAGATTTCCCATAGTTCCACAGCCCCCATATATTCATATGCTTGCTTATTATCAAGATCACTCACCAACACATGGTTTTGGTGACCAGAGGGGATTGCTCTACAGTAGCACAGGACCTCTTCTACAAGACCACTACTTTTAAGACTAGAATACATAACTGACCTACTTAATACATAGACACAAACACAATGAGTTAAATAAAACCAGGAGACAGAGGAATGTGTCCCAAATAAAAGAACAAAACAAAATTGCAGAAAGAAAAAAGAGCTAAATAAAATAGAAATAAGCAGCATGCCTGATAGAGTTCAAAACAGTGGTCTTAAAAATACTCACTGGACTTAAGAGTAGATAAACCAGTGAGAACTTCAAACAAAGAGAAAATATAAAAACATAATCAGAGCAGAAAAATACAACTGAAATGAAATACACATTAGAGGGCATTAATAGCAAATTAAGAGTTGCAGAAGAATGGATCAGCAAACAAGAAGGGTGATGGAAAGCAACCAAGCCTAACAGCAAAAAAAGAAAAAAACAACAAAAAATGAGAATAGGTTAAGGAAACTCTGTGATATCATCAAATATAATAACATTTGCATTATAGGGATTCCAGAAGGAGAAAACAGAAGGGAGCAGATAATTTATTTGAATAAATAATAGATGAAAAATAAACACAGACATCCAGGTCCTCAAAGCATGGAGAGTACCAAAAAAAGAGAAACACAAGGAGGTCCAAACCAAGACACATAATTAAATTGGCAAAAATTAAAGATAAGGAGAATCTTGAAAGCAATAAGAGAAAAGCAAACAGTTATACATAAAGAAAACTCCATTAGGTTATTAGCTAATTTTTCAGCAGAAACTTTGCAGGCCAGAAGGACACAAAATTGACTTTAAAACAAAGGCAGTAACAAGAGACAAAGAAGGGTATTATTTCATGATAAAAGGGTCACTCCAACCAAACGATATAATAATTTTAAGTATCAAAGCATTCACCTAGGAGCACCTAACTATTGAAAGCAAATATTAACAGGTATGAAGGAAGAAGCTGCCAATGATATTAGGGGACTTTGACACCTCACTGACCCTAATGGATAGATTATCTAGACAGAAAATCAATAAGGAAGCAGTGGTTTTGAACAACACAGATCAAATGGACTTTTATATGTATATATAAACCACTGGGCCATCGGGGCTGCCCAAGTCACATCATTCTTAATAGTAATTATATATATATATATATATATATATATATATATATATAATTTTTATACATATAATATATAATAGTAATATATATAATATATAATATATAAAAGTATATATAAGTATATATATGTGTGTGTGTATATATATATATATATAAAACATTCCATCCAAAGCCATCAGAATACACATTCAAGTGCATATGGAATATTCTCCAGGATAGATCATATGTTAGGCCACAAAAGAAGTGTCAATAAATTTAAAAAGGCTGAAATTATACCTAGCATCTTTCCCAATCACTGTGGTATAGAATTACAAGGAAAAAAAAAACTGGAAAAAAACCACAAACACATGGACGCTAAAAAGTATGCTACTGAACAACCAGTGGGTCAATGAACAAGTCAAAGAGGAAATAAAAAAATACATGGAGGTGAATGAAAATGAAAACATAATGGTCCAAAATCTTTGGGAAGCAGTAAAAGCAGTTTGAAGAGGGAAGTATAGAGTGATGTAGGCCTATCTCAAGAATGAAGAAAAATCCCAAACAGTCTAAATTTATACCTAAAGAACTAGAAAAAGAAGAAACAAAGACCAAAGTTGGTAGAAGGAAGAAAATAATAAATATTACAGCAGAGACTAAAAATTAGAAAAGAAAAATGAAACAAAAAACTGGTTATTTGAAAACATAAATAAAACTGATAAACCTTTTAGCTAGGGTCATCAAGAAAAAAAGAGTACTTTAAGAAATCAGAAATTAAAGAGGAAAAGTAACTGATACCACAGAAATAAAAGGATTAAAAGTGACTACTGTGAAAAATTATATGCCAACAAACTAGACAACCTAGAATAAGTGGATGAGTTCCTAGAAACACAATTGTACAAAACTGAATCGGGAAGAAATAGAAAATTGAATTAATCTTTATTAGTAGTGAAATTGAATTGGTAATAAAAAAAAAAAACTCCTGACAAACAAAAGTCCAGGACCAGAGGACTTCACAGGTGAAGTCTACCAAACATTTTCAAAAGAGTTGATACCTATTCTTCTCAAACTATTCCAAACAATAGAAGGGGAAGGAAAACTTCCTAATTCATTCTATAAAGCGTTAACCTGATAAAAAAAAATAGGAAAGAAAATTAAAGGTCAATATCCTTGATAAACATTGATGCAAAAATTCTCAACAAAATATTAGCAAACTGAATTCAGCAATACATTAAAAGAATTATTTACCATGAGCAAGTTGAATTTATTCCAGGGATGCAAGCATGGTCCGATATTTGCAAATTAATCAATGTGCATATCACTTTAACAAGAGGAAAGATAAAAATCATATGATTATCTCAATAGGTACAGAAAAAGCATTTGATAAAATACAATATTAATAATAATAACTCAACAAAGTGGGTTTGTAGGAAACATATTTCAACATAACAAAGGCTATATGTGATGAAGTCACATCATTCTTTTTTTTTTAGATTTTTTTTAATATTTTATTTATTTATTCATGAGAGACACAGAAAGAGAGAGAGAGGCATAGACACAGGCAGAGGGAGAAGCAGGCTCCATGCAGGGAGCCTGATGTGGGACTCCATCCCGGGACTCCAGGATCACACCCTGGGCTGAAGGCGGCACTAAACCACTGGACCACCAGGGCTGCCCAAGTCACATCATTCTTAATGGTAAAAAATTAAAATGTTTTCCTCTAAGATCAGAACAAGACAAGGATGTCCACTTTCACTTCTTTGACATAGTACTGGAGATTCTAGGCACAGTAATCACACAAGGAAAAAAATAAAAAGCATCCAAATTGGTATGGAAGAAGTAAAACCATCACTATTTGCAGTTGACATAATACTACATATAGAAAATCTTAAATACTCCACCAAAAACCCTTTATAATAAATGAATTCAGTAAAGTCTCAAGATGCAAAGTTAATATACAGAAATCTGTTGCATTTCTATATACTAATAATGAAGTAGCAGAAAAGGAAAATAAGAAAGCAATCCATTTACACTTGCAGAAAAAAAAATACTAGGAATAATTTTAACCAAGGACGTGAAAGACCTACAGTCTGAAAATTATAAGATTTTGAATAAAAAAATTGAAGATAACACAAACAAATGAAAGGATGTATCATGTTCATGGATTGGAAAAATTAATCTTCTTAAAATATCCATTCTATCCAAAGCAACCTACATATCCAATGCAATCCTGATCAAAATACCAATAGCATTTTTTACAGAACTAGATAAAATAGGGATCCCTGGGTGGCTCAGCGGTTTAGTGCCTGCCTTTGGCCCAGAGCATAATCCTGGAGTCCCGGAATCGAGTCCTGCATCGGGCTCCCGGCATGGAGCCTGCTTCTCCCTCTGCCTTTGTCTCTGCCTCTCTCTCTCTCTCTCTCTCTCTATGTCTATCATGAATAAATAAATAAAATCTTTTTTAAAAAAAAGAACTAGATAAAATAATCTTAAAGTTTCTATGGAAACACAAAGATCCCCAATAGCCAAAGCAATCTCAAGAAAGAAGAACAGCTGGATCTACCACACTCTCAGACTTCAAGATATATTACAAAGCTAAAGTAATCAAGACAGTATGGTCCTGGCACAAAAACAGACATATAAATCTGTGAAACAGTATAGAGAACCATGAAAAACCCACACCTATATGTGGTCAATTAATCTACAATAGAGGAGGAAAGAATTACAATGGGGAAAAGACAGTCTCTTCAATAAATGGTGTTGGGAAACTGGAGAGCCAACATACAAAAGAATGTAACTGGACCACTTTCTTACATCATATATGAAAAGGAACTCAACGTAGATTGAAGACTCTAATATGAGACCTGAAACCATAAAATTCCTAAAAGAAAAGTGACAGTAATCTCTTGGATATCAGCATTAGCAACATATGTATGGATATATCTTCTTAGGTAAGGGAAACAACTTATACCTGCAAAATGGCTAGTAGCAAATAGGCAAGAAATAACAAATGTTTCTAAGGATGTGGAAAAAAGGGAACCCTCATGCACTGTTAATGGAAATGTAAATTAGTACAGCCACTATGGTAAACAGTATAGGGATTCCTCTAAAAATGAATAATTGAAATGTCACACAATCCAGTAATTCCACTTCTGGGCGTTTACCTGAAGAAACAAAAACACTAATTTGCACAGATACATGCACCCCTATGTTCACTGCAGCATTATTTCCAATAGTCAAGGCATAGAGGCAACTTAAATGTCCACTAATAGATGAATGGATGAAACCTAAAAAGAATGAAATCTAACTATTTGTAACAACATGAATTGACATAGAGGGTATTATGCTACGTGAAATAAATCAGATGGAAAAAGACAAATTGATTTCATCTATATGTGGAATCTGAAAAAATAAACAGAAACAGACATATATTCAGAAAGCAAACTGATGGTTATCAGAGGGAAGAGGGTTAGGGGAATGGGCAAAATAAGTAAAAGTGATTAAGAGGTACAAATTTCCAGTTATAAAATATATAAGGAATAGAGATAATGTACAACATAGAGAATATAGTCAATAATAGTATAATAATGTATGTTAACAGATAGTGACTATAATCGGTGTGCATTGAATGTATAGAATTTTCAAACCACTATGTTATACACCTGAAACTAATATAATTCTGTATGTTACTGATAACTGAATATATATTAGAACACTATAAGCCAACACCTAGAGGAGACTAGAAAAGGCAAAGCAAGGTATGTAAAGTCTGTGTGTGTGTGTTGGGTAGTGAGAAAAGAAGTAAAATAGGTTGGCTTCTGGAACCTAATTGGAAAGGGACCAGAGCAGAATTTCAGTACCGTGAGTTGAACCATACTGCCATGTGATGGTATAGGTGGTAAATTTGGTGGTACCCTGGTTCAGGATTTCTGACATGTGGTTTTCTTATATGAATGGGTCCCTATAGGAACATTCTGTGACTCAGAGAAAGTCTAAAAATTATAGATCAGTTTAATAAGAGCCTAGAAGTCATCACTTGAATTAGAATCACCGATCAGACAAACAAGAAGCATGGCTCCATATCAAAGATTAAGGAACATTAGACTAAAACTCCCTATCACTTCCTGTCTCTGCCTAAATTACACCAGTTTACACCAACAAGGGACACTAATGTAGATCATAGACTATGCAATTAAAAGATCCAATTATGTTAGAACTGAACTGGGCAGAGTGGTGATAGTAGGTAGATAGAATGAACCAGGTGAACAAGTCAGGGACTAGTGACACAGAGAGGACACTTCTGAAATGAACTGCCAAGAGGCTGGGTGGGTGGAAGAAAGCTTTAGTGTTGCCTCAAAGCTGGGAGGTAAAGAAGAAAGGAGGGTCTGTGGTCATACTCTAGTTGCTCTAGGACCAAGAAGTGCTTATGAGCAACACACCAGGTCCAATATCACCTTGTTTTGACATCTTGAGCAGATCACTTATCATCTTATCATGCCACTAATCATGAAATGAATGCAAAAGGAAGTTAGTAACTGAACTAATTAATAAGTCAAAGATCAATAAAGATAAGAGCCACCCTTTGCAAACTGGAGACTGATAACTTAAGAGTGTAGAAAAAGCAGATGCTGACATCTTTCAGAACATAGACTTCACTCTTAGAATTGTGATTCCCTGGGAGCCCCTAAACTGTTGCTAGAAATATTCAAATCCAGAGATGGCTGGGTGGCTGAGTGTGTTAAGTATTCCACTCCTGGTTTTGGCTCAGGTCATGATCTCAGGGTCATGACATCAAGCCCCAGGTTGGGCTCCATGCTTAATGGAGTCTGCTTGTCCCTCTCCTTCCTCCTCTACATCCTTTGCGCCTCTGCCTGGGTGTGCTCTCTATCTCTAAAATAAATAAATAAAATTTTAAAAAATATTCAAATCCAGATACATTCTAGGCATTTTCAAATGATGAGGTAATATACTTGCATATATTTATGCTCACTACTCTTTTTATTGTCATTAGCTATTTTCTCAGTAATTGCAAACACTAAAATATACGTAACTACTATCAGATATTGGTCTGAAAAAATGTTTGATGTTAGAAAATATTCCCCACAGTCACGTAGGCTGAGAACTATTGTTTTAAAAGAAAAAAACACAGGCCATATCACCCCAAAGAGAAAGCAACTAGAATTGGACAGTGGAGAAGTGGTGAAGGCGGTGTGGTAAAGTGGAGAGAACTCAGGTCCTGTCATCGTTCAGATCCTCTGCATGTTTCCTAGCTCTGGGATCTTGGGCAAATTATGTATCTTTCTATGACTAATTTCATCAATAAGTTACAATATTTTCCAAATTTAGAGTGTTGTTGCAAGGATTAATGACAATGTATGTGAAGAATCTGGAACATAACAGCTACTCAATAAATTGTAACCATTTATAGCTACTTTGAAAGAGAAGGTAATTAATTCTGAGAAACAAATGAGATTCAAAATAAAGGACATTAAAGAATGTGGAAAATTTGATCAGAGGATCGTAAATCCAGAGTCAAAGCATAGACAGATAACTTTATTCCAGGATCTGCAGCTAAGGAGGTGAACATAAATTACATGTAACCTGTGGACTCCAGATGCTTCCTCAGTAAAATAAAGCAGCTGGGCTCAGTTTTAAATCCTACAATTTTCGTTAAATTACTTTTAGGGAGAATAAGAATGTCAATCCCAGATACAAGAGTCGGTTGAGCTATTGAAAAAGTACCGCATACTCTTGGCAGCTTTTTTATCTCTGCTCCTCCCCACCCCACCCCAGGGCCTCAAATCATGGTAGAAGTGAGGATCAAGCCTGCAGCAAACCTGGTGGCAACCACATAAAGCTCAGAGTTCTAAGTGACATATGTGGATTCAGAATGAATTTCCTAGCATTATTGGTGAATTAATTTCCCATGCTATAATAAAACCCAATGAAGATTACTAAATAATATGCATCTTAAAGATTATGTTGTATCCTCAATACTATGAAATCACCCAGTCACAACTCCCACTGACTCCCACAAGTGTCTGCTTGCTTACTTCACTTCCCTTCCATGTCCTCTTCTCTTTCCACACCTGCTCCTTGCTACTTCACAGTATATGTTATTCTTGCTTACCTATAGCTATAAAAATAATGCTATACAATTGTACCATGACAATAATATTGGGAAAATATACCATGATTTGTGTAAGCTCCTACTTATTGACTTATATCAGGTCCTAGTTTTATTTCTATGAATAATATTCCCTGGGAAAAAAATGTAAATTTACATATATGTTTATGTATTCATGCTTTTATTTCTAAGGCATAGAGTCTCGTATAGTATTTCTAGTTGGAATTTACGTTTTTAATTTTAATTACCACTGCCCAATTGATTTCCACAAGAGCCCGCAATAATGCATATTTCCACCACTAAAACCTAAAAGAGTTTTTTCCATGATCTCTGCCAGTGAGTGTTATCATTCATTTTGTAATTTTTGCCAATATGATGAGCATAAAGTAAGTTTTCAATGTTACTTGGCTGTGATTTTTCGGAAAATTTGGGAGGGGAACTCAACTTATTTTCATATACATATTTGTGATTTGAATTTGCTCTTCTCCGAAATGCCTGTTTATAACTTGCCCTTATTTTCCTTTTAGGTGTTTCCTTTATTGTCAATTTTAAGAGTTTTTTTCCTACATAATATTCAACATAAACTATGTATATTGCTATGTACTTTGAAAGTATTTTCCCAAAATGTTTACTGATTTGGCTTTTTGCCACAGGGAAAAATATTCTAATTTTATATAGTTAAATATGACTGTATCTCTCTTAAAGATGCAGTTTGCTTTTTATTTTATAAGTTTTACCCCCAATTCCCTAAATTTTTTGAAATATTATAATCTTGATTTTTTGATGTTTAAATTATAATGTTAAAATTGCTTTGAATACAGTGTGAAATAGGGAATCAAAGGTATTTCTTTTTAGATGGTTAACCATTTGAGCCAGAACCGTTTATACATTGAATCATTATCTTCCTACCAAACTGTCCAGCTTTCTAATATATTAAATTTGCCTGATTCCTGAAAGGCTAAGCTAATACTATACTGTTTTTTAATATATATATATTTTAAATATATTTATATATATATATATTTAAAAAATTAATATAAATAAATATATATATTTAGATATATATATATATTTAAAGATTTTATTTATTTATTCATGAGAGACACAGAGACACAGGCAGAGACACAGGCAGAGAGAGAAGCAGGTTCCATGCAGGAAGCCTGATATGGGACTCCATCCTGGGACTCCGGGATCATGCCCTGAGCCAAAGGCAGATGCTCAACTGCTGAGCCACCCAAGCATCCCTGTCTTTTACTATATTGACCAGAGGCAATTGGTTGTATTCAGTTCTCTGCTCTCTTGCCATGTGACCCCATAGTGCACAGAAGTGGGTAGAGCACATTTCCCACATACCACTGATGTTGAGCCTGGCCATGTGACTTGTTTTGGTTAACAGAAGATGGACAGAAGTGAAAGTGTGCTAGTTTCAAGCCAAAGTCCTTTATTCTTCTGTGAATCACCATGGGAAGAACATGTCCAACATGCTCTAAACATGCAAACACATGTGGAGCAGACCTGAAACCAACCTAAAACCTAGATTCCAGACTAGCCAACACAAAGCATGAACTAAAGCCTTCCCAGACAACCCACAAATATATAAGTAGAAATGCTTGTTGTTGTAAGGCACTGACTGCTAGGCTGTTACGTAGCATCACAGCAACAAAATATGATTGGTACAGTATAACTATAGTATGACTTAATACCTAGCAAGGGAATCCATACCTATTCATTTTTATGTATGCTCAGCTATACTCAGAAGTATATTCTTTCATAGAAACATTCATATAAACATTCATATTAAACTTTATCACATATAATCCAAAGGTTATAAGGGAAAAAGCCATAAATGTTCGTTGCTATTTATAATTACATCTCGGGATCCCTGGGTGGCGCAGCGGTTTGGCGCCTGCCTTTGGCTCAGGGCGTGATCCTGGAGACCCGGGATCGAATCCCACATCGGGCTCCTGGTGCATGGAGCCTGCTTCTCCCTCTGCCTGTGTCTCTGCCTCTCTCTCTCTCTCTCTGTGACTATCATAAATAAATAAAAATTAAAAAAAAAATTTATAATTACATCTCATGTCTTTTCATTTTATTCACATATTTTTTCTTTCATGTTCTGTAATACAACTTTATAGTTTTCTTGGAGTCCTTTATCACATAGTTTGTCTCTATTAGAAATGAACTATTTCCCCAACTCTACTTCTAGCTTGTTAACGTCAGTGAAGATGAAGCTAATAATTTCTGCATATTAACCTTATTTCCAGCTACCTTATCAAATTCCCATATTAAACCTACTAGTTTTCTTTACTGGAGTATTGGATTTTTAAAGTATCCAGTCATATCAGTAGGATAAAACATAATTGTATCCCTTTTTGTTATAGTAGCTATTTAAATTTACTTTCACTATAGTCTTATTGTGGTCAATGTAATGCAAAATCTTGGTGAATGACATTATAGAAGGCAGTATAATACCTACTTGGATGAGGAGCAAAAAATAGAAATAGCAATGTACATACACTGTTAGAGTTGAATGTAACAGGATTTAGCAATGCTAACTCTATATCATTATAGACTACAAAAAGAAAAGAAACTTTTAAAAAGAAAGATCTTTCATAGTTCATCACTAAGTGCTCAACCAGGGAAGTCATCTTACAAAATATCCATGTGAATCAAGCTGCTTTGTTCCTCTAGTACTTAGATTTTAATCCTGATAATACTTTCATTAGAAGCAACCCTGTTCTTTAGGGCAGGAAAAAGAAAATCAAGATAGGCCTGGAAAATGTTGTTGCTAGAAAACAAGGATGCTTTTAAAATGCTTGAGGTAGTGCCGAAGACGCAAAGGAGAGTCTAAAGGGCTTTCAGGGGCCAATTAGAGTAATATCAGCATCAAAAGGAAAATAAAAATTCTAGTTGGCTGGAACAGGCTGTATTTGGAAAAAGCCACCCTTCTGTAATGACACTGAAAAAGTAAATCAGAAAAGTAAATGTAAACATAATTGATGAATTTATATAGTTTTAATGAAAGAAGAGTGATTTGTGCAGTCTTCTGTTTAAGTATATATTTGTTTATAGACAATACATATATATTTTCTCTACCTATGTACAGTGGATAGCAAAAACTGGAAATAGATTAAATATCAGAGAATTTGACCAAAACAACAGCATTATGTATACAGGCATACCTCAAAGACATTGTGGGTTTGGTTCTAAACAAATAAATGAATAAAATGAATCAAATAACTTTTTGTCTTGGTTTCCCAGTACATATAAAAGTTATGTGTATACTATACTATTAAATGAGCAACAGCATGACATCTTTTAAAAAAGTATATACCTTCATTAAAGAATATTTTACTATTAAAAAATACTAGGCATTATCTGAGTTTTCAGTGAATGGTAATCTATTTGCTAGTAGAGGACCTAGCTTCAATCTTGATGGCTGCTGACTGATCAGGGTGGTGGTTGCTGAAGGATGGGGTGGCTGTGGCAAGTTCCTAAAATAAGACAACAATGAAGTTTGCCACCTTCATTCATTACCTTAGTTAAATCTTCTGGATAAATTGCTGCAGCTTCTATATCCATACTTGCTGCTTCATCTTGCACTTTTATGCTGTAGAGACGACTTTTTTCCTTCAACCTCATGAACCTACTTCTGCTAGCTTCAGACTTTTCTTCTGTAGCTTCCTCCCCTCTCTCAGCCTTCATAGAACTGAGGAGAATTGGGGCCTTGCTCTGGAATACGCTTTGGCTTATGGAAATGCTGTGGTTGGCTTGATATTCTATTCAGACATGAACACTTTCTCCATATCAGCAATAAGCGTGGGTTGTTTTTTTTATTTATGTATTCAGGGGAGTAGCACTTTAAATTTCCTTTAAGAACCTTTCCCTTGGTTCTTACACAACTTGGTTAACTGTTCAGCACAAGAGGCCTAGCTTTTAGCTTATCTCAGCTTTTGACATGCCTTCCTCACTAAACTTAATCACTTCTAACTTTTGATTTTTTTTAAGATTTTATTTATTTATTAATGAAAGATACAGAGAGAGAAGCAGGCTCCATGCAGGGAGCCCGATGTGGGACTCGATCCCAGGACTTCAGGATTATGCTGTCAGCCGAAGGCAGGCGCTAAACCGCCGAGCCACCCAGGGATCCCCCCTAACTTTTGATTTAAAATGAGATGTGTGAGGGACCCCTAGGTGGCTCAGTGGTTGAGCGTCTGCCTTCAGCTCAGGGCATGATCCCCGGATCATGGGATCAAGTCTCACATTGGGCTCCCCTCAGGGAGCTGTTGGGAAAATGGTACTGATAGACTTGCTTAACACAGGGTTACCACAAACTCTCAATCTGTAAAAAAAAGAAAAAGAAAAAGAAAAAGAAAAAGAAAAAGAAAAGAAAAGAAAAGAAAAGAAAAGAAAAGAAAAGAAAAGAAAAAAGAAAGAAAAGAAAAGGAAAGGAAAGGAAAGGAAAAAGGAAAAAAAAAAAAGCATGTCACATTCTTTGGTAGGAAGACCTAATATCATAAAAGTATCATTTTTTCCCACTTTAATCTGTAAATGTATTGTGACCCCAATAACAACAGAGGTGGTTTTCCTTTTGTTGAATGGGGCAATCTAATTCTAAAGTTCATAAGGAAACTTCCTTCAAAAAGTGAAGAAGAGGGATCCCTGGGTGGCGCAGCGGTTTGGCGCCTGCCTTTGGCCCAGGGCGCGATCCTGGAGAACCCGGATCGAATCCCACGTCGGGCTCCCCGTGCATGGAGCCTGCTTCTCCCTCTGCCTGTGTCTCTGCCTCTCTCTCTCTCACTGTGTGCCTATCATAAATAAATAAAAATTAAAAAAAAAATAAAAAAAAAAGTGAAGAAGAATTTCAGAAGTATATTTCTAGGATACACCCAAACAAACAATAAGTTTAAAAGCTTAGAAAGTGCCAGAAAAATATGCAAATCATAGAGTCTTCATCATGAATGGATAAAGATAGAATTTCAAATTAGTGGAGGAAATTATTCATGAATGGAATTGGAGGGCAGGGAAAAAATATTTGGAAAAATTTAAAAATTGATCCCAAATGCACCATTTATGTTTAAATACATGTAGAAAAGTTTTTAGGATTAAAACAAATCATACAATCATTAGTAATCTTATAAATACCCTTTCTCATGTTAAAGAAATCCTTTCTTTGCCTCGTTTTCTGGGACTTTTATTTGTTCACTTTTTGTTTTTTAATAGATTCTGAATAATTTTCAGAGTTGTTTTTTCTTTGCTTGAGATTAAGCAAGTGGACTTTTTCAGTTTAATGTATACTAATATGGTGAATGGTATTTCTAGATTTTATCTAAACCATTCTTTCACTTCTGGGATAAATAAAACTTGATCATGGTTTACTAACGCTTTAATATATTTTGTTATTTGGTTTGTAATATTTTCCTTGGAGATGTTATATCTATGATAATGAGTGGCATTTGTCTGATTTTTGTTTTTCATAGTTAGTTTGGCTTAGGTTCGAAGTCATACTGACCTAATATAATAAGTAACAAACGATTTCCCTTTTCAATTCTCTGGGAGAGTTTGTATAAAATAAGAATCCTCTGTCCACTATTTGGTGGCATTTGTATAACTATAAGGATTTTTATTTGTTCTTTATGGGAAATTTTTAACTTCTAGATTCTATTTCTTTAATAACATTGGGACTATTCTGGCTTTCTACATTATCTTTAGTAAATTTTGGAAAACTATATTTTTCTATGTAATTGTCAATTTCATCCAGCTCTGTACTCTTCCATAACTGCTGTGAAACAAGCCACCCCCAAACCTAGTGGATTAAAACAACACAATAATTTATTGTGCTCACTAATCTCCAATTTGGGTAGAGTTTAGTTGGATGGCTTGTCCACATGGCATTATCTGGGGAGGCTAACTGAAGCTAAATAATTCACTTCCAAGATGGCTCACTCACATGGCTGGTAAGCTCTCTGCTGGGGCCTGAGCTAAGGCTGTTGGACTGATGCCTCCATTATTCTTCATGTGGGTATCTTACAGAATCGCTTGGATTCAGTACAGCAAGATGGATTGGTTCCAGGCATGACTGTTCCAAGAGACAGGAAACGGAAGCTGCCAGTCTCCTAAAGTCTGAGTCTGAGAAATGGAGAACACCATCATTCTCCATATGCAGTTGGTCAAATCATCAGAGAGCCTATCCAGAATTAATGACAACAGACATCAATCTTTTGATAGGAATGTCAATAGATCTTTATTCCATCAAAATTTATTCACATAAAATTATTCTTATAGTATTATTATCCTTTAAGTATCCTGTCTGCAATAACATCTCACATCCATTTTTCTTAGTGTTTATTTCTTCTCCCTACCACCTTTTTCCATTCTTTCCAGTTAATTTTTATCTTCTACTATTTTCATGAAATCAAATTTTAGTTTAGTTAAAAACTAAACTAAATAGTGACAGTTCTACTATTTTATTAATCTCTATCTTTTTAATTGGTTTATTCTATGTATTTTTCTGAGGTTAATTCTGCCACTATTCTGATTTCTTCTTTTGGATGATTTTTAACACAAGCATTTAAAGTGATGTATTTTCCCACATTTTCTCTTTAAGTAAATGCAGAAAAGAGATACCATAGAAACTTGTCTGCTATCTTTTGAAATGCCTCTTACAAGGCTGGGCCTTTACTGGTATATAAGAAATTGGATTTGGGGATGATTCCCATTATGAATTGATAAGAGTGTCTCACTGAGCCTAAACTGTCCCAACAATATGGTTTATCTGAACATTTTGCTTTCATTATTTGGGTACCTGCCAGGCAAGAGGTACCTGTGTAACCAATTCACAATAAAAACCCTGGTCACTGAGTCTCTAATGAGATTTCCTGATGGGCAATATTTCTTATGTATTGTCAAAAGTCCTTGCTGGGTGAATTAAGCATTTCTTGCTCTTGGTTTTTCATGCCTCAACTTTGCTGATAGTACTTTGTAGAGTTTAGTTGTTATAATAAATCACAGCTATAAGTACAACTATATGCTGAGTCCTGTGAATCTTCCTAATTATTGAAACAGAAGGTCATCTTGGTGACCCCCAAATGTGGTAACCCTTTAGCTTCATCCTGTATATTTTGATATATAGTTTATTCATAACTACTCATTATGTTCTAATTTCCATTATAATTTTTCTCTTGTACCCACTTTTACTTGGAAAGAGATTTTAAATATGTAGTTATAATCTTTTTCAAATATTTTATCAATTTCTAACCTAGTTATATTGCGGTCATAGACCTGATATAAGATATTATCTCTCTGATATTTTGGAGACTTGCTTCCAGGCCTACTATATTTTCAGCTTTCATAAACAATGCACATGTGCTTGAAAAAAAGTAAATATTGTCAAATTATTATTTGCAGTTATATGTATATATGTGCAAATTATAAAGTGTGGATTTCAGGTAAGATTACTGAAGGAATCCTTTTCTTGGATCAATTAGGGAAAAAAAGTGTTTCTCTACTAATTTCTAAAAATTCTAAAAAGGAAGAAATATAATATAGGGGATTAAATACCTCCAAAATAGAAGTCCTGAGAGATCAAATGGCAAAGACAATCATTTCAGGGGCACATGGGTGGCTCAGTCGGTTAAGTGGTGCCACTTAGAATTTTGTGCCACTGAGAACGAGGTACCACTGAGAATTGTGTAATTTATAGTAAGAAATACATATTTGATCTTCATTCCACTTCCTGGTACAGAGTTCCTAAAACCCTTGGAATTTCCTAATAAGAGTGACAAAGTTGTCTTTCGTTATTTGTAACAAAACCCTCCCAACCACATCTGAATTTATGTTAATGAGATAAATTTTGGGCAACCCCTAAGCCAGAGGAACCAACCACATAATTAGAGGGTTGGAACTTTCAGCTCTACTCCTGATGTGCAAGAAGCAGGGAGAGCCTGAAGATTGAGTTGAATCACAAGAGCCAATGATTTAATCAATTGGGCCTACACAATAAGGACCCCATATGAGCTACTATTTTCCCATCTACAATGCCCTATGCATCTCTTTTATCTGTCTGTTCCCGACTTACATCCTTTTATAATAAACCAATAATCTTGCAGGCAAATGGAGGAATTTTCCCAGATGCAAAGTGTTTTACCTTTCACCTCTGTTACCTGCCCAAATTCACACACCACCCTTTGTCTTCAGAGCTGTAAAAAATTTCTGTCAACTATCTTCAAAGTATCACAGGATGTTTCCAAGGTAGAATCTAAGCTAGAAATCTTAGGGCAAACAATTTTAAAAATAGATTTGCCATACTTTCCATCCTTAAAAACCAGGATGAAACATAAAAGAGTAGGGATGATTCCAAGGTGGCCCTGGGAAACCCCTGGCTTGCACACACTCCACCTCCAGCCATCCCACTAGGATAGTCTCAGTGGGAAGGACCATAGGACACCTCAGCCCATGCCCATTTCAATGCCAGCTGTCTCACTAGGTGGCCTCAGTGCAGAGTGCTTTGGGATACCCTGGCCCATGCTCGCTTTAGCTCCAACTGTCCCACCAAAATGGCCCCAGTGAAACACACCCCAGAATCCTGAAACAGCACATTCATCAGTCCCTATTGTCCCACTGAGGCCGCCCTGATGCAACATACCCCAGGAATGCCCAGCCTGCACCTGTTTCAGCTCCAGTCATCCTGTCACAGTGGCCCTTTTGGTGTACCTTAGAACTCCTGAGACCTGCCCACTCCAGTCCCAGACAAATTTGGCTTAAAAACAACACAACCTAGGATGTTCCACTCATGTCTGTGCCCTCTCCAGTTCCAGCCAGCCCCCTAACAAAGCTTCCAGGCATACTAAGTCTACACAGAAGATACTTGTACACAAGGCTGCCTCACTAAGCCCAGCAGAAGTAATTCACAGAAACATAGAAAGTCAAACAAAATGAGACAGAGGAATGTGTTCCAAAAGAAACATAAGCTAAAATCCCAGTTAGAAAAATAAATAGGGGTCCCTGGGTGGCTCAGTCAGTTAAGCGTCTGCCTTTGGCTCAGGTCATGATCCCAGGGTCCTGGGATTGAGTCTGGCATTGGGCTCCCTGCTCAGCAGGGAGCCTGCTTCTCCCTCTACCCCTCCTTCCTGCCCATGCTCTCTCTCATGCTTTCTCTCAAATAAATAAACAAAACCTTTAAAAAAAGAAAGAAAGAAAAATAAATAAATGAAACTAATGAAATTGAGCTAAGAAATTTGCCTGATAAAAAATTCAAAATAATGGTCATAAAAATGCTTACTGAACTCAGAAGAATAAAGAAAGACAGAACTTCAACAAAGAATTGGAGTATATATGAGAGAACCAATCAGAGTTAAAGAATACAATAACTGAAATGAAAACTACACTACAGGGAATACAAGCATTAGATGATACACAAGAATGGATCGATGATCTGGAGCACAGAATAGTGTAAATCACCCAATTAGAATAACAACAACAAAATTTGAAACACGAAGATAGTTTAAAGGACCTCTAGGACATTAAGTATACTAAATTGCATTACAAGGGCCCCAGGAGAAGAGAAAGAGAAAGGGACAGAAAACTTTTTTAAAGATAACAATGGCTAAAAACTTGCCCAACCTGGGGAAGAAAACAGACATCCAAGTCCAGGAAGCACAGAGAGACCCAAACGAGATGAACCCAAAAAGGTCCTCACCAAGACAATTAACATTGATTGCAAAAGGCAAAAATATAAAGGGAATCCTAAAGGCAGCAGAAGAAAAATAATAGTCATACATAGAGAACCCCCATAAGCCTGTGAGCTGATTTTTCAGAAAAAGCTTTGCAGGCCAGAAGAGGTGGCAGGATATATTTAAGGTGCTAAAGAGAAAAACTTAATCTACCCAGCAAGGTTATTATTCAGAATTGAGGGAAAAATATTTTCCCAGACAAGCAAAAACTAAAAGAATTCATTACCACTAAACTGATCCTATACAAAATGTTAAAGCAGAAAAGGCCATAACTTGAAATTAGAAAACACATAAAAGAAAAAAAATACTAGTAAATGCAACTATATGGTAAAGGCAGTGGAACAGCCACTTAAAAAGCTAATATGAAGGTTAACAGACAAAAATAGTTAAATCAGCTATAACTACATTAAGAAGTTAAGAAATACACAAACTAAAAAGATATAAAATATGATGTAAAAACCATAAAACTTGTGAAGGAGTACCAATATAGTACTTTCAGAATGCATTTGAATTTCAGTGACTATCAGTTTTAAAATGGACTGATATATATTTAGTTGATATATACAAACCTCATGGTAACTACAAACCAAAAACCTATAGTAGATATACAATGAAAACAAGAAACCTAAATGTAACCTATACATATCTATGTACGTATTATGCATATATGTGTATATACCTAATAATGTACATATATATATATGTTATATATATATATATATCAAAATATGCAGGAAGAGACCAAGAGAAGGAGAAAGGAACAGAGAACTATAAAAACAACCAGAAAGCAATTAACAAAATAACAATAAGTACATACCTATCAATAATTATTCTAAATATAAATGGACTAACTACTCCAATCAAAAGATAGAATGACCAAATGGATAAAAACACAAGACCTGTCTCTATGCTGCCTACAAGACACTCGCTTCAGATCTAAAAATATACATAGACTGAAAATAAAGGGATAGAAAAACATATTCCATGCAAATGGGAACAAAAAAGAAAGCTGGAGTAAGAATACTCATATGAGAAAAAATAAAGACAGTAACAGGAGACAAAAAAGGGCATTGCATAATGATAGAGAAGTCCATCAAAGAATATAATATTCATAAACATTTAAGCACCCAGGAGCATCTGCATGGCTCAGCCAGTTGAGCATCAGATTCTTGATTCAGCTCAGGTTGTGGTCTCATGGTCGTGGGGTCAAGCCTTGCGCCAGGTTCCACATTGAGCATAGAACTTGCTTGGGATTCTTGCTCCCCCTTCCCCTTCCCACCCTTCTCTCTAAAAAATTGTTTAAATGAAATGAATACATTCTTAAGCACCCAAAATAAGAGCACCTAAATATATAAAGCAAATATTAGCAGACATAAAGGGATAAGTTGACAGTAATACAACAATAGGAGGGGATTTAAATATATCTTACATCAATGGTTAGATCATCCAGACAGGAAATCCAAGGGAGACACTGAACTTAATGACACATTCGACCAGATAAACTTAATAGATAGACACAAACCATTTCATCCAGAAACTGCAGAACACATTCTTTTCAAGTGCCCGTGGAAAACTCTCTAGGATAGATCACATATTAGGCCATAAAACATAGTCTCAATGATTTCAAGAATATCAGAATCACATAGGCATCTTTTCCTGCCCCAACAGTATGAAACTAGAAATAATTACAAGAAGAAAACTGGAAAAAACACAAACATGTGGAAACTAAATCAAAGAGGAAACCCAAAAATAAATTGAGATAAATGAAAATGGAAACACAATACTTCAAAATTTATGGGATGCAGCAAAAGCCATTCTAAGAGAGAAATCCATAGCAGTACAGGCCAACTTCAAGAAATAAGATAAATCTCATTTAAGCAATCTAACTTTATACCTTAAGGAACTAGAAAAAGAACAAATAAAGCCCAAAGTTGTAGAAGGAAGGAAATAATCAAGATGAAAATGAAGTATATAAAATAGAAACTAAAAAATGTATACAAAAGATCAATAAAACTAAGCTGATTCTTTGAAAAGATTTTTTTTAAATCGGTAAACCTGTAGTCAAACTCATCAAAGAGAGAGTCCAAATAAAATCAGAAAGAAAGAGGAGTTAAAGATGACAACACAGATATAGAGGATCAAAGAGACTACTGTAAACAAATATACACCAACAAACCAGAAAACCTAGAAGGGATAAAGTCCTAGAAAGACACAACATTCCAAGATTGAATCACAAAGAAATAAAAAATGTGAATAGACAGATTACAAAAATGAAATTGAATCAGCAATTTAAACCTTCCCAACACAATAGTCAAGCACCAGACAACTTGACAGATGAATTCTACAAACATTTAAAGATTTAGTATCCATTCTTCTCAAATTATTCCAAAAAACTAAAGAGAAAGGACCACTTCCAAACTCATTTTATGAGGCCAGCACTACATTGATACCAAAACCAGAAAAATATACCACAAAAAAGAAAATTATGGGCCAATATTCCTAAAGAACATAGATACAAAAACCCTCAACAAAATATCAGCAAACCAAATTTAACCATACGTTAAAAGGGTCACTTACTATGATCAAGCAAGAAAGATTCAATCTCTACAAATCAAAGCACATTAGCAAAACCAAAGGTAATAATTATATGATTATCTCAATAGATACAGAAAAAGCATCTGACAAAATTCAGCATCTATTTATTATAAAAAACTTCACAAAGTGAGTACAGAAGAAATGTACCTCAACATAATAAATAAATCCACAACTAACATCATATTCATTCCTGAAAGTCTGAAGCTCTTCCTCTAAAGTCAGGAAGAGGACAAAGTTGCTCGCTCTCACCACTTTTATTTAGCATAATATTGGAAATCTTAGCTATAACAATTGGGTAAAAAAAACAAAACATCCAAATTGGAAAGGAAGAAGTAAAACTGCCACTATTTGCAGATGATATCATACTACATACAGAAAACACTAAAAAAACTATTAGATCTAATAAATTAACTCCGTAAAGTTGCAGGATAAAAAATTAACATAAAAAAGTCAACAGCATTTCTGTACACCAATAATGAGTGATCAGAAAGAGAAGAAAACAATCAATCCCATTTACAAATACATCAAAAAGAGATAAATACCCCAAAATGAGTTTAACTGAGGAGATGAAAGGCCTGTACTTTGAAAACTATAAGAAACTGATTTAAAAAAAGAAAAAGAAAAAACCCTGAAGATAATGCAAAAAAAAAAAAAAAAAAAAAAAAAAAAGGAAAGGAAAGATGTTCCGTGCTGATGGATTGGAAGAATTGGTACTGGCACAACAATAAACACATGGACATAGATCAATGCAAACCCCACCATAGCAGCGCAGTGCACCAACTAAAAGCCCCTCCTCAGAGCTCCTGGGGAGCTCAGTTGGGTTCCTACTGGAACCTTGTCATCCAGCAAGTGTCAATGCCCTTAGGCAAAGCTTTTTAATTCTGTAGTTTAAGTAATCTCCACTTTCACTGATTTGGGGCTGCCTTATTCATCAGCTAATGAGAGAGAAAAGTTATAATCATTTACGATGACGGTAGATTTGTCATTTTCTTATAATTTTGTTAAATTTATGTATTTTAAATTCATCAGTTACATACCATTTTAGATTCACTATATCATCCTGGTAACTGAGTATTTCATCAATATGTAGTGATCTTATTTATCTCTTATAATATTTTTTTTGCCCTTGTGTCTGTTTTACCTAAGACTAATATGGGCATACTAGCTTTCTTAGAATAGTATTGCCCTGACACATCTTTATTCCATCTCACAAATTTCAATCTTTCTGTGCTCTTATTTTTTAAGTTGATGTTTTATAAACAGCACACAGCTAGATTTTGTAGGATTTTTATTCAGCCTTAAAATTATTGTCTTTTACCTAGAAAGTTTCTACATTTACCAGGATGACCTATTTGCTTAGATTAATTTCTATCAGATTATTTGTCTTATTTTTTATTTATTTCTTTCTCTCTCATTTCTTGCATACTTTTAAGTAAGTTGAATTTCTTTGTTGTTTTCACCTTAAAATAGTCTTATACTATTTTGGAAGTTAAATATTTTACTTCTATTCTCTTGGTATTTCCCTTGATATTTCAACAGGCCAACTTAATTTCCAATTTTAAATAATATGTTATCCCCTCCCAAATAATGCAATTAGATCATACAGTTATAACAATGATTACTTTTATAAATTAGATGCTATTTTTTCTAATATTTTAATTCTATCTTTTCTAATTAGCAAAAATTAGATATTACTATGTGGTGTTTGGCATTGTACTTGTATTTTCTCTAATAAAAAAAAAAAAAAAAAAACCTGATAAATAGCCCATCTCCTACCTGTCCAAGTTCTGAACTAATTAAAAGATAAGCAAGTATTGGGGCACCTGGGTGGCTCACTAGGTAAAGTGTCTGCCTTCTGCTCAGGTCACCATCTCAGGGTCCTGGGATAGAGGGCTCCCTCTTCAGCAGGGAGTCTGCTTCTCCCTCTCCCTCTGGCTCCTGCTCATTCTCTCTTTCTCAAATAAATAAATAAAATCTTTAAAAAAAAAGATAAGCAAGCATATGGAAAAAAATATGACTGGTATTTGAGAACATGCTTTAAATACTGAGTCACGGATGAGACAAAGTTCCCCACAGGCAGTGGTGAACGCTGTGGCCTCTCTGTGTGGGAGTACTTCCCTGTAGACATGGGTGAGGGGCAGAGGGAACATGGGCTTTCTGCAAATAATTAAGCATCTGATCAGAAACATTAGGAAGCCAACAAAGAAATTAATCTATAGTACCACTGCTCTTGTTACATGTTAAATCCTTTAATTGCAAGTTTGTAATTAATGTAAAAACATTCTGTTCCACCCCCAGTTTAAGGATTTGAAGCATTTATACGAAGTTAGAAGTTTCTAATCTTTAAAATATTTGGGAAAAGTTGATTAGAAAGGTTTTATAATTTCTAAATTTTGATGTATTCATAGTACAAGTACTGTGCAGACTTTTTAAAACATTTTTTCCTTTTTAAAAAAATTTTATTTAAATTCCATTAATTAACATACGATGTGTTATTGGTTTCAGTAGAGGTCAGTAATTCATCAGTCTTATATAATACCCAGTGCTCATTACATCACGTGCCCTCCTTAATACCCGTCACCCAATTCCCCCATCCCCCCACCCACTTCCCTTCCAGCCACCCTGTTTGTTTCCTAGGGTTGAGACTTTTTTTTTAAACCTCCATACCTACTTTATTTTTTTTCCATTTTTTTAATTGAAGTTTGATTTGCCAACATACAGTATAACGCCCAGTGCTCATCCCATCAAGTGCCCTCCTCAGTGCTCATCACCCAGTTACCCCCCCTCAACTTCCCCTCCAGCCACCCTGTTTGTTTCCTATGGTTGAGTCTCTTATGGTTTGTCTCCTTCTCTGATTTCTTCCTGTGTACACTTTTAGACACATTTTGTTAAATAAATATATAACAAATGTAGCATTAAATGAAGTGATAATAATAGTATGTGATTTTCACATACAAAGTCCCCGGGACATGTAAAGATCTTGGCAACAATTCTGTTTGTCAAACATGCCAAATAGTATTAAGCAACACTGACAGGAAGGGGCATCACTGTCATACGCATATTTTAATGGGATGACATCAGAGTTTTCATTTTATTTTATTTTTAAGATTTTATTTATTTATTCATGAGCGACACAGAGAGAGAGGCAGAGACACAGGCAGAGGGAGAAGCAGGCTCCCTGCGGGGAACCCGATGAGGGACTCCATCCCAGGATCCTGGGATCACGACCTGAGCCGAAGGTAGATGCTCCACCACTGAGCCACCTAGCACTCGAACATTAGTTTTTAGGAGGATTTTGCTGTTTATCCAGTTATTTGATAAATTATTATTACATTTAAGTTAACTTATAAAATGGTTTCCCTTTTTTTTATAAATGTATTTTTTATTGGTGTTCAATTTGCCGACATATAGAATAACACCCAGTGCGCATCCCATCAAGTGCCCCCCTCAGTGCCCGTCACCCAGTCACCCCATCCCCCCGCCCACCTCCCTTTCTACCACACCTAGTTCATTTCCCAGAGTTAGGAGTCTCTCATGTTCTGTCTCCCTTTCTGATATTTCCCACTCATTTTTTTCTCCTTTCCCCTTTATTCCCTTTCATTATTAAAATGGTTTCCCTTAAGACAATTTTACTTAGAGTTTATTTTAGGTCTTTTGGCAGAATCTTACCAAATGCCCTTTTATCTATTTAAATTACTATGTGATTTTTTTCCCATTAATGTATTTATATAATGAATTATCTTGGTAGATTTCCTGATATTAAACTACATTTGAATTACTGAAATTATCCTTATTTGTTCAAACTGTATTTTATATTGATATACTGATGAGTTTTACTTGATCATTTACATAGAGAATCTTTTCTTCTATATTCATAGGTGAAATCTGCCTATAGGTTTATAGATCTTTACCAGTAAAGAATCTGCTAGTTTATAAAATAAATTTGAGGAGTTTCAGATTTAGTTAACATCAGAAGTATCTTTGAAGAATTGGTAGTTGTAAAAACATGTTGTCTTGGTGTTTATTTTTAAATCTTAGATCTTTAATTACCTTTCCAATCTCTTCTAAGAAAATTTCGTTTCTACTTCTTGAATCAGTTTGAGTATCTTTCTTCTGGATTTTCAAATTTCACACCATTGAATTCCATATAATATTCCTTTAATTCTTGCCATCTGTTACAATTATTTCTTACTCTTCCTAATTTTTTTTTAATTTTATAATATATGCTTCACTCTTTTTTGATAAACTCACAAGGGATTTTTAAATTTTTCTTTAATTTTAGTCACTTTTCTTTTGTTATAAAGGCATTGCACACTATACATTTTCCTCTGATCAAGCTTTTGCTACATCCCTTATGTTTTGTCATAATGTGTTTTCAATTTCCTTCCTTGCTGTATAAGTGGTTCAGAATTTTAGGGTTTTTTTTTTAAGATTTTTTATTTAATCATTTATGAGAGACACAAAGAGAGAGAGAGGGAGAGAGAGAGAGAGAGGCAGAGACACAGGCAGAGGGAGAAGGAGGCTCCATGCAGGGAGCTCGACGTCAAACTCGATCCCAGGGCTCCGGGATCAGGCCCTAGGCTGAAGGCGGCGCTAAACCGCTGAGCCACCCAGGCCGCCTCAAAATTCTGGTTTTGAAACTTCTTTGATAAGAGACTTGATTTTTAAACAAGTTTTAGTAATTTTTTTATTTTCTTAATTTTTATTTTTATTTGGACTATTATTTTTTTAATAATAAACTTATTTTTTATTGGTGTTCACTTTGCCAACATACAGCATATCACCCAGTGCTCATTCCATCAAGTGACCCCTCAGTGTCCATAACCCAGTCACCCTGCCCCCGCCCCCCCCACCTCCTTTTCCACTACCCCTTGTTCGTTTCCCAGAGTTAGGAGTCTCTCATGCTCTGTCTCCTTCACTGATATTTTAAGTCATTTTCTCTCCTTTCCCCTTTATTCCTTTTCAATATTTTTATATTCCCCAAATGAATAAAACCATATAATGTTTGTCCTTCTCTTTTTTTAATAATAAATTTATTTTTTATTGGTGTTCAATTTACCAACATACAGAATAACACCCAGTGCTCATCTCATCAAGTGCCCACCTCAGTGCCCGTCACCCATTCACCCCACCCTGCCGCCCTCCTCCCCTTCCATCACCCCTAGTTCGTTTCCCAGAGTTAGGAGTCTTTATGTTCTGTCTCCCTTTCTGATATTTCCTACCCATTTCTTCTCCCTTCCCTTCACTCCCTTTCACTATTATTTATATTCCCCAAATGAATGAGAACATACAATGTTTGTCCTTCTCCGACTGACTTACTTCACTCAGCATAATACCCTTCAGTTCCATCCAGGTTGAAGCAAATGGTGGGTATTCGCCGTTTCTAATGGCTGAGGAATATTCCATTGTATACATAAACCACATCTTCTTGATCCATTCATCTTTCGATGGACACCGAGGCTCCTTCCACAGTTTGGCTATTGTGGACATTGCTGCTAGAAACATCGGGGTGCAGGTGTCCCGGTGTTTCACTGCATCTGAATCTTTGGGGTAAATCCCCAGGAGTGCAATTGCTGGGTCATAGGGCAGATCTATTTTTAACTCTTTGAGGAACCTCCACACAGTTTTCCAGAGTGGCTGCACCAGTTCACATTCCCAACAACAGTGCAGGAGGGTTCCCTTTTCTCCACATCCTCTCCAACATGTGTGGTTTCCTGCCTTGTTAATTTTCCCCATTCTCACTGGTGTGAGGTGGTATCTCATTGTGGTTTTGATTTGTATTTCCCTGATGGCCAGTGATGCGGAGCATTTTCTCATGTGCTGGTGAAATTTCTGTTCATGTCTTTTGCTCATTTCATGGTTGGATTCCTTGTTTCTTTGCTGTTGAGTTTAATAAGTTCTTTATAGATCTTGGAAACTAGCCCTTTATCTGATACGTCATTTGCAAAAATCTTCTCCCATTGTGTAGGTTGTCTTTTAGTTTTGTTGACTGTGTCCTTTGCTGTGCAAAAGCTTCTTATCTTGATGAAGTCCCAATAGTTCATTTTTGCTTTTGTTTCTTTTATATTCGATAAAGGAGGAAAGACTATCCACTGGAAGAAAGACAGTCTCTTCAATAGATGGTGCTGGGAAAATTGGACATCCACATGCAGAGGAATGAAACTAGACCACTCTCTTGCACCATACACAAAGATAAACTCAAAATGGATGAAAGAAAGATCTAAATGTGAGACAAGATTCCATCAAAATCCTAGAGGAGAACACAGGCAACATCCTTTTTGAACTCAGCCACAGTAACTTCTTGCAAGATATTTGGACTATTATAAAAAATATACCATGCCATGTGTCTCCTTTTTAATATTAAAGCTTTTTTATGTGTATGTGCCAAATACATGGTAGATTCTTTTTATATATTCTAATGGTATATAACATAATGATGTTAAGATGTATGTGTATCTATAAAAATGGTTTTGATAACTATATTATTTAATTCTGTGTTTACTTTTCTCTACTAAGTTTCTATTAGGATCTGAAAGACTTCAATTAAAATATCCCATGAAAGCAGTTTATTTTTGTATATGTTTTTGTATTTCTAATACTTTCTCCTTTATATATTTATATTCACTGTTTTTTGGCCATGAAAGATTTATGACTGTCATATCTTCCTTATAAATTATAGCTCTAGGGATCACAAAATTTCTTTATCCTGTTTAGTCTTTTTATTCTTAGATTTCACCCTGTTTAATATTCATACTAAACCCCAGTTTTCTTTTTATTTGCATTTCTTAGTATCTCTTAGCCCATTCCATTATTTTTCAACCTGTCTTTATAGTTCTTGTGAACAATATATAACTGGATTTTGACTTGCTACACAGTATTATAGAGGTAATTTTTTTTTTTAGAGAAACACCATTTTTTGCATTTTTCCCAGTTACATTGAAATAAGATTAAGGTGTTCAACATAATGATTTTATATGTGTATATATTGAGAAACAATTACCAATAATTTTAGTTAACATGTATCACCTCCCATATTTAGTTTTTTTCTTGTGATGAGAATTTTTAAGATATATTCTCTTACCAATTTTCACATATACAGTATGGTATTTTTAACTATAGTTACCATGCCATACAATGTATCTCCAGAATGTATTCATCTTATAAACAGAAGTTTATACTGTTTGACCACCTTCACCCATTTCTTCCATCCCTCATCCTCACCTCTACAGCCCCCAATTTGTTCTCTATTTCTGTAAACTCCATCTTTTGGTAGCTGAAATCAGGTCTGTCACATTTAGCATATCCATGATAGTCTTTCATTACTTCTTTCTTCCCTTATATTTATTTTACTATTTTCTTTTCTTGACTAGCTCTTTTCAAGTTATAACTATTCCCCTTTCCCCTTCACAATTTGTGAGCTCGTTTTTTCTTTTCACTAGTGTTTACCTTATTCCCAAATTCTCATATGTAAAAGCATATTTTCTATCATTAATAATATACCAACTGTTCAACTATTTCTTCTCACCAAGGTACAATGTCTCTCCCTCCTCAGTTTTCCACATTCACACCAATAGAACAAGACCTTAAGCACACTTTATTACCCACTTCCTCCAGTGTCCTAGGTTATGATAAAATAGTTTCATATTTGTAGTTCCAGTTCCAGCCTATTCCCTTACAGTATGTGTGACTGAAATATATTCTATCACTCATTAGGAGAGAGATCCTAGAGATCTTTGTTTTACTACTTTATCATTTCCCTTCTGGAGGACTCTGATTTGAATCGTGTTACTTATAATATCTTCTTGAATATTTTCATCAGATTGTTTGTGTACACAGGTGACATATTCTCTGTTCATAACTGCTTGTCTTTCATCATAGCAGATGAATGTCTTGGCTGGGTATGGGATTCTCAAACTATAATCCATTGATCTATGTTATTTAGGATTTTAAGTGGTAAAGAAGTCCAAATCAGTTGAATATTATTTTTTTTCTTATTAATGAATCTAAACCTTCCATCTTGAAGCTTATAAGACTTTATCCTTGGATTTTACCAAGGTACATCTATATGTGTCTATCTTCTTATTCATCTTGCCTGGAACTTGGTGAGCTATTTCAATCCACATATTCAATTTCTTATTCAGCTCAGGGAAATTTTCTTCTATAATTGTTTAATTATTGCATTTTCTCCATCTGTTGTCCCTGTTTTTGTCATTTCTGGGGATTCTACTGTTGGTATATTAGTTATATGTGTCTCTTTTCTAAATATCTTTTTTTTTTTTAAAGATTTTATTTATTCATGATAGTCACAGAGAGAGAGAGAGAGAGAGAGGCAGAGACACAGGCAGAGAGAGAAGCGGGCTCCATGCAGGGAGCCCGATGTAGGATTCGATCCCGGGTCTCCAGGATCGCGCCCTGGGCCAAAGGCAGGCGCCAAACCGCTGCGCCACCCAGGGATCCCTCTTTTCTAAATATCTTATTTTCTCCACAAGATTTATATTTCTTTTTTTCTCCTGGTTTGTTATCACTTGATTTTTCAGACCACTTCCTTTAACTACAATCCTTTGATAATGTTTTTTAAATTAAAAAAAAAAAAACAGGAAGGTCAAGGTATCTTATCAGAGGGTTGGCAGAGGAGCACATAGCACTGTGGGACTTAAAATACATGGCAAATGGCATTGCAAAATATTTTCAGCTAATTCTAAAGAGTCAATATCAGAATTCCAATCTTGATGAACTGGCATACTAGGCAAATTACTAAGAGATGAGCTTAAGTGAGGAGTATATAATGAGAAACAAATAACCAAAGCTGGAGGAAAAGCATAACATATTAAAAATTTTGGCAGAAAACCTTCATTAATATAGGGGCCAAAGTTCAACATCAGGTAACCAGAAGCTCAACCTATTGTTCTATATAAAGGATACACTAGCACTCCATGACAAGTGCCAGCAGGTGTAGCTGGAATGTGAGAATTAAACTGGCCCTGTCTGTTTCTAGAATAAAATCCCTGTCTAAAACCCACAGGCTAATGGATTTAGGGTTTGGAGAGCATATGAGCAAAGGTGGCCTCTTATTTATACTATCAAACAGGTTGTTTGCAAGTGAGGAAATGGGATAACACCCTACAGAAGTGGGGATAACTCTTGCCGAACAATTCCAGTCTTTTCTTTCCTGTACATTCAGTACAAGTTAAAATAGAGTGTACCACCTCTGTGAATGTACGGAATAAGAGGATGGGTCAAGATTGGAAAGAGAAAGTCAAAGGATCATGGGGAAAGTATAGTCATAGAACCTTTAATGCTGCAGCTGCTATTCAATGCAATGAGAGGAAATAAACCACCTCATGGTGGTTTATGCAGAGAATGCACCTGTCCAGAGCAAGAGATAAATGGCCTTGTGGAGAAAAGTTGGTTGGAGAAGCATTTGATAAGTGTCATCAGTATTAGCAAAAAGGTCAAGGAAAATGAGGGTAGAAAGAGAAACTTGAGAAACAATTTGGAAAATAATCAATATCCTAGATATTTAGAAAAATTCTGAAGTCATGAGTACCAAGCCAGCAGGCATGTTTTTGCAGAGAATCGGTGAGAGAAAACAGAAGGTCAATGTACTGATGGAGGAAAGATGGATTTTCTCATCCATTTGACAAGTGTATGCTTCACGTGTTGTGATCTGCAGCTGTCTCTGGGGCTTTGATCAGTTATGAATGTTATTTCATTATATGCAAGACCTGTGGGGGGAAAAAATCCTATATAAATGATAGGGATTACTGCAACGTGCATCTCACAGCTGCATCCAGTTTGTAAATAATTGAACAAGATTTTTCTTGCCACGACCTACCTCCCAGGTGAATTTAATATAGGATACATCAAAATAAAATAAAAAGTTAGATCAATGTAGTTCTATCTGAGCTTGTTATCATGTGAAGGCCATCTTGCAGTGAAGAATACTCGAGAATGACATCTGAAACAATAGTTCCTCAGGTTGATGAGCTCAGTAATGAATCGCTCTGTTATTTCCTTCCCGAAGTGATTAAAATAGTGCTTGAGTTCTTGAACATACTGAAGTGCTTGTAAATGAAGCAAACAGATGTCTGATAAAAAATAAGGCAGGGCACACTCACTCAGGGGTCAGTGTCTTTATGGTGAAACCAAATCCCCTCAGCAAACTCGTGAATGAAAGTATTCTTTTCACATTGAAGAATTCTGACTTTGTGAGGGCGCTTTCTTTCCAAGTGGGCTGATTGTAATTTCCTTCTAATGTAACTAGATCAATCTTAAGAATATCTATTATTTATATTATTTGCATTCTCATGAATAGAATCTGTCAGGGCATATATCTTGCCTAATTGTTCATTCACTCAGGAATTAATTAAGCACCTACTGTGTGTAAATTTTAGTCTCATTGTGTGAAGTAAAGCTGAATGAAATCTAACCTTGAGGAGCACAAGATAATTAGTATCTGTTGCTTACCAG
The DNA here is from genome assembly GCF_053574225.1 of Canis aureus. Classification (NCBI taxonomy): domain Eukaryota; kingdom Metazoa; phylum Chordata; class Mammalia; order Carnivora; family Canidae; genus Canis; species Canis aureus. Next base: position 8,560,348 of record NC_135619.1, on the reverse strand, counting down.
AATATTCTATATTGTGATACGGTTTATAAGTATGAAGTATTGTAAAAGCTCATTTTTGTTTTACCTTTCTTGTTTAAAGATGGAGAGAGATTAGAATAGGCTACTTTGAGGATGTGACCATTGAACCAGACTTTTTAAAAAAATTTAACATCTATTTATGTAAGAATAGATAGTACAGGGAGAAAGCCGAGGGATCAAAGGAATGGAGAAATGAGTAACAGTAAAATTATAAAACTGGAGGAGACCACAAGGGAACATTCATGTGATAATGTAAAATATCTTGACCTCAAATAATCTTTCTTCTCTGAATTTTTGTAATATTTAATATTTATCATTTATTGCCTTTTTTAATATACATGTATGTCTTAGTGGCCCTTGAGGAAAGGAATAATATATACCTTTGTGCTTTGTAAGTGATTGGACAGCAAAAACATTTATCAGGTCAAAATAAATATATGGCAGAGAATGGCCTTAGAAATGGCGGGTGTGAAACACCTCCTATTACTTTTTGTTCTTTTTTGCACATTGTAATAATAAGATTTGATTTCTGCATCTCTTCACTCTCCTTAGTTTCTTTTATCCATTTTATTATAGTCCTTAAAAATGTACATCTCATTACTTTCTTCCATTTTCATGTGACATGACATCATTTCCTTCATGCCCCTCATTAGATTATTTAACGTGCTCATCTCATTACACCTTTCCCATCTTGCATCTCATTACACCCCTTAAACATGCACATCTCATTACACAGTCCTTACATATCTCATTACACGATTCCATTTTTGTATCTCATTGTCATTTCATTTCTGCATTTTATTACATTAAAACCTAGTTCCCATTATATCTTACATATTTTGAAAATTTATATACTCTCCCTGCCTTCTTTTATGCATCTAATTATACTGCCTCTTCTTTATGTGACCAGCTCATTACACTTTTCCTTTCACCCATCTCATTTCAGCCCCGAAGGATGCCCATCTTACAGGACACTTCCTGAGACAGCTCATTAAACCACCTCACGTATTCACCTCATTACAGCTTTTTAACATATACGTCTTATTACATAGAATTGTTCATGAATCTCATTAAAATCTCAGAAGGTACATATCTCACTATTCTGTCCTAGCTTATGCATCCTGTCACCACACCACAACTACACATCTCATTAAAATGTCTTTTTATTATTTTAATATGCCCCTTTATTATAAATGTCCTATTTGCTATTATTTCAGTATTTCATCACATTTTTGTATTTCTATGTATAATGAAAATGACCACATATCTTTCAAAAAGGGGATTTCTTAAATAGTATTTCATGTCTTTAAATTATGTTATTACATTGATTGTTCTTAAACTGGTGCATTGGAATGTTAATAGAGATACAATAAAAATAAATTTAAATAACTCTGGATTAGTAATAAGTTTGTAAGTTTACATGGGTTAATAGAAAATTAAGTAATTAAAACTTTCATTCTTAATTCAGGACTTCTTGGAGCTTTTTATATGCTATTGAGAACTATGAATATTCATGCAGGAGATCTGGCCTATAACATTTCTCAAATGAATCAGCCACACAGTCCAGCCACAGGCTGTGTGTATTCATTCACTGCTTCCAGAACTTGTGTCCTGTAGAGCACAACTTAAGAAAGTCTGCATTATAGTATTTCATATACATCCATATTTATATTTGTATCTATATACAGTTTTATATTTACCTCTATTTATTTTACTTGCATCCCTGCATTGCTTTGTGGAACTAATGACTCTTGCACAAGTGATTCCTTGATAAATGTCTCATCACAGTGGCTCCTAAACTGGCGGGTAGCAAAATCACCTGAAGAACTTGGTAAAAATACAAAAACCCTGAACCTATCCTATTTTAGGAAGCCCAGGATTCTCTGTTTTTTTTATTAGCTCTGCAGGTGATTCTGATACATACCAAAGTTTGGGAACTACTGCCTTTTTTAATGTGTACTGTGTCACATTCTATGTAAGAATACATAAGCGTGTAAGGAGACGTGAGCTCTGACCAGACTTGTAACAATTAAACTCTGATGGCTGCTTACTCCCTCCTGAGTCACTATGCAGAGTTACACACATATTTCCTCCCAATGAACTGGCCTGTTTACCCATATAACTGCTAGCAATACACTGAAGCAACAGTAGGGCTCCCTTATCCCTAGGAGATACATTCAAGACACCCCCCCCCCCCACAATGGATGCCTAAAACAGTGGATAGTACTGAACCCTCCATATACTTTGATATTTTTATACCTATATACACCTATGATAAAGTTTAATTTATAAATTAAGCAGCATAAGAGATTAACCACAACTAATAATAAAATAGAACAATTATAAAAATACACTGTAATAAAAGTTATGTGAATGTGGTCTCTCTCACTCAAAACATCTTATTGCACTATACTCATGCTTTTTCATCTTATGATGGTATGAGATGATAAAATGACTACCTGGTGAGATAAAGTGAGGTGAAGGACACAGGAACTGTGGCATAGCGTTAGATTACTACTTACCTTCTGATGATTCGTCAGAAGGAGGATCACCTGCTTCCAGACCACAGTTGATTGCTGGTAACTGAAGCTGAGGAAAGCAAAATTGCAGATAAGCAAGGGACTGCTGTATTTACTCAGCCAGGGGACAAAAATTGGCATAAGATGAATCTGGATTTGAATCTCCTTTCCACTAATACCTGTAGATCTTGGGTCAAACACACTACCTCTCTGAGTATCAATTTTCTCAGCTGTAAAATGGAGTAATACTTTCTCATACCATCACTGTTATAGATGAGTGGAGCACCTGGGTGGCTCAGTTGGTTAAGCATCTGACTCTTAGTTTGGTTCAGGTCATGATTTCAGGGTCCTGGGATTGGGTGGCACCAGGCTCTGCGCTCATAGGGAAGTCTGCTTGGGGACACTCTCCCTCCCCCTCTCCCTCTGCCCCTACCCCCGCTTGTGCATGCCTGTATGTGCTCACTCACTGCCTCTCAAATAAATAGATTTTTTTAAGAAAAAAAAAAAAGAATAAATGAGCTTAATACATAGAAAACTCATCATAATTACTTGCACAGAGTGACTTCTCAAGAAATAATATTATCAATACCTTTATTTGAACCTCATATGTCACATTAACTTTACTGCCTTTTGAAACCACTACAGTGTATCAACTGATCCTCAGGTAACAGAAAGATTAGATGAAAACATAATTTCCCTACATGATCATCAAGGGAAATCATACCTGAACACCTGAGGTTTGCCTGCATATTAGGCAGGCCTTAGCAGATATGATAGATTACCATCCTATCAGATGATAGAAATCCGGAAGTTACACATTCATACATGCATAAAAATGCCATGGAAGTGACAAGGATACTTAGGAAAAGCAGCTTCTCTCCACCCCCATTTGATGTGATTAAAGCTGATAAAGAACCCTCGTGGAGTGGCTCTCAAACTTGCCTGCACAATGAAATCATCTGAGCAACGTTTCTGCTGCCACGGTCCTACTAACAGGTTCAAAATTAACTAATTTGTGATGAGGTCTGGGAATCAGAAGCTTTACAAGCCGCTTAGCTGACTCTACTGTGCAGTAAAGCTGAAGAACCACCGCCTTTTCACGTTGGAAAGGGCGCTACTCTCTGTTGACTTGAAAGAGGAGGTTAGCTTAAAATCGGTTTCTGTGTGATCAATCTTTCTAGGCATTCCCAGGATGGTGGTCTCCTTTTGAACCAGTCTTTCTTCTAGACCCTTTTACAATTCTGGCACCAGCCTCTGTTCTTTCAGAAATTGCCTGGTCCTATTATTCAGTAATTTCACAATTTGGAGTGAGAAGTAACTTTCTTTCACTGGCCTCTCAGTTCCTACCTAGCACCCTACTGGCACACAGACCTTACCGAGTAATTGTTGACCGACACTCTAAACTCTGACAATGAATATTGCCAAGATCAGATTTTTAATCAAGTATACAAATCAGAATTAGCATATGCACTAATTCTATAAGAATCAGAAGCAAAGCAAAACCATGGCTTACTTTCTTTATAAACAGATTCCAAACCCAAATTGAGAAAATGTTTTCTACTTTTGGAAAGCATCTCCATGCTCTGAGCACCAAGCATCACTTTGGAGTAATTCTAAAGGTGAATGGGCTTTCTCTTCATGTTTATGATTATATCATATCCAATTAGGAAACACATTGGCAGAAAAAGAGCTACAACACTCATTTTGGGAAAAGAGAAAAAAATGCTTCAACCCCCATTTTGGGGAAATGCTAGCAGCATTTTCATTAAAATCATGAACAAAGTAAGTATGTTTAGTAGTTGATCTTCATTTAACATAGTTTTGGAAATTCTCGCCAAAGTAATTAGCCGAAACAAAAATAGTTAAGTATACATATCATAAAGTAGGTTTTAAAAATTATTTCTATTTGCAAATGATGTAATTTCTATGGTGAAAACCTAAGACATACAACTTTTTATCTCGTGATTGGACTGCTATAATATAAATATACAAAAATAAATATGCTCACTGGCTATTGGCACTATTTAATCCAAAGAAATAATACAAAAAATTCATTTTCTATGACAGTTTAAAATATAAAGTGTTGAAAATAATTTTAACAGGAAATATGAAGCACCTTTGCATTTGCTGGTTTTAAAACGGCTAAGACATTGGGTTTCCGTCCTATTTGTTCTTCTCAGACCATATGAATTTGCTCTTTTGCTCATGGAATTTCCAAAAACAAAAAGAATAACCCAAGAATCTGGCACCTAAACAATAGGAACTATCTTAATTTAACAGAAAACATAAAGATTTTAGAATAAAAGACATATTATTTGTGTAAGTAAAGATGGGTCCCAGATATGGTGACTTGATAGACTGCCAGTGTCTCAGACCACCTATTTCTAGGTATTCTCTTCCAGCGACTGCTACATAATGGTATATGATCCAGCATCCATAACCCAAAATGCAGCCAAGTGAAAGAACTGGTCTCCTGATTACATGGTGACATTTGAACTCATAATCTCCAATTCTTGTGACTCCATGAACTTGTTCAAATGCTGTGTATTGAACGGGGCCATTCATAAATGCACTTGTTCTCAACTTTTTTTAAACTGATCCTAGGACTGTACTTCCCAACCCACTTGAACTTAGGTAAAGGCATGTGACTCTCTTTGGCCAAAAAAATATGAACAGAAGTAACCATGTGTCACCCCTGGATGAAAGATCTGAGACAGTGCACCATGTACCACCACAGAAATAAATGAAGACACTTCTTGAGAAGGAGCTTCCCCTAACCTGAGTCCCTGAGCAACTGTAGTATCCAAAACCCCCAGCCAACCCAGAGTGAAAGAGAAATAATCTATGAATAAAGATACAGTTTCTAATTGTGCTATACCATTGATATTTTCAAATTTTTTGTTACCACAAAAAATGTAGTAGCCTTACAGCCTGACTAGAGAAAGTCCATTTTAGAGTTTTAACAGACCTAGAAGTAGGCATTGGCCATCAATTCATTAACTAGTCCAAACATGTGGTGATTACTACAATTGATATCAAGCAAGAAGAGGTTGGTAGCCAGCTACTAGTTGAATTTTAAGCATGGATAAGTCTAAGTCTGGCTGCTGTATTGTCACAGTGTCATCAGAATCAAATAGGATGTGAACTATTGAGATTAAAGTATTACTCAGTGATCTAAGAGTTGTACAATAAAAATTGATTTTTTTTCCTTATTCTTTTGCTGAGATATTGCCTCTGTTATTTCTTTGGACTGAGAGCCAGCTCACTCTGGAAAAGATGTGGCTACGTTGCCCTCCTGGAGTATCTGGGAAAGATGTTCATCAGATGTATAGAGGCAAACAGCAAGTAGATGCTGGAGAGCAGGAGACAGGGAAAGAGGAACAGAGATCTAAGGGAAATGTGTCCATTCTATAACGTCTTAAATTTTTCCTGGAAGGACAAAGAATGATTTGAATTTAATAAAGAGGGAAAAATAGGGACAAAACAAGAGGCAAAGACAAAATAAATGAGGGCAAGGAAAAGATACAAGCATAAAAGGATCATTAAGAAGAAACAACAAGCTAAGAGAGAAAATTAAAGAAATGGTGGAATGCTTGCATGGTTTTATAAGTACCTTAACAATTTTTTTTCTAAAGAGATGAACACAGCTGATATAATGCTATTCATAAATAACCAGATCACCTTCTGCAGGACAAATTGCATTTTTGGCTGAACCAGTTTATAATAAAATAAATATTCACCAAAGTGCATGATTCTTGAGACTGGGTCATTTAGAAACTTCCATTCCATTAAAAATAAGTTTTATTTCCTTGACAAAGGCCACTAGCTTAAACGTCAATTGCCTGTCCTAAGGGATGGCACCTTTAAGTAAAATAAACATATTTTTAATGGGATAGATGGTCAAAGTGACCTTATCTCAAGATAGCATGCACTTTGGTGAATATTTATTGTTGAATTAAAGAGATCCTAATACAAAAGGACAGTAGTTCCTCTTCATTACGAATCCTTGCTGTATAAAGACAAAATTTTTTTAAATGCTCAAATTGCTTTCAGAATTTACCAATCATTGAGTAAAACATCACACACATAATAAACACTATAAATAATTTGAAATAAATCTGCCAGTTTAGATTATAAATATTAATATGCTGAAATTAATCATACATCCTTCCAGCCAAAAATTCTTATTCTATTTATCACTTATACCTTTGTTACTCTACAGCATTTAATTGGTTTGCAATATATTTTCAAACTGTAACAACTAAAATCGAAGGCCATTACTAATATAAGACTGAAATGTCAAGCTATATTTTCTAAATTAAAAATAAATTCAGGGATATGCTGTATTTTTAAATCTTAGCAAAAAAAAAAAAATCTACACTTATATTGGATGTAGGTGGAAGGTTTCAACTGATGACAGATTAAAAAAATGACATAAAATAGGGTAGTTTATTCAAGTTTGTGAAAATTAAACCAAATCCCCTAGGGTTAAAAAAAAATGCCAGAAATGTTCCAAGATGCTTTTGGATGTGTTGAAGTAGATTTACAAAATCTAGTATTTTCAAATTGTGAAAGATCTTTTGATATCAGGTCAAATAATGTCTTTTATTTTCAAGATTAATACATTAAGTCCCAGAAAATTCAAGAGAGTTCACAAGATCCATACCCCTTGATATTTGTAGAACTAGAGCTAGAGCCTTGATTCTTTACTGAGGAAAAAAACCAGGTACTCCCATCAAGTTCCGTGCCACTCTGCCTGAATCACAATATTCCTAGTGCCATCAATATTCCTACTTCATTTTCCACATTACACAAAAGTCTTCCTGTATAACCTATGTGTAAATTATCTACTGTTACATTTCAAAGTCATATCAGAACTTAATGCCTTGAAAGAACAATATTGTCTTTCAAAAACTTGGGAGCTGCTCAGCATGGGGGTGGGTTCTGACTGGATATCTTGTGAGGTTCAGATGTTGGCTTGAGCTGGAGGACCCACTTCCCACAACTACTTTCCTCTCAGAGCTGGCAGATTGCTGTGGGCTATTGCCCCGAACCTCAGTTTCTCTGTATGTAGGCCTGATCACAGGGTGGCTGCCTTCACCCAGAATGAGAAATCCTAGAGACCAAAGCTGAATTTTTAATTCCTCTCATAGCTTAGCTCTCATACTACCTCTTTCACCACATTGTCACACAGGACCAATCCTTATTAAACACAAGGGGAGATTACATAAAGGCATGAAGACCAAGAAGCAAGGAGTATTTGGAGCAAATTTTGGAATCTACCATTGTCTGCTGCATGGTCTTAAATGATCGATATCATTCCCACATGCAAAATATACACATTCAACCAAAAGGCCAACAAAGAGTTCCAGCAAAGAGTTCTTCTCAATCTCAAGACCTGTGAGCTAGAGAATATATCTGTCACTCATAGCATCAATGGTGAGAGAGAGAGAGAGAATATCACTACTGTAGATCCATTCAAAACAAGGAGAAAATAGGAGATACATAGGAATCACTGGTTGTTAATAATTCTGAAACCCAGCCAGCCATATGTTGGCAGTTTCTTACTTAGGCATAGGCCCTATTCTCTCAAGAAGATCTTCACAGTCTTGGCTCTGTTTTCTGGGCTCTTTATCCTACCCTCTGTCATCCCCTTCTTTCCCATAATAAATGGCCACCATTTTCAGATGAGTTTTCTCAGCTTGCTTCCTGCCCAGGTCAAAAGGCCTCTTTTCATTTTGTATTCTTTGTCCCTTTTACTTTAAGGAGACAGTATTTACCACAGCACAATTGTCTTAAAAACCTATGGGTTTCCTATGAAGCTATTTATTGGCTCCATTCCCATAGACAAAACCTGTACACACATTAACTTCTTTTTAACCTTGAGATTCTTGGAAAGCACCTGTAGCCCAACACACTTGATACTAATAGGAGTCCTATAGTCTAATAAGAGGGTCTGGGAAGTACATCTGTAAGATTAAAAAATATATATTTTATTTATTTATTCATGGGAGGCACAGAGAGAGAGGTAGAGACATAGGCAGAGGGAGAGGCATGCTCCCCATGGGGAGCCTGATGCAAGACTCGATACTGGGATCTGACATCATGACCTGACCCAAAGGCAGATGTTCAACCACTGAGTCACCCAGGTATTCCATCTGTAAGATTCTTAAAGGAACCTTTTTCCACTTCAAATCTGAGATTTTAATAGACTTTTTCAGTCTTACTTTTAATTTCATCTTCAGACTAGGAGTTCTCAAAGTGTGATCCGAGGACACTTGAGAGGTCCTCAAGACTCTCAGAGAGCCCATGAGGTGAAAACTATTTTCATAATAATATAAAACTGGGGCACCTGGGTGGCTTATTTGGTTAAGCATCTGATTTGGCTCAGGTCATGATCTTCGGGGCTCTGCAATGGAGCCCTTTGTCAGGCTCCCAGCTCAGCAGGGAGTCTGCTGGTCTCTCTGCCCCTCCTCCCACTCGTGCCCTCTCGAGCTCTCTGTCTCTCAAATAAATAACATCTTTAAATAATAACATAAGACATTATTTTATTTTTCAGTCTTATTTTCTTACTACCTTCTACAGGTAGTAGAATTGTCCAGACGCTATATGACCTATGATATCTTCCAGCTATCTTCTATCAACTTAGGTTTTAAAGAAATTAATAAACATGTAAAACACTCTTTTCACTATTTTTTTGAAAAATACATCTTTAAATAAAAACATCATTTTTTAGCATATAATGTGTGTTATTGTTTTAAATTCCTCAGTTTTGATTTCTAAAATCAATACATACCACGCATATACAAAAAAGCATCTCAGGGTCCTCAGTCATTGTAACATTGCAAAGAGCCCTAAGATTGAAAAGTTTGAAAAATACCACTTCATTTTATTGTGTTTTGTGTACAAAAGAACATGTTTGTTCAATGTATTGATTACATTAGCTATTATAAAACCTCTCTGCAAATAGCACAAACAATAGCAATAAAAAATAACCTGACAAAAGAAACAAAATATATATTGTGGAGAATCACATGACAGACTCTCTACCTTAAAGATGAGTAGCACTCTAGGTTTTTTTGGTAAGATAATTGTCTTCAGCATTCAAAATTGTATTTTTTCAAGAGAAACAGGCCATAGACCACAAAGACCCAGGGATGAATCTCTCACATTGGACCCAACCAACAACAGGTTGTTCCCATCTGATTTTTCTCTTCTTTTGACAGAAGGAAGCTAGGTAAAAGCAAGATCTTACTTGGTTACAACAAATACGGATAGATCCTCATACAGAAGCCCACCCAACAAATGAGATTAAAAGGAAAAAGCCAAAAAAAAAAAAAAAAAAAGGAAAAGCCAGTGCAATACAAACTCATTGCATACAAACTGGAGTAAAGTGATGGCATTCATTGTGTGTTTACTATAGGAAACGTTTTTCTTAGTATCTGAATCAGAACAATTCACTGCTTAGTCTTCTCCATCCTAACTCAAAGCCAACAACAACAACAAAATAATCAGACTGTTGTTATTAATATGATATCACATGCTATTTTAAAATTACTTCCAAAGAAAGCCTTTCTTTCTGTTAGTGCTTCACAGTTTAAAATCTGATATTAAATAAAGTTGATTCGCAAGTAAGATTTCAATACTGTTAGGTGAAACGTTGACTATCTTAGCTTTCAGATCATTTTGTGCATTCATGAAATGTCTGTCACTTCACTTTAGTCCCATGCTCAATCATTTAGAACAAAACACAACACAACAAAAATCCCAATCCATTTTGCCAGCTCAACAAAAGGCTTTGTGTGGGTGTGTGTTAGAAAGTAATTATGAGGTTTTTATTTCACTAATTATTCTTCAGCCTTTGAAATGTCAGTGTAGGTCAAAGTAGCAGCCAATGTTTTGAACCAGATCTGAATTCAAATAAGGAGGCCACTGCAGGAATAACAAGGGAAAGAATCAACAGTAAAGTAATTTGACGTTATGAGTGACGGAAAATAAGACTCAAGGTCACAGGACTTTAAAGTTTCCATCTAGAGGACCTCAAAAACCTCAAAGTGTCATGCAAATTTATATTTTAGATATGACATGACTGACTATGCCTCCAAATCCACACTGCAATGATGTCTTAAAGAGGTATAAATTGAGACTTCTATAATGAGTTCATTTTTAAACCTTTTCAGAATTACAAAATCATTAGGGCTTTTTCTTCTAGGTAGCCATTTGGGGATTTATAAATCCGTCCCAAATATTGGATGACTACTCCAAACATTTTCCTTGATCCTCTTTTAAAAATTATTTTTGAGTTGATTTCATAAATTAATTTGAGGCTTGATCTCATTATCTTATAACAAAATTTCATTTTCACAAATATTAAATTGTGACACTTTAAAACTTCAACAGAAAGTAAGCATATCCTCTGGGAAGAGAACATGAGTAAGGCAGACAAATTGATTGATTGTCCCTTATAATAATGGATATGCATGAATATGCTGATTTTTTGCTAATAAATTATCTCATGAAGGTTAGTAGACTTAGGTGTAGTGCTGATTTCCCTGACCCTGAGCCCTCAGAATCAGCTAAGTTTACACAATGAAAGCAGACCAGATTGGAGTAAAGTGATTCCATTCATTTCAGTCATACTCATGACTGATATTCAGTGTCATGACCAAATTGATCACACAATGGTCTCCATCAATCTTTTCAACAGTAGAATTGAGCAGATTAGTTGTGCTGTGGCCTGTTCATTTCACCTTCTATAGATACAGCTCAATCTGAGAGGAGAAAGAAGAATAAGTTAATTGAGGACAGAGGGTTCACTCTGATGGTTTATGACAATCACCCCCACTTTTCCCCTTTGTTTTCATATTTTGATGTCTGGTGAGTCTAATGTGCCCTGGGCTCTTGCTTCTTCATGTGTGGTCCCAGATCTGTAGCCTTGACATTATCTCAGGCCCCTTCCCAGACCTAGTAACAGACCCTACTCTTAAGACCTCCTCCCACCATCGTATTTCTATACATTTTAAATTTAAGAAGCACTGGTCTTCCCATAGCTACTTTGAGAGTTGACAGATTTCTCAACATTAAGCAAGTGCATTGTTTATAAAAAGATCTGAGCTCATCTGTGGGGCTAGAGACCACAAGGGATTCTCAAGAAAAATAGACCAAATCACTAAATGAAGATTTCAGAAAAACCTCTCCAAAATGGACTCAAAGCATCACCTTCACTAGAATCTGAACTGTTTCTGGAACAGAAACACTCTCTGCAGGTTACTCTGGCTTAATTCTTGACACTCTAGTCCAGCACTGTGCAACAGAAATATAATGTGAGCCACAAAGTGAGCCACAGATGTGATTTTAAACTTTCTGCTAGCCACATTTAAGGGATAAAAGCAGGTAAAATTAATAGTACATTTTACTTGACCCACTACATACAAAATACCAATCAATATTTAATCAATATTAATGAGGTAGTTTACATTTTTGTACTAAGTCTTCAAAATTTGGTGTGTATTTAACACAGCATATCTCAGAACTAGATATTTCAAGTGCTCAATGGACACATGTAGTGATGGTTACTGTACTGGATAGGATAGTCTAGGCCAAAAACCAGAATTGTAGCTACGGCCATCCTCCCTAGATCATATGTATAGTATTTTGGAGCCCATATTTTTTTAACTGCTTGTATTCCGGTGCATAATTTAGAGATTTCTGTCATGTCTTAATTTGTTGCTTTTGTGTGAGTGAGAGAGAAAGAGAAAGGGAAAAAGAGATTTATTTTTGTTGAATTTGAAGCCTATGTACTATGGCTTTACTGAGATGCTTACTATTCCCAGTGAACTCTGCTCTTTTCTAGTTTAAGTTAAATTATAATCTAGGTTAGTAAATTAGGTTAGTAAGTACTTTCTCTTAAGATATTCTCCTTACTTAACCTGGGCAATTCAGAATAAGGAAAACTCAACTTTCCAGTTATCCCATTGTAGATTTGATAGCATGGAAGCTGGGCCTGTCTGATTCTCAATGTCTTTATTTGCAAAAAGGGAAAATAATGGTGTTTCCAATGCAAAGTTTTGTGAGGATTAATCAGAACAATGCATGGACTACAGTTCCGTGCTTGGCACATAATAGGAGTTCAATAAATGTTATGTGTTATCATTTTTAGTCTCCCTTGAACCTCAATAATAGCCAAAGAACTAAAAATAAGAATATGACCCACGAAAGCAAGAAGAATGATAAACTCTCATGTCAGAGCCAACTACCTTCCAACACTAAACCAGTGCCCCTCATGTTTTAGGTTTTTGTTTTAGCCACCTCTCTTTTTTGGTACTAATTTCCATATTAAAATATAGTAAGTTATGCTGTGGTTAACAAATAAGTCAGTAAGTAAAACGGCAATCTCAAAGGTCTAACAAAACAAAGGGTCCATTTTCATTCAAGTCACAGCCTAATGTGTGTCAGATGGCTTTCTGAGGTGATTGCCCCCCTCAATGGTGACTCAGAAATCTAGTCTATTTTTGTATTGTTTGACTGACATCTTAAACACCTGGCCTCTAAGATTTCTGAAAAAAGAGACATACATATACCATGGATACCTGAGCAAGTTTTATGAAATGGCATGCATTGTTTCTGTCCCTATTCCATTGACCAAAACATAATCAAATAACCACAACCTAACTCCAACCAAGACTTCCTCTATGCCCAGAAAGAGATCCATGAAACAGAATTTGGAAAACACACAAGACTGTTTTTGACACAGGTTGGTATTTTGTGCATTTGGAGTACAGAACGCAATATTTTAAAAAAGCATTCTTCCCAAATGTCAAGGTGCATATGGTGGGTTAGGCATGGGAGAGAAGGAACTGATTCAAAGACATATGGAAGGAGAAAAAAAATGACAGCCCTGGCTTGTGTGTGTATAACAGTCAAAATGTGAAATCAAGGAAAAATTGCAAATTTCTCTTCATTTAATAACGTCTGATATTTATTTAGCACAGTACAGTTTAAAACATCATAATGTGATTTTGCATTTCTATAAATTATCATGCTCCATACACAGAGCTTTGTGACATAGGTGGTGCTTTTTCCATTTTACAGATGAGTAGGATCTGAGTCTGGTTCAATGACTGCCATCCAAGGGGTCTAATGTCAAGGGCAGCATTATGTTGAGTGCCACAGGGCCTAGAATCCAGTCTCTAATCTAGGCCAAAACTATTCCCAGTGCAATGGCAGATGTTCCCCCAGACTCTGAGTAAACACCAATGAAACAAGTTCACTGTGTTATGAGGTTTCTCTTTCAGCTTCAGACAGTGCCAGCTACTAAGTTTGACATGGATTATTCCTTATTCTGCTTCGGGAACCATAGAAAAGACTCATCTTTCTTTTACATCACGATTGTTTTAATAGTTGGAGACAATTATACCCATTCCCCAACCTGAATTCCTTTACAGCCTATCCTTCCAAACATTCCTCAATGACATTACCAAATTTTATTGTCCCCATGTCGTATTCTAGGTTGTCAATGTCCCTTTTAAAGCTTAATATCCACAGATAAAAACAGCATTGCATATGCGATCTGAGATTGCCCGTCTCTTCAGCAAGAGCGATGTACTACATGTCATACTCTATCTTCGTGCCTCATCTTCTGAAGGACTCTCTTACTCGTGCATCCTGTTCCTTACAACTGCTCCACCTCCCTAAAGGGCTCTATATATTGTAAATTGCCTGAAATTTTTAAATATAAATCTGTAAATGTGTTTCACTGTGGTAATCAACCCTGAAAAAGTCTGAAAGACTCACTAGTCACTGATATTTGTCTGAAGACATTTTAACCAGTCTTTACTGCATACTGCCTTGTAAGTTACAGAAGGTGTGAATGGTAATAGAAATGTTTGTATATTTCGTTTTACTTTTTTCATTTTCATTTTATTTTACATTTTATTTTATGTGCCAAAGTCTGTGAGGTCAGAATGGCAAACCAATCATGCAGTCTGCGTTCAGGGTGCTGAGAGTCTAGTAAGAAAGACAGACATTGCTCAAATAATCATGCAATATAAAGTCACAAATATAAGTGCTTTGAAGGAAGACACCAAGTATTTTGAGAAAACAGAAAAGGGATTGATTATAAATTGTGGAGTAATCTCTGAAGAGGTAGAGATTTATGATCTGAGTTATTACGACTAAAAAGCTGAACCTGGATGGTTGGAACACAAATCTCATGCTCTAGCCATTATACTTTCTGCCCTGCTAATGGAAAACAAAGACACCTCCTGGAAAAACTGGTCATAGAATGGAGTTTCTAGCACAAACATAATGATAGATATATAAAATAAGGGACAAAACAATCTATGCTTACCCTTTGAGAAAAAAATCCAACAGATTATTTTTAAAAGAAACCCACAGGCTGAGAAATCAGGGAAGTGTGGAGGATTGGAAAGGACAGGTGACATAACTTGGACCATAGCTTGGAAAGGCTTCCAGCAACGTGTGTAATTATTAGGACACTAACAGAACCAAAGATGAGGTTTGAGTAAATGGAAGATAGATGATCCAAATGGAGTGATGTCCTCAGAGGGAGGACAGAGAAAGGATATGTCCTAGCCCTCAGTTCCCAGAAGAAATTACACACAACTTAGGACAGGGTTGATCTTCTCATGAGAAACAGACTTGCCTTTTTCATTACAAGAAACCAGGTGTCATGGACTTAGGAATGCCAATGGCAATGTGACCGCTGCCTCTCTACAGGAGTGCTTTTGTGCCCCTCAGATCAGATCTCTATGTCAGATTAGTTTTGTCTGAATCAAACAAGTTTCCAAAATGTAGCTTTTGCCCGTTAAAGAAATAAGGGAAATGGTTTTCCAGTGTACTTTAATGATTTCAAGAAAAATTGGATTAATGCATTGTAGAAAATACATTGGTTTGCTGCTTCTGAAAGGTCTTCCCTTGACTTAACATATAGCTTGGAGCATGTCAACATTCTAAAGATTTTAAAATCAACATAAACTTTATACCTGATCTCTTTCTCAGCTGGCAACTTTTTTTTTTTTTTACAAAGCAAAACAAAACAATAAAATTTAAATCTGCTGCCATTTAGCCATTCTGGATTTTCCAAGGGCAGTGTTAATAAGCAAGTACCTTACATGGAACTGATAACAGTATGTAAGTCTCTTAGAGATGAAAGAAACCTCAGAAAGGCGTCTCATAGAGAGAGTAGCTATGGAATCAGCTTGCTAAAAAAGCAAGCTATTCTCCACCTTGAAATTCCAGCTATCCTCCATATTATTTTTCAAAGTTTAAGGGCAATTCAATTTTACACGGCATTCTCAACGGGATTTTAAAACGCTACTTCTTGAGTAAAAATATTTCTGTATTATAAAATCATTACGTAGCATTTTCTTTCTGTCCTTGGTCTCTGGATTTCTTTCTCTTTTTCTCAATTCCATGATTGGATAGAATGCCTATCTTTTCTATCAAGGACATTTAAACAAGGTATAGATTTCAGGTTTATTTTGTTTATGGTTCTAAAAATGCAAAGAGCTTTGTTTTAATGTATTTGATTTTCTTTAGAGTCAACATTCCTTCTTGCATTTAAATGTGATGATGTAAATCAGAGCTGACACTCTAAGCTCTGTCTGCAGCTTTTGTTTGGCCCCAGTATCTATGCACCTCCTCTGCAGATTCCAGCACATTCTACACTGTTTATCCTAATCACTATTACACCAGGTGAATAAACATGGTTATAGTTTACATGTAAAGCAGCTTCCTCACAGAAAAGATTCACGATGATTCGTGATAACAGAAAAACCACACAACTATGAATGTGCAGATTTGTCTCATAACAGAGTCGTAGGTTATGTTCAATTCTATGCAGAAAATTGAACAACCCTTAAACTGCACACAAAACAGTTCACATGACATCATTGTAGAGTGCAGCGGTGTCTTTCAAAGTCCAACAGTTTGTCCTCCAGCCCTGGAAGAGAATCACCATTTTTTTCACTGAACACTAAATGAAGTTGTTAGCTTGCATTTTAGGTTGTGTTGCATGAAAAATATGTCTCTCAGAATACCTGACTCAGACTCGGCACTGTGAGATGCTCACACTTGGGAAGACTTCCGGGAACAGCAGGTTTTCCTTTCCTGGCTCATCGGAACTCTGAAGTGCACACTCTCTTCACAGCATATGCTCCTGGAGTGGAAGAGCAATGGAATCCTCTGCCTGCAGTTAATTCCCCCTTTCGTTCTCTTCGCCCTCCCTGCCACTGACCTCCCTGAGCCCCTTTCCCTCTTCTTTGCTTCCTCCTCCATCCTCATCCCCCTACCCTTTCCCTCTGTCTTTTGTGTAAAAAAGTATAAAACTGAATGTTTATACAAAGATTATGTAATGCATTTCCATTGTGCTTCTGGGAGAGGTGCTTTGTCAGACCAATATTACTATGCAGCTCACAGAACCACAGACATTTTTCCAGCTAGAAGAGAATTAGAGATAACCCCGTGAAGTGGTTTCTAAACTATATTTTAGCAGTTGAATCTTAGATTTAAAGACAATTCTGCATGTGATCACAATATATAAAATTAATGAAGGTGGAGCTGCTCTTTGAAACAAAGAAGGGCACAGAGTCCCTCAGCCTCAGCCTCCTCTTGCCTTCAAGGAGCCCCAGTCTCCTCAGGAAACAATAGAAAGGCCTTGATATCCTGATATCTCCTATCTGAGGACCAGAAAGATCAAATATTTTATCCCAGGTAACATGCCTTTTAAGTTACAAGGACACAGCCACAACCACCCCTCTGTACCTGGGGATTATAGGTGATTCAGCTCTTGGTTTAATAAAATAGGAGTTCAGAGTTGATGAAAACACAGAATGACCTCGAGTGAAAGATGGAATCATTATGTAACTTTAATAAACATCTATTTAACATTTATACTGTGCTAGGCAGAAAGCAGGTATTACAAATATAAAAAGAAAGATTCATTCCTTCGAGATGCTTAGAGTCTAATAGCTGGAAAGATGCACAAAACAAACAAAACCAGCAAACCCAGAGTTTTAGAAGAGAATAAAGAAAAAGCCTTCAGTCTCCTCTGAGGAGCCATGGAAAGCTTGACAGGCAAGACAGATTCTTACCTAGGACATGGAAGAACAGGAGCTGGCCAGGGAAAGGACATTTAGGCAGAGGATTCAGCATATATGAAGGCATGGTGGAACAAAAGAGATGGCAGCAACCAGGGACTGCAAGTAGCCTGGTGAAGCATACGATGTGGGGGGCTAGGGGTGTGGTGTTGGACAACAAGGTTGAAAAGCGCAAGGGACCAAATGGCTGCTTATCTTACAAGAACCTAGGGAGAATGCAAGATATCGAAGCAGGAAAATGATATGCACATTAGAAAAATTATCCAACAGTGAGGAAGATGCAAACCAGATGACAGTGAAGGTGACAATGAGCTACAGATTCAAGACGACTTACCCTGGATGACGAGTGGGAATAAAAGAGAAGATAGGGCCAGATTTCCAGTTTGAGCAATTGGGTAGATGACTGTCAGTCTCTGGACAGGGAGCACAAAAAGGAGATCACATTTTAGACTCAGAGAAAAAGATGACTGTTTTGGTTTTGAACATAATGGGTTAGAGGAGAAGCATTGGGGTCCTGATGAAAAGGTCTTGTGCTTTTAGATGAAATGTGAAGAGAGTAAAAGATTTTTAAAAGGGGAGAGGAAGGCCAGACAGTAATGCCACCATGTATGTGGTAACTAAAACTTTGAATAAGGTTTCTTCAGAAGACCACAAAGATGAAAAAGATAAGAGAACAGAAGAGAGAGCTCCCAAGAATTCCAACGTCTGAGTGATAGAGATAGAATGAAAATCCCACAAACAAGCCTAAGAAGGGGCCACCAGAAGTGTAAGACAACCATCTTAGCAAGAGAACTATCAATGGAAACCATACAAATAAGGAAAGACCATCATGGGACCAGGAGTGGCCAATTGTGATCGATTCTATAGAGAAGCCGGGTCAGATGAGAACTTAACATCGCTGACTGTTTAGCCATGAGGACATTGTCTGTGGTCTTTGCTGGGCAGTGTAGTGGAGTGACAGAGACAGAGGCAGAAGTCTAGCCCTCATTGTTTGAGAAACAAACATAAAGTGAGGAGCAGAGATATTCATTGTAGGTTGTTATTTCAAAAAACTTTACTATTAAGGGAAGGGGCAATCTAGGTTTTTGAATAAGGTAAATGGGATCTAAATTAATTTATTTAATGAGAGAAACTCAAAAGATAGCAGTAGAGATGGCAAGTTTGAAGATCCAGGAAAGAGAAAAGTGGCAGAAGGAGGACAACCCAAAGGAGCTCATAGAGGAGATGTTTCTAAACTATAGAGTAGAATCTGTGTGCTTTTCCCAGAAAGCTAAATGCTGGAAGTGAGAGAGGATGTAGCCAGGACAGTCTGGAGGCAGAGGGAAGTGTGAAAAAGTTTCTGAATACAATTGAGGGCAGGAAATGCACGAAGAGGGACATGTACAGAAATTGCCCATAACTGTTGAAATGTAACTGAGCTTAGAGACACAACTTTCAGATTCCAATCTAGTTCTCGGCAGATGTCCCTTCTTAATCCTAGCCCTAGAGGTTGGGAAATGTGGCAGTGGTATTATGAGATGGAGCAACACAATGCTCATGTGCCAAGGGGACACTGGAGCACACAGGAACAGAAATGTGCATTCCAGAAACTTTCACAGTTATCAACAGGCTCAACTTCCCTCACTACCCTCAATTCCCTCACGTAGATTTAATCATCGTCCCTAAATTCCATCCCGCCTTCCTATGCCCTTTGGACAGACACAAGCTACATTTTTCCCTCTTCCTATTGGCAGTGTACCCCCTACTACTTTTCAACTTCACTTTACATTTCTCAGTGTCATTAGGACGAGCAACTGCTACGGGTGACCCTTCTGTCTGCAGGACGATTGCGTCTATAGAGGCCATCTGCAGTCCGTCAGAGGGCAGGTACGTTATCTCCATTCTGTGAAGATTATACTGTATACATAATCACCAGAACTCCCTATCTTGATACGGTCAATTAATAACAATCTGTCTTTCCAAAGACCTCAACGAATTCAGGAGCTGTTGCCTTGCAGAGTGTTTTCACCATGAAAATGGCTCTTAGAGATAGTGGGGGGAGAAATCAAATTAAGCCATTTTCCTCCTACCCTTTTGCTACCTACTTGGAAATCATTAGTACAAATGATAGTTACCCTCGCAATAGCAATGCAATCAAAACAACCACATCCTTCTCCGTGAACCATGTCGCTGGCTTGGGTATTCCATTGGCTGCTAATTAACGGTGACACACATTCAAGGCCCCAGCAGCGGGGTCGGCATGGCATTGGTAGCGCTGTGATGCAGGCAGAAATGATAGATATGAAAGTCTTTTCTCCAGCTCCCAAAGAAGAAGGAGGGAAATGAAAGTCACTCCATTGCATATCTCCCAGGGAAGCTGCTCTAAAGCAGCAGCCTTCCTAAACCAGAGAGAAGATGGCAATCCTGAACAAAAACAAGTTCCCACTTCTGGGTCTCTGAATAATTTTACGTTGAATTCAATAGAATGTGAAGTTAGTCCTGAACAAAGTAAAGGAGATCACCACCAGGTAGAGCTTGGAGGCGGGATGGTAGGCTCAGGACGGAGCTAAGCTTTTATTCTGAAACCTTTCCTCCAGTCCTTAGGTTGGTTTTTACTGAAAAACACAACAAAAATGAAAAGAAAAAAAAAATACACCCATGGCTTTCCATCACATCACAACTGTCACCTGACCTGTGTGACCGTAGAAGCAGCAGCTGTCCAGTCAGGGGCTTTCAGACCTTTCTTAAAAGAAATCCCCCTTAGCCTTCTAGCAAGTTCCAGATGGATTCCTCAGAAGCCTCTATAAAGGAACAATTGTGTTCCTTGGCCAAGATTACCCAATGATCTAGTGTCCTCAGGCTTTGTGGGGTCTGACCAGATGAAGAAGTCTACCCGTGATTTTTATCCACATACTCCTGACCAGTCCATCATATTACAGTTTGCACCTATGCTCGAGCAATGTCCAGAGAGGCAAAAAGATGAATCTGTGATGGGGCTGGCAGTGAAAGGACACGGAGTTCAGAAACAGCTGGGGACGGGAGAGAGGAGGGTTCAGGGTGGCGAAGTGGAGGTTGAGGGCCTCAGGTACTTGTCAGGAGAGAAAAATGAAATGAGAAGGGAGTGATAGCAAAGACAAAGGCGTCCGCCTGGAAGACTCAGAAGGCAACCTGGGGCCCCCTGTCTTCTGGGGAGGAGTGAGAATCCAGCCTGACTCTGATGTTTCTCTTTTCGGTTGCCTCTTCCCCTAGTCTCCAAGGGAAGCAGACTGTGTTTGTTTGTTGTGCGCAGCACTGCAGTACACAAACAGATTGACATAAATTTATGCCAGCCTTTCTTGTTTAAAAACATGAATTATTCAAGAAATATTACAATATTAATTAGAAATCATTAAAATACGAGTGTTGGGGGAGGGAGGAATGAGATGGTGCATTAGCAAAATCACATTTAGCCCAAACATAAAGTGTGCCAAAGCTGCTTAATCATTGTTTTGATAGTCAAAACACCATAACACCAGTTTCACAGAATGAAGGGAAGGAAGGCTCTTGGAAGCCTCTGCTTCCCATTATTATTGGTGAGATTAATTATTTATGGGGCTCCGGCAGTGTACTGGGTGCTCCAGAAGACACAAATAAGAAGAGGTTTCTGCCCGAAGGGCAGAGGAGAGAAATCAGAGCGGCACCAAGTTCTGACACACACACCCAGCCAGTGATTAATGATCAAGAGGATGAGGGGCTTTTGCTTTGACTTTTCAGTTTGCTCAGAGTTTTGAGCTTTCAGCTTTCAGAGAAATCACAAAGTGAATGTTGTTACTAAAGAATGCCATGGAAGATGTAAGCTATCAGCGCCCTGTGAGTGAGAAAAATATATACATCTGGAAGGTCAATGTCACGTTTACAAACCAGAGAGGGTGGCAGTAAAGAATCAGGATATTGAAAGGCGTGCACCATTTTGGGTCATTTGGGTCTGGAGGGTGCACTGTTGATGGTGATTATTTCCCACTTATTACAGGTCCCCAAACTACAATTGTCACACAAAATGCACGCGTAGTAGACCTCCTACAAACTGTAAGGCTACAACACCGGTGAGTGTGTATTATCACATGTACGAGTATGACACTGGCACTGAAGTATGATGATCATTTGATAAGGGACCTCTGAAAAAAAAAAAAAGAAGAATAAAAAGAAAAAGAAAAGGGACCTCTGTGATTGATAATAGTGTCTGTGAAAGAAAAGACTGGGAAACACAATGAGTCAGTCTATCTCAGTCTTAAGAGGGGCCACCTCGACAGCTGGATTAACTGTTTCACGGTGGTAGGATATCATTCCGAGGCTGCTGCATGGAACACAAACAGAATCCTCATGGCCTTAATTGATTGCAGTAGCTTCCACTGGGCACCAGGAGAGGCTGGATCAATGAGCAAGTGATTATCACACCCTGCAGGATCTGGGCAGGAAAGAGTGAAAGCAGGCTTGCAGAGAGCCAGGGTAGGAAACTGGTTCATCCTCTTGCCCCATGCAGCTTAGTTCATGGCCGGCAACACATCGTGGTCATGCCCCAGCCCCTTCAGCCCTGACTTTAAGGTGTGGAGATGGGCATGGCAGAAGGAGCCACGGAATCTTTCAGCCAGACCCAAAAGGACAAGACCTCAGAATCCGCCAAGGGCATTAAGGCCATGCGGTGTCTCCCTTACTTAGAATAAAAGCCTATTTCGTTGCATGATAAACAGCACCTAGTCTCCTGCCCTTGGACCCGGGACTGTGTCTTATTCCCACCCCATCCCCATCCCCAGGTCAATTTCCACATATTAAGAAGAAGAGCTAGAAGGTAGGGTTTGAAGCTCTTAGGGCTGGAGTGCAGAGCCAGAAAATGAAATGGGTCTAAAGAGAAACATGTAGCAGCTGAAGGGGGAGGAGTGAATCCAGAAAGCAGGAGAGCAAAGATAAATCCCAAAAAGCCAGTCTCAAATATAAGTGGGGAATCTAGACGCACAGCGCATCAAAGTCTTGGGAACAGTAATAATCACAAAGGAAGAGGCGAGTGAATTCTCCAGGGCCTGCTCCAACTGGCTTTTTATTTCTTTTCGCAATTCTCGTGGGTGTTTCCTCTCACAGAGCGCCCTTAGTTGCTGAGGGAGCCTCTGACAGACAGCACAGGCCCCGGTATGCTCAATAAATATTTGTGGGGTGAATGACTCAATGATTTTAATTTCGGTTCAAGTCCATCTAGGCACCAGCAGATGTTCAGGGAATCTAAATTAATGTACTTCCCACTTGACATATATAAATTGACCGATATTACTAACAGGATGTGGAGACAGGGGTTGGAACAAATGTGACTATTTATAAAAATCAAAGCTAAGTGAGGCAGTTATAGAACCTTAGAAGTTGGGTAGTTTTCCAGACTCATTAGGCAGCCTCCAAACAACAACTGGCTTGTAGCATTTGCCTTGGTTCCTCACATATCGGCCAGTATTGCCATATGTCCCTTCTGGTACTGATGCTTTTCTTTTTCTTGTGCATCTGAACCGTCTTTCCCTCTACTCTGCTAAGACAGGAGAATCTGTCTTCAAACACTCCAGGTTCAGGTACAAATATGAATTAACTAACTCTCTTTTTGTCTTCCTCAAAATACACGCACACACACAAACACATATACATGTCATATTCAAAAGGGGAAGTTAGGGCAGCCCTGGTGGCTCAGCGGTTTAGCGCCACCTTTGGCCCAGGGTGGGATCCTGGAGACCCAGGATTGAGTCCCATGTCGGGCTCCCTGCATGGAGCCTGCTTCTCCCTCTGCCTATGTCTCTGCCTCTCACTCTCTCTATGTCCCTCATGAATAAATATAAAATAAAATAAATAAAATAAAATAAAATAAAATAAAATAAAATAAAATAAAATAAAATAAAATAAAATAAAATAAAATAAATAAAACAAAAAGGGAAGTTAGTATATTAACTTTTTTATTAGATTCCCACTTTTTTTTTTTTTTTAAGGAATGTTGCTTTTAACTTCTGGGAGTGGGAATAGGAGCTATTTTTAAGGTTGCAATAATAGCTGTAATAATAGCCCAGAAAAACAACCAGCAGAATAAAATAAAGGTACAGATCCATTTGGAAGAGAATATAAGTATAATGGGATACTTGACCCCACAAACATGACCTTAATAGCTGATCAAAAGCGTTGTGCTTTCCAAATAATCAGGATGCTATTTAATATGGTAGTAACTGCCCAGGTTACAAGATCAACTGTCACAGTCTGAATTTCCTCGAGTTCATGTTTATGAGCTCTGAATATCTCTGCAGAGCAAAAGCTCAAAAAAAAGCATACCTCCACTGGAAGAAAAGAACATACCAAATGCTTCTCAATTCATTTATTAACTTATAGGGTATCCAGGTTGACTTCAAGTTCACCCTCCTAAGGCTCCGTTTCTGCTACCGAAGCAAAGTACAGGGAAGACGTAGTAACAATAATGACAAAACTTGACTCAGATAGTCATGCTCCAGTTAACCTTATGGGTTAAAACTCTTGTCCTGCACCTATATCCTCTGGGATGTAATGTAGGCCAAAAAGAAGTGTGGTACCTCTCAAAAGGGAAATCTTAAGAAGAGTAGAAATATGCTTGTGTGCCATGTACACACACACTCAGCACCATGTTCCTCATGAATCTAAAATACTTTTAGAAGTAAGGGTTTACTTGAAACTGTCTAGGCATGCTCCAGACTGATTCATTAGAAACCTCTGGGATCCTATGGGATCTTCTGGGGAAAGGAAATCTATCCCAAAGGACCACGACCATCAGTTGAAATAGGAGGGATCAGCCTACTTGAACTTGAGAAGCCTCAGAGCCACCCTCATGACATACCTCTAAGAATGCACATAGTGCTTCCAGCCTTGCAGGCCCCAGAGCAAAATCAAGAGAGAGGGCTGCTGTCTACAGGCCAGAAGGGCCCACCCCGGGCTGTGTACCTCTTACTATTTTATTAAAAGCAAACAAAATATTCAATGATGTGGCAGGATGGTTTGGTGGCAGTGGCCGTGAGGCAGGCTCAGAGACACAGATCTTTGTGAAGACCCCAATGAGCAAGACCATCACACTTGAGGCCGAACCCAGTGATACCAGTTGAATGTCAAAGCCAAAATCCAAGACAAAGAGGGCATCCTGCCTGCCCAGCAGCATCTGATTTTTGCAGGCAAACAGCTCGAGGACAGCCACGCTCTCTAAGACCATAATATCCAGTCCACCCTGCACTTGATGCTTCTTCACCTGTGGGTGAAGCCTTTGCTCTGCCAGCTGGCCCAGAAATAATGACTGTGACAAGATGATCTGCCACAGGTGTTATGCTGGCCACACCCCACGCTGTCACATGCAGCAACAAGTGTTGCCACACCAACAGCCTGCACCCTGAGAAGACGGTTAAATAAGGTCCCTCCACTGGCTCCTCCTTGTCTGCAAGGCAGCCTCTGGCCTGAGCCCCAAGGCCCTGGGGCCTCAATAAAGTTTCCCTTTCATTGAAACCAGTCAACCAAATTCAGGAAATCCACATCTTGCCTGTGCAAAGGCTCCCCTGTTTCAGTCCTATTTCAGCCAATCCTGGCCTCAATAAAATCCCACAGCATTTAGACAATGACACCATAAGGATTTTCCATCACTCTCCTCTAGGCACTCTTCTACCCTCCCACAACATTCTCAGTACAGACTCCTAAATGTTAAGAGTCTGGATAATGCTTATCAGAAATAGCATATACAATAACGTAAACTGACAGAGTCCAAATCAACAGGATGCCTGTATTTAAATGTGTCAAAACTGCAGCAAGAGGTGGTTCTTTCCACCGTGCCATCCTATGAAAAAATGCTCCATAGTGACCACCCACAGATGTCTTTAGATGTCTTTTCTTTTTCTTTCTTTCTTTCTTTTTTTTAAGATGTCTTTTCATCCTAAATTCTTCCCTTTGGAAGCCTAGCGTGATGGCAGCTTTTCCAGCCTTCTGGATAGAGATTGGGATACTTTATAGACTGCACTGGTATCACAAGTGTAGGTAGCATTTCTGCAGCAGGAAGTAAATCACCAGGGGTGTCAAAATGCAACCCTCATTCCAGTGCTTCTTACTACTTATTAAAAAAAAAAAAAAAAAAAAAAAGCCTCCAGGAATCTGCATCTTGCCTGTTGCAAAGGGTCATAGAAAATGTGATTGCACTAATATCAGTACCAGGTTTGGGTGTCATCTGCGGGCAAAGAAGCTAAGGCCATGTGGAGTCTTAACCTCTCCATACTGAAAGACTACACCTCCCTAAAATTAAAGCCAAGAAACCAGTGCAGAGGAGACAAGTAAATATCCCCTTTCCCCGTGGCACCTCCTGCCTAATGGGAATCGTAGTTAATGATCTGAATCGAAAGCGAAGTCTTGTTTTATGGAATGCTCACTCTTTGTTAAGCAAAGCTGTTTGGGCGAAGGACCATTCTATTGATTTAAAAATTGATTTCTTTTTTCCCCCTTCATATAACTAAAACATGGCTCACAAATCACAGCTCTTTTATTCTTCTGGCTACAACCTAGGCTGAATCTCTCCCAACCTACTCACCGAGGGATGTCTGATGGAGGAAGTGGGAACATTTGGACAGAGATTGTTCAAGATTCTATTAAGGGTTTCAAGTGGCTTCCTTTGAACATTTGGTAATTTATATTTCGAGTCCCTTGGTGTAATTATTGTAATTATCATTAATCATCAACTTCCAGACCCAATCGAAATACAGAACATTGGAAAGGTCAAAGCAATGGAGAATTCTACTATTCTTCACAGAAGATATGAGGCATTAACATTCTGATGCTCCACTTGTGTGACAAAGATTGTAATGAAAACAGAAAATAGCACAAGATTAATGTGTTCTCATGATAAGAATCATCATAAGGAAAAGAGAAAGTGGAGCAAACTTAACCCACTCCTGTCACAGAGGCATGGTGATGAGACAGGTTGAGGCTAAGGGACAGGCTGTGGCAGCTTGGCCTGACCCTGCCGAAGATGATCGTGGCTTCCTTTTCTTGTGGGATAATAATAAGAAACCAACTTCGGAGCACAGCAGGTTACATTTTGGACAATGCAGTGGACCCCTGGTGGTCTCTCCAGCTCCTTCCTCAGATATCTAGCCCCAGATCAGATCATTTTCTTGACCTTCGAAGCCACATAACAACTACCTGCTAGAAATCCACCTGCGTGTCCAAAACAGGACTTCTCATCTCTTACCTGAACTGAATCCATCCCCTGTGGAAAAAATCGGATAACGCTGGAATGTCAGGTTCTGGAGGCGTCCACACCTATATTCAAATCCTAGTTTGACCACTTATTACATGACCCCGGGGAGGATGCTGGCCCTTTCCATGCCTCCCTTTTCCTATTTGTAAAATGTGCTTAATAGGATCTGCTCCACAGTGCTATTTTAAAGATAAAGTGAGGCAATATACCTAAACTACTTAGCATATAGAAAGTGCTCAATAAATGTCAGCTATTGTTTATAGTACAATTCCTTTATTATTATGAAGTCCATCTAGTTACTTAAGCAGAAAAAGATAAGTCTGGGAATTATTCTCTGTTTCTCCATCTCTGTCGGAATGGGACCAGATTCTGTCAATTGCACTCCCTTAATGTCCTTCAAATCTTTTCTTTCGATTTTCATTGCTTCTGCCTTAACTCAGACTCTTACCACTCTTCCCAGGATGAATTTATCATCTTCCTGCCTCTATACTTGCCCCTTCCTAAACCATCAGCCACACTGGAGCCAAACTCTCTTCAAAACCACATACCACAACACCCTCCTCCTGCTTCAATTCATCAGTGGCTTCCGGGCCCTGTAGCCATACCTTGGATTTCATAGGTGGCCACATGAGACCCCCATGATCTGGCCCCAGACTCTCTCCTTCCCACTCCCATTTTTCTCTGACAACTGAATGTTCCCCATGTTCCAGACATGCCACGTTTCCTGCAACCCCAGCACAGGCCCTTCAAGCTTTCTTAACTCCTATGCTAGTGCTGTTGTCCACATCTGTAATCGGGGTCCTCCTATGTCCCATCAGCCCCTTCTAGTCCTTGTATGACTCAGCACAGGCACCATCACCTCTCAGAAGCTCCCCTGAGCCTCTTCTCCTGCGTCTACATTCAATGCCCTCACAGCACTTAAAACACTCTCCTGTCAATATTTATGTTGGATTTCATTTTATGTAAGTCCCCAGCCCCACTGGGCTCTCAACTCCTAGAAAACAGACACTGTTCTTTATCTCTGTGAAGCCACTTCTTAGCCTTGTGTCTAGCAACGTAGGAGATGCACAATCAATTTTCTCAAACAAATTCACACATTTTTCTGGTCTCTCTTGCCATCTACAATTATGAATGAGAAGGGAAGAGAAATACAATTGAAATCCTTTCTTTCCATTTCTTGCTAACCATTAAGACGGGAAATGAGTCAAAAAAAAAAAATCCTAAAGTTAAAGAGAAAACAAAGATTGTGGATTATCTACGCATTTCCAAGATCAGGTTCTTTGCATTGGCCACTGACAGAAGGCAGTGTACGTAGGGCCTGCTGAAATACCAGCAGGCTGCAGATGATTGTACTAATATGCTGAAATCTGTCCCCCCTAAATTGCCCCTATATAATAGAGAAAGGAATGAGAGACATTATGAAGAAAATTTTTAAAAGCTAACTTTTTTACCTAAGCAGAGATCAGGGGAATTATACTATACAACTAGTTTTCTGGAAGTCCATTAAGGGAGCCACTAGGGAAAACCATAAAGAGCAATCATTCCACTTAACAACACAAAAGTACAGAAGTCGAAAGAGTCGAATTCTCGAATTCTCGAGCCCTGCAGAGGGTGTGCTATGTTTGTCTTTTTGCCAGAGGCAAACAGCCACCATGAAAATGGTAAATGCTAGATCTGATCCCTCTGTTTGGAGAGTCCCTCTCTACACTCCTACTAATGAGAGAGAAAGACGAATTTCTCAGTAGAGGAGAAGTGGCAAGGTCTACTCCTGAGGACTCCAGAGCATCCCCTGGGTACAGAGACCACTGGAGCTTTGCCCGTGGACAGTCTCTGGGGCCGGGCTGACCAGGTTCACTGTTGACTACTGGAGGCAGTGACAATTGAGAAAACCTAAATGATTGTCAAGAGAAGCAGCAAAGTTTGCAGCTGGAAAGATAGTACTGAGGTGTGAGGGGAGAGACCAGGTCAGAAGTGGGAAAGAGCAGCAACATCTGAAGCCGGGAGTGAGTGTGAAAACTGACCAGGACAGGGGGTTCAGGGTGAAGCTGTGGATGAAGCTGGGGAGCCAGAGGGCAGGCTTCCCTGCACCTGAGCTGCAGCTTCTGTTGGGGTATGGGGGAGGCTGAGTTCTGAAAGAAGCTGGTCAGGATGAAGCAGCAGGAACTCTTCTACAGAAAAAGAAAAATGTTAAAGTTAATTCAAGTGAACCACGCTCCACGGCACCACGATGAGGAAATGGAGGGAGATCTGTCATAAGGCTGGAGAGTAGAGTGACATGGCCACACAAAGGAAACAGGAAAAACTCGGCACACCAGAAGCTACATAATGAGTGTCCACGCTGGGTCAGAAGTTTTAGCAGACACCATCCTGGCTTCATCTGAGGTGCCTGCCTATAGGCTCTTGATAAAAACCCCTGTTGGGCTCAGATAATTCTTCCACCTTCTGCTCAATCCCATCTCGCTGTGATCTGGCTTTCCCCTACTCTGTCTATCCCGGTTGTGCCGACAAACTCGTCTGATGGTCTTCTCCCTTGCCTTTCAGTTCATGTCCATAAGATGCTGCCTCTCAGTTCACCTCCTCTGAGCTGTGTGCTCTCGTGCTTGGGCAGGTCTCCCATATACTGCACCCTGAGCAGGCCCAGGGCAGAGAGCAGTGTCTCCCCAAGCATGTGTGCATGTGTTGGAGAAGATGCTCAATAAAAATTCTCAAGTGCAATGAGACAAAACCACTCATAGCTTTAGAAGAAAATTATTTATGGTCATTGTTAAAGAAAATCAAGTTTTGCAGAATTGGATGGTTTGCTGAGTACTTGTACATGCACCCTATACGTAACAAAGAGTTTTCTGAGATACATCCCGTTGTGTATTTGGTACCAAATCCTACATGAAAACAAAGTATGACTTCCAGGGAATGGAAAAAAAGATGAATTCTGGGAATGTGGAAGCCCTGGGTGAGAAAATGAAAGTCTTAGAGGAATAGGATATTCATCTCTGACTCTAAATGATGAGAAGAGTTTTGGCTGAAAAAAAGAACACACATATTAGAAATAATAGGATTGGGAATTAAGAGGAAAACCTTTCAAATGGAAATTTCCAGTTGAGCTCATCAAGAAAACTTAAAAATAAATATAGAAGTACACGCTCAGATTTAACTATGTAGCTAGTTACTGTGGAAGGATGATGCCCAACAAAGACCAGTGGAGTTAAAAATATCCAATTATTTTAGATGAAAAAATACTTGAAAAGGAGTCACAACTGATACTGAAAACCTAATTAATGATAAGTAAGACAAAGTTGAAATTATAAGATAAAAGAGTAAAAAATGAAATTTCACTAAGGTTTGATGATCTGATAATCATGATAAAAATGCTACTTGAAATGTATACTCTATTGATTATGAGTAAGCCCACTAAAAGGAAGTGTTAGTAAGTCTCATTCTCTGTAGTCTAAGAGGGGATATCCAGCCCAACCCCATTCCCCCAGTGGCTATCTGAGGGGTGGACAGGGATATTCCTGGCTACTGGGATGCATTTGACCATCCCAGCAAAGCCAGTGCCTGCCCCTGACTCTTAATGGAACCAGAGAGATTTTGTGCTTAGATACTGAGTACAGGTGAGAAGATCATAGACCTGGAGCATGTGAGATTAATATCCCATATCAGCGCTGCAAACAAGCCATGTGAGATACGGGAATATTCAAAAGCTACTGTGTGACTACAAAGAGTAACAGAGCCGATTTAGAGTGTTAGGCAGAACTAAAGCCATAGTCACTCGCACAGTAGTTAAGAATGTGGCCTCTGAAGCTAGGTTCAAATCCCAACCCCATGAATTACTAGCTGTACACTTTGGGGCAACTTATGTAACCTCTTTTTGCCTTGCACATTTCCTTGTAAATATGATAGTAATATGTGTAGTGTATAGTGATAGTAATAGTACGTATTCTGTAGGCCGCTGTGGATAAAGTTCAATCATGGAAAGCACTTTGGAAAATATGGGGCATGAGGCAAGCTACATATGTGCTATCATTGTTATCTGGCACAGACTATACATCTTAGAAGCAGAAGCCAACATGAAACCCAGGGGCTTATTGATGGGTCATAGCAACATTGACTGAATCAATAGCTATTTTTAAATGCATATAATGCACTTCGCTAGGTACTTGAGACAGTACAGTAAGTGATGAGACCATATACAGGAGCCAAGAGCTAGAGAAATTATATACCCACCAGGCTGGGTATAGAAGTGAGCTAGACAACATTTGAAAATTAAAGGTTTTCTCTCCTTTTCCCCCCTTGGAAAACTGAATCCCAAAGCCAGTAGGTGAGACTAATGGAGGATAGTGAGAAGAAAGGCAGGCAGGGGCAAGCCCCCCCACCCATCCCAAGAGGAAACTACCCTTAAAAGGAAAAAGACCCCATCCTACCTATTGTTCTACACTCTGGAAGGAGCCCTCCACCCCTTCCCACATGAACAACAACCTGATAGGTAGACGAGCGTGTGGACAAAAAACTGATTGGGTGACCATGCATGGAAGGTTAATCAGATTAAAACAGCCCACCAACATTCTCATAAAAACCCCCAGACTCAGCAAGTCCAAAGGTAACCCTCTCCGGTCCCCTCACTCTTTAGGAGCTTTGTTTTTTTTTTTTTTTTTTTTTTTTTTTTAATTTTTATTTATTTATGATAGTCACAGAGAGAGAGAGAGGCAGAGACACAGGCAGAGGGAGAAGCAGGCTCCATGCACCGGGAGCCTGATGTGGGATTCGATCCTGGGTCTCCAGGATCGCGCCCTGGGCCAAAGACAGGCGCCAAACCGCTGCGCCACCCAGGGATCCCAGGAGCTTTGTATTACCACTCAATAAACCTTGCTTTGCTGCCCACCCACTGCTCTTCATCTACTCTACCCCCTTCATTCTTCCAAGTCTCATGACCAAGAACCACCGGCACTAAAGGAAAGAAATCCTGAAACAAGACAATCCAAGCTAATAGTTGGAGACAGCCAGGATTTCCCAGAGGAAGGTGTTAAGTCCTTGAGAATAAGAAACAGAAGGTTCAAGAGGATGGTCATTATGGGGTGTCAGAGACTGGCTGGGGTGAGGAGGGCATCCCGGAGGGGGGTGTGGACCACAGCATGATGTCACACACAGAACAGGATGAGCAAGGCATTACATGCAGAGAGCCTGATCAAAGCAGTGAGTAGATTAAGGCTGACGGGAACCAGGTTTCTCACTGATGAAGAAGAAAGTTACAAATAAAGAGAGAACATTAGAATAAGCCCTGTGATGTTGGCTTGGAATTGGATGCATCCATGTGAACTCCAACTTTCCATGTATATGGAAATAAATGCAGCTCGATCGCCAACAAGATACCCCATCACCCAGTAATACTTTAGTGCGTTTCCTACAAACAAGGACATTCTATATAATCCAATCAAGAAAGACAGACTTTCCTACAGGTTTTAAAGGCCATCAAGCAATGCAGATCTGTGATTGCAGCTGGTCTTGAGTCAGGGCTGAGAGCAGAAAAAGAAGGGGAAAAACAGATTTTCCCCACTCTCTCAGTCTCTTGGGAAAGGAGCCCCTTATTCCAGTTCTCTGGTCAGAAAGACTGGCTTCTCCCAGAGATCGTGCTGCCTGCACCCTGCTGCAAAGTTCCCTCATTTGGCCTGCTTTTGGGTCCAAGGTGGGGGAGATAAAGGAGTCTGTGAGGAAGGGCAACTCACTGCTACCTTTCTAGTGGTTCATGGATTAACTTTCCTTCTTATTCCACATACTGCTGTTTACATTTCTGCCCTCCAGTAGTTGGGTTTTTTTGTATTTTAACCAGTCTTTACTTGTTACCACTGGAAGACATAGACTTTCTGGGCCCTACTCTATCTTGGCAGAAATCCCACCATCTTTTTCTACATCTGTCAGCAGGGAAGGCCAGCTTCATGAGGGTGAAATCTGTGCAGTCACATGGGTCATAGTGCTTAGAAGGACCCAATGCTTGTTTTTTTTTTATATAAATTTATTTTTTATTGGTGTTCAATTTGCCAACATATAGAATAACACCCAGTGCTCAACCCATCAAGTGCCTACCTCAGTGCCCGTCACCCAGTCATCACCCCTACCCCCCGCCCACCTCCCCTTCCACCACCCCTAGTTCGTTTCCCAGAGTTAGGAGTCTCTCATGTTCTCTCTCCCTTTCTGATATTTCCCACTCATTTTTTTCTCCTTTCCCCTTTATTCCCTTTCACTATTTTTTATATTCCCCAAATGAATGAGACCATATAATGTTTGTCCTTCTCCGATTGACTTATTTCACTCAGCGTAATACCCCCCAGTTCCATCTACACTGAAGGAAATGGTGGGTATTTGTTGTTTCTAATGGCTGAGGAATATTCCATTGTATACATAGACCACATCTTCTTTATCCATTCATCTTCCAATGGACACCGAGACCCTATGCTTGTTTTAATGTTATGTTGTTGCTCTTGGAATTCTTAATAATTTTATCTTTGAATTTGTATGAGTGAAGGTCATCAGAATAATGGAGCATGTGCATGAGCTTAGGAGATCCATACAATATGCATGGTCACTACTATTTCTTGTTAACCCCATTAGCATGTAACATTCATGATGTCTCATGCATACAAAATTCCAGTAGACTCACAATACATGGGAATTCACTGGGACTCATAGCAAGTACATTATACATGTCTTATATCTGTAACTGAGTAAGCAGGACCATTGACATCCCCAAGAAGCCATACTTTCTGTTAGAAGCGGAATTTCCTTTGAACGCAGAAAGAAGATAATGGTGTTTTAAGAAATCCAGGTGACCAAAGAAACCTGCCGTGTGCTTCTTACCCATGTTATTTCCCTATGTTAGCCAACAACTGACACTGAAAATGATGGCTTGAAAAGAAAGAGAAGGACAATAGTTCCTTTATAAAATGGTGACTTTTCTTTATAGTCCATTCTGACTCATCAGTAGGGCAAAGTAGAGAGTATGGGTAGGATGCAAACAAAGAAGGAAGTGAAATTAAAACAGTTGAGTTAGTTATGTGCAGCATGTCCACTACTGTGTTAAGAAAAAAGCACATACACATGCAGAAACTCTGTAATTTCGGTGATGCTACGTAAGAGTTGCATGCTCTTATATTTGCATTTAAAACAGGCGTTGTACTGGGGTTCCTGGGATCCAACTGGATCTCAGCTCAGGTCTTGATCTTAGGATTGTGAGTTCAAGCACTGTGTTGGGCTCCAACAACAAAAAACAAAACAAAACAAAATAAACGCTGGCATTGCCCAAGATAAAGATAAATTTATGCTAATAATTTAACTATTTTAATTTTTAACTTAGAAATGATGCTAAACAGCAAATAAAAAATACTAGTTGAGAGAGAGTTCCCAGAAGAAAGGAAAAAGCTTTGTATTTATTTTATTATTATTATTATTTTTAATGAGCAGGGGGAGAAAGAAAAGACTTCCCATGGAGCAGGGAGCTTGATTCAGGGCTCGATCCCAGGACACCGGGATCATGAACTGAGCCAAAGGCAGAGGCTTAACCCACTGGGTCACCCAGGCACCCTGTATTTAGTTTCTTTTAATGGTGCTTCCTTCCTGACTCTTGAACAAGGGGTCCTATATTTTCATTTTGCTCTGGGCCCTGAAAAGTATGTAACTATCCCTGTCTGTCAGTTTTGGCCTGAATCCAAATCCAATTTTGGATTCTCCCAAGGAGTTCTCAGCTTATCCGCTATA
Source organism: Canis aureus (assembly GCF_053574225.1). Lineage (NCBI taxonomy): Eukaryota > Metazoa > Chordata > Mammalia > Carnivora > Canidae > Canis > Canis aureus. The sequence continues at coordinate 8,525,717 of NC_135619.1, read as the reverse complement.
TGTTCCTACTTGGTCCTCCTAGAATAACCCTTTTCTCACCTCAAATCCAGGAATAGCATTGGCCTGCAGGCTGAAATTCAGACCACCCAGGATGAGAGCAAGCATCGGACCCTGTCAATATGCTTCAGGGCAGCCAGTTTGACTTGTTAGCCACTTTTTTAATTTTCTCTTCACAGACATGGCCAGTCCTGTTGGCCCATGTAGGAGTAAAATGCCCAACTAATCCTATCAGTGCTAAATTAAACTGACTCTCGATCTATGCCATTGTTTGCTGTCATGGATTCAGTGGAACGATCCCCAGATGAGGAATCAGAAGGACTAGGCTGGGCATACCATTTAAGATCGATCACATGTTCTCACGTATAAAGCTGCAGTTGCAACACCAGCTTCCAAGAACTGTTCTTAGGGCTGCAGGGCATTGCACACAACAGCACATAGAAGTTGCTCAATAGTGCACACACATGCTTGCACTTGGCTGTGTGTCAGTTCTAAATCATTGCCCAAATGATTCGTGAGATTTACACTGCAGTTCTGTCATTCTCTCAGCCCGAAGACCATCTAAAAACCAACGCAGCCATTGTAAAGTGACTGGTCACATAACGCATATTAGGGTCTGAGACTATATACACGGCTTATTAGAATGATCATATTCAAAGAGCTCAAAATGTATCCTGAATCAATAAGTTTCCATGTCCTTCCCTTCTTCCCTCACCATTTTTCTGAAAACCTCAAATCTGAGCATTTTCCTTAGTTCTTATAAAAACCATGGGAACAGATCAAATTCCTCCACATTCTTTTCAAAACTCTTCTGTCAGTCCATGGCTATGCTTTTTTCCCACCTGATCAAATCAACTTATGGAATGTCTTGACTTGTAAAATTCATAGAAAGAAATGGACTCACCTGCTGCTAAAATGATGGGAACGCTATGGATGGCCATGATAAGAAAGAGTACCATTGTTTTAATCTGAGCAAAGTAATCTTCCAGTGGCATAAAATTAAATGCTAATATCATACTGGTCCCTAGTTTGTTGTAACATCATTTTTTTTAATAGAAAGGTATCTTCTAGCACCTTACGCTTATCCTTTATATCAATTTTATTTGGTTCTATCAGATGTAATTAGGGTCCAAAAGATGAATACAGATGTTTATAAGTTTGAACCCCTTTGATTTACAACCTTGATGGGTTTATCTGCCTTTGCTTGTGTTTCCTATAATTTCCTCTAGGACAGAAGAAAGACACACTAAGTGATGTAAGTTTAAAATAGGAAGTCTTACCCAAAGAAGTGGATGATTTACATTTGACATGTAAATGTAATTTTTTGCAGTTATGTCCCAATTATTTATGGCATTAAGGGACAGGAGTAGCACAGATGAAAGAATCATAGCATCTCAGGGTTGGAAGTGCTTAAAGGTCCTGTAGTTCAATCATTCATACGATGGGTAATTTAATTCCATAGCCTTTTCCCTCTACCAAGTAGACTTCCAGCATGTGCTTGAATATCTTTAGTGATAGCAAAAGGCTAGCTCATTTCATCCTTGAATAATTCCATTAGATTTTGGCTCAATCTAAAGGACATATCTTCCTATCCCTCTGCAACTTCTATAAATATTCTTTGATAATGGAAGGCAAGGACCATACTTTTCAATCTTTGTATCTCTAGTGCATATGATAATGCTCAACTGACACACAGTAGGATTTCATTCAGTGTTCATTATATAGAACTGAAATACAGATCTATAAATAGTGTCCCCCAGGCCATCTTCTCTCCAGCTCTTCAAGAATTCCTCCTAATCATGACTTCAAACTCCCTGATCATCCTGGTACCTTATCACTGAATGACTTTGATTTGTATTCTCTAATTGTGTTGTCTCCAAAATAAAACAGAATACTGCAAGTTTGTTCTTTGAGATACAGAGTATAATATATGGCAACTCCGTCAACCTAGAGACTATTTTTCAAATAAGATAGCCCAGAATTAAAGTATCTTGTGTCAGCAGCTACCTCCTACAGAAGGACATTGATATCAAACCAAGTCCTTCACCAAGGGCCACTGCCACAGAACTCTGTTTTCTGAATTATATTCATAGATTTTTTATTTGTTTTTATTTTTTAGGACAAAAGCATAAAACTTCAATGTAACTTTATTAAAAACTAGAAACATCTGAATACAGTGGACATAAGATCAACTCAGGTTTAACCCTAACACCATTTATTACTGCCTGTGTGATCTAGACAGAGAACCGCCATTTCTCTGAGTCTCATTTTCCATTTTTAATAGGGGATGGAATATCTGTTACTTAAAAATTGACCTTTGAAAGACAATTGGAAGAATGAAAGTGGTATTTAGTGAATTAGGAAGACTACAAAAGGAGAGATAAGTGGAGGCTTGGCATTCAGGTTCTATTTTAGGTGCGTTAAGCTGGAATGCCTGTTAGGCATTAGGTAGTATCAAGTAGACAATAAAAATGCATGCCAGGATTCAGGAAAATGGTCTAGATTGGAGAGATATAGATTTGGAAGCTCAAAGCTATATATTTGTATGAGTCATGAGACTTGGTAAGTTTCCTAGAAATGAGAATAAAGAAAAGTATCCTTGGTCTCTCCAATAATGGGAAGAAATAGCAATGGAGAACAAAAAAGAGAGATCAATGAGGTGGAAGGGAAACCCTGAGAAAGTGATCTCCTGAAAGAGAAGCTGATTACCATTGCCTTTTCTTATCCTGCTAAGTGGGATAATTCAAGGAAGGAGTCACACATTAGTTCCAATCTCAGCTCCTAGAATAATACTGCCTGATATATTGTTGGCCGTAACGAAGTGGTATTATTCTTTTAGTTTTTAAAGATTGATTTATTTATTTTATATAGAGAGAGTAGGGGCAAAGGGCAGAGGGAAAAGTAATAGATAGTCCCAAGCAGACCCTTCACTAGGCACATAGCCTGACACAGGACTCAATCCCATGACCCTGAGATCACGACCTGAGCTGAAACCAAGAGGTGGTCACTTAACCTACTGAGCCATGCAGGTGCCCAGTGTTATTCCTTTAGATCTTGATTCAATTATCCAAATCTTTATTATGTCTCCAGCTTCAATAGTTTCACCCAATCACAGATTTAGACTAGATATCATGACAGATGCATAGGAAAGAATTTTCCAGGACTGAAATTGACTAACCAGCACCCCTTTGTACAGTTGCCAAACCAGGTATGATACATTTATTGGTGGTAATATTCACTCCAAATTTCTCCCTTTTGCTCAAAGGAATAACATGGAAGATCTCACCTATTGCCCTGCTACTGAAAAATGTTACTTGTAATCAATTTTCCAATTTTAGAGCCTAATAAGTTTATCTAAATAAAAGAAAAAAGCAATTGGGTTTTATCTGATATGATTTTTTTCCAGAGTGAATTCATGCTAACTCCTGATCATCTTTTTAACTCTGAACATAACATCTTCATAGTAAGACATTTTTAAAACTTATGAAAGACTGAAGACTAGGGGCATCTGGGTGGTTCAGTCTGTTGAGAGTCTGACTCTTGGTTTTAGCTTAGGTTGTGACCTCAGTGTTGTGAGATTGAGCCCCATGTTGCACTGAGTGTGGAGTCTGCTTAAGATTCTCTCTCCCTCCCACCTGTCCCTTCTGCTCATGCGCTCATTCTGTCTCTCTCTTTCTCTGTCTCTCTCTCTCTCTCTCAAATAAATAAATCTAAAAAAAAAAAAAAAAAAAAAAAGAAGACTGAAGATTAATTATTTGGCTGGTTCATATACTTTTATCCTACCTACCCTTTTTTATCTTTTAGAAACTGAAAACCATACTTTCTCATCTTCAGTATATCTTTCATTTGTGCCCATTTTTAAAATTTGGTATCAGGAATGCACTACTATGACTTTCTCTGACAGGGAAGTGTATAATAGCTATAAAAGTAGTTTTACCTAGTGAATTACAGAAGAGTAAATTGTTGACACAAGTTACAAATTCAAGAAGTTCAATGAATCCCAAGCAGGATAAATGCAAAGAAAATCATACTCAGACATAACATGACCAAACTGAGGAAAACCAAATATAACAAAAAAATCCTGAAGGCAGCCAGAGAAAAACAATATATTATTTATTTACATACAGGAAAACAACAGAGAAGGCCACAAATTTTTCAATGGAAATTACAGGGCCTAGACAGTGGAAACATCCTTTAATCACTGGGAACAAAAAAACATCCTTTAACCACTGGACCAAAAAAAAAAGCGAACAAAAACAAAACTATCAATTCCCAATTCTATATCCAGTGAAAATATTTTTCAGTAATAAAGTTGAAATTAAAACTTTCTCAAATGAAGGAAAACTAAGAGAATTTGTCACCCTCAGATCTGCTCTAGAAGAAATGCTAAGGGGAGTCTTTCAAGTTGAGGAAAAATAGTATTAGAGGGGGAACTTGAAACTTAGAAATGAAGGAAGAGTGACAGAAATGGTAAACACTTGCATAAATTACATAACCTAGTTTTCTCCTATTATGTACCTTGTAAGATATGTGATTTTTTTTTTAATATTTTTTATTTATTTATGGTAGTCACAGAGAGAGAGAGAGAGAGAGGCAGAGACATAGGCAGAGGGAGAAGCAGGCTCCATGCACCAGGAGCCCGACGTGGGATTCGATCCCGGGTCTCCAGGATCGCGCCCTGGGCCAAAGGCAGGCGCTAAACCGCTGTGCCACCCAGGGATCCCCAAGATATGTGATTCTTGAAAAGAAAACCTTACAACATTAGCTGGGGCTAGGAGGTGTTGAATATACACAGATATAACATTTATAAAAACTATAATAAATAGGGCATATATAGTCATTAGGCTTTTATTTGTACATTTTACTTGAAATGGTAAAATATTCATTATAAATACTGGAAAGCTAGATGTCTATATTATAATCCCTAGAGCAACAACTAAAACTTAATACCAAAAGATATACTCAAAAAGTTAATGGAGGAATTAAACGAAGTACTAAAAATATTCAAGTAACCTAGAAGAATGCAAAAGAGAACAGAGAAACAAAAAAAAATTCAAAGGGAATACACAGAAAAATAAAAGAGTAGACTCAAATACTAACATATAACTACTTTAAACATAGATGATCTAAATGTACCAATTAAGACAGATTGTCAGAATGGATTAAAAAAATTAGATCAAGCTATAAGCTGTCTACAAAAACCCACTTTAATTATAATAACATGGTGAAACTAAAAATATATGAAAAGACACCATACAGGGGATCCCCAGGTGGCTCAGCAGTTTAGCACCTGCCTTTGGCCCAGGGCCTAATCCTGGAGTCCCAGGATAGAGTCCCACGTCGGGCTCCCTGCGTGGAGCCTGCTTCTCCCTCTGCCTGTGTCTCTGCCTCTCTCTCTGTGTCTCTCTCTGTCTCTCATGAATAAATAAATAAAATCTTAAAAAAAAAAAAAAAAGACACCATACAAACACTAGACCAGAAAAGCTACAGTGGCTATATTAATAGAGAAAATGTAGATTCCAAAATAAAGAAACTTGGGCTTTTGCCCATATATGAATATATGATGCAGAGAGTGATAGAACTAAGGAAAAATAGACAAGTTCACAGCTATACAGAATATTCCACCCACAACCAACAGAATATGTACTCTTTTCAGGTGTATGTGGCATGTCAGTAAATCCACCATATTCTGGGCCATATTTGGAGGTTAAACCACACATTTCCTATTTCCCTGACCACCTATTTGGCAGGTTTCAGGCACGTGATGTGGGACAGATGCTGAGCATGGCTGCTTAAAGAGGCTGCTCAGAGTGACTAACTTGAAACTTGAAAAAGTCAACCTCATATATGCCACCAAAACATCTAGCATATGTAACATGTCTTAGTGTATCACTCTCATAGATACAAATAATATTAAAAATAGATGGGCTCCGGTAGCCCGGGTGGCTCAGCGGTTTAGCGCCGCCTTCAGCCCAGGGCCTGATCCTGGAGACCCAGAATCGAGTCCCACATCCGGCTCCCTGCATGGAGCCTGCTTCTCCCTCTGCCTGTGTCTCTGCCTCTCTCTCTCTCTGTGTCTCTCTGAACAAATAAATAAAATCTTTAAAAATAATAATAATACATGGGCTAAAGTCAGAGTTAGAAGCAAAGCTTTGAAATTAAAGTATGTATCCCTTTTAAGCAAGTAGTATTGATAGTTATGAGTACTGCCCATTCGTTAAAGATGCCCCTTCTATTCTATTCAGAAATACAATGAACCCTTGAACAGGGTAGGTTTGAGCTATGCAGGTCCACTTATGCGTAGATTTGTTACAGTACAATATTAGAAATGTATTTTCTCTTGTGATTCTCTTTTTCTAAAAAAGATTTATTTGAGAGAGAGAGACAGAGAGTGTTCATGGGGGGGAGAGAGGGAGAGGGAGAGTAGATTCCCTGCTGAGCAGGGAACATGGGGCTTGATGTGGGGCTCAATCTCATGCCCCTGAGATCATGACCTGAGCCAAAACTAAGAGTTGGACGCCTAACAGACTGAGCCACTCGGGCATTCCCCCCACCTTAAGATTTTCTTAACAACATTTTCTTTTCTCTAGTTTATAGCAAGAATACAGTATATAATACATATAACATACAGAATACGTGCTAATTGACTGTTTAAGCTATCAGTAAGGCTTCCAGTCAAGAGTGGGCTATTAGCAGTTAAGTTTTTAGGGAATCAAAAGTTACACTTAGATTTTCAACTGCACAGGTGGAGGGAGGTAGGGGGTGCAGTCAGCATCCCTAACTGCCATGTTGCTCAAGGGTCAACTGTACTGTTAGTTATAACAAAAGTTACCTTCGGCACTTGAGGGTAATTACAATCCTGGTATTTAGAAACTACCCTGTAATCTCAGTGGCTTCAAATGAGAGAATATTTTTGAAGTCATCCAGGACACCACTACCATACACCATCTCTCACATACCCTCTTGCACGGATTCTTTCCCATGCGACACCACAGACCACCATTAACACAGTACCCCCTCTTGATTAATAAGAAAAGGAGCTTAGAATGTGTTTTATCATCTTCAGCTTCCTGGTGTTTGTCAAATACTCTTGTTTTACAAGAAGTAGTTTTCTTGTAGGGCTGTGAGTGTGTCTGCATAATTTTTCATCAAGGCAATAATGTAGGATCCTAAATCATGAGCATTCTTTGCAAGTCCCTTAAGTGTAGTGTAATTTGGAACCGGCAATCCATTTCAAATTCGGTAAATTAAAGGGGAAATAGCCAAGCACGAGTAAGAGAAGCAGGCCTGACTCCCACACCTGCAATTTCAACCAAATGACATAAAATGCCAAGCCATTATTCTTCCAATTTAGCTTCCTCAGCTTTCATGTTCAAAACTAAATTCATTCTAAAAGTAATCAAATCAGATAAGGACTTGGGGTGGGGGGGGGGGGGAAGGACGCTAACGATACAGCCAGAGGAAATGGTTGGAAGGTTCTTGTGTTTTAACATTCAGGTTATTTTATGGAGCATATTTTAAAATGATTTTTTTCAGGTTAGTTTAATTGGAGTATCAGAAATCCTTTCATCTGTTTTGACAATTGAAATGATGATGTGCAGCCTGCACTGTGTTTATACTGTTAGAGATAGGAAAATCCATATGGATGCTCCAGCTACTGAGAATTTAAAAGGACAGGAGCAGCTAAAGGCCGATTAGCCATGGAGAACATTAGCTTCGATGGTTCTCATACAGAGTCAGACATTACGTCAAGCATGACAAGCCACTCTAGCATAAAAGTATTAGCAGCCTCCAAGTCTCGGGCTTACCCTGAAGTTATTTCATTAAAATACAAAATCACGTTGACCTAATTTTATGACAGGGTTCGGAGAGAGCAAAGATCTCCTCTCTGGCTGTACCCACCCTCTCTCCTCTTCATCCTGCCGCCAACTCTGGGGAGTTTGCCAGGTTCAAGTCTTTGCAGAGGGCCAATCCCTTTTATTTTAATCAAGGTAGAAGCTCCGGCTTTAAATGCTTTCTCCCCTCATCTCCAAACATGTATGCTGAGACTCTTCACTGGCAGGAGAACTTCTTTCAATAGCGGTAACTCTTAATGTCCTTGGGGGGAAGAAAGCTACTCAGCATTCAGTGGAGAAGCCGGAACCGCCTGGATCGGTCTCATTATGTAGGCCATATGCAATAAGCCCGGGTACCTAACAGCTGCTGGTGGTAGGATTAAGGGGAAAATATTTAATTTGATGCAGGAGCACGTGCGTGTGATCTCAGCTGTAGCTCTTACCTGCTCCCTGGGGTGTGTGTGAGATATATGGTATAACGCAGAAATCATTTAATTGTGTCAACACAATGTTAGGATGTTTGTTTAAAGTAAAAATTAGTTTTTGCAGCATAAATTGATTAGTTGACAGGCCATTCGGCTGTCACCGAGGCTACTGGATACAAAGAAAAAAAAAAATTGGCTTGGTTAATCTGAGCAAAGGGGAACAAGTCCTCTGAGATCTGGAGAAATACAAGCAATGTAAATTCGGATTAGTCTTTGTGTTCTGTAAATCAATAAAACAACAGGGAAGTGTGAAGAATAGGCTAGATCATCTATCAAACTGGTTTTTATTGTGTTTCTATTTCTATCCCTAGTAAACATGTGCCTTCAGTTTCCCGTGAATAAAAGCATTTGACAAAGGAATAAAAATGGACTGGAGTTCACTGTAGACGCAGTGCCAATGACAAAAGGGGTGGGGGGAGCGTGGAGAAAAGATGAGAATCAAAAAGGCTGCTTCCTGCAATCTCAAAGCTAGATCATTTTAAAATTCTCAGGTGACAGGTGGTGAAAGTGAAGATAGATTTTATATATCTACTGCAATGAAGACTGTACCTTATGCAGAATACTAATCAGGATTTTTTTTTTTAAGGCAACAGCATTGTCTTAACGGGCTTTAAAGAAACCGAGGTGCACACATTCACACACACACAAAAGAAATCCGTTAAGAAGGCTTCTGTTGCATCTGAGATCCCCCCCCCCCCAACACTTGTAATCACAGAATAACAAACGCGCTAAAATAAGCAAGCACTGATTTTGTGGCCCAGTGAAGGGCCCTGCTCTCTTCAAACAGTGCTCGAGTTCTTTTAAGCCGGTCTTCACGGCGAGTATTTCACCTGATTGCTGTAATTGAGGGGCTGCTTTTATTTGTGTGGACGGTTTGCGGGGTCACTGTGCTTCCCCCGTGTCCCCTGCGCCCTGCGCCCTGCGCTCCCGCGGAGTGCGGACCGGACCGGACCGGGGGACCATGCAGGCTCCAGGAGGCCGATGGCAGCGGTCGGGCGAGCGGGGCAGGGCGGTACAAATCTCTCCTTCCGAGTGTTTGAAAGATGGGGGCGTCTTTGTGGCATTATCTTCCCAGGTGCCCCAGATGGCACAGTGTACTTCTAATGGAAAACCATTCATCTGGCCCTGGGACTGTACGTGTTGTACATCACGATGCTTCATGGAGGAAACGAGCTCAGACAACTTAAGCAGAAGGCGCAGAGCATGTGGCTGCGAAGGCATAATGGGGGGAGGCACAAAAGGGCAGGCGAATGAGTCAGAGGCTGGGGAAGGGGAGAAGGCTGTTATTTCTGTGTAATTCCCCAGGATCCACTCCTGCTTGGGTTGGCCGTGAGAAAAAAAAAAAAAAAAAAACAATTCAATTTGAGGGTGGCTCAGGGTAAATGAACCAGGGAATTGAGCTGCTGGAATCTAATTAGGGACCCCCCAAATTACTACTACCTGCCCAGCAGAAAAGTCAAATGGCTATAGCAGCCAAAAGAGTTAAGGGAAGTTGGCAGAGTAAGCAGTCCAGAAGGAGAAGGTTTGCAATCCTTCCAGATTCTCTCTCTAAAACTCTTAGAAGCGATTTAAGGGGGGAAGGGAGGGGAATGCTAATGCCATAGTCACAGAGATCGAATAGTGGAGACAATGGCCACAGAAGGGACCAATGTAGGATCCCCGAAATGCAAAAGGCCAGCAAGGTCTCAGATCCCCCTGGGGAAAGGCAAGAAACTTCAAGAGCCCCGGGACCTGTCCTCTACTGTGTTGGGAAAGCACATTCCCCGCCCCATAGAGAGGGATGCTAAATGCCACCGGGTGCTGCAGCAGAAGTGGTGGAAAGATGAGGGCTGTGCCTCAAGCGCAACCCTCGGAGCCCCGGCCCTCCCCCCCTTGTTTCCCGGCATCACACGGTTCACCTCAGCCTTGGCATATCTGCTTGGTTGAAGGCGACCCACTTTGGGGTCTTGCATATTTCTCCTGGAGAAGGAAGGTAACAGGGTATCTGAACACAGGCTGCAGGAAGGAGACCTGGACTGAGTGTCAAGACCTTCAGTGTGGTCCTGACACTCTCACTAGTCTATGGAACTTAGGGAAATGATTTTGAGGGCCATTTAGGCTCATCTGTAGAATAAGGAGTTGGTTTAGACAATCAAGATCTCTGATGGCTTCTAAATCCATCAGATTTGGGAGGATCCTCCCCCCAAAAAGGTCACATACTTGTAGTTTTCTCAATTAACTATAAACCCACTTTGGAACAAAAGACATTGAATTAACTCCCCCCCCCCCAAGAATGAAAGAGCCAGCAGCCCCTGCAGCCTTTGAAATGGATTTCCATCCTTACTCTTACTTCTAACCTTCATTCACATGCAACAAATCGAAATCTACGTTAACAGGCAAATTGTACTTTTATTTACTGTAGGTCTATCACCACCGCAACTGCTGATTTCTCCCCAAAGCCTTATAATAACCACAGTTGCCTAGATTTCATGCAGACCCTTGAGGGCGGAGGGGAGCCCCTAAATCCAAAGGAAATAAGTGAATGGAATATGTTGCCTTTATCCACTCCAGCCAGGAAAGTAAAATTTGTTTCAAGATGTCAATTAAATAAGCAGAGCTAGTCTCCCTATCACTTACAAAAAAGTGTAGGACATCCTACAGAAACACAACAATAATAGAACACCTTAGCAGGAAAAAAAATGAATAGCTAACCATGACATACTTGAAAACACACACACACACACACACACACACACACACACACACATGAACCCACACACACACATTACCTAACCCCTAAAATGAGACTGTCATATTATTTGAACCCAGGCTGGTTCCCTGTCACCTGACACATGTTCAGAGCTCCACCATCAGTGGGGGTGAACTCAGGCAATGCCAGTTTATCACCAGACTTAGCCAAGCATACTTCAGCAGAAACACTTTCATCAGAAAAAAGATATGATTCATCCTCCAAACAAACAAAAATGTTTGAAATGTATCCATTCTTCGGATGAATCATTGAGTTTGTCATATAAAATATCATGTGCTGACACCCTGGAAGGTGACGGTGTGACTTCACATTTATAAAGGTGGTTTAATTTTCCCCTTGATTTGAAGTAACTAATGGGTGGGGGAGGGTGGAGGAGTCACTAACGGTCCAATTAAACTCGAAGGATCTGGAAGGTGGGAACTGACGCATACTACCCCTGTTTCTCATCCTATTAACTAGTAAGTTACTTTCTGCCTCCATGCAACTCTTGCAGTTAATAAAGTGGCTCATTTAGTTGTCACCAGAATAATATAAGTGAAAAGACTAAATTTAGAGAATAAGGCACCAGCGAGTGCAAGACTCAGGAGCAAGACCCACAGAATCCCCCACCCAGTCCCAGAGAGATCAAAACTGCCCCTTTAGCACTCCTGCTGATGCGTATGTTTACCTTGTTGTCAATGCAGACAGATTTCTTTTTTGGTCAAAAACCTCTCCTGTGCTCCTTCCAGGATATCCAGGCCAGCAGATATCCAGGACCACGGCAACGTTTCTCACTTTTCTGCCGACATACCCTTCTTTTCCCTCTCTGCCCATGCCCTAAGCCCTCCTTAAAAAATAGGAAATTGCAAATAAACCTAGAACTGTGTCCACACAGACCCCAAAACACAGTTTGTCTAAGTTTGAAGTCACATGGTGCTACCATGTTTGTATGTTCTGTACACATAACTGATTGCCTCAGCTATTTCAAGATTGGTGGTGAGAAAGGGACTGCTCACTGAAGAAGTGGTCATTCAATCCAATTAGCTTCATCATTTGACCTTAACCAGCATGATTCAGTTATGTGAATCATGAAGCAGCCAGATTGGATTGAGCATTTGCAAATTGATCTTTTTCTCTGTGATTAACTTTAATGATGACAAGAAATAACAAAGGTGATATAAAAATGGATATATTGGTGACTTTCTGAAGAATTCTTGTTTTTCAAGATGACCAAAGATTGCCCTCACTAATAAATCCAACTGAAATATTTATTGAGTATTTCCAAGTCCAAGATGCTGTAGGAGTCACTGAAGAAGCATACAATGACTCAGGCCTAGCTCCTGGCCTTAGAGGGTTTTTATCTCGAGCAGAAAACGAGTATGTAAACAGGTATTCATATTGCAAAGAAAAACACGATGTACTAAGTAAAGCCACAATGATAAGTAATGAGAGCAATTAATTTTGAGAGGAAGAAAGTCAGAAAAGGTTTGCACTAAACCTTGGAGGGTAAGCAAAACAGTTAGGGGAAGCAAAAAGAAATGCCTTCAGGGCGAGCCAGGTAACATCAATATGAGAAGCGCAAGAGGGCTGGAGCCTACGGCAAGCTATACCATCAAGGCCCCACTGAAAGGATTTCAAAGTCAATCTTAAAACTTTCTTGGCAAACCAAAATACAGCTGTGGGTCTGAGCCAGCCTTCCTTGGTCACGTGTGCTGTATTTAGCTAGAAACACAAGGATCAACCAAGCATTCCATGATAAAGATGCAGAGCGAGGCAAGTGCCAGGGACTTGGGGGTCCCCTGACTGCCTCTTCTTCTCCCGGCCCACTTTTCACGTCAATCCTATAACCTCTGGGATTTAGAGCAAAGGTATTTAGAAGAACTGAGCCTCCCACCCTGGGACCCATCATTCAAATTTCTTTCCGATTGGTTCTGGCCTTGCTTCTCTAGAGATGATAACAGAACTCTACCCTGAACCTAGCCCCCCTCAAGGTATCTCGAACTTAGAAGAGAATTTCGAATGTATTCCCAGTGCTTAGGTTTGTAATCAGCCAGTCATCCAGACCAGACCACTCAGTTCTACAGGCCCTTCAGAACTGTTTTCAGCCTTCTACTGTCCTCTCCACCCACAGCCACAGGGGCTGTGCGAGCCCCTGCCTAACGGGGCGAATGCTGCCACCTGCCGGCAGAGTCCCCAGACGCAGGCTGACTGTGAATCTTCCATCTCGCACTACCTGTGCCGTGCTTCACCTGACGTCAGGCCTATGGCCACAGGGCTGCTGGCGGCCACCTGCCAGCACTACCCCGATTGTTTCTTGGTGTCTACCTGAGTGACAGACTCCTGTCCATCGGGCTCAACCTCCTCAGCATCTCCAGCCAGTTTCTCCCAGACGACTAGACCAACCCTGATGGGAACTTCTGGATCTGAGACTCAGCCCTTTCCTCTTTAGACCACTTACTCTCTGGTTCTCAGAGCTATACTGAGGTGCGCTTTGAGGCACGAGGAAACCTGATCTATCCAAAACAGCAAGCCTGCCATGTGCCAGGCCCTGTCCTGGGAGCACGACCATGGACAAAACAGACTCAGTCCCCTGCCCTTGAAGAGCTGACATTCTCATGGGAGAGGCAGACAACAAGTAAGATCAGTAAGGGAAACACATAGTATAATAGATGGTGGGAAGGTGCTATGGAGAGAAACACAAACAGGAGGACATAGACTACCAGGGAAATGGGGTGTTGAAATTTTAAATAAGGACATCAGGGAGATGGTGAAGGCCTTCAAGACACAGGGAAGTTACCAGGGGGCTTCTTGGGAAAATCGGTGTTAAGCAGTGAAATAGCAAGCAAGAAGTCCCCAAGGGAGGACTGCCTCCTGTAAGTCTTGTGACTTCTTTGGAGGTCAGGGTGTTGGAGCAGAGGAAACTAAGGCATCATGGCAGAGTAGGAGCTTGTAGATCATAAAAAGTACTGCAGCTCCACTTTGAGATAAGAAATCACTGGAAGTCTCAAATGGAGGAGTAGCATGGTGTGAGTTAATGTCTCACACAATGGGAGGCCAGTTAGGAGGTTCTCGTGATGCAGGTTCAAGGTGAGGGTGGCTTAGACCAGAGGAGCATGATTCATGAAGTTACTATAAAGAATGATGGAAGAGGGCAGCCCCAGTGGCACAGTGTTTTAGTGCTGCCTGCAGCCTGGGGGTGATCCTGGAGTCCCGGGATCGAGTCCCACATCAGGTTCCTTGCATGAAACCTGCAACCTCCCTCTGCCTGTGTCTCTGCCTCTCTCTCTCTCTGTGTGTCTCTCATGAATAAATAAATAAAATATTTTAAAAAACAATGAAATTTCTTTTAAAAAAATAAAGAATGGTGGAAGAGAGGTCATGGAAAGATCCAGATGAAGGAGGCCTTGAACTGCCAACTTTAAGCTTGATTTTCTGCAGAATAGAAAAATAACCCATCTCTTGACTTTAAAAGGCTATTTGTCTGCAGAGTTTAAATATTTCTAGAGAAATAACTAGCAGAAATATTGAAGGTGATTTGAAGAGAAGAAAAGGAAAATGGAGATGTTAGCAGTCTCATATTGGATGAGACAAAAGAAAACTCAGAGCTCAACCAGGAGAGAGGCAATATAAGAGAAAGACTCTGAAGATGTTAGACAGTGAGATCTTTAAAGACAAGCAAGTAGGTTTCAATAATCTTCCCATTCTTGGTGCCTGGAACACAGACATTCAAGAAATGCATTCATTCATTTAACAGATATTTTTTGAATAGCTTTCAAAAGCAAAATAGATTGGTCTGTTCCTTTCCTAGGGCTACCATAACAAGTTTACACAAACTTGGTGGCTTAAAACAACAGAAATGTATTTTCTCAGTTACGGCAGCCAGACGTCTGAAATCAAGGTGTTGGCAAGGCCATGCTCCCTCTGAAGCCTCTACGGGAGAATCTTTCCTTGCTTTTCCAGCTTCTGGTGCCTCCTGGCATTGCTTGGTTTGTGGCTGCATAACTCCCATCTTTGCCTGTCTTCACATGGCCTCCTTCCTTCTACATCTCAGTGTCTTTATTTCTGTCTCTTATAAGGACATCCATAGGGGCAGCCCCGGTGGCACAGTGGTTTGGCGCCGCCTGCAGCCCACGGTGTGATCCTGGGGACCCGGGATCGAGTCCCACATCGGGCTTCCTGCATGGAGCCTGCTTCTGTCTCTGCCTCTCTCTCGCTCTCTCTGAAAGAATAAATAAATAAATCTTTAAAATATATATATATATATATATATAGACATCCATCATTAAGTTTATGGCTTACTATAAACCAGGATGGTGACAGCAATCCAAGATGGTCTCATATCCTTACATTAGTTATATCTGTCAAGATCCTATTTCCAAATAAAGTCACATTCCCAGGAACCAGGGGTGAGGAACTGGGCATATCTTCTGGGGCCACTATTCAGCCCACTACGCTTAGATTTAATAAAGCTGTGACTCAAGAGTTAAATTTCCCAATTTAAATCCCACTTCTGAAATCAGTGTTTCCTTGAATAAATTACTTAGTTCTTATGGGCCTCAGTTTTTCCATTTCTCAGATGGGGTTTATAATAACATGTGTTTCATAGTGAGGAGCACCGAGTGATGCAAAGAATTGTTGAGTCACCATACTATACACTTGACACTAATGCAACACTGCATGTTAACTGGTACTAAAACAAAAGTTAAAAAAAAAAAAATATGTGTTTCATAAACCTATTGTGAGGCTTACACAAATCAACCTATAGAAAGTACCTGATTCATAGCAAATAATCAATGAATTTATTATTATTATAAAATACAAATATATGCAGCCAAGTTTCCAGAAGCACAGAGACACAGTACATGTACTGTTTCTCCAAGGAATCTGCAGTCTAGTGAGGAAGGAACATCAGCACAAGGTGTTATCTTCTCTAGGGTGGCAGGTGCCATGATGGAGTCAGAGCAAACAAGTTGGGACACATGTTGAGGAACATGTCAAAGTTAATCAGATCCAGAAAGAGACTAGGGGTGTGAGGGAAGAAGGAGTGGCAAGGTACAGAGGTGAGATCCAGGCTGAGTGAGTGACATTTGCAAAACTGTGGATAGGAGAGGACTGTCCATCTAGGGAACTACCATTTAGCATATTGGGAAGGAAGATACAAGGAGAACATAGCTCGAGAAAACCATGGAAAAAATAAGCAAAAGTCAGACAATGAAAGTCTCTGTGTGTCTTGCAAAGGATTTGTAATGTATCATGGAAGTGGTGGAGAGCCATAAAGGACTAGAAGTAACAAGTGAGTGACATGGAGAGAATGTGCTTATGTTTCAGAGCAGTCTGTCCCGCTAATGAAGACCCATTCGACATTTTCTTACTCTGTACCACGTCAGTAAAAATTAAGAACACACTCCAATGTTTGCATGTGTATTTATCAGTATATTTATTTCATCTGCAGATGACTGTGCTAATAAATACCAAGGCAAAACACATAAAAGAGTTTTAAAAATAATGATATACAGTTAATCATAATTTTAAATAACTTATTTCAGTATCAGTTAAAAAGCTTTTTGTAGCCACTTAAGAATTACCATTAATAATAATATTTTTGGTAAAAAATATGTGACTCAACATTTTATTAATTTGAAAATATTAGCTTAACATTCCGAGAGACAGTGACTCAGGGTCTGATTCCAAATTCACTTTATTTGGAAACTTAGTTACAATGGCTCTCTTAGCTGAAAAAGATGCCTCACAAAGACACGATGGAGCCAAGACAAGGCTGTGAGCACTGAATCATGACACTCACTGTTCAATCCCAATCACCAATTTTGTTATTTGTGAAATTCAACTGGTAAATTCCATCTCCCTCAAGGTAGCTTAGTCTGTTGTACATGGAAAATTAGTTGGAAGATGCAAAATTCGTATACTTCCTAGAGAGGTTTTGAGACACACACGTCTTTTCTTTGGACAATTTCCAGAACCAATGAGAAAACTCCATCTCTAAAATATTTCAGTGAACAGCTATGAGAATTATTATACACAGTCTGTGTATTGCTTTTGACAAAATATTATATACCATGAAGAAAAAAAATGAATAAAAAATAAATTTAAATTTTTATATTCAGAGTGTTCAAAAGATCATTCATAGGTCGATTTTGTTCAAAAGTGTTCATTTCTTACTAATTGTTAACATGTCACCTTTAACATGAAATGACACATCAAGTGTGTTTCTTTTCTCAAAAATATCTGCTGGGTAACGAATTACTGACAGATATTTTCATAGACCATTGGCAGCATAGTACACTTGGCTTTTTGTAACAGAAAACTGCCCGGTATACTTAAGTCAGCACATATTTGCTATAACATAAAGTGTGCAAAACCTTAGTGCAAAATATGCTCCCATCTCATGAAGAAACAATTTCAGGGTCACCTTGGTAGCTCAATGGTTGAGCATCCGCTGGGCTTAAGGTGTGATCTGGGGTCCAGGGATCGAGTCCCACATCAGGCTCCTGGCCAGGAGTCTGCTTCTCCCTCTGCCTATGTATGTCTCTGCCTCTCTGCGTCTCTCATGAATATTTTTTTTTAATCTTTAAAAAAAATTTAAAAAGAAAGAATTACAGAGTTAACTTATTAAAACAGTATTCATTGATCTAAGAGGGGAAATGCAAGCCGTGTAAGAGCATGTTCAATGCAATGTCTTTTTTGTTGTACAGTACTTGTCCCAAAGACCAAGAACGATAAAGAATGTTCCAAATACATCCCCCATCCTAAACTGAGGGGCTAGCTCACCTACAAAACATGTGCTGAGAGACTTGAAACTGTAACCATTAGTGCTACGTAACAGAAGATACAGAGTTTGGGAGAAAAGCTAAAAGCCTGGTAAGAGGTTTCTGTGAAAAGAACCCTGTTTTATGAGGCCCTGTCCCCTACCGTGGGGCAAGATAAAGGGGTACTGTCAAGCCAAGTGAAGGATATTTCCAGAGAATTACTCAGAGCACTTTGCATGGGTCCTCTGGGCTTACAGGGAACACAGGGGCTTGGACTGGCACATTCAGTAGGGTCGGAGGTTTGAACAAAGAGAGATGGCTGCTTTGGGAAGTTGCTCTACCTGCCCCCCACCCCAACAAGTTGTCAAGGCAAAGGATGGCAAATTTTTTCATGGATCATACTGGGTCAACTTGAGAGGATAGTGGACCTCGCAAAGCATCCAACTCAGTGGGACCATAGGAAGTGGAGGAGAAGAGTAGGGTGGTGAGACATTTAAATGAGATGAGGGCTCAGAGTTTGAGTATTTGACTGAATTGGGTGCTTAATACCTGAGAGTGACCAGGAAGATAAGGATGTGCCCACATCTTTTCCTGGAGTAAGGAAAAACCACAAACCAAGGCAGGATTGCAGAAACAGGCATATCAAAGAAGTCTGTTCACCCCCATATGCTCCAGAATGTCACGATCAGCTCGCTATGACAACCAGGCTGGCAAAATGTGTGTTTCTTTAAATTAGAAGTTGTAGGCACATAGCGGCTACTCAATAAATGCTGATTATTTGATTGAGGACTATAAACACCATAATGGTCTTTCTTTATTCATTTAGTGTGTTACCAGCAGAATCCACACCTCCAATTTTTATTGAATACACTGGATCACGTAGCTTCTGTCCTTTATGGCTTATTTTCCATTGGAGAAAACTTGTTTTCCTCAGCACACACCAAATAATGAGGACCATAAAGCTTGCTCTTTTTAAAGCATTTATAGTAAAATAATTTAGTTCTCTGAGTTTGTACATTTCCCCCTATAGAATCAAGTTTTCTTTGGTAGGTTGTTCAACTAAATAATGTAATGAATAATGAATAACAGCAATCTACTGCATACAAGTAGATTTTCTCAGACAGTTGCATATGGTAGGAAAGTGTTTTCAGAAAGAGTAGGCCTGGGGAATATTCAGAGTGTTCAATAATGCAAGAGCAGAAAGATTGAAACTTTCTTTTGATTCAATATTGTTTGGAGCCTGGTGTGGCTGGACAGAGAATGCAGATGAACTTTTAAAGAACTGCAAATCGTATTTGGACAGAATAGTCTACAAGTAGGAATCCTAACTTCAGCTTCTGCCTAAATTAGGTAATTCTCGTTTAAGCCCCACTCCTCCTTCAGGACCAAGCAGAAGCCTCTCTTCTTCTGAGAGGCTCTCCTTGGCCTCACTGTCCTCTGGTCACAGTGCAGTGGCCCTGTGGGTGAGCAGATCCCACCCACACTTTAGCTGTACTGCATTGCTGGAACATTGTAGCTCTATCTCAAATTGCTGCTTTCTGTTCATCTGCTATGAACTGTTTCTCCAGCTACTTTTGTTTGTTTGGATATATTTCAGCAGAAAAAGACTATACATATATTTCTCTGTAGTCTCCATAGTATTTATTTGAATAAGCCTAGGATTGGTTAGTTGATTCGATTTTCCCCAAATCGAGTTGCTGTCTTTGGATGGGCACTTTGAACTGACATAGAGGCAATGAAAATGGTACTGAAAGATAGGAGGGAGAGGACTGTATGTATCCGTGTATAAACAACATGGTTGAAAGCCAGAGGTCTGAATATAGAGGGTTCCACTGGTCAATAGCCAAATGGTATCCTGCAATGATTTTCGAAACGTGCTACGTACTTAAAACAAACTAGAAAGGTACTAATGCCTACCTAAACATCACAATAGGGTTGCAGATAAAATGGGGTCATTTATAGAAAAATTCTGAGATAAGAATAAAATATATTAAAAAGTCAATATTTAACCTCATCCTCAGTTTATCTGAACTACTGTAAGATAAATGTCCCCTCATTTACAGTCTGTATCCGCCAAAGTTCAGGGAATAGCATTTTTTCGAATTTCAGATTAACATAGTTTAAAAATTAAATATGGTGATGCAATTGTTATGATATTTTTCCCAAAACTGATTTGTCCTCCATCGGCAGTTGATGTAATGGCTATAGCATGCCCTAAGCAACTCAGTAATAACAACATACATACAAACAGACACATATATGTGCATATCTACGTATATGCATATCTATGCATACCTGTCCTGCTTAAATATGTGAATTTAATTTCACATCCAGATGGTTATTTGTTGTACAAACTAAAATTACAGGAGATATTCTGAACTTTTTACATTTCAGTTAGTTAAGCATTATATAAACAGTTTTAGTCTGTAAATCTTCTATGACAGTTTCTTATGCCAAGTTTCTTATGTAGATCTATGAAGGCCAAGTTGAACGCTCTCACACAAAAGGACCTTTTTAATTGTTGTAGGCTGAATGGAGAGCAGGACAATACTGGATGGAGAGGAAATGTGTCCTTATTTTGAATTACTTCATGAAGCCTCTCTGGGTACACTCCTTCACTGCCTTACCTTGTGAAATCAAGAGGAGAGAAAAAAAAAAAAAAAACAAGAGGCTTCTATTCTTAAAGCAAACAAAGAAACAGATGTGTTCAGCCTTCATACTTTTTTTTTTTTTTTAATCTTTGCCATCCTACACTGGGTAACAGTTCTTTCTTCAGTGTAGAAAGAAACAGGGTGTCTTAGTAATTAACCAACTTCTGGTTCCTTTTTTTCCTTAGATAGTCTCCAAGTCACATGTGTTGCTATTGTGGACAAAACACTAGAAGCTAACCCAACAAAGAATAAAACACTGAAGTGAAAATAAACTAATATTCCTTGACCTCACCTACTGGAAACATATTGGTGGTTGTTTTTTTTTTTTTTTTTAATGATTGCTGTAGAAACAGAAAATTACTACTGGTTGAAAGCCTGAGAACATGCTTCAGAAGTAAAGGTTGCAGATATTTGGAATTATAAAAATATTTGTGTAATATATTGTGCCACGACCGCTGCATCCCTGTCATTTGTATATGTAATTCTTTTTGAAAGGCAAAGATGCTCTTTAATGAAAACAGTTCCTAAACAACTCCAGTTGAAATTATGTTCTTACTCTCCCTCTGAGAATTACTTCCTGTTCTATAAACACACACACATTTCTAGGTTGCGATTTGTAAGTGTTTATTATTCCCTTCTGAGACTAGGTGTTTGTTCTGGTCAAAACTATGAATCAAATCTCTTGACCAGTGACAGTCTACCAAGGGTAGATGCAAACTGCTAGGTTCACAGGTTATTTCACATTTGCTGGCCCACACCGGGCCCGGCTATAGCACAGTGGAGTGAGGAAGTGTGCTCAGAAGCCCTATCACCTGGAAAGTATTCTGAGTTCTGCTACTTATTACTAGGTCCCCTTGGGCAAGTTACTTGCTCCCTCTGACCTCAGACTTTTCATCTGATGAGGGCAAAATAATAGTGCCCATCCCATACAGGATTGTCAGGATCAAATTAGTAAATACATGAAGTGCTTAGAGAAATACGGGGCATGTAGCAAGCCTTACAACTTCTTATTATTGTGGACACTAAAGCCACTACCAACCCAGCTTTTGTGATTATATATTAAGCGATATTTGCCTCAGCTACTCCTAACCCAAACAGAGCTTTCTTAAAATGTCTAGAATCCTACTTGTCCTCCTGTCCACTTGTCTAATTTAAAAAGCAATTTGGGAGCTATTCATGCAAATAAGTATCAAAACAATGATACAGAAGAATGAAGCATTGGTCAGCCACAGAGCTCTAGAGTCAGACTATCTAAGATCAAATCATTGTTTTGCTATTTGTTAGGCATATATCTTTGGGAAAGGTGTATGAATTTTCTTCAGCTCAGTTTCCTTATCCATAAAATGTTTGTAATCAAACCCACCTCTCAGGATTATTGTGAAAAGAACACTGGTTTGCCATGTAAAGCATTTGGCCTTGTACTCCAGTGCCTCAATGTAAATGGTCAAAAATCTTACATGGGGCAAAAAGGCAAATGAAAAATGCAAATATTGCTGTGAAACCCTATGAATTCCCAATTGAGCCAATACCCTGGGAGTCCCCCTTTCTCAAAACTGGGATAAACCACAGAGATAGAAAATGTCTTATCACTTCCAGAAGCTCTACGGTGGTTGTGAGGCTCTGTAGGCCACACAGGGAGAGGCCTTTTGGCAACATGAAGTACTGAAAGAAACCCATACAAACTATCAGGCACCTAGACCTGACAGTGGCCCCTCAGAATCTTGTGCCGCAAAAAATCTGAACTCAGAGAAGAAGCAAGCCCTTGGCCACCAATTTTCATGGAAATTCTTTCACTCAACCACCCATTTACTTTACAGTATGTTGGGTATGGTAGATAATCCCCAAATTAAAAACCCTAAACCATGTCCTCAAAAGAAATCCCTAGGGGTGAGGAGTGGGAAACTATACCAGTTCCAGTAGAAGCACAGGGGAAGCTTAGTTTTGACCCTCCCACTTCTCTTTGGAAATCATCCACAGAAACAAAGATAACGGGGAAAACCAAAAATGTTCAGCCAAGTTGGGTTAGATAATACTCACAAACTCTGCTCAGCATTGCTCAAGTCTTACATGGCCAGCAAGCCTATGCCGGAAGTCATGAGTATGCCCTAGGAAAAACAACAGGGAGTCTGGAGGAGGTCTAGGGATGGTGGAGTTCAGAAAGCTTTAGCAAATGACCTTCTTCCAAAGGCAGAGGCTCTCCCCTGAGAAGGGGCAGCCGTGAGCAAGGTTGTGGTTGCACAGAGCACTGTCAGTGAGGCAGAGAGAGAAAGTCCAGAAGATGTGCAGGGGGGCCCACTGGGAGCACATTTCTGAGAGAATCTTCAGAAATATTGTCTAAAAGAGTGTGCCTCCTGTGGTGAACAAGTGCTACGTGGTGTGGCAATGTGAAGAAGGAAGCCCAGGTTTCTCCTGAGCCAGACAGAGGTGCTGTGGTCAGGGAGAGCAAATGCAGGGCAGATGGAAACCTCAGGCTCATCTGCATTTCCTCATCACCGCAAAGCAAAAGCAAATACTGTGTGCTAGGCACTGTTGTAAGCATTTATATATATATTAGTTCATTAAATCTCAACAATCCTAAGATACAGGTTCTCAGTTGGCATATGCTCAAGATCATCAACTAGAAGGGACAGAGCCAGTATTCAACCCCAGGAGCTCTGGCCCCAGAGTCTGCACCCTGACCCCCTATGCTCTACAATCTCCAAAAGGCGAGGAGGGGCTGGTATTGCTTATTCATAGAGTAAAAGGAGCCCTTTTCTTTACTCTGGAGCAACAGAGGTGGAGTCCTTCTAGTCCTCCTCAAGGATCAGAACATTCCCACACCACAGAATCCTTTCCTTGGTAAGCCAGGTAAACAATGAGTATTAAGAAAGGAATATATTCTATAAATAAAAACACAGAAGGACGCCTGGGTGGCTCAGTGGTTGAGTTCAGGGCTTGATCCTGGGGGCCTGGGGTCGAGTACACATCAGACTCCCCACAGAAAGCCTGCTTCTCCCTCTGCCTATGTCTCTGCCCCTCTCTCTGTGTCTCTCATGAAGATAAATAAAATCTTTTTTTTTTTTTAAGAAGGAGGCCGATGCAGGACTAGATCATAGGACTCCAAGATCACTCCCTGAGACGAAAGCAGACGCTCAACCACTGAGCCACCCAAGGGTCCCAAATAAAATCTTTTTTTTAAAAAAAGAAAGAAACATAGAAAAGAACAATGCAAGATTCCTGTGGATGAAAACCCACTGGAAAAATGTTGCCAAAGACAAGATGAAAGTTGTGAATATGAATTAAGACAAATCTCCAGGAAGTCACTGGAATTGTGAAGAGATCAGGAAATAAACCTCCTGCTAACAGAAGGAGAGGAAATAAACAAATAGACCTACAATAGAAAAAGAAAGAAATAAAAAAAGATTAGCTAAGAAATTAAGAATAAATTATAAGGAGTACGGACAAGGAAAATGTGTTAAAGATGTCTCAAAATCCAGAAATCATAAAAGAGTGGTAAAAAAAAATTTGAACACATGGAAATTAGAAACTTCTGCTTGGCAAGACAAATGAAAAATCACTGTAAGCAAGACCAATGTCAACTGATAAATGTGGGAAAATGCTAACAACTCACATCACAGCAAAAGGGGTAATATTCCCAATATTTAAAGGAATCTTATAAAACCATAAGAAAAGGACTCGCAGCCCAATAGAAATATGGGCAAAGGCCATGAACAGACAGTTAACAAAACATGACATATAAATGAACTTTACATATATGAAAAGATGCCCGACCTCATTCATTTTTAGAAGATACAAATTTAAAATATTCCAGCATACCATTTTACCTACTGATCTTGCAAAACCAACATTTTGACAAGATGCACCATTGGCAAAGCTATAGGGAAAAAGGTATTTTCATGCATGCCATTCAGAGTACCCTCCACAAGGCAATTTTTTGGGATAGTTAACAAAATAATAAAGGTATTTGGCATTTGACCCAGTGATTCTAATCCTAGGAATTTATCCTATAGATATACCACTACATGTTATAAAGAATGTGCACACAAACCTATGTACTGCAAGGTTGGTTGTAATCTCAAACATTTGGAAATTGTCCAAGTGTTTTTCAGTATGGAATTGGTTAAATTAACAATGTTCCATACACATGAACAAATACAAGCTATTGATTGTCTCTAGGGCACGCAGGGGGAAAATGAGACAGAAGGGGCAGATGAGAGTAAGATTTCCCAGTATATCTCTTGTTACATTGATTTATTTGTTTGGTATTTTGTGCTTGGATGTTTATTTTTGTTTTTGAGAGTTTTGAGACCTTTTGCAGATTTTTTTTTTCTTAGAACATTGACTTCTGGAGTCTAGGCAGCTTTTTTTTTTTAACTATGCAAGTACATTACTTTCTCAAAACTAAAAATTAAAAAGTAAAGTGCATAACATGAAATATTTAAAAACACATTCAAAAGCCTAAACAAGTATTAATCTAGTGGTATTTCACGTTATATTTAAAAATTTAAAGATCCCAAAAACAAAATGCCACTGTGAAGAGAGAGAATATATACAACTCAGAGGTTAGGGGCACCCACACCCACAAAGTCAGAAATTGGCATATACTTTTGACTCCCTCCAAACTTAACTGCTAATAAGCTTACTGTAGACCAGAAGCCTTAGTGCTAACATAAACAGTCAATTTCCATATGTTTGGTATGTTACGTGCTGTATTCTTACAATCAAGTAAGTTAAAGAAAAGCAAATGTTACTAAGAAAATCATAAGGAAGACAAAACACATTTATGGTACTGTAGTGTTTATCGACAGACATCTGCATACAAGTGGACCCTCAAACTCTCCTTGTTCAAGAATCAACTGTAGTTTTAAAAATCTCCTCTGGAAACTGGAGAACATTTGGGAACAGTTAGAACAATACTAGACACTAAAACAATAGCAAGCTGACAGGGAAACTCAGCTTTGTGAGCAAAAGAAGCAGAGCCCATGGATGAAATGGCAGATGCTTCCCTCCTGCCTGTGCTCTCTGAGACCTGGCGCAAGCTTCTGCATCTCCAGGGCCTAAACAGAATTCTGGGGCACAGAGGTCCCCAAACTTGCTCAGGCCCTCAGCACAACTCCCCAGTTTGGTAACTCCCAAGCATCCAAGAACAGTTAATTCTCCTTTTCTCCAACAACTGTGTGCAAATACCCAGTAGTTCAGCCCAGGTTTTCAGAACCGGGGGGTGGCGCAGCGGTTTGGCGCCTGCCTTTGGCCCAGGGCGAGATCCTGGAGACCTGGGATCAAATCCCACGTCGGGCTCCCGGTGCATGGAGCCTGCTTCTCCCTCTGCCTGTGTCTCTGCCTCTCTCTCTCTCTCTGTGGGACTATCATAAAAAAAAAAAAAAAAGAAGAAGAAGAACCAGGGCGGTCTTCCTTTCATTCTGAAAAGAGTCCTAAGCAGCTCCAAACTGAGACACTACAGGCCCTCACTTGCATCCTGACGAATAAAACCTTTCCTCTGTGAGCACCATCCTAAGGATGCAAGGGGAAGGACAATTAATATGAAAATAAATGCATTATGCACTTGGAAAAGAAAGATTTTGCAATATGAGCTTCATTAAATTCTCATTATTTACAGGTGAAGCAGTTTGAATTACCTTGTGGGTTTTTTTTTCTTTCAAAAATTTTTGAAACCTTCCATTACTTTACATGCAACAGTTTTGTCATTTTAAGGCCCCAAATTTATAACAAGCATTTAATTATTTTGACAGTATATAGCAAAATATGCATCTCACATAAGGAAGAAGAGTTGGTGTTACAAAACCCCTCCTGAATTGTCCAAGAGAAATCTTAAAATCTAAGTCTAGTTGGTAAATAATGCCAAGGGCATTAGAAAATAAAAAGGATATGTAGAATTCAGTCATTCTTTTATAGTTCCCATTAACAGTCAATGTGGTAACAAAATATAATGCTGTAAATCCTTCTGAGTTAAGCGAATAAAAAGGCCATAATAAAGGTCAATTTTACTGCCATCAATTTGCAATGATGGGACATTTGGTTGCCAAAGGAAGCAACAAATGCAACCCAGAATTATGGCATCTCTGAAAAAAAAATGTTGCTATTAAGGCAAGAAGTGCTTTGAGGAGATTTACACTGAAACTAACACTCAGCTCTGCTCCAAAATAATAATGTGAATTCTTTATAAATTGTTCTAACCCTGTGCAGGGCAGTGGAAAAGACAAATGCATTGTCATATCGCAATGAAACCGATTCACTATACAAAAGATGGAGAAGTTATAATGGGTATTTGAAATATATGCAAAAATAAACAGGAGAAATGGTAGTTTCGTGAACAATTAATGCTATCCATAATTACAATGTGCAAACAAAGAAACCACCGGGGGACGATTGCACAATAATGAGATTGGGGGTATTAATCCTTCTCTGAAACAGCAAGAGTGCAATTTTTATAAAAACAACAGCAGTCAAAACAATAGCACAAAATAGAAAGGGGAAGACTCTTGCTATTTGTTTTAGGATTTCTTTCATTGGAAAATTGACAATTAAAACATCAAAGAAGCATTAAAAACCTGAGTGATGCTGTGACCCCCTAATCTCCCTCCCTTGGCTGCCTTCACTTGTTTTATCTCTCAGTTCAAACTATGCTCTTAAGGAGGAGATCTGTACGTTCTATTTTAATTTATGTTTATGTTCAGAACCATTTGTAAACTGGAGAGAATTCAGAGCAGATACTCATTTGTATGGCTGGCCTCTGGGCCAGACCATACCCACATACTAGCCCACCAAGGAAAGAAAAGTCCTACATGGGATTAAAAATGGCCACCAAGACAGAGCAAGGAAGGAACTTTCTGTCAAGACAGTCATAGGAAGCTTGTATTTCTAATTATAATTAATTTTTCCTAGATTACAAAACACACAGACCGTAGAAATTCAGAAAATAAAGAACTCATCTGTAGTGCTACTACCAAGAAATAAATACTGCAATATTTTAGGGCAGTTATAGCTTCTGAGGACCTTTTTTTGTTCACAAACATGTATGTATTAACATATTTGAGATCATACTGTAAATACTGTTTCATAGATACTGCAGTCATCACTTAATATTATAACAGAAATATTTCCCACATAATTCACAATACCTGTGAAGCTTTCTATTGATGGTCAAACCATAATTTATTTAATGAAGCCTTTGTGTATTCATTCAACCGATACATAGTGAGCATCTACCACGTGACACTCTGTTGTAGGTTCTAATGTGGCAAAGATGATTAAGGAATATTCCCTGACTTCAAGGAATAAAGCGATCGCTATGATGCCTTAATAATTTGTACGCATCACAGTATGTAATTGGTTGCTGGTCCCAGAGGTGACTGGCTGCCACTTTCTGGGGAGTTCAGGAAGAGCACAGAACAAGTAAGCATTGATATGGGTTTTGCAGAATGAATAGAATTAACAGGACAATGAAATGGGAGTGAGAACTTCAGACAGAGGGAAGAGCATATACAAAGGTACAGAGACAGGAAGTGACGATGGTGATGCCCCGTAAGAAATAGTAAGTCCTCGTCAACTTTTTAAAAATTGTTCATTGTAATACCTACAGACACCTACAAAAGTGACACGGCCAGGCTTTCTCTGATCAGCGCACCTCTCCCTTCATCACATCTGACTTTATAAAGTTTTATAAAGGTTTTTATTTAGGCTTCTCTTTCCTTCTGAGTATGGCCATGTCATCTGGTTAAGGAGGAAAGACTATGATGCCAGAAACGAGAAAAAAAATCACTGGAAATAAGTGGATTCTGAACATTTTAAACAAATATTTTGTATCAATTGGGAAAGGAGACATAATTTAGCAAACTAGCTTTTATTCTAAAACACATTGGTTCTAATGGTTAAAGAGAAAGAAAGGCAAATCATAAAAAACATAATACTAGGTAGATGTACAACAGATCCTAAATGCATGGCATGTTCAGGGCTGTGCAAAGAGCCTTAGCAACCCTTGAAATTCAAAGACTAGGGATCCCTGGGTGGCGCAGCGGTTTGGCGCCTGCCTTTGGCCCAGGGCGCGATCCTGGAGACCCAGGATCGAATCCCACGTCGGGCTCCCGGTGCATGGAGCCTGCTTCTCCCTCTGCCTGCGTCTCTGCCTCTCTCTCTCTCTCTGTGACTATCATAAATAAATAAAAATTTAAAAAAAAAAAAAAAGAAATTCAAAGACTATATCATAACAGACAGTAATGAATCTGGAAGGGCTGTGTAGGAGAAGTGTGAAGAATTCTTCTGAGACTCCAGAACCTTCAGATCAAGGCCATGTGTAACATCTCTGTTCTCTGTGTCTCCTTGGAACTATTTGGATTCATCCTTTGATTACCTGTTTAGAGGTAGTTCACCTGACTTTGGAGTTCTTACTAACATCCAGTAATCCCAGTCTATTTCAAGATGCAACACTTTGACTTCTAGGCTTCCTCTTAGCCACAACAATGTGGTTTGGTCCTAGAGCTGGCGACTTGCCTGATGTTCCATAAACACTTGATCCTTCAACTGGATCCCTCTGAAAAGTTTTTGAAGAATGTGTTTGGCATAAGGCAGGCCCAAAGACATTTGGGCAGAGCATTTCCAACAACGACACAACAAATGAAATATTTTCCAAGGAAGGAAGGAGGAAATCTGAAATCACTTGCCCCACAAGTGACACACGATGATGCAAAAGTGCAAGCTGTACGTGCACACCACTCACTCTTCTGGGACCGGCACCAAGCCATCCTTCAGGTTTAAAGGAAGCTGTACTGGCAACATTCTACTAGATAAGGAGCCATGGAAATGTTTCCCCACACTCTGGCCCATGAAGAGTGTGACGCTCCTGACTGATAAAGAGCTCTATCCCTGTATTCAACGGAATGCACTCATAAAGCAAAGCAGAGCGAGCCTGACAATGAAACGACAAGCAAGATGATGCTCTCCTCTGATAAGAGGCACCCACTACTGCATTTGTCAATTTAATAGGAATCATTTTAAGCTTTTAGTGTCTGATAAGGGAATTAAATTTTACTTAGTTATTTCCATAGAAACTAAAGAGTTCGCAGAGATATTCAGCATTTGATTTCTTAATCACATCTTCCTAAATGTTACTTTCAAAAAACAGCATTGGTTTTCAAAGACTGGGAATGGGAAGCAGGAAGAGCCTGGTGGAAAGAAACGAGTTACTATAACCGCCGCTGTATATTAATCAGCTGATATTTTAAAAATTAAATTAATACGCTTATGATAAACCAGGTTCAAAAAAGAAAAGTGCCGGTAGGTATGTGTACATAAATTGCTTCTAGATTCCCACTTGTGGTAAACATGCCTAAATATTTTTCAAGCTATAAAAGGAAACCCAAATAAATACCAGCTGTGCAGGTTTATCTAGGAACAGAAAAAATATGGAAAGAAGAAAAAGAAGGCAGTGCTACATCATTAGTGTAATATGAATCCAAAGACAGCAAAGTAGGGGTGGCGGGTGGTGGGGTTGAGGACAGATGGCGGGAACTCCTTAGCTCTGTACTGGAGCCTTGTGTCCCTGCATCACTCTCTGCCCTTTCCTGTGCCTTTGTGTGTGACAGTGTGTCTGTGTCTGTGTCTTTCTCTTTTTGTCTTAGCAAGACTCCACCTCTCCCCTTCTTTTCTGTCCGACTGACTGTTCTGCTTCCAAATGCACACAAGCAAACAAGAAAGCCCGAGGCCTTATTTACATTACTTCCCAGAGAACAAAGGATAATTAAATTGAGTCCAGGTTTTAGGCTCCCAGGAGAGAGAATCTAATGGGTCCAGGTTGGATCAGGTAAAACACGTAAACAGCTGAGGTCATGGAGAGCACGTTCAAACATGGTCTCACACATTGGGTAGGAGGGGCAGAGACAGTTCTCAGGCTAGGGGGCATGAGAAGGAAACGTCTCTCCATGACCATGGCTCCTCATTCATAAAGACTCTCCCCATTAAACCAGCTCTGGAAGATCTCCTACCGGGCACTTACTTAAATATACTTCGATGTATTTAAGGATGTGCCACTTGATTGGATACTTGCTAGTTGCATGACCTTGAGAAAGTTCTTTTTCCCTCTCCTCTTTAGTAATACATACCACCTCACTGAACCAAAGGCTGAATATGTGAATATAGGTGACAGTATGTATGATTAAGGTTGACACAGGGTCATTGCTCATTACTGCCCTTACGTACAACATTACTGACTGTTGCCCCTTTTGGGATTCTGATCTTGTCATCCATGCCTGATCTCCTCAACTTTTTACCTGCTCAGTCCCCTCCTCCAGTAGTTGGCACTGTGCCTGATGCAGGGAAAGGTGCTCAGAAAATTCCTGTTGATTGATTCATTATGTTAATACTCTTAAGGACCTGAGAACTAAAAACCAAAAGAATGTGTTGTCTCTCTCATTCTGTGCTGAGCAAAGATTCTTGATGAAAGAGAAGAACTATGATCACACATCAAATGGGTAAGTAAGTAAAGGTAGATAGGCCTGAAAGACTAGAAATGGTTTGGGATTTTTCTTTTGCTCCTACGATGACAGATTTCTAGGATGCCTGTAGAGAAATAAATGCTGAAACAGACAGTATTATTCACATACCTAATAATGCCATAAATATTTGACCCTGCGTTGCTTCCAGTAGTCTCAAGACTTCAGAAATACGATTTGAAGGTGTTTGGAGAAGGACCATAACCCCATCATCAAAACCTCCCAATATCTATGACCACATACACAAAACACAAATTTCCTAAGAACAGGGCACTTGTCTGTTTTGTTCCTGCCATATCCCCAACATTGATCACAAGGCCATAACACAGCAGACACTAAATATATGCCAACAAAATGAGTGAATTAAATGTGAAATGAATGAACAAATCCTAACTCCATACATAGTAGGGCCAGCTTTGTGGGCGTAGAGCCCAAGCAGTTGCACAGAGCTCCACGCTTAGAAGGACCTCATGCTTGGTTTAATGCTCTGTGGTCATTGTCTTCAAATCTTTAATTATTTTTGAATGAGGGACTCCATTTTTATTTTGCACGGGGCCCATCAATTATTTAACCAGTCTTGCTCTCAACAGTGGGTGAATAATACTGGTAACCATCCCCCATCATTCTATACAGCAGTAAACCTCAATGTCTTCTTCAGTTCAGGTATAAATACCACAGATGGGGCAGCTGATAAGGAACTGAAATTTATTTCTCACCGTTCTGGAGTCTGGGAGTCCAAGATCAGAATGCCAGCATGGTCAGAGGAGGATCCTCTTCCAGACAGTAGACTTACTGTATCCTCGCATGGTGGAAGGGGTGAGAGATCTCTGTGGGTCTCCTTTATAAGGTCACTAATCCCACCCATAAGGGCTCCACCCCTATGATCTAAGTACCTCCTGAATACCATCACATTGGGCATTAGGATTTCAACACATGAATTTGGTGGAGGGAGGGTGGGGGCGGAGTACACAAATATTCAGAACATAGCGCGGTGGAAATAGCATCCGAATGGAGATGTTTGTTCTGAAACAGCGGAGAAGCCCCCATGGAGACAGAGGCCCAGTGAGTCACAGATGTTCCAGCCCTGCCACCCAAAGCCTTCTGGAGTTTCTCTGAAGCTTCTTTATTATCCCACCTGGCTCTGGCTCTGCCCCTCAAAGAAGATACCAACATTATGGACAAATGCCTCCTGGGTTCTAGCTACATTGTTTCTTATTTGTTTACTCAATACCAGAAGCCAATGGGATCTCTCATCCACCCACTTCTCATACTGGAGCTTAATAGAGTGGTTATTAACTGTGTATTTCAATTAGGTTCGTAGTTTGGAGTATTTAATTGTTAGAAGGGAATCAATGGGCTTCTTATCAAAGGCTTCAAATCAAAGCAAGCCAAATTACTTGTAATCCCAAGACAGGTCGTCTAATAAGCTAAGACACACACTTGAGGGGTAATCGTTGACATATTAAATCCCTAGTAGCATGAAGAGTTAACACAAATTTTTTTTAAATTAATCTATACTTTATAGCATTCCTCCACTTGACATGTTTTTCTTTTCAAATATCATTTTTATTATTTTTTATTTTAATAGAGTGATAATCTTTGATTCAAGCCCCTGTCTCTGATTATAATATATGTTCTCACTTTCGTTGAAAATTTGTTCTTGTCACATAGGAATCCACTGCTATTAGATTCTATTGCAATAATTTATTAATATTAAGTCCATTAAATGATGACACACTAGGCATAGAAAGATATTCTATACTGAAGAAATAATTTGGTTCAGAGTTTTTTAGTTCTCCTAAAATTATCTGGAAGCATTCATAATTATTTTAAAAGATTTGTCACAGAAAAGAATAGGGCAAACATTTAAGACTAACAAAGGCCATCAATATGTCTATGTTACCAATTCTGAATTTACATATTAGCTCCAATCTTCCTCCGGCCCATCACATTCTAAAGGTCCCTATTAAAATTATATGATGACCCAAAGGTATTAAAAAATCAAGTTAATGAGTAAGAATGGAATTTCTCCCAATCCACTGAATTATGTGGAATGGTTCTTCTTCAAATTTTACCCCCACCCTTAATACTTCAGTCTTTTTTTAGTCTTTCTTGGCCCAGTATAACATTTCCAGGGAAGACAAAGGTGTTAATCCTACCGGATGGTCACTAACCATATATCCATATTCTTCTGCTCAGCTTCTGCCATGACCTGCTCTCTCCTTCCCTTTGTCCTTATAATTCATCTGTCTGGTATAGAAAATGAACAGCCTAACCTAGCATTTAGCACCCTGCACAGAGAATGCTCAGCTCAATTTTCTAAAACTGTTAAGCTAAAAATAGCTTCAGTTTACAAATAGAAGGACAAATGCTGAATTGGGAAGAAACTTTCTGTATATATTATCCATGAGTCAGCAGTAGATCTCCCCTTAGTAAAAGCAAATGAAATATAATGGTCACTAATAGTTCCAAAACACAAGAATAAGCCATTGTTATGCCAAATTTTGGCATCACTTACCAGTGATGACCATTTAAGAACACACAGAACACTTGTTAGTACCAAATCATTCTGAAGATGGAACACAAGGCAAGCTTCTACCAGAACTGAGAATACACTATGCTATGAAGCCAGGAACAACACTGTATATTAATGCTTCGACCTGCCGCTGGGTGGCTTCCAGGGCCTACAGAATAAAGCCCCACCCCTCAACTGGTATGAAACTATACAACTTGCTAATTTTCAAACACATAACTTATATGTTAGACATACTGAAAGTGCCAGTTACTTACCACACTTTTGTCCCTCAGCTCCAAACCCACCCTTCTACCTACATGGCCCTGTGATGCTGAGACTGGGACTTTACAGATAGCATTTCTGCATTGCCAGTGTCTCCCTGTTGAGCTCCACCAGTAGGGTACAATAGCTGGAGGTGCAAGGCTAGACAAGGAAGAAAAGAATTATTCCTTCCTGTCTGCTTCCTGTTTATTTCCTTTTTGCTCCCTGATACTGTGTGACCAACCCACTAGTAATGCTTCTTTGACCCAGAAGTGGCAATTTCTTCCTAGAAAGGCAGCTAAATTCTGTTTGCAATTTTCCTACCATTTGTAGCAACAGTCCCATAGCACACCCCTCAGAGACATCCAGCAGCCCACCTCAGATGCCTGAGGCCCACCCCACAGAGCCTCTTCTGCGGACTTTTAGGTTTTAATAATTCTAATTTCTTCCCAATATTCCCCTAGCCTTGACCATGCAATTACTACCTCCATAATGAGTTACTGTTGTGGCTGTGGTTGCTGTTTTGTCTTTTGTTACTAGTTAACACTTTTATGCCTAGTTAAAATTCTTTACATTACATTAGACTGCTACCCTGAACTAGTAGCCATATGTAATCTGCTGTGACACCTTGGTGCTTTTATACCCTCTCCTAGAATACTCTCATTTTCTCTCTGGAGACATATGCTTAAATATTCTTTAATACCCATGTTGGACGAAAGATGAATGGATAAAGAAGATGTGGTTTATGTATACAATGGAATATTACTCAGCTATTAGAAATGACAAATACCCACCATTTGCTTCAACGTGGATGGAACTGGAGGGTATTATGCTGAGTGAAGTAAGTCAGTCGGAGAAGGACAAACATTATATGTTCTCATTCATTTGGGGAATATAAATAATAGTGAAAGGGAAAATAAGGGAAGGGAGAAGAAATGTGTGGGAAATATCAGAAAGGGAGACAGAACATAAAGACTGCTAACTCTGGGAAACGAACTAGGGGTGGTAGAAGGGGAGGAGGGCGGGGGGTGGGAGTGAATGGGTGACGGGCACTGGGTGTTATTCTGTATGTTAGTAAATTGAACACCAATAAAAAAAAAATAAAAAAAAAAAAATAATAAAAAAAAAAAAAAAAAAAAAAAAAAAATACCCATGTTGGATATTACTTCTTTGATGCTTTTCTGGACCTCCTTAAACAGAATCACTCCCTTACGTTAAGTACAATTTCAGTTTGTATATCCTGCCATGTGCCAGTTAAACACTGTAATTATTTATTTATATACCTTTATGCTCTACTAGATTATGAGTTCCGTGGAAGCAAGGCCTAATGCCTTATCCATCTCTGCATCCATACTATTCAGCACATTATCTGGCACATAATAGTAATATCATAAGTATCATTTGTTTGTTGTAGGTTAATGAATTATAAGGTAATCTAGGCAGATTTACAAATAGTCTTCAGTGCTAGCATATAAGTGTTTTGCTCACGTTCTGTGATATGAGGAGAATTAGATGCCAATTCAAGGAAAATCCCCCTAATAGCCAGTCAACTTTGCCTCAAATTCTGTCCTTAGATAGCACATACCACTAGGTACCACAGTACCTAGCAATAATAAGTATGAAATAAATGTTTGGTGGGATTTTTTAATTCTTTGCACGTAGTAACTAACAGTGGCTCTCTATTTACCATTGACTTAGGCACAAATTCTTCACCAGGATATTCAAGACACATAGCAATATGACCCAAATTATTTTATCTCCCACTGACATATATTTTGAGCCTTGTAACTAGACGTTGGCCAACTATAGCCTACCCCATAGGCCAAATGCAGACTGCCACTATTTCTGTAAAATAGAATTTTACTGGAACACAGGCAAACTCATTTACATATTGTTAGCCTCACACTCACCTTTTTATCCTCTTGTCTGTCTACTAGAACATGTACACTCTTGTCTCAAGGTATTGTCCATGGCTGCTTTCATACTATCTAGGCAGAGTTGAGTTATTATGGCAGAGATCATATGCCCCACAACTCCTAAAATATTTACTCTCTGGCCCTTCATAGAAAATGTTTGCTGACCCTTGATCAAGACTATTGCCAAACCAGAATTATAGTCTGCTTCCCACATATGACACACCACTTTACTATTGTTAATGTCATTCCATTTTTGCCTGTTATAGCCTCTTAGTCCTTGAAATTTTTCTGCTCTGTCCAACTAAAAGGCATCATCCCTTCCTTTGAACTCAGTTTCATATTTTATCACTCTACAGCATTGATATTTTTACTTGTAATTATATATATGATGCATGTATATATATATAATATGTGTATATATATGATGAGTATACTTCATATATGTATGTATATACTCATCACATCCCTTCAAACTGGTTATATATGTTCCTTAGAGGATAGGTTCTAGAATTTATGTATCTTCTTATCTCTTACAGTCCTGGAAACCAGTAGAAGCTTATAATAAATATTTGCCAGATTGACTTAAATAGAGCTGAACTATCAACAAGCAGGTTGGCTATGCTCTTCTCTCAACAGCCTGAACCCCTGTATGGTAACACACCACATCATAGACCATTTAGTGGGTCATGGGTTATGACTAGTTTCTTTCTTTAATCTTAATAACACTGCTTAATCAAAAGAAATAATTCTTCATGACTATGGTTAACAAGTTATCTAAAATAATGAACCAAATCAGTTAAAACTGTATTTCAGGATTTATAAGAAACTCTGCTTTCATGATTTGTGTATAAAGTACTGAATGCCTTAAGATCTGAATGTAGGATAGCTCTAGCCAATGATTTGAGCTAATGAGGCTATTAGGTGATTCACCTTAAATTTCTCCCAAAGTCATTAGCCACAGAATTATTTTACAGAATTGTTCTATTGATGATTATAAAGCAAATGGGAGATTTGAAATCAAGGTAAATTCGGTTTTCTTTTATAATTAAATGCTACCCTGGTCTCTATCTGTAATTAATATACTCTAATTGTTTTTATCTCTGAGATAATAAATTGTGAAACTATAAAGGTATGCAATTTAATAAATGGATTTGGTAATATAAATACAATGGAATTATATGTGCTAGAGACAAGAGTACAGAAGTGATGCATTATTTCATCTTAATAAAATGAGAATTAATTGAATCTGTTTACCCTGCTTAAGTTCTCCTCCTTACTCAAGAATCTTTTCTTTTAGTTCTAAAATAGTAGACTCTCTAGAAATGCCTCTTATTTAACAAAAGACCTCCATTTAAGAAAAAAAAAAACTTCTATTCATATTAATTTCACTCACTCCAGGAACATTTCCTCCAAAGTTGTGTGTGTGTGTTAAAAAGTCATGATCAAGTCATCTGGTAAAAGACTCTCCTCTGGTAAAAGAAGCCCAAAGTTTGAAGTGTAGTCCTCTAAAAGGAATATATATGAAAAGTTTGACTCAACTCAGCATGCTTCTTTATTTTATGATGTCCTGATACCCTGCCTGATATTAATCATATCATAGCCCCATCAATATCACCTGCACTGTTATTTCAACTTGGCAGATTATCTCATCCAACAGCAATGATCGAGCATCTACATGAAAAATGAGAAGGTTTAAAAAATCCTGGACTTCATTCTATTCCTCAAATATGGAGTGCCACTTATCTATGAAAATACGTTACCACTGCTCAGGAGAAGACATGCCTAGTTATTAAGTTCACAAGATATACAGTACAGCAACCTGACCACCAATATATGGAATATGACTCTTGGAGCAAAACAATGCTGTCAATGGTCTCTTTACATGGGAAGCAGGAAAAGAAAACCTGGAATAGTGACAATACTTTGGTCTGATTCGACAGTAGCACTCAGCGAATCAGTGCACAGATTTTTCTTATTTAAGGTAATAGGATGCAAGGAAGGTCAATCATATGACAACTTAGTTTATCAGAATTTTAGTGTTGATTCGCTATGATTTTGATACTTTAATGCCTTATAAAAGTGCACATGTACTCACAGAGTGTGAACACTGGAAAGCCTTTAAGATACCAAGCCGCTTATGCTCTTCATTTTATAGATGAGGAAAATAAAACCCAGAGTTTCCATGACTTGTCCAAAAATTTCATAACTAATTGGCAGGAGTAGAATGTGGATTAGAACCCACATCACCTTCTAATCTACTGACTATTCCTCAAAATTAGGTTGTTTCTTTGGAGATACAAGCATCACATATCTACTGTGCATGCGCTTTATGTTAAAGGAAATCTATCACTCTTAAAGAGGGGAATATAAGCAAATAGAATTTTTTTTAAGATTTTATTTATTCATTCTTCAGAGAGAGAGAGAGAAAGAGATTGAGAGAGAGAGAGAGAGAGAGAGAGAGGCAGAAACACAGGCAGAGGGAGAAACAGGCTCCATGCAGGGAGCCCGATGTGGGATTCCGATCCCAGGTCTCCAGGATCACACCCTGGGCTGAAGGTGGCACTAAACCGCTGAGCTACCCGGGCTGCCCGAGTTTCTTAAGAAAAAGACAAAATTGGCTAGAGGGATGACAAAAGCATCAGCAATTCTATGATCAACAGCCTCTAAGTTTCTCCATCTGTGAGCAGAGGCTGGAGTCCCAATTCCAGTTGACTGATCCCTGAAGCTATTACAGATTTGCCCATTTAAAACAAGCCAACTCTTGGCCTTTTCCCTAAGAATAAATAAACAGTTCTAGGTGGATACACTCCTCTGCAATATATCTAGTCTGAGAAAAAGCATAAATCTTCAGGATCTCATCATAAAATATTTAAGTATTTTCATCAAAACTTGCACAGTGCCATTGTTGGTGGCCAAGGAAAAGACAAAAGGAAGGAGAGCTATAAGAAAATATTTTACATAAATAAGAGATGGGGGGGGGGCATTGGAACAAATTTATCAACAGACATTGCAAAATATTATTTCATGTTTTCTGTTTTGAACTTGCTGAATATTAATCTTAATAATACTGTCATTTACATAGCTTTTTCATTTATTTATTTTGACTCTTCTTAATATGCTTCTCATTACTGCACATATCTTTCAAAATATACATATGAGAAATAAAGTCACTGGACTGGAACACTATCACAAGATAATAGTTGCTGTTGCTAGATAAATGCCAAGGTAAAGCTAGACATTTATTGAAAGTAAATGTCGAGGCAAATTGAGAAACATTGATCCTAAGAAAATGTTCTAATACAGTAGCTTCATTTCTGTTGTACCAAATGATGCATGTTGATATAATCATTTTCTTTAATAGATCTTAGTGTAGTCAAGTTAAAGTAGCTTACAGTACAACAGAGCAACTACATTTGGATTGTGGAAGAGAACCAAACTTGGCATGATATGCAGCCAATCCAACAGCTGTTCATAGATAATAAGCCTAGATCCTGCTCCAGGAAGTCACGTGTACCAATGATTCTCACTAGCAGAGGCTATTTGTATTCCAACTGTAAATAATAAAGATTGGCTACTGTACAATTTTATTATATTTTTCCTCCTAAAGAGTTTATGTACTGTATTTTAGACATGTCTTGGCACATATACATAAATATGTATATTTTATATACGTGTAAATTTTATATATAAAAAATATAAATTATATATATAAGCATATATATGTATACACAAAATTTAACAAAAGATAGCCAAAGTCTTTGCCTATCTTTACAGATAACAAAATATGCCAGAACAAGTGTAGAAACAAAAATCTATTCCAGATTTTGAAAATGTAATGTTTTGACCTTTCAAAAATTGGCTCCCAAAATACACATTTGCTGTTTTGAAAACACTTCCAAATTTTCAGACATGACTGCTCACTGAGCAAATTCTGTTCCAGGAGGTTCAGCTTAGCATGGTGGGCCATCCAAGCTGGCCTGAGTGAAACCACAAGGGAGATACAGAAACAAGAGACTTCCCTAGAATTGAGAAAAAGTATGATTCCCTAAAAGGAATTCCTCAGTGAGAACCCAGAAGTGGACCCTGAACTTTATGGTCAACTAATATTCAATAAAGGAGGAAAGACTATCCATTGGAAGAAAGACAGTCTCTTCAATAAATGGTGCTGGGAAAATTGGACATCCACATGCAGAAGAATGAAACTAGACCACTCTCTTGCACCAGACACAAAGATAAACTCAAAATGGATGAAAGAAAGATCTAAATGTGAGACAAGATTCCATCAAAATCCTAGAGGAGAACACAGGCAACACCCTTTTTGAACTCGGCCACAGTAACTTCTTGCAAGATACAT
This sequence comes from Canis aureus, assembly GCF_053574225.1. Lineage (NCBI taxonomy): Eukaryota > Metazoa > Chordata > Mammalia > Carnivora > Canidae > Canis > Canis aureus. The sequence goes on along the minus strand of NC_135619.1, from coordinate 8,485,706 downwards.
CCACGAAGGCAAAAGAAACAAAAGCAAAAATGAACTATTGGGACTTCATCAAGATAAGAAGCTTTTGCACAGCAAAGGATACAGTCAACAAAACTCAAAGACAACCTACAGAATGGGAGAAGATATTTGCAAATGATGTATCAGATAAAGGGCTAGTTTCCAAGATCTATAAAGAACTTATTAAACTCAACACCAAAGAAACAAACAATCCAATCATGAAATGGGCAAAAGACATGAAGAGAAATCTCAGAGGAAGACATAGACATGGCCAACACGCACATGAGAAAATGCTCTGCATCACTTGCCATCAGGGAAATACAAATCAAAACCACAATGAGATACCACCTCACACCAGTGAGAATGGGGAAAATTAACAAGGCAGGAAACCACAAATGTTGGAGAGGATGAGGAGAAAAGGGAACCTTCTTGCACTGTTGGTGGGAATGTGAACTGGTGCAGCCACTCTGGAAAACTGTGTGGAGGTTCCTCAAAGAGTTAAAAATAGACCTGCCCTACGACCCAGCAATTGTGCTGTTGGGGATTTACCCCAAAGATACAGATGCAGTGAAACGCCAGGACACCTGCACCCCGATGTTTATAGCAGCAATGTCCACAATAGCCAAACTGTGGAAGGAGCCTCAGTGTCCATCGAAAGATGAATGGATAAAGAAGATGTGGTTTATGTATACAATGGAATATTCCTCAGCCATTAGAAATGACAAATACCCACCATTTGCTTCAACGTGGATGGAACTGGAGGGTATTATGCTGAGTGAAGTAAGTCAGTCGGTGAAGGACAAACATTATATGTTCTCATTCATTTGGGGAATATAAATAATAATGAAAGGGAACATAAGGGAAGGGAGAAGAAATGTGTGGGAAATATCAGAAAGGGAGACAGAACATAAAGACTCCTAACTCTGGGAAACGAACTAGGGATGGTGGAAGGGGAGGAGGGTGGGGGGTGGGGGTGAATGTGTGCCGGGCACTGAGGGGGGCACTTGACGGGATGAGCACTGGGTGTTATTCTGTATGTTGGTAAATTGAACACCAGTAAAAAATAAATTTATTATTAAAAAAAAAAAAAAAGAATTCCTCAGTGTATCGGCGCTACAGGGAAAACAGACCAAGGTCATTTCACTAAAGACCAGTTTTGCTTAAAGAGAAAGAAGTTACCAAACCAAATTAATTACCTAAACTTCTTCAGTGTTCATAAGCCTAGAAATAGACTTATGTTTTATAGTATATATTGAAAGCAATTTCTCTCAAACTTTTAAGGTCTGAAAGGCAAAGACAATAAAAGAAACAGATTTTAACCGAAGAAAAATACATTTTCCGGATGGAGAGAACAAAGAAAACAGGGAGGTTGAAAATGTGTAAAAATATATTTTCACTTAACTCTTCTGGTCATGGGGAGGGAAGCAATGAACCAAAACACAGAAGTGGTGTAATTGTGTGTGTGCAAATATGTGTGTGTGTGCTATGGATCTACACATTAAAGAAGTCACAACATTAGCCAAGTTTGGGGTTTTTTTTTTTTTCTGATTTTGAGTAGTCAGATTTCTATTTGCATGCCTGACGCTGTGTAGGCTTTAAAATAATACAGGTTCAGACAACCAATATGCCAACTGAAAGAGCTGTTTAATAACCTTGGAAAAGTTCTCTGATCTCTTTAATGATTCACTACAATACCTCCAAAAGATGGATAATAACAGTACCTATTGTGTAGGATTTCTGTAAGAGTTCAATAAGATAATGCATGAAAAAGCAACTAGCAAAGCCCCAGGCTGGGGCACACACTAATTGCTCTGTTAATTTCCATTTCCATTGACCTGCATCAATATATTGAACCAGACAGAAATGACCAGTAGTTGGGAAGAAGCAGCAACCCTAAGACAGTACCTGTTTATAAGAAGTGTCTGAAAAGAAAATCCGTTAGACAATGAGGCTGCAAGGCTCTGTCTGGTTCACTCAATCCCTGAGCAATGGCTGCTAGCTTATCCTCATTTGCTTGGAAGGCGAAAGGCTATGCATCTTGAGAACCTGGCCATGGATCCCAGGGCCAGGGAGTTCACGTGTGGGTAAGCACAGTTTTCTCTCTCAAGACTTTATACAATGACAATAAAGCTCCTACTCACTCACTTTTCCTTATTTCCTTCCCACACACATATTGAGATAGAAAGGAGAATCATTTAAAGTGATATTTTTAAATTAAAAATAAAGCAAAAAACAGGCAACTTTTCTTTCAGGTTTCTGGTCTTTTTTCATCTTGTGTCTTAGTCTGCTGAGAAAGAAGATTTTGCTGTTGGGTTATTTCTTTCTCCTCATGTTTCTTTAGGGGTGTTGAGTAATAATGGGAGAGAACTTGCACTCCCTTCAGGCCTACCAGACAAGACCTAGATAGCCTACAAATCACAACTTATGAAACCTTGAAAGGGAGTTATCAGAGAGCAAATCTTCCTAAATTTTTTCTACAGGAAGAATTCTTTTTTTTTTTTTTCTTTTTAGATTTTTATTTATGTATTTGAGAAAGAACATGAACAAAAAGAGAACAGAAATAAGGAGGAAGGGCAGAGGGAAAGGGAAAAGCAGACTCCCCGCTAAATAGGAGCTGATATGGGACTCCATCCCAGGAGGCTAAAACCAGGGCTGGAGCCGATGGCAGATGCTTAACTGACTGAGCCACCCAGGCACCCCTGTAGAGGAAGAATTCTTAAGTTACTAGAGACCCTGGATATATTTAGGTATGTCTCCAAGCACCTAAGCATCCAGATAAAAAGTACAATGATCAATTGTCTATATATGCACACACAAATGATTTTGTTTTTGACTTTTAACCTAGAGTTCAAGAAATGTTGTGCATTTACATACTAAAAAATTAGAATAAGGCAATGGGTACATAAGTAGGTATGAATCTTGAATCAAATTAATATTCACCTAATGTGTGGTTCTCAACCTTAACTAACCATTAGAATCACCAGGGAAATGCTTTAAACCCCTGATGCCTGGGCTCCTCCCATCAAAGATTCAGATTTAATCCATTTTAGGAAAGGCAAAGATATGAGTATTTAAAAGATTCCAGGTGATTCTAACATGCTACCAATTTTAAAAATAATGACCAAAGGGATCGCAGAGTCTGTCTTCATTCTAGACATCCCACAATTATAGCAAAAAGTAGATGTTCACACATGGACCTACCAGGCTCCAGCAGTCTGCATATGAAGAATTGTAATCTAATAACAAGAATAAGAGAAAGAAGAAGAGAAGGAAAGAAAAGTCATAGCGGTCTGTTTTGGGTTTTGCTCCAAGGTTGGAATGTGGATAGTTTTATGTTGAGAACAGAAGGAAAATGAATATATAATGAACTCTATTCATTGGCAAACAGGACTAACACCTGCCACACAGGCTAATCCTGTTCCTTACTAAGATCATAGTATATTAGGGTTATGGTGGAATCTCTGTGTTATATAAGGCCTGATGCAACAGAACTCTAAAAATCTAAAAGACCTCCTTATAAATATTCTAGCTTAATGATTTCCTTGTTTTGGTTTGTGAAAGTCACATAAAATAACCATTATTATGAGAGTATAGCTTTAATCGAGCATGTCGATTCTTATCTTCAACAGACAATACTTGGATTGGTTTCATTGGAGTTTTGAGCCAGTCTGTGGATGTTATGAAATACAATGTAGATATGGACAAATATTGCTCTAGTTCAGTAATTGGGGTGATCAATGTCACACATAAGTCAAGTCTCATTATTGTTTTCCTTTATATTACTCATCTTTATTTCTTAAGTATCCCACATGCTCTGATAACAATGGGTAGGGTTTAAATCTCAAACTCAGACCTTTCACAAGATTGATACCAATATATTTTTAGAGTTCCTTTCTAAGGGCACACACGTTATGGTAGATTCATCACAGAAATGGCTCTTATTCTGCTTCCATCAAGAGGTGAAATCTATTTCCTCATCCCTTGAATATGGGCTGGCCTGTGACTTGCTCTGGTGAACAGAACGTGGCAGAGGGAACCGTGTGCAAGCTCCGAGCCTATGTCTTAAGGGGCCTGCAAGCTTCTGCCCTCTCCCTCTCTAGGAAACCAGCTCCTGCAAGAAAACAGCCTGGACTAGCCTGCTGGAGAATGCGACACTTGGAGGAGAACTCAGCCACCCCGTTGTAGAACAGCCAGCAGGCAGCCTGCAGCCAGCAGCCTTGCATCCAACTTCAGACACATGAAAGAGCCCAGCTGAGATTAGTCAACGCTAGCGGTGATCAGAAGACCCACCCAGCACACCTGCATATTCATGAGATAAATCGATGCTCATTGTTTAAACCGGGTGTTGTTGTTACATAGCATTAACATGATAATAGACAGCTGATACATAGACCATCTGATTTGTAAACATCCAAAATATAAGACAAAACCTTTTTCAAATGCCTACTCAAGTACAGTTTCCACACATTTCTGAATCACCAGAGGAAAGCAAAGAGTGTTTATTCTGGTCATTCCCAATCATACACTCCCACAATTATAAATGAAATTAAATTCCATGTGAATTTCAGTGACCCCTCTCCCCCACCCAGGGACGTAGCAGTAGTTTCTCAGGCCAATCATGAAAAGAAAGATAACCGGCTTTGAACATATGCTAGTCCCCAACACAATTCAGACTGGCTGCAAAAGCAGTGTTGTTTTTATCACACTGTACTTTTACGTGTATGCTCTGTTAGAAATTTCACTGTTCATGCTCCCTCTATCTAATTGTAAAACCCAAGCACTTTCAAAGAGTAGGGTAGATCGCTTAGTCTCCTGATGGGCACATGTAGGTACTAGAACACTCTGACCCTGACATTCTGAACCGTTTTGCAGCCTACCAAGGATAACTGTCAACCAAAACAGCTTGGGATGAGACAAGGAGAATGATTAAATAAGGAGCCTGAAATAGATACTGTTGAACTCATTTTGCCTTTTGTCCAGAGCATGTGATTCCTAAACCTAACCACTGAGCTGTGGCATGAACTTAATTAAAACCTAATAATAATGATAGTTATGGAAGGAGAAAGAAATGGTTATTTCACGTTTATGGATGAGACCAGGCTTTCTCAAATGGCTTTTTCTCCTTTAGTGCTGTTTGTTCAACTCATCATTTTAGAGTGTGTACAAAGGGTCTGTCTTGCAAAATGATGAATGCTGGAAGCATATTTTTAAAGGAAACTTATCAGTAGTCCATTTCAGAGAGGATTCTAACCGCAATCAGGCTCACTGCATTTTCATCTAACAACTGCAAAGCTCTTCTGTGTGATTTTGGCAGGTTTAGAGCACCACTATGTGGTCTGTTAGTGAGTATGTGAATACACGTATATATTTTTGAAATGTATATATGCATGTGTGTGCGTGTATATATATATACACACACATATACACATATACGACAAGACAAAAAATGATTGTGATATTTCTCTTATTAAAACAAGATCATTTGTTTACAAGAGTATTGAATGCAAGTCACCTTTTAAAAGAGTAAATGAGAGCTTTGCATTTAATTGTGCAAAAACAAAAATAATTTGGTAGCTAATTTTAACAAATGGAAAAACACCCAGACCATTTTTTCCAAAGGTTTCTATCTTAATGCATTTTGCTATTGTGTTTCATCTGCATGTGGTACATTACATTTAATGGAAATCACACAGTCCAATTATCTCTCCTAGGGGAAGAGGAGAAAGGAAAGAGGAGGCAGGGGAATCTATTGTAAGCACAGGGAGATGCCTTTGGCAACCTAATAGGAGAAAGAAAAACAGCCCGTGCTTTTCAGACAAACACAGAAAACCCTCACATTTGGTGACTCTCCGGATAGAAACCCCCAGAAGGGGCATTGCTCTGCCTCACCACAAGCAGAACCAGGAACCTACTTGCTCCTGGTGTGGATTCTAAAGAGGCTGCAATTTTGTCGTTAGTAACCACTGCTAAACATGGCTCCTTTTCTAGCAGCTGCATTAACTGGGGGACACATTGAGCCCACTCCCTCGTGGCACTCAATCCGGAAAGCCAACCGTCAAGCTCCTTTCTGCTGAAAGATGCTTCTAGTTGCCTAAAAGTATAAATCAGCCTCTAGAAGTTTTCACCTTAAAATGAATGGCAAACAATGTTACAGAGGCTTCAGTTCAAACTAGGAAAACCTTTCAGACTCTTCATATAAACATCACTGGCCTAGGCTTTACTGGCCAATCCTGTAGATACCAGCCACATTTGGCTATTTAAATTTTAATTAAAATTAAATTAAACTAAAGCTAGCTCCTTAGTTGCACTAGTCACTTTCCAAGGGCTCAATAGCCACTTGTGGCTACTGTTTGGAGAGCACAGTAGAAAACATTTCCATCATGGCAAAGAGTTCTGTTGGACAATACTGGTCTAGACTAATACCTGAGCTCCTGCCTGCATCTCGTATCTGTTAAACCAAGACACTGGAAGATAGCCTGAGTTCCAGCACTGTCTTTTACTGCTTTTTTCCACCACTCTTCTTTTCGTTTCCCTACATGGGATCTTTGTAATTCTGGTTATTTGTACCTACTCATCCTAAGTCTGGGAGATTCTCATGTACCAGGGTAGGTGATAAAGACAGATATCTTCGGTGCTTATGACAGATGGTAGGAAGTCACGAAGATGGAGAGAACTTCCAGAAAAAAAGGGCAAAGATTACAATAATGAGCTAATACATCCCATCTCTACCCATCATGCATCTCATGCCCTTTTAGCCATTAAGAATGCGATGTTCAGAGAGGGATGAGATTGCAAGACAATTGTACATGCTATGCTGACGACAGAGGTTTCCTGTGCCTACGTAAATCTTAAAATGTATCTTTGAGACAAACATCTTTTCAGAGGGACCCACCTGATTTTAAATTGCAAACTTCCCCTGAGCTCTTCCCTTGTCCCAGGATGCCTGACTCTTCTCATGTTAAAATGCAAAGTTCAGGTGGTCCTCTGATCTATCCAAGCACTTAGAAAAGTGGTAAAGAAAATGTGGTAAGCTCTTAATAAATATTTACTGAATGAGTAAATGCATTGCTTGTCTGTCTGCCCAAGGATAACAATACCTCCCTAGTTACTTAAGCCAGGCTAGAGTTTTCAGGCTTCTAAGTTACCCCAAGTTCCCAAAAGAACATAGCTATTAAGCTTAATTCTCTGACCCCTGTATCACACTACGTACTTCGAGAATCTTATGCAACATCTCCTGCTCTCCTCCTGTTTATGTCAGTTCTTCTTGATCTTACTTGTACTTTTGAAACTCCATTTCTTTCTTCCTGAACTTTTGTAGCAGCTCCCAAGAGATCTCCCAGTACCTAATCTGTTACCTCACCAATCTGGCCTTCATAATGATGCAAGAGTTATCACATCTCCTTGAAAGGGTTCTTCAGGTCCTGTCTGTGGTAGGCATGCAAAGGCCCCCTTGATCTGTACCACCAAATACCTCTCAAGTCCTATAAGCTTCTTGATAATAGATGTTATAATAATGAGGATGCTCTTGGTTGCAAAGGATAGGCTACTTTTGGCTAGCAGTCCAAAAGGACTTGGCTGGCACGGAATATATAAGGATTAGCCAAACAATCTAGCTGTGTGAGGCTCAGAAGTACAACCCAGCCTCAGAAACAATGGAAGCCATGGATTTAGAAATTTCTAAGACTCTGCCTCTCATCTTTGCCCCTCTCTGGGTTAGTTTCTGTCATGGCAGAAAGCCTCTCCCAATATGGTGGAAAACCGACCCCCACAAACTTCCAAAGATTCTGCCTTATACCTTCATCCCCAGAAGATGGAGAAAACAGGCTTTCCAGAATCCTGAGATTTAAACCCCCTGACAGCATCTCATTGCCCTGGCCTAGGACTGGAGCTTCCAGGAGGGCAGGCAAGCTATACTAACATGCAGGCTTCTTCATTAAAGACAAGGTTGAGGAAAGGGAGGCATTCTCAAAAACAGGGGCTGATAAACTCTCTGGTATCCCCTACAGGAACCAGACTTTCTCAGTTTTTTAAATATTTGCAGCACAATATCTCATATCTTTCAATAAGGGTGTTCAATAAGGGTTTGTTTAATTGTAACAAAAAGACATTATTTTGCCAGCTGAAGTAAATAGAAAACTCAAGGAACCTTAATATATCCATATCATTATTTGACTAGAAAAGTATTGTGGTTGAGCCTAGCAATAGGGCATGAAACTTACTCTGTTGCTAGAACTCAACTAATAGCCTCTTCATTGCCCCAAAATAAAAATAAGAATCTACCTTGGAAACAAGAAATAACTGTTGTGGGAAACTGGAATCCTAGCTCTACCATTTTGGCGGTGTGACTTGTGCAAACTACCTAACCTTTCTATATCTCAGTTGCTACATCTATGAAAGGGGAATTAAAATAATACCTATTAAATGGATAACATATATAAGACTCTGAGAATAGTATCTGGCATACAGTAAGGAGTGTTTCTCCATTAAGTGTGACCCCATCCCTCCACAGTACATTTGGCAATGTCAAAGAGATCTTGGATTGTCACAACTGGGTGAGGGTGGGGCGCTATTGACTGCTAAATATCCTACCACAATAAGGGATTTTTCCATCCCCAAATGTCAATAGAGCCTGGCTGAGAAACCTCACATTAAGGTATCATTAAATATTAATTACTATTATTATTAGAAATAACCATCACAACAGTAAACTCTTATACAATTCTTAGAGTGTACCAGGTCTTATTCCAATCGCTTTACACATATTCACCAAATTTAATCCATACCAAATAACAACTATGTGGTAGATACTATTTATATCCCTATCTCACCAATATGAGGGTATGATGACAAGGATTCCATCTCTGTTTCTTCTGGATGGAATCAGAACTCATCAGTTAGGCTACAGTAAAGTTTGGTGAAAAGCTGTTCTCATTGGGAGCTATGTTCTATTATAAGAAGACTATGGATTTTGAACACTCTGCCCTTCTGCCTCTACTTACTCACAGGCTCTAATCCACATTTTAAGATTGTTAGACTTCTCATATTTGTTTTCAATCAAATATTCAAATCCAGTAGTTTCCCTTCCTCTTCATTTCCCAGCCCCTCCCCTCACTATTAGAGGTTGCTTTGCAAAGATTAGAGCAAAAAACTAATATGAAAAGATAGGAGATTTGGGTATTTATTCTAAAGCTTAAGTTGGCTTTCCTGCACTTTGATGTATAAGCCTCTTTCTGAATTTTCTCCAAACACATTGAGCAATACTGTGAAAGTACCTTCCAAGGAAAAGGTCTGCAAGATGGCGACAGAATGTTGAACATCTCTGTCCTTTGGGGACATTAGGGATGAAAAAGCTTCTTTCTTGGATTAATGCAGTTGTTTGAAAACTGATTAGTTATTGAGCCTTTAGCTTATTTTTAAAAGATCTCATTTTACTTAGAAACAATGCTCTGCAGGCTTTATATTTTTAGGGGTGGGCATGTGTATGTGTGTGTGTGTGTGTGTGTGTGTGTGTGTGTGTGTTGATCAAAGCTGACAGAAACTGAATGCAATCAAATGGTTGTTCTTAAAACCTAGTACAGTGAAAAATTGAGGCATTCAGCCAAATCCTTAATCTTCCATACAAAAATACCTCCTACTTCTCAGGTAATACAGGTAACCTCAAGAAAACAAAAAGATGTCCATTTATCACCAAGATTCCAAAGGCCATACTTTTTCTAAATCTACTGACCATGATAAAATGTAACACTGCAAAAGCATCTGAATATGCTCATCAAGACAGCAAGGGACTCAAACTTTAATCAAACCAAACTAAGTGTATCAATAGGTGCAGGTTGCTTAGAAAGGAAAAGAAACTCAGGGCTTCCTAAGAGAACATCCCACAGGTGCCCATAGCTAGCAGATTTTATGAAACATATGGATGATTTGCCTATTTTATAGTATCTTCTCTGATGCAAATACTACAACTGGGAAATCAGAAATCACAAAATACAAAACAGAACAAAAATAATCAAGGCTCCTTAACTCTGAGGAAAACAAAAAGGAGTTCACCACCATCAGTTGGGTAAAAAGGCACTCAGTAAGAAGGTGCCCTAACCCTGACCTGGGCCCCTGCATCCTCAAGGTGACCTCTGGCTTCACAGCTCCAATGTCCTTTACCACAGCACTTCCTCCCCAGATCCCTCAGCTTTCCTTTCTGTCAAGTTGACTATGAAACTCTCTCTTGTATGGAGTTTCAAAAAGAAAATTAAATAGGCGATATGACATTAAGGAAATGATCTTACAACAGTACTCTGACAAACATGTACTGCTTCATGGATAAGAGATGATGTCATATATAAAAGACCCTCAAGGGTCTTATCTGCAAGACTAGCTTTTGTGTTGAGTTTTATGAGTGGTTAAAGATAATTAGGATATTGGACATGTCCTGGGGTGAGTAGAATTGTAGGAGAAATACACATTTCTGTATTTTGGACCAACTACTCCTAAAACTGAGTTTGTTTTCCAGAATTTTTTTTTAAAGATTTTATTTATTTATTCATGAGAGACACACACACACACACAGAGAGAGAGAGAGAGAGAGAGATTGAGAGAGGCAGAGATACAGGCAGAGGGAGAAGCAGGCTCCATGCTGGGAGCCCGATGAAGGACTCGATCCCGAGTCTCCAGGATCAGGTGGCAGTAAACCGCTGAGCCACCCGGGCTGCCCTCCAGAATGTTTTCTGATAAGGTTTTTCACAAACAATTTAGTTAGTAGATATAGAATGATTTTGAAATATTTACATCAGCAACAAATCTATCGGGTGCATCTGAGCATAGACTTAATGAAATACGAATATTGTATCTTTAGAGATGTCCCTAAAAGTTCCATTCCTACTCTAAAAAGCAAGCCCTTTGATGGAATATTCAGAAGTGTTCTGAGCAGTAATAGGTTGTTTTTTCCAACTTATTCTTGAGTCAAGGTTAAGATTGGTCTATTTAATCACCAAACTGCAGGAATAATATTTGATTAGGAAAACACCAATTCATTCAAAGGTGAGAAGACCATCCTTGCTAACACTAGGTCAGGATGACAAAGCTAAGCTATTCTTCCCCTGCCTCCTTCTTCCTTTTACATGGTTTAATATCATGAAGCTTGCAAACAGAGTTCAGGCCTCCACTCCTAGAACAGTGCTCCTTCTCCCACAATGCAATGTCGATGTTCATTTTACCCCCGTGGAACATCTCCACCCAGAATAGCCAAGCAAATACACACAGCATCATCTTCCCAGAGCCTAAAACAAAATAAGACCAATAGTGACAATCAGGCAGCAGGCCTAAAGGTTAGCTAGACACTACTTTAACCCCTTTGCCCTGTGTTTTCTCTAAACCTGTCGTGGTATGACCATTGGTAAATTTGCGGCTATAAGATCTTGTGGTCCTTACCTCACAAGTTGAAGAAGACTAAAAACAGGGGGGCAGTAGAAAAATTGGATGAAATAAGGCAGATTTGAGAGCCTATAGAGAAAATCTTAGGCCTACTGGGCTTTGGGGAGTATTTGCAAAACTGAACTAGACATTGGCCTGGTTGCCATGGAAACCAGCAGTGCTGAGAGGCAAGGATGAGCACTCCAGTGAGGAAGGTTCTCCCTGAAGTTCTGGGGGATCATATGAACTCCCGAACCACCTTTGGGCTTGAAATCAGCCTGTACTGCTCCATTGCAAGTCTACAACACTGTGCCAAAAGCATTTCTGCAGTTAAAAGTGTCTGTAGCTTCCTTTGTTGTGTTTGCTAAACAAACAAACAAATAAAAATCCATATATTGTGTTCTGGGCTCCTCCTATCTCTTATCTACTACATAACAGGAGCAAAGAAGAGAAAGACGGGGCATGAGCAAAGAACTCATTTGGCAACGTCCTATCGATTTCCACTTCCTGCTTCATCAAATTACAGCAAAAAAAAAAAAAAAAAAAAAATGTTTTTCACAGACGGTGCTTATGGGGTGTCAATTGTCAAAATGCGTTTGCTGAAAAATTCCTTTCACAAAAGACCTTATTTGCCAAGGAAGTAATTTTTGGCATGTGAGTACTGCTCACTACTTTTTTACCTTTTAAATTCAGGATTCAGGTTATGGGATTTTTTTTGTTCTTCTTCTTCATTTTAATTTAAAATTATTTCTATGGGTATATGTATGTGTGCATGCATACACATTTATACATGTATTATGGGTACCTATGTTCATGTATGTCTGTAGACATGAATTCCTTTTTATGATCTCATGTTTTCATTTTAATTCTTACTATTGTTTTGCCGTTGGTATACATTATTTCCTCTGCTTTGGAAATTTTTATGTGATTATGCTTTTTAAAGGTACTTAACATTTTGTTTTTACTGATAAGGGAATAGTTAACATGTGTTATCGCTGATCAGGTCCACATATAATTCTATCTCTAGTATCTTCTCCCAGTACAATGAGAACACAGTTACATTGTTTTTATAGAATTATACAAACCTCAGTAGAGTAGATTTAGGAGTTTGCATCCTAAAGAAAGTACTGCAGAAAGTAGGAGGGATGGGTATAGCTACAGGTACCAACTTTTTTTTTCTTTTTTTGTTTTTATTTAAGTTCAATTATCAACATATAGTACATCATCAGTTTCCGATGTAGTGTTCCATAATTCATCAGTTGCGCGTAACACCCAGTGTTCATCACATCATGTGCCCATCATGATGGCATCCTAATGCCCATCAGCCAATTACCCCATGCTGCTTTCCCCCCTTCCCTTCAGCAACCCTCCATTTGTTTTCCAGAGTTTGTCTCCCTCTCTGATTTTTTTCCCATTCAGTTTTCCCTTCCTTCTATAGGTACCAACTTCTTCTGGCCAGTAGGAGGGAAATGGGGGAACAGAGAGGTTCTGAGGGTAAAGTGGAGCCTGGGACTTGGTGTCCAGATTGCTTTGCTCTCTGCCTTCCCCCTTCCCTTCCAGCTGAAGGGACCTAAGTCCCTCCACCTATAGGCTCAGGCTTGCCTATAATTTAGGTAAGTTGAGGCTCTGGATAAATTGGGCACCAGAAGCCCACAACTCCAAAAATGGCTGGCTTTGGTCAATTTCTGTTTGTTGTTAGGCCTACACATCTCTTGCTCTTCCCCTTGCTTGAATCATGACTCCTTTTGGCTGTATTCCTCACTTAGCCTCACAGCCTCTGCCACCCAGTTTTCCACAGCTGATTTTTCATCTCTTGACAGATTCCCTCTGGATCCCGGGTGACCACGCTACATCTTTAGCTGACCTGAACTCAGTCTGTGATCTGTCCAAATTTTCCATCTTCCTTTCAGGTACTAGCTCATTACCTTATGTGTGCCTTCCTATACTACAGAAACAGAAAAGCTCAAAACTGAACTTCCCAGTCTCCCATGCAACCAAGGTTCTGGATGTGAATTAGATTCTACATATTAGATGCACTTGAATGAGCTCTGAAAGACAGAAGCAAGTTCCTTGAGGAAATAAGGCCACGGAAATGTCAAATTTTTGTACAATATTGTTTTGAGATGTGAAGAAGCATTTGCTGGGGAGACAGTAGCCAGACTCCATTGGTGGCCTTTCACCAATAGCCATTCACCAATGGCAGCAGTAGTGGAAGCTGCCTCATCCCTGGATTGAAAGCAATTTCCCCAATGTCTTCTGGAACCAGTTGACCTAGTAGAGGCCTCAGAGCCAATACAAATGTTCTGAGAGTCATCCTTGGAGATCAAGGTTAGAATCCTTTCTCCCAGGCTTCCCAATGATTTGGAAATTCAAATTGTATTAAATCACTTATGCCTTAAAATACCTAGAGTAACTACTGCTTTCCAAAAGCAACTCTGACTGATACATCAACCAGGGGGGTGGACTCTGGGAGAAAGCATGAAGCCAAGAGATGACAAAGCCAAAGAATTTAGCAGATGAAAAGTTGACCCTAGAAAGATTAGATGAATCAGAGGAAGCAAAAGTTCCACTGGTCTCATCAGGTAAAACCCAGAGTCTGAGCCCTCAGAGTCACAAACACAGGGCATGAGCCCTCATCTCAGAGAAGCAGCTCTTTTCAGTTTGCCTGGTTTTATAGATGGGTATAAGCCAGGCTGAGCCCATAAGTACTGTTAATAGGACAGGTGAATGGATTATTCCTGGGCCCTTCTGAGTAGATTGAGCCAGGTAGATCTGCCTGGGTTTATTTATTGTATCTGTATTATTAGTTTCACTCTAGAGAAACCGAACCAGTAGGACATATAGAGATATATAGAAAGAGGTTTATTATAAGGGATTGCACAGTCATGGAGCGTGGGAGGCCCCATGATCTGCCATCTGTAAACTAGAGGCGCAGGAATGCTAGGGTGGAATTCAAGTCCATACCCAAAGGCCTGAGAACCAGGGGATTCTTCACCAGCACTGAAGTGGATTTAGAGAACTTTGAATCAAAACTCTTGCCTGACTCCCACAGTATCTGTCTGAGCTTTCAAAGTTCCCTACCCCCTGCTACTAGGAGCTCCTTTGAGCCCCAGAAAGGTTAAGAGGAATTATTAACATTAATATTATAAATTGCCAATTGCTTTAAGTACATTATTTTAGTAACCTATAGCACCTATAAGCTAGATGCTATCAGGTACTGCATTATAGTAATTACTATGAGGTAGGTGTTATGATACCATAGGTAGATAGTATTACTATCATCCTTTTGAAGACTGCAACTAAGAGAAGTTAAGTAACACCCCCAAGATCATGTGGCTACCAAGAGGCGTAGTCTGGATTTGAACCCAAGCCATTGCAAGCCAAAGACTGCCTCACTGTCTTTGGAATCTGCCTCCCCATAGGCTCTCCTATTCTATAAGCCCTGACTATATGGAACAACTCTCAATGGTCATGGGTTTTTTTTTTTTTTTTTAATTCCTTATTTCCCTGAGATACGCACAAAATAAGTGTCCAAATGAAATGTGTGTTCTGTGATATTCCTGACACTTCCTGGAATGGGGCAATGGCTCAAGGATTTCTGAAGACCTTCACTGTACCTGCTCTGCCAAGGGCAGGTGCCTTCCCCCTTCTTCAGGGGGCGTCTGAGCCTCAGAGCTGGCCCCCAATCTTCCTCCCTCCATCTGGCAGGCCATGGAGGTCCTCCTTGCTACTATTCACCAATGCCTCTCTCCTGGGTCTATATTAATGTTTGAGGGGAGAGACCTACTCTTCCAGGGATGAGTCGGTCCAGATAGAGTGTAAGGAAGAGAATGGAACACAAAATAACTCTTAATTGCGTGTGAGAGAGAGCATTTGAAGGTAATAGGGAAAATCACAGAATAATGAGAAAAAGTTTTAGATACAATGAAACGTCCCCATTGCTGCTATTTATGTGTATCTCTTGTTTGTGTGTTGTTGTACCCAAGATTGTGAATCCGAGAAACCACCAAGGAGCCGACCCTGATGCAAGCACACGAGGGTTTATTTACAAGCTCAAGCTTGGGTCCAAGTATACCCGACACAGCGGAGCAGGGACTTGGACCCCGAAGTGGGTTACAGCTGGGTTTTTTATAGGCTGGTCTAGGGGATTTTCAGAAGGGGTGGAGGAATTTCTCAAGTTCTGTTTACATTCTGATTTAGGGCTTAAGGGCATTGAGCTCTGTTCTCATTCTAATAGGGGACTTTCTACCAGGGCGTGGGCTCTGTTGACTTTCTGATATGGGATTCCCTGCCAAGGACATTGAGGACATTCTGCAGTTTTTCCAGTAAAGTTCAGCTCTTATTCACAGGGGCCTAAGATGGCTGTACTTGTGCTAATGCTAAACTTTAGGTGGGATGGCCTTAATTTTTCTCGGCCTCCACATGTGTTAGGCTTGTTTTGCTGTATTCTGTTATTTTCCTGCTGAGGCCACCCTTTCCTCTCCCACATCAGCAGGGACCTGTTCTCAGAAGGTAAGTCAGTTCTAATTTCTATTATCTGACAAGAGGCGGTTTCTTAGTTGGAAAATGACACTGGGAAGGAGAGTCTTGGGGAGAAGGGAGAAGAAAATCCTGTCATGTGCTGGTCCCTCACACTTGGGGCTAGGCCCAGGCTCTTGGATGCTGGGTCCCAGGATGATGGCACACTCACAGAGGCATGCCAGGAGTAAGAATGGGTTGAATCCTGGAAGCCTAGGAGGTAAGCCATCTCTTAGGAACCCAATTATCTGGATTTATGTTCCTTTTTGTGTTTCTCTCTCTTTTACCATCTGCTGACCTTTAGTAGCATTTTGTAATAAAAATATCTAACATCTACTGAGCACTTAATATGTGTCTGGGACTATGCTAAATCTTCCTGCAATTATCTAATGCAATGCTCCCAACAGTCCTAGGACATGAGTATTATATGCATCCCTATTTCATAGATGAGAAAAAGTGAGACTCAGAGGGGTAAAGTAACCAGCCCAGGGTCACACTGCTAAAAAATTGTGAGACAGTGACTTGAACCAAAGTCTGTCTGATGCCAGAAATGCTCGTAACCACCTGCCTTATTGCACAAGACAAACAGCCTCTTCCCTATTGGCCTTGCGTCAGCTCCATTATAGAATATTAAGGAATCAGGTATGTACACTGGCCAGAACATTACAGAGGTGGAAATATGTGCAAGGTTTATGTGTAGGTGAAAAGCATAAGTAATGTGAAATCCTCAAAAGTCAGGTGAATTCAGGAGACAAAAATTAGAGCCTCAAAGATTTTTGCCATTCCCCTCTCTTACCAACCATTGAGGGTCTAGGTTTTATTAATAACAAAATGTTATTTTCCTCATATAAAACACTGTGGCCAAGTTTTATGGCCTGGGGTAGAGAAGAGACTTCATAGAGAAGCAATTTTTCATCTGAGGTTAGCTGCACACCTGGACTTTGTTATCCTGTTTGGTACTTTTTATTTGCTGGTGTGAAATTAATGACTGAGGCCACATGCAAGTCATCTTGCCAGATGGGGGAAAAAATAGCATGTATATATCAAAGAGCTTCAAGGCAGTGGGAAACTTGAATGAACTATAGATATTATTCACAATACCCAGTTATTACATTACACAGGAAGAAACCAGACTGCTGAATGGGTTATATTTTCTAAAAGTCAGCCATGGAAAAAGGTCAAGCAAGCACAGGATCATGTTCAGGTGGCCTTTCACACTAACCATCCAAGAGTTTTACCAGGGACCCAAAGTGATTCATTAATTTATTTATTCACTCTACAGTGATCAAGTGAATGTATTCCCTGAGCCAGTCATTGTGCTATACATTGGGGCAGAGCAATGAAGGTACCTGGCCTCACATTACCTAGATGTGCTTACAGCTTTCCAACTCTAACATGCTATTTCCTTCCATTATGATCTGGGAAAATACCTACACATGGTGCCAACAGAATCAAACCAGCAAATCAGAAAGGCCAAGAATGATTACAAAGCCAGGCTAACTGCTCATCCAAATGGAGCCCCAACTGCCCATAGGAACAGCCTAAAGATCCTTTATTCATCTACCACTAACTTTGAAATGAATTTCATTTACCCAGTTGTAGCCACAAGCAGAAGGACAGTAAGAAAATGACAATGTACTAGTACTATTCTTTCAGTTGAGAATCAGTAGCATAAGCAGAAGTTTTTCAAGGTTTGAACACCCTGATAAATAGCAAGGGAGTGTGCATGTACACACACACACACACACACACACACACACACACTCTTCCCCTTATACCCAGGGTATGCGCACAATCCTTACTGACACTGGACTTCCATCCAGACCTTGTTCCAGACTTTCAATTCTCTCTTATAAATATGTTTTTGATTGATTTGCTTTTTGCCATTATCTTTCCAGGTCTGTGTTTGGAAGCCTTTTCTTTTTCTTTCTTTTCTTTTCTTTTCTTTTTTTTTTTTTTTAATGTTAACTTTGTACTCTCCTGTTAGCTTCCTTTCAATTAGCTTATTTGAAGAGTTCTTTGAAGATGCAAAGTCCTATGTTAAATGTGAAGCATTAACTCTACTTACTCTGTAAACAAATAATGTGAAGGTCAGGAAAAGCTAGCCTATTAAAACAGAAGCATACAGGAAAAAGGTAATTTCCAAAAGAAGATGGAATTCAGTAACAAGGACACCACTAATACCTGGTGGTTTAGGATCTCCTTTTCATTTGCACTCTTGGAAATCTTGACTCATTTATCATCAGAAAGCCCACAAAGCTAAGTTTCTAAAAAGAAATAGCTACAGTCTGTTTCTGGTGCCAAAAAGAAAGAGAATTTCAGTGCTTGCCCCAAACTCTCAGAACAGAGGGAACAGGAGAGAAGCTAGCCCTTTTGAAGTTATTTGCATATTTCCTAGATTGCCTTCCCTGAAGATGCAGCCCTAGAGTAAGGCAAAAATGAGTGGCAAAACAGCAATTGGCTAGCAAGCAGAAGTTGAGCTTAGTTTGAAAGCCCTGAGTGCCTCTCTCTGCTCTTTTCTCTGCTTATTCTAATCAGTGGAGGTTTAGAAGTAGTTTGGAGGCAATTTACAGATCATCTCATTTGCATTCCAGAAAGCAGCCTTGATGCAGTATGCACCTGTCTTAACCATGAGATTTCAAAAATAGGAGTACTGGGCAACAATTCATAAGCCCTTTTCCGGACATATATGAAATATCCTCTTCTGATGAGGAACTCAGAGGTACCTCCTGAACACAGGTGGGGAGCCCGAGCAGGATTGCATAATCCATTAAGGGGCTGCTTAAGAGACCAACAACTCACAGAACCTGGCACCATGGAGCTGCTTCCAACTCTGTGGCTCTCAGAGAAAGGACTGTACTCACTTAAATATGAAGAAATGTAGAAAGGGATGATGAAAGTACTCTTCAATCCATGAATTTCTATTTCAGACCAGGGAGAGGTCTGAAAAGCTTTCAAAAGAGGTGGGTACATTACATAAACAACAACTTGAAGTGTCCTGGAGAAATATCTTAGCTTATCACGTTTTAAAATTTTAATTCCAGTACAGTTAACATACAATGTTATATTAGTTTTAAATGCATTGTATAGTGATTCAGTAACTCCATATATCACCCACTGCTCATCACAAGTGCCCTCCTTAATCCCTCTCACCTATTTCCCCCACTCCCCCCTTCCCCACTCCCCTCTGGTAACCATCAGTTTGTTCTCTAAAGAGTCTATTCCTTGGTTTAACTCTCTCTCTCTCTTTTTCTCTTTCCTTTGCTCCAGCCCATTACCTTTTTTCCTTTTTTTTTAATTCTTTTTAATGTTCTTATTTATTTATTTATGATAGTCACACACACAGAGAGAGAGAGAGGGAGAGACACAGGCAGAGGGAGAAGCAGGCTCCATGCACCGGGAGCCCGACGTGGGATTCGATCCCGAGTCTCCAGGATCGCGCCCTGGGCCAAAGGCAGGCGCTAAACTGCTGCGCCACCCAGGGATCCCTCACTTTTTTTCCTTGTGGCGTTTCCCCTTTTGGCCCAATCAGCATTTAGAGTGATTCAGTGGCATAAAGAAATTCTAAACTCTATCCCCTCATCCCCTAAAAATCTCCATTCACAAGAAATTCCTGTTAAACTAAATGTACTAACCACTTTGTTCAGGTTAGAAACATCAAATATTTTTAAGTTCTCAAATTTACTCCATACCAGTAAAATTGACACATTCATCATGAATTCTAATTGGCTGACTAAACAAAAACACCTATTATTTGGTTTACTCTCAGTTTTTCTTTAATTTGAACTTGAACCAGATTCCTGTGGAGGTTTTGCTAAAATGCAGATTTCTGAGCTCCTCTCCTAGAGTTTCCGATTCTGTGGATATGGGGTGAGGCCCTAAGATTTGCATTTCTAAGGAGTTATCAGGTAAGATTGTTGTTGCTGCTCAAGGACCACACTTTGAAAACCACTGGACTAGAAGACCTTTAAGTTATATTTCAATATTAAGTATTTGGTTTTTATGGTGACCATTTGATGGAGGAAGGGGGAGGCTTTAATTCAATGTTTATGAACCTATGCATTTACAGTCACCTGATTTATGACAAAGGCAATACTATGCTGTAGTGGGGTAAAAGTGGGCTTCCCAAAAACTGGTGCTGGGTCAATTGAATAGCCACAAAGTAGGAAAAAATATATGTGTGTGTGTGTGTGTGTGTGTGTGTGTGTGTATACACACACACACACACACATTTATTTATTTATTTATTTATTTAGAGATCTATCTATCTATCTATCTATAGATAGATCCATACTTCACACCACATACATACAGACAGACATACACACCAATTTTGAATGCAGTGTATATCTAAAAGCAAAAAGTAAATCAAAAAGCCTTTTAGAGGAATATGTGAGAAAAATGTTTGTGATCTTGGGGTAGACAAAGATTTTTTAGGAAGACATTTTTAAAAATTAACTAAAAAGAGAAAACAAAAACCTGACTGTATTAATATTAATCATTTCTGTTTACCACAAGACACCATTATTTTTTTTAAGATTTATTGATTTGTTTTAGAGAGTGAACAAGTGCATGCTCAGGTAGGTGAGGGGCAGAGGGAGAGGGAAAGGATCTCTGGCCTATTCCCCAACTGAGCATGAAGCCTGACGTGGGGCAAGGCTCCATCTCATGACCCTGAGATCATGACCTGAGCTAAAATCAAGACTCAGATCTTAACTGACTGAGCCACGCAGAGACCCCTATTACAAGACACCTTTAAAAAGCAATGAAATGACAGCATATAAAGTGTAAAAAAGGATGTTTACAACATACATACATATGACAAAACACTCATAGAATATATAAAGTACTCTTATGATCCTGGAGATCCTGGAGAAAAAGATAGGAAATCCATTGGAAAAATTACCCAAAGGCTTGAAATAACACTTCACTAAAGAGAATACCCAAGGGAGCAATAAAACATGAAAATGTGTTCAAATTGATTGGTCGCCACGGAAATGCAAATTAAAACTATGTGGTACCACTTAAGCACCAATCAAAATTGTTGAAATGAAAAAGACCAACAAAGCCAAATGCAGCCAAGCTTTGGAACAACCTTAATTCTCATACACTGCTAATACAAGTGTAAATTACCACGACCACCCTGGAAAATGTTTGGCAGGATCTACTAAGACTGAACACTGGCAAATACTATAAAAGAGCAATTTCACTGTTAGTTATGTACCCAGCAGAAATACGTATGTGTGTTCATTAAACATATAAGGTAGGATGGTCAGGATGGCACTATTCATATTAGCCAAAAACTGAAAACTAGCCAAATGCCCGTCAACAGCAGAATGGATAAATAAATTATAATATCTTCACAAGATGGATATGATTCATCAGAGAGTACATGTGCAACAATATGAAAAAATCTCACAAACCTGATGGTGAGTGGAAGTAGACATGTACAAAATAATATATACTGTATGATTCCATTCATATAAAGTTTTAAAAGAGGTAATATTCATCAATGCTCAGAAGTCATATTTTTTTTAAGGTTTTTATTTATTTATTCATGAGAGACACAGAGAGAGAGGCAGAGACACAGGCAGAGGCAGAAGCAGGCCCCACATAAAGAGGCCAATGTGGGACTCAATCCCGGAACTCCGGGATCACGCCCTGAGCCAAAGGCAGACACTCAACCACTGAGCCACCCAGGTGTCCCAGAAGTCGTGTTTTTAATTGTGACCAGCACAAGTGGGTTTCCGGGTACTGATAAGGTTGTTTCTTATTCTGGAGGCTGGTTACATAGATTTTTTCATTTTGTGAAAATGCAATAAGTTATGTACATATGACATGTGCATTTAGCTAGATATTCACATATAGTTTTAAAAAATCATGATGAAATTCATTCCAGTTTCCCTCAGGTATTCAGTTTGGTTCTTGTGTCTGTTTAGTTCTAATAAGTCCCTTCTGCTTCAGGTAAAGTCCATTTTTCCTTTTCTTGCTCTTCTGTACAATGGAAACATTAAGTCACTTTTAGACTCCTCTAAGAAATCGTTTTTTCACCCCAGTCTTTGGATTTTTCTTTGTAATACTTTAATTGAAGAACTGTTTGCATCTTGTCTGATGAATTGAGACACCATGTGTAAATTGTCAATTATCAAACCTGACTTTTTCTCTTGGACTCCAAATACAAGGATCCATTTCTTCCAAATTTGCTTCCCTTCTGGTGTTACCCATCTCAGAAAATGGCACCATCTTATTCAATTGCTCAAGCTGAAAACCTAGAAGACATCTTTGACCCTATTCTCTTTCTTTCATTCTCTGTCTAAAACCATCATGGCCTGTCCATTCTGTGACCAACTCTTCCTAGTAGGATTGCACCCCTTGTGTACTTCACCAGCATCCCTTACCTGGAAAATGGTTTGAGCCTTTGTGCTGGTACCTGTGGTCCAGTCTTAGTCCCAGCATAAATTCAGACTGCACCATGCTCTTGCTTAGAACACTCCAGTGGCTTAGTATAACTATTAGGGACACAATTGAAACCCCTCACCCTGGCCTTTAAAGATCTTTTTGTCAACCTCTCTATCTCATTTCACTTTACCTATGCCTGTGTGCTCTTCTTGCGATCCTTCCCTCCTTAGTACCTTGACACATTTCATTTGTGTAGAACGTTCTTTCTCCCATATCTTTGTCTGGCTATTCTTTCTCATTATTCAGGTCTCTATTCCCTTAGAGGTGAGTTTCTGGCCACTGAATTTGTCATTGTTTTTCAACCCCTGGTCTTTAATCACTCTCTATCACTGTCCTGCTTACATTTTCCTCATATCAAATATTCTCACCGCATTTCAGCACCTTGCACATCGTTTTTCTTAGAGGGGGGAAGGAGGGAGAGGGAGAGAGACAATCTTAAGCAAGCTCCACACCCAGAACAGAGCCCATTGCCAGACTCTGTCTCACAACTTTGAAATCATGACCTAAGCCAAAATCAAGAGTTGGACACTTAACTGAGCCACCCAGACACCCCAGCACCTTGCACATGTTAAGTACTCGATAAATATGCGTTGGATGAATTAATGAACTGTAGACCTCAATAGGATATAGAGCACGATTCTATCGAATCCCTGGCTTTTGTGGAGAAATGCATTGACTCTGTTTCTCATTACTTTCCCGAATATCTTCATGCTAAGCAAACATCATCAAACAGCTGAACAATGTTCAGTGGCTACATCTCTGGGTGTCACACTGAGACATAAGAGGTAACAGGTTATGAACTCACAAAAAGGAGGACAAAGGTAGGAGCATTGAGCAGGCTTCAGTTGCCAACGCAGGACCAAGACCTGAAACTAAGGAGGGAGTTTGGATAGCTATGATCCAGGAATACGTGAGGAGTCCTCATGTACATGAAAAGAGCCTTGATATTGCACCACCATTTGGTAATGCCAGAGAGTTTTAATATATTTTCTGTTTAGGGCAGGAAACAATCTCTAAACATAGGTAGCCTGGGGGCTTGGTATGATATTATATGAGAACAAATGAATAGATTAGGAAGCAAGGGGTAAATAGGAGGGTTCTTGCTTACAAAGGCAAAGTCTGATCCTTAGATGGTGCCCACGTATCATAGAGCAAAACACCAGCAAACATGTTTCTTTGACAGAAAGGAAACTTCAAAATAATTACCTAAACCTACCATGTATGTTATAGCTTGAGTTTTTTGCCCAGCCCATTTACTCTTTTTTTTTTTTTAACTTGAATAGCAGGATGGCTTCCAAAGTAGGGCAAAAAAGGAAATTTTAACTCATCACATCCAGTTTTTACTGTCTCATTAGACCAAATCCTGTGGTCTTGGTTGCCATCCCCTTGCATGCACAAGAGCTCAGCACAGCAGAACTCTTCTACAACTTCACTCCTTCCCAATCCTACTGCCGTGGAGCCCTGACAGGCTGCACAGAACAAAGTAACAAAGAGTCATCCACAACCCAGACCAATTGATGCAAATAAACCCTAGGCTGTTGTGATGTTATTGGGACATAAACCAACAAATATAACATTCATACCCTTCTGGAACTGTAAACGTGGCCTAATTAAAGCAGGCAAAACAGCTCTGCAGATGTAACCAGACAGCAAATGCAGGGCTGCCTGCCTGACTCCTCACTTCCAGGTTATGACCATGCTACTTGAGTTACATAAACTCATTTGTAACCCAGCGTCCTCTACACGAAACAATCGGGTTTTTGCCTATTTAGCTTATCTGGCCTCTAAAAGATTTATGTGAAAGAATATAGAATCTTAGAGGACATTCCACCCAAGGAAGGAATTCTACAGAGCATTTCCTGTAGCCTGCCTATCTATCAAGGGTGCTGACCAAAGGCTGAACCTAGCCTAGGGTCACAGAAGTGAATCCCAGAAATCCTTGAAGAGGCAGTAGATTCAGCCTGTCATCCTAGAGAGTTATGGGACAGCAACCAAGGTCAACCTTACAACCCTGGCAATAGAAAATGTGACTGGGGACCATGGAGGATCTTTACATCCTCTCTCTCCAGCTAAGTTAAAGTTTGCCTGGAAATAAATGAGCATATAGTGAAATTAGAGTGTATGTATTTGATGCACAACAAATATAAAGATAGCAACTCAGTATAACATTGAAATTAAAAATTCTCCAAATGGTTTGTTTGAAATATCCTGTAAGCAGGTTGAGATCACATGTTCCCCCTTCAACGAACTCCCATTCCCAACTATTTCTCTGCATTGGAAAAATCAGAGTCACACAGGTAAGGAGCCATGAAATATTAACCATGAGTGAGGAGGAGGCAGGATAACAGGAAACAGGTGTCTATAGGTGTGGCAGTTAAAAGAAAATGGCCTCAAATGTTTTTATACTCTTCCCAATAAAAGATGGGGTATATGTTCCCTTTTCTTGATTCTGGGAGGCCTTGTGACTGCTTCCATCACAGAATGCAATAGAAGTGACACTATGTGACTTGCAAGGCTAGATTACAAAAGACTGTTCAGCTTCCCCCTGGTTCCCTTGGGAATATCTGCTCTGATGGAGCCAGGTGCCATGTAAGAAGTTTGACTTCCCTGAGACCACCATGCTTGAAAGACCACATGTAGGAGCTTAGGTCAATAGTTCTCACTGAGCTCCCAGCCAACAGCCAGCATCCACTGCCAGCCATGTGAGTGAGCCATCTGGAACATCCAGCCCAGTTGAGGCTTCAGATTATGCACCCCAGCCAGCAACCAACTCCAACCTCATGAGATCCCAAGCCAAAATTAACCCTAATTCCTGACTTACAAAATCATGAGCAAAATAAAATAGTTGCTTTAAGTGCCTAGTTTGATGGTAGTAAATAGTAACTAAAACAATGAGGTTCAAATTGTTTAACTGAAAGACATCATGATGAGTCATGATAGGATACCTGCCCATTAACTCTCATCAGAAAGCATGCAAAACAGGCATCTGTTTGAGTAAAGCCACGCACAGCCTCTGAGCAAAGCTAAAGCCTGGAAGGTCAGAACAAGGACTTTGAACTGAGTTCTGTCTCTGTGTACCTTTCACTCATCTGTCCTAGTTCTGCCTTCTGATGCCACAATAAGTCTTCTCTCTTCTTCTATGTGACGTCAGAAAAGATTATGCAAATATAATAGGTCAATAGAAAAAGAAAAACCTTTGTTCACAGGTCCTTTGAAGCATTAAGACATTAAATAAGTGTTCTCTCTTGAGATCTCCCTGGGGGTCATAATATTTACAAGTTCTTTGCATAGGTACTTCTATGCAGAAATGGGGGAAATGACTGTATGTGAAAAACTGTTTTTATTCCAGATTTTTTTCTTTAAATGTGTTTTAAATGCCCAGATCACAAAAAAAAAAAAAAAAAAAAAAAAATCAAGAAGAATATTGCACACCAAAAAATTCAGTCTGGGTTAAAGAGTTAAATGTAAACAGCTCATTTTGTTCATTAAAAATGAGAAGAAAAATACAGTTAAGTATATTTTACAAATAAAGGAAAGCCTTTCTTGGCATAACTTCAAAGACTATGAACAAAAATTGATACAATTAATTATATACAAACTCAGAACTTCTGCATAATAAAAATATTCACAAATAAAATTAAAAAACTAATGACAAACTAGAAAAAATTATTTCTGGCATAGAATAAAACAAAAGACTAAGAATCTTTATATACATGTGTATATATACATTTTAAAATTTCAGTTAATAAGAAAATGAACATTTCTATGGGAAAAATTTATACAAGCAAAAAATAATGACAATTCACTATAGAAAAAATACAAAAGATCTATAATCACACGACAATTTTTTTTTATCTTTCTTTTCGTGACTAGTGAAATTAAAAGTAAATAACCTGTGTTATAGTTTTACTTTTTTAGGAACACTTTTTTTTATTTGCCAAAAACCATGGTTGACAAAGGTATAGGAAAGGTATCCTCCTATATGCTACTTATCAGCCATTTACTGGTCCAATCTTTCTACAGAATGCTTTAGTAATACAAATCAATAATCTTTAAAGCAAGCTCCCTCTACAGCAAAGCAATTCACATCTCCCCTTTAAATGTGGAAACAATCAGTAAACTTACAAAATTTGATGTATAATACTGTTCGTCAGAATATCAATTACTACCAAGAGAAAAAATAAACTCAATGTATTTTAGTAGGAAAGTGATTAAGTAAAACACAGTACATTCATGTAATAGAGCCCCATGCCATGGTAGAAAATATTAACAAGCAAATACATACAGATATTGTTCATTTATATAAGCAAATTATAAAATAGATAGGTTTTATATACATATTAGAAATATTTAAAGTGTAGAATATGCTATGAATATATAAAATATATTATGATATATAAATTAAAATATATTAAAACTTAAATATATTAAAATAAATGTAAGTTAAATATAAAATAAAATAAGTAATGTATATTTTATATAATCATAATAAATATATATAGGCTACAATTATATGTACAATTTTATACCTCAATTTTGTTTTGTTTTATTTTTAATAGAAAAATAAGAATCCCACCAAAATGTCTGCAGTGGCTATTTACAGCCACGGAAAATTATGGATAATTTTTGTTTTATTCTTCATATTATTTTATACTTTCTGAATTTTTGACAGTAACTATTTTATTTTTGGAAATACTAATATAGAAATATGGACCCAAGAAGCCACATTTAATATTTTGTGAAGTTTATTAACTGCTCAGATTATGTGTCAACAAAAATATAAAAAGCCATTACATAATGAAGACTAATTTGATAGGAAAAGGAATAGAAAGAAGAGGAGGCAAAGGAAACTCAAAAAAAATAGTGGTGCATCACCGGTGTCAGAAAGATGCCTCTTTGGAAGGGGATTGAATCATGGAGTAGAAAGAGTTCTGAACGTGGGGTGGGGAGGATGGTGTTAAGACATAGCTCTGAGATTAACTGGCTTCATGACCCGAGCAAAACACTTGGCCACCCTCTTGTAAAAATAAACATGTTAGACTAAGGAATCTCAAATTCCCATCTAACCTTAAAAGACTAGTCTTTCTAATTAATTAAGACACAATTTGTGTTTCAATAGATTTTCTTTAAGCCAATAATACCATAACTAGACCTGCCAGACAAAATACAGAAGGTGCGATTAGATTTGAATTTCATTTAAACAATGAATAATTCTTTAGTATATCTCATGCAATATTTGGGACATATTCATACTAAAATATTTTTCTTTTTCTTCACTCAATGCAGGATTATTTTAACAGGCAATCTCTTGTGGCACTTCTGTTTGAGAAATGCTTATGCTAAGGAAGAGATATATGCTAAAAGATTTGTTGTTTATCTGAAAGTCAAATTTAACTGGGTATTCTATTTCATTGGTTAAATCTGGTAACCCTAGCGATGTAACCTCCTTAGCTTATGCAACTAACTGTCTATTCAAGTAAAATCGTATTTCACTATCTCAAAATTATCTCAATATCTTTTTTTTTTTTCCTTTCTAACTCATCGCCTATGTCCAGTCCAATGTTACATTGTAAGTAAAGCTGCTTATTCCAGGATAACCCGTTTGACACCTGTCATGTTCAGACATTGGCCAAAGTTGCTGTAGGGGAGAAAAAAAAATATTCTTCCTCTACCCGTCTTAGGTTCTCTAGCTAAGGCCCTGTAAATTAGACTGGCAAAAGACAGCTGACAAGAGGAAAACAGTTTATTAACAGATGTTATACATGAATGCATGGAAACATCCAGGAATGAGTAACCTGGAGAGATGGTTAGAACTTGGGCTGATTTGCCCTCTTAGGCTAAACAAAGGAAAAGGGCATCTTTGGACTCTGGGCAAGAAAGGCAAGTTATAGGAAGGTGTCCAGGAAAATATGGTAAACAAATGTTGTTTAGTAAGTTTTATTATACAGATTTAAGTTGGCTCTTTCCCCATTGATAAGAGTTGTTAAGAGTCCTCCTCTGGGATGCCTGAGTGCTCAGCGGTTGAGCGGCTGCCTTTGGCTCAGGTCATGATCCCAGGGTCCTGGGATAAAGTCCTGCACCGGGCTCCCTGCATGGAGTCTCCCTCTGCCTGTGTCTCTGCCTCTCTCTCTCTCTGTGTCTCTCATGAATAAATAAATAAAATCTTAAAAAAAAAAAAACAAAAAAACAGAATCCTCCTCCTTCTGGTACAGGACAGGGAGACACTTCCCACAAATGTAAACTTTCTTAATAAATATAAGTGTCCTTTCCTTTAGAATCAGAGTACAGATTTTCCTGCATCTGCTGGATTTCAATAGTCTTTAGCTCAAAATGATGCATATGCCAGAGACATATCTTGGGATGGCATTTGCTGGGACCTGTCACTGCCCAGGAAGAGCATGGCCTCCACCCAAAACCTGAGGCAGATCCAGGAGGAGTCACAGAATTCTCTTGGAGTGAAAGCTGAGTGGTGTACCTCCCTAGCTCCCACAGCCCCTCAGTTGGTGGGAAACATGTACCCAGTACTCACAAGGCCTTTCTCTCTTTTCCTTTGAAAACCTGCCCTTCTCTAAGAAAATTAACCAGTCATTATCATTTAAAGCAAGAGTCAACCAACTTTTTAAAGGACAAGACAGTAAATATTTTAGGCTTCTGTGTGCCGCATATGATCTCTGTTACACATTTTTTTAAATAATCTTTTAGAAATATAAAAATCATCCTTAGCTCTTGTAAGCTATACAAAACCAGGTTATAGCCCAAATTTTGCCCATGGGTCATTGTTTGCCAACTCCTGATTTCAAAGGTTACTATTCTAGGAGTGCACTTAATGACATGATAGAGTCCACAATTCTTAGGTGAAGGAATGAATCTCCCACAGTGGAACTCCAGGAATGAGTAATAACAAGGAGATACCATTATCAAAGAATATCGTAAATATAAGAAATAGACAAATAAAAGCCCTTGCCTAAACTGCTCTTTGTTAATTTTGTTGTCAGAGTCAAGTATTGGTTGGGTACCTACTAATGCAGCTAAAGCCTGATTAGTTTGGTTTACGAAAGATATACATTTAAAAAATTCATTTCAGATATCTGAGATTTGAATGATAAAAACCTTAGCATTGTCTAGGCCCATTTGTATCTTGGAATTATCCAGATGATGACAGGGCTTCTTTGATAAACACTTAGCTGGTTTTCCAAAATCCAGATGTGCTCAAACTGTGTCTATTAAAGGGAACATATCCCATGCTTCAGCACTAGATAGGTACATCGCTCAATTTAATCTTCAATGCAGTCCTTTCTGGCCCTCCCTGGGGGCTGCTTTCCTCTGTTTCTTTACAGCATCCATTAAGTCAGACAGGCCAAACTTTGTGAACTGGCTGAAACCTATTAAGTGTCTGAACCTGGCCAAGTTATGTAAGATTTCTGAGGCCCAAGTGCCCCTTCAGGAAATGGGTATAGAATTACTACCTCTTCGTGTAATTGGGAAGCTTAAAGATGATGACTCATGAAAAGTTGTAACACTGTGCCTAGTACATAATACGTGTTCACCAAAGAAGATCAGTCATAATCGTATTGCCATTGTCTGGAGCACATTTCCTTACTAGGTCTTCTCTTACTAGACTGTTCCTTCTCTCAGATTTAGGATGTACATTTCCCACCTCTGTAATCCCCAACGTCTGTCCCATAGCAGGCCCCAGTCAAGATTTGTTGCACTAAACAAAACCACCACCAGGGCTCCATCCATTAATAATCCTCCTGCTAGCTTTAATGATACAGGCTCGGAAGCCCTACTTCGAGACACAAGACCGCAGACCAGTTGATATTGGAATTGTCCTCCAAAATTCTGAGTTGCTCTACTTATATCAGGAATAGAAAAAAACTTGCAAATAACCATAGAGCACCTGAAACTAGGTCACTGCTTGGAGAATACTTTATTACTGGTGGATTAAAGGTGAAGCAGACCTCTAATTGCAGTTTTAACTTCCTTATGTCGGTGTCATCACTACTCAGGGATAAACTTCTAAAATGATAATACCTTGATTTGGTATTAGACTTTTACCATTCTGTGCACTTTGCCACCTATTATTTTCCTTTATCCTCACAACAAGCCCAAGAGGGAGAGCAATTTTACAGATGAGCAAATAGCAGCACCACAGGTTATGTGACCGACCAACCGAGACGGTCACTGGAGTGATTTAAATAGCAGAGTTTGGCTCCCCAGCAGCGTCAGCCTCCCAGCACCACACTTCCCTCTGGGACCCGAGTAGGCTCTCTCCACTCTCGTAGGGGCTTCTCCAAGAACGCATGCCAGCACAGCACTGTTCAAGGCCCACTGGGTCTTTGGTAAGTGTCTGGGGAAGAAAAGAAGAGAAAGAGAAAAGAAGAAAGAAAGAGAAAGAGAAAGAAAGAAAGAAAGAAAGAAAGAAAGAAAGAAAGAAAGGAAGGAAGGAAGGAAGGAAGGAAGGAAGAAAGAAAGAAAGAAAAGAGAGAGAGAAAGAAAGGGAGAAAGAAAGGGAGAAAGAAAGAAAGAAAGAAAAAAGAGAAAGAAAGAAAGAAGAAAGAAAGAAAGAAAGAAAGAAAGAAAGAAAGAAAGAAAGGAAGGAAGGAAGGAAGGAAGGAAGGAAGGAAGGAAGAAAGAAAGAAAGAAAAGAGAGAGAGAAAGAAAGGGAGAAAGAAAGGGAGAAAGAAAGAAAGAAAGAAAAAAGAGAAAGAAAGAAAGAAGAAAGAAAGAAAGAAAGAAAGAAAGAAAGAAAGAAAGAAAGGAAGGAAGGAAGGAAGGAAGGAAGGAAGGAAGAAAGAAAGAAAGAAAGAAAGAAAGAAAGAAAGAAAGAAAGAAAGAAAGAAAGAGGTCAGGAAGGAGGGAGAAGGGAACTAGACAGGAGGGAGAAGGAAGGAAATCTTCAGCATAGTAAACTTGTGTCTAAAAAGCTACAATCAAAGAGCTATTCAGATACTGTCATAGTCATTCCCTCAAAGGTCCTCAGAACTTCATCATCAGGTCTAGATTAGAACAGTAACATGATTCTTAAAATATGTATGTTGGACAATCTTCTGTGAAGCCATGATTACCAATCTTGGTAATTGCAATGGACATACAAAGCTTATCGATGCATTAATGGTTTTTAGAGGCCAAAGTCACAATTTCTTAGGAAAGAGTCCTTGTCCCCACATACAACAAGATCATCAAGGACGACTGAAGGATTTACATAAAGGTACCATCTACTTCTCTATGTCAATGGTATTTCATAGTTTACAAAGTAGCACTACTTACTAGAAGATCTTGATCCCTCTTGGGTCATCTCGAGAAGGTCACAAAAACTATGGACTTTGTTAGCAGAAAAAAGAAAAAGTTCATTATGTCCACACACAGACACAATTTACAAACAATTCAAGGGATATTGGAGTTCCCATACATCTTTTCAAAGAGACAATAGCCTTGTGAGGTATGTAAACAGGTATTATTTTTCCATTTTACACATAAAGAGATTAAATAACTCAGAAGCAGAAATGACTTATGTAAGGGGAGAAGTTATTAAGCAGAATGAATGTCAGCTCCTTTACCTTCTGGCATGGTGCTCTTTCCCTAGATATAGCCCTATATCTATGTACCCAAGTTAGAGGTGAATATATAAAAATTGGTTTAAGCAATAATTTGACCTCTCAGCATATAAACCAGTTCAAGAAAGGAACATTTTCCCATTTTGTGTCACAGATGTCATTTAAAATGTTGCTTTGTAGGCCTCCAGAGCATTTCAACTATCACCAAAATACTACCTTGCCCCAAAGGCTTAACTGAGATGCTGATGATATATACCCATGATGGACTTGAATTCATAACCACTTAATTCTGCATGAGTGATAGAAGCATTTTCCAAAGGTTAAATAAAAGTGTCAAAGCAAGTAAAGTGCTGTAATAGGAGTAGGTAGGAGACAGGTGATAGGAGTACAGGGGAGCCAAGTGCATAAGAATCCGGGCAGAAAAAAAAAAAGAATCCAGGCAGAAGGTGTAGCAGTTTGGGCTGTGTGGTAGTAATGCAGTGCGGAGGTGACAGTCAGCATCTGCTTATACTTTAGATGTAGAACCAATAATTTGTCAAAGAATGACTTCTAAGGGTAAGCAAAAGGGAAAAGGAAAAGTCAAAGTTTTGGTCTGAGGAGGTGAGGAATTGGAAGGCTGGAATTGGTATTAACTGAGATGACAAAGAAGAAAATCTAAAGTCCACTGGTGGACATGCTAATTTTTGTGTATCCATTAGACACCCGAGTGGAAATGTCTAGGAGGAAATGGATGTACAGGTAAGTCGAGAGTCTCAAGAAGAGCCCTGGGCTAGACATATACATTTAGGGATTTGGGTGTATAAATGGCATCTAAAGCCATGAGACCAGATGAAGTCACCAGGTTGAGTGAGTACAGATAGAAAAGAGGCCCAAGATTGAGCTCTGGGCACTCCGGGGGTAAGCAGTTAGCAGCCTCTAATGGAGGCATCTTGAGTCATATGCTCATCGTGTTATAAACCTAGCACTGTGACCTGGGAAGTGCTGTGTTCTAACCAGTCGATGCCTGACATATCTGAAGCCATCAGTACGGCAAGAATATGGGATTAATTGGGTTCAGACCAATCAGGGTCACCCCTGAGGCTGAGGAAGAGGGCCAAGGCCAAATTCATCCAAACAATGTGCTGTATGGACATAGAGAAGGAGAACAAATGTTGAGGAGAGCACCACCATACCTGCCACACTAGCCATGCAACTTTAGGGTTTTGTTGTTGCTGTGACAGTTTGGACATTAAACAAACCTGTATTTAAATTTTGGCACAGTCACCAATAGTATAACATGGGACCAGTTACAGAACTTTTTAAACCTGTTTCTTTATTTGTAAAATGAGAATAATTCTATTTCCTCCCAGCTTAAGAGCTGTCTGGAAAGAATCTACTCATCTATTACACAGAGAGTGCTCAATACAATGTTTGATACATAGTAAATTCCATTATTTTTCTTAGCCTGGGCTCTCCTGAAAGCATAGCCTGAGGCTGGCGGGCACGCACCCTGTTTGCGAAGCCAGCCCAGCAAGCAGTAATACAGGAAGGTCTGAAAGCCAGGGCAGAACTGGTTATCCTCACAAATGGCAGGATGGCTTGCGCACAGCCTCCTAGAGAACCTTACAAAATGTGCCTGGGAACTGTGTGTCCCAGATGACAGCAGAGGAAGTGTATATCCATGGCTCCTGTTCCTGATTGATGGAAGATGTCCTTCCTCTCAACACCCCGGGGAACTCTCCCACATTTCCAGGCTCTGAGAGCACGAGTCCATGACTTCACGGAGGCATCCTATCCCACTGCTGCAGATAAGACCCAGGGCAAGGAGCAAGGGGCACAGGCCATGGTGAGACACCATCAGATTGCCCTTGTGCAGAGCCCATTGAAGCCAGTATAGAGCTGGTCCCTCCTAAAGTGGCTGGGAAGAAGGATCATTGAGGAGACAGGAGATGAGCTCAAAAGGTGTGTGATAATGACTTTATTGGCCTAATTATTACTCAACAACTGTGTTAAATCCTTGTATTGGAGACTCTTCCCTATGACTCCTGTTCCATCAGATCCACTCCAGAAACGGAGAGCTAATTGCTTTTCTCCCTTCTGCCACCTACAACTCAGCGTTTTGCAAATAGAACATGGTCAATATTTGTTCAATTAAAATGAATGAATAGGACATTAAAAAACCAACATGTGTATGTAAGAAGATTTATAATTTGAAACATAGTATTTTGGGTATGTGTGTGCAGGCTCCTTCATCTAGGCTTTATTTCCTCCTCTAGCAATTTCAAAGCAGAAATTTGATGTTAAAGTCTCGGACTGCTTTATTCCTTTTGGCTCTGTGCTGGCAAAACAACAGAAGCAACGAAATGCTGATTTTGTACAAAAGGCAGTAAGACTGAAAATTTTTTTCTGTCTTCTCTAATTGCTTCCCCAGCTACCATTTCCAGATTTGTAGGAATTAGTAGTGGGAGAGACACAGCTCAATTGGTTGCGCAGAGCTGAGCTCCTCTGAGCTTCATTACGGCCTGGGTAAGAAGAGGGCTGTGGGCAGAAGCCTGTCTATCTCCCTGGCTTCTGTGGGAGCTTCTCAAAAATGCAAAGGTCGGCCTACATCCATCTCCCCTGTGTTGACTGAGCAGGTCACATGTTCTCCCTTTTCACCCTAGTTAAGTAGAATCCCATTAGCCAGATAAATAAGAACTGGATTATACCCTATCCACGCTGGATCGGGTTGGGATTTTCCCAGGTGTATACAGGTTTTTTGTTGTCTTGAGTACCCACATGAACTGTACACAAAGATAATGTAAAGATAATGGGCAAGGTCAGCTTTATGCATAGGCAACTAAGTCACTACCCACTCTGCATAATTAGAGGACAAATTATTCCCCCAATTATGGCTTGAAAGCCCATTATTAGTAGTACTTTGTTTCTCTCTGCTAACAGTTTCCTTCCCAATGCCTCTTCTTTGAGGAAGATCTTGTAGTGGTGGAGGGGAGAGTGGGGAGCTGGAGATTTAGCACACTCAGTCTCTAACTGTTTAACTGGCTGGCTTGTTCCGGTGCTGGTACAGGTGGGCATTCTAACGGAGGAGGCAGAGAGTCCAGGGAAGGCTGTAGGACAAAGGCTATGAGGATGGGCTACAAAGCCTGATGGCATAAACAACCCTGCAAACCTCCATGTAACCCAGTGATTTGACTAGCCAGCCTCAGAAATGAGGGAGGGCTCTAGCGCAGGCCTTTTGTTTTCAGTGGTCCCAAATGGCAGGCAAGTGGGTACTCTTTGGCCACAGAAGGCAGCATGAGCCAGGCACCAGCAAGTGACAAAGCCAAAGGAGCACCACAGAGAAGACACAAGGGTCCTCCCATGTGCGTTCAATAACTCTCCCCCTGTTTTGTTCTCCCAACCAAAAATTGCATTAGACTTATCTGTCCTTATCACCTTTTTCTAAAATGGCAGTAACTCCTTGCCAGGTCTATCACCTTTTACAGAAACAAAGCACTTAGCAATTTTAAGCACAATTTACAAATGAAATGTTCCCCCTCCAGTTCTGAAGGCCTCTATCAGATTGTCCTTCAGAGAAGGAAATTCAGTACAAAGAGGCTCAACTCTTCCTTTGCTTGTCCTTAGCCTCCCTTTTCTGTGGGATTTTCCCCACTCTGCAGATCTCCTGGCTTCCCTCTGCCTTTCTGCCTCAAGTATTTAGGAGAAGGGCATTTGGCCTTGGCTTTCAGTTTCATCCACCTGTCACCACTGCAATTATTCTGTCAGGGGGGATTTACACTCCCAGCTTCGTTTCCAATTGTGGAACGATGGGCTTCCAGGACTGCTAAAAGCATTTCAGAGATTCTCACTAGCTAACTGTGCAATCAACAGTACTTCCTAATCACCAAGAAAGGGCCCTACTCACTGTTATAGAGGTGAAAATACAAAATTCTGTCCAGAAGGAGCCCCCAGTCCAGGCAAAACTATAACATTATTTAAGCAAGGAGGCCATTAGACTAAGGTAGCTCTAATGTCAGTAGCAACCTGTGTTAGCAAACCAAAATCTAAGCCCATAAATGCCTCAAGTTTGAGAAACTGAAACCCAAAGACAACCAATCACAAATACCTAACTAGGCTTTTTGCTACCGCCAATCAATAATTTCCTTACCTTGCTTCCATCTGTTCTCTCTAAGAATCTCTCCCCAAGCTTCTGAAGGTGGAACACTCCTAGCCAGTTTCAGTTTGGTGCTGCCTGTTTGGAATGGATTTTTCTCCAACTCAGAATGCTTAGTATGCCTCACTTTATCTTTTAACAAAACTGCAAACATGTAAAGAATAGACAATATAATAAAAAACCTCCATAAAGTTGTGAGTAGAGTCTCCTTGTCAAGAGTGCATAGGCCAAGGGATCTTGCCTGAGAGAGAGTTTTCCAGGGCAGAAATATTTGGCCAAAATACAGGGCCTTCCTATATAGGGCAGTTCATGGAGAAGCACATTTCTCCAGAGTGGACAAAGACCATGTGCAAAACGCAGAAGAATTATTTAGAACCAACCAGCTTGGGAATGACATGACCATATCTATTTGTAAGAGGATTGCCATGGAGGAAATACAGAGAGATAAGCATATCTGCAAAGCATTGGTTTCTGGTATACCAGTTTGGAGGTAGCAAAGAACAAAAATCAGGGAGAGAGAGGAAGAGCTTGAACCACCTTTCTAAACAAAAATGGCAGGATGAAAAACTTTCCTCACATGGTTCAGCTGGAGTTCAAGGCAGCACCCAAAGCTGCCTCAAAGCTCCCTGCTGACAAAAGATAATGTGAATGTGGGGGGTGTGTGTGTGTGTGTGTCCAATTGCTTTCAAGTGTGAACCAGTCTTTGAGATTTGAACTTTGTCTTAATTTGCCTCACATTTGAGTTTTTAAAGAAGTTTTCTTCCACTTTATCTACTCAGCAAATACTTGCTCCTGGCATCTCAAAAACCAGCTGGCTGTATTTTAACCAGAAAATATTTTTCTTACCTACCAGTGACTGATTTCTTTAGGGCTGCCATTACTGATAACAGATGTTGGAACATTTCAACTTACTTTTTATTTCTTTTTTTTCTCAAGGTTTTAAAATGGGTTTTAAAAACATTTTATATAGTTTTTTAGCCTCAATATGTTTTTCCTAACATTATTACTCCTTTTCTTCCCATGTATAATAAAAAAAAAATTAACAGCTCCTGTTACTGTTTATTTCCCATCTGTTGGAGATGATATAAAATTTCAGATGTGCTTATAAAATACCTACCAAACATGCCAAATATAATCTATACTATACTAAACATTATGTTCATTGTATATACTTTATGTACCACTTCTGGCTAAACTGTGCATTATTATAGCATGAGTCATCCTGTTTAACCTATTGTAATTTTACCAGACTCAATAGTAGCACTGAAATTGAATTAGGATACCTTATATGCATACTGCAAAGTATCTGAACTTTTTCTATACTTATATGACAAACTATATTCTTTTTTAAGAGCATCAAAACTGGAGCACCTGGGTGGCTCAGTCAGTTATGCATCTGCCTTTGCTCAGGTCATGATCTCAGGGTCCTGGGATCGAGCCCCTCATCAGGCTCCCTGTTCAGTGGGGAGTCTGCTTCTCCCTCCCCCTGCCCCTCCCCCCCTCTTTCTCTTTATTTAATACAATCCTTAAAAAAAAAAAGAGCATCAAAACTGCAGTTGCTAAGCATGTTTCACTCACATGTAATGGATGAAGTTCAAAAAACTCTCAGCATGTGAAACAGGAAAGATGTTGTGGTGAATTTATTCAAAACTTTTTCTTGATATAGCACAAGCCCTGGTTATCTGAAGCAGCAGGTAAAAGAATAAACGCTGCCTTAAATCTGTCTTCAGACCGCCTAGACATAAAGCAAATGCTGGTAAATGGTGCCTTCACTCCCTCATGTCATCTACACTTCACATCATCCCTGGTCACTAAAAATAAGCTTCTAGAGGTTAAAGGGGCTGTCATTTTCTTTCATTCACAAAGATGGGCTCTTAAATAATACTTGTTGGACTAGATCTATTTTACTCTTAGTAAGCTTCAGAAATTTCTTAAACTCAATTTCAAGTAAGTTGTTTAATAAGAGGCAGCAATACTAAATTTCTACACATCCCCTGATGCAAGAAGGTGTTGTAGACACAATGTATTTTCCAGACATTCTGAAACATTTATGAGCAATGAGTATACACACACACACTACACACAGAGAATCCTGTTTTTTGCCATTGAAACTCACCTATCCTCTTTCTCATTATCTTATTTCTGCTCTATTTCCATTGATGCTGCAAAGGGCTTTATTCAGCTGTCAAAGTTAATAATGATAAGATGAGAAAAATAAAGTTTGCCTCTATTTTGCAGTTGCGCTACATTATTGTGCGTCTTACGCTTTAGGGTTCCTGGCATGGTGGTATGTAAATGAATTCACTTTGGTTAATTCTTAGTTGATAAACCCAGGGACCAGTCAATGTTAACTAAGAGGAAAGAGAAAGATTTAGAATAGGAATATTCTGGATTAACTGTGCACTTCCATCCAGCTATTAAAAAACCCAGGAACTTCTCAAAGTGTGACCCCATGACCCCTGGCAGGCTCAAGCCCCTTCTAGGGGGGGCTGTGAGATCAAAAATACTTTTCTACAGGGATGCCTAGGGGATTCCTGGGTGGCTCAGTGGTTTGGCGCCTGCCTTTGGCCCAGGGCGCGGTCCTAGATTCCCGCGTCGGGCTCCCGGCATGGAGCCTGCTTCTCTCTCTGCGTCTCTCTCTCTCTCTCTGTCTCTGTGTCTCTCATTAACAAATAAATAAAATCTTTAAAAAAAAACCCTACTTTTATACTAATACTAAGAAATTATAATACTAATAATACTCAAAATTATTTTTAATAATATGAATTATTTAAAATACTAAAATTATAATACCAAATTATTTACTAAGAAATTATTTTGTAATACTGAAAATTATAAGAATATTTAATACTAAATATTTGTTATGCTAAGAAATTAATAATTATTTAATTCATACTAAGAAATAATTTTTACAATACTAAGATATTATAAGGAAATACTTAGTATTTTAAATAATACTAAGAAACTATTTATCTTACAAGTGTAGAGGGGAGTTTTCCAGAGGCTACCTGACATGTGATATTATAACAGATTGAATGCAGAAGCAGATATGACAATCTAGTTGTCTTCCATTAAATCAGACATTAAAGAGATTTACAATAATGTAGAAAAATACCACTCTTCTTACTAATGTTTTTCCTTTGGAAACATGGCTATTTTTCTTTTCTTTTCTTTTTAAGATTTTATTTACTTATTTATTTATTTTTATTTTTTTTAGATTTTATTCATTTATTTATTCATGAGAGACACAGACAGAGAGAGACGCAGAGACGTAAGCAGTGAGAGAAGCAGGCTCCATGCCGGGAGCCCGATGTGGGGCTCCATCCTGAGTCTCCAGGATCACACCCTGGGCTGAAGGCAGACGCCCAACCACTGAGCCACCCAGACTTCCCGAAACATGGCTATTTTTCATTACAATGTTATTTATGTTAACATGTAACAGTTATTTTTAAATAGATATTTTAACAATTTCTATTTTAATTTCTAATACATTGATTGATAAAACCCATATAAACAAATTTTCTTTAGGGTTTCCAATACTTTGTAAGAGCGTAAAGAGGACCTAGAGCCAAAGGTTTGAAAACCACTGACCTAGTTTCCAGTTAATTCTTCCACATTAATCCCACAATGCAGAGAGAAGAAAGGGAGGAAAGGTCAAGATCTCAGAAGTTCTCGTTCTCATACTGATTCCCTCAAATGTTCAGAAACTACTCATATTGTAAGCATTAACATGAATCTCCATTGATTTGGTTTTCAATTTATATTCAATTGAGGTGGGTTTTTTTTTCCTGTTAATATAACCAGACTGAACCAGCACTTATACAAGACTCCATAGTTAATTTTAACGGCATCCCAGGAGGATGAAGTAGAAAAGAGAATTAACATGTATTGGGTGTCTATTATGCGCCAGGTGGTTAAGAGTAGAGGGTCTGCAGCAATTGCACTGCTGGGGATTTACCCCAAAGATACAGATGCAGTGAAATGCCGGGACACCTGCATCCCGATGTTTGTAGCAGCAATGTCCACAATAGCCAAACTGTGGAAGGAGCCTCGGTGTCCATCGAAAGATGAATGGATAAAGAAGATGTGGTCTATGTATACAATGGAATATTCCTCAGCCATTAGAAACGACAAATACCCACCATTTGATTCGACGTGGATGGAACTGGAGGGTATTTGCTGAGTGAAATAAGTCAATCGGAGAAGGACAAACATTATACGGTCTCATTCATTTGGGGAATATAAAAAATAGTGAAAGGGAATAAAGGGGAAAGGAGAAAAAAATGAGTGGGAAATATCAGAAAGGGAGAGAGAACATGAGAGACTCCCAACTCTGGGACACGAACAAGGGGTGGTGGAAAGGGAGGTGGGCGGGGGTTGGGGGTGACTGGGTGGCGGGCACTGCGGGGGGGCACTTGGTGGGATGAGCACTGGGTGCTATGCTATATGTTGGCAAATTGAACTCCAATAATAATAAAAAAAGAGTAGAGGGTCTGGATACTGACAAATTATAATCTGTCTCCAGCACTTACTAGTTACATGAGCTTAGGCAAGTTATTTAGCCTCCCACTGCCTTCATTTCTTCATGTGGAAAATGATATGTCTTATCAGGCTGTATGAGAAACAAATGAGTCATTACATGTAAAGCCCCTTGAACAGTGCTTGATACACAGTTAAGTACTAAATAAATATTAACTTTATCTAGCTATATGATCTTCACAACAATCCTCAGAAGGACGAGTTATTATCACCCTCTAATTGATAAGAAAACCAAGGCTCCAGGAGGTCATGTCGTCTCCACAGGCCATGTAAAATATGAGCAGTATGAAGACCACAAGTGATGGAGGCAGTATTTGCATCCAGGTCTATGTGATACAAAAGCACTTACACCAGATCAGTGGTTCTCAAACTTGAGCTTAAATTGAAAATACTTTACCCTCACAGTTTCTGAGTCAGTGGGTCTGTGGTGGGAACATAAACCTTAAACAGTTTTCCTGGAGTTGCTGACACAGCTGACCTATGAGCTATACTTTGAGAAACTCTGCCGTAGAGACCAGGGTTGGTTAACAAGAATATACATATCCATATCACCATCCTAAAATAGTCCAGGATATCCTCACTCTGCCATATCATTGTTATTTTTGTAGCACTCCTTTTCTGGACCTTTCTCATATTCCCATTGTAATATAGGGAAAGTCAATGTTTAGGACTACTTCTGTAACTTTAGAACCAAATGGATGATCTTACCAAATAATTGTTCAAACTCCTGCCTTCTAGAAGTGAGGACACAAGACCCAATTAATTGATGTTTGAGCAAGTGGTTCCCCCCCACCACCAAGCTTACTTTTTCTTTTTCTTGATGTAATTCCTACCCGCTTATCCAAAAAGAAAACAACAACAACAATAACAACAACAACAAAAAACCTTAAACTGGCCAATGAAGCATCTCACCCAGACTCCTAACTTTCATTCTTTCTTTCAAATGTGATCTAAACATAGATATCAAGTCTAAACAAAAGCATGAGAAAAAAAAAAAAGTTGGCTTTCTTGTGGGAACCCAGCTTGGACTGAGCAAACACTATTTCTCAACTGGCTGAAGTTCTGAGATCACCATGGAAAAAAGGCAGAAGGGAGTGAAAAATTAATTTTCTGAATCAAATTGACTTAGAGTCACCTTTGCCTATGAGCCTTACTCTCTAATGAGAAGTTAGTAATGTGATTGGAAATTGTCAAGGTAATAGATGGAGATAAGTCAGCTGGTCAAGATGTATGTGTTGTAGTAACATAGAAGTACATACCAAGTTATACTTGGTCTTAGTTCAGATTATTTAGCCAAGATGTACAGAACTCAACATTGATCAGGATGAAAGCAATGATGATGATGGAATGTAAGGAAGGAACTAATACTCTGCTGCCTCTGAAATAGAGACCAGGCAACTAAAACAATCACCATTCTTTACAAGAAACATAAAGCCAGAATAAGAGAGCAGAGATGCTCCCTTATATTCCCATGCTAGAGGAGGTACTTGAATTTTTGCATTCCTTTTCATTTCATTCTAAGGAAGATAAGTCTTCTGGAAGTCATGATTTGTCTTCTCTTCCTCTTTTCTTTACTCTGTTTCTAATTATCCCCTCTTCCACTTTTTGATTGTGTTATTCTCCAAAAAAAAAAAAAAATGGGGAGACAAGTGAGAAAGCTTTTAGATAATAGTTTATTTTCCAGTTAAGGAATTTTACAAGTGTCCTATCTGAGAGAAACGATTTTCCACTGAGGGAAGTAGAAGGCAGGAAAGAATAACTTTGATGTGTATTGGCAGATTTGGATTAGATATTTGTAATAACTGCTGAACTATTAAAATGTTTACTGCTCCTGAGGGTAGCAATACAGAGAAGCTTTTACAACCAGAACAGACTATTTCATCTGTGTTGATGTAGGAATACTCATACCCAAAGAGGGTCAAGAAGTCTTCTAACCCTATGATGCAATAAAAATAGAAGTTGAACAATGAACCAACTGGCCTAGTTTCAATATTATTTGTCCCAGGCCTTGCTCAGTCCAGTAATTGCTTATGGAGAAACTTCCATATGCCTATCACCATGCTAAGTATCAGTGATACAAAAGTGAATAGGACAAGACCTCTACCCTCACATTGCTTTTGGTCTAGTGATCACACCCAGATGGTCTATTTCCCCTTAGATGTTGACCAGCTAGCTAAGCAGATTTAGATCATAGGAAGCCTCTTTAGGTCTCTACCTTCCTCAGACATAAGAAAAGGACAACTAGAATACATCCCAGTAGAAATATGCTCCCCTGTTCCTCCCTAACTCTTCTCAGTTGTAACCAAAATGTTCCGAAGAGTGCTGTGTACCATAAATTCATAAACCCATCTATGGGGCAGAGCTAGGCAGGAGAGCTGCCATTCAATTGATATAATAAACCTCCAGGAATGAGCTTGAGCGCCCGACTGTTAGAGTCGTCAGCAAAATCCACAGATTTAATTATACCCAAGTAATTGCAGAAAAGATCATCCATTATTCTAACTACTCTGAAAGAGAAGAGCCCATACCCTGAAACGGCTTTGTAGCAGCATAAATGGAGATCTATTCATTAGGACCATGAAATAAAATGGAAATCTGTTTTCTTTTCAGAGCAATGTGATTACCATCACCAGTAATGATATTATGGGAAGACAAACATACTGTCTGTAAGGACACACATTTTCCTTTTCACCTTAGCTTCTTTCTTCCTTTGAAGTGATTGTGGTCATAAGAAGCAGATAACTTGAGCCCATCCTAAACATTCCACCCTGGTACCCAGATCTGGTACTTTTTAAACAAAAAGTTTCAAAATCCTCAATGTACAGTTGCTTCTCTCTACCAATTCTAAAAGCGTTTTGGCTTTTTTTAAAACTTCTTTGGTTATAGTCACAGTATGCAGATTAAAAAGCTAGCGCAGCATTATTCTTATAGAAAGACTGATTTAAATTGGAAATGGAACTAGGTATTGAGCAGTTACAGAAGCTAAAAAACCAGAAACGAGGTCTTAG
Organism: Canis aureus; assembly: GCF_053574225.1. NCBI lineage: Eukaryota > Metazoa > Chordata > Mammalia > Carnivora > Canidae > Canis > Canis aureus. Next base: position 8,442,093 of record NC_135619.1, on the reverse strand, counting down.
CAAGAGAAGGCATAAGTATTTGATTTTTTTTTTTTTTTGTAATATAAAAGCAGGATTTGGAGCAAGGATTATAAGACAGGAATAAGTGGTTTGAGGAGAGGAAGAAAGAATAAGGTGATATATGGCAACCCCGAAAGAAGCTTGTATTTCACTTTATTTTAATTAGGGATTAAATGTATTTGTGAATACCGAAATTATAATGAGGCAGGATCGGAATGAACAGAATAGGAATGAAGATTTGAAATTTTAAAAAGTTTTTTTTCTAGTAGAAATGCAATAGCTGATTGAGGATGAGCAATTAAAAGATGGGCCTCAGACCTCTCAGACAACACTCAAGGAAAAACCAAGTAAAGGAGACCTGGAGATCAAGAGTGTAGTTAGGACAAAGTGAGCAAGCCCAGGGGAAACAATTGGGCTGTCATCAGGCATTGGAAAGGTAGCAGGACAGAAAACACAGACCATTGGCCATGGGCAAAGACACAGTTTCTTCTGGTTTTTCTCTGAAGTCTTGAGTGTGTATAGTTACAAAATCTAGAACTTTAAACAAGATGCTTAATATTCATTCTCTTGTCACATCACAATAACACTCTTTTGAAGCAATTAGGAGAAATGCCCAGAATCTCATTTTATAGATGGTAAAGCTGAGGCACAGATGAGAGGCACACATTTAAAAGAAGTGGAAGTAATTGGCAAGTCCACTGATTTCAAGTCCCACTGTCTTGCTACTATGTTTCTCCATGGGAGTTGCATGTCTGCCCTAAGGTTTCTTCTAGACCCAGGCCAAGGAAAGAGATCTAAGGTCCATATTTAAATATTCAACTTTAAAAAAAAATTGGTTATGGATTGTCACTTTTAAAATCTAAAGAGCTACCAGGTGAAACACTAAACTAACTCTATCGTCACACAAAAGACAGAACCAAGAGCAGAGGTTAAAACCTTCAGGTTGGCCGATTTCCATTCAGCATTAAAAAGAAGCTTTCTATCCTTAGAATTTTCTAAAAATAGAGTAGTTCCTTTACCAAGAGTAAGTTCCCTGTTACATAGATATTCAGGTAAAGATTGGATGGCCATGTGCCATGGATATCATAGAGAGGCTCATGATCTTGTTTAAAAATTGGACTTGGTGACATGTAAGTTTTCTTCCAAAGATTATATGGCTGTTTGGCTTCTGTTCTTCAGTCTCAGACTCATTCTATCTTCCATCTCATGCACACTAAAACAGAGCAATCATCTGCTGAGTAAAGAGAAAATGATCAGAGAAAAAAAATTAAATAAAATATGGGAATCCCCCCTACTCCCTTTGAAATGTGAAGACTGGTAGTAGGAATCGTTCTCTAACTGAAAACACTTCCTCTTATTCTTCTTAGAAATCCTTTGACAAACTTCCCATGGGTTGGAGGGATTTCACAGATTTCATCTGTCTGTTCTCTCTTAATGGATGGGTACCTCCTCGGTATACAGGAGTTCTGAAAGAGATGTTTATATCCCTGGCTGTTTGAGACACAGCTTTTCAATACCCAAAAAATAGATGAACACTTCAGTGAAATTATTTAAAAGCAGTTGTAATATCAGCTTCCTGTGTACTTATTTTTTCCTGAACCAAAGCACGTAAAGTGGAAAATTTTAGCAGCTGGTTGAAAAATCCTTAAAAACTCAAAACTTCAGGTAATAGTTAAGCCATCATCAATAAATTTTATTGAGTCTTCACTACATTTCACTCTCCATAAAGTTTCTGTAGAGTTACAGCTACTGGACTCAATTTAGGTTTATTATCAACAAGTTATGGCCGATAGATCTAATTTATTTAAAAGGATTATTAAATTACATAGCCTCACCATGCAGGAAGCATTAGCAAACACGAGCATAGTATGCTTGGACTTGAGTAGGGCATTTAATGAGGTCAGTCACTAGGACCTTAACAAAACCCAGGAGCACTGGACTGGAAACAAGAACATTTTAGGTGGAAGATTATAATTTTTAGATAGCCAGACCCAAATGATACTAAGCAATGGATCCAGTGAAGTAAAAAACCTTTCTTCCCTTTAGTCCTGGCATTAATTCTTAAAATTATTTCCTAGGTCCGAGATGATAACTCATCACATCTTCCAATAACCCAAAGCTCTAGATAGATAATAAGCATGCTAAATATTAGAATCAAACTCCAAAATGTTTGTTAGAATGGCCCAAGACATTGGGCTTTGTAAGATGAAGTTAACTGAGGTAAATGTGTGTGCATTTTACAAGCCTGAAAACCTGATGTAATGATAGGATACAGCAGTGACATATGGATTTTAACTGACAATAGACTGGGTTTCAGTAAAGAGAGGAAGGTGACCCTTCAAAACCAAAAACCAAAAAAAATGTAAGACTGTGTGTTATATTGTGATTCAAAATAAGAAACATATATTGGATTTTTGTCCTGGCTTCTGGCACAGAGCTCCTAAAGTCCTTGTAATTTCTCAAGTGATAAGAGCAGTATGAACATCTTTCGTTGATGACTTGTGGAATGACTCAGGGTGGGGTCCTGGGTAGGGGCTGATCACCAGAAAGACCAAGCCATGAAAAGAAGTCTCACATCCCATTCTCCAGAGAGGGGAGAAAGGCTGAAAATGGGATAAGGATTGATCACTGTCTGAATGATGCATGAGGAAGCCTACCTAAAATCTCAATAGTAGGGGATTTGGAGAGCTTGCTGGTTGATAAACACATGCACACTAGAGGAGTAGTATACCCTAGCTCCTGTGCTCGTGGCCTTCCCAGACCTCACCCCATAGATCTCTTCATCTGGCACTTTCTAAACAGATTTTAGTTAAAAAAGAACTTGCTCAGGAAGATAAGATAGCATAAGCATCCAGTGCAAAGTGGCTGAGGCATCACTTAAGGGCACAGGACACCATAACCCAAAGAAAACATGATTACTTTCTTCAAATATTCCGATGAGTTGGATGTGACAGAGATATCTAATTTGTCCCATATGGCTTCAAGGGGAGAACTACTAGAACTACTGAAAGGAAGATCAACAGATTCTAGTCAATCCAAAGGTGAATTTCTCATAAGTAAAAACATGCAAAGACTGCATGTGCTGCCCCATGGGAGGTTTTCAATCATTGACCAGACATCAGAGCAAGAATGTGATAAAACCTGTGCGTTCAAGGACATTTGGATTGTGTAAACACAAACAACAACAAAGCAGCAATAAAACAAAATCTTCCCACCTTGGAAGTTAACTATACTAGAATAGATAAATGAATGCCAGGAGACTAAGGCTCAATTTCCTTCCTTTCTAATTTGCCAAAATCATTTCTTCTCTCTCTACCTCTGTTTTCCTGACAGTGAAATGAAGGTAATTCTTTTTGCCATCTCAAGCCAGATGGGAAAGTCTATAATGAGTTTGGAGCCTAGAGTATTCTTCACTATAAATTCTCCATGTGTTTCTGTTACTGCTTTTTTAGAAGGAAATTCAAAGTTTTCTGCTTGAATCAGACCTAGGTTCAAAGTTTGGGAAAGGGCTCTCAAATTATTTTTCTCTTTTGAAAATAAAAGTGGGATGTGATTTGGGCCAATCCATTTCCTTGATGGTGAAAATAGCAATACAGCTGCTGGATGTTCCCAGGGTTTTACATGAATTGTGTTCTGCTAACCCAGGAACTCCCAGGTTTTACTTAAACACATTGGCCTGGTACCAGATCATCCATCATGCCAGCCTCTAAACAAACAAAGGCCAACCTGCAGAGACATTGCTGAATAGAATGCAACAACTGGGGGATTAAGACCAATTTCAAATTGTACTTTCAATACCTTTCAAATATTAACTCAGTTTTTAACAATATTTTTTCTTGGATCTAATATTTCTTACCTTAGGCCCTTTCATTTCTCAGACCCATTTACCCAGAAGAAGAGCAAATCAGTTTTTGGTGGAGAGGGGAGGCTGGGGAAGAGAAGGCAAAATAACACAGAACTCTTCCATGAGTCAAACACAAGAGGGAAGAAGACACAGTGGGAAATATCAAGGCAATGTGACCTCCACAAATTGCTGAGATTTTCCATTTCAAAATACCTGATTTTTAAATTAAATACTCCTCTGTGTTGCCATAATGGTTAGGAATATCAGAAAGCTTTTATTACTGACATCTTACTTACTTTGGTTGACAAGTTAGGGTTTTTTCCCATTCTTTTTCTTTGCTGTTTGTCTAAATCAAGGGGTGGGGGGAACACTCACTTCTGCCAAGATAGACAGAAATGTGAAGAATATAAGGCTACATATTTGAGTAGGTCCACTGATAGAAAATGTTCAATTTTTAGTAAATGGGGATGGAGGATACACTGCATTAATTTTGTAAAGTGTGATAGAAGAAGAATCATAATGCACAATCACATGGGTAGGTTTTCAGAACACAATGGAAATAAATACCATGCTTTCTCAAAGATACACAAATTACGCATCTGAGTGAAGGTTTGTAAATAGATCCCAATCCTTCTGCCAAGAGAGGCAACTCAAAGCAGACATTTGTTGTTCGACTATGGATTTATAATTTTAGTTGAATTGACTTTATTGATTGCTGGTATGACAATACACAATTTTCCTAGCCATCAGATTTTCTTATTGTTTCCTTTATATACTTTATACTTATTTTAATGTGGATAAGGGGCACAATTGATATTCTCAGCACCCCAATCCCTAATAATGAAAGGATCCCCAACAAAAGTGGGGATAATCTATGCATAATGCTAAAGTTACAGCAAGGGTCAAGAATGTAGTAAGGTAGGGAGGCCTGGGTGGCTCAGCGGTTGAATGTCTGCCTTTGGCTCAGGGCGTGATTCTGGAGTTCCGGGATCGAGTTCCACATTGGGCTCTTTGGGGGGGCCTGCTTCTGCCTCTGCCTATGTCTCTGCCTCTCTCTCTGTCTGTTATGAATAAATAAATAAAATCTTAAAAAAAAAAAAGAATGTAGTAAGGTAAAGGTAATGATTCTCATGCATGATAGGAGAGATAAGAAGACCTTTAAGTTCTCTTTTAATAATAAGGAACATTACTAGTGGATCTTCAAACTTTGCAATAAAGGAAACATTAAGTCATGGCCTTCTAGAGCTATTTGCATATCAGTATCCAGATAGAAATATAAAGTCAAAATGTCAAAGATGTTGAGGTATTCAGGATTACGTAGATCAAACATTTGGGTTTTTAAAATTTATTTTGCTTTATTATAGCTAGTTTCAATTGTGGACTCGAGGGAAAATATATAAAAAGTGGATATTTGGCAACTTAGTCTGTTTGGGCTGTTACAATAAAATACCATAGACTGAGTGGCTTATAAACCACAGAAATGTATTTCTTACAGTTCTGGAGGTGGGGAAGTCCAAGATCAAGGTACTCACAGATTCTTTTTTTATTTTAAGGCAATCACAGATTCTAATAAGGCAGTTCTCATGGGAGCCTACTTCCTGTGTTCATAGATGCTTGTCTTTTTGCCATATCTTCACAGGACAAAAAGGGTGAGGGAGGGTTCTGAGGTCTCTTATAAGGACACTAATCATTTTGTAAGGGCAGTTCCTTCATGATCGGATAACTTACTAAGGGTTCCACCTTTTAATACCATCACACTGGGGATTCAGTCTTAACATGATTTTGGTGTGGGGGTAGAGTACGAATACTCAGACTGTGGCAGCAACAATTTGATCTATGCATTTGATCAGCGCAGATCAATAAAGATGGGATGTGATCAGAGGTAGGTCAATTTTTTTTGCAAGGAGTCAGAGAATAAATATATTAGTCATTGTGGGTTATGGGTTATACTGTTACTGGGTCTCTGTGGCAACTACTCAACTCTGCCATTGAAAGCAGCCACAGGCAATATGTAAAGGAGAGTGGCTCTGTTCCAACAAAGCTAAATTTGTTTAAAAAAAAAATAGGTTGGTGGTCCAAATTTAGCCTACTGGTTGTAATTTGCTGATCCCTAATGTAAATAATCAAGGCAGATGAATCAAATATTTAGAACTAAATGGAATCTGAGTGAGTCATATGGTTCAGGCAGCTATAGAGGCATATATAATCTCCAGTTTTGTACATAATACAAAATAGATTCAAAATGATTAAAGGATTTTTCCACAGCCTTACAGAATGAACAGCTTTTCTGTTTGTTTACACAATGGCAAACTTTTCTAAGTGCACCAAACTGAATATCCCGATCACCAACAAGTCCTCACAAAATAAGCTAAAGATAGATCGAGTCAAAGTGGATTTAGTCCCAATAGCAAGTTTGAATTGGTCCAACTAAGGCCAGGATTGCCATTAAAAGTTTTTTAATTGACCCATCACAATTAAATACTTGTGAATTAGTCAAACAAACTTTGGTTTATGAAACTCAATTTAGAGATTTATCTCTATCAATAAGATTTGCAATTTTGGGTAGAGAGAGAGAGAGGGAGAGAGAGAGAAATTGTAAAATCTATCTAAAAGCATTTGTTGAATAATGAACCTGTAGCCAGTACATAAAGTGCTAGGAATTAAGAGTCATGAAGGCCAGGATCCCTGAAAAGTGTTTATGTTCTCCTTGGGATAGACTGTAGCTCATTTCAACACATATTTATTAAGCAGTTACTATATACCAGGCAAAAATACATAAGGTACTTTTCACGTTTGAGAAGCTCACAAACCAGCAGGACTGTGAAGCCAAGCATGTCAATATTTGCACCTCACTTTCCTGCATGTTTCCTTTCTAGTTTGTAGCATAAAACATGCTTATTGTCATGCTAATATTTTGCTCATGCTTCCCTCTTTTTCTGTGGGACAATCCCACTAAGACTCCATTATACATAGTGCACACAGAGAGAGTGCTGGCAATTTTTAGATAAGATTCATAGAGAACTTGAAGAATGAGTTGAGATTATTCAGGAGAAATGGGAGACCCTGCACTACTAATAAAGGAAAGCCCATGAGTGAAGCATTATAGTGTCATGAAACACCCTATTATATGTGTGGCCATTTATAAACAGTTTAAGCCATTAATATCTGTGCCCATTTGATATGCAACCTATATGCACCAGCTGCCAATCCCATTATGTACCCACATGAAGATTCTGATGTGCCCCTCTGCTTGGAGGATGCAGAAGACAAAAAGAAATAAGAAGAAAAATCAAGTTTTTAATCAAGTTATTAGTGACTTGCTGTTTGAGGTAAAGCCCTAGTTCTCTTTGTCCCCCAAAATCTTAAATAAAATTTAGATAACTACTAATGCTCTCTGAAGTTAGATTTGTTTTCTAAAGATTTCATAACTATAGAATTTGTCCTCAAAGCTGATGCCATCTGAAGATAAGCACTTGGTTCTTCATGGAGACCCAGGCATATAACAGTTATACCAAATGTTTCCTATTTGTCTGGAATGATGCTTGATGATATAGATAGATGAATCTAGCTAGGGAGATAAACATGAACAAATAATAACCACAGCACTTTGATAAGTATTAAAAAAAAATAGAGGCATGGGGAGCCTGAGTGGCTCAGTCCATTAAAGCATTCAACTTGATTTCAGTTGAATCAGATCATGATCTCAGGGTCTTGGGACTGAGGCCCATGTCCAGCTCCACATTCAGTAGGGAGTCTGTTTAATATTCTCTCTCTCTCCCTCTCCTCCTCTCCCAATAGTTCTCTCTCTCTCTCTGTCTCTCTCTCTCTCTCTTTCAAATCAAAAAAAAATTAAGTAACATCTTAAAAAATATATAGAGAGGCATATACCAATGTTATGGAAGCACCAATGTGGGAATGAATAATTTGCCTAGGAAAGTCCTGAGAAGGCTTTCCAGATGAGATGACATTTGAGCCAACCTTTGAAACATAACTAAACATAACCGAGAGTTTACCAAGAATAGAAGGAGGTTAGGAAAATACTTAAGAGAAAACATCATGTTTTAGAAGACTATACATATATCTGTGAGTTTGAAGCATAGATTGCATGAGGTTGATGAGGCAAGAGCCATGCCATCAAGTCACTGAGAAGAAGTATATGAACAAAATTGTTAGACTGAAGTTCAAGAAGAAGAAATAGAATCAATGGGATCCATGCATATGATTTACACTAAGCCCTGAAGAATGGGTCTCATTGATGACCACAAACAGATCAACCAAGAGAGTTCCAAACACGTTTTTATCACTTCCAGGTCCCCTTCAATACTTAATAAGTGCAGAATAAGATGGCTGTATACATGCAATTTATTGATTGTATACATGTGACTTATTGATTGACTAGTTGCCACAAATACCATTAGAAACCTATCTTGGATCTTCATATGTCCCTCTGACTCTCTAACCATAAGATTTATAGAAGAAAATATATTTCAAGTAATTTCAACATAAGGGAATGTTGACAGATGCTTCAAAGATTATATATATCATATATATGAGGATGATATATATTCACATATATATATGAAGATGTGGAAGGAATCACTGTTTTCTAGAATACTGGAGGTCACATATTCCACCCCTATTCTTGCTTTTATTTTAAGGTGTAACAATGCCTAAATCATGCAGCCCACTGAGATATATGTTCCGCCATTTACAGCCACTAAAAACTTACTCAAAAAATATTCATTGAGTACCCCCTATGTAACAGGGAAAGCTGATATAGTACTCTGTTTACTAATACATAAAGATTCCATAAAACAATGATAAAATCACATTATAAAATAGCATGTAAATGTGATTCTATTTTACTAAACTATTCCTACATATGCATATGTGCTTGTATACACACATTAAGCCAAACACTGGTTCCATTCAGATCTTTCATTGTGTCTACCCTGTTTTTCATACTTTGTAGCTCAAAATCATTTTTTAAAAAATCAACAGGAAAATAAAAAATGACTAACATTAATCACCTTTCTTTTTATGTTTTTCAAGTACTGGATATAGAGTAGTGCATTAAATCTCAAAACTTCAGCAAATCTTGGGGATTCCTGGGTGGCTCAGCAGTTTAGCTCCTGTCTTCAGCCCACGGTGTGGTCCTGGGGTCCCGGGATCAAATCCCGTATCATGCTCCCTGCATGGAGCCTGCTTCTCCCTCTGCCTGTATCTCTGCCTCTCTATGTGTGTGTGTCTCTCATGAATAAATAAATAAAATCTTTAAATAAATAAATAAATAAATAAATAAATAAATAAATAAATCTCAAAACTTCAGCAACATAAGAAACAACAAACTGTTAATGTAAAATGTCATCCCACTCAGAACACATATGTTTTTCTTAAAGGGATAGATATGCCTCTCACCTCCTCCGTGCAATGAAATTGGCTGACTTCCTCTAAGAGTTTAGGGCCAGACTTCCAGACTCCATGTTGAAATGGTACAAGTTTGTCTTCAAGAAAAAATAGATCTCTGTCCTGCTGGCTGCTGTTATCCCAGCTTCAAATCCCATTTCAGTTTATCCATTTTAATCGAAACATTTATGTTGTTTATCTTTGCCAAGAAGGTTTGTAATCCCCCTCATTAAGATTTGTAAAAGATATTGCAAGTCTTAGAGCAAGAGCCACTAAGAAGCAATTTAAAATAACAACCATGTCAGCCGTATGGGTTGTGTTGGACTGGAGGGAAGAGATAAGAACGCAATATTAATAAGAAAATTTCCACTCCCGTTTTGCCATTATTTTCATCCATGTGTTTAACATCCTTTTGTACAAAAACTGTATTAAAGATCTTCAATATAGTACAAAAAGGTTACATGATCCTGAATAATGTTAGAGAAAATATCAAATCTATTTTTAAATGTTTATATTTTTTACATACATTGTGGTTCAGATTAAGACAGTGTCTGAGCCATTCCCCAATAGCATTAGCATCAAGCTTGTCATGTTTGTGTCCCATAGCCGGAGGAGACTGGAATTAGGGGACCAGAAGCAGTAAATGGGATGGAGAAGTATAATCTGCAGGAAAAATCACGAGATACATCACACGGGGATAAATTCCTTTCAAAAAAGAAAAGGTTGGAAATTTCTTGAATAATTTTGAAAGGCTCTGAAGAATCTTTTAAATCAGTTCTAAGCCATTTAATTCAGTGAGGTGCCCTAAAAGTAAATTCCAAGTCAATATATTAACTCATTCATAATGAAAGGGTTAATGCTACCTCAAATGGCAGTGATAGTTTGGGGATATATGGCCACGATTAATAATAACATGTTCAATCTTACTCTCTAAACTTACACTGTTTTACCTTCTCCTTAGGTAGGTAGATAGGTAAGTAGATAGATGATAGATAGATAGATAGATGAGAGAGATGAGGGAAGGAAGGAAGGAAGATTGATTTCAATTCCTATTTGCCACTATTTTAACCCAAGCTATACCCATCTATAATGGATCACTTAACTGATCGATCCAAGGTACAAGATAAATGGTTTGGATCCAAGGATCCAAGATAAATGATAGATAGATGCATACACATATAAACACATATACACACATACATTTTCTCTTGTTTGGCCCTACAAACCTGAGGCCTTTATCTTAGTCCAACTAAACATTCTTGGGTAAGAATGTTTGCATGAGATTAATTACATATATTACATAAGACCAGATATAAATAACCCTCTTGTCACATTTCTATTTGCTCCTACCATCAGACTCTATCCACAGACTTGTCATTTATTTGTGGAGTCTTTTAGGAAAAACCACGAGATACATCACACGGGGATAAATCCCTTTCAAAAAAGAAAAGGTTGGAAATTTCTTGAATAATTCTCACTCAACCGTTCTCAATTTTACAAGATGTACAAACCTAAGAAAAGTCAGTATCTTTCATAAAAATTGTCGAGAAGAAACATTGTTGCCTTTAAGGTAGAACACTGGGAGACTGGCATCCTACAGAATCAAGGAAAGGAGCACCCCTTAGAGAATGAGTGTTGGTACCAGCTCAAGAAGGAAGCTCCTGAATGAAACACAATTTCCTTTAATGTAGTGATGCCACCAATAGACCAGGGCCTGCTGACTCATATACACTTTCTTACGCAAGTACCGGCCCCCCATCTCTAGTCAGTTGGCCTGACCTAAAGAAAAGCTCAGTGTGTTTTCCACCACTGCACTCATCTGGATTTGCAAAGCTAGCCTGTATTTCAGGAGCTGACATCTTCTCTGAGTTCTATGCCTGCTCTTTGTGCTCCCACCAGTGGGGGTGGCACTCCTCCTGTAATGTTAATAGGAACAACAGCAAAAACAACAGGATCATAGAAATGTAATTGTGGACTTCTGCAAGGAAATTGTAAATGACCCAATCCAAAGACTTCCAAACATTATTTTTCTGTTTAATTGTAGTACCCTTTCAATAAAGAAAAGTTTCTTCAGCAGACTAACTAGATCAGAGAAAGATGAGCTAGCTACTCAAGGGAGCCAAGGGACCAGTGTCTTCCCCCAGGTTAGCCCAAGTCAGGGGATACAATGGAGCACCTGGAAACCTCCCAGCTAGCCCTGCACCTGCCTCATAACTGGAGTTCACTGAATGGCTGACATGTCCTCTCATTTTATTTAATAGACAAAGGAACCAAGGTCCTTGGAAGTGACGCAGCAAGACCACAGACATGGTAATAGAGCTGTGAATCTATTGCTTTTTTAAATGTACTTTTCCAAAATACAGAAACTGCATGTTTTGCAGTAATTTCTAATTTCCTAAGCACTTCTAAATTGATTTAACTGTATTTCATTTAACTATCACAATAACCATGTGGTCCAGGCAAGATAGATTTTTTTTCCCTTATCCCATGTTTATACATGAGAAACTGAGGCCCAGAGAGGTAAAAGATTTGTCCCAGGTGACCTTTCTTGTAAGGAGCAGAGGTGAGGTAAAATGGGGGTCCTCTGGCTCCCCGCTCAGTTTTATCCACCATGCAATGTCCTCATGATTCATATAGATAATTTGTCCATAAATATTAAATAACTAAAACTAAACAGGCTATTAACATGCTTTTCAACTAATTTAAGCCTTTAAAATAAAAAAAGGTATAATTAATGTTAACAACTAAGCATTACTATCAAGGAGTACTAAGGTTAAATAGTCTATAACAATGCAGAGAGGTAAACCAGGTATCTCAGCAAACCTCAATTGATCATGGCTTAGTTCAGAATAAACAGCTTTCTAATTTTTGCTGAATCTTTCTTGGCACATATGGAACTTATTCAAACATGTAAGGCCCTAAAGAACTTTCTCGAGTGTCCAACTCCCATAGTTTTTCACTGCTCCTGGTTTCCATTGGCCTTAACTAAGAGAGCAAACAAAACTGGTGAGTTAGAATTAATCTTCGCTGTCATCAAGCGGCACTCCCAGGAAGGGCCCAGCCAGTCGTACTGGTGATAGGAGACCCCCACTTCCCTTCACCCCATTCTCTCTCTCCCCCACCTCGGCAACTCTGCTCTCACCTAATTCGATATGGACCTTTGAATGGGGCTCCCCATGCTGTCAGCCTGAAGTCCACACAGCTCCTTCACGATAGTGGATATAATCCACCTCTGTCTCTCCATCCTTTAGAATCTGAAACCATTCTCCTGGGGGTACAGCTCATCTTTCAGAGATTTAAACTTCTTCCTACACAGCTTGACAGAAACCACAAGAGAGAAAAGATTAAGGCCATACCATATGTCTGTTTCTCCATGACTCTGTGTGTGTGTCTTGTATGTGTATGTGTTTTCCCAATGAGAGGGGAGTATATTTTCTCTTTTCAAGGGGAAAGAGTCTCCCCTCCCCTTAGGTTTCTAGCTGCTGGATGCTTGCTGATTAATTTAAATCTACACATAACTGGCTCCCTTATTAATGATCCTGCCAGGTTTCTAGAACATAGCAGGATTAACCTGCTCTGAATACAGATTGTTCTCTTTTAAAGGGGCCATTACCTTTTCACAAGAACACACAAGTATAGAATGGCAATACTATTGTTTATTCATGGAGAATACCATGAGTTTCTTCAAAAACTTTAAAATAGGGCTGCCGCTGAAAGTTGAAGGTAGCAAAATCCCCAGTATCATGGTAATGGATCAACCATCAATGGGAACAGACTCAGAAATTGGCTCAGTGTGTGGGGTGAATGGGAAGTGTCCAAAACTCCAACTAAGGCGACTGGGGAGATTCTCAAGGAGGTGAAGTGAGTCTGAAATGAGATTGTGATTTAGTTAAGCACAAATCTAAGCAACTCCATTAAAGCATGTTTGGAGAAAGATCATGTGAACAGCAGGTGGTTTTTAAGTATAAAAAAAATTAAAAAGAGAGTCACAGGGACAGTGGTCGCTCTCATCCAAGCACTGTCTGAGAGAAAGAAAGAGTTTGGCTAGATCCATTGCATGCCAAACGAAAGCACCCGGTGCCTCCTTAAAATTTTGACATCCTCAAGCTCACTCTGGATCCCATTTCAGACTCACCACACCATAGCTTGCTTACACAGACTTACCACGTAGCTCACTTTGAAGAAGATAATAGATGGGGCAGGTGGAAACAAAGGATCATTGTATTTGGCATTGTGTGTTCCTGTGCAAGTAGGGGCACCTGAATCTGGTTAACCGGAGTCAGCTTCAGATCTCCTCTCAGTGGATTCCTAGTCCAAGATATTAAGGCCAATCAATTGGAGGAACTGGATCCCAGCAGATTCTCTAAGTAAGTGACACCCATGGGCATCTGAGGGGGTAGCTGTCCTTCTATATGCAAGATAGATTTGCTCTTTCCTAGACTATGCTTCCCAAGTACCACCACAAAGGAATACCTGTTCTGGTGTACTCACCTTGCAGAAGCGTGGTGAGAATTCAAGCGGTGTGGGCTCAGAGCCAGCATGCATGGCCTCTTTGTCATCATCTTACATGGGCCTACCCTCTTACCCCCTGCACAGCATGAGCACCCCAAGAAGCCTTCAATTTAATTGATATCCTAGTTTCTAAGACTTCAAGTAAATGATATTTAGATGACACACGTTATGACAAGAAAAGCGTTCGGCTTTCCTAAGTTATCCCACCACCACAACTAAAGTGGCACATCTATAAGACACCACAGAGACACAATCCAAGTGACCATCTCTAAACTTTATACAAGGTGGGCTAGCTCTCTCACATAGATGAAATGAGACCATTTCCAGCTTCAAGGAGCTTACAATATACAGCAGGGAAATACACACACAAAGAGGCGATGGCTCTTTGCCCTCTGGGATCTCTATAGGATGAGTTGGATTGCTATTTGATTGTGCTGGGAATTGCAAAGGGGTTGTGGATTCAATTTTTTTAAAGGGACAGTACATAAGATCCGTGGTTATCGCATGCATGCGTATGCACTCTAAAGTGATAAGTAAACCTTCCAGGTACTGAAAGAGAGAGAGAGGAGAGACAAAGCAAGGGAATTTAATGTTTTATTTTAAGGGAGGGAAAAGATGAGGGATTAAATATTTCCTCTCGGTTGCTAGGTGTTCTCTCTGTTGCTATTCTGGAGCTGAAAACCCCAACCAAAGAAATTGCAGACCATAAAATGCTACATAGACAGCAGATTTGGGAGCCGTCCAGTTCAATCTGTTCCCACCAAATACCATACAGTCCCCAGAGCTGGGATTTCCTCTAAATCCAGGATTTAGCCATGTGTCTCCATGGCAAGCCTGAGGTTCAATTCCAGGAATCAGGTTTGGCCTTCCTCTGAGTGCATTAACAAGACTCTAGTAAGAACCATAGCCTGTCAGCAAGACAAGCTCAAAGAAAGACCAGTATGACTACAGTATCTTCTAGCAAAGTGAAACTGCCCAGGTAAAGAAACCTTGGACTTTGTAAGAAAGCTAAAAATTTAATTTAAAAAAATGAAAAGACTAGGGAAAAAACAAAGATCAGAAACACAAAATAATTTTTAAAGCCTACATTTTTACCAAGCACATATTTTTTAAAAAAATAGGAAAGAAAACCTGGAAAGCATGGTTCCAACACGTTTCACTGTCCAATTCCTCTAAACCAAGCTCTTATGTTACTTCCGTTCTTAAGAATGGTGTAAAAGTGTAAGCCAAATGACCGATTTTGCTTTGTTTGTCTAGGCAAAGCAACCGACCCTCTCAAAGTACCTTTCCAAATAAGAAACTTGTTTGACCTTATAGGACTCTGGGCATCTTAGAAATACCCCTGGACTCTTTGCTCCTCTATATCTTCGATATCTCAAGAAAATTAAATTTGTAGTGTATTTCCACCAGAGGGCAGTAAACAAACAAACAAACAAACAACCTGTTCACTGAACACAACTGCTTCTAAAATTGGGTATAAACAAATTTTATATTCCCACTAACCTGCATGATAGGTTAGGGGATTTTCAGCACTGAAATATTTATCTGATCACTCCTGGACTTCCTTAACATTCTCATTCTCTGTCACTAAAAGCATGATCTGTAAACACATCCCAGGACAAAGTAGGGGAAGCTGCTTTGATAAAATGAACCGACCTGTCTTCACCTTGGACTCTGTCCATTGACCCAGAGTCTGTCTGGATCCCACATCCTAGCCCCCCTGGTCCAGGAGATTGGTGGGCATCGGTCACAGTACTGCATTGTCGCATTGTCCAAAGGACAGACCCTGGCAAGAGGCTGCAAGGAGCACTCTAAGGAGAGTTGTGAATGCTAAACAGGAATCCTGCAAGAAAAGGAAGAACAGGGATGCCATCCAGTGGTCAGCCAGTGGCCTTGCTGCCTATGTGATCCTCAGCAATACCTCCATGGAAAGTGCTAGAATGCACTGTGCAGGCTCTGAATCTTAAAGGTAACAGGGCTGAAAGAAATCAGCATTCCGGTCTGAACACTGCACAGCCTACTTTTCTAAATTGCAAAATGAGAAGGCAGTGTAATTGAGCCGGGAACCTGGAAGCTAACTTGAAAAGTGATCTGGCTGAGAAGCTCCCAAGTGCAGCTGCTTCCTTGAAGATTTTGAAAACCCCAATCCCTGGGACCACCAAGACGCTCTGAGTTACAGCCTCCAGGAGCAAGTCTTGAGAAATGGCGTTGTTGAAAAAGAGAGACAGAGAGAGATCTGGGTGATTTTTGGCCAGAGTCTCACCTCACTTAAAGATTGGCTTAAACTCATTGATTTGATCCATTCTTCCATCTTTAGGCAGGGTGGTGGTGCTTCAGCTCCACATATCTTTTCTGACTCTAAACTCTTAACCACCTGTTCTGGTCATTCATTCTCATGTCCAAAATCCCAAATCGTCAGGGAATTCTCCTTCCTTATCTGAATCCAAGCTCTGCTGCTTCTGAGCTGCATCATCTAGCCTTTGGACACCTCAGTTTCACAGGAAGAAACAGGGTTCTGACAGTACTTAGCCTGTAAATATGCTGGGGAAAGTAAAGGGCTGAGAGTGGCAGCTGTCACTTAGTTTGCGCTAAAATGCTTGTTATTTGTATCATTTATTATTACTCGGTTCCGGCTGTTCTTTGGGCTTATTTTCATTTGCTTAATCCCAAAGGATCTGGGGATCGTGCTGAGCCTAGGGCTTGATATCCAGCTAACTATCTTACCTGTCCGTCCTAATGGTCCCCAGGGTTGGACAGACCTTGTTCATACTGACAGATCTGCCTAGAGGCTCAGTCTAACCCATTTTCCAAGCTGATACTGATCACAGCAGGAGCTTTAGTGCCCCATCAGCAGATACATGGAATGAATAGAAACATTTCCTGAGGACCCACTATGTGCCTAGTACTAAACAAAGCGCATTGTGTACATTATCTCACTTAAATGTCTCAGCAATACTCCAAGGTAGGCATTACGCTCCCTAACTTACAGAAGAAAAAACAGAGTCTTAAAGAAGTAACAGTAAGTGCCACACTTGCCTAGGTGCCTCCAAAGGCCCAGAAATGAATTGCTCCCTGCGATAAGCTCTGGGCACACCTAGCCAGTCTCTGACTCTACCTATGACTGATGGCTGTTTGTGCATCCAGGGGTTCTGTCCGGCATCCAGACCCTTATTAGCACAGTTGACTGGCCTCCTTATCTGGGATGCCTTGTGTAAGACCTGCAAACCCTTCCTAAGGAAGCCGAATTCTCTTCCCTACATCCCTTGGTCCTGGCTCGTGCATTGCTCTGCTCAGTGGAAAACCTGACTGATCTCAAGAAACAGTCATCGCTGCTGCCCCTCCAGCAATACACCTCCCTCACGTGCATGATAGCTAGAAGCAAGCCGACATTTGCAAGGCTCATGGACACCATACACTCAATACTGGCTGCCTCTCCCATGAAGACCAGGCTTACAATTGCTTCCAATTTCCCCAACAATCTGTTCTTTCCTGCTTCCAATTTTTCATCTTTCCTACCACATGAAGTTGCTGAGGCCCTGGCATCCCTCACACCTGAGCCTGCTCTAGTCATGGCACTGCATGCTGTATGAAGTGTGCATCCACCAGAATACATGCAAAACCACCATCATTACAGAACGGAAGAATATGAGGCAGGATGAGGACCAATACAAAGTCCAATAAAACTGGAAAGTAGTAAATCCCATTTTTTTAAAATACTTTTTTAAAGTTCTACAAAGTACTATAGTTTTACAAAGTACTTGAGCTCACTTGCATTCAGTAAATATTTATAAACATGCCTATAAACATAGGAAACAAGTTACAAGGTTAGGAGTCATGTTGGCCAGGAAGACAATCAAGAGATAACTCTTGCTCTTAAGGCATTATATTTTGAGATAAGGGCAGCCCAGGTGGCTCAGCTGTTTAGCGCCACCTTCAGCCCAGGGCGTGATCCTGGAGACCCGGAATAGAGCTCCCTCTGCCTGTGTCTCTGCCTCTCTCTCCATCTGTGTCTCTCATGAATAAATAAATAAATAAATAATCTTAAAAACACACACACATTTTAAGCATTAATATTAACGCATTGCAATATATGTTAAGGGCCATATGAATAACCTGTTCAGCGTGTGTGTAGAATCTGTTAAGATTTTGCACAGCTTGTGGCGATCAAAGGCAACTGTCGAGAAAAAATAGCCCTCTGCTGGGCAATGTATGACAAGTAGAATTTTTTAAGTGGTGAAGCTATGGGATGGCCCACCAAGGTTTACTAGAGAAAGGACCAGTATCTATGCAGTAGAGCTGGAGGCCACTGAGAACCCTGGGCATGCGGAGTGCATGTGGATTGCACCCGGAAGGTTGAGGCTGGACTGTGGACAAAGTTGAAGGTGAGATTGAAGAGTTTGGAGTTAATCTTATCAACAAGAGGATCCCCATGTGACTTCTGAGAAGGGAATGATATGGCAAAAGTATGTTAGTGGAAAATTCATGTGGCAACAGTTAGTAAGAGGTTTGGAGGACATCCTTGACGTACAGGTGGTCTTGTTCAGCACTTCCTAACATGTATCTTGGTATGTTCATTGGAAGGTAAATAGAAGATAAGTTAAACAAAGATATTTTCGAAGTCAAATAAAGGAAAGCCATACTAAATCAAAGTAAAAACAGTGTCTCTCTCTCTCTCTCTCTCTCTCTCTTTTTTTTTTTCAGATCTCAGAGCCTTTTATGTTAAGCCTCTGAAGGAGATACAAAATGTAGCATTTCCCAAACTTACTTAGTTGCCTAAGTAAAGTGAAGCTTTTAAGAATACCATTGTGAGATACAAACTCTGGATGGTGGAGGGTGGCCTGAAGCAAGTGACAGATGTTGTCATTTTAAAGAAGACGTCTTCAGATCTCTGCTGTAAGTTGTGGAAATTAGAGGAGAAGGCAGAAATGAGGAGACAACTATAGCCTTCCAGTCCCTCACTTCACATGTCCTGGTGTCATCCTTGACTCCTGTCTTTCTCTCAAATTATACATCCAATCCATCAGCAACACCTGTTGGATCTACCTTCAAAATTATATCCAGAATCTGACAACTTTTCACCACCTCCTTGGCTACATTTCTGCAGAAAACCAACATCATCCTTCTGACTACTCTCTTCCTTCTGCCCCTATACCTCAAGAAATCAGACTGATTGTTTTAAACATGAATCGGATCATGTCACTCCTCTGTTCAAAACTCTGTGATGCCTCTCAAATCACTCAGAGTAAAAGTCAAAGCCCTGACAATGGCCTTAAAACCCAGCATGGCCTCTTTCCCAACACATATCACTTCTTTGACCTCATTTCTGCTACTCTTCCCCTTTAAACTCCCCTTCAGGTACTCTGGCCCCCTTTCTGTTCCTTGATTACTCCAAAAATTGCTGCTTACCATTCCCTCCCCCTGAATTATAACCATTTTTTTAACTTGTTTTTTTTTTTTTTTTTTCCTGTCTGTCTACTGCTAGTAGGAATATATGCCCTGATAGGATAGGGATCTCCCCTACTTTGCTATATCCCAAGTGCTAAGCATATAAGAGGAGCTATATGTGTTGAACTAGCTAATTAAATTCCACTAGCAATGCTGTGTGTTTGAGAAGGCATTATCTATATTTTGTAGATAAAGAAATTGAGAGTCAGAGACGATTTGTAATTTGTGCAAGAGTGCAAGTTAACACGTGGTCGACTTACCATTTTCTAATTTTCAGATTAGAATCTAGGTTCCTTGACTTTTCAACTATACAATAATCTCATATAGCTGTGGAAACAGAAAAATAGCTTTCAGCAAATCAAAATGACTAAATTCACAGATTGCAATAAGATTCTGCTTTTTTGGAAAAAAAAAGAGTTGCAAGCTAACTATCATCCATTTCCTTTAGCTCTTTAAGACTGTTCAATATAAAACTTTCACTTACATTCTATATAATGTCAAGCAAAGAAGCAAAAAGGGGATAAACTTACAGAGAAATATAAACACGTCTTAGTGAAACCTCACTTTACAGAAATCTACCATAAGTGTGTGGTAGTCCAGAGGACTGCTGCTTACATAATAGACATCTGAAGGGGCTTTTTTTTTGATGCCAAAAATGGGATATCTATGTTGGTAAGACACAAGATCGCAAAAAAAGAAAATTGTTATAAAAACAACAAAGCAACAGTTTTTACATAATGTACCTGTGAGAAACAACAACCAAACAGCCAGGAATTCCAGGGCATCTGTCAGGGGGCATAAGGCATGAGCAAGTACTGGGAGAGACAGCAACTGTGGTCTTTTCTACTAAAGGACACAAAAATTCTTCTCTAATCTCGACTTGTTTGAGATGCCTAGGTGGCTCAGTGGTTGAGTGTCTGCCTTCAGCTCAGGGGGTGATCCCAGGGTGCTAGGATTGAGTCCCCACATCAGGCTCCCAGTAGGGAGTCTGCTTCTCCCTCTGCCTGTGTCTCTGCCTCTCTCTGTGTGTCTCTCATGAATAAATAAGTAAAATCTTTAAATTGGACTTGTTCCCTCCTCAACACCTTGGTGTTTCTCTGCAGGACCTCTGTACACATTACACTAAGAATGACTGGAGTGACTTTTCAATTGATCTGAAATGCCCTGCTATTAGTATATCCTGGTCTGATTTTCCCCATGAAAAAAAAAAAATGGGGGTTGGGGGGAATGGGTGGAAGAATTGTATAAACAAAGACATTCAAATCAGAAGACCAGAGATAGAGGGAGTCTGTTTCAGAAAAGACAGCTGTTCTAGATCAATGGTTCTTGAGCATTAGCATATATGGGAATCACAAGGAGGACTTGTAAAAAATACAAATTGTTGAGCTCCACCCCAGAGTTTCTGATTTAGTACATCTAGGAATTAGGATTTCTAACAATTTCCCAAGTGGATGCTGATGTTACTGACAGGAAATTATATTATGGGAATCACTGTTTTAGATGTACCATTTACCTAAATTGGACTCCATTTGGGAAAAAATGTAACAAGAAACCCACAATCCTCTCGAATGAAATCCCATAGAATCTTAAAATGTTAGAACTTAAAAGGGCCTTATGAGGCCCTCAAGTTACGGAGAAAAAACAGAGGTCCAGACAAGTTACTTAATGTGCCCAAGGTCATGTTTTCAAACTGCTGATTAACACCTTGTCTTGGATTATAAAATCAGTATAGAATAGGATGACCAAGAAAAAAAAGAGAAGGATCAAATTACAAAAATGAGGAATGAAAGTCACTACTGATCTTTTGGAAATAAAAATAATCGAAAGGAAATACTATGAATAACTGTATGCCAACAAATTAGATTACCTCAATGAAACAGACAAATTCCTAGAAAATTGCAAACCACTGAACCTGACTCAAGATGAGAAAGTAAATCTAAACCAACTATTACAAATAATGGGATTGAATTAATAATAAAAAATCTTCTCAAAAAAACCTCTCCAGATGGTTTTATTAGTGAACCCTACCAAATGTTTATTATTTATTTTTATTTATTTATGATAGTCACACAGAGAGAGAGAGGCAGAGACACAGGCAGAGGGAGAAGCAGGCTCCAGGCACCGGGAGCCCGACGTGGGATTCGATCCCGGGTCTCCAGGATCGCACCCTGGGCCAAAGGCAGGCGCCAAACCGCTGTGCCACCCAGGGATCCCCCCTACCAAATGTTTAAAGAAGAAATAACACCAATACACAAACTCTTCTAAAAAAACAAGAGAAAGGGACGTCTGGGTGGCTCAGCGGTTGAGCATCCCTTCCGCCCAGGGTGTGATTCTGGGGTCCTGGTATCAAGTCCTACATTGGGCTCCCAGCATGGAGCCTGCTTGTCCCTCTGCCTGTGTCTCTGCCTCTCTCTCTCTCTCTCTCTCTCTCTCTCTCTGTGTCTCGTGAATAAATAAATAAAATCTTAAAAAAAAAAAAAAGAAAGAAATGCCATCCACATTGGAAAGAAAAAAGTAAAACTAACATTATCAATATATGACATGGTCTTATATACAGGAAATCCTAAGGAGTACACATGTACATACCCACACAAATAAAAACAACTAGGACTAACATAGGAGTTCAATAAGGTTGATCTACAGATTCATGGAAACCCTTGTCAAGATCCAGGAAATACTATGAATAATTGTATGCCAACAGATTTGAATGAAATTTGCAAATGAAATTCAATGAAACAGGCAAATTCCTAGAAAATTACAAACCACTGAACCTGACTCAAGATACAAAAATCAATTATATTTCTAGTCAATTCTATGAATTGTATTTCTAATACAATTGTATTTCCTTTTTTAAAAAATTAATTTATTTGAGAGAAAGAGAGAGGAGTACATGCACCAATGAGTGAGGGGAGGGACAGAGAGCAGGGGAAAAAAGGCAAGGAGACTTCTCGCTGAGTATAGAGCCCAACGTGGGGCTCAACCTCATGACCCTGAGATCATGACCTGAACCAGAGTCAAGAGTCAGACACTTAACTGACTGAGCCACCCAGGCGCCCCTATAATTGTATTTTTATACACTATACAATAGCCATGAACAATACAAAAATGAAATTAAGAAAGTAATAGCATTTAAAATAATACTTGGGTATAAAATTAACAAAAGTAAAAGACTTGTACATGGAAAACAGCAAAGCCTTGCTAAAAGAAATAAAAGAATATCTAAATAAACGAGAAGACATTCAGTGTTTGTGGACTAAAAGACTTACTATTACTAAGAAGACAGTATTTCCCAAGTTGATCTACAGATTCATGGAAACCCTTGTCAAAATCCAGGGGGACTTTGTTTTTTGGCAGAAATCTACAAACCGATCCTAAACTTTACATTAAAAAAATGTTGCAATCCAAAAAAAGACAAAAACTCTATCACCAAAATGTCTTCTCATGAAATCTATGAATTTATTAAGATAATGGGTATAGACCGAAATTCTTAGTGCATCTTCCTAAAATCTGGGCATCAGACAGATTTCAGATATATTTTCTTTGACGTTAGAACCATAGAGTTAGGATAACAATGAAGTATTGGTACTATGGTGATGGAATAAAGCATTATAGAAACATGAAGATAAAAACTTTATTCATATAACTGTGGAGAGGGAAGCTCTCTTCTTGTTCAAAGTCCAAAAAAAAGTGCCTTTGAAAGTGAAGGCTGCCTCAGAGCACTTGTGTGACCTGAAGATTTGTAGGAAAGAGAAAGACAAGCAACTCTTTCCATCTATAGTTGGCTGTGACTGAAGAGTAAATCTGCCTGGTGGATGGAATTTAAACCACCCGCTCCAACTGGGCGGCTCAAATAGCTCCACTCACTCTCATGGATTCAAGCATGTGAGTCAATTGGCAAAGCTCAGTCAAGGTAAAGTCTTGACTTGACCTTCCCAAAGAAGAAGAAAATAAAACTGTTCCAGGTTTACTCCCACTTGTCATCTCAGTCATGAGTCAAAAGCTTTTGCAGGTAGACAAAGTTGATTCGACTTTAAATCTGTCACTTACTGAGTAATTTTTTAATCTCTAAAATGGAAAACAATAATATCCGTAGATTGTGGTGATCAAATTAAAATGTAATATTTTCAGTTGCTCCTTGGAGTATTTTGCAGGCTGGGCAACATTATCCTAATTTTTTAAATGAAAAACTAATCAGATGCATTTATTGCTTGAAGATTTATGTATCTTCTTATTTATAAGAGTGCTTTGGGATATTGGGATAATCCTGTGAGGATTCGGAGCAAATTCTTCTGCCATTTTGAGTTCCTCCTTCATTTGTAAGAGAAGGACAGAATGAAGAGGAAAGTAGTAAATATTAGAAATGTTGCATTCCTATATCTTCATCTGCCTGTGCAATTTATCCTTGTCTCTGAAAGCTTTTCCCAGCTCCCTCTCAACTTGAAATTAACAGGAAAGCCAGTGACACAAACGATGGCAGTCACTATTTCTCCTGATTGTACATACCAGTCTAACATTCTTTGAGCAAAACTGACACCAAAGGATTTACCCCAGTGTTTCAATCATTTGAAATGCTCTATTTCTGCAATTAATGTTTTGCTTCTTGCTTTTCTCTTCCTTCACTGCCATGAATTACTTTATTAGTTCTCCTCATTATATTGATCAGTAAGCAAAGAAGCTCATTCATTTATTTATTCAATGAATAGGAAATATCAAGAGCTCAGTTCTTTACACTGTAAAATCCCAAAGTTTCTACCTTCTCCAGGAAGTAGCTAGAATGATAGTAGAATGTTAACTTATATTTGGGTTCTCACTTCAGCTCACTTTAGTCTTCCTAATCTTTTATGTATGACATACTTTAAAAAGGAAACCATTATTGGGAGGGAAGATTTTCCTTTTCAATGGGGAAAAGAGTAGGGGAAATAAATCCCAATCAGGCGATTCCACTCATTTTCCTAGCTGAAGGTAACTAAAATACATAAAACTTCTTTATTTTCTAATTAACAGCTATAGAGCTGGTCTCAGGAAACTGTGCATAAGTAGTCCATAAAAAGGCAGAGGTCCAACAACACCATGCAAACATAGTAATTGAAACAGAGGGAGAAAGGCCTATTATAAATTACACTACACTTGAGGCTATTAAAAAAAATCTTTTTAATTAACTGAAGAAATGAGGCAAACAAACTCTGAGCTTTTATAACTGGCTACTGAAATTTGGAGACAAACAACACAACGGTTTTTTTATGTGTTATTGGTAAGTTGACACGACTCTAATCATTATCTCAAGGGGTGTAGATTGCCTGAACAAATTACTAAAAATATTATTGCTGAAGATTTTGGAGTTTGCATCTCTTCTCTGTAGCACCCCTATTATAGCAGAATCCAGAAATATCCACTGTAAGAGCCAGACTTTTTCTAAAGTACAAAGGAGTTTGTCCAAACTTATGTGAAAGTTGCAATAGAAAAATCCAATACCATAGACATTAAACTCAAACAGGTATATGCCTATTTTCTCTGTTATAGAAGAAGCAACTTATTTTAGAAGTAGTTTCTTAGAGATTCTAGACTTTTAGGTCTATTGTCAACTTCATTTGTGTTTTTTGGGAGTGACTTTCACCTTGGTCACTTTCTCACGTGTTCTTACCCATCAAATTAGCGGGATGATGGTGAAATCATTACCAATAATATGTCCTTAGATTTTCTAAGAAAATCCTAATGACATGCCAGTAGCATGATAATGGTGATGTGTTGAGTTCAAACCTCTTTTTACTGTGGGTTTAAAAATTGAAGAGTGAACATCAGTGTTAAGTTGGAAAATCATTTGTTTGATACTATTGAATAGGATGATTCAAGATGGGGGAAAAGAAACTAATCCTTGGGAACATGGCCTATAAATTAATCCGATTAGATGTGTTGACAAAATTAGAGATGGTTTTAGACCTCCCTTCCATTTTGCTTTTCATTTTCACTATTTCTCCCTGTAGGGCTTTTTTATTTTTTATTTTATTTTATTTTTTTTTAATGACATGTATCATCTCAACAATTTACTTTTCCTAACAAAACAGAAAAGAATAAATATGATTTCTATGCACTTTAATTCTATTAAAGATAAATAAGCTTAAAAGTCTAACGCCTAGAAGCAAACCACTAGAGTATGAAAGCTCTCAAAAGACTATAAGCATCCCTGGAAAGACAAAGAGCATTATTTAGGAATTAATAAGGTCTGAGCCTTCACTCTATGTCAACACAATTTAGTCCTCATAATACCTGACTCCATTACCATGTGGCTATGCCCTCTGCTCCCTTCCCCTTACTATCACAAGCAGCGCAATGAGAGAATAAGGCAGCTCAAGGTCACATTGAAGGATGATTGAGCCTGACGTGGAGTTCTAAGCAGAGCCTCTAGATGGCACTCTTTCTTATCAGTAGCCGGTGTGAACAGTTCTCTTTTCTATCTCCACGATAATCAAAGGACTAAAATTGGTCCTCTTGTCTTATATTTTGATACGATTGCTCTACGCCATCTTAGTAGAAAGCTGGATGCTTACATAACACGTTAGTTTACCAACAGCAATTTGTGCTCTTAAGAAAAAAAATTCCCATATCATCAGAGTGTTGCAGTTGCTGCTGCTGTCCCCATTGAACTCTGCAAAGCCAGTATTCCGTTTGGAATACTGGTTGGAAGTGTTTGTTTCAGATCTATACAATCCCTATGCCCCACTTTGGACCCTACTTCCAATGTCACTAAGGTAATAGAAGAAGAGGGAAGTCATTATCTCCAGTCTTCCACAGGGCCAGCTCCTTACAATCCTTACCATCCAGCTACAGCTATGTGGAGGTGAGGGGCCCTAGTATCTATGGTTAGAAGCAGAAGCAGCTGGATATAGGTGAAAGGGAGCTGGTTTCCCAACCCAAGACTGCCTCTGTAAGTGATGGCTTGGTGGTCTCCTGTCACTAATAGCATTAGAGATATTTCTAGGAAGCTCACAACTAGCCTTAATGTCTTTGCAGCTCCCCCACCACACTCAATATTTCCTGCCTACCTAGGCAATGTTCCCCAGATGCTACTCCTCCCTCCACCGCCAACACACACCCAGAGTTCTCAGGAAGCCAAGTACTTTGTCCATGCTTTACAGGGGAACACATTTTCAGCTCTGTTGGCCTGGACACAATGGATACAATCAGGATATGATTATGATAACCAAAAAACATCAAAGATTTTAAGGTAGGCTGTAGAGTAGAAGACTGAAGAGTTTATGGAACTCCTTTCTTTCATGCTTCAAGTGATATTTAGCAAACGTACTTTTTAATGTCTAAGGATTTTCAAGAATTCAGAGTTCTGCATAACTATAGATGTTTCAGAGAGTGACAAAGAATAAAACTCAGTGTTACATTCAAACTTATTTTCTTTCATTTTATCTTATTCCAGCTCCAACTCTCTGGTCCTGCCTATGGGATTTCTATTTTCCAAGATGGACCTAGCCATGGCTTTTCAGACTGACCCCTATGTGACCAGGAGGCTCTGGAAAATACAATACAGTTTGACTTTTAAGACTGTTAAGGAAACACAGAAAAATCTCTCATTAACCCTTTGTCCTCAAAGCACAGACCCTTGTGCTTCTTTGCAATTCTGAATTCTTAAGAACATTCAGTCCACACTGAGTTATTTTTTTCTAACAGCTTATCTTGCTGAGACATAAACCAATGAAGGTCATAGGTGCCATACATAAAAATTTAGTTATGTAAGTTGTAGTAAATAATTTAAATGGGCCATTTAACTAATCTTGGATTTTATCCACAAAGCCAGGGGTCTTACTTTGGTTGTTCAGTTCATATCTCCTTCCTTTTTTACTCAGAAAACTCTTCCTTAGGATTTGGGAATGGAAAGAGAACTATTGCTTCAAGTTTACTCAAAAACATTTTAAGCCTGTCATTCTCCCAAATACTGCTTAAATGTTTAGAACTCCATAAAACTCAAGCTGCACTGGATGAATTCTGTAAACATCACTAAATGCAGTTTTTCTAGAAAGAAAGCTGCCAAATTTTTAAGACACAAGATTAAGCCTCCAGATGGCCTTTTCTGAAGTGTGAGTACTAATTGGGTTTCCATGTCCTTGTCTGACACTCTAGTCCACCCGAGTGTCCCTTTCTAGAGCCGAATCTGGGAAACCAAAATTCACACAAATGCCTAGGAGAAGGACAGACAGATAAAACAGACAATGAGGTACTGATTTATGGGAACTTGGGGCCCCTTGCTGTTAGCCCATTCATTTCCAAACAAGCTTCTTCCTATCTGACAAAATGCCTAAAAATCTACCTCTAGAAGATTTCTTCTCCTACCTTTAGAAGACCTATTTGTCTAGCTCCCTAACAATATCCAAATGTCTTTGGGAAAGGTATAATGTCCAGGATTTATTAGCAACATCTGCATTCCTGTAACTGCTTTAGATGAAGTATCAAGGAAGGAACCAGCAGTGTGACAAGTTATGAGGCTTGCCCAAGATTACACGGCTTTTAAGTGACTAAATCGATGTAGTGCTTAGGAGTAAGGTTCTAGAAGAAGCCAGGAAACCAGCTCTGTTCCCATTCTTCTCTCTTCTCTGGGCTGTTGACAGGCAGACAGGCAGACAGCTCAAAGAGCTACTAATGGTTTCTTAGGGCAACTGCTCTAGAGAGGAGGCTGGGAAGAAAGACATCTCACCTCTGTAGCTAGGAAAGTGCTGGGGAATTGGTTTACAGGAGAAAAATATGTGCTTTTGCATCAGGAATTCCCAATTCCAACCCACAAGAGGAAGGAAAACCTCAAGGTCAAATCAGTTTGGAAAATGCTTCTTAATGTATCTCTTTTGGAAGATCTTTGATGAATCTTAGCATATTAGAACAGTCCTGAATTCCACTTGTGACATTTTTTAACCGATTTCCCAAACTATTTGATCAAAGGATGCTCTTTTTCCTAACATTTATTGACATCTCTGGAAGAGTTTGGGAAATTCTGCTTTAGCAGAAATTATAAGAATTTTGACTCCTTATGATGCCCTGCTGCTGTCATGCAACCCAGAACAGAATTCTCTAGCAGAAGTTATTTGCCTGCATTTTCTACAAGAAAGCACAATGCAAAAAGTTCCTGGAGCTTTTATCACTTGGAACACCTTTTCATTACGGCCACTAACAATTATAGAGAAAAATTTGTTGAGGGTCAAATGGAAATAAAACCCGGTACTCTCTCTTTTCCACCTGCAGCTCTTTCCTTATTTAAAGGAAAGATTCCCCTCTTTGCTAGGGAACTTTTCTTACCATCCCCAGGCAGAATTAATTCTTCATTGTCTTCTGTCTCACACATTCTCTTCTCTCTTCCTGTTTGTATGACACTACTTGATATTCTGGCATTGAAGGATCTGCTCACAAGCCCGATTCCCTCAATGACCTAAAGGCAGTCCAAGC
Source organism: Canis aureus (assembly GCF_053574225.1). Lineage (NCBI taxonomy): Eukaryota > Metazoa > Chordata > Mammalia > Carnivora > Canidae > Canis > Canis aureus. The sequence continues at coordinate 8,413,448 of NC_135619.1, read as the reverse complement.
CTATGGAAGACAGCCCCGGTGATGTGAAATTGCTTATAAAGTTCTGTGATAGACATAACATACTGAGTCAATGAATTCAAGAGGCCAAATACAAGCACCATGTATTGCTGTGCCCAAGATTGCGAATTCGAGAAACTACCAAGGAGCCAACACCGATGCAAGCGCACGAGGGTTTATTAGCAAGCTCGAGCTTGGGTCCAAGTGTACCCGACACAGCGGAGCAGGGACTTGGACCCTGAAGTGGGTTACAGCTGGGTTTTTTATAGTCTGGTCTAAGGGATTTTCAGAAGGGGTGGAGGAATTTCTCAAGTTCTGTTTACATTCTGATATGGGGCTTTCAAGGGCATTGAGCTCTGTTCTCATTCTAATATGAGACTTTCTACCACAGGTGTGGGCCCTGTTGTCTTTCTGATATGGGATTCTCTGCCCAGGGCAATTCTGAGCTCTGTTGTCTTTCTGATATGGGATTCCCTGCCGGGGACATTGAGGACATTCTGCAGCTTTTCCCATAAAGTTCAGCTCTTATTCACAGGGGCCTAAGATGGCTGTACTTGTGCTAATGCTAAACTTTAGGTGGGATGGCCTTAATTTTTCTCGGCCTCCACAGTATAAATTCAAACTAAATTGATTTAAAAATTTAAAGTATGGCAAGTCATACCTCACTGCATAAATAATAATTAATACCTAAGTGTATTTATTATGGCCACTTAATTTTTCAGGTAGAGAAAGAAAGGGAGGAAGGAAGGAAGGAAGGAAGGAAGGAAGGAAGGAAGGACGAAGTAGAGAATCAGAGGATTCTCGACAACCACAGCAAGGAAAAAGGTAGAGGAAAAATAGCAAAGAGAAAGAAAAAAAGACAAACTATACAAAAAATACAGGTAAAATTACAGGTAGAAAGACAGAAATAAAGCAAAAGAATAGCCAGAGTGGAAAATTTGGTGGGGAGAAAAACACACACACACACACACACACACACACACACACACACACACACAAAAGGAAGAAAATTCAATACTTTTGAAGTGTTAGTGCAAGAGTTTACAGTCCAATTTACTGTTATCTCTTCGCATAGACTAACCATGATGAAGTAAATCATTATTCCCAGCTCACGAATGATTTTTATCCTCTGACCTGTTGATTTTTTCACTTTGAAGGTCCAGTTGGTTGATCCATAACTGCTGCCATTACTACTATTACTCTGTGGGAAAGGATTCACATGTCTGAGTCTTTGTTCCCTTTTATCCACTGGGTAATACTAGCCTATTCCAACAGAAAGTATCATGGTTTACCAATTTGTAAAACCCTTCAAATAGAAATTTACTAAGAAACGATCAGAATTGAAACAAATGCAACTGCAGTAAGTGTGTGAACTACAAACGAACATTTGTTTTTGTTTTAGCTGTTTCGATTGACTTCTAAGCATAGGTTTTTAAAAATCTCAGAGTATTCTCTCTCTCTCTCTCTTTTTTTTTTTTTTCCTGTGAGCTCGAGCTCTTCCTTTCCAGTTTAGTCTTATCTTCCTAAGATGCCTTCAGGTTCCATAGCAATTACCCACTTTCCTTTGTGGGCCTTATCTATTTTTATTACTTAGCAATAGTCAGTTTCCCTCAAGCAGGGCTGTGGTAATTAACCGGAATAACAGGGAATGACTCAGATCCCTGATCCAAATTTCTCTTCCAGCTCCAAGTTCCAAAAATAGTCCTCTATTAGTCAAAAGGCTCATTTCAGTAATATTCATTGTTTAGAGGGTCTGTGAGTACATTCTTTATACTCAGGAGCCTGTAAAAGGCTTTGTGTTTTGGCTTCCCAGAAGGAGATTTCCCTGGGCTAATGTGAAACATCAAGTCTTACAAAGCTTTTCAAGCTTTCAAGCCCAAAATATCATCATGAACCTTTAACTATCTCCAGGACATCAAGAAAGCAGTGAGTTCTTTGGCCTTCAGTTTCATGATCCATAAAATGCACCCCTGCACAAGTGAAGCTCTAAATATTAGCTCTAAAATATTCTATTTCTAAAGGGACTTGCTCTTCAAGAGCTAGTCAAACTTTCACAAAATGGAATTTGAGGCAGCAAATCTGCTCAGAATTAGAAAGACATCTTGCAAGATTTTTTAGTTACTTCCCTAAAGCAGTCAACCTCTACTGAGCAATGATTATATCCAAATATATACAAAGCTAGAATTCACAGAAAGAGGTCTGTCCCCTGCCCTTCAAATTTCGATACGGCATATGATAAGAGAATAAGTGGCAATAATATGGATGCAATGTGAGCCCCAAATGAATGATAAAACAATAAAAATTCCTATCAGGAAAACCTCAGATAGGCTAAGGAGATCTTAACAATCTCTGATGGAAAAGTGGAATTTCAAGTGAAGTCTATAATAAACATCATGTAGGCTTCAAATGGAGCTGAGGTGGGAATGAGTATAGGGGTGACATTAGTTTTAAAAAAAATGTTTCCTTTGCCACTCATTTGTGTCCATCAGGTCTGCCGTGCCTGGCTTCACCCTTCAGTCCTTCCACTTGGAATGTTCTCCATTCATGCAAATCCAAGCACAAAAAGCCTTCCTCCATGAAGCAGCCTCCAATCCTACTATTGAAAGTTACCTTTTTCTCTCTTGACATTCCACAGAGCCTTATCTTTCCCTCTTTTCCAGCATCTGTCTGGATCAGTAGACCGATCCCCATCTACTGGACTCGCTTATACTCTCCTAAGTCTGCTGCTAGACTTCTTGATCCTCAGGAAAAGGAGCCAGTGAAATTGACCTTTGTTTAGTCATGGTACTTAGATTAAGGCCTTGCATTAGTCACTCATTCAAGTATTAATTTTTCTTATTTTGTATCTACTCATTCACTCAACACAAATTTATTGAACAATCGACTATATGCCAGTAACGTTCTTAGAACTATACAGCCATTTCCCTTACAGCTTGCATTCTGATGTCGGCAAACAATTGATCAATACACAAATTAATAAGCATACAATGTGCCCGGTGATAAGTCCTACGGGAAATAAAAGACTAAGGAGTAGCTGGAGATAGTTTAGATTCAGTAGCCAGCATTTATTATATAAGTGGTCTATTATTCTAAGGTAGAAGCCTATAAACAAAGAGACTATTCTGAGGCATTGGATAAAATAAAATAGTCAGTGAAGTTCTTAAATCATCCCACTACAAGTAGGAGTAATAAAGATAACTGATACTAAGAATCAATAATTAGTGTTGCCATGTGCAATAAAGTAGCATACCTTTGTTGCATGTCTACTATCTGCCGGACAATGTAGTAGATAATCCATTTGACAGCAAGAGGGGTATTATTATGGTTCCCATTTAACAGATGAAGAAACTGAGGCTCATATGGGTTAATATGCTTCAGATCACTAGGTAATAATGGATGAGGTCTGACTGGAATTTGGATCTCTCAAACACAAATGTTAATGGTGTTTGTAGCGAACACCTGTCCTTCCTTAGGCCTGGATGAAAGGATTTTTTTTTTCCTCTGAAGAACATCCTGGTATCTCCTCTCAGCTTTGAGTCTGGCTATATATCTTTTAAAGAAGCAATCAATCATCTGAGCATGGACCAGGGGTTTTTGCATCCAGAGCTTGGAAGGGAACTGAGAAGAAAGTATGCATGTTCTAGTTCCCTACAAAAGGAATTTGGCCCTGAGCTTCTATAAAAGGAGGTCTTCTGAGTCTGCATGGACCACAGAAAAGGTGGAGCCAATCCAAAGAAGCAAAGTGAAGCTGCCTCTGAGCAGCAAGAAGCCCATCTCAAATAGAATTCCAAGCATAAGTTCTGGGCTGAGATTTAATAATGAGGCACTGATTCTCTGTACCTCCAATTTCTGTGATGTGACAGGAGTATCAATGCCGGGAAGAGGGAATTGGATTTATAGAGTCTACACAAATGCAGTGCAAGAGAAAGGTAAGTGCCAAGAGGACATTGGTATCTGTTTTCCACAGGCTGTTTCCTCTTCTGGGTAGCTGACTCCTCACTTCAGCAGGCTCTCTGTCACATGCCCCCTTCAAGCCAGTATCCCTGGCAGCCCGAGAGGAAGAGCAGTGCCTGAGCCCTCCACCCAATCAGGGCCATGCTAGACTGCTGAGCAGAGACGTGCAATTAAAATCTATTTGCATTATGATATCAAAATATACTAAATAGGCAAGGCACGAGGGGAAATCTCTTAATTACTTCCACAATCAAGCCACTGAAGCATTGGAAGGAAGGAGTGTCTGTTCCCAGGATGGAGCTAGGACATCGTGGGAACGAGCAGGAAGTCACTTCGCAGCCTCTTCCAGGGAGGCATCAGTCGATGATCAGACCAGATGCTCAACAAAGAGGGAGGCTCCCCTCCTCAGTGACCTCGGTGGGTCTCCTGTGTCCAGAAGCTGCTCCTGCAAATGTCTCTCTGCTAAACCTAAATCCAAGGAAATACCAGAGCAAATTCTAGATTGCTCTGAGGATCTGCCCCAGCCACAACTGCTGCTGAGAGCACAACACAGTGCCTGGCACACAGTAGCTGCTCTGTAACACTGCTGTGAAGGCAAGGAGGAATAAACGTGTTGTTTCGTTAGCATAGCCCATGCTCTACAGAGCATATGGCCCCTGCCCTGACTCAGAGGGCAGGACCAGGGATGAATGCCTGACCCAGAGATGGGTTTCCAGGCAGATGTGAGGTGTGCGAGGGCGTCCATCAGGCAGGACCCCTCTGCCCAGCATTTGGTACCAGAAGGTGAGGAAAAAATTCAGTAGAAGGGACAGGAGGAGAAAGAGAAGAGAAGAGACAGAGGAGGCAAGTGGCTCACAGGAAACCCTGTGGAAAAGAAGAAATAAGCAAACAGTAGCCACATGATTTAAAAGATGAAGTGAATGCATATCAGCCTTGCCAGAGCAGCTGGATGCCCATAATGTAATGGGCAGAGGGAGCTCAGACGTGGGTTTCTAGCAGAAGTGTACCCCACTCCTTGGGAGGTGTCTTGGGAGGTGTTCCATCTACCCGAGAGGCCGGATGGCACTGTCACGACTCAGCTCCAAACCACGACCTAAACCCTGTGCGGCAAATGAGACTGGCTTTACCCCAATTCCTTAAAATAAACCCACATTAACTGAGATTCTCTGCAATGATCCCAGGAAACATGAGAGACGCAGGAAAGGGAAAGAAGGCCAGCTAAGATCCCCGAGCTCCCCTCCCATTAGGCTCAAGACTCCTGGGAGTTCCCAAAGCCCGTCGGTTGTTGCCTGTAGCAGAGCTCCTTAAAGAATCTGATAAATAAGCAAGCTAAGATTCCGTGTGTTTATCAAGCACCCAGGCTATCCAGTACCCATCCCAGCTGAGACTTCTCTTCCATACTCTCCTTTGAGGTATGCCTGATGAGGTGACACATTTGTCCTTCTCACAATGCCTGTATTCCTCAGCTAATGTGGTTAAAATTGTACGTTTTCTGTATGAAAACAATGCATGTCTATTGTAGAGATTTTAGAGAAATCAGACAAGAAAAAAAAACTTTAAAAAGCACCTGCAATTTTATTTCACAGCGATACAGCTAAATACTCATATATTTTCCTGTTTTCTCCAATACAGGCACTGCACATACTACTTTCTATCTGCTTTTCACACTTTGTAATCTTGAACACTTTCGTGTGTCAGTAGGCATTTTGCTATTTCATCTCTAATAGGTGCATATCATTGTAAAGAGAATTGATAGCAAACTTAATGTAACCAATCCTCCATTCCCAGACTTTTAAATTGTTTCCAGTTAATCTCTGTCATAGAAACACTCTGAAGAACATTCTTGCATAAACTTTTATCCATATACCTGAAGGGTTGGGGTTTTTTGGTTTTTGGCTTTTGGTATTTTTAGCATGGACCCCTTAAGTGAGGGGGGCAGGAAGTATTCAAAATTTGTAAATGTTTCAAATTGATTATCAAACGGCCTTCAAGAAAGAGCATTGTGTGATAGTATCCATTTCCCCCTGTCCTTGTCAACACTGGATGTTACCAGTCTTTAAAAACCTGTTTTCTTGATGAACTTAAAATAGTTCTCAACACTGGCTTCTCATTAAAATCACTTGAGGAGCTTTTAAAAAGTACCAATGCGGGATCCCTGGGTGGCGCAGCAGTTTGGCGCCTGCCCTTGGCCCAGGGCGCGATCCTGGAGACCCGGGATCGAATCCCACGTCGGGCTCCTGGTGCATGGAGCCTGCTTCTCCCTCTGCCTATGTCTCTGCCTCTCTCTCTCTCTCTCTGTGACTATCATAAAAAATTAAAAAAAAAAAAAAAAGAAGTACCAATGCCTAGTCCTCATCCACTGAAATAATTCAGAATCACAGAAGTGGGCCTGAACATTTATCTATAAGAAACTACACACTTAAAACACAAATAATAGTCCTGATTTCCGACAGATGTTACCCTAAGCAGACAGGACCCAGACAGAGAATTCTAGGTGAGATTTTCTTGCCAAGAGCTGCCATCCTCAGCTCTGTGAAATCGCCATTATCATGATGAATATCTGAGAATTTTCTTTAAACAACCATAACCAAATCAATTTTATATATCAGCTCAATGTGTGCATGAAGCACCTACTCTTCACTCTCCCTCTCTGCCTCATTCCCTGTCGCCCTTCCTGCAGACTCCAGCCCCAGCATCACTTCCTCAGGAAGCCTCTCCTCCTCTCTGACCACATTGCATCCCCCTCTTGTGCCCCTGACACATCAAGGAACTCTCTTCGGAGCACTTCATTCAGCGGTGGTAGATTTCCTGGACATTCTGAGATGGAAGTGGGCATAGTTGGGAAAGGTACATGAACAGTGAGATTTGATTTCAGAAATGGGTAGGATTTAGACAGGCAGAAAGAAGTGTGTAGGAGTGGGAAACCCAGAATCATTAACCTTTGTAGGTTTGTAGACACATTCGGAAATGCGCTGAAAGCTAAAAACTCTCCAGAAAAATCCAAACACACCCACGCATCAAAATAATGTACGTGCTTTCAGGGAGTTCACAGAACTCTAAGCACAACCATGGACGCTTGATCCCAGGCGGACTACATTCAGTTCTTTAGGACCCCCCCACAAAGTCTGTGATCACTGTCCTAAGTAAATGACAGAAGTGCCAGACTGCCAGCTACCTCTGTGTCCAAATTAATGGACCTGTCTATGATTTACTTTTACCTTAGTAAAATGGGGTGAAGTTGGGAATCAAAGGAAGGAAAGAAAGGGACAAATAGGATCGTGAACCCAATTATGGAGCCAAGAGAGCAACAATTCTTTCATCTATTGTATGCAAATATCCTTGAGTACCTATTTCAAGGCAAGAGAAGCCAAGAAATTCAGAGTTGAAGGTAAAATTCTCTCCTTGCATCACCTTTTATCTTTACATTCCCTGTCAAGTGTCCTAACTTTAATGAGCACAGGGCACACTGGTGTTTGTTGTATTCCCTGTGGTCCCCTTCCAGAGCATCAGGGCCTCAGGGCAGGAATTCTGTCCTCTGGCAGAAGGCCATCTGTTGCTTCTGCAGCACTATATAAAAAAACCCACCACACCTCAGCTGACCCCATTGTGTCCAGACGACTTCATTACTATGCAGGACATGACAGACAGGCAGACCCATAAGCCCCAGAGCCAGTCTCCACTAGGAGCAGCAGCATCCCAGCCGTATCTCCATCCAGTCCAGTCCCCATATTGTGTCTTCCCTGAGAAATGTTTAGAATCCCACTAGGGAGTTCACCAGAATACACTTACAGCAACAGACCACTTGTTAATTTAAATTATAAAGTTCCTTGACCAAGACCTTCTTAAAATGTGCCAAATAACATATGTGATACTCATCACTTTCCTCAAATTTTTGCACACTGAAATTAGTTTTACTGCTTCACTTACATGCTAAAATGCGTATGATTTTACTACTCGAAGTTTTGAAGCAAAATAATTTCCCTTTAAAAGAACAGAAGTGGCTGGGGTGGCTCAGTCTATTAAGTGTCTTACTCGTTTTTTTTTGTTTTGTTTTGTTTTTTGTTTTTTTTAAGATTTTATTTATTCCTGAGAGACAGAGAGAGAGAGAGAGAGAGAGAGAGAGGGGCAGAGACACAGGCAGAGGGAGAAGCAGGCTCCATGCAGGAGCCTGACGTGGGACTGGATCCCGGGTCTCCAGGATCACACCCTGGGCTGAAGGCGGCGCTAAACCACTGAGCCACCTGGGCTGCCCTAAGTGTCCTACTCTTGATTTCAATCTCAGGGTTGTGAGATCGAAGCTCACGTTGGGCTCTGTGCTGGGTATGGAGCCTGCTTAAGATTCTCTCTCTCCCTCTCTTCTGCCTCTACCCCCTCCCTAAAAACAACAACAACAACAACGAAACAAAAAAGAATTTAAAAGGACAAAGGTGGCTTTGGAGGCAGTGGTTAGTCACTTAATACAGCTAGAATTGGTGGTTTATAGCTTACCCTCCAGAAAAAGATCTAATGTGTTTTCCTAGTCAGGCTCCCCATGGGGCAGAACCCTGCTCAGAGCCGGGTTGACAGTACATCAACCTTCTTTTCCTGCCTTCCTCCTCCCTCCTCCTTCACCTTTGCTCCTCACACATTACAGATTTGTAAGACAATGTTAATGAGACAGGCTTCTGAGAAGGCTGAGGAGTCACAGCTACACAATCACATATACAATCAAGGAGAATATTCATGTTGCGTTCATTCCTCTCATGTTGCTGTAGAACCATATTGATTTCCCATCTGTAACTGTGTAAAAGCCAAAGGACAGAACTTCACCTTTTTCCCTATGACAACATTTGCAGCAGGCTTACTAGTTTTGGAATGATAAGCCCCTCATCTTGAGCAGGTGATTGACTTTTGCTCAATTTTATTGGGCAAACCTAGCACATCTGGCTACTCCTCCCCCACACCCCCACCCCAAACCACCCTTCATGCAAATCCTTAGTCCTTGGAAAGTATCATTATCCAAAAATGAGCAGTACAGAGTTAATTTTGGAAACAAATGACTGATAAGAGGGTAGGCTTATCGAAAGGAAAAAAACAAAAGGAGATGGGGAGGACATGAAGTCTGCACAGAAGACATAAAAAGGGATGACATATAATGGGGCCCTTTGAAAACACTATGAATATTCACAGTCAGATACATTAGCCAGGAGACAGAAGAAGAACTCTGACTTTTGAGCACTTACTATGTCCGCCATACCCTTTATGAGCATAATTATATTGAAGAGTCACAACAAACCTGTAAGGATAATATTATGATTCCCAAGTTGCAGAAGAAATGGAGGCAGAGAGAAATTAAGTCATTTTCCCAAAGTCATTCAGCTAGAAAATAGCTCCACTAAGATTCAAAGTAAGGTCTCACTGGCTCCAAAGCCAAAGCTGGCTTTTAATTACTATGCCAGCCTGCCTCCCAAGTCACATAGACCTCAAAATTAATTTACAAAGTCACAGACATACAGAGGCACTTCTGTCTATATTACATATGAATGTATGTATAAAAACTATACATTTTACATAACATTGAACTCTCACAACTACCCTGAAGAACTAGACACTACCAGTATCAATCTGCCCACTTTGCAAGTTTGGAAAACCAGATGCCTTTGTTAATTCATTCAACAAATATTTAGAGCCTATGCTTTTTGCCAAATGATATTCTAGGATCCAATGATCCATGAGTCAGAAAAGATGCCTGCTTTCTGGGAGTCATATTCTAATGAGAGAAACAGATAAAAACAACACACAGAAAAATAATAAAGTCCATGAGTAAATAAAACAGGGTAAAGGGGATAATAGTGTGGTGGTTTGCCTACTGACTTAATCCCCTGAATGTTTGCTAATTGTGCCTCAAAATGAACTCCCAATTTCCATTCACACCTCTTCCCCATCTGGCAAAAAAAAAAGCTTGGTGTCAACATGGGCATCCTTTTTTCCCTCACATTATACATTCAGTTTATTGGCACATTCTATTCATCCTATAATCAAAATATCTCCAGAACCCAGTCCCTTCTCGCCACCTCCTGGCTACCACCCTAGTCAGAGCCTGGATCTTTTTTTTTTTTTTTTATTGATGATAGTCACACACACACACACACACACACACAGAGAGAGAGAGAGAGAGAGAGAGAGGCAGAGACACAGGCAGAGGGAGAAGCAGGCTCCATGCACCGGGAGCCCGACGTGGGATTCGATCCCGGGTCTCTAGGATCGCGCCCTGGGCCAAAGGCAGGCGCCAAACCGCTGCGCCACCCAGGGATCCCCTGGATCATTTTTAATGGCCCCTAGTGAGTCTATTTTTCCCCAGTCTTGTCTCCTACAGTCTATTCATAATAGCAACCGGAATGAACCTTTTTAAACATAAGCTCTTGGGATCCCTGGGTGGTGCAACGGGTTGGCGCCTGCCTTTGGCCCAGGGCGCGATCCTGGAGACCCGGAATCGAGTCCCACATCAGGCTCCCGGTGCATGGATTCTGCTTCTCCCTCTGCCTGTGTCTCTGCCTCTCTCTCTCTCTGTGACTATCATAAATAAATTTAAAAAATAAAAAGAATTAAACATAAGCTCTTTACATTGGGTGGCCCCTTGATACTCACTCACTTCCTCACCCCCTTCAAGCCTCTGCTCAAATGTCACTCTCTTGAAAAGGCCTGGCTTGCTACAGTCACCCTCCTCTATTTTTTTAACATACTACTTAACTCCTTCTAAAATACTAAAAAGTATAATTATTCACAATATTTTTTGCTTATAACCTATCTCCCTCCACAAGAGTGTTTCACAAGGCTAAGATTTTTGTGTTTTGTTCATGAATGTGCCAACAATACACAGGATAGTACCTGACGTATAGTGGTTCCTTAATATTTGCCCCACAAATGATATTCAGAAAAAGCCTTCTTTCCATCAACTTGAATGCAGCTGAAGAAAACATTAATGCACAAGGAGAAAGGGATTGAAAATTACAAAAAAGAGAATAAGAGACCTAAGGGGCACAATGAAAAGTTGATGTGTGAACATAATTCAAGTCCCAGGAGGCATAGATACCAAAGAATAGCAGAAGCAACATTGGAGGAGATGGTATCTAGAATTTTTCAAAAATGCAGAACTTCAAGCCACAGATTCAAGAAGTATCATAAAACTCAAGAAGGGCAAACAAAAATGACACCTTGGCACATCATGGTAAAAATGCCGTGAACCAAAATTATAGAGAAAAATTATTTAATCATTTTATTACTATCTCGCAAGAAAGGTAGTGAAGTGTGGTCACCTTTCACTCAATTTCGAAGCCCTTTGTTCTGCCTTCTTCATTTTCAGAAACCCATGTGCCCGAGACACTCAAGTAAAAGGGTAGAGCCCCAGAGCTCCTCATGGGATAAAACCAGATTCCCCAATACTAGCAACTTTGAGCACCATTTCTTATACTATTTACAGAAAATGGAGGTAAGCATTTTTTTTTAAATGAAATGTCATTTTTTAAAATTTAAATGTCATTCACTTAGAAAAGATTTGCTGGTCTATATAAGATGGCAATATGCCACAAATCCTATTAATCTTCCTCTATGAAATTCTATAGAGGCAGTGGTGCCGTCGTAACCTAGTTTTTCATTGTTAGAGGACACTGAGCCAGGTAACAGGACAAGGGCAGTGCATACAGATGTCCAGCTTCTCCCTGAAGCAGCAATGAAATAATGGAGAAAGCATTTGAAAGAAAAATGCCAAGTGGGCTGGTCTATTACACAGATCCTAATCTTAGAAGTATCTCTTAAATACTCAAGTAAAATTTTGAATGCACATTTCTGTCAGCTAAAGGTGAAGGGGAACAGTAGCTTAAAGGCATTTTCTCAGATGTTTAAGAAGACAAACCATCACATGCATTGACCATAAGATACTTTTTTAATATAAAAATGAGCTACTCTGTCATATTACTGAACCAAATATCGGGTGGCCCAGCTTAGTGTCAACAGATGTTTAGGCTTGATTATCTAGAGATGAGAAACTAATATACCCCCTGCCCCCAAAGTGTGTGCTAAAGAAGTAGGAGGCTAAAAAAAAAGAAAAAAAGAAAGAATGCAAAATGCTAATTTGGAGGGTTTTGATAACCTTACAAAATAGCAGTTCTCCAGAGAAAGTGATTGCATTCTCTCCTTAATGCCTGCCACCTTTTCCGTATAGATCAGAAACAACATGGTGGCAAGGATGCCACTGTCATTTGATAGTTGTCAGAAGTCGTTTTGAAGACTTTCATCTGGCTCTGGGAAAGCCATCTTGAAATGGAACTAAAGAGAGCATTCAGGATTTAATGACAAAATTGCTTTGTGCTTTAGAAAGAGCATTATGGAAACATGTAAAATTTTTTTCTCCAAGTGACAAAACTGTCATCTTAGTCAAATCAATGTGGCATCGTATTAGACACTGAGACAGAATGCAAAAAAGCTGAGTGGAAAAGTTATCCAAGGTCATTTTAGCATTAAGGCCGAAAAGGGAATTATATGAATTATAGCTGGGGGTTAGGAGGAGAGTGTACACTCATACAGGATGTTGTATCCACATGGAGAGTATGGTCTGGAGATAATAAACCAGTCCTCGAATTTGACCTGATCCAACCCCCCAGGTGTTCTCTCAGGCTGAAAACTGGATGGAGCATTTCACTATGTAATACGAAATACAGGTGACAAAAAAAGTATGTGAGCAAAGGGTGGCTTTCAGAGGCAAAGAGCCTTTAGGATACTCTACCTGAAATAGCTCTAACGTCACAAAGCCACGTGGAAATTATGTTATTTTGATAAATTTTAAAATATTTTATTTATTTATTTATTCATGAGAGACACACAGAGAGGCAGACACATAGGAAGAGGGAGAAGAAGGCTCTGTGCAGGGAACCAGATGTGGGACTCAATCCTGTACCCCGGGATCATGCCCTGAGCCACAGGCAGACGCTCGACCACTGAGCCACCCAGGTGCCCCTATTTTGATGATATTCATTGGCCTATTGCCATGCCACATACAAGACACTGTTATAAGTTCTTTACATTAATTATCTCATTTAATCTTTACAGCAGCCTGTAAGACAGGAACTGTTATTATCCCAATCTTGTACATGAAAAAACTTGAGGTTGATTTACTTGCCCTAAGTTACAGCTCATCAGTGGATAAAATGTAAATCCAGACTTATCTGGGTTCTGAAGTATGTGCCTTAACCACTAAGTATCTTACCTCCTACTGGCCTTCCAAGCATTATCAGAGCGCTTCTCCTCTCAATTCCTGTGTATGACAGGTGTGCTCCGCCATTTTCTGAAATTAGTGAAACAATATGTCAGCACTTTAGTGTCTACCTTGCCACCAAGATACAACTATACTGATGTGCCAAAGTGAGGTGCCAGGCCGAAATGCAGAATTTACAGGGAAATATTCAGCAAATCTCTCTCCCACTTCCTCTACCATCTGAGAATCCCTCAGCTAGGGTCAAGAATCTAAAAGTGAATAGCACGTGAAGAAGAGTTTCTAAGAGGAGATCATTGAGAAATCTAAGCTATGAAATTGAACTCCTGAAAGAGGGAAGGCTAGAGGCTGGCTGCCTCCTCATTTCAAACCTACTGAGGACAGAGATTTAACCGAGCCACCTTGAGAACTTGAGATAGGTTCCCTTTTTCTTAGGCAGGGAGGAGATACTGAAGATAGATAGCATCCTGCCTTCTAAATAACCACACTTCCTCCCTGCAGAAGTCAGTTGCATATAGGTCTTTCACATGAACCAGATGTGGGCCACATGGAGAGTTGGCTTGGCTCAAGAGGAAGTTAAGGGGACTCTACCATTAAAAGCCTGTGTATGAGGTTGACCACAGGAAAGCAGAAGGTGGGAAGAAGTGTTGGCCTAATCAAAGGTCTCATCTGAGTTATAGGAATCAGTATAGGGAAGTGTATCATAAAGCCCCAGTGAAGCAGTAAAAGCATCCACGAGGAAAATGTTCATTTTAAACCTCTTCCAAGGGATCCCTGGGTGGTACAGCGGTTTGGCACCTGCCTTTGGCCCAGGGCGCGATCCTGGAGACCCGGGATCGAATCCCACATCGGGCTCCCGGTGCATGGAGCCTGCTTCTCCCTCTGCCTATGTCTCTGCCTCTCTCTCTCAATCTGTGTGACTATCATAAATAAATAAAAATTTTTTAAAAAGTGCATAAACTTCTTCCAAGCTGTGTCCAAAACCAGAGAGGATATCAGACACCAACATAGGAGGAACTTTTCTATGTCATCCCTTGGCCTCTTCTTTCCTCCTACTCTTCAGTTCTGGTGGTATCTAAAAAAGGTGAGCAGTGCTGAGTGAGATGAATGAAGACAAGCATAGCCCCTTCCCTAAAGATGGGCCATATGCCAAATCAGGCCTTCAGCATCAAATGGGAAAAAAGTTTTGAACTGAAAATGTGTTTTTTACACTTAAAATATCCATTATTGGTGAATGAGAAGAAAAGTAATCCAATAGCAGGAAAAAAAAGTTACCCTCTCCAAATAAGTTTTTAAGAGACTATTGAAGACTAAACTAATTGATTTTGATTCATCTCCCATGAATTATATGTTTGTCATACCTTTTGTACTAGTATCACTTTCCGATGGAGCATGTTAGGAATGGGGAGTACAGATGTATATTCAAGAATATGAGCTCTGAGACTTTTAAGGTTCCCCAGGAAAAGCACTTTTCAACCTCTTAACTTCTTCTAGTCTCATCAGCATAGCCTTAGCCTCCCATATAGCAGATGGGGGATTCACATGCAAGAGATGACAGTCTTCCAAGGGCAATAGAAACAAGTGATTACCCCAAAAGTCATCCTGCCACTCAACCTCTGTCACCCTAAAAAAAAGCATATTCCTTTCTAAAAATTTCCAAAACATAAAATAGGATCATAAAAACAGCATTTACTGAGTGGTAACTATATGTAAGACATCGTACTAATCGCTTTACATGAATTCTCTCTTTTGATCCAAATAATGCATAGGTATTTATTTATTTATTTATTTATTTTAGATTTATTTACTCATTCATAAGAGCTACAGACTGAGACAGAGAGAGGCAGAGACACAGGCAGAGGGAGAAGCAAGCCTCTTGCAGGGAGCCCAATGTGGGACCCGATCCTGGATCCTGGGATCACAACCTGAGCTGAAAGCAGGCACCCAACTGCTGAGCCACCCAGGTGTCCCTTTTTTAATGTTTAAGAGAAGATATATATAGGCAAAAATACAATATCACTAAATAGCATGGATTCAGAGAAAAAAGAATATCAATTTTTGCCTAGGTAAATTGGGGATGACGTTAGAAAGAAATATTTAAATAACATTTTTATTTCTGAATATAAAAGTGATACATGACTATTGTACAGCCCTTGGAAAATGTACCAAACTGTAAAAAGGAAATGTATAATTTATTAATTTTTCTTTTTACACAGATAGAATATCGTATAAATGATTTGGTAAGGTGATTTTTGATTAATATATCACCTACATTGCCTCCATATTTTTTTAATGAATGTTTGGTGTTCTATCCTATTGATGAAGAATTTATTTTTTAAATTGTATTATATTATTTATTTTTAAATTCCTTGTTAACTTAACCAAACTCTTTTCATACTCTCATAAAACAGCATAAAAATTCCTGAAGAAAAATCTTTGCTGTACCTGTCTCATTATGAAGGAAGTAAAATAGCTTAGCCCAAGTTACACTGGAGTAATAGCCACAAGATTCATTGATTTACAAAAAAAAAAAAAAAAACGAGGTTGTGGGGTGGGTGTTAATCGGTCTGTTTGCTTGTTTTATCATGACATTTCATGCCAACAATCCATTTCAGGTAGATCAAACACAGCTCTGCTCTATCACCTGAATCAAGGTGGGAGGAGGACCAGGACCTCCGTCAAAGACATCACCAATTTTACATCAGAAGGAAAGGAAAGATGGAAGAACCTGCAATGGTTCTTAAAGCTCCTGATAGGAGAACTGCAGTCATTACTTCCACTCAAATTTTTTAGACGAGGAGAGGAGCAGAGGGAGAGAGAGAGAGAGAATCTTAAGCAGGCTCCACACCCAGTGTGGAGACCAACATGGGGCTCAATCTCACAGCCCTGAGATCATGACCTGAGCTGAAATCAAGTTGGACACTTAGCTCACTGAGCCACCAGTGAGTTATTTTAAACTCATACTTTATTAACTAAAGCAAGTCACATAGACAAGTCTGATATCCATGAGAGGGGAGGAATAATCCTCTATCAGGAATAAGGCCTATAGGGATAGTCCCAAATGGGGCAGCGGCAATTATTTTGACAACAATATAAACAGCCAGAGGGAGGTAATAGTTGATCTTGGTCTAAAAGGGTGAAAGGGAGTTCTTCAGGTAGGGAAAAACTAAGGGAGGAAGAAAGAAGGAGAACATTCCAGGGAATGGGGGAATTGTGTAAAAAGGTGACAAATTGTGAAAAAAAAAAAATACGTTGTGCCTCCAGAACAGCATATCCCAGAACAGCTGGATATGTGGATAGTGAAATTAGTGAAGGATTGGTAAGGTATGTTGATGAGAAATGAGATCAGAAGTAGAAGGCTTTTGAGTCACGGCATCAGTCAGGGTCACTCAGATGGACTAATTATATGGGATTATTGAGGAGAGTTATATAAAGGGATTGTTTACGAATGTCTGAGAAAATTTAAAGGAAGCCATAAAGGATTGTGGAGTAATCTGGGAAAGAGATTGCTGGGAGCTTTTAGCACTCCTAGGATTAAATGGGCAAGGGAAGAGAATTGTTCAAACGGGACAGGAGAGTGGCCACTCACAGTAGAATGCCTCCTGTCAGAGCAGCTGCCTATAAGAAACTCACGACCCAGCGGGAGCTATGGTCTTCAGGAGAGGGATACAGGCACCTGAAATGATCCTGAGGGAAAGAACAGGGTAATAACCTGCTTAACTATCCTCCTATGCCCCCATCTTCTGCCAGGACCTCCGTTCGACATGGCCTAGTAGAAATCAGAGAAGCAGGGGCCTATGGGTGCAGGCCTTCAAGATCAGACTCCTGAACAGAGACAGTGCAATGGAATTGCAGAGAAGGAAAGAGAGGCCCTGGAGGGGCAAATGGAAAAATGGACACGCAAAGGAGTCATTCTACGATGGGAAGTATACGGAAAGCTAAATTAAGGCAATGATGGCTAAAATGAATCAGAGAGAAAAATTCAAAAAATATTACAGTGTGAGCAATGTAGAAACAATCAGACACGGAGGGTAGTCAGCAAGTTGGCTATGCAAGAAGAGAGCAGATTACAAGAGAGTAAAGTAGGGTGGGGAGAAGGCAAGTGAGTCGGGTTGAGGACAGCATGGAATTCAAGATGGAAATGTCCAGAAGGTAGTTAGAAACATGGGTCTGGCACTCAGATGAGAGGGAAATGGGTTAGATTCAAGTGTCACTGACAGTTGGCTGTTACAACAACTGGATAAGATTTTCCAAGGAAAGCACAGGGAATGAAAAGAAGGCAGATGAAGCCATTGGGTTAGGAGTGAGCCAGAACCAAATATCCTGTGACCCAACACAGAGACTCCGGGAGACAGCTGTGTCACTGAGGCAGTAAGAAAAAGACAATCTCTGAGAAACCGTGTCACAGTCCAAACTTTACACAGGTTTTCAGCTCATTGACACATATTCTTTATGGGCATGGAACTCCAAGCTGCGAACCTGGTTCCTGATTAGTAGAAGCCAATTTTAGTATATGTGCTGCCGAAGCGAGCACAGTAGGAGCCAACCCACATTCTATCCATAGAAAGACACCATCATCCTAAGTCATGGAGGATGACCAAAAGTTATTTTCTGAGGACACTGAGAAAATTAAAGTGAATGAAAATGAGACACAAAAGGAAGCAAGATAGCATGTAAGAACCAGCAGAAAAAAGACAAATAGAAACAGACCCGGAAGTCAGATAACTGGAATTATCAAGAATAGGTTATAAAACAACTGTGTTTACTATGATTAAGTAATTACAAGGCAAACTGACAGGCTGAAAATGCAAAGTCAAACAGAAGACACATCCAGGCTCCCAGACAAGCCTCCAGTATCCACTGGGCATTTATCCAGAGCCTCTCTGTTGGAGAGCGAACCTCTCCAGCCCATTACTGGGATCTCCGATTCACTAATCCAACTGGAATGCAATCAAAATCATATCTCCAGTAAGTAACATCAGAGAGATTCCTTTGTTCTCCAGCACTGTGCACAGTCCCCTCCTGGGAGGACCTTTACCTCACAGGGTTCAAAAGTCCAACATCCTGAGCTGCAGCCTGTTTCTGAATGGACACAGAAAGGTATTTTATTCATGATGGACAGCTGCTCAACTTTGGGATCACATAAGCCTCACCCAAAGGCAGACATGTAGAAAAGAAGAAGCAACTTCCAAATTCTTTTCAAGGTGTCAGGGCAGCTTTAATTTAGAGGCTGTGGCAGGTGCAGTCAAGTGTTTTTCTGCATGCAACTTTATTGTCCTTCCAGATAGTAGAAATTCTTCCACTTTCTGTCAATAGATTGACTCTCAGAGAGGTGGTATAGATTTTATCTTTTTCAATTTGGGCAGGAATCACAGAGGCATGGTACATGCCAGGTACTCAGTAAGTATTTATTGAACAAATTTTAAAAATTTTAAAAATGGATAAAGGCATTTTCAAGAAAGTCAGGAAATTGCACCAACCATTGGTAGCCAGTTACTGCTTTAAATCAACCTATTTTCCAAACCATTTTATGTTGTTACCTGAAACTTTAATCAATGCCATGAGAAAGTATTTCACCAATAACTATACTTGACAATTTCAAGCAATCATGGGCTCATGCAGGAAACCAATATGGGCACCATTTTGGTCCTGAATATCACCCACATTTATGTTTGCTAACTCTACATATATTAAAATCTTACTGAGAAACATAAACAGTAGACATCTGCCTCTGAAAACAATGCCAACAAAAAACAACTGAGAAGGTTTTTTCCTGGCCTGCGATGTTCCATTTAGGATCCAACAAAAGGCTGACAAATTGAGATACAAAATTGCTTTGAAAATGTTGTGGAAAATAAATAAGAACTGTCTTTTCAACATTTTTTCTTTTGACACAGATTACACAAAGTGAAGTCTACATGGACAGCCTATTTTGTCACTTTTTTTTTTTAATCACTTCGACAATGCTAGATTATAAGAAAACTTTAAACCCTGGTCCTTACCCTCCCTGGCCCTAATCTATCACTATTGTCAAAAAAAGTTACTAAAATAAAGTCTATGAGGGTTTGGATGAATAGTATTTAGCATCAGTTATCTTAGATGGCAAACAGTTCATGCAGAGAATGAAAAAAGAGTCAAAACAGATTCTCTCTGGAAAAAAGCCATTTCTGGAATAGTCCCCTGGAGATCCTGCCAGACAGTGACCACATGAACATGGCTACAAAAAATTAGAAAACCTTACTGAGGTCATATTAAAGGGTGAAGGGAAAAGCAAACACATTTTTCTCTCCTCTTTCTCAGAAATCTGAAATGAATAAAAGAGAGCATGAAAAAAAAAGAGAGAGAGAGAGAGCATGGTAGTGAGTGAGACAGTATAATAAAGTGGTTAAATGGAAGTATCAACATACATAGAAGAAAAAAAGGTAAAATGAGGGGCAATGATTTAAGACTTGTGGTGAGATGGGTAAATCAACAGAGATATTAGGGGTAAATAAAGCGAAGTTTTAAATAATGCATTGGTGAAGGAATGAAGTGTGTGAAAAGATGCATTGCCTATCTGGAAAGATACAAATTCTTGTAGACAAATGATTAGTAATTCAGGAGATAAGAAGTATGATATGTGCTTCTTTACTGCATTTGATGTTCATGTAAGTCTACTGATCAGACCTTAATAGCATGTTACACAATTTGAGAACTATTGAAAATTTTGAGGTCACATTGACAATTAAAGGAAATGCTTAAAGAAATCAGATTATCATTTCTTTGCACTGGAGCAATTGAATTCAACATGTTCTAAGAAAGCAAAAGATGGCTTCAGTTGCATTATAAACACACCCTAAACACACATGTCCTGGGGGAGATTTACGTACTGAATTGTTTTTTTTATTTGTTTGTTTGTTTGTTTTAAGATTTTTTATTTATTTATTCAAGGGAGTCACAGAGAGAGGCAGAAACATAGGCAGAGGGAGAAGCAGGCTTCTCACAGGGAGCGGGATGTGGACTCGATGCTGGGACCTCAGGATCACGCCCTGAGCCATAGGCAGACGCTCAACCACTGAGCCACCCAAGCATCCCCACATGCTGAATTGTTAAAATGAAGAACATTGTAGAATTTTCTTCTATATAAATCTTCCAAATGGTAATAAAAACCCACAGGATTAGCAGAATAATAGTAACCAGTGATCTACTCAACCCAAAGTGAAAAAAATCACAGGAGCATAAACAAGGCTTTATTAAATTAGGTTTCAGTGTAGACTTTGTTGCCAAGATCCCATGGGAAATCCCATAAGAACATAGTTTTTCCCCATGATACCATCCTTTATTTCAGCAACTCTTAACTGTATATGACCTTGTCATCATTTCCCCAGAATCTTTTGTTAAAGGTACTACTTCTTAAAATAATTCATTCCATAGTAGATTACCCTTTACATATGAAGTCATCCTCTTCATTATGGAAGTATGTTGACATACAAGGTGACATGAGTTTCAGGTGAACAACACAATGATTAGACAACTCGACACATTATGCTGTGCTCAGCACAAGAGCAGCTCCCATCTGTCACATAGAGTGCTTTACAATATCATTGACTATATTCCCTATAATGTACCTTTCATCCCTGTGGAAGGTGGCCTTTTAATTTTTTCAAATTTACTTTCCTAAAGTTTCAACAAGTGCCTCCTTCTTCCTACTTTTGGGAACTTGGATAGCACGTAGTGTTTCTTTTAGCCCTGCCATCACACTGCCTGTTACTCTAAGTTCCCGGTCAATCTCCTTCTAGGTATTCACCTTTCTAAAAGAAATTAAATTTAAATCATCTTCAAAGACTCTTTCTCCATCCCTACTTCATCTCTTGTATCACTTCATTTTCTCTAGTCTAAAGCTTCTAGGTTAAGATGCATTTATTTACTTCATCTTCTGTGGGACAAGTTACTGAACAATGGGGTCTGGAAGAAATGCAGTGGGCTCTGCAGAACTCTTCTGGTTAATTTCATGTTTGGTATTTTCTAGATATTTTCGGCACGGAGAGAATCCAAGCGGTGCTCTCCTGGCCTAGTTTCCTTCCCAGAGAAAAATAAGATGCAAAGGAAGACAGAGGGAGTCTTAGAAAAACAAACCAACCTGTGATTTATAATCATCTTTTTTTTTTTTTTTTTTTGTCCCCAGAGCCTCTATATATATTTCCTGATAATAATATCTTACCTTTATTGAAAGATTCTGTATACCAGAAACTTAGCTGAAAGCATTATACTCATCATCTATTTATTCCTCATAATAACTTTATGGGGTAATTATAAGAGTGGCTGACATTTATTGAGCCATTTATACATGGCAGGTACTCTTCTAAGTGTCTTACTCATATCATCTCATTTAATCATGAAAACAAATTTGTGAAACAGGCATTTCATTAGCCCCATCTTAAAGATGAGGTCATTGAAGCTTATAAAGTCACACAGTTAATAATGGAGCTACCAGGATTTAAATGTGGGCACATGCTATTAACCACATACTACATTGCTTCATTTATCAAATGATGAGTAAATAAACAAACAAATAAATGAGCCATGAGTGGATGACTGAGTAAATAACTAGAACTAATAAACAATTCTTAAGCCAGGGAGAATCTGTGGGCATTGTAGCATGTAAAAGTTGGATTATACCACCAAAACTGGATTATACTATCATTCAAGGTTATTTTAGTTATAGACTTCTGTGAAATTAATAGCCCAAATACATCAGCTCAAAAGCTTTTGCTACTTTTAAGATTTACAAGACCTGATCAAATTCCTGACTTTTTGCAACACTAACAATCATCCAAACTCTCTACAAATATTAGTTAGTAAGCTTTGTAGCCTTTGTCTTTCTGATGAAAAGAAACAACTGCTCCTAATCAAGCAATACAATAGTGAAATTCTCAGCAAAGCAATGCTTGCTTCCCAGTTACTTCAGCTTATATGATCCTGCTAGGAAGAATTTCAAAACACAAAAGAAATCAGAGGGGAAGTGTGTGTGGACATAAACATTTAAGAAAAATATAGAAGTCATTATCAGATCAATGTCTATAAGCATTCCTTTTACTTGTATTTGTTAACTCCCTGAGTGTGAGTTTATTTCACAAATATACCATAGAAGTAATTTTATTATCTAGTTCCATGTAAGAAGAAAAAAAAAAAATCAATGTGACCCTGAGATGATCTAAAGAAGCAACTTGGGGGAAAAAAAAAGAAGAAGAAGAAGCAGCAATTTAGGATGTAAAGAAGAATGTCAAGCCCTGCTAACTTTCCTAATCCCCATTATAATAAACACAATGAGTACAGATTCCTGAGCCGTCATCTCAGCATATGTTTAAACTTCAACGAAAACTTTTCAGCTTTGAGAACCTCTTATTACTATGTAGCATTTTGAGAAACTATACTTACAATAATTTTCTAAACAATCATTTTTAGGTTAGGCAGCTAGTTTGTTCTACTGAGATTCCCAGGACCTTCACACAGGTGCAAAGAATCCGAATGTGGAAGAAAACTTCAGATTATCTCATCTAATACTCATGAGAAAACAGTAGACATTCTTTAGGTCTCTGGCTAATTAATGGCAGAGACAGAAGAACTAGGGTTTCCTGTTCTTGGAGTCCTGGGACCCTCTATGGCACTACACTGACTGTATTAGTCAGGGTGCTGTATTAAAGAAACAGAACCAGGGGAGCCTGGGTGGCTCAGTGGTTGAGTGTCTGCCTTTGGCTCAGGTCGTGATCCTGGAGTCCTGGGATGGAGTCCCGCGTCGGGCTCCCTGCATGGAGCCTGCTTCTCCCTTTGCCTGTGTCTCTGCCTCTCTCTCTGTCTCTCATGAATAAATAAATTAAATCTTAAAAGAGAAAGAAAGAAAAAGAAAGAAAGAAAGAAAGAAAGAAAGAAAGAAAGAAAGAAAGAAGAAAGAAAGAAAGAAAGAAGAAAGAAAGAAAGAAAGAAAGAAAGAAAGAAAGAAAGAAAGAAAGGCAAAAGGAAAAAGAAAGAAGATTATATATATATATATATATATATATATATATATATATATATACTGCAAAATGATATTTATATATATGCTGTTCTTCAGGGGAAAGGGTCCAGGAACAGGCAGTAATGGTCTGGGACAGTATCTTGACAGCTCACTCCTGCCAGGAGGAACAACGGGCCCTGAGGATGCGCTGCGGCACAGTGTGTTCAGGTTGCTGCAGGCTTGTACCTTGGCAGACATCAGATGGCCCTTGGTCCCTGGCCTCCAGCCTCCTGCAAGGTGATAGACTGGGCAGCCAGCCTGCGCATGCGCACTTCTCTCAGCGGTTAGGGCTTTGATCCTGCAGCTGCGCAGCCTTGAGTCCAGAGCTTGTCCTCCGCGCCTGGCTGGGCCGGGGCGGGGCGGGGCGGGGGTGGGGGAGCATTAGTGCACTTGGACATCTGTGGCCTCTGGGGAAGCATGGAGGAGGCCTGCGGGGTGCTTGAGTGAGCCGGACTCCTTACAAGGGGACTGGAAGAAGGGGCCCCCAGCACCCCAGGCACCTGTTTCTCGTCCCAGTACCTTCTGTCAGCCCACGGTAGTCCGCCACAACCGGACTTCCTCCCCGAAGAGTGGCTGCAGTGCAAAGCCTCAGGCCTCATCCTGTTGCCTTCCGAGCTGCCCCTGATGCTCAGCATTTCCAGCCCATGCCTCCCTGCCCTCTTACCTGACCCACACTGAGTCCCCGCCACGACTGGAAGCCACAAAGCATACCCTGCAGGCTTCATCCTACCCTGTTTCCCTTTCTGGGAAGCTCCACACTCCCCTGACCTGCAGGTATCACCCAAAATATTCCAAAAAGGAGGACATTTCTTGAAGAAGGGTCTTGGGTAAAGAGGCCAGCTCTCCATCACAGGGTGCTGACTGTTGGGAGGAGGGGCAGGCAGGAGATATGTATTTATAAAGATTCATTATGAGGGATCGGTTCATTCGACTATGGAGGCTGAGAAGTCCTCTGATCCACAAGCTGGAAACCACAGAAGCTGGTAATATAATTCAGTCCAGGTCCAAAGGCCTGAGAATCTGCAGAGGCAATGATGGGAGTCCCAGTCTGGGGGCTGGAGATGAGGTGAAATGTCCCAGCTCAATCAATGGGGCAGGGGGAAAAAAAGTGAATCCCCACTTCCTCGGCCTTTTGTTCTTTTGTTCTACTCAGGCCCTCAGTGGATTGGATGAAGCCCACCCAGACTGGGGAGGCACTCCACATCACTGAGCCCACCAACTCAAATGTCAGGTTGATACCTGAAATTACCATAACACTGACCCTCCCCTTCAGTTCTGCAAGACTTCTGGTCAACCTGCACCTCCAGAGAACAGAATCCCTGGCAATAAGCCAGAAACCTGGCACTCAAAGTTGTCAGAAGAGAGAGAGAAAAATGTGCAGGACTAAGTCATCCATGCACCTATTCCATAAATATTTGAGAAACAATCACATGTGAAGCAGTAGGTAAGGCCTGGAGAAACAGTAGTGGATACTCTTCAGCTAACATCCCTAAGGAACTTACACTGATTGGGAGACAGACTTTTTAAAAGAAGGGGTAGTATTACAACTGTGTGACCAAATGAGTAGGCATGCATTTATAGAGCATCCTGTCTGAACCACTCCCTGGGTTAAACACCTAAGGACACATCAATGATCATGAGACATCATCCTTGGTCTCAGGAAGTTTACAGTCTAGGTGGAAAATCATACAGTAGTTTTAACCTAGAATTTATGATTGGAACTTCATTTTAACTTAATTTTTTGGGGGGTAATCCTATGTATTTTATTTTGTGCATTTAAAAATATTACCCTAAGATGTGGTCCCCAAGGCTTCCCTACACTGCCAAAGACATCCTTGATGCCAATTTTGGGTTTCTAACCCTGCATTGTGAAATAGACAAGGCACCCTTAAGTAACTCACTCCATGTCCATGCTAACAGATACATTCTCACAATTAAGTGCTGGAATATTTATTTATATAAGAGTCTCCGGTAAAAAACATTAGCCCATAGGCATCAATAAATGATCACATGCACAGAATGTCACTGGAGTTCAGGGTCATATCTCTAAGAATAGCGGAGAGCATCAGCCCGGCGAGCTAATGGACGACAGGAAAGTATCCAGAGTACTGCAAACTGTCAGCCTGTGCCCGCTTGCAGCTTCCTCGGCCAGACCCCTCCTCTTACCCCAATTCCTGTCACTTCTCATGCCAGTTGGGTAGAAATGGCAAGGATTATTCCACTGTGTCATAGCAGCAGTTCATTGCTCCTGCAAATTAGTAAAAATGAGAGCTGACAGTACAATATAATTTTAGAGATGGAAGGGACTTTCAAAATCATGTGGTCCAACTTCATTTCATAGATGAGAAAACTGAAGATTAATAAAATTATGTGACTTACTCAAGGTCACAGAGCTTATTAGGGAAGGAGCTGGACCTAGAATTTAGGATTCCTAACATCCAGGAAAATGTTCTTATCATTTCCCTTAATCCTTCATTATGGAAAGGACACAACTATCAATAGAGATTTTGCCAGTAAAGATACATTTTAATTGGCTTCGGATATACCAATGTGGACAATACGAGGTTGGAAGAAAAAACAGGGTAAACAGATAATAATTCATTATAAAACAGAAGCTAAAGTCTATAAAACTGACTTCAAATGCATGGATGCACACATATAAACCACCATTTTCTTCTGACACTTTATTTCAAAATCTGGTTTTTGAATTAAATCATTAAATGCTTACTAAAATCATCTTCCTCTAAAAAGCATCCTATTAATGGGCCCAGTACCTCTGCACAACTTTCTCATGATGGATTGTACTCCTGCAGCTCCATTTTGATGGTATAATTTCCATTTTCATCTTCCAAACAAATGTAGTGTTGTCATTCTCCAAGGTTCTTCTGGCTCTTCTCCAAGCATTACTGAACTATGACACCAGCAGAATCTGAATAGATCCCAATACGGTAGACAAGAGCAAAATGATATTCGAAATGCCTATAAATCGCTGCTCTTCCTGTCCTTTAAAAATGAATAAAGATGAATTGTATTCTGTATATCATCCAGACAACTTTTCAAAGCCAAAGAAATTTTGATTTATGATACTCCTCTGAACATCAACTTTCAGAGCCTCCTACTCATTCACATTTAGAACCTACTGGTGTGACACCAAGTTCTCTGTATTTACCCTATGCTGAGCTATATTGCACTTCAGGAGGAGTGTGTGAGTTGTACCCAGCATGATGCATGTCACTGTGCATCTGCCAAGTGTAGTAAAGGTAAGTAATGCTGTCCAAAGTGGCATCCTCAAACCAGCACAGGAATCAGGCCTTCCCTCATTAAACAACACGCTCAAGTAAAACAACTGCAGACATTTAGCTCCTTTTGCTCAATAGCTATGTTTTAGTTATAGAGATGTAAGTCACACACACACACACACACACAAAAAGATCTTGGTCTTTTGGATACCTTCCCCCAAATATCTTCTCATTTCTAAAGTAATATTTGTGAAGGGTTGCAAACCATGTAGGGCCTTTTACACATGTTTTAGATCCTTGTTGTTATTATTGCTATCAGGGCAGCTTAAAAAACACTTAAAATGGGTATGCATGATGGTACATGAGTCATCTGTAAGCATACACATGGGAAAATCTCACTTCGTGTCTTTCATTTAGCCATATATCTCTTGCTGTCTCTTGTTCATGTTTTGTAACACACCCATGAACACAGATCCACAAACTAATTTCTTATCTACTGTTCTTGCTAGCACCCAACATGGTATCTGGTATCCATGTGTTCTATTAAATGAGACAAGAAATGCTGGAAAAGAAGGGATGGAGGGATGGAGGGCTGGAGGGCATTATGCTGAGCCAAATAAGTCAATCAGAGAAAGACACTTATCATATGGTTTCACTCATATGTGGAATATAAGAAACAGGGCAGAGGATCATAGGGTAAGGGAGGACAAATTGAATGGGAAGTCATCAGAGAGGGATAAAAACCATGAGAGACTCTTAATTCTATGAAACAGGGTGCTGGAGGACAGGTGGGAGGGGTGATGGGGTAACTGGGTGATGGGCATTAGGAGGGCACATGATGGGATGAGCACTGGGTGCTATACACAACTGATGAATTATTGAACACTACATCTGAAACTAAGTATGTACTATATGTTGGCTAATTGAATTTAAATTTATTTTTTTATTTTAATTAAAAAAAAAGGACGGGGTAGCCCCTTGAAAATCTATGTTTGGGTAAAGCTAAGAAAGAGAAAACCCAATACCTTTTCCACAAAAACTTTTAAAAATCCCCTCTTCTCCCCAAAAGAGGTAAAGTTGACCACTTTTTTGTGCAGCACCTATCTTCCATCCACACACTTCCTATACAGTGCAAATCATATCCTATGCCAATTCTTTGTTCAGACTTCTGGCTCCCTTTAACTGATAGATGAAAATAATGTTGGCTCGATGTCCATTACCCCCACACCCAGCACAATGTTTAGCGTATAACAGGCACTCAATAAAGTTTGAAAGTGTAAAGTTGAATGAATGATCTTGCAAAAATTAATAAAAGAGATGATGAGAATAAAGGAGACATAGATAAGTATTAAAGTAAAGAGAGAGGGTAAGGGATAGAAAAAAAATATGAGGGGAAAAAACATGGAAAGAGAAAAACTGATGGTCACTCAGCGTTACCTGACTCTGTGTCAAGTAGCTTCTATGAAAAGAATGTGATGGGTCAGGACTAGAGATGAGTAGACTGACCGAGAAATTAAGCTCCTTAAATCTCTAGTGCTGACACTAGAAATTTGCTTTAGTCAGAATGTTCTGGAAAGTGGCTGCTTCTCTACTCCCACCCCTCCACCCACACACCCCCTGCCCCCCTGACTAAGGCACAAACATCCCCAAAATGTTTTGTTCTCAGAATCACTTATCTAAAATTATCTGGTGTGCAACCATGTGCTGTGCCTCTTTCCCTCTGAAGCTACAGTGAAGGGTATGCAGTCCTTGGCATGACAGAAGTTACAGCTCAGTGGGAGAGACCAGCATTGAGAAGATAATCACACGAACAAAGTCAATCTGTCACCATGTTAAGAGTTACAAAGATTAAAACGTTGGTTCGAGGAGAAAACAATAGAGAATTGGACCCAGTCAGCAAAGCAAGGCTTCCACGGAGACACAATGCTGGGGCCGAGCAAGGAATAAACCAGGTGGTTTCGAGGAAGAGGAGCATCCCAAGCAGGGGGTACCAGGATCACAGCGTGTAGACCCCATGAAGGAAGTGAGTATGAAAGCAGGCTCAATTGCCTCATGGACAAAATGTTAAGGGCTTCCTCTTCCACTTGCAGTATCAACTTTAACAAACTGCAAACAAATATAGTCCCCCACTGTGTTGACTGGATGCCTCAAAGAATTTGTGAGAGGTCTTCAGAGGAAG
Organism: Canis aureus; assembly: GCF_053574225.1. Classification (NCBI taxonomy): domain Eukaryota; kingdom Metazoa; phylum Chordata; class Mammalia; order Carnivora; family Canidae; genus Canis; species Canis aureus. The sequence goes on along the minus strand of NC_135619.1, from coordinate 8,384,799 downwards.
ACGGTGAGCAACACTGTCTAGTGCTGATCTCCTAATTCATGTGGCTGACTGACCATTCATCTACGTGGTCTGGGGAGTTCTGTTTGTGACTTTTTTTTCCCACAAAAAGGAAAACACACTCAATAGCTATTTAAACGTGTGTTTTTTTTTTTTAAGTTCCAGAGTGAACATCTTTGTGGGTCAAATATGGGTCAACATTCCTTTTAAGTATTGAAAATTAGCCCATCATAGAATTACAACAGATTCTTCAACCAGATCTCAGTTTTTGAATATGCATATTGTTTCCAATTTTTTCAATAAAAACAATATTGAAAGGACATGTTTTTGCACCTGTCCTTAACCATTTTATGTAAATGGTACTGGGATAAAGTGTAGTCAAGTAGGCCTGGTCCAACTTCTGGCTATAGCACTTAGAGCTGTGTGACTCATGCGACTCAGTAAAATTCAGTTTCCTAGTCCATAAAATGAGGATTCTAACAGGACGTCTTATCAGACTGCTCAGAGGCTTAGTTGAGATAATTCAAGCAAAGCACACAGCAAGATGTCTGAATATAATAAACATTTTAATAAATAATGCCTATTATTTTGATGAGAAATGTTTCATGGTTAAGACTTTTGATATATACTGCCAACTTGCCCTCCGAAAAAAGTCATGTGAATTAGATTGTTATGGGCCACCTGTGAGACAACCCAAGGAAATATATGCTTTATATAGCAGAGATTCACTACACCATCATTGCTTCAGAGAATTTCCTTATAGAAAAGGTCTAGTTTAAAAGCAATAGCAGACGCAGCTGGTGCTCCGCTGCATCTCATTGGATCCCTTCACCAGGTCCATGCACATCAGCCACGGATGTGCCTTTCAACCCCAACAGCCAGCTGTGAGTTTGCTAGGCTTCCTTCAGGCTGTTGGAATGTGCTTTGCTCTGTGCAGCTAAAAATGCTTGGGGCTTCACTCCCCTCACCCCAGGGTCGGCCCTTAACCAAAGGCCAACATGTAAGTGTACGTGAATACTCCAGTGTGCCTGCTTCCTCCTGGGGACAACTCTGAGGTAGGACCTACACTGTTTGCGAAACTCTCCCATGAGCCTGAACAGGCCATTCTCTGTGGGCCCATTTGCATGGCCTCCTTTCTTTCCCTGACCCGTTAACTACGTCTTTCATCGTCTTTTTCTGGGAGCATTTCCTAATAAGTGACATTCACAGAAAACCCCATGTTGCAGTTTGCTTCTGAGAAACACAAAAGTCAACTTCTTTTCCTCGTCATTATAAGAGTTTAAATGTAATATCTGGGATCCCTGGGTGGCGCAGCGGTTTAGCGCCTGCCTTTGGCCCAGGGCGTGATCCTGGAGACCCGGGATCGAATCCCACGTCGGGCTCCCGGTGCATGGAGCCTGCTTCTCCCTCTGCCTATGTCTCTGCCTCTCTCTCTCTCTGTGACTATCATAAATAAATAAAATTAAATAAAAAATAAAAAAAAATGTAATATCTTTGACGAATTATTTTCTAACAGAAAACAACATAGTTTATTTATGCCTTGGGGATTTGCATACAGTAGCTTTGTTTCAGTTTCAGCAGCAAAGGAAAAACTGGAAATCAGGGTAAAGGAAGCAATGCGGTTTGTGTTTTAATGGGAAGTGTGCTCATGTGGTGAGTGCTCAGATATCCTGGACACTCTACTCTCAGTCCGCTGATAACTAGCTGTGGGATCCTGAGCAAGTCACTCACCACTGCTAGGTCTCTGGCTGTCTACTGATATTCTCTAGGGCTGAAGAGTATCTACTGGATATGTCTAGGGCTTTTTCATGTCTATGAAAATATTGCTACCTGAAAAGGTAGGCAACAGATTAGAGTTCACGTAGGCCTTTAATCCTTACCTTTCAAATTTCTTTGAAGATACCCACACTTCTATCATGTGCTTTCTCATTCCAAGCTCATTTTTCTTCTGTCATGGCCTCTTAGGGAGGCCTGCTTTCCGGCCTTTGATGAGCAATGGATTCCATCCCTGCTGCTATAGAAAATCCATCACTCATGCCTCTCCCACCCCTCATGAATTTCTGACTCTTTCACTCAATATATTATCAACCACGCAGCTTTGAAGCTTTAATATTCTCAGCAGAGCAGGCATGTTCATAGTAGATCAAAAAGGAGAGAAACTGGATCTACATCACTTATCGTCTCATTTGTGCAACATGAGTAAGCAGGGCCCTCTGAGTTCAGAGAGCCCAGAGAGGGAGAAGAGACAGTCCTGAGACTGAGGACTTGTGTCCTCTTCCTGTGCACATAAGAAGGCACAATGTATTAATGAGGAACCAGACAGCCTGGGACAGTTCAAAGTTTTCTCTGAAAGGCAGCAGTCTCCATAGTTTTCTCTCACAGTGAAGCAGGCTCCAATTATTCTGAGAACAAATGGATTGGGAGGGTTGGCAACTTCTGGTTGAGAGCAAAAGCTTAAAAAGAAATGAAGCCTTTTTCTCTTTAAGCAAAGACTTAAATCTCAAGACAAAGGACTACATACACCCAACAAGACCAGAAAAAAATTGTACAGTATGATGATATCAAAAAGATGGTAAGGATGTTGATCAACGGGAACTCTTTTACACTTGTAGTAGGAGTGTCAATTTTACGACCATCTTGGAAACTATTATGCCATTACCTGCTGAAGTTAAATATGCGTATTATGTGACTGTGCTCTTAGATGAACAGGTAGAGAAGCCCTTGAGTACAAGCATAAGTTCATACATCATTCATAGACGTGAGAAACAGGGAACACCACAAATGGCCAAATGTTCTCTGACAAGGATATGGATAAACAAATGAATAAATTAGTACATCGCACCAGTGTCTATTTCTCAGTAATGAAAATTAATGAACTGCATCAAATGAAACACCAGATATAAAGCTTTAAACATAGTATTTAATAAAAAAGAAAATCATAGACTATGGACTGTGTTACCATTTTTGTAAAGATCCACACCAGACACTGAAAACTAAACAATGTGTTGTTGTTGTTGTTGTTGTTTTTTAAGTAGGCTCCACACCTAGCATAGAGCCCAACCTGGGGCTTGAACTCACAACCCTGAGATCAAGACTTGAGCTGAGATCAAGTCGGACACTCAACCAACTGGACCACCCATGTGCCCCTAAACAATGTATTATTGAGAAATACCAACACATGTGACTTAAAAGAAAGTTTAAGAAAAAATGCCAAAAAGTTTTAAAATAATCATTATCTCTAGGTGGGAGATGGGCAGAGACTACAGAGCAGCATGTGTTGTTCTAGTTTTTCTACAGGGTCCAGGGTTCATGAGTGTTCCCTTTATTATTATGCCTCACAATCATCATATATATTTAATACTATTATTTTAGAAGTATAAAATATTACCTAAAAAATGAATTTTGAACCACATAAATCAGTGGGAATGCAATTCAAAAAAAAAGAGAAAAAGGAGAGCAAACATCAACACAATCTCCCTTCTTAGTAACCCATAGGCATTTGTGAGCACTCGTTCATGTTACTCTCCAAAGTTATCACCACAGTCTGATCCATACAGAATAGTCAATATCACACTTCAGTTCCTTCAGTTCCATATTTAGATGTGGAAAATCATTCCTAGCCTACTTAATTGACAGATTTCCTGGAAAATTCAATGAAATCATAATGTGAATTGGCAAACTGAGAAACGTGTCAGGTATTAGGTGGAATTGCGCTCATCTTCGCAAATCTACCTCATGAGAGTATTGGGGGACAGAAGACAGAAGGAAATTCTCAAGGATATTAAACAGAAAGAAAAATGACAATGTGCTAAGAAAAAAGGAAGAAAATAATTACAAGACAGCTGGCAATTGATCCAGAGCCTTTGCTAACTTTTTTTCTCTCATGCTCATATTCTCTTGGTATTTGTATAAATGTATAGACTAAAGAACAACCAAAAACAAGCAAACCATGGGAAACCTGGGCAGCTCAGCAGTTGAGCATCTGCCTTAGGCTCATGGCATGATCCTGGTCCAGGCATCGAGTCCCACGTTGGGCTCTCCATATGGAACCTGCTTCTCCCTCTGCCTATGTCTCTGCCTCTGTCTCTGTGTCTTTCATGAATAAATAAATAGAATCTTTAAAAAAAAAAAAAAGCAAACAGTCTATGCAATTTTTGGTAATGTGCTGAGCCAAAGTGATAGCAAATGCCAGTACATGTTTCTAGTACTTTATCATTTCACATCTGTGAAAGCACACACCCACTCGCCTGTATCCTTTTAAAAGTAAAATTCTGTGAGGTAAAATTAAGTAATAGAGGTAATTTGGAAATTCACGGTTTTATAACTGCTGTTATCAGGTATCAGGAGCAAATATATAATTTCCTCAGGGTATTTGTGTATAACATGAAGAGGTAAGAGTTCAAAAAATACAAAAATGCATTTTGAAATATTTTCCAAAAAGTTTGCTTGATGTAAACCAAATTAGTCGAAAATTTAAAAGCCAGTTAAACAACTTTGAGACATATTTATCTATATGACAGTAAGTTAGTCGACTGTTTTCCCCCACTGATGAATTAAATTATTGTACACAACTGACAAATTGATTAACCTCACAGTCTCCATCTCTGCTTCTCGTAACAGCCCTGCATGACCACAACACACTATCCAGGGCCACCAGAATGGTCTATTCTAAGCTCACCACAAGCTTACTTATCATTTTATTATTTATAAAGCAACTAGGCTGTGAAATGATCACATCAAATACCTCATCTGGGAAGATGACAACAGTCACAGGTAAAGAAGCAGAGGCATGGAGAGGTTAAATGACTTCCTTAAAGTCATATTAGGACAAAACCAAGAACAGAAAAGTAGATTTCCTCCAATCAGTAAAATGAGCTATATTCCTAAGGTTACCTTGACTTCTTAGATCACAGAAAAAGAGAAACCCAACTACCACTAGTGTATTATTTTGACCTGAATTTCTGTTGTATCACCCGATGACCAGTGTAGGAAACAGGTTTCCCTCTCTCTGCTCTGGTTTGTGTGCTGATCTATCAGAAGGAAAATAACTTAATCCAAGCCCTATCTTCCTACTCAGCCTGGTGTTGGAAGGTAGGCATCTCCCTCCATTCCATTTATGAGAAGTAATGAGCAGGCTTGCTGTTAGCAGCCTGAAGCTGGTTGGCAAAGTGTATTGGCATCTCTTCTTCAACCTAGTTTTAAGTATCTGACATTCTAAGCAATAAGTCCCAGTGTATAGGCTCTAGGTTTTAAAGTAAATGTGAGAAAAAGTGGCCTCCTGGGGCCCCAAGTGTAAGCCATGTTCTCCAACTCAGTTTACCAGAGGCCTTGCCATTTCCAGGAGTATAGAGCTATGGTACAAGGGAGATGTTAATCACTTGCCAATGTCAAGGTTGTCCAAACTTTAATTCAGGACCCCCTTCCCCAGTTACAAGTACAAGGGTTCTACCCACTACTAAAACACCTGTAATAAATTACCTATTTTTCTTAGACATTAACAACAGAAGTATCCACAGTGGACAATATAATGAAAACTGAGCATATTCTTATGGGACATATTCATATTTGTTCTGCTGTTCCACCAACAGGCAAAGTTCTATAGCTGAATGCAATCCTACCAGACATTACAAGAGCAACAGCTGAAAGAAGTCTTAGGTACAGAGAATGGAAGATGTATCAAATAAAGACTAATGGATCTGCAAGTGAAGACCCAGTTCCCATATGGTCCTAGATACTTGTCTGATGTCCCATACCACCATCTTTCCCAATCTTCCCATTTGACTTCTCACCAGCAGTAGGTTTTCTCCCTTCCATAATAGATTCTGTTAACTGCCTAACAAGATCCCCTCTCCTAGGCCTGGGCTACGTGAGTATTGGATGTTAATGTTTCACTCCTGAACCCTGCCTGGGTGTTGGATGCTAATGGCTCACTCCTGAACCATGCCTATCTTGGAGCAACCTGGGAAGTTACATACCACCGTCCAATAGCTCCTAGCCAGTGGTTGATGCAATGCTTCTGGACACAGCAAACTCAAGTTTATTTCCACGAGGTTCATTTCCATTATAGAGTTTCCATCAACTGCAGTTCATTGCCATCATTTCCATCTGAGACCATACTTTATCTGAACCCACATCCCTGCTTATCTTCTCCTACCCTATTCTGCTTCCCTCACTCCTCCTACGAGCATTCTCTCATTAAAATCATTTGTATAAGAATTTCCCTCTCAGGCTCTGCCTCCAGAGGACTTAATCTTAAACTGCTTCTCAAGCAAACTTTCTAGTATCAGCCCCCAGGTCACAAGGACTTCTCTGTGGTGACCAACTTTCTTTCTTTTCTTTCTTTCTTTCTTTCTTTCTTTCTTTCTTTCTTTCTTTCTTTCTTTCTATCTTTCTCTCTTTCTTTCTTTTTCTTTCTTTCTTTCTTCTTTCTTCATGAGAGACACACACAGAAAGAAAGGGAGGCAGAAACACAGGCAGAGGGAGAAGCAGGTTCCATGCAGGGAGCCTGACGTGGGACTCGATCCCGGGCCTCCAGGATCACGCCCTGGGCTGAAGGCAGCACTAAACCACTGAGCCACCAGGGCTGCCCAAGTTTCTTCTTTTCTAAAGCTAAAAATGTTTTTACCCCCTCTTTGTCTTGCCCAGAATACATCCTTTCCTTCCTCCTCCTCTCTTCTCCATAAGCCCCATCTCACCCTATATTCTCCCTCTTATATATCCTTTTCTTATTCTGGTATTTTCTTGTTCTACCAATGGTCCAATACACCTACAGAGCAATTTGTTAACGATGAAAGATCTAGCTCCATGTTCTTGAGAGCAGGAAGGGCTTTATCTTCAAACCTGCCAATGAAATAATGAAACATCTTTCAGTATCAGCAAGAGAGTTCAAATTTAAATAAGTTGTTTTGTTTTGATCAGTTTAATATAAATAATACTGGTGAGTAGTTTTTTCATAAACAAGCACAAATCAAGCTCAGTAATGAACAAGAAAGAAATACAGATGAAGAACGTTTAGAAAATAAAGTTTACTTGCAGAAAGTTGTACAGTGGAGTTCGAGCTTTAGAAACATTAGCTGACCAGATTTAAATACATAAACAGGCATTGAAAGGGGAAAATTTATAAGGCAAACAAGTCCACAAGATTACAGTTAGTCTCTTCATGATAAGAATGTTCTTTGACATGATTGTATCAGTAAGGTTTGTCACATACCAATATTGTAAAAGCCACAAAGAAAGGTGGTTTCATTGGGAAGCCAGTCACTTATTGGAAATGGCTATGGTTTATTTATTTTGGAGTCTAGAACAAGAGAGGTGACCTTGGTTTGTTGTTACTATTGTTGGGTATGAAAGTATCCACTTATTCAAAAAGAGGGAGTGAAGCAGGTTAGCTGTGTTGCACTGGGCTGTTCTTTGTATTTCATAGAGATGAATTTATGCATTCCAACAGGAGTGGAGTATTTAACTTCTTCCAAAGGCCCTGTTTTTAGTAGTTCTTTACTTTTTCTTGTGCACTTTTCTCAAAAGACTTTTGTTTGTTTTGTTTTAGAGAGAGAGGTTTATTTTAAGAAGTTGGCTTATACAAATTGTGGAGGCATGGTAAGTCCAAAATAGGCCAGCAGGAGAAACCTCGAAAGGAGTTGCAGATTGAGTCCAAAGTCTGCTGGCAGTATTCCCTCTGGCTCAAGGAAAGTCAGTCTTTGTTCTATAAAGATTCTTCAATTGACTGGATGAAGCCCACCCATTTTATGGAGGGTAGTTTGCTTTACACAAAGCCCACCGATTTAAATGTTAATCTCAGAAAAAAAAAAAAAAACTACCAACAATAAAACAAACAACACCTTCAAGAAACATCCAAGATAATGTGAGCCCTGTGAGCTCAACCAAGTTGATTTAAGATGAGCCATCAAAATTGCATTGGCAAATTCCAAGAGTTTCTGCCCATTATTTAGGTTTTCAGAAATGAAGATACACCCTATTCATTGTTCTAAAGTAGACCAGACCAAACGTGTCTCATTGCATTTCATCATAATCAGGAAATCACAAGCCCTTAATTTAATTGATTTAGTAATTTTCAATGGGAGGTATCTTTTCCCATTGGCTGGTATGGCTTTATCTTCTGTAAAAGGTATTCCCTTCTCCAGGATCAAAGTTCCTTTTTTTTTTTTTTTTTTAAAGATTTTATTTATTTATTCATGAGAGACAGAGACAGAGAGAGAGAGAGAGAGAGAGAGGCAGAGACACAGGCAGAAGGAGAAGCAGGCTCAATGCAGGAAGCCTGATGTGGGACTCAATCCTGGAACTCCGGGATCACGCCCTGAACTGAAGTCAGGTGCTCAACTATTGAGCCACCCAAGGTGTCCCAGGATCAAAGTTCCTGATCAGTGAAGTTGGTAGAGTTAGCTTTCTGGTAAAAGTCTTGGATAAATTAAACTAGTTACTGGATAGGTTTTCAGAAAGTGCCAGATACTGACTCAGAAACTACGGGCAACATTTTTAAAGGAGAGATGAATACTCAGGTAGGGAGCAGACAAGAGCTCAGACAGATTTGTCAAGACAAGACACAGGGAAGCATGGTTTCAAAGTAAAGTCCTAAAGATCCTGTTACTAGTGAAAGAAAAAAAGCTACTCTTTGCAGAGGTAATAGAAGGATGAGTTTGGAACAATGTAACAACAGATGACTAGTATGGTATGGAAGGAGAATATATGTAAAGAAATACTGGGACATACATTGCCTGCTGCTAGGGTGAGCTTTTTAATATTCTCCATTGTAAGTTTGGATCACTTTAGGAACTTCAGCATCTGCTCATGGGCAGTAAAGAATCCAAACATACTAGTCATCTTTCAACAAAATGTGTCATAAATCCATTGTTTTCAGCCTTCCTTACACGTTAAAACCAACAGGAACAATTTAAAAATCCTTATGCTAAAGCTACAGTTCAATCCAATTAAATAGAATCTGTGGTGAGACACAGATATCAATATTTTAAAAGTTCCCCAGGTGATACCAATATGAAGCCAAAGTTGAGGACTATTTACATGTATCTTTAACATAATGTGTACAAATAGAGTAGGAGACACAAAAGTTGTACTGGCAATAGACATGAATTCTGGAAAGGTTTGAGGATTTTAAGCATAAAAAAGGAGAGCTATGACATTTCTCCAGAAAGCCTGGGTCAAAGATGAGAAATAAAAAGGCCCTATAGCTGTAATGGGACTAAATCATGCAGTGATTATAACATAGGTAAGATCCCAGAATACTCCTTTCATCCATTAAGGATATACCAAAAGAGTGGTATTTGGATGTGAAACACTGAGAGGACTCAAAGCCATGAGCTACAAAAATTATATAACAAAGAGGCAGGATTTCAGGTTCTAGACATTTCGTTTTGCTGTCTTTTTTAACTCACACTCCTAAAAACGATGGCACAGGTATTGAGATTAGGTTGTTCTGCTGAAGGGCCTCCACAGTGCACTCTTGAAATCCCATTTCCTCAGGCTGTAGATGAAGTGATTCAGCATGGGAGTGATCACAGTACACACCACGGAGGCCACTGTACCCTTTCTGGGGGAACACTGAGATAAACTAAGCAGCTCCCAAGGCCTGTTCCATAAAATAAGCAAGCTGATGAGAACTTCAGATGGAGAAGGCTCCATATTTCTGAACTGCTGATGGTACTCGCAATACTGGAAGAGGCTATTTAAGGTGTAAGAGTTAAGGACCATTGAAAATAGAGTACTACAAAATACAGCACCAATAAATATAATAATATGTTATTGGTGTGGATGCTAGAAAAGCCAAGGTTGAGAAGGTGAGAAGAGTCACAAGAGAAATAATGAATTTCTATATTTTTGCAGAATGTAAGTTGTGATATCATCCAACTGTGCAGCTGGGATCCTGAAACGCTGACTGAAGAAAGATACCAAACCTAAAAAGCCACAAAGGTGGTAATTCATGATGACTGGATAGTGCAGGGGGTAACATATGACCACAAACTGGTTAGAAGCCATCACAGTCAGAAGCAGATTGTCCAAACATCCAAAAATAAATTTTTAAAGATTTTATTTATTTATTCATGAGACACACACACACGAGAGAGAGAGAGAGAGAGAGAGAGAGAGAGGCAGAGACACAGGCAGAGGGAGAAGCAGGCTCCATGCAGGGAGCTCAAAGTGGGACTGGATCCCGGGTCTCCAGGATCACGCCCTGGGCTGACGGTGGCGCTAAACCGCTGAGCCACCGGGGTTGCCCCCAAGAAGAATTTTAAAAGCCATTTGCATCAGGTAGCCTGCACATGAGATGACTACTGTGTGTTTGGATGTCCAAGATCATCTTTGGGATTGTGATGGAGGTGAAACCAATCAATGTCAGCCAAGGACATGGTGGAGAGAAAGTGTATAGGCATAAGGTGGGAGATTGGGCTGACAAGGTTCCGGAGCACAGTCACCAAGGACAAGGTCTGGGATGGCCAAAAGAGGAGGGGCTATAGTTCTAGATCATCTGAGAGGCTTAAAGGAGAAATCCCAAGACTTATGTTAGATTCTCTGGTCCCATTTGGCTGAGACACTTTCTTCACTTATTCATTCTCCAATGTTCTTCCTTTCTTTAAAGAGATCCAAGTTTCTGACCTAAATCATTTTTCCTCTCTCAAAAGTAGTTCATTTAATATTTTTTGCAAGGCAGATCTACTTCAACAAATTCAATTTTTGTTTGTCTGAGAAAGTAATTATTTTTCTATCACTTTTGAAGGATAACTTCACAACATACAGGATTCTAGGTTGGTGTTTCTCTCAATGCTTTAATTATTTCACTACACTCTCTTTTTGCCTGCATGATTTTTGAAGAGAAGTCAGAAGTTATTTTTACCTTTGTTCCTCTAGAAGCATGATGTTTTTCTCTTCTGGCTTTAGATGTTTTTTTTTATTCTTTGACTTTATTAAGTTTGAATACAATATGCCTAGGTGTTGTGTTTTTGTGTTTCTGTTTTGCTTTTGGGTTCTTGTCATTTATTTTGTTGGTATTCTCAGAGCTTCCTAGATCTGTGGTTTGGTGTCTGACATTAATTTGTGGAAACTTTCAGTTGTTATTGCTTCAAATATTGCTTCTGTTCCTTTCTCTCTTCCTATGCTATTCCACATGTGCATATGTTCAATCTTCTTTAACTGTGCCACAATCTTTGGATATTCTCTTGTGTTTTTTTTTCTTTTTTTCTTTGCTTCTCAGTTTTTAAAGTTTCTATGGTCATATCTCCAAGCCCAGATTCTTTCCTCAGCTACCTCTAGTCCACTAATAAGATACCACAGGCGTTTGTAATTTCTGTCTCTGTGTTTTTGATCTCAGGCATTTTTTAATTTTTTCTTAAAATATCCATCTCTCTGCTTACATTATCCATCTGTTCTTGCATGCTGTCTACTTTTCCCAGTAGAGACCTTAGCATATTAATCATAGTCATTCTATTTATTTATTTTTGAACAGGTAAAATTCTATTTCTTTTTTAAAATACTTAAGGGCTTTTCTTTTTTAACGTGTATATTTAAGGTACAATTAAAATATAAACTCCACTGTAATCCATGTTTGATTATGTACGCTCAAACCACAATTCAATAAAAATAAAAATTAGTTGTTGATTAGCAGTTGATGCTTTCTGAAAAAAAAAAATCAGTCAATTTAAATTCCTTGACCAATAATTCCAATATCCTTACTATATCTGACTCTGAATCTTATGCTTCTTCAGTTTCTTCAAACTGTGTTTTTGCCTTCTAGGATTTCTTGTAATTTTTTTGGAATCTAGACATGATGTACTAGGTAAAAGAAACTAACAAATAGGCATTGCGTGGTATGGTGGGGGTGGGGGGGGCAGCATTCTATTGTCCTATGAGTAAGTCTCAGTCTTTTGGCAGCTGTGTTTCTGTAAATTTCACCAGTGCTTCTCAGTTTGTCTTTCCTCCACCCTTAGATGAGACAGAATGGCTAGAAAGGGCTAGAGTTGAGCATTTCCCTTTTCTCAAGCAGGTTAGGCTCTGATAAAACCCCAGCAGCTTAGGCTATAGAAAAATAGTTCCTAAGGGCAGGCCTTGTTAAGAACAACAGAATGTTCTGGAGGATTTCAAAATTTTTACCTTTTTCCTCCCGCTACTGGAAGCATGATGGGATTTTTCTCCAATACTCACTCCAAGGACCTGCTAGAGCTCCGGGATGTGAAACTGACAAAAGTGTGGGGCCTTCCCATGACTGGATACCCCTGGAATTTTTATCTCTTAGGTCCACACTGAGCCCCCTAGCAATTCATCAGTTACAGTTTAGGTTTTCCTATCCCTGCAGTGGTTCCCACTAAAGTTGCTGCTTATGGGTTTCTGATCCAGTAAATTGTGATTTTTTTATTGATCTACCTATCTCTTCGATTTGGGGATCAACAATTTTCGCTGTGACCTCACTTCTCTGATGGATATAAGAAGAGTTAATTTTTCAGTTTTTTTCAGATTTTTACTTGTTATTAGGATGGAATGGCAACTTGTAAGTTCCTTACATTTGGACTGGAAACCCCTCAAAGACTCTTCCAACACATAAAATCCGACAAAAGTCCACTAGCTCATTACCTTTACACAAACTGGAACATAAAACCTTTATAAAACCTATCTCAATAGGGTATTGCAGCCAATTATATTAAAATAAAGTCATTTTGGAGGGCAGCCCAGGTGGCTCAGTAGTTTAGCACTGCCTTCAGCCCAGGGCCTGATCCTAGAGACCTGGGATCGAGTCCCACACCGGGCTCCCTGCATGGAGCCTGCTTCTCCCTCTGCCTGTGTCTCTGCCTCTCTCTGTGTGTGTCTCTCATGAATAATTAAAAAAAAATCTTTAAAAAATAAAATAAAATAAACTCATATTGGAAAAAAAATATATATTTAGGCAGACATTCTCAAGACAATTACTAGCTTCTTTTCTTTAGAGAGAGAGAGTGCACTCAAGTGGGAGGGAGGGAGGGAGGGAGGAGCAGAAGGAGAGGGAGAGAGAATCTTATGCAGGCTCTTAAGCACAGAGCCAGATGTGGGGCTCGATCTCACAACCCTGAGATTATGACATGAGCTGAAATCAAGAGTTGGACACTTAACTAATGGAGCCACCCAGGTGCCCTGACTAGCTTCTTTATTGAGTTCTTCTCCTTCCAGACTGAGCTTGCCTCTTTGGAAAGAGCATGATCACTTACAAAATAAATAATTTAAAAATAAAATGTGAGCATTTTATGTTTTTTCTTATTACCTAACTAAAATAGGTTTGCCAATTAACAGAGAACTATTCTAAGGATGCTGTCCAAGTCAGAACTAGCCCCTAAAAAAATATGCTGTCCTAATCAACATGACCCACAATACCTATGTGTGCATGGAGCTAATTGACCTCACCTTTTCATGGCCTCAGTCTATGATTTGAAAACACAAAGGTCACCTCCTTTCCCTAAGGGATTCCTATTTCCCCTGGATCAGTTAGTATCTTTCCACGATGCAAAGTCAAAAGTTTAAGATCTATCCTCCATCCCAGCCAATTTTACCCTAAAATATTACAGAAAATAAAAAATGCTCAAAGTTAAATCCACACGAAGTTAACATTTAGCATTTACTTTGTGCCCTGCACAGGAATTCCATTTCTGCTTGCAAAAGAAAGTGAGAAATTGAAAGAATTTTTCTCTCGAATTCAAGCTTTAAGCCTACTTTTACAAAAACTTTCTATCCAATTGAGGCAAGCATAGCTTTTAAAGATAAATCAGTATTGGTCTGACCTAATATGCCACCATAAAGTGCATTGGGGAGATGTCACGGCAGCAGATGTTTGGTCTATTTAATCCTGAGTCTGGCTCAGCAGTGGGTAATGCTATCATTAATCCGTTGAGAGCACACCCCTCAGATGATAATTAGGAAGGAACTTTTTTTTTTAAGTAACCATAATTACAGTGACACTCTCAATAGCCCTAATTATGGAAATGAGTTTCACATTAAATTCACCTGCCTGATAATATACAGTAAAAGTCTATTTCAGCTGAACTATGTTGTTTGTTAAAGCAGCCGTGCCTGAGGTTCGGGTATTCGACATGTGAATAATAGAGCCATCATCTCTAGAGTTTCAACTTAGATTAAAAGCTGGTATTAATTTGCCTAGAGTTAGTGTCGTATGCTTGGCATGAAAAATACATCTCTAGGCGAAAAGCTAGAAGATTCCAAACCAGTCTAGTCCAGGTTTATCTCCTATTTTTATCTGATGCCCAATGTTTTATTCTACTCAGACTTCATAAGACACTTATCAAGGAAGGCAGCTTCCTGCTTGTTCTTAGGCTAAAAAAAAATCCATGAGTTTGATGCTGATTGCTGATAGTCCTACTCATTTTTCTTTTTAAGTTCTATTTGTTTAAGAAATCCCTCCATGCCATGTGGGGCTTGAACTCACGAACCCAAGATCAAGAGTCGTGTGCTCCTCAGACTGAGCCAACCAGGTGCCCAGTCCTATTCATTTTTCGTCCTGTACTTGGAAAACACGTACACATACATACACACAGACTCACATGCACATAGACATGCACACACTCTCCTGATGGCTATAATAACCTAAGTCTCTGTTGTTGACATCGCTATTCCCCAGGGGAAGAACATGGAGTCAAATACTTGTCTTTCAGAGAGAGAGACCCTAGGCATACCAGAGTAATGCTTTAATCTCCTCATATTCAATAAATGGTAAGGATGCTGAAAAAACTGAAAGCAGTCCCTTATTTACAAGAAGGGCTAATGAGAGGGATCTAAGAGAGAACTCTGTGGCCCCTTGCCTTCTCATTTTTCTTCCCTTTCCTTGGTTTGGCTCCCTCCAAATTCTTCATCTAATATTCAGTGAGACTTAAAGTTCTAAGTTTACCCTTCTAGCATCCATAAAGCAAGCCACTCAACTTTGCAAACTACTGAAAAGATCTCCTCTCCTTTGTTCTCAGCCTTGTTACTCTGAAGTTTGGAAAGCCTCCCCGACTCTGCAAGGTACAAGGAGAAAGAGGACAGAGTGATTTATTTTCCCTTATTTTCCCTCAAAATTCCAACTAAAAATGGCAAATGAGGACAAAAATCCTGCCACAAGTCATTGTGATGAAGGTGACTTCATTTTGATGAAAGTTGCAAATAGGCAGAATGTATTAACTCTGTTTTGAGCCTTAAGACAACTCTTTCTCTCCTCAACCACAGTCCCAGCGGAGGAGTTGAATGGGGGGAGATATCCGTCATTTCAGCCCTCATTAAATTTTTGGCCACAAGCCATTGCACTAAATTCAATAAGCTGAAGCTCTAGAATTTACGCTTGTTCTTTAAACAAAGGCTTCGTTTCTGGACAATGAAGTTTTGAGGACAATTTGCTTTCCTAACGGTAAAAGGTTCACAGGGAAGAAATTAATTGGGCTTATTGTTCTTTTCTCTCCTTGCCCGCCCCCAATGTGTTAAACACTTCGACAAACCTCAAAAGCAGCTGTCCTTCATTCCCTGAAATCTAATTCAATTAAAATTACAAAACAGAAGCAGAATAGATCATACTAGGAGTCAGTGCTAAAAGAAAAACTGTCAAGGTATAAATTGCTCATTGATCCCTGCCCTCTACTAGCTTGTAATCTTAGTTACGTTAATTTACGAGTGATCTCCGCATTTGGTCTCTGCTGGGACTTAAAACGTAATTGAGCCAATCTGATTACATGTGTTACCTAGGGTTCATTTCCTAGTATGAAGAAGAGTACTGTAGATAAGATTCTAACAGGGATAAGCCCAATACAGTAGGAAAGATGTCAATTTGTGGCTTTTCCAGATATCGACATCCTCTGTCAAGGTTACTAATAATTTATTTCAAGCACCAAAGGTAGAAAGAGTTGTACAGAGGGAGGAGACCAAGGCTGGGGAGGGTGGTGGATGTGGCACGACTCAGAATAGGGGAAAAAATTAGCACTATTATGAAGTCTAGCTCATGAAAACAAACATTGTATTAGTGACTATGATACTCTAAGAAGAGATGTAACCTATAGAAATACTCACTATGGCAATAGTATAAACTTGTCTCCTTTGTTTTACAACAGTAAAATGTGACCTTTCCCCACCACTCATTGCCTCCTTTGTATGAGACATACATAGGGCATAACCTATACCATTTGGATGATGTTACTGCATTCTGGCTTATACTATTTTATCATAGTGATATGGAAATGGTACCAGACTTCAAGTGACAAAAAAGTGGATTCTAACCCTAGTTCATCCATTTACTACCCTCAGTGCCTTGAACAACCATCCTAATTTTCTGAGGCTCTGCTTTCTCTTCTATAAAATATCCTGAGCAGGCTATTTGAGATAATAAATATGAAGATGCTTTACAATACTATGGATCTGTATGAAGGCAGGCATGGTCACAGGTGATGACAAGGTTGTTCATTACCATTTTATAAACAGATTAGTTCTTTAAGAAAGGAGATAGGACTAGATCTTTCTGTGCATCTGCCGTATTACAGAAGAAGTAAACAGCTATTGAGAATGTACTAAGTAACTCAAAAAGCTCTTCTGATTCACCAGGAGTCAAGCTGGAAGGGATCTGAGCCATCACCTAGTTCAACCCAATTAGAAGTCTGAGCTCAATGCTGATTTGCTCAAATAACTAATGAGAGTGGTGTGGACATAAAGTCTGACCACATTTGTCCTGAACTGGGCCCTGAGCCATCCACACCAGACTGGGTACGGTTTCAGGCAGGGAAAAGAGACTACAAGTACGTGTATGTTTGTGATGAAAGGGGGGAAGTTGAGGATCCCTGGGTGGCTCAGTGGCTTGGCTCCTGCCTTCGGCCCAAGGTGTAATCCTGGAGCCTCGGGATCAAGTCACACATCAGGCTCCCTCATGGAGCCTATTTCTCCCTCTGCCTGTGTCTCTGCCTCTCTCTCTCTCTCTCTCTCTCTCTCTCTCTGTCTATCATGAATAAATAAATAAATAATCTTTAAAAAAAAAAGAAATTTATCCTCAAGGAGGTCATTAGAGGCAGGATTTGGGGAGGCTACATTCTCTCTCATTCAATGAGTTATTTCTGGGAGAGTTTCAAGGACAAGAGTGATGAGAGGCAGGGGCAGGAGTACTTCATCTGCCACAGCAGAGCAGCAGGAGGTGGAAACAAGCAGTCAAACCCCAAGTTGGAGGTATGAGGTGCTTCCCCTCTTGCATCCTTCTAACATCTTCACACATACCTATACCAGAAGCTCATCTCTCCCCCAGCCCTCAGCAGCTTGGTTAAAGCCAAGAGACAGTAGGGGATAGATGCACATATGTTCTGCTATTAATATCTAATTAATTGACACCAGGGCTACCCAAGGAGCATAACTTCTAGATGCAGAGAAGGCAGCACAACAGTGACAGCAGAGTGCAGTCCCTGACCATGGCCTTATCAGGCTAGAGAATCTCCCGGGGCACCCTACAAATATTTTCGAAAGGAGCCTGGGGCTTTCTGGTTTGCTGAAGCTATGTATTTGCAGATGCAAAGACTTTCAGATTCTCTCACAGAATTATATCCCATTTCTGAAAACCCGCAAAAGAAAACTATTGGTCCCAATAAAACAGAAGCACCCAGTACCATCTGATCTGCTTCATTATTCTTGTCCTTACCCAACAACAGAACTGAACCCTCAGGGTGACCTGGCATTATCGGAGTGGCTCTAACCAAACCTAGTATTCCAGCTGAAGGTAGAAGAAAGCAAGGGGACCAGAGCAAACTGAGGGCAAATGAACAAATTCTAATTTGCTGTGGATTCATATGCGTGGTTGGATTTTCAAGTTTTTGTTCAGAAGCATTCTCGGTAAATTATTACATTCTGCAGGATAGAAAGTAGCAGATTGCTTACGGGTATTCGGGGAGGCCGGAGAGGGAGGGTGCACTGGAAAGGAATGAAAATGACTCAGGCTGCCCACATGTCCCCTGATGTCCTGGAAATAGGATCTGCTGAAACCAAGGGTCAGATTCTAAGTGATGCTGCAGAATAAGTCCTAGGCCTTTTTAAAGTTGCCCAGTTTCCTTGGGTTAATACATTTCCAGATCATGCATTAGCAACCTGAAGCTCAAAGGCCACCACTTCCGCTTATTTAGTTCTTGCATGATTTCCGTTGTGAGTCAACCTCATTTGGATTGACTGTACCAGTTATTTTATAGAAGCAATGGGTGGCCAACACTGGCTGTGCAGCAACTCTTATACTGGCTGGATTTTCTGAATTTCCATTAAATTTTACCTGCTGTCACTCTAAAAGAAAATATTCCTTTGGTTTTTCAAAAACCTGAGACCTTCCCTATTACACTGATTATCACATTTACAGGAACAGTTCGTCAAGATCTGCCTCTTCCTTTAAATATGGCAGGTTCAGGCAGGTAGGTTACTCAATTAATGACACAAACACCCCATAACTACAATGTTCCTAGGGAATACATTTACAAAATATAATGATTTCCTCAGAAACCAACATTGCAGATGAGGAGAGGCCACATGCCGAGTATTCCCTGCAAAGAGTAGGAGAAGCTCAGGCAGTGGATTAGAAGAGGCCAGGAACTGATGCTGCCACCCATGGTCCAGGAATAATGGAAAGATGCTAAGGGCATTCTGGTCTGAGACACATTCCAAAGTAAACTTTCCTAAGGTCAAAAAAAATTTTTTAACCTGGTAGTCGTGGCAGACTGCAAAATTCCTGAGGGAAGATGATTGAAGAAAAGTATTTTTTGTCTACATAAAATAGATGTTTCATATCACACAAATAGTAGAGTGGACCTCTGATGATTTCTTTAGAAAGGAAAATAAAAAGGGCAGCTGCTGTTTAAATTAACAAGGAAATGGAGCTACAGCTTTTTAAGAGTTCTTTCTAAAATAAGACTGATATTTTTTCTTTAGTCCCTCTCAAAGCTATCAGGAGTCAAAGCATGGGTCATCATGAATTTTAAAGAATAGATCACCGTAATAAAAATATGAAAAGATGTGAAAAATTAGCTACATATAAACCATTGGGGGTTCTTATTGTTCTAACTTTGATTTACTCTTGCAGTCTTCCACAGAAAACAAAGATTTTTAAATGCTACTAAGATAAAATTCAAAATAAGTCTCTATTTATAGACCAATCTTTGATCTCCCCAAAGCAAGAGACCTATAAATAGACTTCAAAGCATCATTTAGAGTTTCTTGACCCTAGATGAATTATTTGAATCACCTGGGAGCTTTCAAAGAATGTGCTCATATTTCTCTTCCGATTAATTAGTATTTTTTTAAAGCTCCTTAAGTGATGCTAATGTGCAGTGAGGCTAAAATATACTAATTTACTTTCTTATTCTTTGACAGTTATTTTATGTCTATGGCTTCATGGTTTTTTTTTAACTACTTTTCCAAAGATTTTCTGTTTGATCTCTGCCTTCATATACTTGTAATCTTCTAGATAATTCTGTACCATATTCTATCCCCTAATCTTCTGGTTGAGCCCCCTTTCAGTTTTGTAGCATAGTCCTTGATCTAGGACTATGCTTTTTTCTCTTTATTCCAAAATTCTGATGTACCCATACTGCTATATTTGTGTTGACTTACAAATTACTCTTACACAAAATTACCTCAAGGCACACAATAAAAAGCAAGTGACAGTCTCTCAAAAAGTAATTGGTTCCATAAATTCCTAGATAATATTGATGGTGGGAGTGTCTTGCTAAATAATAGACTATGAATAAATCAGATGGACTTACATGAAATTTCAATTTCAGAAGTGTCAGGCATAGCAATTCCAAGAATAAACTCTGATCCTTGCCTGAACCTGAGGTAGCAATATGCTGCTAAATTTCAGACAAATGAAGAATTTTGATAAAACAGAAAAGCTTATTCTGGGTTACCCAGTTCTGTTGATGTTGTGGCTCATAACCCTTGCAGTCAAAATAAAAATTTTCTACTTAAATAAGCCTGGAAGAGGCAGTGAGGTCCATTAACATTTGCCAGATGCATGTGGTGGTTTTGAGTTTGTCAAGGTAGCTCAGTGATGAGCAGATCCTGTAAAAGTAAATTTCTCTGCAAAAGAAAAACTATAACTTCATATATGTTGCCCAAGGACAAATCAAATTATGGCCATGTCTGAAATGTACTAATTTTTTTTTTTTTTTTTTTGCTTCAGATTCTTTTTGGAAAATGAGTCATTCCAGTCCAATCTCTGTTCTTAGAATGACATTCGGGTCCGGTTTAAACCAAAACCATGTGAGTAGGTCAATGACTGGTAAATCTTATCCTTTCTAAAGAAATGGAGTTTAGGTAGAGCTGTTATCTACTTAAAAGAGGCCTATCAAACATTAGCATCCAGAAAAGCATCTAAAATTCAGAGAATAGACATTGGAGCCACTCAGTCCACCTAAGATACATGATTCCAGGCAAAATAATCAGTCTCATTTCTTTATTTTTCAAATGGATATGACACTCACCTTACATGGCCAGTAGGGAAGAAATACTAGAATATATACACATGCCAGCATCTGAGGTAGTTAGTGTCTGGTTTATAAATGCACAGGGACACACAGAAGGTATCTCTTATAATGTAAATACACAAAGCTCTCTATCTCTGATTAAAGCCACGTGTGGCCATACAAATACATACACAAAAAGGGAAATACTCATAAAAGGAAAAGAAAACCTTAATTCCATGTCTCTTCTTTCTAGAGATAGGGACACATACATTTCAAAACATGAGGGGGAAAAAGCAACAAAGTTCTTACCACAGTTGCCTTCAGCTTTTCCAAAAATGCTTTGGACGATAATAAGGTGAGAGGGAAACAGTTCTCACCAGTTAGGTAGGCCAAATTGATAAACTATCACTTCAATTTGAGGACCCCAAAATTCTTTCTTAGGGTCTAGTTTGACTGGGCTCTCCTATTTATAAAGATTATGTCTCCTCTATAAATTAGCTAAATCAGTCCCAATTTAAGACATATTATTGAACTCCAAATGATCCAACTTGTCTGTTGACATTGATAAAATTTACCAAAGAATGCCAAATTTCCTCTGCCACTGATTTTGGGGTGTATTGAATCTTTGAAAACATCAGTTCATTGCATTTTTCTAACTTAAGAGAAAATGGTTAGGATTTGGGAGAAATGCCCAAGACATTGATGTGGCTTATATGGTGCTTCTTAATTTCCTCCAAGTTCCAGTATTCAATGGCACAATTATATCCTAAAGTGAAAGACCTGTATTTAGTATGTCCCCAGTGGAAGACCTGTATTTAGTATGTCCCCAGTGGATATTAATTATGTGCTGGATTAACTTATCAAAAATTTTATGAAAGGTCTTTGGGGTCAACCTGAGAATAAATATTTGAAGGGCTTGACACTCTCAGGAGTAAGAAGATGGAGTCACAGAAAAGAGCATTAGAGGAATAGTAATATTTAAAATTATACTGCAATGCAAAGAAGAACATAGCAGTGGAATTGGAGTCTTACAAAACCTAAACAGATGTCCCAATCAACCAGATGAGATGGACGGGAGGGGCAAGGCTCCATGTGAAGGTTCTCAGGGAAAGAAACTTAGACCTGAGTTTAAAAAGAAAAAATTCAAACTGTATCGCCATGCCCTCTTCCTCTTCCTCTTCCTCTCATGCCCTGAGATTAAATAACCTAAGAAAGGAGTATACTGACCATGTTTCTTGAGTTGATTTTGAAAGGAAAAGTTTATTTCTTTTGAGTTAATCTGGTGAAAACATTTCAGAGTGTGCAAGTTGTAGATAATTTAATTCCTCAAGTAATTTAATTCCCCAAGTAAAACACTTGAGTTGTTTAATAACTTCATGTTATATTTGATTTCATAAAAATGAGTTTAGGTCAGGCATATTGGTTCTAACAATGAAAATCAATACTATGCATACTAACATACATTCCACTAGAAAAAAATTCAGTTCAACTGAATTTATAGTTCAGTCCAAATAATAATTAATCATGTAGCAAATGCGAGGCATAAGACATTTTTAAATACTTTATTGTGCATCTTCAATACAGGTATTTTATGTAATATATTATCACATTAATACACAGAAAAAAAAGACTAATGAAAATAAGATGACAAATAGATTACATACCAGTAAATGATAAAGCTATATTCCGTTCTAACTCCCTGTGCTAGGCTTTCAACCAAGTCCAAATCCCTTGTCTTAAGTGATTCTGTCAAAAGGACAGAAAAGATAGCATTCAGATGACTACATCATATTTAGTGCAATAAGGTAGGTAAATAGAAATTAAGTCATATCGGATGACTATGACTTGACAGACTTCAGAAAATGTATTATTTAAAGAATGAGCAACTGAGGGGCACCTCGGTGGCTAAATCAGCTAAGCATCTTCCTTCATGCTCCTTCATGATCTCAGAGTCCTGGGATTGAGCCCGGCATTGGACTCCCTGCTCAGCTAGGAATCTGGCTCCTCTCCCCACTTATACGTTCTATCAAATAAGTAAATAAAATCTTAAAAAAAAAAAAAAAAAGAATGAGCAACTGATATTCAGAAACAACCTATGTTGTGAATTTTAAGCCAAAATTCTAACATTATATGCAGTGTTCTAAAACCAAAGGTAGGGACGCCTGGGTGGCTCAGCTGTTGAGCATCTATCTGCCTTTGGCTCAGGGATCCCAGAGTTCCGGATTGAGTCCCACATCAGGCTCCATGCAAGTAGCCTGCTTCTCCCTCTGCCTATGTCTCTGCCTTCTCTCTGTGTCTTTCATGAATAAATAAAGAAAATCTTTAATAAAATAAAATAAATAAAACCAAAAGTAGTTTATTTGTAAAATAATTGATAATGAGAAATTGAAAGGACCCTTATGAGTCACTGAACCCAGTCTCATTCCAAAACAAAAATTGTTCCTAAAGAAGTCCCAAAAGTCAGATCTTGGCATCTTATATTCCCAAATTCCAATTATGTCTTGATACCTACCCACATATTTAACAGAGAGAGGGCAACCCAACTGTGCCCAAGTTAGTTCAAATTCTTTCCATACTTTCATAATTAAATGTTTCCTTAATAATATATTTCATTAATACCCAATCTATGTATCAAATTCCTTTTGATCCCCAGAAATTGCTTGGTATAATTTTTAGTTAGTTTGCTTATTTTATTTCATATTCTCTTTTCCCATAAATAAGCATTTATTGAGCACCAAATAAAGCAGGACTTTACATATTTGAGGGTACATAAAGTTATAGTCCCTTTATGTATGGGGGCCCTTTGGGAGCTTACATTTTAGAGAGGCTTCTACATTAAAAAAAAAAAAAAAAAAACTGACTCCAATAACCACCCAAAGTAGCAAAGACTCCAATAATCATGTAAGAGCATCACAGGAGTTATAAAAAGTTCTAGAGAATAAGTCCTTTTTCTACAGGCCTTGCAGGATGGGAAAAACTTAAGAGTATCTGATAAATTACGATATTAATAAATCCTTAAATAGCTACTTAATTCAAATGAGCATTTCTTGTTCTAATTCCTATGGGCTTGCAAATAAAAGATACAAAAGAAAGTTGAAATACAATTTAGGGAGAACCAACTAAACCAATTTCCTCCATAGGCACCCCATGTTTCCTCTATTCCACATCATTTCATTTTCTTGTAGATTTTCTATAAGCTTTTATTTCTAATAAGCTAAGAGAACTAGATATCATATCATGCTAAAGGTCTTTATTCCATATTTTCAAGAATTCTATAAAAGTTGGGTTCAGAACCAGAGCTAGTTGAGTAATATTCTCTACTTGAAAGCATGATCAAACCTGAAGCAAGGAGTGTAGAAAAGTTTTTCGGGTAGAATGAGTCTGGCATGAAACGTAAGAAACAGTCTCTAAACAATACTCCCATTTGCAGGGCATTCTGCTGGAGCCAATGTCAATTTCCCTTCAACACAGAGATGGAAACAGAAAGAATGATAATAGAAGAAGCCTTTCAAGCAATGTCAACACGTACCTACACACACATACCATTTGCACACACACATAAACTAAACAATATTTCATTCAGAATCTGCAAATCGCTGGAGTCAGACCAAGCAGATGAGAAGAGATTGCTTTATTACTTACTATCTGGTCCAGAGACTCCAGATATTTACAACAATTTACAGCTCAGACAAGAAGAGCAAAGTGAATACAAACTCTTCCAGCATAAAGCTGGTAAATCTCACAGGCCTCTACAAAAATGATCTCAGCCTTCACTGAGTGGCAATATCTCGGAAGAGAGCAGGGGAGGGAGGGGCAGGCTCCAGGCACTGGGAGTTTTACCAATCATAAGAAAGCTGAATTTGAGCAGAAGCAGTTGCAATACAAGGAAGTAAATTGTTCAGGAACAACTGCTCTGGTGATTCCATTTAAATATGGGAACTGAGTTTGCAAAAAACCTGAAAGAATCAATATTTAGCGTGCTTGTCCTGGGGGATGTGGAAATGCCCAGGACCATTGAAGGCACAGAGGTACCAAAGGACTAAAGAGATTATCGTGTTAGCTACTGTATTATCCTTAGTTTACACTTTCCACCATGAGACCTCACCTTGCAAAAGACATTGGTCACTTAGTTTTCAGATGAATCTTGTTAGACCACAATATCTCCAGTGGCTGTGACTCTTTCATTGATATATCACCACATACCACCCCAAACCTTCTAAAATTCACTGACAACTATTCTCACATGGCTTCAGAAATTTCAATGGGCTTCCACCCTCCACTCTAAATCCCTGGTCCCTGCCAGTGGCTTCAAACTTTTGGCTTACTTTTAGTCTATCTCCTGTGAACTAACTTCTAGTTTATACTTTCCACAGGGCTTTCTCTTTAGATTTGCCCCTGGCACTTGGTTCTTTCTCCTTGCTGGGCATGTTGAGGGCTACCCTGGTGCATCCTGACTCAACTTGGGTCTAGTCTCTCTGGACAGGAACATGAGATCATAAATACTACAATAGGGCACTCTCAACATGGCATAGTTTAATAAAACAAGCCTGTATTACAACTTCAATGGGACTGAGTCAAGATGTCTAAACTTGAAAAGAATGGACACCATTATGTATGCACTATGAATTCATATCCTTTTCTTTAGATCAGATGCATAAGTAATGTCTCCTTTGCATTCTCACTCCTTAGTAATATCACTCTTTAACTGGGAAACATTTTCCAACAAATTCTACTTCCACATTTCTCCTCTGCTTCCTCAAAGCACTGTATGCTCAAAATGGCTTTAAATATACTTGAAGATTATAAAAGCCCACCATATTTCCTGGATCTTCATCAAAATCTTGGCTAGAGTATCTTACTTTCCCTACAGTTTCTCTATACTGTATTTTCTAACTCAGAATCTTTTACAAAATCACTTTCAAAGGTAAATTTCAGCTAGGTGTTTCCAGGAAGCAAGAATACATGAACTGAAATATCAGCATATGCTACATGTTCTATAGTCTTATTTTTATTAAGAAAGTCTTTGGTGAAACAAATTATTCTCCTTTAAAGCTAATCATCTAGGAAGCACAAATCCTTCAAACAAACAAAAAACAAACAAACAAACCCCTCTAGCTTCTCCCAACTATGCTTGCTAAGGGTATTATACACTCTGTTCAGAGGGTGATTATCCAAACTAGGTAGCATCAGTTTATCAATCCAAGTGTTCCATCTTGCAATATGAGAAAATATCTTTAATGAACACATACATTAGAGCCTCTAAAGGAAAAAAGCTCTATTTCAAAATACATCCTTCCTATATAAGTACCTCATGAAATAGATCCTATGGTCCTTACATAGCAGTCCCTCCTGCTTGTCAAGTCAGATACACTCAAATCAGAAAAAGCATAGGGAAGAAGCAGATTCAGTCTGCTACGCAAAAATTCTTTCCTCAGTTACCTTACCCATCCTTTGAAAGAACATTATCAAATTTAACTTGAAAAGCACTTAAGCTTAGGCAGGATGAGCAGCTGCAATGTCAATATCATTGATATTTAATGGTAAAATTAACATTACCAGTGGACTAAAAAAATATAGCAAAACATTTCCACCAGAACTAAAATCAAGTTTGCATGAAGAGTTAGAAAGGGGGTACAATGCACTATTAGACCTGACACTCTCTTCTTGCTATCTACAAAGCTCACGTTTTCTCTACTTAAACATGAGAGTGTTCCCTACCTCAGCAAAAACCAGGAACAACAACAAAATACCACTTTCCCTAAGTGAGAGCAGCAAGAGATTCATAACTGGAAATATCTCAAAACTGTCATTAGTCAATGACCATAGAAACAGGAAGGATGATCAATGAAAGGATTTTGGCTTTGAGAGTTCCTTTGTAAGTCCTCTGTTGTTCATTAACGTATATTATTTACACCATGGAGTAAGTTGCTGCCAGGGACTACCAGTTATGGGAGCAGGGTACCATCAGTCTCAAGGAAGCACAGTGGACTCACCACAGATGACATGAAGTTCAGGATAGAGAAACACCAACAGGATCTGCTAACATCAACCTTCTGTAACCAAATATTCAGGTATGCATGCATTCATTCCTCATTAAACACTTCTGAATGCCTTCTATCAGCCAAGTATTGAGCTGGCTGCGAGGGACA
Organism: Canis aureus; assembly: GCF_053574225.1. NCBI lineage: Eukaryota > Metazoa > Chordata > Mammalia > Carnivora > Canidae > Canis > Canis aureus. Next base: position 8,358,209 of record NC_135619.1, on the reverse strand, counting down.
CAGAAATGCATGAAATGTGATCTATTACCTGGACAAATCCACAATCTGGTAGATGACACACATGCAAACAAATGGCATCAGGTATCCTAACAAGGATATGTGTAAGGGACAGTGCTGGGTTTAGATATTAACTAGGCTATGCTTAAGTTGTCATGGGGTGTGGGTCAGCAAAGTATTAACAGAGGAAGGATTCTTAAACTTTCTCTTAAAGTCTAAGCAAAGAGTCCATCAACTGGATGAAAACGCAACCTAAGCAGAAGGAAAGACAGGTGTGAAAGCATGGAAGCATAAATGTGCACCCTGTGTCTGAGAAACTGTCATTAGTCTGATGAGTAGAGAGGCAGCAAGTGAGGATCACCACCCAAAAATGGATCCTAATATATAAAGAAAAGCTGTTTGAGTTTTAAACAGGGATGGAGCACTATCAGATCTGGGCTTTGATCGCTGGCAGCATGTACAGATCATTTAGGTTGGGTCAACACCAGAAGTAGGAAAATACAGAGAATTTTGTAATAATTTTGAAAAGAACACAAATTAAGGACACAACAAATAGGAGATGTTTAGAAGTCAGAAATTTAACACTTAGTGACCAATTGGATGTAGGGAGGAATAAAGAAGGGGAAAATGTGTGGCTTGGGAGGCCGTGTGGGTGGCATTAACCAGGACAGGAAGGATAAGAATCATGAATGATTATGCCTGTGTGTGTGAAAGAGGAAGAAGGGGAAGAGTAAAGAGAAAGAGATAAAATGGGTTTGGGACAGGGAGGAATTGGAAATAATCACTGCTCTGGTCATGCTGAGTTTGAAGGCCTGCAGGATCCTCAGAGGACATGTTTAGTAGGCCACTGGGCATATGAATCTGGAACATCAGACCACAGTTACAGTTGCATAGACCTGGAACACATCCATATGCAGACAGTAGCAGAAGCCTTGGGCAGGAATGGGGTATCTCTTCCCTGAGCTTCCACTAACTTAATGGGTCCATTGTCCATTGCTTCTTTTTCCTCTCCTATTTTCTACCCTTTGTATTTTTACCAAAAATATATTCTGTTAGCTGGCTCTCCTCATATCCCTTAATTTCTTGCCAGTATCAAGTATAATTCTCACTTTTGATCTTACTTTTATCTTTATCTTTTATCTTTATCACTCCTTCTTTTTTCTTACTTGTTCACAATATTTTTTCCTCTGTAATAGAAGCCTTCTCCCTTAACACTATTCCAAATATGGAATTACTAAGTTAGGAACCTGTGTTTTTAAAAATTTTAATTTTATCATGTAGAAGTCATACATAAACAAAAATACAGAGCATTCTAACAAATTCCCATATGCTTCAAGAGGTAGATATATTTTTAAAAGTAAAATAAAATCAGCACATGATTACTGCAATCATATATGCACCTCATCCTTCTCCTATACCAGAAAATAACAAGAATCGCTCCTGTCCATGGATGTTCACATTTTTTATTCTTAATCTCTTACCCTGTGTCGTGCACTAATCAGGCAAACCTTCCAACTTATTTTATCCTTGTAACTACCTTGTGGGTAGTCAGGTGCCATTACTTTACCCATCATACATGAATAAAAACTGAAGACTTGGATTTAATGATTTGTCCAAAGTCAGACACAACCAATCATTGTCTGAACCAGGCAATTTTGATGTATTCCTTCAAGCCTGCCTCAGTGCTTTAAATTCACTGGAAACTGTATGAACATTTAGTTGATGATAATTATACTACCCTTCTATAATGACATCTTTTGCATTGTTCTTATTCAAACAATTCCTTGATTCAGCATTTTCTGAATCCTTAAAAGAACTGCTGGTGAATTTAACATACCCAGTTATTTAAAAGCCAATTAGTTACAGGTAAGAACAAATCTTCCTTGACACTGCCCGTGGAGTCAGCCTTTTAGATTTTGGCTCAAAAGATTTCCGTGTCACTATTAATCTAGGTGATCATCCAGGACCTCAAAACTCTAAGACATCCTTCCCAAGATCCAGGGATGCCTAAATGAGCTCAGAGGCCCAGGGTCCCTGGCCAAGATAAGGAAGAAGCTGCTGAGACAGAATAACAGCTCTTCTTCCACATGTGGTTTGATCTTAGCTTTCCAGTCCCACCCTAAAAGGAGATGTCTTTCCTTCTCAAGGCTCACATCAACCCTTATGGCCATTAGACCAAAAAATAAGAGTTCATCATGCACTGGGGGGACGAGTGCAAAGTGATTAGGGAGGAAATAACTTATACTCCAAAGGAATTGCAAGGTTATGCCAATTCATATTGGCAGAAACCTGAGTAATATAGATGTAAATGGATTCTCAGGGTGTTAACCCACGGAGGGTGGGATTTAACATTGGATCAGGTTGCTTTACTGATACGGGTGCATTGCCAGACATTCTAGATTTCATGTGCTATCTCTAGCAGTGGGAAGTGCCTATAGCATTTGTTTCGTGGGGTTGAGAGACCAGAACTTCCTTAGCATAATGTAAAGGAAGGAAACAGAAAGTTAAGAATATAGGGATGTTGCAGTGAATTTATCTAATGTGACTTGAACAGCTCCCAAGACCACTATATCTTTCTGGAAAGACCAAAAAATACTTTCTTCATTGAAATATTGAGAAATACATTGTTGATGGGAGTATTAATATCTTTGAAAAGCTCTGTGGGATCTGGTGTGTATATAGGCCAGGGTGAAGGCAAGATATGCCACTATTGAGATGTCCTCCCTGATTTTAGAAGAGATAAGGGAATCCTGGAGAGACAGAGGCCAAGTGGCAATGGTTAACTACCAGAAGCAAGGTAGACATAACTTCCATAATGAATAGCAAGAAAGAGAAACAACATGGTAATCTGAAAGTTTTGGCCCTGATGGGTCTGACTGTGGCTCACTGATGAGGGTTTTCCTAGAAATGAAAAAGATGAACAGGTTGCTTCTAAATATTGCCTGATCTGTACAACAGGAATCTCCAGCCCAGGAACTGAACTAAAAGGTCCATGATGGAGAGTCAAGACCTCTGATCTAGTTTCCATAATGAGGCAAGTGCATGGACTTTGAGCTTCTTGACAGAGACAAATGTTGGGCCTTCTTCAGGAGAGGCAATGTGATATTATGTACTGAAAATCTTTTCCAAGTTCTTCCATAAAGTAACTGCAGGCCATTTTCTAAAGTGACCACATACCAGAAAAAAGTAAATACCAAGATCTTTCAGGGGTTTCTACACACAGGCTCTGAATTAATACTGCCTCCTGGGAATCCAAAGCATCATGATGGTCTACTAGTAAAAGTAGGGGAAACAGTGGTCAATGAGACCTGGAGCTTTGTCTCAAGTATTTCCTGCAGTGAGCAGGAAGGTCCATGGGTGACCTTGTAGTTGTATATCCAGTTCCTGAGAAAGTAATTAAAATTAAGTTGCCTGCTCTGGCAAAATCCTCACACTGGCTTCCAGCATTTATACACTTATGAGTGAAGGACAGAGGGTAAAAGTGGGAATGGATCCTGTTTAAGAAATTTCATTATCACCAAAATATTACTAGTTTATAAATAGTACATGATATAGCATTGCCTAAGTCAATTATGTTTTTTTGAAGATTTTATTTATTTATTCATGAGAGACAGAGAGAGAGAGAGTGAGAGGGAGAGAGAGAGAGAGGCAGAGACACAGGCAGAGGAAGGAGCAGGCTCCATGCAGGGAGCCCGATGTGGGACTCAATCCCGGGACCTCAGGATCACACCCTGGGCTGAAGGCAGCACTAAACCGCTGAGCCACCCAGGCTGCCCCAATTATGTTTTAAAATACAAAATCTAGAAATTACTCCCTGGCACCAGAACCAATGAAATAGATTTTCTCATTTCTGTACACTAAAAAACTGCCAGCATTTGATCACAACATTGTCAATGACAGGTTCAATATGATCTCTGCTTTCATTCCCCCAAGGACAGCTAATATCTCTGATTTTTGTTCTTCTGTCTCTGTTAGACACTCTACATTTTAAGTCAGTCTTGTAGCCCTTAGAAGTAGGTTCATTGATTAAACCATGACCATTTTCCTTTCTATGTCAAAATATATTTTCAGTGGTGACAGTAAGTCAAACTGTGTCCCCTCCCTTAATGAAAGAGTAGATAGATAATACATACTTGCTCACTATCCCTTCAGCAATTTTTTTAAGTTACCACATAAGAATTTTTACTTAAAGAATCAGAATATTTCCAGTGCCACTATATGAGGATTCAATAGTTTTTCAGTAGAATCTTTTTGTGCATGCAAGCACAAAGTAAAATTTGGTACATTGAAAACTATGTAGAATCAAACTCCTAAGGGAAAAATGTACTGCATTGAATTATAATGATAATGTTCTTTAAAACATTCCATCTTTATCTCTTAGGAAGATGAAAGCAAATTGAGAAATAATTAAATTTTTAAAAATTTCTGAAAACCTTCCATTATGTAAAACATAGAACCTTAAAGAAATATATGCTATAGGATTATGCAAAATAGGGTCTCCTATACAGCATGATCTGGGAAGGAAGCCAGTAAATAACTAAACAGAGTCATATTAATAACTGCTTTTTATGATTTGTGTTAAGAAATTATATTTTCACATCCATGTTATCTCAGTCTCTTTTGTTTGTTCAAAACTAATAGCAACAGAATCTGATTATTGGAGCATAATAGTCATGACTTGCAAATGAAAATTTGTAATTAAAACTTACTAGACCAGGCTGTTCCCTATTTTCAAATATTATATATTCCTTAAAAATATGAAAAAAAATTGTGAACTTTTATGAGAAAAAAAATCTATCCTGAGAGCTAAAGTATTATAGAATCACAAACTATGTTTGATTTTTCAAAAACTATCTTTAACAAAATATCCTCAATATTTCATACATGCTTTATATTGTGATTTTTCTTTTCATATGAACACAATGTATGTGAGATTAAGATTAGGTTCAAAGAATGTGAAATTGTGGCTAAAGAATAGTACTTTAAGCCTACAGCTAATAATTTCCAGCTTTGTCTGCATTAGTTTAATTTTGTGAGACTAGGCATTTTAGCAATAATAGGAACGTTTTAACTTTTGTTATTCCCTCATGCTCCTTAAAATGTAAGGGCAAAATAAAATAAAATCCCCAAATAATTATGACCTTTGCTATTGCTAATAATTAATACTCAGAATATTATACTTTTATGATCACTTACTTTATGTTAGAACTTTGTGTGCATTAATCCATTCAATACTGCAATACAGGGAGATGCTATAATTATACCATTTGAAACTGAAGCTTAGCAGAGTAAATCGCATATGATTTCACAACAAGCAAGCAAGAGGAACCACTTAGAAAAATGACATAAATGCTGGTCACCTCTGTAGTATTTTGAAAAATGGGTTGTCCAGCTGACAAAGTGAAAGTGTGAATTTAGTGTAGGTAAGGACATTTATGGGTGTTATCTTGGTTAGATTAAAACCAATTGTATGAACGTTGAACGTGTAAGAGTTGAGAACAGCATCTTTTCTGAAATAATTATAACAAATTACAAAGTGATATTTATTATCAGTCTGAACATAGTTTTGGTAGAATCTCACATAGTAATTCAGCTCTTAAATGTCAAAATCTATTTGTCTTACCCAGTTTTCCAATACCGGAGTCTTCCAGGCAAGCAAAGCATCTGTTAAGATTATTAGTGAAGTTAATTCAGTGAAGAAAAATCTGGTACAAGGAAAGGAGATTTTATGCTAAATACTCCAAATCTACTGCCAAACCTAAACCTTGTCATGTTATATTATATGCAATTCATACAATAACGTATATAAGGTATCTAAGTCATGGGGCACCTGGGTGGCTCAGTGGTTGAGAATCAGCCCTTGGTTCAGGTCTTGATCCCAGGATCAAGTCCTGTGTCAGTCTCCCAGCAGGGAGCCTGTTTCTCCCTCTGCCTATGTCTCTGCCTCTCTCACTGTCTGTGTCTCTCATGAATAAATAAGTAAAGTAAAAGAAAAAAAGGAATCTATGTCATGAGATCATGACTTAACTTGGATAATCTGACTAAAAAAGACGGACTAGATCGTCTTTGGTGTGTATGTGATATTTTATCAATTAAAATACTTTAAGTGCTCACTAATACATTTCTGAAATAAATATTAACATCTCCAAAGTTTGTATTATATGTCAAACACCATTTTTTAAAAAAATAAACCAGAGAAAAATGTGCAAACCAAATTTATGTACACCATCTACTTAATGGTAGAAACTTGAGTGCCTTTATTTAAAAATGTTCAGAGACTTCTGTGGTGGCGCCTGGGTCGCTCAATCATTTAAGCATCTGACTCTTGGTTTAGGTTCAGATCGTGATCTCAGGGTTATGAGATGGATCCCTTCGGCAGGCTGTGCACTCAATGTAGAGTGTGGGACCCAGGAAATTTAACAAAAATCCCCTACCCCTGGACAAGCATAGCAGGACTAACTCCATTTTGTGCTGCACCGGCCACCTCCTGTATGACCCCCACATGACCTGCTTATTGCTTAAGGCGCTGCCCCACCCTAGTCAAGCCGCTGGGCACACCCTTACCCCAAATCGGCTCATAACAATGTAACCCCGCCTTGTGCCCGCCAATTCTGACCAGAGTGATAAGCCAGTTCAAATGGTCACTATAGGGTAAAATGCAATTCAATAGGCCACCTGCGTGTGGACCGACATGACTGTGCAACTTTCTGCGTATGTTACAATCCCATTGGCCACTGGCCCCTATAAAGCTACTAAGCCTCTTAGGCTCGGGGTCCAAGTCCCTGCTCCGCTGTGTCGGGAACACTTGGACCCAAGCTCGAGCTTGTAAATAAACCCTCGTGTGTTTGCATCGGTATCAGCTCCTTGGTGGTTTCTCGAATTCGCAATCTTGGGCACAACATAGAGTCTGCTTAAAGATTCTCACCCTCTACTCATGCCCACGTGTGCACTTGCATTCAGGCACACTCTCTCAAAATAAATAAATAAATCTTTTTAAAAAATGTTTATAGACATGCATAATTTTCCAAATTTTTTTCACCTTTCAAATACCATAACATATATATATATGGTATAATGTAAGTGATTGCTAGTATTTTTGACTTAATATGCTTTTCAACCCAAACCCATAGTTAAATCTCAGGTATTTATGTTTTCCATTACCTAATCCTCAATTACAATGGGTTCAAATGGCTCTTCTTGTCCTTATTTTTTTTTTTTTTTAAGATTTTGTTAACTTGAGAGAGAGAGAGAACACAAGCAGAGGCAGGGGCAGGCAGGAGGGAGAAGGAGAAGCAGGCTCCCCATTGAGCAGGGACTCTGATGCAGCGCTTGATGCCAGGATCCTGAGATCATGACCCGAGCCCAAGGCAGATGCTTAACCAACAAAGCCCCTATATCCTCCTCTTCTTGGCCTCTTAAAATTTATATAATCCACATGTATGCCTGAGCAATGCCTAACCTAACCCATTGGACCTGACACTCCCTTGCAATATACATTTTTGTAATGAGCATTCATAATAATAGGACTTATCTAGACCCATAAACACTAAATACATATTAAATAAAAAGAAAACAATGTGAAATATACTGATAGAAATTAGTATTTTGAGATATAAGTTCTTAGACATAGCTACATTGCAATACTGCAACTACTCATGAAGATATAATGAAGAAGTCAGATTATTGCACCTGTACATAGAATCACCATAACAGGGGCATGAGCAGTAAATGCATACAGATAAGTTGGAGTATACTGCTCAAATGTATCTATTATAAGCAGCAGGTGTTCCCACTGATGACAGGATTATCAAAGTGGAAATCACGTCTCTGTAAAATTAAAAATAAGGCAATATACAATTCTTCAATACATATTACAAGAGTATTTCTGGAAAATTCCATTTATGTTAAAGCTCTGAAAAGAAAAAAAATAAAACTTTGTGTTAATATGTAAAACTGAGTTATATTCTAGGCTCAGATAATTATAAAGGGGGTTCTCACTATGTGAATAACCAACAGACTAGTCATGGTTGTACAGTTCAGGATACGACGTGATTCTGTGTTTATAAAACTGTTCTGGACCTTGGCATCTTGGCCCCATCCATCAAATACCAGTAAGTTCCCCCAGTTGCTGTAATAACCCAAAATGCCTCCATAAATTTCTAGAACTATCCTTAGAGGGTAATAACAGCATTGTTGAGGACTACTGGCTAAATCATCTTGGTCATCTGTCTGTGTGATCGAAATTCACTGAAAAGCTGCCTAGACCATGTTTTTGATTGAGTTGTAAAGCAGTAACAATGAATGTAATCAAGAGTTAGAAAATAACCATCCGTGTGTGTTTTACAGTTAATGATAATTTGCTGTCTCAGGAGCAGGGCATAAAAGCAAAATTAAATTTATGGATTTAAGTACCGTTATTAATGCTTTTATACAAGTGAACCAAGAGTCAAGTCTAATTAAAAATGGCTTCTAGTGGGCCAGTTCTTTTATATCCGAAGCTCACTTTGAAATATATTTTAGTATCCTGTTTATCACCTGAAGACTCTATTCCAATCTATTTCCTTGAACTGTTCAATTCCATTTCATGGAACTTTAAAGCTTAATTAAATTTTTGCAACAGTGTGGATCTGCCCTTTAAGGCAAGGCATTTTCTTTCAGTCAATCTGATTTTCATACCAAAAACAGCTTGCGAGATTTTCTCATTTCTGGAAAGTAAATACTATTTGCCAATAACTAAATAAATAAATAAATACATACATACATACATACATACATACTTCCTGTGGCTATTTTTAAAGGAAAAAAATCATTTGTGGCTGTATGAATGCATTTGAACTTGAAGGAAAAGGAGAACATCCCATCTTTGGAGACACCATCTACTAGAACCCTGTATTTCATCAAGATCTAGATGAAGAAAAAAAAATCTAACTCATATTTGAATCAAAATTGCTTGGCATTATTTAGCTTTATGGTTCTTCTACCCTTCAGATTATGTTGCCAAGACCAGAAAATCTAATGTACCTAGGAATAAACCTGAGTCTAACAAAGTGATCCTTGTCTTTATATCTAAATCTATCTACCAGAAGAAGCCAGTTTCTTTGTCCATTTGTATTTGCTTCTATATATTTGTGCAACTGATATATACCAGTCTTCTATATTTTTGTGGCAACTGTCAATTACGAATCTGCAGCAGTAAGAGGAAAAGCCATAGGCAAGCAGGGCATGCCCTGCTACAGTCATTCCAGACTGCTTTTCATTTCTCCTTATCCCAATTCCCAATGTCAGAGCTGACCTTGCCTCGGTCCCCAAAATACACCATCAAGCAAATCTGTCCTCATTGATAACCAGGTGCCCAGTTGCTTATGCCAGATACAAGGAGTCATTCTTTTTTTTTTTTTTTTAAGATTTTTATTTACTGATTCATGAGAGATACAGAGAGAGAAGCAGGGACACAGGCAGAGGGAGAAGCAGGCTCCATGCAGGAAGCCTGATGAGAGACTAGATCCCTGGACTGGGATCACACTCTGAGCCAAAGGCAGACGCTCAATCGCTGAGCCACCCCAGAGTCCCATAAGGAGTCATTCTTAACACTTTTTCCCCCTTACACTATCCCTCTAATATTCATAGAGTCCATGCAACTTTACCTGCTAAAAAGCAAAGATCCACCCATAGCTGCCCATCTTTTGCAACAGCCTTTCCTAAACTAGCACCAATTCTTGATTGACTTATTACACTAGCCACCAAATTGGTCCAATTGTATCTATGCTGCTCCTCCATGCCCTCTCCACAATAGTTGCACAATGAATGTCTAAACATATGATTTCACTGCTTAAAAGGCATCTACATATTACAATTGCTCCTCAAAAAAGTTTTTTACGTGTGCTACCAAGCCCTGTAGCCCTATCAGTGGTCTATATCTATCTACCATTCACCCCTCCCTCCATTCCTGGCTACCTCTGCTGGTATCACATTGTCTCATTTCAGCTCCTCAGTCCAGGCATGCCTTTCCTCCAGAGCCTTGAATGTGCCATTTGCTCTTCCTTACTTGGGAGATGACACAATGAGAACAGAGAGAACTGGAGTATTGGAACAACTGTCCGGATTCATATGCCACAGGCACCTTCCACACCTTAAACCCTGTGCGAACTACAGTTGCAGCATCTATAATATGGAGATAAATAACAGAGCCTAGATCATAAAGTTATTGTCAAAATAAACAGATTTAATACGTGTAAAGCATTTAGGAATCATCTGGCGTGTGACGAGTAGTCGATATTGTTGAGTGCCACCCTCCTCTCACCTAATTAACTCCTACCAAGCCTTCAGATCTCTCCTCCTGCATTGCTTCCTAATGGGAAAATTTCCTGATTGTCCTAACTTAACCAGGGCACGCTCCTTGCAGAGTCAATTAGCACTGTGTAGCTCTCTTTTCACTGGGCTTGTTATTGTTAGAGATTTAAATTTATTTGTGTTAATGTCTGATTAATGTCTAAATCTCCACTAGACGGAAACTCCTCAATGACAGGAAATGTTTTTAGTTTTGTCCAAAAGTGCATCCCCAGTAATTAACACAATTCCCACAACCTAGTAGCACTCAATATTTGCTGAATAAATGAATGTTGTGCCTTCTTCCTCACTTGCCTTTCCTCTCTCATCATATGATTTCAATTTATCAATGTCCCTTTAATTGCTACCTTGTTTAGTGATCTTCCCAAAATCTCCCAGTTAGGATTAATCTCTCTACTCTCTGCTTGCTCATTGCTATATTTTTCTTTTAGAATAATAATCATTGTCGGGGCACCTGAGTTGCTCAGCTGGTTTAGAGTCTGATTTCAGCTCAGGTCATGATCCTGGGATCCTGGGATCAAGCCCCACATCGGGATCCCTTCTCAGTGGGGGGTCTGCTTCTCCCTCTCTCTCTGCCCCTCTCACCCCCCCCCCCCGCACTCACTCTCATTCGCTCTGTCAAATAAATAAAAAATTTAAAAAATCATCATTGTGTACCTTGTATCAAGTTATGTTTGGTCTATATTCATGTATCTCTCCCCTACATCTTTTTTTTTTTCAAGATTTTATTAATTTGAGAGCAAGTGGGGAAAGAGGAGCTTGGGAAAGAGCAGAAGGAAAGGGAGAAGCAGATGCCCAGATGAGCAGGGAGCTCAGTGCAGGGCTCAATCCCAGGACCTTGGGATCATGACCTGAGCTGAAGACAGATGCTCAACCAACTGAGCCACCCAGGCATTCTCCTCTATATCTTTTTAAATTGTCATTAAAATCAGGTTTCTAAAATTTTAAATTGGTTTCTAATATTAAAATCTGATGAAGTTAAACCTTTCTGATGATTTCACAGAGGATAAAGTCAGCTTCCTTAGTCTGTTAATGCATACAATTCACAACCTCATCCCAGGCAGCTTCTTTCCAGCTGCATATTACATTATACTACTTTCAACCCCCATCTCATATTTAGACAGGAATTCTTTATATGTTACCTTTATAGATAAGCGTGTGCATCACATCTTACAGTAAAAATAATAAATAAATCCTCCCCAAATAAATTTTAAAAACCCATATTTTTTTTTAAAAAAAACGGAGGGGTTCCCTTGTCTAGTTCTAGACTCCAAAATAAGTGAAACCTTAAGACTTTCCCAGGAGATGCTGACTCATTAACAAATACTGTGATCTTTCCTACTTCTATAACACTAAATGTCTGAAATTTATGTGTATGCGAACACACCACAATATTTGTGGATATGGAAAACATGGGAAAAGAACTGCTGTTTTCCATTAACAGTGTGGTAAAATGCATTTATTGTTTTCAGCTCTTCCTCTCTCTTTGCTTTTTGACATGTGGTTTTTCCGCCCACTGAAGATGAGAATACTTCCCCCCACACTATTGGTGTTGGGTGTGGCCACATAGCTTGCTTTGACCAATGGGTTGAAACTGACAGTTTGTCAGTTTAGATGCCAGTCCTTAGCAGAAATCACCTTAATATTCACTCACCCATGAACTTCTGTGATCACCTGACTCAACATGTCTCAGCTAGTCTACTGACCCAAAGAAGATAGGATGGGAGATACATGGAATAGATGAGCCCTTACGGAAGGAAGCTTGGAGCCACCAGCCAAATCCAAGCTAGAACGAACAAGCCCCAGATGACCAGCTTATAAGCTTATTAAGCCATTTAGATTTTGTGGCAGTTAATAGCATATTGACAAGAGCTAATAAACATGGTTGCCTTGGTATACTTGCTATATTTTTAGGTTTATGAGCCAGTCCTTTTAAAGCCTAGACTTGCAATCCTAACAGGTAAACTTTTTTTTCTTTTCTAAATGCTTTATCCTTGAGTCATCCTTGACAAGAGCAATCCATTCAACTGCATTCAAACTGCATTCAAAACCAGTTTTTAATCACTGCAGGGACCTGTTTATTCCTGAACAAAGTTTGTCTCTCTGATATTCTCCCCTTGGAATGAGTTCTCTCCTAGGAGATGCTTGAATTCCTTGTCTAAATAGACTTCTAGCAGTGTTGTCCTTGAATTTAAATTTAAATTCTTCTTCCACTGGTTCAGACTACCTGATACAGATCACATTTGTAGTCCAGTTTCTGGTCCTTATTTAGAAGTGATTTCATGTGACAAGTTTATTTTCCCAAAATGTCTGCAACAATATTTCCAGTTCTACATATTCTGCTAGACTCCTCTTACTCTCCCATCAAGAGGTATAATCTATTTCCCAGCCTCTGGAATCTGGACAGAACTTTGTGACCTCCTTGACAAACAGAATGAAACAGAATGTCTGACTTACATAAGAGGTAGTACACTTTCTGCCTCCCTCTCTTTCTCTTGGAACCCAGTCACCATGTGGCATGTCAGACTACATACTGATATTCCAGTCAACAATCCCAGCTAAGAGAGTGGCTGAAGCCATCATCAGCCATCATACATGTGAGTGAATGAGTCTTTAGGTGATTCTACTCCCTAACATCCGCTTCATCAACTTCTCAAAAAGCAGAGCTTGTACCTACCTCCTCTTCTACTATCCGGGGGTAGGCGGCATCAGTGTTTGGCTACAGCCACAGATTTCTGTGAAGAGTAGCACTGGGCTCAAGGAAATGCAAGGAAAGGAAAAACAGAACCAAAGAAGCTTCCCCTCACTCATGCTCCCCCTGCCCTCTGCAGCCCTTCATCCTTTGAAGCTCTCTCCACTTTTAGCAGCTCAATGTAAACAGTAGCTTCCCAAAAGGTTTATTGTTTCCTATTTGTTTTGTTTTGTTTAGTTTTTGAACTCTGCATTTCTCTCTCACTTCTCAAGATTTCTCAGTGTTAATTTTAATTAGCAATAATTGCGCCTCAGATAAACCTCATTGGCTATGATACTGCCACTGCGCAAAGCTCTCAGTGTTAATTTTAATACAAAGAGACAGCAGCTCATGCTAGTTCACCATCTTGGTAACAGATAGAAAGATAGAAAGATATAAAAGCACAGATAAAAGAAACACCTGCTTATCCATGAAATAGTTTACATTTTGGATATCTATTCATAGTTGATCAATTTTCCAAATATTGCCTTGATAAGATAAACCTAGTAAGTGTGCACACAGATAGATTCACAGGACTATCTTTGCAGTGCCAGTTGAAGCAGGGTCGCTGGTTTGGAGAACATTAGAGTTTCAGATGCCTATTGTCTCTTGGTCACTGATGGAACTTAGAGTAACAACCAGATGTACAGTTAGTTCCATCTAAATTTACATTTCTAAAGTCTATATATTATGGATATATTGATAAACAAAGAAACCAAACTACACCTTAGATAAACCAGTGACAAATGTGTTAAACAGCTACACATTTCAAATGGCCCCCTGCTTCATTGGGAATAAACTCACTGACTCAAGCTTCCCAGTATCATCCTAGTTTCCAGTGTTTCCTCTGTTTCTGCCTCTACTTTCTTCACAGCTTTGTGGAAAACAGCTGTACTGGTCTTCAACAACATATCATATCCTGTATATCATAGCCTGTATTGTAATGCAAAATCTGTCTTGTCTGAATTAGAAAAGCATTTCTCCAGCTTTTCTCCACGTAAGTGTCATCCCTTTACACACTAACTTTCTCTGTCTGTGTCTGCTGCTGTGGCCATACCATGATCCAGGCTCTAGCCTCACAGCCCAAAGCTGACAACTAGGACTTTGCTGCATGATTGCAACTGGGCCCCTTTATTTCTTTATAGATTTTAAGGAACTTTATCCCTGTCATTTGGAGAGAAGAAAAAGTGAACACCTGACTGATGTTCATAATTAGCACATGGGGGAGGAGTCTAAAATGATTCTTAAAATAATTGATTAATGTTCTGGAGTAAGAGGATTAGAAAAAAAAAAGGTGGGGGGGGGGGTGTGCACCTGGGTGGTTCAGTGGTTGAGCATCAGACTTTGGCTCAGGTTGTGATCCTGGGGACCTGGGATCAAGTCCCTCATCAGGCTCCCCACAGGGAGCCTTCTTCTCCCTCTGCCTCTGTCTCTGCCTTTCTCTGTCTCTATCTTGAATAAATAAGTAAAATCTTAAAAAAAAAAAAAAAGAGAAAAAAAAGATTAAGTCTACAGAGGCTAGCAGAGTCAGATTCATTCATCCATACAGATGGGAGAAATCTGTGTGACCATCTGCTCCCGCTCCCTTATCTTGCAGACGAGGAAAGCAAGGCTAAATAATGTGGCTGAAGTCATGCAGTGGTGACCAAAAGTCAGAGCATGGTGTGATCTGGCCCAGTGTTTCTTTGTTCAGGGTAGTGGCACTGGTGTGCCCACCTCTGGATGGTTGGCATCTCTGCTCCCCTAATAAAATGGGATCCAAGGCACAGGGTGACCTGTCTGGCCACGCACACAGAAGTTTTGAGAGATGTCTGCTACAGCACAGAAATACATCTCAGGCTCTACAAGACACCTTAAAATAGCTCCCATGTGGCAGCACCACTTGGATGGCTTTGCAAAGACAGTCACTGAGCCAACAACTCAGAGGAAGTTTTCAGTTCAAGGTTGAAGAAGCTTTCAGCCCAAAGTCAAGGGGCTGGAACCTCAGTAATGTTCTGATAATCCAGAGAGGTATTCATCCCTGTGTGTACTCAGGAATGTTTGAGGGGAAGTGCTGTCAAAGTTAAAAACAAAGAATTCTCTTTTATTTAAAGCTCTTGTTTCTGATTCATTCTGAGTGGTGAGTACCATATCTTTAGGTGGGAGGGTGATTGACATGCAATCGTGGATGCCTGGCAACGGTTTTCCAGCTTGCACCTGCCTATCGGAGTCCAACGCTGTGTGGCAACCTTGAAAAGGAGAAAGATAAATAAGGGAAGTATTTAAAGTCCCTCGGATCCCAAGGTGACCAAAGTACTAATTAATATCTCCGGATACTGGGAACTGAATAACTACTTTTCAAAATAAATGCAGTAATCACCAGCTATTATTTTTTAACAAGGGGCCAAGCTTGGGAATTCACAGGGCATGTGGCTGGATAAACTGCTTTTATTTTGCCCCAACACAGTGTCATATGAAACCCGGCATTTAACACATGCTCTTGGCCATCCTGGAGATGGCTTTCAGTTGTTCTAAGAGTTAAAGTAACATCAGTCAGAATTAAGGGAAGATTTTTACCTTCTTACAAATCCACAGAAGCATTATAAGAACTTGTCTTCTTATAAATTCATTCACTCATTCATTCATTCATTCATTCATTCCAAGAACTGTTCGTAATCAGATGAAATGCATCAGGACATCTTTCCCACATTTTAACAGGGAGCATTACTTTTCAAAAAAGAAATGTAAGTGTATAATAAACATATATAAAAGTGTTCAATCTAAGTAATGACCTAAAATGCAAATTAAAAGAAAAACAACTAAATTAGCACAGATTAAAAAAGAAGACAATGCCTAATGTTGATAAGGGTACAGTGAAGTGGGTAATTCTCTTTTGATGGTAGAAGTGTAAATTAATTTACTCTTTCTGGAAAAAAAAAAAACACAATATGCATGAAGAGCTTGAAATTGCTTATAGCCTTTAAACCAGTGATCCTATTTATAGTTATCTTGCCTGAAGAAATCATTTTAATACAGACAAAGCTTTATGCAAAATGTTGCTTATCCCAGCACATTTATTATACTTGAAAAGTCAAAACCAACTTAAATGCCTATGTAATGTAAGATTAAAGAATAATAAAATATATAAAATACCTACACATATACACATAAGAAAAAATGTTTAATAGTAGGAAACACATTTATTATCTGGAGGATGAGGTTCTCCAAATTCCATAATGTGCATAACAAATAAAATCCTGAAAATGGATGATTTTTTAAAATCAATAAAAGATACCCATTAAAATCACTTTGCAAATGTTTTCATTCATTAGAGTTTTATCCCACTAAAATGATCTCTTCAGTTAAAAGGAGATCAGGGGTGCCTGAGTGGCTCAGATGGTTAAGTGCCTGCCTTAGGCTCAGGCCATGATCTCCAGGTCCGGGATCCAGCCCCACATCGGTGCTCCCTGCTTAGCAGGGAATCTCTTTCTCCCTCTCCCTCTTACCCTCCTCCCTGCTCATGCTCTCTCTCTCTCAAATGGATGAATAAAATCTTTTTTAAAAAAATAAAAATAGATAAATGAGACCAAACATGTCAAAGTCTCTCATTACAAAGTAATTCCATAAATCCCCAGATCCTGAAAAGGGCTCTAGCCAGCCATATGGAAACTGGATTCTGAATACAGTATTTGTGATAAGCACCTGAGCCAGACACCCCAAAGCCAAAAAGCCCTGCATTGCCACATCTCTTCATCGTCTCATTTGGGCTTCTTTCTTACTGCATGCCAAGTCCCCTACTCATTGGCTTCATCAGCTGCATGGAAAATATTACCTCCACTCCTGTGAATCTTCCACTTCACTGCAAACCTGTATCTAACTCTGCTGACTGGTCTCATTCTATTACTCAGCTACTCCATTTTGTTCCTGCCAGTTGGAATTAAACCCCTTTTGGTAAAGGGCCCATAACATGCATAGACATTTCCCACTTCTAGTATCCTTCAGCGTATACTCTGAAACCTGGGAAATCCATCTCTTGGTAACAGTTTACTAGTTTGTATATATAGAATTTAAAAATATAACTGGCAATGCCAAGAGGCGTATGTAGGCGTGTTACACTAGCCAACTTCTCTGAAGAATTCCTGTGGAAATAATGAAGGAAATTGTCCTTCCTTCTCCAGTATCACTGATCACATTTGGCAAGACTTCCATGTGTCACTGAGTATCAGCACAGCCCATGGTAAAGGCCCTGAAAAACACCCAGGGAAAGCCCAACTCTAAAACTACAGAGTCCATGATTCTTCCTAAATATCTCTGTATAGTGAATCCTAATAGGAAACAATCAACAACCAGGCCTATGACACCAGCTTTCTATTATTTGTGATTGATTCTTTTTAGGCAGGTGTACTGAAGTGTATTGTAGCCGCTTTCATGTGATAATAAGCCAAGTCATGAAGGGATTCTACTACCGTGGAAAATGAAGTAACCTTCCCACCAGGTTACTCCACCACTTACTCATGGAAGAAAGTGACCTAATTAAAGGTCCCATTTCCCACTACTTCCATAAGAAGAAACTGGTTATATGAATTTTTTTGGGGGGGCACAACCATTCAAAATACAATTCCCCCAAAGCACCAATACATTTCAAAAGCATCAAAGGCTTATAGAGCACTTAACAAGAATACAGTGCATAGTGCAACAAAATAAACTCTTTTCCATTGACTAGACTGTATTGCCTATTGTTATTTTTCATGGTTTGGAAGGACATTTAACCATATCTTAAGAGTTAAGCACCCTCTTCCTTCAGGGTCATTTGTCACAAATTGGGAACCTGCTTCAAAATTACCGCAGGTTTTTCAGAATATTCTGTTGCCTTGCCTTCCTGATCACCAACTTCTAGCTCTCTCCTGTTAATTTCCTGAGCGTTTTGAAAATATGAGTTTTTCCTTACAGACTCTATTCATATTCACACAGGGAGATGTTTTTCTAAGAGAAGCAGGGAAGCTGCAAGAAGAAAGTGTTTCCATTATTGACTCGGGCTACTATCTGAAAAAAAAAAAGAAAAGAAAAAGAAATGGAAACAACAAAAGACTAAGTGAAGCAGGAGGGAAACCAAAGAGTGAAAACGTCCCCAGGATGTTGGAAAGATGAAATAGTCAGAAGAGCAGCAGACCTTTGAATAAACACTGGGGATCTGGAGGAAAGTTAATTAGAATGAAAATAAAATTTTTATGAGAAAAGGGGAGAGAGAACTGAAAAGGGCATGCAAATAAAAAAGCCAGAATATTCACATTAAAAACATGGATTGAATGAAATGTAGCAAGCAACCGAGAAGGGCCAGGCTCACCTTGACTAGGGTTTCATCATCTTTGTTTCCTTGCTTTAATTGGCAGTGCTCCACAGAACAGGAGGGTGGTTGAGCAGTCCCATGAGTTTCCTCTACCACCATGTCTGTGCTCTATAAAATAGCCATTCCCTATAGGAAATTTTTTAAGACTGGGGAGGCCATATCTCTGTCTAATCCCTGTTATCACTTGCCTTATGTAACCATCTCTGAAAATCTATTTTCTGTCATTAAATAAACTTCAGCCTGTGATTGTAGATCCATGGACATCCTTCTGGAAATCAGTGACCCAATGAGACACCTATTCAGGAAGCAATCATGTGTAGAAACACAGAAAAGAGAGAGTATATGTGAATCATTATTGGTCACTTTGATTTTCCCTACAGCAAAATATGTACAATTTGGACATGTCTACCAGTGATATTAATTAAGCAAAGTTGTGCCACAGGCACTGCCTATGCCAGGAATGTATAGTGATACAAAAATAAATGGTCCTGTTTCCAAGTAATTTACAATTTAATTGGGAGGGATGAATAAAAAAACAGAGAACAGTAAGTACTACTAAGGAGGAAAATATAAAATATCTCAGAAGTTCAAAAAGGAGAGAGATCAATTTCTACTAAGGGTCTTACGAAAGCTTCTTGAACTGGATATTGTTTGACTAGGGAAGGGGTGGTAATAGAACAAGAGGAAATATATTTGGAAAGAAAGGTATTTTGAGCAGAGAAAAACATGAGTGAAGGTACAGAGTTGAGAAATCATAAGCTGTGTCCATGAAGAACATAACATAAGCCAGTTTGACTAAAGCACAGGGCATATGAAAGAATATAGCTTAGGTCTTCCTTCCTTTAAGGCTATATGGAGAGTGGTCAAAAGCAGAGTTTCTAGAGCCATACTGCTTGGATTCAAATCTGTTCTCTACCACATCTTTGCTGTGTGACCTAGGGTAGGCAAATGAATTTTCTTTGCCTCCATTTCCGGTATATAAAATAAGGATTATATGGATGCGTATTTCATAGAGTTGTCATGGGAAACAGGGGCCTTAGCAGAGTCCACAGCACACGATAAGCACTCAGTAAATATGGGTTATTAGCATCCTTACCTAGAGAGTCTGCATACATAGAAGGCCGTAAAGAAAATTATCTGGTCTCTTCTCATAGCTACACCAAACTAGCCTCTTTAACTTAAACATAGAAATCTTGAGCCATTGGAAGCAGGGGAGCAGTAGTTAAAGACTAACCAGTGAATAATCTGACACTCTTGCATTCCTGCTCTTACAATGCATAGAGGAGAAAAGGAGAAAACAGCTCCTCTGATAATTCCCTTCATCTATAAGCATAGAAGCTCCTTGTCTTTGCTCAGCCTGTCAGTGAGAAAAGGTAAGTCAAAGAATGACTATTTCCACAGAAAATGGTTTAAAGCTAGGCATTCTTTTTTTGTGTCTATCTATTTGCTTTCCTCCACAGCTAGAGACTCTGTCTTCTTTGAAGGTCCAAATGAGCCCCAACTCCAAGATCCACTAACAAGGGAGGAAAAAGTTTTCCTGGAGCCTCTTAGGGTGCCTCCCAACTGAATGCACAAAGACAGATTAACAGGAGAAAAGCATATACACTTATTTAATATGATTTATGTAGCATGAGAGCCTTCATAAAGAAATGAAGACCTGAAGAAAGAGTTAAATCTGAGGATTTTTATGCCAAGTTTGATGGAGAGTAGACAGTCATATAGATGTGATAGAGAATATGAGGCAAGTGTTGTAAACTGGAGGAAACTCAGCAAGATTTATTTATGCAAATTCTTCTTGGCATCACTCTATCTTGAGATACGGATGCTCCTTTCCACCAAAAATGGAGTAGTCACCTCTCACATGAGGGTTTTATGACCCATTTCAGGAGAGAATAGCAGCTTCTGCCATTTTCTCAATGTGCCAAAGTGCCATATTTGGGGGTAGCATGTTCTATACCCCACCATACCCTATTTCTCAGCACAGTTCCACCATGTAACTCTATTTCCACAAAGAAACCCAAATCAGCACTAGTTTCTACCTGTGTCTATACAGAGAATGAAAACAAGAAGATTTTGGTAAAATTATTTTCCTTCTTCTCCCAGCATATTCATATTCTATTCTTCTCAACTATTAAGTAAAAGAATTGTAAGCTGCAGTGAAACAAAAAAGCAGAGTCTGAGTCTTAATATAAATAAAGTCTGAGTCTTAAATATAAATAAATTTGAACCTTATGGTCATTTATAGTCCTAATACTTTCTGGAATATGACAGGAGTTGGGTGACTAATAGTAATCCATGGCCATATCTAAGAGTCATAGAATATGTGCTTAGCAAGATGTTAAAATAACTTAGCTTAGAAGGACTCCTTTTTTCTTCCCCCACCATGAATGATTAGCTGTGCTCTGAATTGTGACCTCCTATTGCAGAAAATAGGTTTACAAAATGTGAGAATGCCCATCGAGAAGGGAAAGGAAGAAGGAATAAAACTGTCTTTGAGCAGGAATCACTATCAGTAATTAAGACAGAGCTGTAGACTTTCAAAAGCAAGAAAAGTTAATGAACTCTTTTTCCCTCATAGAAATATCTTCAGTAGCAGCCTCTCTACCCCTCCCCTCAAGATCCCCCCCCAACCCCCGCCATCTCTTCTCCCTCTCCCTCTCAGTCCTCCTGTCCCTATCCTCTCCCTCTAGACCTAAGATATGAGAACTGCTTCTATGTTTGGCTCCATTTCCCATTTTTGTACAAATCTCCAGACAGATAAAGACACAAGTTTCATTTTTCTCACCTTCTAGGAAGGCTAAAAGGCACACAGTATGGGGAAAGCCTAGTTAGCATCCTTTAGTATAAGATTCTATATACCCTTACCAATTTATAATTACATTCTCTGCCTGGAAGTTCTATTTTAGACACCAAAATGATTAGATCCCTAGGAATACTTTATTGTTCTTTTGCTTATTTACAGCTCACATTCTCTCCAGTAAAAGCTTAGTTTATTTACTGAGTTATAAAATAGAGAATTTGGTCAATTCTGGGCTTGAAAATGTAGACCACAGTCTTCTGAATAATGTTTTAGTAATTGATTAAACTGAATTCCAAGTTACTTCTTGTCCATATCTAACTCACATTTTCTGATTTTTTTTACAAGTGAGAATTGAGAGGATATTGCCAGCATTGGCTAAGTAACACTGTGCTTCTCATATTTCTATAGAAGCACTCTAAGCCTTTCAAAGAAACTTTCATCTGTTAACTTTCAGAATGGTTCCATGAGACATGGTGACATTCACATCTTTAAAATGATAACAAAAAGATCGGCTCTAAAAATCTCCTGATTAAAAAAAATATTAAAAATAAAATTGGCCACATTGGCCAAAAAATATATATATTAAAAATAAATAAATAAATAAATAAATAAATAAATAAATAAATAAAGTAAAAAAATAAAAATCTCCTGATTAGGAAAAAATATCCTAAATCTATCATAAGGAACTAAGGTAGTTTCTGTGCTAATTCAACTTTGAAATTCCATTTTCTTTATATTACTAGAATTGTTTCTGTTCTTAAAGATTCATTTCTATCACTAATTGTCTTTATAACTTTGAGCAAGACATATAATTTCTCTACATCTGAGATTTCTTATCTATAACATAAATGAGGATTTCCAGCTAAAAATGGAAGTTTGATATACTTCAAAAATGACAGAAGACTGTAAAAGGTATAAACCCAGAAAAAAGAGAATGAAAGATGAGATAACCAAACATAAGACATGTCAACAGCAATGCAGAGGATGAAAATCAGATAAAGGCATGGCAATTGACTGTAGAGAAGCAAAACTGCAACCAAACTGACTGTAGAGGAGAAAGTCTGGGGTCATCTAGGTGGCTCAGGTGGTCAAGCATCTGTCTGCCTTCAGCTCAGGTCATGATCTCAGGGTCCTGGGATCGAGCCTGTGTCAGGCTCCCTGCTCAGCGGAGAGTCTGCTTCTCCCTCTCCCTCTGCCCCCCCCCCCCCCCAACCCATTCATGCTAGCTCTCTCTCAGATAAATAAAATCATAAGAAGGAAAGTCAGTCCATAAGAAGCAAGCTGATTGTGGTAAGCTCCATAATGCCCCCCCAACAAATATCCATTTTTTATTCCCAGAGTAGTCCTATATTACCTTACACAGCAAATGGGACTTTACAAGTGTGAGTAAGCTAAGGATCTTGACATGATGACTGCATCCTGAATTACCCAGGGGTGTAATAATCCCAGGACGGGGCAGGAGAAGCAGAGCCAAAAAGGAGACACCTGATGGAAGCATGAGTTGGTGTGACATGGGGCAATAAGCCAGAGAATGCAAACAGCCTCTAGAATCTAGAAAAATCAAGGAAACAAATTCTCTCCTGGAGCCACCAAAAGTAACAGAGCCCTGCCTACATCTTGATTTTAGTCCCAATATGACTCAATTTTGACTTTTGACTTCCAGAGCTAGGAGATATAAATTTGTGTCATTTTAAACCAATAGTTTGTGGTAATTTGTTCCCACAGTAATAGGAAACTCATACAACAATCCATCTCTCAGAATTTAGGGTAGGCTCAAGAACTGGAAGCAGCAGACACCTCTGAAGGTGGGGTGAAGGATGGACAGAAAATGGGGTCAATGAAAGTCTGTAGAAGAAAGACTTAGACCCCCCCACACACTTCTCCTCTGTCATTCCAAGTAGTCAGGTGACAACTTGTCCTCTACCACCACAAAAGGATCATTTTTATGCTTTAGAAAAATAGAACTGAGAAGTCTCCAAATTTGAAAAAACTTGGCACAATGGAAAGAAGGGATGAAGCATGAGGCTTTGAAAAGCATCTGCCTATTGAATGGTGGGGAAACTGATACCTTCCCCAGACTCACAATCCCTCAACGTAGGAGATCAGAGGATTTCTCTCTGAGTAACAGCTATGGATGCCAACACAGGACCCGTCAGCAAAGCATCTGATTCCTTCTCTGCATTCCCACAGAGAAACCCAGCAGCTGTGAGGCCTGAGCTATGCACACAGAGTTCTCACAGCTCACCTACTGACTCCAACATTCATTAAGTGTGTGACTGTGGATAGGCTAATTAACCTTTGTTTCAGCTCAGTGTTCCTATCTGTAAAAGGGAATTTAAGATTTCTCCTTTGTAATGTTGTTGTAAAGATTAAATGAGATTTTAGATAGAAAGCATTCAGAATCATGTGTGGAGCAAGGAAAGATAAAGTTTAAAACAGACACATGCAAAAGGAATTCAAGTGGAAAAGAGATAATGTAGAGATATAAAGAAAAATCCTCCCCCCCCTTAAAAAATTCCTTTTAATTAATAGCTTCAAATGAAATGAGAAGAGTATGCTATAGGAGGAAAAAAATTCAGAGAAAGACTCTTGAAAATGAAAAATATGTTCTTCCAAATGAAAATTTCCATAGTGGTGTGCCTGGGTGGCTCAGTCAGTTAAGTGTCTGAGTCTTGATTTTGGCTCAGGTCATGATCTCAGGGTAGAAATATGGAACCTCGAGTTGGACTCCATGCTGAGCATGGAACCTGCTTAAGATTTTTGTCTCTCCTTCTCACTCTGCCCCACCCCTCACTGTTCTCTCTCTCTCTCTCTCTAAAAACAAGAGAATTTCCATGGAATATTTGAAAAACAAAGTTTAAATATTCTCCTGGACAGAATAAGATAAAAACATGAACAATATAGGAGAAACAGTAAGAAAAATCAAGAATTAATCAAATGAGACCCACCATTGCCCCACCTGCAGAACCATGGATATTTACATAGGTACAAATCCACTATACATGTCTATATATTCATTTTTTCCATGGCTATTTTCCAGTGATAAAGCATTTCTGCCAAGTGGTAGTGGTATTTTAGGAGATAAAATTTTGTCTTTGAACCACAACTGCATAATCTGCAAATCAACTGCATATACCACCAGAAGCCAAATATATTGTTCCCATTCCTTTCCCCAATTCCTATTTCCTTTAAGCTTCATCAAGAAATAATTAAGAACTATATCTTTATCTTATCCTTTCAGTCTAACTCATTTGGGGCAGTTAGCCTCAAACCAACATTTTATTCCTGTTTAATTGCCATTATAAATGTGACAAAGAAGGTCGGCAGGAAAAAGAAAAAGTAATAAAATCACAGTTTCAATAAACTGTGTTGTCTGTGTATTGGTCCTTTCTGTATCTCACCATTAACAGAACTTTCATAACCTGCTTTCAGTGCCTTTCAACTAATTTGTTGCTCACTAGCTACATTAGTTTATTCTCCCACAAAGAATATGAAGGAGAAAAAAAAGCAAAATTTTTAAATTGTTGAGATTCAGAGAATTCCATTATTCTGTGTGGAGCATATTGTAATCAGTTTCTATAAAACTGAGGCTCAGCCATGGCTTTTTAATGCAGAGACCGAGTCCTTTCAGTGACCCTATATATATTTATATAAATTTAACCTAAGCTACATTTAATTACATCAGTATTTAACCAGATGAAAATAGGTAAAAAAAAAAAAATTGAACATCAAGAGCTGCCTTAAAATGTGCTTTTTAATAAAAAGCTGTTAAAAACAGAGAGAGATCCATAAAGGTAGTGAGCAGTTGGGCTCCCAACCCCGAGGTATTTCTCTTATTTTAAGAATATAAGCAGTTAGGTCATATTTAGCACCAGCTAGCAGAATTGCTTTTGTCCCCCTTCACCTGCTATATTTTTCAATTATTGGGTAATTCAAGATCCACCTGGTATCCAGAGCAGAAACAGATAAAATGTCAAGAAAGAAAAAAACAGACTTTAACCAGTGAGATTTTAGAATTGTGGGTGGATTTTATCAGCTTTTTCTCCTGCATTCATTATTACCTTGATTATCAAAAGTAAGCTCTTTCAAAGCACTTAATAGAGTTCCTGCTGAATATATCATTTAAATAAACTAGACCTCTTTACCTTCAGGCCAAAATCTCAGAGTAACTATTACAAGCAACATCTGAAAAATGCCACTAAAACTCATACTTATCTGGGAATGGACAAAGTATATTAAAATGAAAGCATGCCAAGCTTATATAAATACCATACATAAAAAGGTTGTGTGTGGCTACAGGATGTCCCTCAACCCTGTCAGACCTCAAAACACCACCTTACCTCAAGGAAACCCAAACCACAACCAAGCTGACCTTGCCCAATAGCACCATCTAGTGGTTGCTACAAACGATGGCTGCCTCCCCCACCCCCCAATAATTTCTTCCTCAGCTCATGCATAGTGATCATATAATGATTCCACTCTTTCATTACATATCACCCTGTTCACTTTACCTTAAGTAATTTTCATTTGAGGGAGTAGGAAAGTTTTTATATTTTTCAAAATAATTCTTAATGGATTGTGTTTTGTTTTATACCAAAGCAAAATACTTCTAAACATAAAAAGTTATAATATAGATATGCAAATGCAAATGCAAATCAATCATAAACCCACCATCCCAAACAGCCACCTACGGGCTTCCTCATTAAGATGGAAGATTTAATACAGCACATAATTTTCCTTCTTTATCCAAATCCATTAAAGTACAATAAAGGGATTTTTTTTAAGACAGGTAGATTTCTACCAGGATGGGAGTTACTAGAGAAAACGATGTGACACAATTTTGGAAGATGAAAACAAAGCATGAGAAGAAATGGATCTCCAGACCCAAAGCAGGAGAATCTGAAGTCAACAGTGAGAGAATGCTGATAAATAACCTTATTTACACTGTAAATTCCAGCTACATCTAGAACTATGAGTGAGCAATGGAGACAGAGAAGCTAAAATAAGGAAAAAATGTATTATAGTTGTTTGAGTTGCAGTTAGACCCTTTCTCCCAAAGCATGCTCACAGATGACTAGCTTTTCCCAGTGCCAGCAGAATCCTAGGGTTTCATCTTGAATGAGTCAAACAGGATTTCTGAACCAGGAACAGACAACCGAAGAACTGTGTGTCATATATAAAGGGTAATTAAAGTATAAATGTACTTTGAATGCTTTGTTCTAAGTACTAAAACCTTCAGCCTCTAGCCTTACTTTTCTACAGCTCTGTGAGCCAGACCTCCATTCCCCAAGCAGGAGCCAAGCTGAGAAAACTCTAGGCAACCTCAGAGAACAAGGTAACAAGGACATAAGCATGAGATCACCCTACAGTGAAGCTCAAAGCCCCACACAATCGATAAAAGCTTTAGGCTCACTTTTAATTTCTAGCAGACAACCAAAGATCAATGAGCGTTTGAAGAAATCAGTTAACAAGAAAGATAAAGACAAAAATCAGGAAAAAATAACTTATAAAAAGCTTAGAGAAAAAGCTTAAAAACAATCCATAGTTAATATCCTCAGAGCATTAAGAGGAGACATTACATCCATAAGATATGGTGCTAATAAGAAAGAAGCTGTTAGAAATTAAAAACATAACAGAATTTTTTATAATCAATAGGATGTTTGGAAGATACATTTGAGAAAATCATGAAGAAAGTACAGAGATGGAAAGATAACAATAAAGAAATGGAAAATAAAGAAGAAGAAATTTTAAAAAATGAAGAACATACAAGTGAACTAGCATCCAAATATTAGAATAATCTGAGTAAGAGTTCCAAAGAGAAAAAATAGAGGGAAGGCTATCATAAATTAAATCGTTCACAAAACCCTCCAGGACAAATAGACCTAAGTTTCTAGCTTGAAAGGAGTTATAAAATGCTCAACACAATAGAGGGAAGTAGGTCCACACCTAAGGCACATCATTACAAAATTTCAAAACATTGAGGACACAGAAAAGATATAAAGCCTTCCTAGAATTAAAAAACTGGTCACAGGGTGCTTGGGTGGCTCAGCCAGTGGAGCATCAGACTCTTGGTTTTAGCTCAGGTCATGATCTCAAGATTGTGACATAGAGCACTACATGGGGCTCTGTGCTCAGTGGGGAGTCTGCTTGAGATTCTCTCTCTGTCCCCCTCTCCCTCTGCCCTTCTCCCCACTCATGTTTGTTGTATGTTGCGCTCTGTCTCTCTCTCAAATAAATAAGTCTTTAATTTAAAAAAAAAAAAAACCCAGGTCACATACACAGAAAAAGTCATCAGAATAGCTTCTGACTTACCAGAAACTCTGCAAGATCAAAGAAAATGGAACAATATCTTCAAAATTCTGAAGGATAAAGATTTGCAACGTAGAACTCTATACATGTTGGGTGGAAAACTAAATAAAGAAATACAGAGATACAGATCTCAAAATTATCTATCATCTATCTGGAAATCACCGGTAGTTGCATTCCACCAAAATGAGGAAATAAATTGAGAAAAGAGAAACTAAGAAGGAGGAATACACAAAACATAAGAAATAATGTATCCAACTAAAAGAACAATGAAGAGAATCTGTAGGGCAATGGGAAAGCAGGAACCCCAGGATAACTGTTGAGCCCCAAGGATGGAGGGAAACTGATTTATATCAAAACATATTAGAAAGTGTGTGGCCAAGAACAGTATAAGGTCCCAGGTCCCTCCAGAGGGAACAGGCAGACATGATTAAGATCAACCAAATCATCATTTTATTGACATTAATCTACAATAATGATGGCATACGTTGGAACTCAAAAATGAAACCCGAAAGAAATATAATTCTAACAAGGTTTACCAAAAAAGCCTGACATCACTTTTTTACCAAATATCTTGACAAGAAACTATTGGTCCTTAGAGACTGTAATACCAATTAAATACAAATTCATCCAAATACTTCATTCATGTGTGTATATTAAGGCATATATACATACAAAAGATGGTATATGTATAGAATTTCTCTGGAAAGATACATAAGGAATTTATAATATTTGTTGTTTCTGAGGAAGGCAACCTAGTGGAAGTAGAAAGCTATACGGGAGACTCACTTATAACTAGTTACTTTTTGTCTTTTTTGATTTCAGACATTAAGTGAGTAAAACAAAATATTTCCTCCTCCACAATAAGAAGGATAGCATTTAGGTGCATTATCTGCTACTCCCATGTCCCCATCAAGGTCTTACAGTTTTGTTTACTCACATATACACATTTATTTTTAATGATTTCCTTCCTTCTACTTGCTATTCATGTTTTGCCCAAAAATCCTGTAGGAGGAAAAATCTCTTTTATTTCATTTGTGAGGCAAAAAAAATTATCCTAATTATGGTTGATCAGCCTAAGAGTATCACTAATGATATTTCCATATCAAGGAAGAGTAAATCCATAAGCTTGAAGGGAAATTAACCATAACAGTCATTGCCATCAGTTACTGAAAACTTTGCCTCAAAGGCTCAGATCATTCAGATTTTTAAAATAATTTACATGTATCTCCTCTTTTCCTCTAATTAACACTACTTTACTTTAAGCACCAGCTTTAAAAATTAAGCAACTATTTCTTATTCAATTTGTTTTTAGATTTGTTTAATTACTGTCCTCCTGCCTGGCTTCCACACTTCTTACAGCCAGGCCCTTGATTCCAGCTGCATCAGCTTTATAGCAGAGTGAGACAGCTATTGAGGTTGGTGTACTGGCCTGTCCTAGAATAAGCAGGAGCTGGAAACCTGCTAGGACAAAGAGGTAATTGAGGGAGAACCTAAAAACAATCCTTAGGAAGAAATAGCAATAAGCAGGTGGTCACGGTATCTTCAACCAAGATGTAAGAGATAACCAGATGACCAGGTGGTAGCTGACGGCAAAAATGTTCCACAATGGGCAGCAAACAAATGGCCCCATGGGCCAGTGGGAACAAGCTTCCAGAGGCTGGCAAGGGCAGCGTTAGAGAAGTAAGGCAGGATGGAAAGCAAATGAAAGCCAGATAGTGATCATATCAGTACCTGGGATGCAAGGTGGGAACCAGGTCTCTGGGAGAAAGGTAGGAGCCCGTGACAAGTTCTGATCAGGCCAAAATCTGGTCCTAAGTCAACAGACTCCTGAAATAGGACTCCTTAAAGTCTCCTTAAGCTAAAAGACTTTAAGAAGAATCTAATTTGGCCATCTAATTTAGGAAGAGAAAAAGAGATTTAAATGTTGGAATTAAATTGCTTTAGTCTAAGAACTGGGAGACCGAACCACAGATAGCAAAGGACACCAGGCGAATGTCAGCTGCCAAAGGAGACAGTCATCATTTCTATCCTTCGTGATACAAAAAAGTATGTTCTTCATTTTAACCCACCAGTCACCTTTGTAAACATGAACTTACAAGTTAGAGATTTCTTATATCAAAGAAGTGTTTACTCTTTTGCCATCTGCAATTAATTATATCTTAAGTGTTGTTTGGGCAACCGTGTTGGGATGGTTTTGGTTGGGATGGATGCAATAACTGGGTTGATTCTAAAAGTCCTACAAGAAACTCGACAAACTTGTGCACATGTGCACACACATGCATCCACACAGACACACACAACATCCCACTCAAAGTACCATGAGCACTGCCGCTGATATATACAAGTTGTTCTACTTCACCAGCACGCTTCCCATAAATGCAGCCCTGTGGGATTTCAAAGCTCCCATTAGAGACCTTAAAAGTTTTACTCTTTGTTTCTTTTCCTGAATTCATTTCTCAGGGGTCTGAAAACATGGCGGGAACTTCAGTTAGATCTCTTAAATATGTCTTTCATGGACTTTTCATCTAACCATGATAAACATGGTCGAATCAATTATTAGGTAAATACATATTATGTAAATACATAATTATTATTATGTATTTCTTGCCGATGTTTGTTCTTAATAGTAAAGGAAACATACGGGTGAGAGAATCTAAGACATTCTCAAGGTAATAAACTCACACAAAGGAACAAGAATCAATTAAAGCAAATCTGCCATGGATGTTGGATTTGACAAATCACCTCTCAACTTTGCAACAGGTAGCTGCCTCAGGTTAGCTTTCAATCGATGCGCTGAAGGGAACATCTTCAAAATCACTCCTTATGTCATTACCCTCAAGAGAAGCTTGTTTATCAGAAAGGCACCTTTGTTTTTAAAACAAGAGAAGGACAAATGTTCTATGATTCCAGGACTACAGGAGTCCCAGGCACCAGCAGATTAGAATAAACTGTTCACCTATTTCAGCTCATTAAATTCAATGGAGGTGCTATCTGTACAGCAGGATAACGATGCTCATAAATCTGCAGTTGGCTGTGGATTTACTACACAACACATACACGCACAAAGCTCCTCTACAAATTGCCTTATATAAAGCACATCATCAAGGCCACTGTGTTATGTCTAAGCACCATTTAGACAGAAGTATCTCTCCCAAACTGTCTTCAGCACACTTCCTTCAGTAAGGGGTGACACACACCTAGAAAGCATGGACTGCTAATCATTGTTGTTCTCTTGTAATCTGTCTTGTAGATAGAACTTTTACATTTTGAGGTGATATAATTTCTGAGGGGAAATGTTATTCCGTTTTATAGAATACGACAAGCCAAATCTAGAGAAAACACTTTTTTAAAAAAATATTTCATTTATTTATTCATGAGAGACACAGGCAGAGGGAGAAGCAGGCTCCTCACAAGGAGCCAGATGTGGGACTCGATCCCAGATCCCGGGTCACCCCCTGAGCTGAAGGCAGATGCTCAACCACTGAGTCACCCAGGCATCCCAAGAAAAGAATTTTTCACGTTCAGATGTATTCAGTGAAAAATAGCTAGTCTGGTTTCCCCTCCTCACCCTCACCACTACCATACTCACACACACACACACTTACACATCACCCATTCCATGTAAGCCCTATCCACCTTCCTGCTCCCTGCAAAATTCAAGGCATCCATCCCTCTCCTCTCCCAAGTCCTATGCTTCTTATTTTTGCTAACATTTAGCATATGCTATTCCATCTTACTTTTTTTAAAAGATTTTATTTATTTATTGAAAGGGAGAGTGTGTGAGCTGGGGGAGGAGCAGAGGAAGAGGGAGAAAGAATCCCAAGCAACCTCTGGGATAAGCGCATGTAGCCCGACATGGGCCTTGATCCCACTACGCTTAGAGCATGACCTGAGCCAAACCAAGAGTCAGACCCTTAACCCACGGATCCACCCATGCATCCCACAGCTTACTTTTTTAAAAAGCAAGTTGCATATATTCACTGCTCATATAGTACATGTTATGCACACAGCATATACCACTATGCAAAGTAAGCACATAGGTACTTGCTGATGGGGATATACTCTTATCAACTTAAAATACAAAAAGCAATTTTCTTGAATTCACTTTAGTAGTATTTATGTCAGTGACTATTTTCAATGTGTTGCTTAGATGCTGCCTGGGCAGGGGATCTGAAAATGACCAGAATACCTTGCCTGGATCAAAATATCTCCTTCAGGTTGCTAGTTTTCTCCTTTTCGGTCTGAATTTTCCCATCAATGGGTTAAAATACAAAAACAAGGATATAATTTCCAAGAATCTCAACTAACATATGTACTTTATTTCCTTGCACATAAGCAAGGAATGCATCAATATCTATCACTTACTACAAGCACATTTTGTTCTAAGGAGGAAGAAGTTCCCCTGGGAAGAGTTTTGTGGAAAAAGTCAGCCAGAGGCCACAAGTACAGGAATTAGGATACCTTTGCTTCTTGGTCTGCCCAGGCCAGTCCCTGTGTGTTCCAGTCACCTTACAACAAATATTCATGATGCCCCCTTTCTCTCTCAGAAGTGTCCCAGTCTGGCAATAAATCATTGATGTGTGAGGTTTTGGGCTCAAACTGAGGCCCAGTTTGGTATCTGGAAAGAATTGAAGAGGATTATACTTAAAGCTGGAACTGGAGCTCATTCCTCCAGACTCCTGATACAGTATCTTTTTTTTTTTTTCTAGCCAAATAATGCAGTCTTGTTCTTGCATTTTCTTCTCTCAATTACTTTTGTCTTCCCCCTCAAATCTGAAGCTTTTTGATGATTGATGCAATGGCTGGTTATTCTTTCCCTTGATCTTTGGCATCTAGGGCCATGTTAAAACCAAAATTAGTAGCTCCATATTATGCATCTTAGTCCTCTTAGGTAACAAAGAAAATTATATGCAACCATTTTATGTTCTGAAGAGCAAGTCCCTGACATTTGTGAGGGATGAAGCCTTCACAACCTGCCAAACTCATTTTTACAATTTTTTTTTTTTACTCCAACTGAATAACTTCCTCTTCTCTTCCTCACCAGTGCCAGCAACTGGATTTCTTTTTTAGATCTACTTTCATGATCACTTCCTGAGTGTGTCTGCATATATGATAAATCATGAGATGTGGTTGTAGGGTGGTGAGCAAGACACCTTCACCAACTAGAGAAGTCTCCTTGTCACACCACTGCACCACGGTTCCCAGTTTTCTCAGCACAACAAAAACATAGGAGAGACAAGGCTTTGGGCAGGTGGGGGGCTTATA
The DNA here is from genome assembly GCF_053574225.1 of Canis aureus. Classification (NCBI taxonomy): domain Eukaryota; kingdom Metazoa; phylum Chordata; class Mammalia; order Carnivora; family Canidae; genus Canis; species Canis aureus. The sequence goes on along the minus strand of NC_135619.1, from coordinate 8,325,434 downwards.
GAGCACAATTCTGGGTTGCCATTCATGTTATATATGCAACACAGCAGCCCCCTTCTTGTTTTCTGCTACTCAAAAATCATAAATTTCACTTTGTGAATTCCAAGTGCCCACTATTTTTTTTATTTAAAAGATTTTATTTATTTATTCATGACAGACACACACAGAGAGAGAGAGAGAGGCAGAGACAGGCAGAGGGAGAAGCAGGCTCCATGCAGTGAACCTGACGTGGGACTCGATCTCAGGTCTCCAGGATCACACCCCGGGCTGAAGGTGGCGCTAAACCGCTGGGCCACTGGGGCTGCCCAGTGTCCACTATTATATATTTAAAAATACAAGTTAGAAGAGGCAAATGTTTATTATGTTTTTTTCCCAGGTCAGTTTTGGTTCTGTCTGAAAAAAATCTGAATTCAGACTTATATCTTTCTCTCCATAATTTCATTTAAGTGTCCATGATCAAGCTCCATGCAAACTTTGATACCAAACTTGTGATGGAGAAAATAAAAGAAAATAATCTGGGATAGATGCCATATCTCTTGATCGAGTTTTGTCACCTATCTAAGGACAGACAGGTTTTGATAGATCTGTTTACACATATCTAGTCATAAAACATAATGATCACATTATGCTAACCTGGCACCTCGGCATGCTTACTGCCGAGAACTGGCATAGACTTCCCTGGCATTTATCACAGCCGGGTTTCCAAAAGAAGGATTAAAATGGAAAATTTATTTGAACCCAGTTTAATCTCTCATTATACCTAATTTCACGATTCAGAAATGTTTTGTGAATATGACCCAAACAGGCTTTTAAGTACATATTTGGGCTTAATATGGAAATGAGTCCAAAAATACAGCTTGCAGAGTTCACCATTGACCCAATGATTCATATGAGATACACCCTTCAATTCAGGCAGAACAGGTAGTTACCATATAACACGATGGTGATAGTTGATGCCTTCTGGCATGTGGTAAGCTATCTTTTAGAAAGTTTCTGCATCAAAATCTTTTCACAGAAATTCATAGAGAAAAAAATACATCCAGCTGTTTTTAAAATGCAAAATGCTTAACTGACAGCATGATTATCAGTTGAAACCACAGAATATTTAGTTGTCAGGGGTTCTCAAGGGCACGTTTTGCAGCTTTGCAGATTTCTTACTCATTAAATGCTTGGTTCAAAAATAAGGCTTACATCTTTAGGAGGTGGGGTTTCATCTCTTAAGTTCTTGTCATCCCATGGGCAACAGCAAAAGTTATGTTCTGAGATTTGCTAATAGAAAAATAATTACAAAAGACAAGGAGCCACCATTTAATCCCCTGAAGAAACAAAGCTAGATTTGTTGGCAATGCCAAATGGCATGTTAAAGTAATTAGATAATTCTATACCCCCCCCAAAAAAATCTCTAAATGGGGGGGGGAATAGGGAATAGGCTTTGGGTCTTCATGGTACAAATAAGCTCTCTACACTGTTGAGAAAATCTCAGCTGAATGTTTTCCTTTGCCTGTGTAGATGTCACTTCTCTAAACATATACTTTTACAGAGCATGATTCCTTAAGGATTTTTTCATCAAGACCTATAAGCAAGATTCTGCCCACATGAGCCAGAATTTAGTCTACTTGAGTTGTTTTGTTTGTTTTTCAAATTTCTTTTAAACAACTTTAGGTTTACAGAAAGTTAAAAAAAAATAGTACAGAGTATTCCCATATACCCTTCAACCAGCTTTCCCTAATGTTAACATCTTATAAAATGCCGGTACATTTGTGAAAATTAAGAAATATTGGCACAATGCCATTAACTAAACCATAGATTTGACCAGTATTTCCTGTTTTTCCACTAGGATTATTTGTCTGGTCCAGGGTCCAATCTGAGATACCACAGTGCATGTAGTCATCATGCCTCCTTAGTCTTCTCGAAACAACAATTTCTCAGTCTTTCCTTGTTTTTCAAGATCTTGACACTTTTAAAGGAGTAAACAGCTATTTTATAGAACATCTCTCAGTTTGAATTGTCTGATGTTTTCTCATGATTAGACTGAGGTTATGACTTTTGGGGGGAAAAAACCCTCAGAGGTGAGGTGCCCTTTTCCTAACCTCCCTGAGATGTTTTTGAGCAAGAAATAAAATGGTAAAAAGTTCTTATCCTCCAGCAGAAGATGTAACAGCTTGCAAATAAATAAGAAGTTGTTTAAATATGAAAAATAATTGTTAGCATGAAGTTCCATGTCCTAAACCTGGGTCTGTTTGCTATAATGTCTTTTCGAGTCTCTTTAGACAGAGATTTCAACCCAAGAATGACAGCACATCTAGGCATTACAATCAGTTATTGAGGTGTTAAAAGAAATTTGGCATTAATGATAAAGTACTAATGCCTACACTTTATTACCTATCTCTATAAATTGGAATAAAGTTAAGAGTATCATCATAAGGGCGCCTGGTTGGCTCAGTCAGTTAAGTGTCTTCAGCTCAGGTCATGATCTCAGATCCCAGGATCCAGCCCCAAAAAAGACTCCAGTGGGAGTCTGCTTCTCTCTCTCCCTCTGCTTCCTGCCCCGCCCCCACAACTCTCCCCTCGACTTATGCTGTCTCTCTGACACTCTCTCTCTCAAATAAAAGAGTATCACACTCTTTAAAAAAAAAAAAAAAAAAAAAAAAAGAGTATCACCATAAGAACCATTCTCTTAATGACTTGCATCTAATATTCTTTCTTGAGTGGAAGAAAAAGTGGTAGAGTTACATATGCCCATGAAATAGGCTCATAAATGTATAGCACATACACAACCATTAGAATATCTTCCAAAAATTTATTAGACCAATAATCTCTAAAATGTTTATCCTATATCCTTGTATAAAGGTGTTCTAACCTGTACCCTACTTAGGAAGGATTCTTTCCCCTAAAGAAGTTTTAGATAATAGCCTCTGTGCAGGAAGTTTATTTTCAGAAGTGATTCTACCAAGAAGAACAGGGATGGACATTGGAAAAAGGAAAACAGAGAAGGGTCAAAGGTCAATCCAAAATTGCATAATTGAGCTGATTACTACCAGGAGTCAATGAGGTCAGAGTCATGCTGGGGATCCTGTGAGGGGCCATGCAGAACGCACTTCGAAATTGTCCATCTGAGACTTGGGAAAGGCCAGTATTCATGCACTGGCTGCTGGCTTACACTGAGTCAAGTTCCTTATACTTCTAATTTGTGCATGCTTGGGCAGCCCCGGTGGCCCAGCAGTTTAGCTCCGCTTTCAGCCCAGGGCGTGATCCTGGAGACCCGGGATCGAGTTCCATGTCGGGCTCCCTGCATGGAGCCTGCTTCTCCTTCTGCCTGTGTCTCTGCCTCTCTCTCTCTCTCTCTGTGCCTCTCATGAATAAGTAAATAAATAAAATATTTTTTAAAAATTTGTGCATGCTTGAGAATAGCTGGACTGGGATAGAGAGAGCCCAGAGAACCCTCTAACACTGTTGGTGGGAATGTGAACTGGTGCAGTCACTCTGGAAAACTGTGTGGAGGTTCCTCAAAGAGTTAAAAATAGACCTGCCCTACGACCCAGCAATTGCACTGCTGGGGATTTACCCCAAAGATACAGATGCAATGAAACGCCGGGACACCTGCACCCCAATGTTTATAGCAGCAATGTCCACAATAGCCAAACTGTGGAAGGAGCCTCGGTGTCCATCGAAAGATGAATGGATAAAGAAGATGGTTTATGTATACAATGGAATATTCCTCAGCCATTAGAAACGACAAATACCCACCATTTGCTTCAACGCGGATGGAACTGGAGGGTATTATGCTGAGGGAAGTAAGTCAGTCGGAGAAGGACAAACATTATATGTTCTCATTCATTGGGGGAATATAAATAATAGTGAAAGGGAATAGAAGGGAAGGGAGAAGAAATGGGTAGGAAATATCAGAAAGGGAGACAGAACATAAAGACTCCTAACTCTGGGAAACGAACTAGGGGTGGTGGAAAGGGAGGAGGGCGGGGGGTGGGGGTGAATGGGCACTGAGGTGGGCACTTGATGGAATGAGCACTGGGTGTTATTCTGTATGTTGGTAAATTGAACACCAATAAAAATAAATTTATTATAAAAAAAAAAGAGAGAGAGAGAGAGCCCAGAATAAGAAGCGAGAGAGAGAAAGCAGCTGAAGCAAGAGGCTGATGGGTTACACCTGTGCCCAGCTGGTTGTCACAGAACAGCTAGACTACAAAGGTGGAACAGGGGTGTGTAAGCCTGGGCACATGGAGACCCCTATCCCCACACTAATACATGTATATTCATATACAAATTCATGTGTTACTCTCAACCTATATTAAGTATTGGCAAAGTTTATTTGTTCCTATTTTTAGGTAAAAATAGAAATTTTCTCCCTACCACCCATGAATAGGCTTGTTAACCCTCTGGATTGTTCATAGTCCACTTTGGAGACCAATGATTTAGACTGTACAATATTCTCCTCAAATGATTTTAAGAAAGTTTTTCCTGGCTACTTCTAGTAAAAAAAATTGGCAATGTTCACTGGAAACAGAAAGTCCAGTTGAGAAGCTCAATTAGACCATTGAGCTTTCTCATGTAACAGCTACAATTAGTTCCACTTCTCTAGTTAAAAATAATAAAGATCTTTTTAAGGCAGCATGGCATAGTATGATGGTTCTCAAATTTGAGGGTATATCAGACGTACCTGTGAGAAGTGATTTCTAAGACCTGTGAATACACAGATTCCTGGACCTCAACCTCAGAGTTTCTGATTCAGTAAGTCTACAAGGAGGCTCAAGAATTTAGATTTCCAACAAGTTCCCAAGAGATGTACATTCTGTTGGTCAGAAAGTGGGAGAAGTCTAGAGAGAGGGGGCACACTTTGAAAACCACTGGCCTAGTAGAAGAGCATGGGCTTTGGCACCAGAGAGAAAGGCCTGGGTTTAAACCCAACTTCTACCACAAGCTGCCAGAAACTTCTCTGTGGATCAGCTGTAAAATGGGAATTATTCTGCCTAGAGCCATGCTAGGAAGTAAGGGAGAAGATAACACTAGCAAAGTGCCCAGGGTAGTGTTTGTCACATTATATGTTTCAATAAATACCATCAGCAAAAATAAAAGATAACAGTATCTATGATTTCAGTAAATATGTCCAAATAATAAAAAGTAATTTAACAGATTTAACAATAATTTGGCAGAATAATAGAGTTTTCTAGGCCAGGTGCTTTTTTGAAAAATTGAGGATAACACGGGACTGCCACTAAAATTTTGGTTTTCATAATCAGTTAAGGGTCATCTTGTTATTATTGAGTCTCTAGTTTCTCCGTCTCACTTCCCCTAGCCTTTGTATTGCTACTACACCTTTCATGGAAGTGTGTGGGGGAGAGACAGCAATGCCCCATGTACCTGAATACTAACACTCAGACCGGGGTTCCACAGCATTGAGCCACCAAGCAGTTTCCAGGAGGTGGGAAACCTCTGATGATCTTGCCCTTCTACAAAATGGATTAAAAAAAAAAAAAAAAAAACCTGCCAAGCGTCCGGGGGAGCTCTAAGTAAATGTTTTGGATTTTAAACACAAAATATTTCAGTTTGTCCAGTCTATCAGCAATATTTTCAACTAGATGTTTTCTTCAAAATGTCTGTATTCATCTTAAAATTATTTTTACCATGTTGACTTGCTCATCTACAAATGTATGCTGCTTAAGTAGTAGTTTAAATGTAAATTTTAATGAATGCTATGAATCAGTGCCTAATTTGCACATTTTGTTAATTACCTGTGGTTTAGGATAATCCATCCAAGATGTTCCCTATTACCCTGGATAATTAAGAGTTGACCTATTTTCAAATTTTTGCAGCTCAAATAGAATGAATTCCAGTCAATTTTCTTTCCTAATAGAAAAAACATCATTTATTTAAATAGTCTATCAGACATAATTGGAATGTAAAATCTTGGGAAGAAAATTGACTTTCAAAGGTCATGGAATCTATCCTCCTACCCTTGGGTAGACTGTCAAACCAGCTAGAAAAGAATATATTCCATCTTTTACAGTATATTTGTAAAATGTAGCCAAGAACGTGCACCAGCATGAAGAGCGACCGGTTTCTCCCTCTTCACCATCAGAGTCCTTGAACTAAACAAAGGTCAATCATAGCAGTTGCTAATATTTGCATATGTAAAGTTGTCAATACTCACATGTACAAACATACAAATAAATACACTCAGACACAGCATAGACACATCCTCATACACAGAGGCTGGCCAATGAGGATTCGCACAGCATAAAGTATAAAAAATTATCTTACTTGGGTACAATCCATGGTCTTTTTATGCCAGAAAGAAAATCAAATGTTTCCCTCTGGGATTTCATCCTTCTCAAAAAAAAAAAAAAAAAAAAAGTTGACTTTAAATTATGAGTTATATGCACATTTATAAATTTCAGGAGCAGCTTTGCTGTAGACTCTTCGCAGACATGGCAATAGGAAATTTTTTTCAACCTATCATGCTCTTGCCTATCTCTTTTCTGTTAAGAATCCTAGGTCCTCAACAAGTGATAGTTATTTAAGAGCTTTTCTCAGTTCTTCCTCAAGGCTGCTCTGTTTCTATAGGAAGAACCATACCCTTGGAGTTTTCTTATAAATCTCTTGAGATTCTTCATCTGGAATCTGCCTATTTACTTCTGTCCATACCCAGAAAACCATCTCTATATATAACAAGTTCACTTCTAGAATACAGAGGCTTTCTCTCTTCCTTCCTCCACACAAGCGTACCTACTTGCCATCCTCTGCTTGCTCAGTTCCCCCTCTCAAAGACTAACCCTGGCCTAGGGCAGGAGACCCTGCCTAAGATAGCCTTTGACAATATTAAGCTACATATTGAGTTCTGATGCATTGAGCGTACCCTTCAGTTCTTCTGCCTGGATCTTGTTCTTCTCATACAAAACAACCTACCCAGTCTTCCTCATCTCGGTTGTAGCAACTCCCTTCCCCTGTTGATTAAATTAAAAGTCCTGGAGTCATCCTTAATGCCTCTCTTTCTCTCACATCATACATCCAACCTATACTTATAAAATACTAAATACTTTTTGGTGGATTGAAAATATGGATACAAATTCCTTCTATCCTACTATGCAGATCCCTTTGCAGGGTGACTTTGCAGCCCCTTCCATCAAGAGAGTCGGTTTCCCCACCAATTATATCTGGATTACCTGTGTGACTGGTTTTGAAAAGCAGAATGTGGCAAAAGTAATATTATGTGACACTGAGGTAGGTACTTTGCAATATCCACATTCTGTCTCCTGGAATATTGTCCTGAAACTACCACATAGGGAGACTGGTTTAATCCTAGAGGATGAGAGTCTGGGGAAGGGAAAGCCAAAGATTCCTAGTATATAAGGACCTGGACCTTTAATCCAGACAGCCTTCAAACAAATGCAGCCATATATTCTTCTGTAGCCACAGAAGAAAACTCAGAGGAAGCATCTGGTCAATCCACAGATTTATGATAAATAATAAATTAGGGTTTTTTTTATAAAGATTTTATTTACTAATTCATGAGAGACACAGAGAGAGAGGCAGAGACATAAGCAGAGGGAGAAGCAGGCTCCCTGTGGGGAGCACAGGGCAGGACTCAATCTCAGGACCTTAGGATCACAACCTGAGCTAAAGGCAGATGCTCAACCACCACTGAGCCACCCAGGTGCCCCAATAATAAACTGTTTTAAGTCACTCAGTTTTGGGACTGTGTTGCCCAGCCACATCTTAACACCTGCACTGCTACCATTTTGAATGAAGCCACCACCAGCTACTTCATAGCTTCTTACCTGGCCTCCCTCCTTTGCCTTTGACCCCTACAGTCTCTTCTGGACACAGCACCCAATGTGATCCCCTCAAATTACAAGCCAGATCATATCCCTCCTCTCCTCCAAACCTCCCAAAGACTCTTATTTCACTCAGAGTGAGAGCACAAATACTTAACAATGTTCTACAGGGCCCAACACAGTTTAGCCCTCTCACCTTTCTGACCTCATCCCTTAGTGTACTTTTTCACCACATTGGCTCCCATCTGTCCCTAAACATGCCAGACGTGTTCCTTCTGCCTGAAGAGCTTCTCTTCCAGCTAAGTCCATATCTCACTCACTCCCCTTCCCCAAATCTTTATTCAAATATCACCTTCTCAATGAAGGCTACTCTCACCACCTTATTTAAAATTGCACTTTGCATCTCTATCCTGCTAGGACTCATAATTGCCAGTACTCTTTGTATATCTCTTATCACCTTCTATTATTCAATACTATTAACTTATTTATTATGTTTATTGATTGTCTTTCCCTATGGAGGCAGAGATTTACATTTATTTTGTTCATTGATTCCTGGCATACAGAAGGCACTGGATGAATATTTCTTGAATGAATATTCATTATTTACAGGAAAGGTCATTAAATTCTTTGATAATCCATTTTAAGGTTTAACAAATCTTAGTAATTTTCAGAAATTTCATGAATATTTTATTTTACTGTCCTACTTCAAATATGCTTTCATCATGTAAAAAAATAGTATGGAAAACACACACTCCAATATGGTATTGACCAAATTGTGTATTAATTAAAACAGCCTCAAAACAAGCAAACAAACAAAAAAACAGCCTCACAGCTATCATGATTTGAAGCATGGCATCTGTATCTATCCCTTTTTCCTCTCCACACTTTCTGTCCTAAAGCCTCTCAATTCAGCTGAGCCTTAGCTTTCTCCAGCAAGGTTCCCATAGATCTGCCCTGCTGCACCCCATTCCCTCCAGTGTGCAGTGAGCTCAGGTGACTGCAGGCAACTGCTAAGGTTATTCTCCATAGAAACAAAAGGAGGAATGACAGCATATGCATAAAACATACAGGTGGAAGTAAAAATAATTTTTTAGAAGGTGTTTGAACCTAAACGACCATCAACTTAATATAGACTACTATATACTTAGTATGTTATATATGAACCTCATGGTAACCACAAAACCCAAAACCTGCAATATACATATAAAAAATAAAGAAAGCCAAATATGACACTACAGAAACCCATCAATCACTAAGAAAGAGAACAAGAAAAGAAGAAAACTATAAAAACAACAAGAAAACAATTAACATAATGGCAGTAAGTGCATGCCTATCAATAATTACTTTAAATATAATTAGCCTAAATGCTTCCATCAAATTACTTAGCGTGGTAGAATGGGGGGAAAAATCCATCTATATGCTACCTACAAGAGACTCACTTCCGACCTAAAGACACATACAGACTGAAAGTGAAGGGTGGAAAAACACCATGTAAATGGAAGTGGAAAAAAAAAAAGCTGGGATAGCAATACTTATATCGACAAAATAGATTTAAAACAAATCATAACAAGAGACAAAGAAGGACATTACATAATGATAGAAGGATCAATCCAACAAGAGGATATAACAATTGTAAGTATCTATGCACCCAACATTGGAGCATCTAAATATATAAAGCAAATATTGATGTACATAAAAAGAGAAATTGATAGTTATACAATAATAGTAGGGGACTTTAGCACCTCATTTATATCAATGAATGGATCATCCATTCATTTGCAGGGCACACGGAACATTCTCAAGGAGAGATCACCCATTAGTGCACAAAAGAAGCCTCAATAAATGTAAGAAGACTGAAATCATACCATGCATCTTTTCTGACCCCAAAGGTATGAAACTGGAAATCATTCACAAGAAAAAAAACTAGAGGGATCCCTGGGTGGCGCAGCGGTTTGGCGCCGGCCTTTGGCCCAGGTCCCGATCCTGGAGACTCGGGATCGAATCCCACATCGGGTTCCGGGTGCATGGAGCCTGCTTCTCCTTCTGCCTGTGTCTCTGCCTCTCTCTCTCTCTCTCTCTCTCTCTCTCTCTCTCTCTCTCTGTGACTATCATAAATAAATTTAAAAAAATAAAAATAAAATAAAAAGAAAAAAAGAAAAAAGAAAAAAACTAGAAAAACCCCACAAATATGCAGATACTAATAAATATGATAATAAATAACCAATGCGTCAACAAAGAAATCAAAGAAGAAATTAAAAAATATAGAGAGGTAAATGAAAATGGAAATACAGTGGTCCATAATCTTTAGTACACAATGTGAACATTTCTAATAAGGAAATATGTAATAATATAGGCCTTTCTGAAGAAACAGAAAAAAAGCTCAAATAAACAACCTAACTTCACATCTAAAGGAAGTAGAAAAATAAGACCAAGCAATGCCCAACGTGAGTAAAAGGAAGAAAATAATAAAGATCGGAGTATAAATAAGTGACAGAGATTCAAAAAGAAGAATAGGAAAAAAATGAAACTAAGAGTTGATTCTTTAAAAAGATAAACAAAATGGATAAACACTTAGCCAGACTAATTAAGAAAAAAAGATAAAGGACCTAAGTAAAATCAGAAATGAAAGAGGAAAAAAAAAAAGAAATGAAAGAGGAGAAGTAACTGACACCATAGAAATACAAAGAATTATAACACTATGAAAAATTATATGCCAAAAAATTGGACAACCTTTGAGAAGTGGATAAATTCCTAGAAGCATATGATCTTCCAAAACTGACTCAGGAAGAAAAAGAAAATCTGAACAGACCAATTACTAGTAACAAAATTGAATTAGTAATAAAAAAACTATCAAAAAATAAAGACCAGGATCAGATGGATTCTACCAAACGTTTAAAGAATAGTTTAATACTTATCCTCCTCAAACTCTTCCAAATAATAAAAGAGAAAGGAAAGCCTCCAAATATATCCTACAAGACCAGCATTACCCTGATACTAAAATCAGACAATGACACCACACACACATACAAACAGTAGACCAGTATCCTTAATGAGCATAAGTGTAAAAATCCTCAACAAAATATTAGCAAACTACATCTGACAATACCTTTAAAAGATCATTCACTATGATCAAGTGGGATTTAGTCCAGGGATGCAAAGATGGTTCAATATTCACAAATCAATGAACATGAAACACAGCACAAACAAAATAAAGAATAAACATAGGATCATCTCAATATATACAGAAAAGCATTTGACAAATTTTAGCTTCTATTCACATTAAAGACTCTAAACAAAATGGGTTTAGAGGAAACATATCTCAACATAATAAAAGTCAATATATGAGAAGCCCAGCTGCTATTTTACCCAATGATGAAACACGGAGAATTTTTCCTCTAAGATGAGGAACAAGACAAACATGTCCAGTCTCATCATTTTTATTCAACATAATACTGGAAGTATTACCCACAGCAATCAGATAAGAAAAAGAATTAAAATGCATCCATGTTGGTAAGGAAGAAGTTAAACTGTCACTATTTGCATATGACATGATGCTAAACATAGGAAATCTTTAAGACTCCACCAAAAAAACTATTAGAAGTAATGAATTCAGTAAAATATCAGGCTACAAAATTAAATACCCAGGAAATGGTAGCATTTCTATACACTAATAATAAAGTAACAGAAAGCAAAATTAAGAAAACAATCTAATTTACAAAAATCTTTTTGCACCAAAAAATAACAAAATAGCTAGAAATAAACCTAACCAAGGAGGTGAAGGACTTGTTCTCTGATGACTATAAAACACTAGTGAGGGATGCCTGGGTAACTCCGCAGTTGAGCATCTGCCTTCAGCTCGAGGCATGATCCTGGGGTCCTGGGATGGTGTCCCAATCAGGCCCCCTGTAGGGAGCCTGATTCTCCCTCTGCCTGTGTCTCTGCCTCTCTGTGTCTCTCATAAATAAATAAATAAAATCTTTAAAAAAAAATTAAACACTGATGAAAGAAACTGAAGACAACACAAATGGGAAAATATTCCATGCTCCTGAATTAGAATATTGTTAAACTGTCCATGCTCCCAAAACAATCTACAGATTCAATGTAATGCCTATCAAAATGTCAACAGCATTTTTCACAGAACTAGAACAAGTTCTAGTTCTAAATATTTTTTGGAATCTCTGAAGATCCCAAGTAACCAAAGCAATCTTGAGGAAGAAGAACAAATCTGGAGATATTACAATTCTAGACTTCAAGGTTTATTCTACAAAGCTGTAGTAATCAAAACAGCATGGTACTGGCATAAAAATAGACACATAGATCAATAGAATGGAATAGAGAGCCAAGAAATAAACCCATGGTCATATAGACAATTAATCTATGATGAAAGAGGCAATGTATAATGAGGAAATGATTGTCTCTTCAACAAATGGTGCTGGGAAAACTGGACAGCCACATGCAAAGTAATGAAACTGAACCATTTTTTAACACCACACATGAAAATAAATTCCAAATGGATTAAAGACCTAAGTATGAGACCTGAAACCATAAAATTCTAGAAAAGAACACAGGTAGTAATTTTTCTTAAACTGGCCTTAGCAACATTTTTCTTAAACTGGCCTTAGCAACATTTTTCTAGACATGTCTCCTAAAGTAAGGGAAATAAAAGCAGAAATAAACTATTGGGACTACATTAAGATAAAAAGCTTTTGGGCAGCAAAAGAAACTATCAACAAAACAAAAAGGCAACCTACTGAATGGAAGAAAATATTTACGAATGATATATCTGATAAGAGGTTAATACCAAAATATACAAAGAACTTATACAACTCAATACTAGAAGAACAATCCAATTTTTAAAAATAGGCAGAGGACCTTAATAGACATTTTTCCAAAGAGGACATACATAGATATCCAACAGACATGTAAAATGGTGCTCAGCATCACTAATCATCAGGGAAATGCAAATCAAAACCACAATGAGATATCAGCTTCCACCCGTCAGAATGGCTAAAATCAACAACATAAGAAATAACAAGTGCTGATGAGGTTATGGAGAAATAGGAACTCTGGTGCACTGTTGGTGGGAATGTAAATTGGTTATAGCCACTGTGAAAATAGTATAGAGGTCCCTGAAAAAATTAAAAATAGAAATATCATATGCTCCAATAATTCCACTGAGTATTTACCCAAAGTTAACAAAAACACTAATTTGAAAAGATATATGCACCCCTATGTTTATTGCAGCATTATTTATAATAGTCAAGATATGGAAGCGGCCTAAGTGACTATCAATATATGAATGGATACAGATGTGATGTGTGGGTGTGTGATATACACTGTACATCACACACAGGAATTTTATACAGCCATAAGAAAGAATAAACCCTTGCCATTTTCAACAACATGGAAGACCTAAGGATATTATACTACAGTGAAATAAGTCAGAGAAAGACAAATACCATATGATTTCACTCTTAAGTAAAATCTAAAAAATAAAACAAATAAAAAAAGCAGAATCAGATATATAAATATATAGAGAGCAAACTAATAGTTGCCACAGGGAAAGAGGGTGGGGAAGATGGGCAAAATGGGGGAAGGAGAGTAGGAGACACAGGTTTCCAGTTATGGAATGAATAAATCATGGGAATAAAAGGCACATCATATGAAATATAGTTAATGATATTCTAATGGTGTTATATGGTGACAGAAGGTGCCTATATGTGTGGTGAGCATAGCAAAATGCACCAAGAACTTGAATCACTATGCTGTACACCTGAAAGTAATGTAACACTGTGTATCAACTACATTCAAATTTTAAAAATTAAGAAAAAAAAAAGGAGACAGGCAAAAAGAAATAAAAATCAGGAAACTAGACAAAGCATCTGAAAACCAGGAGAAGGCAATTGGAATTCCCAGAATGATGGCAAAGAGAAGTTAACAGAACTACCAGCAAGAATCCAGTCTGTATGTCTCTGGGGAGAAAAAGGCGGGAGGGGGCTATTTAACTGACAGATTTAACCATGTACAAAATTATACTGAGCGGCATTTTAAAAGTGTTGGAAAGTGTGGGAGGACCCACGCTCAGGTTGAAGAAAAACAGGAACAATTATTAGTTACAGAGAAAATGAAAATGTTGCACACTTGAAATATATATAACAAAAATCACTTATCTACAAAATTCCTTCCAGAAAACATCATACTTAATGGTGAAACATTAAAATCATTCTTGAAATTAATGAGACAAAGATGTTTGCTATCACCTCATCTATTTAGGTTTGTTCTTGAGTTTTCAGAGAGAGTACAAGAGACTGTGTGTGTGAAGAGACTGGGGGTGGGTGTGGTGTGGGTAAAGGGAGAGGGAGACAGAGAATCTTAAAGAGGCTCCACGCTCAGCATGGAGCCTGATGAAAAGCTTGATCCCATGACTCTGAGATCACAACCTGAGCCAAAATCAAGAGTCAGACATTTAACCAACTGAGCCACCCAGGTGGCCCTTCATCTATTTAGTTTTGAACTGGAGATCCTAGCTAGTACAATAATGCAAGGAAAAGAAGGGAAAGAAATAAAAAGTACAAAGATTAGTAGAAAAAATATTGACATTACTTGCAAACAACATAGTTTTGTATGTAGAAAATCCAAAAAAATTCTATAGGCAAAATATTAAAATTCACAAGGAAATTTAGGAAGATATCTAGATACAAAGACAATGTACAAAAAAAAAATTGTGTTTCTAAACACAAGCAACCAACACCAGAAAATAAAAAAAAAAAAAATTTAAACTCTACCCTCTATAATAACATCAAAAATACAAAATACTAGAAATAAATCTAATAAAAAGTTATATAAGACTTCAGCCTAGAAAATATTTATGATAGAAATTAAAGCTATTTTATGAATAGTAAAACATATTATGTTTGTATAATCTACAAACATAATAAAGTTTCAGATCTCCTCAAATTGCTCTATAAATTAAATGTAATTCCAACTAAAATTCCAGCAGGGTTTTGTTGACATTGATATTGACAAGCTGATTCCAAAATGCGTACAGACATAAGAAGGTCCAAGACTATTCTAAACAATCTTGGAAAAAAATTACGCCAGAAGACTTTCAGAAAGCAAGCATTAATATTAAGTCCGTAATTGTGGCAGTGTAGAATGGATACAAGGCAGAGAAATAGAAAAATGAAACAAGACATAGTCCAGAAACAGACCCACAAATACACAGTAGGCTAACATACAACAAAGTGCCACTACAGTGTAGTGAGAGAAAAAAGATCTTTTCAATAAGTACTAACTAAAATAAAACAATTTTTTAAAAGAATCCCACAGGAGAAACAGACAACTGAGACTGTAACAGAGACAAAGAAATTGTGTTTTAGTGTTTGGAGATCTGCTGTGGACAACTGCTTTCATCAACTACAGATGAAGTGTGGCTTTTGACCCTAAGAAAAAAAAATTCATTGCATTTGCTTCCTTTTTAAGCTTGTTTGATTTTTGCAGAAAAAGGACCAACCAATAGGTATGTAAAATATTTTCAGGTAAGGTAGACTCTGGAGGAATTTAGGTGAACATATTTTGCTGAATTTTGATACATCTCTAGGCAAATTCCAGCATTTCTAGATTTACTCTATTCTCCTTCTAGAGCTTATTACTGATTCCTGGTGATGTAGAAGAAATTCTTTTTCTTTATTTATTTCTTTATTCTATTACTTTTTAGGATGGTACTTAAAGGGTAAATATGTTCCAAATCTAAAATGTTGTCTTCTGTGTATAGCAGGAGTCTCCTTACTTAATTTTCCTTCTCGAAAAATGAAGCAAAGTAAGACAAAAACACTATCATTTGCTCATTTTTGTTCATTTTTTAAACTAATTTTTCTATTACTTAAAACATTTACTGAAATAATATGAAAAATTCCTTTCTTCCAAACTTAGAGCCCAAGAAAAAAATCATTTCTGCTCTCCTCACCTCATTCCCATGAAGTTCTCAATCAAACTTGAGAATTTATCAAAGGAAATGGAGGCTTCAGAAAAAAATACAGTGTAAGTGACTGATTTTTCTCTATCCAAAACTCATAAAATTAACTTTGAAAACTCTTGAACCTCTCATATTTCAAATTCTAGTACCTAGTACAGTGCCACATTCCCTGCAGGCATTCAATAAATGTCAACTGAATTGAATTTAAATTAAATTTGAAGTATTTGAGGGAACTAAATTTACCACTTTCTGTAGCTTTTTGCTTTACACCAAGGAGTCTTTTCCCTAGATTTATTGTAAATTAATTTCAGAACTTAATGTTTAAATGAAGGCAAAGCAACTCAATACACAGCTTGACAAAGCTGAAAATAAAAAGTCTCCCTGTGATAATCAAACTGCTTTGGTACCTTTGCAATAATTCTCCTCACAGAAAATCAAATGGATAATAGTCGATGTGTTTAGCATATTCTAGTCATCACAATAATAGCTCTTTTTAAATGGTTTCCAAAGGGAAATGCTATTGAGTATTTCATCGATTCACAGTAACAGTTTTGTTAGAGAATATTAATGGGGTCTTGAGCCACAGAGTGCTCTTATAAAAGCCAGTAACTACTCAAACTCTCTTTGACTAAAACTGATATAGTAACGACAGATCTTCAGCCCTTTTCACAGGGGTACAGAGCCTGGTTTCCACTACCTTTGTCTTTACTTGGTTTTATCTTTGCCAAGCAGTTCATTCATTCTCCAGAATGAATCATTGTCTCAGGAAACAGAAGATGAACTCAACTGGAAGAGCAAGTTCTGCGTATCCAGAGGCTGATGGATAAGACAATTCCTCCTTCCATCTTCCTAGATCTTGTTCTGGAAGGTCTCTTGTTTCTCCTGAAGGTAAAAGAGATGAGGAGGGGAAATTGTTTTTACATGGAAGGAGAGAGCTTTGTGAATATGGCAAAAATGGGACTACTACTACAAAAATACTACTACAGAATTTTCTCAAACTGGTTTTCCAGTTCCAGCATAAAAGGTCAAATATGAAAGAAAGTCTTTCCATCCTGGTGCACATTGCCCACGAGAAAGAAAAGAACTAGGTATTGTCACTTTAATCTTAAGTAACACAGTGAGAGCAATCTGGGACTTGGAAGAAAACCTGAGGACTTAGATATTCCTACCACTTTTATAGGGTTCTTATAAATAAAATTCAGAGTTTCGTCACTTCCTGTAAGGAAAAACATGTCAAAATAAATATGTAACTGAGATGTGTCCAGAACTGTGGGTAGCCTCTCTTTTTACTTTCAATCCACTTACAGCAGGTCTCCACAGCAGATTCAACTCTACAAACCATTAGCTAGTATCTGAGACTTACCGGAAATTGAATGAGAGTGCGTCTGGGTGGCTCAGTTGTTCAGCATCTGCCTTTGGCTCAGGGCATGATCCTGGGGTCCTGGGCTCGAGTCCCACATTGGGCTCCCCTTTGGGAGCCTGCTTCTCCCTCTGCCTGTGTCTCTGCCTCTCTCTGTGTGTGTCTTGTGAAGAGATAGAATCTGAAGAAAAGAGGGATCCCTGGGTGGTGCAGCGGTTTAGCGCCTGCCTTTGGCCCAGGGCCCGATCCTGGAGACCCGGGATCGAATCCCACGTCGGGCTCCTGGTGCATGGAGCCTGCTTCTCCCTCTGCCTGTGTCTCTCCCTCTCTCTCTCTCTCTCTCTCTCTGTGTGTGTGTGTGTGTGTGTGTGTGACTATCATAAAAAAAAAAAAAGAATCTGAAGAAAAGAAAGAAAGGAAGGAAGGAAGGAAGAAAGGAAGGAAGAAAGGAAAGAAAGAGAAACTGAATGAGGAGTCTGGGAGATGGTTACAGGACATATTCTATGTAAAAATGTTATTTAAAGCCCTATTAAATATTTCTGTGGTACCCTGTGGTAGCCAGATCCACATTCCCTGGAATCTACACCCTTGTGTAGTCCCTACCCACATTGGATCAGAGCTGATCTGAGTGATTAGCACCAGGAGTGATGGCATGCTATTTCTGATGCTATCATAAAGGCATTATAGTTCCAACTTGGCCTCTTAGATGGCTCACTCTGGGGAAAGCCGGCTACCACATCATGTGGACACTCTAGAGGCTCCATGGAGTGACTCACATAAAGAATGGAGGCCTCTAGTCACTAGACGGCACTAATTTACTGGCTATAGTAGAGTGCTCCAGCCCAATCAAACTGTCAGATGACCATAGCCCCAGCCAGCATAGGACTGTGACTGGATGAGAGACCCAAACCAAACCCAACTCTCCAAAATCCCAACTCACAGAAATCTGCAAGCCTAATAAGTGATTAATTTGGGTTCCTAAAATGTGGGGTAATTTGTACAAAACATTAGATAACTGGAACACCTCCTTCTCCAACTTTCCTCCATGGCTGCCACCAACTTCTTCCTCTTTACCTTTTCCCCACATGACTTATGTAGCTTTTTCTGCTTCCTGAATCTTCAGAAGTAATGCTGTTCTTCCTCCTTACCCACCCTCTCTCTCTACCTTTCTTATATAGAACAAGTGAACTCTCTTTTAGGTTCTTATTCCTCTCAGTAGATACAGTTATTCTTTCTCTTAAAAATAGTACCCTTTCTTGTTAATAATACCAAGTGATTTCCCCAGTAATTAATTTGTCTTCCTCTTACATACCAAGGTGCTAGATCTTTGTTTCTTTCTTTCTTTCTTTCTTTCTTTCTTTCTTTCTTTCTTTCTTTCTTTCTTTTTTTTTTTTTTTTAAGATTTTATGCATTTAGGGATGCCTGGGCGGCTCAGCAGTTGAGAGTCTGCCTTCAGCCCAGGGTGTGATCCCAGGGTCCTAGGATCGAGTCCCACATCAGGCTCCCTGCATGGAGCCTGCTTCTCCCTCTGCCTGTGTCTCTGCCTCTTTCTTTGTCTCTCATGAATAAATACATAAAATCTTTTTTAAAAAAATATTTTATGTACTTATTTTAGAGAGAGGAGAGGGACACAGGGAGAAGGGAAACCTCAAGCCAACTCCACACTGACCGTGGAGCTGATGTGGGGAGGATCCCACTACCCGATATCATGACCTGAGCAAAAATCAAGAGTCAGTCACTTATCCGATTGAACCCCCCACCCCCCGCAGACACCCCTAGATCATATTTTCTTATATTGAGACTCATATCTGATGGCACTGGCACTTTCAGTTCCCAAGTTTATGAAAGGTGAAATAAAAACTGTTCTTTATATTCATCTCATTAAAGCAGATAAAAACAAATAAGCAAGTGAGTCCATCTCATTAAAACTAAAAAGTAAACAAACATGAAAAAGATTGTTTTCTTCTTACAAATATTTTCTTTGTGTGTCCTCATTATTCAGCATTATACTCAACTTTGAAATGTGATTTCAATTATCCTTAGTCATTTTAGTATTTTGTGGCTTATTGGGCACTATGGGCCAAGCCTTTAGAAAGACAATACTGCCCAAATGATGGATCTCTATCACAATAGTTGAAATTATCTGCTATACTTTTTTGGGGTATTCTGGGATTCCTGAAAAAAATGAAGTGATTCATTTTTTTCCATGACACATTCATTTTTTTCCATGAATCACTTCATTTTTTTCCAAGACATTTAATGTTTTCTTTTGGTTCCATTGCTCTGTACTATACTAAAACACATCGCACTTTAAAAAGTATGTGTAGAGAGAAGAGTAATTTCTATTTAAATTACCCATAAACAATTCATTTTCATTCTAGCCTTACATTTTCAAGATACTAGTTCCTAGATTTAATTCCATTACCCAAAATATCTATCCCTAGAAATGGAGAGCACCTTTGGCTTCTCTTTTTCTCCCATCTCCTCATGAAATTTGTCCAGCCCGCAATCTCCCATGGCAGCCTCTGACTCCCCCAGCCAGCGCCGCTCCTGCTGCATTCCCTGAGCCAGGTCACTTCACTTCTTCCCCACTACTTAATGCTGTTATTTGTTTCACTGTGCTCCAAAAAAGAAGAATTGACTTCCTTGGTGGATCATGCGTAGTTGAAAGTTAAAATCAGAAAATTTATCATTTTTTCAAAATCTCTTTTACTCAGGAAAAAAAATGTTTCTTAATTTGTAGGAAATGACCATTTTCTGTTTGTTAACAGATCATGTAGAATTAAAATCAAATAATGATCCCATTAGCTTTTATTATGCATATAGGAACTCAATGATACACTTTAGAATTGTCCTAATTCAATCTCTGTGTTCTCATTAATTTCCATAATCTCACCTAAATTCCACATCTGTGTGGTAGGTAAGAATAAGAATTATTGCACTAGTACTTCAGAGAGAGGAAAAAAAATGGGTTGCTATGGAAGTTTCTTTCCTAATGACATGCATTTTGCGGTCACCCCCTTTCTCTCTTATAACAAATTCTATCTAGTATGTGTGTATTAGGGTTCTTTTAGAGAAACAGAAGCAGTAAAATACACAGAGACATACAGAAAGATTTATTATGAGGGATTGCCTCTCAGAGAGGCTGAGAGGTCCCATGGTCTGCCATCCGCAAACTGGAGGCTCAGGAAAGCAGGTAGTGTAGTTTCAGGCCAAACTTCAAGGTCTAAGAACCAGGGGAATCAATGGTATAAGACCCAGGCCAACTCCTAAGGTCTGAGAACCAGGAGAAGATGGTTGTCCTGAGGACAGGAGAAGATGGATGCCATAACTCAGGCAGAAAGCTTGAGGCCTCCCTTCCTGTCTTTTTGTTATTTTCAGGATCTCAACAGATTGAAGGATGCCCATCAGCAATCTTCTTTATTCAGTCTACCAATTCAAATGCTAGTCTCTTCTGGAAATACCCTCACAGACACACTCAAAAATAATGTTTAGCAATTATCTGGGTGTCCCCTTAGCTCAGTCAAGTTGACATATACAAATAACCAACGCAGTGTGTTTTATGAAAATCCAGAAGCCTATGATAGTAAATTTCAAAAATTGTGATCATCCTGGTGTTAATCTCAAGATTGTTTTATTTTATTTTTTTCAAGATTGTTTAAAAAATGAAAACCAGGCCATGTTAGCAGATTTGTTTGGAGACAAATGTGAAGAAGATGGGGGGAAACAGAGATGATAGAAAAGAATATTCATAAAGGTCTTTATGAGTAGAGTCCAGAACAGCACTGTCCAACTGTCCGGTAGAACTTCTTACAATGGTGTGGGTATTAAGTATTTGAAATGTGGCTAGTTGAGCATTTGAATTTTTAATTTTGCTTAATTTTAACTGATTTAACTTAAATTTAAATAGTCTCATGGGCTACTACACCAGCCAGTGCATTTCTAAAATCTAAAATGGACCTTGTTTTTCCTGGTGCCTACCTGGCAGGGAGTAGTTCCAGCTTAGGAAGGCCAAATGGTGAAGAGGAGAGAGCACAGGATGAAACATCAAATAACCCGTGTTCTGGTCCTGATTGTGCCTTAAGCCTGTGCAAGTCACTTGTCTTTCATTTCCTATCTGTGAGTACAAAGTAGCCATCCGCTGGGCCCATTTCATAGCTTTCCTAGAACACTCCAGATGACATCACTGGAGAAATGAGAAAACATGAGGTTGTAACTCTGTCATTCAGGTCTAACGAGAGGAAACTAGGAAGAAAAAGTCTGGCTTTACCCACAACCAGCACTCTTAGATCAAGTTGCCCAGAAGTAAACCACAAGAAGATTTCCACGCTGGTGGTATACTCAGCAGAAACCCAGAAGAGAGTGGGAAAGCAGGACATGAAAGGGGAGAAGGGGGATCCCTGGGTGACGCAGCGGTTTGGCGCCTGCCTTTGGCCCAGGGCGTGATCCTGGAGACGAGGGATCCAGTCCCACATCGGGCTCCCGGTGCATGGAGCCTGCTTCTCCCTCTGCCTGTGTCTCTGCCTCTCTCTCTCTCTCTCTCTCTATCTGTGACTACCATAAATTAAAAAAAAAAAAAAAGAAAAGAAAAAAAAGAAAAGAAAGGGGAGAAGGACAAGCCAAGTCTTAGTCCTGGCTGGATCCCCAGGGCAGCTCTGGAGTGTCAATTACACTGCTGAGTCTGTCTCAGCTTCAGACAAGGGAACTGGACTTTTACAGCTCCTCATCCTTAGCTGGGTCCTGCCCTGGAGGACAGAAGCCTCCAAGAGCTTTCACCCGTGTGTGAGTATGAGTGTGTTGGGTGTATCCTCTACACACACATGAGCATGGATGTTAAGGCAGCAAGTGTAGTTCCAATATCCCAAATACAGGCAGTCACAGAGGGGCTGGCCAATGGAAACCAAGGCCCCAGAGGTCAGGGGTGGGGCACAAAGTCTTCCAAAGACATCAGGAGGGGTCCCAAGGATCTGAGGGTCTGAAGTCTCAGATAAAAAGTGATATACTGACTCCCACGGAATGGACAAGAGACACTAGACAGACTAGACAATACCTAAATAAACTTATAATATGAATAAAAAGAGCATTTAGCTGTAGCAATTAATCACAGTTATGCTTTAGATGAACGCGCTAGGTCTTTCCTTTAAGTTTTGCATCTTTGGGGTTTATACTTCCCACATGTCAAAAAAGAAAGAAAATATTTTGGGCTTTAAACAACAGTCACTTTGTTTTTCCAGCTGATCAAACACAGGAATATCTCATTGATTTAGGAAAGAATATGAAGTCAAAAATTAGATTTATTGCAGACAAGTCAAACTTGAGTGGCCTGTCCACTAACACATCCTTGTTTCGGTCCACTCACTTGCACCTTCCACCTAAAGCACCATGGTTCCACAGCTGCGTGTTTTCTTTTTTCTTCTCTCTCTCTATTTCTCTCCCTCTCTCTCCTTTTCCTGTAAGGATTGTTACGAGAAAATAACAAAACCTGCTCCAATCTGTTCTCTTGGCCCAACGCTGATTTTTTTCCTCTAGCTCTGTATGTTCTGATACAGCATTGCATCATTCCTGTGTTTACTTTCTCCCACTACATCTAAGATAAGAATTCGGTATTATGTTATTTATCCTTAATGTTCCAGTATATTCCTGTAAGAACTATAGGTTGTAAAGGGGTCATCCTTACATTCACATGTATTCTTCCAGATTTATACTTGAAAATCACAATCAAAAATGGGGGCAATCATGATTTTAAAATAATTGGCTATGGAGCCTAATAGTCTTTCAGTTACTTTTAAGATAGAAAAATGAAATCCATGTATCCATTTAAATGAAACAGGTAATGCTTAGAATTTTTCATTGCTTAAGGAGACTTTAATATCTAATATGCATAATAGACTTGATTCCAAGAGATAGTTGGCCTGAAAACGTACTCTAAATATTGAATTTATCCAATTTAAGGACTGCCTCACATCATATTTTTAAAATTTGTCCCCAGCAAAGGAAGTCAAAGTATAGCATATAATTCCTATTTTTCTATTTTCTGTATAATTTCTATTTTTCTGCCTTCATAAAATTAAATATCCACTTCAAGAGAAGAAAAAAAAATGGTGCCCAGATATTTAAAAAGTCACACTTGAGTTAACAACAGCTCTTTATAAAGAAAATACCAACATTGGTAGAATACTGATCTTCAAAATAATAACAGATCTCAAATGAGTAAAAGGTATTTAAAATATTCACTATTTTAGGGGCACATGGGTGGCTCCTGCAGTTAAGTGTCCAACTCTTGGTTTCAGCTTAGGTCATGATCTCAGGGTTGTGGGACTGAGCCCCACTCAGTGCTCTTGCTCGCTCTCTCTCTCTCTTTCTCTCTCTAATAAATAAATAAATAAATAAATAAATAATTCATTATTTTACTCTAAATGTTACAACTAAAGTGAAAATGTCATGCAGCATCAGAAACTGTAAAAATATGATTATTTGTTTGCACTGAGCTTTTAGCAAATTGCCTATTTTAACCATCTCCATATGTCCTTAAAACTTATCAATTCATAATTTTTCTAAGTTTTAACCATTGTATCTGATGTTTTGCCATTTCCACTGGTTTTACCATCCCAGTTGATTTTCACCAATAGACTCTTCATCAGTTTTTCACAACCTCCACATACCTAAGAGATATCCAACCACCTACCAAACTGTGGGATAAGTAGTTACAGGAATGATTAGATGAATACAGCAGAGTCCTTTTGTTACAGAGTCATATGGGAAGAGATCAAGGGACTAGATCACAGTAAGTCCTATCTAGAGGTATACAACCATCAGCAAAAAGACTATCAGGCATAGTTTTGAATGACAAGCTAACCCTCTCTTCCCACATATGCACAATGCACATATGATTGGTATGTGGAAAAATATATTCAACGTTACTCAGAATTGAAGAAATGCAAATTGAAAAAATTAGACATAATTTCTTTAACCTCCAAACTGGCACAAATCAAAAAGTTTTAAAGTATAAAAGGTTAGCAAAAGTTAATGGAAGTAGGCAGTCTCCTATCCTTCTGTTCAGAGTATAAATATGGCAGTTTCATATTTTTAAGTGGAAATACTCCTTGTCTCAGAAATTCCACTATTAGGTATCTGCTTTGCAGATATAATCACAAAATTAGGGCAGCCTGAGTGACTCAGTGGTTTAGCGCTGCCTTCAGCCCAGGTGTGGTCCTGGAGACCCAGGATTGAGTCCCACATCAGGTTCCCTGCATGGAATGGAGCCTGCTTCTCCTTCTGCCTGTGTCTCTGCCTCTCTCTCTCTTTCTCTCTCTCCGTGTGTGTGTCTCTCCTGAATAAATAAAAAACTCTTTAAAAAAATCACAAAATTATGTCATGGTAAATTTATAGATAACATTTATCTTGTTATCTGTATAAGAGCATAAATAGATAAATAAAACCCAGAAACAAACTATCATTAATGTCTGGTTAATTAATTATTAAATACACACAAAGAGAATACTATGCAACCATTAAACAAGAACTGAGTATATCTGTTTGTGCTCTAAAAATTACTCTAAATATAGCAGTAAGCAAAATCTGATATGAAACAGGAAGATCTTCCTGACATTTTAAAGTATATGCATGTGTGTGTCTAGACAGTATATATATACATATTATGTATGTACTATGTGTAGTCTGAATCTGATATATAGTATATACACATTAAATATATACTGTGTATAACATAGGTATATTACCTAGAGTATATATCTATAGTATATACATAACCATATATTTGTATGGCTACTATATATAACTGGAATATGTATATACATATATGTATATATATACACACACACAGACACACACACGTGTGTGTGTATTTGTGGACAATGCCTGAAATGCATCTGGAAGGTGACTTTGGGTAGAGAAACAAATTCTAATTTTTTATCCTTCTGTTCTATTTAGATATTCAGCATTATGTATGATTTTTATTTAAGAATGAAAGCTCAGAAACAATTCCAGAAGTAGAAATGGAACATTAGGAAGAGGTAAGACCCACTCCCTCACTCACTCTGAGATATAAGCCCCCTAATTATTAAGAGCTGAGATATCCAATCTCCTTAGTAATAGAGGCTTCCCCAGTGTTTCCTGGGACATAGAGTTGTCTGGCAATTAACTAATGTCCAATAATGATCTGTAAATTAGTAGATTTATCACATGCACAGCTTCTGCCACCAGACTAATGGTTTGTTTAACAAATGGCTGATATCTCCATTAAAGAGGCTCCTTTGTTCCTAAACAGCATTTGTTGCATTTGGCAAGTGCCCCAGCATGGATACTTGCTGGCTGGCGCTGCTGTTTCCTACAACCGCAAAACTGTGCTCTACAGTGGAGGACAGTGGCAGGCAACTGTAAGAGAAGGCCCCCAAATTCTGAAGGTTCAGGGGGAGTCCACTGTAGGCCAGGCCCTGGCTTAACTTGCTTCCCCTCCTGGCCTACCCTTCATTCATCTATTCATTCATTCACTCACTCATTCACCTATTCAACAGGTATTTACTGAGCACATACTATGTGCAGACAAGGTTCTAATCATTAGAAAAGACTAAAACCGAGGAAAACCCTGCTTCTTGGAGCTTACATTCTAGTGGACTGATGAATAAAATAAGAAATTAGAAAAGAGTTAATCACAATATGTTTGACAAGAGTGTGAGGAAAATAAAGCAGGAAAGGGCAGGAAGGTCCTCCTTGAGAAGGTGATCTTCAAGTGAAGATCTAAAGGAAATGATGAAGCAACTGTAAAGATACTTGTGAAGAAGAAAGTTCCAGATGAAGCAAAGAGCAAGGGAGCAAGCCTTTCCATGAGGGTGTGCCTGCAATGTTTGGGGTACAGCAGGAACAGCTAGAAAGTGAGGTAAAGTGAGGAAAGCTAGGAGAGGAGGTAAAAAAAGATATCTGGTTGGAATTCATGAACCCCCACTAGGTAAGCCTTTATAGATCACTGGAGGCACTTAGGCTTCTTCTTTAGGTAAGATGAAAAGATATTGAAAGGTTTGAGCCAGGAAGCAACTTGACATGACTTACATTTTTAAAGAATTGCTATAGCTCAATGGTTCTAAACTAAGAGTAATTCCCCCACCACCACCAGTCAGGGGACATTTGGCAATGTCTGGGGACATTTCTGACTAGACACCTTGGGACAGGGATGTGTGGCTGAGTAAAGCTTAGGGATGCTGTGAAGCATCCTGCAACTCCTCACAACAAAAAATTATCTGGCCCCAAATGTCAGCAGGTGTCCAGGTTGAGAACAACCTGTGTTGATCTGTGAGTAGAACACAAGGCCAGAAGGGCAGCAAACAGGAAGCAAAACAATCAATAACATAAACCAGATGGGAGAGTATGGCTTGGACCAACTGGTAGAGGCGACGAGAAGTGGTTACTTTCTAAATGACTTCTGAGCATAGATTCTATATGGCTTGTCAATGACTGGATCTGCCTTCTGACCTTGTCTTGTTCTAACTCTTCACTCACCACATGTTCTCAGCCTCCCTCTCTTCCCCGTTAATGCCACCCACCACACTGCCTGCCACATCCAGCTCCACACATGGCATTGAACCTTCATCCTCCATGTCACACGCATTTCCCACCTCTCCTGTTCCTCCAATGCTATGCTAGAATGTGCCTGCTAGTCCACACCTACACCTCTGCAATGTGGTTTTTCATGACAACACACTATTGATCTGAAGTGCCTTGCTCCCCATATCAAATCCCCAAACAATGCCACAGTGAAGACTTGCCAGTTTAATTTCTAAACCTTCTTTTCCATTCACCATCCATTCCAAACATGCTGACTTTGCCATCTTCCACGTGGACCTAATTTAATTTCCTCCCTCTGGAATTTCCTCTTGCCTTACCTCTAAAATGGTTTTAGAATGTCACCTATTACAAAATCTGACTCAATCAATACCCATCTTTCGAAGAAGCCTTCCACGATTAAGCCTGGATAATTCTATTCACACTTCTACTAGGAAGTTGGCTAGATGACAGCTTGGTGGGTTGCTTTGACAATTATTCTTCTGCTGATTTCTCTGCATATGCCAGAATATTCTCTAATTTCATGAAGAACAAAAATCACATATTCTGTTCTCTTTTTCTTCCCTAAGATTCTATGTAGCGCTGTCCATACAGGAGAAATGAATTAAGTGCTTTGATTTACTGACCAATCAAAGAAATGTAGACCTATATTTATAACATTTGCACAATAACATTTTGCCTTATACATGTAGATCGTCCCACCAATAATATCACTTCTCCCCCAGTTATATTGTCCTCCACCTGCTTCTGCCCCTCATTCTCAAGGCCAGACCTCGCTATTGTCATTATCAATAAACACCACTCAACTGTCTTATCATAGCCTCCTAACTGGTCTCCCTACTTCCCCTCCTTGCTCCTCTACAGTCTATCCTAAATGCAGCAGCCAGAGGGATAAAGCAGGTTAGATCATGTCACTTCTGCTCAGAATCTGACAGCATCTCCCATCAAGACAAAGTCCTTACAATCACCTCCAAGATCTTATAAGATTTAGACCCCTGTTGTTTCTCTGGTTTCATCTCCTACTGCTCCCTATCACTCTCCTCCATGCAGCACACCCAGCATACTCAGCTTCCATGTTTCTGTAATGCTGTTCCCTTCATTAAAATGTTCTTCCCCCAAATAACTTACTTTCATATGGGTCACTTCAAACAACCATGCTCATTCTAATTAATGAAGTTGTACCTTCACAGTATACATTTTCCTCTGACCTTGTTTTGTTTTTCTTCATAGAACCTACCAGTACTGACATTCATGCAACATACTTATTATCATTATTATTTACTGTCTTCCTCTCTCCACTAAGATAGAGGCTCCATAGGGAAGAGACTTTGAATGTTTTCTTCACTATATCCTCAGCATCCAGTCAGGAAGGTGCTCAATGAATAGTTGTTGAATAGATGTTACCTGCAATGCCAGTACCAGTGCCCATGCTTATGCTTTTGCACACATGCTTATGTGCATGCACCCACATACATGCACACACATACACACATATAAAACAGGACCACAGCTGCATCAATGGAAAGATAAGAGCCTTCAAAAAACCCCCTTTTTCTTCTGCTCTTGGCTTTGCACTGAGTTTGCTCCTTAATTCAAAGGCTATGGAAATTATACTTACACAAAGGACTGAATGACCAAGTCATACTTTCTCTTTCTCTCTCTGTGTCTCTCTGTCTCTGTCTCTCTCTCTCTGTTGATTTGCTTCTCTTTAGACAAAGTCCACTCCTGAAATGCCTGAGTTTTCCACACACTCACATCACAAAGCCTGAAGTTTTGATCCTTTGCAACCAGAGATCCAAATAGCATCCTCATCTACTTGATAAAAAGAAATAACTGGCTTTATCTCTGAAAGGATATGGAATTGACTTTTATGCATTAGTCATTCAACCTTGAATTGAATTTTGACAGGCTCTGCAGTGTATTAAATTGCTCCCGCAAGGATGAGAAGTGTACATTCCTTATTAAATGTGTAACAGAACTCAATAATGCCTGTCATTTTCCACTGCAGAGATGAACTTGAATTAAAGCAGAATTAATTCAGCTAACTTAAGCAGAAGTCTAATACCAAGTTTATTTCAGTTAAGGTATAAGACAAATAAATCAAATTCCTATGCAAAGTTCTGTAGTAGTTGAAACAATAATCTCCGATTCAAAATGATAGCTAGCAATATGTCAAAATCAAGAATTTTATGAATCCTTTACAGTCTACAGAAATGCTTAGATGAATGGCACATGTTAAAAAGAAATGAACTATATTTTTAGAAAGGACATACAGTTGCAGAAAGTAGCCTGTCCTTAAGGCAGCTCTGCTATATATTCACAGGCAACTGGGTAGACAACAACTAAGGCATATGTGGAGCAAGCCTCTAACATTGATTGAGCACCTACTATGTGCCAGGTACTGTCCTAGACACTTGACCTTCATTATCTCGGTCCTTGTAAGAAAAAAGAATTAAGTACTCCTTTTTACAATTTAACAGACCCACATTTGCAGCCAATGTGTAAACCCAGGTCTATGTGAGTCCGAACCTTTATCATCTTTCAACTGTCTCAATAATCACACACTTACAGGAATATGTCAGAGAGAGAGGCATCTGATAATCATGGTGGAAAGTGAGTGACTACAGAGCTGAGTATGAGGAGACCTAGGCTAGAAATCAGGGCATAGTTTGCTAAATGACTTTGGACATCTTCTTCCTTTATTTTCCCATCCATAAGAAAATAGTTCTTCACTATACAATGAGGTGTCATAAAATAACACTAAGACACTATGTAATTAATTTGCTGGTGATGGGCTTCCTGCCTTGGTGAGAGCTTGGATTAGGTTTCCCCTATGGTCCTGCCCATTCTAGGACATGAGGCTTCTAAGATTGCATGATTAATGCCGAGATGAATCACTTTCTAAAGTAACCAATCACCCCTTAGGGGCGCCTGAGTGGCTCCGTTGGTTAAGCAGGTGACTCTTGATTTGTACTCAGGGCATTATCTCAGGGTCCTGGGATTGAGCCTTGTGTCCAGTTCTATTTTGGGCTCTCCACTCAGCAGGGAGTCTGGGGAGTCTTCAGAGTCTGCTTCCCTCCTTCTCCCTCTCCCTCTGCTCCTCCCCTGCTCATGCATCCAGACTCTCTCTCTCTAAAATAAATAAATAAATCTTTTTAAAAAATAAAGTAACCAGTGACCCCCAACCTGTTTATATATACATATATATATTCTTCCATGATGATATTTCTAGAATATCATCTAGAATCATAGAATATATGCTTCTACATGGTTCATGAAGAGCTAAATAGCAATGAAGTGGGTTTCATGCTGAACAAGCTCAAAAGTTTTAAACAAGCCCTTTGCTGCTACATTTTTTTAAGTTTATAACCACCTATCCTGAATCCATAAATATTGAACACTTCCTCAATCTTCTTTCAAGTTCTCTTTAGGTCACTCTTTACAATCCTTTAATGAACACCTCACTACATCCTTTAAATTATAAGAATCCCTTTACTTGTCCCTCTTCTCTCCCTTTTTATGTCTAATTTTGCCTTTCCTTTTTTTTCAAATTTTATGTATTTATTCATGAGACAGAAACAGAGACAGAGACAGAGGAGGGCAGAGGGAGAAACAGGGAGTCCAATGTGGGGCTCGATCCCAGGACCCTGGGATCATGACCCGAGCCAAAGGTAGATGCTTAACCAACTGAACCACCCAGGAGACCCTAATTTTGCCTTTCTTGTATGTAGGACTTACAGTAGCCCCACCCAAACAGTCATTCTATTGTTTAGTGCATTGCACTATTCACTGTGCCCTCCATTTGTAGATTTTAGCCTAATTTCATCAACTGTGTATTTGCCTTGTACCATACTACCACACACACACCCACACACACATACACACAATCATGACTCACTGTTCTTTCATTAATGAACCTCATTTAACCGGATGAATTATTGTTGTACAAAACTGGTCTTGGGCACCATGATGAGATAGCTGCATTTTGCTTTTACCAAACCCCTGATTTTCCTTATATGAGGATTTCCCATTGCCCCATAGCACTCAGTCTTCATAGCTCCCCAGCCATCTAGCACCATCACAGACCTTAACAGCCCTGCATTCTGCAGATACCAACCTAAGCCCTTGATCCTCATCTTTCTCTTCTTCCTTATTCTTCAGTAAGAGATCTATTCTATGTCTTATTCTCTCTGTGCCTGGGTCTCTGATTACCCAAATATGTCGACATCGAACCACTAGGACTTTTTGTCTAAACAAAATATCGATTTTTTTACAGGCAATGACCTACACAGTGAGTAACCCCTTAAGGAAGAAAAAAGAAAAGTTTGAAAACACCAAGTGAGACAAAGGCCAATCAAGAACCATTTTAGAACAGATGAGCCTTCCATCCATCACCAAGCCCTATCTCTATATGATTGCCACTTCACCTCTTTACATTTAGGGCCAGCATTGGCAAACTTTGATCTGTGCTCCCTGGTAGTGCCATTTGAAGACATTTCACTCTCTATAGCTCACCTCTAGGCCCCTAACATCCCGTGCTCCCCTGTAACATTAATTAATGTTATATAATTAACAAGTCAGATGTGCAGAAGCATGGATGGTGAATATCTGAACATCATCATCAAATTCATTCTAACTTTAAACAGTATTGCTACACAGCTCTGGTAAGTATAGACTGGAATCCTAAGATTATCATTTCTCCCTAACTGTCCTGCAGGACTTCTGAGAGTAGCTTATTTCTAGGTTCTCAATTCCTGGGCTGTGACCAACAATTTGGACCACCATGGCCTCTTTCTAGGCCGCTAATGCAACTGCTCACATGATTCAATCTACCCTTTGGATACCAAGTTCTATTTGGACTTTCTAACCCCTCCAAAATAGTTTTCTCACCCCATCCATTCCAGAACTTGCCCTCCGATTAATAGATAGGTCTGCTTATAGTTCTTAGTTGCTCTAAATCTGTCCCTCTTGCTGAAATTAAGGAAGCTCTACATCCTGCTAGTTCCCAGAGAGAATAGTCTTGTCTTCCATGTTAGGGTTCCATTCCCATCTAATCAAAGACCATGGCATCTGAAACTACATAGCACCTTCTTCTACTCTGTCCATCTCATTTCCCTGTGATTGTTCCCAAATGCTCTACTATGAGTTACTTTATGGAGAACATAAGTCAGTCTTTTTCTTATGAAGTCAGTGAATCTGAAGATTATTCTAAAGGCCTGGGAACTTGGCCACAGTGGTGTTAATCTTTCTGTACAATTCATATTTAATTTGAGCAATAATAGAAGATTGCCAGGAAGTGATAAAGAAGAGTGAAATCCTATGAATTTGTTAATTTTTTAAAAATGATCTTAAAGGTTTATTCAAAAAGGTGCTCAAAAGTATAGGGCTAGGTAAGCCTAGGGTAACTACATACCTGCCCAAAGCAAAAACATATAAATCATATATGCTTTACAACCTATGTATCTTTATACTCTTGAAGGTGCTTTCATATAAAACTCTAGTAAAATTTATCTCCTCACTCAATGATCTAGAATATATCTACAATATGACCTTGGGAAACAACATCAAACCTAGGACCCTTCCTGACACATTCCATCTCACACAGCTAAGTCCCAAAAGGATGTTTTCTCCTCTGGGTTTGCTGCCTCCCAAGAAGTGCAGGTGATCACAAGCTATTCATCTTCATTTCCAAAGCACTCTAGGAAATCAGAAGAGATGAGAATTGATTAATGTTCTCTATGGAAAGTTCAATAACTGTTTAATCACAGCTTGGAAATAAAGCAATGCTTCTGATCTTTTACAAATTAATTTAACGTTGCATTAAAAATAAAATAGGCCGTAAATTGTGCTGTGCAGGGATAATCAATGGCTCATTATCTTTGCTTCTAGCAAAATGCACTGATTCTTTTAAAGCCATTAATGAGCAATATTGGGCAGTACACAGCTGCAAATGTGTTCAAGTATTATTGATCCTACATCTATAAAACTAATCTCATCTGGGCAGAATTTATGAACAATAATAATGCAAACTGTTCTGCAGTCCATACCAAAGAAATAAAGGAGAAAATTCACATGCATAAGGCAAGATTATAAGATCATTGGGGAGAAACAATTTCTGAACCCTTATTATATTCTGCTACCAGCATATCATGGCACTTAATCACTGTTAAATATAAATCTAATAAAAGGAGATCATCAATGACAACCAATGAAATGTTAACAGAGTCTTTCCATATAACCAAACCATTATGACAATTCTATAATTTGGATTGATGTTATCACTTTCCTTAGGCATTACTAGAACATAATGCACAAATTATCTATAAGGTTACTTCTATATTCTTTCATAATTTATGACATAATACTTACAAATACTTTGCTTCTAAAACAGAAACTTTGAGTTCATAGATTGTTTTCATTTTCTGACTTTGTAAAACCCAGGTGTTGTCCATGGGTCCAACTGCACATTAGATCTTTCTCCTTTGTTTTTTGATTTTTTAAATTTATTTATGATAGTCACACACACACACACAGAGAGAGAGAGAGGCAGAGACATAGGCAGAGGGAGAAGCAGGCTCCATGCACCGGGAGCCCGATGTGGGATTTGATCCTGGGTCTCCAGGATCGTGCCCTGGGCCAAAGGCAGGCGCCAAACCGCTGCGCTACCCAGGGATCCCTAGATCTTTCTCCTTTGAATGTCCATGAAGCCCCTCAAACCTAACATATCCAAAAATCTTGGGCTAGCTTCTAGCGAAGTGGAGCAGCAATGGAGTCTTGGGACCTAGTTTATGCTGGATGCCAGGGGATGGAAAAAAGGGAGAAATGGCCCTTGCAGCTCCTTTTTAGGGAGGATGGTAGGAAAATGGAAATTCCCCCATGAATGGGAAAGGAGAAGGAAAAGTGGGAATCTAACCACTTCCATATGTATCCTATTTTTATGTCCCATTTTACTTTCATTGCTACAAAACAAGTACAACTAAGTCATTCTCAGGCAATACAAAAGACTACCTGACAAAGAAAATAGAAGTGATCACTTAGACGCATCATAACAAAGAGATGACATTTTGCTGAAAGTTTCCACACTACTTCTCTTCTACGCTTTTCTGGGACTGCCTCAGCTTTGTTGAACTGAGCGCTGAAATGCAAGTGTTGAACATTTTCTTTTTCCTACCTACTCTCAGCTCAAATAACAGGAATAAGAAATAACAACAATCTAGATAATACAAACATATAGACATTCCCAAAATTTGTTAAGACTTTTTAAAAGCCCTCTCTCAAAATCTGTTTTTTTTTTTTTTATTTTTTTTTATCCATGAGAGACCCAGAGAAAGAGAGAGAGGCAGAGACACAGGCAGAGGGAGAAGCAGGCTCTATGTAAGGAGCCCGACATGGGACTCGATCCCAGGACTCCAGGATCATGCCCTGGGCTGAAGGCAGGCACTAAACTGCTGAGCCACCCAGAGATCCCCTCTCTCAAAATCTTAAACAACGAATTATATTGCACCTTCAGGGCTTTAGGATCACTGCTCTTTACAATGGCAGCCTGCTTACCAGAAAGCTCAGAGACAGACAGCAGAACCTGATTTTTCCTCTTAGCATGTTAAGACCCGAATATACAGGTTAGTGCCACTTCCCAATCAAGCAGTGACAAGAAGAGATGTAAGCAACATATGGCATCTGATTCGCTTATACAGTGCCTAATTCTAAAAGACTGTTCTTGCCTATTTATTTAAAAAGCAAACAAACATAATTTTGTTATAGAAACACAAGCAAAATCTCACTCCCAACAGTTCCTCCGAAAGATTGTTAAACTTGTTATTTGTCAAACTGTCAAGCAGTGTTTCAGAGCCAGGTTAGATCAACACTCAGTCACACTTGGTGGATGTAAATCTAAGAACACCTGAGTTTCTCAGGAATGGACAAAAAAGGGAAGTAACTTCAGAGGACAAGCAAGGCCAAAGGCAGGACCTGAGCCTACTAGGTAAGACCTAAATCCAAAATGGGGAATGCTGAACTTCTTAGAAGCAGAGCTGTCCTCGGACTCACCCATGAGGGGGCAGCAGAGTGACAGCCAGGTCTCTAGGGGTACCAAGGGGCACATCCAGGATATCTGAGAAAGAGGATTCCTCTTTCACACCACATGGCTTGCAAGACGAAGCCAACCTTGCCACTTACTACTGTGGTTAGCAGTTAGATGTCACAGTCTCATAGGCAGGGAGACAAGCAGATGGTTGTGTCTGAAGTCACATAAACTTGTGAAGACTGGTTGGCCTAATCCTAAATTTTGTTTTAATCATAAATTCTCTCATTATACTTGGCATAGGCCAGTTTAATTTGGATAACTAAGGTGCCAGAGCAAGGATTTAAGGTGGGTAACAACTTTGAATTATAATACCTCTACAACTCTTCTTAAGCTTTAATATAAATGAAAATTACTCATGAATCTTCTTTTTTTAAAGCACAAGTACATATGGGAAAAATGCTCAAATGCTCAACTTCATAAGTCTTTAGGGAAATGCAAAACAAACCCACAATGAGATACCACTTCATACCCATTAGGGATGGCTTGAATAAATGAACAAACAACAGACAGACAATAACAAGTATTGACAAGGATGTAGAGAAATTAGATTGTAAGAAATTACAGCCATTTTGGAAAACAGTGTGGTGGTTCCTTAAAATGTTAGACACAGTTACCATATGACCAAGCAACTCCATTTCTAGCTATACACTGGTATTAGTCTGCTGGAGCTGCCATACAAAATAGCACAGCCTGGGTGGCTTAAAGAGCATAAATTTATTCTCTGGTAGTTCTGGAGTCTGGAAGTTCAAGATCCAGGCACCAGCAAGAATGGTTCCTCCTGAGGCCTCTGTTCTTGGCCTCGGGATGGCCACCTTCCTGCTCCCTCTTCACATTCACATGGTTGTCCCTCTGTGCACATACACTCCTGGCCTTTCTCTGGAAGTCCTAATCTCTTGTTCTTGTAAGGATACCAGCCAGACTGGATTAGAGCTCACCCTGATGGCTTTAACTTAATCACCTCTTTAAAGTCCTATAGAAATATAGGCACATTTTGAGTTCCTGGGGATTAGGGCATCAACATTTAAATTTGGGGGTGGGGGGAACACAAATCAGCCTTTGACATACCCAAGAGAATTGAAAACATTTGTCCACACAAAACTTGTACATGAGTGTTCAGAGCAGCATTATTCACAATAGCCAAAAGTGGAAGCAAACAAAATCCATCAGCTGAAGAAGGAATAAATAAAGTATGCTATATCCATACAATGAGATATTATTGGCCAATAAAAAGGAATGAAGTACTGATTTATGTTACAACACACTTCTGAGTATTAAGCTAAGTGAAAGAAAGCAATCACAAAGGCCACGTATTATATTATTCCATTTATATGAAATATCCAAAATAGCAAATCCATAGAAACAGAAAGTAGATTATTGTTTCCAGGAGCTGGGTGAGGTAGGCATGGGGAGTGACTGTTTATGGATTCAGGGTTTCTTTTGTGGGTGGTGAAAGAGCTCTGAAATTATTTACTGATAATGGTACAACTTTCTGAATATACTGAAAACAACTGAATTGTATGCTTTAAAAGGGTGAATTTTAGGGGCACCTGGAGGGGAACTCAGCAGTTAAGCATCTGCCTTTGGCTCGGGTCATGATCCCAAGGTCCTGGGATTCAGTCCCGGATCAGGCTCCCTGCAGGAGCCTGCTTCTCCCTCTGCCTATGCCTCTGCCTCTCTCTCTCTGTGTCTCTCATGAATAAATAAATAAAAACATCTGCACCCCGATGTTTCTTGCAGCAATGTCCACAATAGTCCACATCCTTCCAATGTGGAAGGAGCCTCGGTGTCCATCGAAAGATGAATGGATAAAGAAGATGTGGTTTATGTATACAATGGAATATTCCTCAGCCATTAGAAAGGACAAATACCCACCATTTGCTTCAATGTGGATGGAACTGGAGGGTATTATGCTGAGTGAACTAAGTCAATCGGAGAAGGACAAACATTATATGTTCTCATTCATTGGGGGAATATAAATAATAGTGAAAGGGAATAGAGGGGAAGGGAGAAGAAATGGGTAGGAAATATCAGAAAGGGAGACAGAACATGGAAGACTCCTAACTCTGGGAAATGAACTAGGGGTAGTGGAAGGGGAGGAGGGCAGGGGGTGGGGGTGAATGGGTGACGGGCATTGAGGGAGGCATTTGACGGGATGAGCACTGGGTGTTATTCTGTATGTTGACAAATTGAACACCAATAAAAAATAAATTTATTATTACAAAAATAAATAAAATAAATAAAATAAAATAAATAAAAATAAAATAAGGGCAGCCCGGGTGGCTCAGCGGTTTAGCACCACCTTTGGCCCAGGACATGGTCCTGGAGTCCCGGGATCCAGTCCCACGTCAGGCTGCCAGAATGGAGCCTGTTTCTCCCTCTGCCTGTGTCTCTGCCTCTCTCTCTCTCTCTCTCTCTCTCTCTGTCTCTCATGAATAAATAAATAAATCTCTAAAAAAATAAAAGGGTTAATTTTAAATTATGATAATTAAATTTTAGTGAATCTGTTATTTAAGTTTAAAACTATAAGTATACTAGGTCCCAAATCCAGAAATTCTAATTCAGAATATCTAGAAAGGGTCCAGAAACCTGCATTTTTTCTTTTTTTTTAATAAATTTATTTTTTATTGGTGTTCAATTTGTCAACATACAGAATAACACCCAGTGCTCATCCCGTCAAGTGTCCACCTCAGTGCCCGCCACCCAGTCACCCCCACCCCCCGCCCACCTCCCTTTCCACCACCCCTTGTTCGTTTCCCAGAGTTAGGAGTCTTTCATGTTCTGTCTCCCTTTCTGATATTTCCCACTTATTTTTTCTCCTTTCCCCTTTATTCCCTTTCATTATTTTTTATATCCCCCAAATGAATGAGACCATATAATGTTTGTCCTTCTCTGAGAAATCTGCATTTTTAACAAGTGTTTCCACACCATGAAAGATTCTTTTGAACTTTGAGAAATAATAAGCTAAAAGTTTGGTGATGTGGTCTCTTGCTACTTCAAATGAGAGATCCAGGAAACTTTTTTTAAGAAACTGACAAGAGAACCCCTAGAGAGATAACACTCACCCTGAGAAGGGAAAGAGTTGATACATACAAACTTGCACCTTGAGCAGGTGGGAGGAGAGAAGGTACAGCATCTGCCACAGTGAAGTGACACAGGTGGTTTTTTGGGTGTTGGATGTCTTGGGAAGATAAAGCTCTAATTCAGAGACAGTTAACTCAAGGGTTCATTCACTGGGAACTTATGTATAAAACCAAATGCATACAGTTCAAATTGTAGAGTATTTCGCACTGGGGAAGAATATGGACTCTTCCTTTTCCAATTTCAACTCTGAGACAAGTGAAGAAGATAAAAGAAAAGTGACCACTGTTAAGGAATAATAGAAAAGTTTAGAATGGAAAGATGGCCCCAGATTTTTTTCAGTTATTATTGGATTCTTTTAACCATTATTGAGACAAATTGCAGGCACACGATGCCAAGATTTGGGGGCATAGTTAAGAGTTAAAAATAAGATATAGGATGCAGAATTCTATCCCTCCTTCTATAAAGAGAGTAAGGGTTTAAGGCCTGGGTAGCTCTACAAGAAGTAATTACACCAAGTTTCCTTCCAATGCATGTACTTGATACAAAGCTACTGAGATAATGTCAAATTTTACAACTGTCAAATATTATCATGAAAGAAGCAGGAAAACAGTGCTACCAAAATCAATTTATGGAAGACTTTCCCTGAATCTCAGACAAAAACAAAAGATTAAGTTGCAGAAAGGGTGATATGCAATCTCCAAGATGCCTTGGATATTCACACTGCTGTGCAGCCCCTCCAACGATGACCAACAGAACACTGCAAAAGTGATACTACATCATTTCCGAATTTAGATTGCAAAAGATGCTACACCTTCAACTTGGTCACTCTTTTTCTCTCTTGTATCACACAGTCTGGGGGAGGGCAGATGGCATGTCATGAGTAATCCTAAGGTGAGGCTTATGGTCAGGAACTGGGACCTCCTGCTGACAGCTACCTTGGAATCAGACCCTGTCCCCAGACAAGCCCTCAGATGACTGCAGCTCCAGTCAACAGCTTGAATGTATTCTTATAAGAGATCCTGAGCCAGAATCACACCCAATCAAGTTGCTCTTGGATTCCTCACTCTCAAAAACTATGTGACATAAATACTGTCTTCCCCTGCTAAGTTTTGGAGTAATTAAGTTTGGGGATACTTTGCATAGCAACAGATAACTTACATGGCAAGCTAACACCATTTTTTAGAATACTACATTGTTTTAATAAATTACACCTAACACCTATTATCTACTAAAGAGATAACTAAATAAGCAAGTAATTAATGGTATTAATGGAAAAGTCAGAAGCCACCATTTATTGGGAAGAAAAGAGAGTGGTAAAGCAAGGTTTGGAATCAGAAAGACTTGGCTTCAATTCAGGCTGTACCACTTTTCTTAGTGCAATCTTGGGCAAGTTTCCTAAACTCTCCTAACCAGCAGTAGAGGATGATACCTTCCTCATGGGACTTTTGTGAAGTTTAATATATATGTGAAGTTTAAATATATATTTATATTTAAATATAAATCATATACGTGAAGCATTCAATGCATAGGAAGTGCTCAACAAATGCTGATTTCTCTCCCCCAACCTTTTTGATAGTTTATTGCAATTTAGGATAAAAGTGACTACATAGTAGTCATATTTTCTTCCAGAAAATGTATTTCCATTGAGATATCATGACATAAAATATATTAACCTTTCTTAACATTTTATGGAAAAGAAAAACTTCACTTCTAGCTACACCATTTGAATTTGATGAGAGAATAACTAGATCCTGGGACTTACTTGGAATATATAATCACTCATTAGCCATATGCATATGGCTGAAATAAATAACATATTAAAGTTACTCCCTTAGAATACCAGTTTCCTTCCCTTTTCCCATATTCAGAGATGACTACATTTAAAGTGACATTGTATTTTATATGCTGAAGGACAGATAGCACCTTTGGGTAACATTCAAGGAAGTTACATCCTGATCCCATCATCAAGAAGACTTCAGAGCAAAATTCAATAGAAACTTAGAAATAGTAAAGTCATACCTGAACCAGTCAAAGAGAGCAAAAAACTTTTTCCTTAGGGAAGTGATTTTGAAGAAGTTACCTCTCAAAGCCCATTTCTTAGGTTGTAAAACTCTAGAGAGCCTCATTAGGATGGAGAAGGAAATATTGTGATCAACCTTCCAGTTTTCTGCATTGAGAAGATATTCCCAGTGGAAATTCTCTGGGTAGTTGGTTTCCTCCCACCCACCACCTGGCACTGACTGTCTGCTCTTCCATATGTATGCAGAAGATGCTGTCTTAGCCAACCCTAACAGGTGCCATCCGCCTCATCCAGCTTCGTGACTCACCTGTGACACATCTCACACTGCCTAGATGATGAAGAGTCCAATGGCACAACAGGAGTCAAGCTTATTAACAGCCCATCTGCTCAGCCAGACGTTCCTCTCAACTGGATGTGAGAACAGGATAGGAGAGGCCTAGCACATCAGACCCATGTAGTACTAAGTAGGCTGATTTTAGAGTATTGATACTGGTTTCAAGACTGCTTATTTCTTAAAATGATACATGCTCATTTTGAAATTACCTTAGAGTTTAGAAACTAATACAAATAATCTGCCCAATCTTAGGTTTTCCTATAAACCATTAACTCTTATGATGCCCTCATCACTACCCATGCCTTCTGTTTAATATGTAGTTCCCTCCAGTCAAATGTAAAGTTCATAAGGATTTATCACCAATATCTAAAACAATTAACTAATATATAAGAGGTATTTGCTAAATATTTGTTGAATGACTACTACTTCGTTCTCTAATCTTCATGTACAAATACAGTGTCTTAAGATTTTGTTTCCACCTTCTATTTAACTCCATTGCCTTCCCCTCTTCACAATAGGTCGATCCTCGTGCTAAACAGAGTACAACTGGAAAAAATATTAAGAACGTAAATCAATCAATTAATCATTGATTCCACTAGGGAGACCGGAGAGAACAGGGAAAAGAGAAAGAAATTAATCACCTGGATTGAAATATAATATTTGTTTTGCATTTGTTTACTGGATGGACATTTATTAAGAGTCTTCCATGCTATCTTTGCTTTCACAAATGGGTTTGCCCCAGTGAAAGATTGAGCAGTGAAAATATCTACACTCAAGGTAGTCACTTCTGTATGCTGTTGGAATTTGTGATTTTGCTTTAATACACTTCCCCTGAAGCAATAAATTATAAGCTTAAACATATAATGAGCTGTCTACGGGTCTGGCACAATTATACATCCTATTCTCTTAAATCAGTTGCTTAGCAAATGCAGATAAACTCTCTGATTTACAGAAGGAATCTTCAGGACTCTATTTGAAATGCAGAAATGGTTTAAAAGCTTGATAGCATGTGACAAGCTGGTTGCTTTTAGAAGGAAGAGAGAGATAAGAAAGACTTGGAGCTTAATTTTAAAATCAGACCCAGCAGAGACAGATTAGGGATGAGCTAACAAGGAGAAAAGGGTCACCAGGACCCAACATCAATGGGACTTGGACTCTCCATGAAACACCACAGAAATACTACCGTTCTGATAGCTCTTGAGATGCCATATAGTTAATCTCTTTGTTAATATATAAATGGTCCATTATTACCTTGCAAAAACTGACCCAGATTTCAGAGGATGCTTAACTCACCCAGTGAACAGTGCCTCATGCACTGAAGGAATGTGGTTCAGTGTAAAATGGAGGATTTTTAAAGTGCACTCATGATCAAGTATATGTAACAGGCATGTTCTTTGGAATTCAAGACATCCCACAGCTATAAGAGTTCTTTCACTCATGGATTTAATGACCATTAATTGAGCACCTACTCCACTAACCTCCAGGGACATAGTGGCAATGAATCAGACTGTCAAGATCTCTGACTTCAAAGAGCTGACATTGAGATAGAGAGGTAGTCAGGAATTAAATAATAATAATAATAATGATAATGATAATAATAATAAAACTTAAGATATATTTAGGCTGTGAGAGAAATATATAGAGTTAATGAGAAAGACGACAACAGAAAGGCTACTCTGAGTAGCAGACATTGAAGCTGTGACTCGAAGGATAAACTAGCACAGCAAAGAACTACATAAAAAGGATGCCAAACAGAGAAGCAGTCTGGGGTCAGGACATGAGCTTGTCATGCTCTGCAGCAGAAACCAGGCCACTGGTGCTTGAATGATGGAAGGAGTTGTGGCGGATGAGGTTCAAGAGTGCCCCAGAGCCAATTCATAGAGTAATGTGGGCCAAGTTTAAGGAGTTGGGATTTTATTTTGGATGCAATAGGCATGACCTTTTCCTACAACGTCCAGTTAAGACCATATGCTCAGTAGGATAAACAAAAAACTTCCAGCTATAAACACCTAGAAATGATAACTTTTTTTCCAAAAACTAAGCATAGATCTGAACTTATGATATATAGAGAGTCCCAGGTGCCAGGGAGGAAAAGGGTGGATAGTGACAGAGAAGGAATATAAAGAAATGCTGTAGAATACTGGAAATGTTTTAAATTTTGATGTGGGGAATAGTTTAATGAGTGTGTATTTATATAAAAAATTAAGCTATGCACTTATGATTTGTGCATTATGTATATTTTATGTAACTAAAAATTTTAAAACAAATATAAGCAAGGAGAGAGGAAACAG
Source organism: Canis aureus (assembly GCF_053574225.1). Taxonomy (NCBI): domain Eukaryota; kingdom Metazoa; phylum Chordata; class Mammalia; order Carnivora; family Canidae; genus Canis; species Canis aureus. Next base: position 8,282,927 of record NC_135619.1, on the reverse strand, counting down.
AACAATTAGAATGCCAATAGATTTCTCAATTGCAACAGGGGCTAGCATCCAAAGGAATATTTCAATGTGCTCAAAGAAAATATCTCCATTTAGAACTCTATATTCTATTAAACCATCTTCACAAAGAATGTAGACAAAATACACTTATTTATTTATTTAGAATTTTTTATTTATTTATATTAAAGATTATTTATTTGAGAGAGAGAGCACGAGTTGGGGGGCAGAGGCAGAGGAAGAAGCAGACTCCCTACTGAGCAGGGAGCCCAACTCAGGGCTTGAGTGCAGGACCTCAAGATCATGACTGAGCTGAAGGCAGATGCTTTACTGACTGAGCCACCCAACCACTCCTAAAGACATATGTAGACCAAGAATAAGAATGTTACTGGGCAGCCCCGGTGGCGCAGCGGTTTAGCGCCGCCTGCAGCCTGGGGTATGATCCTGGAGATCCAGGATCGAGTCCCACATCGGGCTCCTTGCATGGAGCCTGCTTCTCCCTCTGCCTGTGTCTCTGTCTCTGTCTCTCTCTGTGTCTCTCATGAATAAATACATAAAATCTTAAAAAAAAAAAAAAGAATGTTACCAACCACAGATCTTTACTGTGGATAAATTTGAGTAAAAAAGAAATTGAACTCAGTAGAAAAGAGAAAGAAGTAAGAAACAATGACCAGTGGAAAATGGGTTCTAAACATCACTAATCTGCAGTCCGGTATTTAGTGATCACCAAACTAGATAATCACTGAGGTTATTGGACTAGGTTTTTATATGCAAATTCTCTTTATAAAAAATCAAAAAAATAAATACAAATTCTCTGTGCCTTTGTCTTCTCACTTATAATATGAAAAGAACAGTACCTTCTGCATATAATAGTTGGAAAGACTGTGTGTGTGTGTGTGTGTGTGTGTGTGTGTGTGTGTAGCAGTGGCTGGCAATGATGAGCTATTATCATTACATATTATACATCTGAACCCTGGACAGAAAGCCTCTTTTGTTGCCCTAGAAAGTTCTTTCAGGGCAACAGAAAGTTGAGTCTTTGTTTCCTTATATATCACAAAGAGCTTATCCAGTATTTGCAGTCTTTGAGATATTCATTAAACTATTTTCAAAAAAACACTGGGAATTCATTAAAGAGTTTCAAGAAAAAGAGTAGAAGACTGGTTTATATCTTTAAATGATCACTGAAGCTATTGTATTGGAAATGGGCAAGAAAGCAAGAATGAAAGCAAGGAGGCCAGTTATAATGTATTTCAATAGCAAAAGTAGGAACCAATAGTGCCTGAGTCTGAGTACAAATTATTTTTGGGAGAAATCTAGAAAAAAATAATAAAGACAAGTGTAGATTATAAATATAGAATCTGTTACTAAAGAACTACTGAGAACTTCAAAGTACGAAGTTACTAATGACTGAGTCTCAAAATCAGAAAAAGCAACTCTGAAAACTCTCTTACTGTATTCGAGTATTATCTTTTGTTTATATAGTAGTTTTAATAATTCTAGATTTACATCCAAATTTATCTCCAGCTGTACAATTGCAGACTGTACCATTCTCATTCCCCTGCCTTTGATCATAAGATTGCATCTGCCCTAAACGTTCCCCTCTCCCTCCTCTGCCCTGCAAAAAGAAATCTTACACATACTTCAAAGACTTGCTCAGATTTCATCTTCTCCGCCCCAGATTTTCTGCAATGGGAATCAATATTTCTTTCTTTTATTTTCCAAATGGGCTATATCAATGATATTAATGGACCTTTCCTTATTCCAGTCCCCCTTATCTTATAGTTATTCCTGAATTACAAAACTCTTAACAATTAAGGGGAAAAAAGTCATATTCAATCTGCATTCTTTACATCTTCCAGCAGAGTAGCTCTACAAGTATTAAAGGAATTGAAGCAAAAAGAGTCATTGTCATTGAACTACTTGAACAATGAGGCCTCTGAAAAAGGAGGGGTGAGCCCTCATGAGTGAGGGGACTTCAGACCCGGGAGCAGCGTAGGTCTCTGACAGCATTATCTCAAAAAGTTTGCCTCTGGGTGTCAGTCCTGATTTCTGGAATACTACTTAATCACCAGAAACCTATTCCTACTTCCTAGTACCCGAGGGGGAGAGAGGTGCTGAAAGCAATAAATTATAAATACATTATTGCTGAAAGCAATAAATATTTATTTGCCCATCACTGCCCTGGGCACCTTAATTTGGAGATGTTATTTTTATTTTATTTAACAGAAAAATATTTTCATTCATTAGCATCTTGTTAGTTTGGATTCTATTCCTATGTTTTTGGGATTGACAAAGTTTTGCCCCATGAGACGCTTCATGGAAACTAGCATTAGGTATCAGAAAGCATTCATGGAGTAAAATCAAAAGAGTCCACTCAGAGACAAAATGATATAAACTGGAAGTGGACATCAGCCTTCCTACAGAATTAAGCAACTTGGTGTGCTCTTGGAATTGTTGGGATAACGTGGCAACTTTCAAAGTTCACCTGAGGACAACAGAGATTATAGCATCTTGGACAGAATGTGGCAAAACTTGTCTGCCACACATTCATGTGGTTACACAATAGCTGCTTTGAGACTTATCTATAAAACTATACATGCCTTCTCCCAAATAACTTGAGGCCTAATTAAAATGTCAGCTACTAAACCAGAAGTTAAAGCTAAGACAGTTTCTTCCCAAATGGCACAAGCATAATTTTGCAAATTCCCAAGTTGGCAGGTTTGGAAAGCCCCTCTGCTCCCCTAGAGCAGATTCCTAATGTGTAAAAACACATTTAGAACCCTATCTTTGGGCACCTGGGTGGCTCAGAGGTTGAGCGTCTGCCTTGGGCCCAGGGCGTGATCCTGAGGTCCCGGGATCGAGTCCCACATCGGGCTCCCTGCATGGAGCCTGCTTCTCCCTCTGCCTGTGTCTCTGCTTCTCTCTATGTCTCTCGTGAATAAATAAATAAAATCTTTTTTAAAAAGTTTTAAAAAGGAACCCTATGCTCTATCCAGCTGCCTGTGTTTCAAGCTGATGCTTAGCCTCCAAACATGAAAGTTTAGCTCTCCTACGCTGTGAAAGGTCTAAAATAAGCAACACAAAAAGACAGAACCAAAGCAGTTTCCTTTTCTTGAGGCTGAAAAATAGCACATCACTCTATACCAGCCAGGGCTTTGTGGATGCTTACCTGGCTCAGCAGCAGGACAACCTGAGCCTCGGGACCTCAGCCCTTGTCCTGTGCGTTTCGATAGTTAGCTTCTCTGGTCCTTCCTTTCCTCATCTTCAAAAAGGGAATTATAATACTTGACTCACAGTACAGTCGATGAAATAATGTTAAATGAAGCAATTGCATGGCCAGGTGCGGAAGGTGAACATGTACTGGATGCATTCGTCCTATTGAATGCCCCTCAGACCCATGCCCCTCAGCCCTGCAATAACTGCGCCTGCTCTCCCCTTGGAAGAAGGAAGGGTTGTGGTAGAGCCACATTAAACAGCAGACGGTCCGCACAGCTGTACCAGGCGATGAACTCTGAAGGCTGATCTATCCCCAGGAAAAAATGAAACACAGTTCCGAACTCAGCTGGCAAAATGTCAAGGGGTCTCATTCATATATGTGTTACAGAGATGCATATGTTTTCGAATTTTAATATTCACAGTTAACAGTATTTGTTACATGCGACCTCTTGGAGACTTCACAAGAGGATGAGTTTTGGTAACAGGAGGATTTTTTTTCTTGATAACAATTCAGATTTTTGTCCTTCTTTTATTTATTTTTTTAAATTTTTTTTTATTTATTTATGATAGTCACAGAGAGAGAGAGAGAGAGGCAGAGACACAGGCAGAGGGAGAAGAAGGCTCCTTGCACCGGGAGCCCGACGTGGGACTCGATCCCGGGTCTCCAGGATCGCGCCCTGGGCCAAAGGCAGGCGCCAAACCGCTGCGCCACCCAGGGATCCCTTGTCCTTCTTTTAATGACTATTGGCTACTTGAAGACATGCATGAAGTAGTGGGTAGCGGCACAAAAGCTTGGAGACAGAAGCCAGAAAAGAGAAAAATGCTCTGAGTAAAAAAAAGTGACAGATAAGACACAGGGAAAGATTTAGGAAAGTATATCAGAAATGCCAACTGTTGGAGAGGGTGGAGAGAATACACAAGGCTGTGGGGTCAAGAATAGAGATTGGTAAAAATGATTAATCCGATGGAAATTTCTGGAAATGCTACATATGCCAAGATGTAAACATCCCCCTTTTTCTCTCCTATGAAATTTTTATTTTTTAAAATAATAAAAATAAATAAAAATAATAAAAATTTTAAAATTTTTATTGAATTTCTCATTGTTCACTAACGCACTTAGACAAGTGTGTGTTTGTTTTAAAGGGAGTTTACTGAGGAACAAGAGAGGTCAAATGATAAATTAAAAATACAGAGGTATACTACATTTGAATGAACAGAAAAGTTGTTTCAGTCCACTGTCCACTAAACAGATGTTGAACGGAAACTTACAGTAAGTCTGAAGGAGGCCACACTGTTTCTTCAGCAGGGAATCAGGTTAAGAAAAGGCAGAGGGACGTTCCAAAGTCAGACAAGTGTCAAGACAGGAGAGGACTGAAGAAGCTGAGGATCTGTGCATCTGCTAGGCTTGGTCTGAGATCCTGAACCCACTTCTATGGGTGACACAACAAAGCAGCAAGAGAAGGGGAACAGCTGTATGCGGCAATGGAGGGAGTTTCAGGAAGGCAGAGAAAGGGACTACTGGGGGCACCTGGGTGGCTCCATGGTTGAGCATCTGCCTTTGGCTCAGGGCATGATCCCGGGATTCTGGGATCGAGTCCCACATCAGGCTCCCTGCAGGGAGCCTGCTTCTCCCTATGTCTCTGCCTCTCTCTCCATCTCTCATGAATTTTTTTTTAAATTTATTTATGATAGAGAGAGAGAGAGGCAGAGACACAGGCAGAGAGAGAAGCAGGCTCCATGCACCGGGAGCCCGACGTGGGATTCGATCATGGGTCTCCAGGATCGCGCCCCGAGCCAAAGGCAGGTGCCAAACCGCTGCGCCACCCAGAGATCCCCATCTCTCATGAATAAATAAATAAAATGAAAGAAAGAAAGAAAGAAAGAAAGAAAGAAAGAAAGAAAGAAAGAAAAGAAAGAAAAGAAGAAAAGAAAGAAAAGAAGAAAAGAAAAGAAAAGAGAAAAGAAAAGAAAAGAAAAGAAAAGAAAAGAAAAGAAAAGAAAAGAAAAGAAAAGAAAAGAAAAGACTACTGATAAATGCACAGCGAGGTCCAGGGAGATGAGAAGAAACCTTTCGGTTTGGTGGTGAAAATCCATCTCAGTGTAGAAACGAGACTTCAAGCAATACCCCAGATTAACCGAGAGACCAACCTCAAAAGCAGCTTACAAGAGTCAGAGAAGAGCCCCATCTGAGGCTCTCATCCTGCCTGCTCTCCCTAGGCCAGTTCATCCATTTCTGTGACATCGGTAACCTTCCAAATGACCATGTACCTGAGTCATTGAGCCTAGCCCAGACACCGTTCTCTCCTGCTGCCCCCTCCTCCTCCACCCCACTTTGGGCCACTCACCCTTCCAACAGCTTATCTGGCACTTCCACCTGCTTGTTCTTTAGCAATTTCCATTGCACTGCAATCAGATGGAACTGATCATCGTTCCTCCCAAACCATACCACCCATTTCCTCCCTTTTCCTTTCTTTCCACAGAAACTGCTAACCAAATGTTAAGGATACCAGTAACCCTTGGCTATTTCTTCATCCATCATGTCCCTTCCCTCCCCACTCAATTGGTTTTTTTAGGTCTTCATCGTTTTCTGCCTATGTTGTCATACCAATTTCCTTCTGGGTCTGCCTGGCTAGCCTGGCACTCCCCTGAATCACTGCCAGCAGCAGCTTCCTGAAACACAAGGGTATCACACCAATATCTTAGAGTCAAATTCTTCCCTTAGTATCAATAATTAAAACGGGTTTAAGACACAAAAAAATCACTTCACCTCTGTGCTTTAACTTTCCCTCTGTACAAAGGGAATTATGCTGAGTTTCTCTACCTACAGCAGAAGGATTTCTATGATGATTTATTCAATGCTGCTTCCTAAAAATGAAGTTTTAAGGGTCGTAAATGTCAAAAAACAAGCCCATGATATGAAAGCTAAAGTTCTAAAGTTTTAACTAGCAGAATACTAAATTTTATTTTATAGTGTGATACCATCAAACATGGAACGCATAGTAAAAGCCCAGAAGAAAATGGTCTAAAATTTTAATGGTGAATGTCTCTTAATGATGTGATTATGGACAACTATTATTTTTTAGAACACACTTTTTTGCATTTCCCACAAAGAGCATAAAATTCTTCTATAATAGAGGCAAAATATTAGACTTTTTAAAACCTAAGCTGTCTGAAAGAGGCACTCATATAAAAAAGAATTCGTAATATTTAAAATGGCTGTCACAATTCTGAGGAGGGCGGCTGGACTTGATTATTCACTGAGCTGTTACAAGGGATTGTCCTCCCTTTGTGCTTCTCCTGGGGTTTCTGTCTAAGAGACGTGACCAAGGATGCTTCTGAACCATCCCCACCCTCCCCGGCTAAGGAAGCTAGAAGAATACACAAGGTGACAGTTAATTAAAGCAGGCTCCACGCGGCTAGCAGGTCCAAACTGTGGTGGGTAACAATTGTAGCTCTTCTGGGGCCTCGGAATAAAATTTGAAACACTAAGTCAGGCACTAAATAAAGTGTAATTTATATTTGGACTTTAACACAATTGCTAAGTGAAAAAGCAGCCAGTAATACTCTCTACCAATTTTATGCATACCATTCAGGGGAGCTAAAGAATAACCCCACAAGGAATCATTTATAGATTCTTTCTTGGCAGCTGGATTTTCATTAAAGGACTATTTTTCTACCTGTCTGTATTTTCAGCTTCTTGGCTTATCTCTTTCAAAGAGAAAGTTTCTTTTAAATTTTTCTACCATGCAGGAGAGTAGACTGAGGCTAATTATAGGGGCATAGGTAGATTTCTGCAGCTTCATTTTTCTCACTTCATACACAACGATCTGCAGAACAATTCTTTAATGAAATGGGCTTTGTAAAAGCGGTCGCTAGAAAAACTCAGCAGCTCTAAATCAGTGATTCTCAACCAGCAGTGATTCTGTCCCCCCAAGATCCATTTTTCATTCTTGTAACTGAGAATCTCCTACTGACATCTAATGAGTAGACGCCAAGGATGCTGCTAAACATCACACAATGCACAGGGAAGCCCTCACCACAAAAAATTATCCAGCCCATATGCCAAAGCATTAAGGTTGAGAAACCCCCAAACAGTCAAAAAAGAGTATGATTGTCACTCATTGGTAACTAGCTTCCAAGAGTGAGAGACAAATTCATCTCATATTTTGTTATGTTAGACCCAAAGTCACCTACTTTCCTCCCAAGGGCCTGCCCAGTAGAATTCAGGGCTCTCTCCAGAAATAGAAGATTAGTTGTCTAGTCTTCTCCAACCTCTCCCTTTAATACCCAAGGAGCAAGTCTCTCCTTATCAATAGAGAACTGGAAGAGTTCCTTTTAATTTCATTTTAGAATGAAATTCTACATACACACCTGGTCAAATTAATTATCATTTTTTCATCATATTAAATTGTCATCTGATACTTGACAGAGACTATTTTACAGCCTGAGAGCAGAGTAAGAATGAGGTACAAATTAGGCTCTGAATTTTCTAGAGGCCCAGTGTGGAAGGAAAGGGATAAAGAAGAAGACGATCAAGACAAAAATCCAATGTCCCCCAAATTCTACCTAAATTCATCATGCCAAACAAAATCCATGGACTTTGGAACAAGGAGACCTGGGTTTGAATTCCAATTCCACCATTTAAGAGTTGTGCAATATTTGACAAGTAATTACCTTCCTTGAGTATCAATTTTGCCCTGTTCTACGTGGAAATAATTATATCTACCTCCCAATAATTTTTTTATTCCCCCAAATAGTAAGTGATCAATAAATATTACTTTCTCTCTTCTATATTCAACACTGTAATAGTGATTAGGTCACATTGATTTTCTAATGCTCTTCCTCAATAGAAAAGCATTTAGGATCTGAGAGTCTTGGTTTCCATGCACATCATAAGTATCAAATGGTACACTATCATCTAGCATTGTGCCTAGTATTCAGAAAGTACATGGAGATGGTACTTATTGTTAATCCACAGAAAGGTCTCATGACTGTTCAGCATCCCAAAAAAGACTCCTTGATCCACAATATGTTCTGACTGAAAGGTCTCCAACATCTGCCTGTTCCTGCACCAAGTAGCTCACTCCCTTAGAACGTCTGAGCTCATTCCCAGCGAGTCACCTGGACCCCAGTGAGAAGAAAGCCCAACATCCCTCAAATATATTCTGATTTTTCCCCATCCTGAGACTTGCCAGAATGAGAATTTTAAGTTTCAAATATCAAGGTTTATGTTTATTGTACCCAGACCTTGGTGGACAGATAAATAAATCACTAGCAACACAGGAATAGGAATCTTGTGTCTGGGGCTTTAGATGAGAGAATGGGGGGCCTTTAGACCTTCCATATCCTTGCTGACTTTGCAAAAAATGATCTCTGAAATTTCACCTACTTCTTTACTTGGAAATTTACTCTTTTTTCTATTTTGACTTTTGTAACATGAGAGATGGTATCTAACTATACTTGGCTCTGTATCTTTTTTAACAGCTTTGGACCCAGATCATCAAAATTAGCCTCTCAAAACCATTGCATGTGCTCTGCTGTCTTGCCAAGTAGAATAGGAGCTTCGTTTCTCCTCTATATTTTTCCTCTTTCCATCCTCCACTGAAACACAGTTGATTTAGCAAAGACCCTCAAATATAGGCAACCTTTTGTCCCAGAAAAAAGTTCCATGATCAGTCCCATCTTTCTATTGCAGTGGACTTTTGCTGCAATAGATAAGATGATATAATCTGTAAGGAAGTCTTCCTCTATGAACTAAATTCCAGATAATCCTTCAACGCTCCTGCCCCAAGACATTAATAACATCTTATCCTTCTCCACCCTGTTTCTCTTTACATACAGTTTGATGAGCATTTTATCCTCTTACCAAGCAGACGCTAAGTAGGGCTGGCTCATTTGTTCCCATATACTAAGAGAGCATAAATCATGGCTCATGACAGGCAAGCAATAAGTGTTTGTTTAAATAATTGCACCTAGGCATGCTGGGGTGGCTCAGGTGGTTAGGCAATTGGCTCTTCATTTCAGCTCAGGTCATGATCTTAGGGTCATGGGATCAAGCCCCGTGTCCAGTTCTGTGCTCAGCATGGAGTCTGCTTGAGATTCTGCCTCTCTGCCCCTCCCCCTGCTCACACTCTAAATAAGTAAAAATCTTCTAAATAAATAAGTGCACCTGGAACGTCTCTTTGTATATACAACATAACATAAAGAAACCCTATATACAGAAAACATAAACAAAGATGCTTTATAAATTCATGTACTATTTGAGCATCAAGTGGACCACCACCTGAACTGATGGCAGACAGAGAAAAATCATGTTGGCCTTTGAGTAATGCAAGATGGTGATCCCAACCAGCAAACCCTGTTCACAATAAGGGATCCTAATGCATATGAACCAGAATTGGAGTATCTTGCTTTCTTTCAGGCAGACCAATTCAAATTAATCCCAGGTCTCACCAGAGGGTACGATCCTCTGGCTTCATTCCCATGGAAACATGAACACTGGATCATCCTTCAGAGAAAGAGCTTCTTCTTTGGAGCTTGGGCAATGATACATTTGAGACCCATTTACCAATGAGTAGCTTTTAGAATGAGTCCTGACATGAGATACATGTGTAGCAATAAAGCACAAAGCAAGTATTTTTTGGAAATTGGTGCAAATGAGCTGAACTTCAGTTAGAGTAAGAAAGGAAGGCAAGAGAAATGCCCTCTGCTTTTACTATGATACAATCTTATACACAGTAGTGTAATGAAGAACATATTTGACAATAGCAGTTCATAGGTCATTCTCAGTAATAGGGATGTTCTCTAGATAATCAATAATTCCATGAGCAAAGAGAGGGTAGCTGATGGTTAGTCAGTTTTAGATACCTGAAATGTTGTCTATGATGACTTGAATTTGAAGACATCTTTAATTCTCTTTAGAAGGAGGAACTTTGAAAGCTTTAGAAAAATCTTAAGAGCATATCTGGTTCAAACCTCTCATTTTACAAATGAAGTACCAAAGCCTAGTAGATTCATCTGTCCTAAGACACTATAGTGGCATAGTCTTACATTTGTATTTATTTATTTACACTTCAACTTGTTTCAGAAAATATCTAAGCTAACCAAAACTACACTCAGTTCATCAAGAGGGAAATAAGTAATTAAATAAGATTAAAGAGGGATGAGCATGTAAGAATGAGGTTTGTCCATCATAAAGCCCTATATACTGGTTAGAAGTGGGTAATAAAACTGGTTCCAAGCTTTCTAACAGCCGATCATATAAAGAAAGAACCTCAATCTGTTTCATAGTTTGATGTCTGTAAAATTAAGAACCAGTTGCTCAGAAAATTGCCAATCCTGCTCCAAGATCACAGAATGATTTCCCCCATTCACTCTCACAGAGAAGGCCTTTGTCTTCACAGAAAAGGATAAAATGGTAGCATCACCTGAAGAGCAATTCAATTAAAGTGACTCTTTGAAGGACTAAGGTGTTTCAGGCACATGGCTCAATACTGAGACAGAATCAGGAGAACAGGGAGGAATAGAAGAAGGTAAGGCTCACACACTTTGAGGCAAGTCTCAAGAAGTAACATTTGCCTCAAACCATCACAACTGTGACAGATACTAAGGAGCACTGACTTATCAAGACTTAACCTGCCCCATTTTTCACTGTCTTCTCTCTCACCATGGGCCTTCTACTCATCTACTCAGTGTTCCAGTGAGGTCCAAGAGCATTCCTCAACATCTGCCCCCCTCTCCCCTCCCAATCAGTCAGCATGTTTTATTCATTTTGCTTCCTAAATATCACACAGCCGACCATTTCCTTCTATCCTGATTTCTATGCCGTCGTCCTATCATCATTTCAGCTACAATTCTCTGCATGTACTCTTGTGCCCCCACCAGTGATGATCCCCACAGACACTCTGCAACTCTTCCAAACACAATTCTGATGATATTGCCTCACCACCACCCCACTTAAGACCTTTCAATATTTCTCTGGTGCCCTCTTAGTAAAGTTCCAAGTCCTTAACACAGCAGAGCAGGTATTGCATTTTCTGGTCCCTGACTGTCTCCAGCCTTTTCCATGGCCACTCTCCTCACTCACTCACTTCACTCTAGGCACACAGGTTTGTGAGCAGTTCCAGTAGATGCTTTATACTTTCTTCCATCAGAACCTTGAGGACTCCAAGTATTCACTTCTGTATTGTCTTACTTGCATCTCTCACATTGTAATCAGTTGTTTACTGGGGTAATCGTGTTGTTAAAATCTCCCTACTCCATACATGTAAAACTCATAAGGTAAGGAAATTCATCTTTCTAGCTCACCGTTGTATTTATGTCACAGAGTACCAGGCACAGTGCAGTGAAATACTTGAATGAATAAGTAATGGGATGATTAAATGGATAAAAAGTGAATATTAGAATCTAGCTATCCTACTTTTCCAAATAGACAGATAATTTTATGTGATGTGTAGAGCCATGTGTGGGGAGACATCCCCCACTGGTCTTTTGTGTTTTGCTTGTCTTCCAAGAAGAAGGCATTGACGGCTTTGTTTTAGATTATCTTTGCAAGGATGTCTACATAGCAAACAACCTTGGAAGACAGAGGTGCTATCTCTCTCCAAAGCAGAGGGCCTATTTGTTTCCTGACCATAAACATAATGTCTCCCTCTGGAGCACTGGCAGCCCTCTTACACACCTGAAGGCTTCTTAAATTCAAAGTTTCTCTGACAAAAATCTACTGTGTGCACAGCATCTACTTGGGTTGTTCTCCATTGCCTCTGTGGGACTTAGCAGGCCAAGGGAACCAATATAAACCTGAAGCTCATGTTATTTTCTGTACCATGAGTAATAAAGTTCTTTTTCTCTGATCCAAGTGTCTCGGGTCTTCTGCCAACATCTATGAAACTATGGCAGGCTAATTTGATAACTTGCATATCGGATAAAATCTTAGACTCTTCACAATTCTTGACACCATGGGCTTCAACACCTGGCAGAACTGACCAACCAAGAGTTGGCCTCAGATTTCATAAATATCATAAGTATATGATAATATGGCATTAATAAAAGTGTGATTCTTAGAGCACTTGCAACAGAAATATCTCAACTCCTGTGCCCTATTCCAAGTTCATTAAATTAGAACTATACTCATAAAATTGTTTCTATAGTTGAAAAAGCAAGTTTGCACTGATCAATTGATATTTTTCCTCCTACCTCCTGCAATCCAAGAGCATGCATCCTCCCTCAGACAAATACATTCATATATTGTTCAACACCAGGATCTTAAGTATTATTATTATCTTAGCTATGCTGACACTGTAATCTCATCCCATCCTTTGTAATAATCCCACCCATGTTCTTCAATTCTATCTCCATTTTATAGACATTTTATGGATAATAAACAGATGGTAGATGATGACAGATAATGAGAAGCAGCATATCCACAAATAAGATGAACAATATACTAAAACCTCTCCATTTGGAATAGGGCAAGTATATAAGGCAGATAAAAAAGAACTTATAAAGTTTTTCCTTTAGCAGAAAGTGAAGTGATAGTCTTTTGTTTAAATCTATACGTGCAAAATTAAACGGCACCTCTAACAAATAAAGAAGCTCAGTATTCAGTAGTCTTTATTGCCACGGTAAAGTCTGAATTTTCTGCTTCCCTTTATTTCACAAATAAGCTCCAAACCTTGCAGCATCCTATATGAAAAGCACTTCTTGCTCAAATGCCAAGAATGAAAGATCTAATTACTGATGGAAACTCACCTGTGAGCACAACCCAGCAAGAGCCGCTAGCGGGGCTCATTTAGAGTCTCTTAATGGTTTTGATTCAAAGAACTCCCCGAAGACTGAACTGATTACATCAGGATTTCTGGCTGCAATGGTCAAAGTAATATCCACAGGATATGACAGGAATTATGATGGATATCGAAAGCTCTGCAAATCGAAGAGTAAAATCACTTTTCTACCTGAGAGTTCTGTTCCATATAAAACTTAGAATATATCAACAGTGAAAAGTTAATCTCTTCCCAGTGGAAGTAATGAAGATATACAACATACAACTCTGCCACAGAAAAGGAAAAGAATCTTTTGTGTGTGAAGATTTCCTACTCACATAACCTAATTGGACATTGTTTATGATGCTAAATAATCCACTGGATTATTAAATATCCACCATATTAACATAGAAAAAGATTGATCAGCCCTCACAGTATATATAAATTTATTGTGGAAAACTTTCTTTTCAAATAAATGTCTTTCAGATATTAAGGTGTATCTTTCAATGGGACCTAAGGTTTGGTGCTACAGCAAAAAGTGTCACTTAATTTTTTAAAAAACGGTTGGGGGAAATTATTCTTTTCTTCATTTTTGAATCTATACTTACAGAGCCAAACTTATAATTTTTTAGATACATACGTGTGTTTGCACGAGCATACATACACACATTTAAAATGAAAGTCAGTTAAAACCCAAATGTTTCATGTAGATACTCTGCCCTCAAGAGAGTAGAGCATAATTCCCCACTTTTAATGTGTGAGCCTAGTGATTTTCTTCCAAAAAGTAGAAGATGGAGGAGGCAAGAGACAGATTAGGATGGAAAAACCTGACAAATATGACCTCAGTGAAGAGTTCAAGGTTTGCATCACCAGTGACAACTCATACTCTCTCGAAACAATCTGATGAGGATGGCACATTTACCTCTGTGGTTCTCCGCCCCAAAACTTGCCAACCCCAGTCTAATTATAAAGAAAACATAAGACAAATATCAGTTGAGGGACATCTACAAAATACCTGACCAGAACTTCTCAGAACTGTCCAAGTCATCAAAAACAAGGAAAATCTAGAGGCTGATAAAAGGATATAAGCTTTGAATTATAAGATAAATAAGGTCTGAGATCTAATGTATGACATGGTGACTGTAGTTGATAATACTATAATGCATATTTGAAATTCAGTGTTCTCATCAAAAGAGATATTTTTTTAAAAAAAGTTTCCCATTTTCTTTTCCTGTATATTAAAAATAAAAGCAAAATGAGTTATATTGTCTAGTGGATAGCAATTCTTATACTGTTCACAGAATCATCATTAAAGGTGCTCTGATTTGCATGTGAATGGGGAAATTAAACCATACTCTTGAAAGGCCAAAAAAGAAAAAAATAACAAAACAAAGGAGAGTCTGAGAAACTGTCATAGCCCAAAGGAGCCTTAAGACATGATGAGTAAATATAATGTGATATTCTGGATGAGATTCTGGATGGGATCCCAGAACAGAAAAATAACAGGTGGATACCAAGGAAACCTGAATAAAATATGGCCTTTAATTAATAATCCTATATCAATATTAATTCGTTATGAGAAATGTACCATACTGTAAGATGTCAATAATAGGCAGAACTAAAAGTAGGGTACATAGGGATTCTGTACTATCTTCAAAATTTTCCTGTAAATCTATATCTGTTCTAAAATACAAAATTTATTTGTAAAGTTTTGTAATGAGTCAATAAACTATTCTCTGAAAAACTAATTAAAGCTACAAATTTTGAAGCCAGATTTGATGCTAAGCCAGTAGTGATTATCTGATTATATCCACGGAAGTTAATTATAACATAGTTGTATTCTAACAGAACTAGATAGTATCTAAAAGCAAGATGAGGAATTACATATCAACAAATCAAAGAATAAAAATGCACCTATGTTTACAAAATCTCCCATGTCACTTTTGAATCTCATCTTCTAAATGTCAATTTCTCTTTCAAAACAGAAGATACCGTTTTACTGTTCCTGGTAAATACAAAGCAAAAAATAAAGTATGCAGGGCTAATAAGGTATGAACTCAGGATAAAAAGTTACATTCTCAAAAAAAAAAAAAAATCTCCTGCCTTGAAAATCCAGGGTATAAAGTATCTCACCATCATAAAGATTTAAATACAAATCCTTTCTGATTCATGATGAACCTAAATTTCTACTCAAGTCTAAATGACTGGCAAGGACTGTTTAGATTCCATGACTTGACAAGGACTTTCATAAAGGCATGGATTGAGATGGGAAAGAGAGAAGGGAAGAGAACTGTACTATTCACACTATAACTCAGCAGTTGAGCTCTATTTGTATTTATATAGATTTCATATATACTCAAGTGATGTTCTAATTGGTAGTTAGGTTCCCAATATATCTCATGAGCTAAATAAAGTCTCATGAGATATATTGGGAACCTAACTACCAATTAGAACATCACTTGAGTATGAAAATATGTACTGATTTCCAAACACTGAATTATAAATAAACAACTGACTCTGGAAACCAGACCATGTGGAAAACGTTGCCTACTCACATACATCGTATCAGGAATTTCACTTGTTGCATCCACTTACTTAGACCATTTGAGTAATACTACACCTATCTTCTTCTTTGCCCAAATAAAGAACCAACACTCTCTGTCCTAGGGAAAAAATTAAGGACATAAACTAAACCCTAGTTGCAGAGTTGTTCCACAATAATATTTATAATAGAGAAGAGTTCATTTCTAACAAAAAGGAGACTGCTTAAATGAACATACACATCTATATATAGCTATAGAAAAATATTTAATGTTAGAAAACAAATTTTATGATATACTGGATGTCGGGGAGGATGTCAATTAACCTGTTTATCCTCAGATCAACCTCCATCATTCTCTGCTCTGTCCCATCTCTCAGGGAACTAGATTTCCCTACCATGTGGTATCCAGTAGTTTGAGACAACGAAAGGCATCAGCAAAACACAAAGTGTGGGTGTGGCCAACAATGTCACATGCTCACAGGTCACCTGGGACCCCTTTATTTATTTATGGTTTCTGTGTGTACCTCACAACTCCCACAAGCTTCCATGTGGTTTCATTTCAAGGGAGCTGCTGAAGTTATTTTTTTGAAAACTGCTTTCAGGCTACTAGACCTCGCTATGCATAGCAAAGACCTGGAAATGACTGGGTACTTCGGAGGGGGGGTTACCCATCACCAATGCCTGAAATGGGTGGGAGTAAAAAAAAAATAAAAGCTCCCAGCTCCTTTGCTTCAGGATCAGAGAACAGAGATGCAGCTTACACTGTAGGATCTGGCAACAGCCACCCTCTGAGGAACTTTGCCTAGCTTTCATTCCTCTCTACTCCTCCATGGGTTTCCCCCAGGAGCACTTCTGCAATAATTCCTTATACACAAATCCTTGCCCCAGGAGAACTCCCTCTCCCTCTAATCTTTTGCTGCTTCTGGCCAGGGGCTGCATCTCCTCCATGGCTCTGGCTCCTGTCAACTAGGAGTTGACCAAAGCAACTTCCTCTTGCTTGCTTGACCAATACAATTGCACTCAAATCTCTTATGAGACGTTTAGGACATTATTCAGAAACGTGGGACTGACTGTGAGATTGGTTTAGGCACGAGCAGATGAGGCACTTGTATTCGATAAAACAGGAGAAGATGTCTGCTCTCAGCTTCTGAGAAAAGCTTCTTCACTCTTAAGAAGACACACATGAGGGGCACCAGGGTGGCTCAGTCAGTTGAGCCACCAACCCTTGGTTTCAGCTCAGGTCATAATCTCATGGGTTGTGGGATGGAGCCCCGTCAGGCTCCGTGCTCAGCAGGGACCCTGCTTGAAGAGTCTCCCCTCTGCCCTTCCCCCAACTTGCCCAAGCATACACACATTCTCTCTCTCTCTCTCTCTCTCTCAAATAAATAAATTTGAAGAACAAGAAGAAGAAGAGGAGGAGGAGGAGACACATGAGAAAAGGAGTTTTAGATGTGGTCCTATCTTGAGAGTGCTGCAAGCTTCTTGCAGTAGGAGGGGAATATACCTAAGGACAAATCCAAAATGCTGATGATGGCAGAGCAGAGGGACAAAAAGAACATGGAGTTAATGATGTAATTTATCCATTAAATTAGCAGAGGCTGGCACTGCCCTATCCTTGGTTTGTGAGATACTTACTGTCCTTGTTTAAATGTATTAGATTTGGAGGTTTTTTTGTTGCTTGCAGTCTAAAACACTCTAATTGGTATCAGGAATATCTCAGACCTTCTCCCAATGAGTTGTGTTTTGGTTGGAGTTATTAATGCTAGTCATCCTAACAAGCAACCCCCAAATCTCAGTGGTTGAACACAATAAAAGTCCATGGCTGTCTCATGATTGGATATGTTTGGCAGCTGACCTTTTCTGTGTGGTTCAGAGATTCTTGTTTCTTCTGTCTTAGGTTTCCAATATTCTTTGGTGTTTCTTTGACATCATTGTTGGATCCTTTGCATTCAACTCATGGACAAGTGAACTGAGAGAATATAAGAAATGGCAGAAGACATTTAGGGGCCAGATCTGCCCAGCGAGTTGATTCATTCACATGTTTTCTAGGTATGTCCAGAGTATTTGTCGAGTTCACATTTGTCTACACATTACAGAAACCCAACTGCACTAGCACTAACAAATTGAGTTCACTTTATTTAAAACACAAATACAAAATCCAAACAAGACAGTTTAGCATTAATACAACTACACCAAGATGCCACGGAGGACCTACAATCCTTCTGTCTTTCCCCTCTACCATTCTTAATATATATCTTCCTTCTTTATGCTTCCAAATAGTGTTATTAGAGCATTATGCTAAATTCCAGACAGGAAGGAGGAGAAAGGGCTAAAAGTGTGTTTCACCTATCTCTTTTTGGTTCAGAAAAAAAAAAAAAAAAGGTATTCTGAAAAGCTTACCCAGAAGACTTCTGCTTATTTTTCATTGGCCAGGACTGTATTTTCTGGCAAGAGAGATTGGTGTAATGAACACTGAGCTACCTACTTTGCCATACTGAATAAGTGGGCTTCCTTCTTCAGTGCCAGAAGGAAGGAGGAAGGGTGGATGGATACCACATAGGCAATTATGAGACTGTGCCTCACCTAGATGTGCCAATCATCCAGAGCTTCAGGTGAGACCTCTAGTACACTGGTTCTTTTCTCTGCCTCCTTTGAGGCCTTTAAATCAAGAGTCCAACCAATGAAGAGAAATATCCTCATTTTCTTTAATGTCCATGTATTGAAGAAGTTAAAGATTTCAGATATGCTAAACTCTGGTACACAGTGGATAGCTAGTTGGTGCAAGCACACCTTGAATTACCTTGTTAAATGTTATCTTGAAAATGTAAACATCCTGCTCTCCCTCTGTATTGCCATCAAGCAGAATGTGCAGCAGAATGTGTCGTTCAATGTTCAAGGTCAGGGGCTCTGAGGGTGGCCAACCCAGAGCATCTCCATTGTAATCAAGAGTGTTCAGGTGGCAAGCCTTGATCTCCTTGGAAACACTGGCTGTTCAAGGAGGGAAGGACCACTGACAGTTGCTATGATATAAAACTTGCTGCACATAGATCCCAGTAGTGGATGCTTTGTCCAGACGGCCGCTCCTGGACTCCCTGTACATAAGCTCCCCTGATAAACCCATGCTTTTATTGCTATCTTTGGGTCATTTCTTTGGCCTCACCTTCTGTCACCCACCCGAGGCTCAGAGTCTAACCTTACACAAGTTTTAACACTAGTTTCTTGTTTGAACCAGATAAAAGTTTGACTTCAGATAGAATAACATAGGGTGGGGTCCCAATGTCATTTATTTTCAACCAAGACACTTTTTGCTGTGTGCTAACTTTAGTCATGTTTTCCTGAACCAGGAATGTGATTCGATTTATTGTGTCTATAACTCTGGTTAGCAAGAATGAGAATCAGTAATTCGATCTCCCTGAGAACTCACACGTAAAATTGAAGAGAGGACTCTGGGGCATGAATGTAAGTCACCGCCTTTGTTGCAACTTTGCCTGTGATGGGTAGGGGTCAGGAGCACCACTGTGCATTCACTGGAGTGTTTTAGTGCACTTACCTAATACATACTTTTAAAAATATTTTCTGTGTAAAATCGATATTAAGTAATTGGAAAGGTACAAATACATAGTAGGCACAAACCCACCTTTGAGGATTTTATAAGTTAGTAGATAGTCTATGATGTGTACTAGAATAACCACAACACAAATTAAACTATGATAAGTACAATGTGTGCAGTAAAAAACACAAGGGACAAAAAAATCACTTTCCATGTGAGTGTTTCGAAAGGTGATTATAGCACACACCTGAGTCTTAAGCATGGGATAGACTTTGATAGACCTGGACATAAGGAAGAAGAAGTTCAAATGGAGGGAAAACATAAGTAGATAAGCTTAGCACAAAGAAAAAAAGTGGAGAACTCTGGTCAGAAAATCTAGAAGACACTCGAAAAGTAAAATTGCCAACATGGGTTGAGACCAAGTTAGGAGACCACCGAAGCCTATATCTTAAGTGATTTGAATATACCCACTTTCCTGGGCTGTAAAACTGGCAAGAAGTCTTTTTTTAAAAAGGCGGCAGAGCAAGAATTTACAATGACAAGTTTTCCAAAGTGAATGATCTAAGCAAAGGGAGGTCTGGAGTCAGGAAGAAATCTGTCTAAAGTTCAGTCAAGCTGAGGGGAATGCTAAGGTTCTCTCGGCCACTGTTGAAAGTCATTACTTACGGCATATCTGAAAAACTAAACTGGGGTGTATGGGTCATGTTCGTGTCATGGAATATGGACCATAATACTGAGCTAAAACATAGTTACAGAATTATTTCATTTTAATAACCACATATAAGGAATTGGACATTTTTAATTAAATATATAACAGTTTTTGCTACAAAGGGTTTATTTTTAAAATTGAAAAGCATCTCTATTCTCAAAATGTATTATTAGGTCAATGCACATCCCTGATGGCATGCCAATCAGCCCACAGCGCCAGTAGGACAAAGATAGAACCAAAAGCAGCATCTTACTTCATTCCACCTGTTCCTAAACCAAGAACTGTGTGTTTACTTGGTACTGATGCTAGCATGGCTATGTCTTTCTGTCATTCATCAATGAGAAATTAATGGCATTAGTATATAACAAGTGCTGCCCCCCTGCAGTGTAATCCTGAGTTACTGGGGTCACTAATGTGAAGGTGGGAAGTTGAAGATTATTTTCATAATTGCCACCTACTCTGATGGAAACATACAGTGAACTGCTTTCTTCAAGTGTCAATGAAACTATCGTCTCAAACATATAATCTGAATGATTCATAGAACACAGTGAAAGCTTGCCCTTGCTCAAAGGTAAAGAAAAAAATTTTAAGGAGTAGTTAATAGGTAGAAATAAGGAATAGAAATAGGTTC
Source organism: Canis aureus (assembly GCF_053574225.1). NCBI lineage: Eukaryota > Metazoa > Chordata > Mammalia > Carnivora > Canidae > Canis > Canis aureus. The sequence goes on along the minus strand of NC_135619.1, from coordinate 8,262,524 downwards.
TCAAACAAAATACTGAGTGGCAATAAGTGAGGGTAAGAGAAACTTCCTCTTAAATAAGTCAGCTTTTCTTCAGAGTCACTCAATTTATCTGAAATTTTTCATTTACTTTCTGCTTCTTCCAACTGTATGGATGGAAGGCACAGTAAGATTTAGTGTAGATGGTGTTTCCAAGATATATTTATATAAATGTCACTTGCAGAAAAATCATGTATTCCCAGTGCCAGAAAACCAACCCCCAACTTTACTGAATGTTTGGTCTATAATTACCTTTCAAAATGAGGTATTAGAAGAACATATTGGATCTAATTCCACAGAAGTATCTTTAATAGCATATTTAAGTCATTTTATTCTTCCTATACCTATTAAGAGTTTTCTTAGTTATTTTTATGAATGAATCTGACAAACCCTAGGGATTATTTATAAAGAATTCCCAAAGCCATGCATCAAGAAGGCAGAAGATGTGCATTGCTTTTTGGAGTGATTTTCTCTCTCAGTGGATGAAGAGGAAGAATCAAACATTTGAATTCCAGTATTTGATGTATAGGAAATGTCCCATCAAGCCAAATCATTTAAGAATTCAAAATTAAGTCCAAGGTAAATCCAGATTTGCTTTGATTTAGTGCCATCTAACAGATAAATGTGGCCTGTTATGATGGACAAAGTTTTCAGATGGAAGCCACATGCTACTTTGTTTTGTTTTGTTTCAAAAAATAAATTAACAATAGCAACAAAAAATGAATATGCAGAAGACTAGAATAAAGTAAGAATGCAGAGAGACAAGTGACTGTCTAAACTGGCTTTGCAAGAGAGTTTCTGCTGAACTCTGGAGCCTGTGTTCTCCTACTTTGCAGTCTGCATAAGTTTGGGGAGATAAAGGCAAAGCCTAGAGCAAGTGCAAGGTGAGGAATCTTATAACAGATTCTCCGTCATAAAACTGAAATTCCAGTGAGTTTTATCCCCACTGTAAAGATGAAAAAGAAATAGCCCAGGTATAAAAGTACAATGGCACTGGAAAACAGGGGGGGAAAGGTTCCCCTGAGAACTTGTAACCATAATTCCACCTTTATACAAGTTTGCAAGCCCAAACTATGCAACCTGTGTGATCTACAAAACCTTAATGGAGAATTCAAACTGTTTCTGCATCAGAAGTTACCTAAGGGAACTAGCAGAAGCAAACACAATTATCTCTGGAGACTTCAAAAATATTCCTTCAGATAAAATTCAAAGGAATATTAGCAGATTGAATCAAAAATCACAGAACTACAAAAAAACAACATGATAGGTGAAAACAAAAAAATAACAAGTATTAGGATCAGATATACAAAGAATTTGAGATTCTGAATTATCACAATGCTAATAGTCTGATCAGAATATTAAGTAACTATCACAATTGCATACAGAAAAAATGGAAAGTTGAGCAAAGAAATTATAAGGAATGGCAAAATATGCATGAAAATGACAATAGAATTTCTAGAAAATAAAACAACTATAATTAAAAACCAAGATACAACTAGAGAGAGAAATAATGAATGCAAGGATGAATCCAAATAAATTATTCAGAACATGGCATGAAAGACAAAGAAATGAACATTCACTGAATTATTATATTCTACACCCAAAACTAATACTACATGGTGTCAATTATATCTCAATTTAAATAGGAAAAGAACTATAAACTTCTGTATATTAAATGACCGTACACAGGGTTAAAAGATTAACTGAAGACATATATGATATATGTGCAAAGTGTTAAAATTCCTAACATATAAAGAACTCTTGCAATTTATTTAGAAAAAGATAAATGCCCACATAGAGAGATGGACAAAGGGCAGGCAAAGGCTACTCACCAAAGGAAAAATATAAAGAGCCAAAACACATAAGGAAAGGTGTCCATCTCATCCTCACCTGAAATATGTGAAATCAAATAAAACACCCATACGGTGTTATTTTTTACCCATCAACCAGCAAAGATGAAAATAAGATCTCATGGAGCGTACAGACAAAGGAACACCCAGGTGCCTTTTGGGGGAGAGTGGAATTAGTATTGCCCTTAGGGGTCAATTTGGGAGTATGTATCAACATTTTAACTGTGCACACAGCAACACTATGCTGAGGGATTTACCCTAAGGGAAATCACTGAACTGCTACAGATACAAAAAATGTTTGTTGCTGTGACCTATAAAACAAGAAATTAGAAATTACCAGTAGTTTATTTCTTAAATATATTACAGTACATCCATATGTGGTAATATCATACTACCTTTAAAAAGGTGGGGGGGGAAGAAATGAATATTCTTTTAAAAAAAGAAACTAAGGAAACAGAAAAGTTTTTAAAAATCTAACATGCATCTAATAGAATTTCCAGAAAAATAAAATAAAAGGGAGAATTTAGAATATTGAAGCAGATAATGGGTGAAAATTTTCTAGAATTTTTTAAAGTCTCCAAATACCAAATCTGGGAAGTCCAACAAATACCAAGTATGATAAAGAAAAACAAACACATATTGCTATAAATAAATATATAAATCTCCACAATTAGATATATCTCTTTACTGGACACCAATAATTAAAAGATCTTAAAATCAGCCAAGAGGTTAGATAGATCACTAACTTTTTCACAGCAACAATATAAGCTAGAAACCAAGTATGTTCAACATGCTAGAAAACAAGACAAGCGAAAGACTACCAATCTAGACTTCCATAAACAGTGATAAAATCCTTCAATACTGAAGGCAAAGTAAGTACATTTCAAGATGCATTAAACTAACTTTGCTTCTGCAAACCTTCGCTGAAGAAAATTTTAAAGGATGTATACCTCAAACAGATGGAAACCTATCTCATGTAAAAGGTATAAGATGCAAGAAGTAATGAAGAGCAAAGACAGTGTTGAATATGAAGGTCAATCTAGATGAACATCATATAAAGCATTAATAAAGCCTTCTAGGAGCCTTTTAATAAAGAATATAAATATAAAATAAAATAGTATACAATTGAGAGGGGAATAAATTGGCTTACAGGATTTAATGGAACTTGTATTGTTCTGGAGGAGAGTAAAGGTTTTGATTAACAATAGAAACTTATTAATTAGGAATTGACATTGTAATTTGTATAGAATTCAGTAAAATAACCAGATTTCATAAACTCCAAGCTAGTAGGGGAGGACAGTAAGCTGGTAAAAGGACATAATCAATCCTCCTAAAAAGACGGAAAAAATACACATAACCCAGAGAACGTATTAAAAGGGTAAATAAATAAATATGTAAGTTAAATATATATGTACTCTATTAAAACATAAATACATTTAAAAACCTAGGACAAGATAGACAATAGATAGTACAAAATAAGATGATAGATTTAACCCAAATATAACAATTATTACATTAAATGTCAATAGGTTAAATTCTATGGTTAAAAGACAAAAATTATAAAAAGTAGGCATTAAAATTATATGTGTGTGTATGTGCATGTATATTTGTAATCTAAAGTATAAGCATACAGAAAGATTCTATATGTTAAAAAGATAGAAAAGATGAGTACCAAGCAAACAAACAAATAAAAAGCTAGAGAGGCAAAATCAGGAAAAATAAACAAAGAAAATTTTAAATTACTGGAGATATAGTGACAAAAGTTTTAAATTACCAGGATTTATGACAATTTTATATTTGTATGCATCTAATAAAATGACCACAAAATTGATAAAGCAAAAACTGACAACACAAGGAGAAATAGAAAATCAACCAACATAAGGGGATATTTTAATACATACTTCTTGCTAACTGGAAGAGAAAACAAGAACAGCCCCTCAATGAAAGTTTCTCAAGCTCACTAGTTATTAGAGGGAAATACCAGATAAAGCTATATAGCAAGATACAATTTCACCCCCACCATTTCGGCAGAGGTTAAAACACTAGGCAATAGGACACAGAACATGCACTCTCATCCAATGACAACTGCTTGCAAAAAAAAAATAAATAAAAAATAAAAAATATGGCAGGGGTGCCTAGCTGGCTCAGAGGAGCCTGCAACTCTTGATCCCAGGGTCATGAGTTTGAGGCCCACACTGGGTATAGAGATTACTTAAAATAAAATCTTTAAAAAAAAATGGAGGGACGTGTGGGTGGCTCAGTGACTGAGCATCTGCCTTTGGCTCAGGGCATGATCCCAGAGTCCCAGAATCGAGTCCCACATCTGGTTCCCTCCACAGGGCCTGCTTCTCCCTCTGCCTATGTCTCTGCCACTCTCTGTGTGTCTCTCGTGAATAAATAAATAAACTCTTTTAAAAAACGGCATGAGCATCCCACAATTACACTCCTGGAAATAGACCTTAAAGTACTTCTTACACATGTATGTCAGAAGACTTGTTCATAAACATGAATTTCAACATTTCTCAGTCTGTAAGTAGAAATAGTAGAAAGGATATGCTATGGTGCAAACAAAGGAAAATTATAAAGCAATGAAAACTAACACAGCAACAACCAGACAATGAAGGCATGTCAAAAATATAACAATTGGGTAAAAAATGCAGATCTCTGAAGAGTACCGGGATTATGATTCCAATGAAAGTTTAAAGCAGGGGTGCCTTGGTGGCTTAGTTGGTTGAGCATCTGACTCTTGGTTTCAGCTCAGGTCATGATCTCAGGTCCTGGGATCAAGCCCCACATCAGGCTCTATGCTCAGCGCAGTCTGCTGGAAATTCTCTCTCTCTCCCTCTCCCTCTCCTCCTTCCCCTGCTCTTGCTCTCTTTCTCTCTCTCTCTCTCAAATAAATAAATAAAATCTTAAAAAAAAAAAGTTTAAAGCAGGAAAAACTAAAGAATATGGGAAGCGTGTTCATAGTGTGTGTGTGTGCATGTGTGCGTGGGTGTATGTATGTGTGTATGCATGTGTAAGTATGTGTCTATGTTATGTGTATGTGTATGTGCGTGTGTGTGCATGCACACATGCTGCAGTCCAGTACAGGGCTTGCACTCAATCAACTAACCAAATCTACTAGGAAAATCACATGCCAGGAAAATCTGGGTATCTGAAAGTGATAGTCCAGACTTCAGACAAGGGCTGACAAACCCAAGCTCCAGGACATTTCTCAACCCTCTACAACCCTCTACAATTTTCCCAAGTAACATAAGTAATAATGAGTGTAAAAAAAAAAATTGAAATTCAAAGAAGGAATCAAAGTTTTGAAAGAGAAACAGTATAGAACCATAGCCTGGGAGGCAAAAGCTGTACATTGTCGGAAAGACCCCAGTATTCATCACATTCTCTCCCTCAAATCCTCTAATTACTCTTTGTGATTAATTCCAATTCCTTTGCACCCTGAACTCAATCCATCTTAGCTAAACAAAACTGGCCACTTTTACTCCCCAACTCCATGCTTTCTCCATTCCTTGCTTTTGGTACTATTCTTCCTCCTAAAATTCTTTCTGCTGTTTCTTATAATGTCAAAATCCTCTTGATCACTCACAAGTACAAATTAAATGTTGCTTTATGAAGCTTGCCCTCATTTGTCCAGTTAAAAATAAGCTCTGAACTTCCAAAAACAGCAATAACCTGTATTATGACATATATATAGCACATTCTTGTGTTTTGACTTAACAAAAATCTAGGGTAGACAGCTTAGTCTCCAAGAGGGACAGAGTTCCAGTCACTCTATTTGCATGAACACCTGCTACTTCTGCTGGCAGACATGGCAGTCAAGGCTTTAGTAATGACAGATGCAAGGATTCGTATTCTTGAACAAAGAGGAGAACTAAAGATGAGCCCACCTGATCCCCACATTCTGGGAAAGTGCCAGGTGAGAAGAGGGTATGCTCTGAATAGGAAAGTCAAAGTGCACAGGCTGCCTGATTCTAAGATCCAATGGCTCTATTACCCTAGACCTCTTACATTTAATTGAAAATTGAATGTACCAGTCTATCAGTTTATGACTTTATGGAAAGAGGTAGAAATGCTAATGGCCTTCTGGATATCAGAGATGAGAAGCAGTGATGTCTGTAACAGCAAATGACCCAAAACAACCCCAAAGTCACCAGCAACAGAAATGTAGATTGAGGTCATGAGGGGGCGCAGAGTGGTGGCGCGTTTTTTCAGCAAAGGCAAATTAGACTTCAAGACCTGGGTCTATTCGTAGTCATCAGATACTTAGGCAAGTAATGCTGAGAAATGCAGGGAAAGTAGGCTTCTTTTGCAGCTCTGAATACACTAGTTAGACATGAGGCTGCCAAAGAATGAAGATGGAAAAGAAGTGGTGTCATCCAATGATGTTCCACCTCCTTTATGTACAGCACCAGCAGTATTATTATTTTTGAAAGTTGCACAGACTGACCTGTCAAGAATGAAATGGAATTGCCAGATCTTAGCCCAAGGATTACTCTATTGTTTCAAAACCCCAATTTTGCTTCATTAGAGACTGCTCATCAGAGAGTAAATATAACTCAGCTGTGCTGTTAATTTGTAACCTTAAGTCTGACCCCACTCCATTTTTTTGCAGGGATTGAAAAGTTGCCTATAACCATACAATAGAGCCCTCTCAAGTTTGGTCAGCCCGGTGAATGGGAAGTCTCACAGGGCAGGCGTGTTAGGAGATGGCATCAGTCTAGAGCACAGATGTAATAAAAGACATAAACTTGGCATTGTTCAGTATACTACCTGGCAACAATCCTGTGAGCTCTCTCCAAACAATAAAAGTTGAGAACATTCATCTCACTCCCTGATCATAGTCATCCATCAAGCCCACTTTAGTTCACAGTGATGACATATTAAATTACAAAGTACAACTGCCAGATTATGAGGACCAGTCATTGCCATGTCCCAGTTGATCCAAACACTGCTTGGGTGTTGGCTGCAACACGTCTATTGGTTGCAACTGAATTCTCTTTGGGAAATCTCATGCAGCAGGGATGTGTGGAAGATTCAGTGTGTCATTAGTTTAATGAAACTGATCTTTGAATGTGAAATTGCTCCAAGGACTATATTCAAATATATTACTTTCATTTGTGTCATTCACCTGCTCTAAAACCAGCTCAAAAATAAATCATCGAACTTCAAATTTTTTATTCATAGGCTATATGTTTCAATAGCAACTAATGGAAAATTTAAGCAAAGAACTGCTAAAATAAGTGTGTTTAAGAATGTAAAGAAGTGGATTACAAATTATCTTTGTGGAAAATGAAAAATATAGGGGAGTGTTAGTGGTGTTTGCATATTAATTGCTACAAAATTTAAGTGAAAGTTATGCTTATTCAGTATCTTAGAACCATAAAATTGATTTTGCCTACATCTATTTACTAAAAGAAAAAAAACTGAAATAATTTTTTTGGCAGTTACAGGAACTGTTGTGTTATAACCTTAAGACTATGAATGTTTGTTACCAGAAAGTATACTTGTTTAAAGAACTTATTAACTTTTATTGTTTGAACAATGTCTTTGGAAGCTGATTTTTTTTCCTCACCAACATTGAGATAATTAACCCACTAGCTATAATTTCACTGATATAGCTCTCATTTATTTAAAAAATGTACAAGACTAAAAAGATAGTATTAGAGTTTAAATATATATATACATATATATATATATATATATATATATATATATATATACACACACATATATATATATATATGAAGGAGATCAACTTGTTTTTGAAAGTGATAGTATGAGGAGCATGGACCCTCTCTCCAGTGATATAACCATTCAGTTGCTAAAAATTTAAACTCTGAAAATTGTCCTAAGGGCACAGAACAAATGGAAAACATCTATTCAAGAAAATCTACTAAATCTCAGTAAGAACATCAAGAACCTGAGGCATTTGAACATCAAGAATCTTGAGTATCAAGAACCTGATACTCACATCTCCACTATCCCTGGCCTCCAGAGCAGTATGATAGAAGCTCTCCTGCAGACAAGTGCAGTCAAGAAAACCAGGACCATTCTTTACCTAGCTACCAATCAAGGGTGGATGGAACTAACAGACACATGTATAGAACACTAACCCAATAAAAGCAGAATAATATCCTCTAGTGCATGTGGAACATTCTCCAGGAAAGCTTATATGCTAGGCCATAAGCAAGCCTCAATACATTTAAAGGATTGAAGTTAAACAAAATATATTTTCTAACTACAATGGAATGAACTTAGAACTCAATAACAGAAGGAAATTTGGGAAATTTACAAACGTGGAAATTAGACACACTGTGATATTACCAATGGGTTAAGAAAGTTCATAGGAGAAATGAAAAAACACTTTGAGGCAAATAAAAACAAAAACACAACAGAGTAAAACTTATGGGATACAGTTAAAGCAGTGCTTAGAAAGAATTTTATAGCTACTGATGCCTATATTAAAAAAGAAGAAATATTTCAAATCAATAACCTCACCTCTACCTTAAAGAAACTGGTAAAAGTAGAGCAAACTAAACTGAAAGCAAACTGAGGGAAAGAAATAATAAATGTAATGAGTTATTATAAAAGTAAATAATAAATATAGAGAATAAAAATAGAGAATAATATAGAAATTAGAATAAAATAGAGAATAGAAAAACAATACAAAAAAAACAATGAAAGCAACTGCTGGTTCTTTGAAAAGGTCAATAAATCTTTTGTTAGACTGACTAACAAAAAGAGAGAAGACTCAGATAATAAAATCAGGAATGAAAGACAGGACATTGCCACTAACCTTACAAAAACAAACAAACAAACAGAAAAAGATAATAAGGAATTAATGTGAATAATGTATGGCAATAAATTAGATAATTTAGATGAAATGAGTAGATCTCTAGAAAACACTACCAAAATCAGCTCAAGGAATAGCCATCTGAATAGATGTATAACAACTACAGAGATTGCAGTAGTAATTTTCAAATCTCCCACAAAGATAATACCAGGCTCAGATGACTTCACTAGTGAATTCAACTACGTGTTTAACACCAGTCTTTCCAAAAATAGAAGGCAAGGGAACACAGGGAACACTCATTCTATCAGGTCAATATTACTGTGATACCAAAACCTGACAGAGACATCCCAAGAAAAGAAGTGACAAACCAATATCTCTTATGAACACAGATGCAAAAAGCCTCAACAAAATACAAGTAAACTAACATATAAAGAGGCCTGTATACCATAACTAAGTGGGATTTATCCAAGGAATGCAAGGTTGCTGTAACATGAAAACCAATCACTCTAATGCGCCATTTTAATATGATAAAGGACACAAACCATATGGTCATCTCAGTAGAGAAAAAAACAGTTGACAAAATCCAACACCCCTTCACAATAAAAACAAACTAAAACACCACCACTTAATAAACTAGGAATAGAAACAAAATTCCTCAAAGTGATAAAGGTCATTGACAAACCCCTACAGATAACATGATTCTTAATGGTGAAAGACTGGAAGCTTTCCCCCTAAGGTCAGGAACAAGATAAGGATATCAGTTCTGGCATCTCCACACTGATAAACCATTGCTCATGCACTCCTCCCATATAGAATACCCTCCTCAGTCAATCATCCTCCAAGTTCTATCCTCTTGTGATAACTTTTTCTTATTCCCTGGTCTATGGATTTCTCTTTTCTCCAGAGTCATGTCAACTGATAGTTGCAAAGTCAATTAGTTACCTACTACCTTATGCTATTATTTGATTTGTTGTCTAGGATCATAATGTAGTTCATTTACTGTCAATTTGGCTTCAGGATATATGCTCTCCCTCCCCATCTAGACTATAAGTTCCTTGAGAAAATGGCTTTTTTTTTTTTTTCAATATAGCTTATGAGTTCTAGACCAGTGTAACAGAAAATGAACTTTCAAAATAAATATTTTCTGAACAGAATTAATTCCAGAACACTAAGACCAGGGACTTACAGTTGGGAGAATTCTGCTATTGCTCTGGCTCTTCTGCCCTAACACAGAGGTGTAATATATAAAGCTACCAACCTCCCCAAATTCAGGAATCTTCTCTACATACACCCAGGCAGGTATAAATACACTCACTCTCTCTAAGAAATAGATGCCACATGATGAAAACTCTACGTGCAGGAGTCTTAAGACAGCACAGGTGCCTATTCTCTGATGCAAAGGGAGGGCGTGCCCCTATGACTTAGTATGAGATTGTGCACTTGTCAACATAGCCTTGTTCTTCTACCACCAGTATGTGTTGTCTATGGAGCCCTAGCTTTTATGAAATTAGTTTACCTGATGCATGCAACAGAGATATCAGTGAGAAGCACTGGAGGATCTCTGGGCTTTTTGCTCACCACCGGTTTGCCAATGCGTGGCATGGCCAAGGCAAAGGTTATAATTGACCTGTTCTTGCAGCCACTGGTGGAGTCATCTATGAACACTTGAAACAGCTACTGAAGAAAATCATGACCACCACATGTGACATCTTAAGGGTGAAACTAATTGGAAAATAAGCAAGTCAAAGGAATTTGATGAGGTTTACTCACATGTCAAATTAGTCCCTCTATAGGAAAAAAGAACATTTGAACACAAATAAAGATTTCATGTTGCCTTTTGCAACAACTGCTTCTAGGAGAAACTCAGTAAGCCAGGGCCATTAGGTCCTCAAGTCACCCGGCAGGCTGCAATGGAGTGTAAAGGACCAATATAAATTGCCATGTTTTTCCAAGCCCCTGCCAACTCCCATCTGGGTGCCCTGCAAAAAAGAATGGTTTCTAGGGTCAGCTCCAATTCATGGGGCAAGAGCTTGAATGGAGAGGAAAGTCTTTCCTGGAGAAAATGAGTGGGAAATATCAGTGAGGATGACAGAACATGAGAGACTCCTAACGCTGGGAAATGAGCAAGGGGTAGTGGAAAGGGAGGTGGGTGGGGGGTGGGGGTGACTGGGTGATGGGCACTGAGGGGAACACTTGACAGGATGAGCACTGGGCGGTATGCTCTATGTTGGCAAATTGAACTCCAATAAAAAAATAATTAAAAAAAAAAAAGAAAGTCTTTCCTGGAGAGACAGACAGATAAGGCTGTCTCTGATGAGTGAGCTATAAGGAGGGTCAGTTCTCAGTGTGAAAAGATTTGAGTCCATTTCTCTGGCAGACACCATATGGTAACCAATATAATCTTCACTTCATTTTACATTGTGCACCTCTCCTTCAAAGACTAAAGGAGATAAATGGTGCACTCTGGCACTGTTCTGGACAAAGTATAAAGGAAAGTCTTCTGGAATCTAGAAAGGGTTTTCCATCTTAATAAAAGAAACAACCATGGCTGGAGGGCACACCTTCCATCCCTCCTCTATTGAAGGGGTAGTAAAGACATCAGGAAGGAATCCATCCAACCAGAAACTCCTCAACCCAAACCAAGTGTCCAGAAAACCAAGGATGCATCATCTGCTCTGGCCTGTCTAAATTCCTCTCTGGAAATGGATATGGAAGGACTAGAGGATTACTTCAGTGAATGATTCTTGGGCCCTTAGGAACCTTTTTTGTCACTAGCTTTCATTTCTTACTGTCAAGATTTTACCTGTTTCTTTTTTAACCTCTGTCTATTCCCTCTACCCCTCCCCAATTCATCCGCTGAAAACCAGGCTTATAGGTAAAAACAAAGTGTAAGTACTATATTTTGCTTTAACGGAAGGGAAAAGGAAAAATTTCTCTTGAAATCTAATACTTGTTTTTGGAGATAAAACAGCTTTCTAGACTGGTTACCCTCCCCTAGAGACAATAGAACTAAAAACAACTTATTTTGACCCTTTTCACTATAATTTTTGTCCAGTCTTTTCCTAGACCATTTTTGTTAATAAATATATAAAAATGTGAAAGAAAAAAAAAAAAAAGGTCTGGAGAGACACCTGGCTGGCTCATTGGTTGAGCATCTGCCTTAGGCTCAGGTCATGATCCTGGGGTCTTGGGATCGAGTCCCACATCGGGCTCCCCTCAGGGAGCCTCCTTCTCCCTCTGCCTTTGTCTCTGCCAATCTCTCTCTCTCTCTCTCTCTCTCTCTCTCTTTGTGTGTGTGTGTGTGTGTGTGTGTGTGTGTGTGTGTGTGTGTGTCTTTCAGGAATAAATAAATCTTTAAAATATTAAAAAAAAGAAAGAACAAGGTCTGGAAAAGTGTAAAGAAAGCAACTCCAACATGACATGAGCCACTGAACCAACCCCAGCAGCCACCTACTTCCAGACTTCTTATTATGAGACCAGAATAGATGTCTTTGTATTAATCTACTGTTGATCAGCTATTTCTTGCAGCTGAAGGCTCTCATAACTAATTCTACTGCTGTTACCAGAGTGAGAAGTTGGCGCTTGTGATTTTGACAAGGGGCTCTGAGACTTCATACAGAAGAATGTAGAAAGTCAGTGCGGAATTCATGTCACAGTTTTTTGTTTCTCACACATACCATTCTACTAGGCACCACATGAGAAGTCACTGGTATGATGCTACCCACAGTCTTACTTATTACTATGCACAGCCCTGAAATATAGCAGCCCGGTTATCCACTCAAATGATCGCTCAGAGTCTCAGAGTACATATATATCAACCACTAATCCTCTGTCTTTGAGACTTTCAGTTTGTAGTTTAAAGCCTTTGATAATGGTCTAAAAATCATTTCAATGTAGTCAACAAACTGGAAAAAGTTGGAGCCTACACCAGAAAGCTGTAACTCTCTTTTCCCTATAAACAGGGTAAATTTAAACCCTGATAGCAGTGAATATTAAAGTGTGGTCCCCAGAGCAGCTGCATGAACATCATCTGGAAACTTGTTAGAAATGCAAATTCTAAGGTCTCTGCAGACAAACTGAATCACACTAGAAGTTTAAGAACTGCCGCCCTCCAGCACAAGGGCATATCAGGTGATGTGCGCTTTCTCCTCTCAATCTCATGTTTTCTCTTTGTCCCACTTTCTCCCACTCTCTATTTTCTTCCCTTCTCCTCTGTTAACATTAAAATTTTTCAGATGCTATTTAAATCCTTGATGTGGTCACATTAATTACCAAGATGATCACTGACCCACACTAAAGGCTTATGGGAGATTTTCTGCCTGTGGATCAGAAATACATAACCCAAAAGCCCACCCTGCCAAGTATTTAACTACCGACTGTCAAACCCAGGTGGGAAGAAGAATGAAAGGTTCCAGCCCATGTCTGTGCCCACCTCTAATAAAGACATTGAACCTCTTTCTTCATGTTATCCGCCCTAAATCCTGGGCATTTCCTCTCATTTCTCATTCTTTCCCTGTCATAATCCACTCGGGCTGCTGGTAGCAAAGATATCATAGGCTGCATGCCTTAAACAACAAACATTTATTTTATAGCTCTAGAGGCTGGGAAATTCAAGATCAAGGCACTGGGAGATTGGGTATCTGGTGAGAGCCGGATTCCTGGTTCATAGACGACCATCTTCTCACTGTGTCTTTACGTGGCAGAAGGGGCAAGAGAGCTCTCCAGAGTCTCTTTTATAAGGGCAAGAATCCAATTCATGAAGGCTCTACCTTCATGACCCAATCACCTCTCAAAGGCCCCACCTCCTAATACCATCAACTTACAGGTTAGGATTTCAACATATGAGTTTGGGGGTACACAAACACTCAGTCCATAGCACTCCCCTCTTTCTCTTTACCCAGTAGTCAATCAGATCTCACTTTATTTTCAAAGTAGCTCTTACCATCAGCCTTACCTCTTTTCCATCTCAAATTATCATCTTTACTCCTGCCTAAACCTCACACTATCCATTTTCATTTCCTTCAGCTAGGAGAGGGAAGGCTGAGCTTTGATGAGCTGTAGGATATATCCTAGAGATTCAGTCTACCTTGTTCCAAAGACAAGGTATTCTTGTTCCATCCGTTTTTAATTGGCTGTCACTGCAGTGATAGAACGTCCTGTTTGAAGAAGTGAGCTCAGCGGGAACCAACCGCCCCCACCCCTAGTTCCCTTTCACTAACCTCTAATTTATGTAAATGTTCATGAGGTTGTGTTTATATGCTCCCCACTGTGCATCCCCTAGCAGATTTTTTCAGATATTCTTCGTGTATCTTCCTTATCTCTGAAAGACTTCTGAAAATGTGATTTGGGTTGCAGGTTTGTTAGAATGTCATCTAACACTGTGCCTCCACCTAGAGATGCAAAAGGGCATGCAGGACAAACCAAAGTCATGAGACCCTTCGATCTGGGTGTCTAGTACAGTGCTCCCCAGTTATAATCAAGTGCCCTTATTTAAGCATCTGAAAAGCAGTTTTTAAAAGTGCTGTAGGACAGACATCCCCTCAGGTGGCAGCTGTTTGATGGAACAGTGAAAGGTATAATGGAAGTAGCAGCTTTATATGTCTATATGTGCTATTCTCCGAACAAAGCTACAGTCTGTTAACCTTTAGATTCTCCTTTCTTTCTTTGGCCCTGATATTTCTCTATTTCTATTTTATTATGCTCTTTGAAGCCACCACAAATCCTTTTTGGGGGAGAGGGGACATAAAATCAATGATTTATTCTTAAAAAAACAGTTGCAATCATTTCTGTTACTTTAGGGACAAATAAAATAATAATGCTAGTGTAATTTAGGTAATGATTTTAGCTTTTCTAAGCATTCCATTAATTGTTTTTTGAAGGATTCTTACAGTAAATCCAGGAGCAGAATTTTTTTAATGGATGAGGAATTAAAATCTAGAGACATGACTCCCAAGGTTATGCATTCAGTAATTATGAAAAATACCAGACGAAAGTAACACCAGCAGCAGCTGATTACAGTTACTGACGACTCACCAGAATTTATACTCAGGTCCCTTGCTTCCAAATCCCACACTATTTCTCTGTACATAACATACCTCTCTAGTACCCCTGAGAGAAAGCAACTAAGTTAATGGATTACCAGGAAGGAGAAATCATTCAAGCCTGAGCCTGTGATACACATCATTAGTCACCAGCATACAACAGAATAGTCACTTATCTGCTCAATTCTGTGTTAAGGAAGTATGGACAAAAGAGAGGTAGGACAAAACATATAATCAATAGTCTGGGATCTATTTGGTAGCAGAACCTTACTAATTACTTCTCTTATCATGCACTGAAGACGCCCAATTACTCGCTGTTAAGCCTATTTCTCTGTCTCCCACCATAACACGTGACCTTGGACAAGGTCATTGAGCTCTGTGAACATTGCTGGTGTTGCCCATATAGTTTTGGACTAGATGATCCCTAGAACCCCTGTATTCTTAAAGTCTGCTTCAATGAATGACAGTGGGCAGGTTCTTTTACCAGTTCTTACAAAGTAACAGTTGAGAAAGTAATGCTCAGTGATTATTAGCTGGGGTTCCACCAGCCACAGTTCAGTGATTCCAACACTTTAGTGCACAACAGAATCAAATTGCAGTAAGTATTTGCATATTCCTTTGTCCTCTCATTAAGAAATTCTGATCCGTGGATCACACTTTGAGAAATACTTATCTTCTCTTAAAGTGGCGATCTTGAATTGGTGAGTTACCTGAGTAATACCCATTTCCAATGAGAATAATTGGAACTATTAGTCATTTTAGTTCTAGATGAAAATATCAATTTCTTTGTGCAGACCTTTTAATAATTTTATTTACCAATGAAGTAAACAAACGTTCTATTTCTAACAATGACCTTTGTGAAAAGTATAGTAAATCATAAACTATCTGAAGGGAAAAAATTAGCTACCAAAAAAGTAGAAAGAAAATATAGGACATTATATACTTTAAATGCATTTTTAGGTTCTTCACAAATATTAAAAGGCATTTTATTACAGTGGAGATATTTCCCTTTTATGTAAAGATTCTCAATCTCAACTTCAGTATCAGTTCAGTATAAAAATAATAAAGTCAACTAATTTTAAATATTTTTAACACTGAAAAATAAAAGTTTAATTGTTCTATATATGAAATGAAAACATATTCTGATAAGTAAAACATTGTGAACAAAATCAATATAAAAATATAAGAAAAAGGAGAAAATTGGGAACACAATTTTGAACACTAACGTTTTATTTAGAGACAGAGAATTCCCCAAAGCAGGATAAATCCGTATGGCACTAAGGGATGTGTGGAGTTCAATAAAATATGATGAATCATGAAAAATTAAAAATAACTGATAAATGTCTAGTATAATTCACTGGACATGAGTAAAATCTTAGTCTTCTGAAGGATTTAATTTTTTACCAACCTAAACAATTTTTTATATGTACAATTGAAATCAAAGAGAAAATAAAACCAATTGATTTGACTTTATTATACTAATTGGTATGTTTTCTCGTTGGGTTTCTTTTTGTTTTTTTAAGATTTTATTTATTTATTCATGAGAGATGCAGACAGAGAGGCAGAGACATAGGCAGAGGGAGAAGCAGGCGCCCTGTGGGGAACCTGATGCGAGACTCCATCCCAGGACCCAGGATCAAGACCTGAGCCAAAGAAAGGCAGATGCTCAACCACTCAGCCACCCAGGTGTCCCTCTCATATGGTTTCTAACAAATTTTTGGTGTGACATAATTGTCCTTCTAGATAGTATTTTTTTTAGAAACACTTCATATTCTTTCATCTAAGATCAAACCCAACTCAATGAATTTTGATTTTCTTTTTTTTTTTTTTAAGATTTTATTTATTTATTCGTGAGAGATACACAGAGAGGCAGAGACACAGGCAGAGGGAGAAGCAGGCTCCTTGAAAGGAGCCCAATGCAAGACTCCATCCTGAACTCCGGGATCACTCCGTGGGCTGAAGGCAGATGCTCAAGTGCTGAGCCACCCAGGCATCCCTGGATTTTGATTTTCAAGGGAACAAATATATTTTCAGGGAAAAGTTTCAAATTCTGTGATCTAACAGAACAGTGCATGGCTCACAGCAGATGCTCAATGAACTTTTTGTTGAGTAACAAGTACAGTCTTCATCCAGGAAACTATATTTCTGATTTTGTCATAACTTCCTTTTGTGATTTAATTCAATTTCTTAATTATTATTTAACTATCAACCACATGGAAGGAAAGAACATGGGAGAGAAAAAATGAGTACAAATAAGAGATAAGTCACCACTATTAAGAGATGATGAAAAATAAGACATTAAGACAAATATATAAGTAATTATAATGACAGAATAGAGTAAGTACCCACAAAAAAGGCACAGATATAGCTCAATGCAGGTTAGAGATGAGAAAATATTTTATTGAAGTAGGGAAAAGTATTTCACATGAAGATTATCTTACTAGACACATGTCTTGGCAGACTGGTGAGAATTTGAACAGGTGGAGAAAAGATGAGCTGATACAGGACACATACAAGTTTTGTTTTTTGTTTTTTGCAGCAGGTTTTTTTTTTAATTTTTTTATTTATTTATGATAGTCACAGAGAGAAAGAGAGGCAGAGACACAGGCAGAGGGAGAAGCAGGCTCCATGCACCGGGAGCCAGACGTGGGATTCGATCCCGGGTCTCCAGGATCGCGCCCTGGGCCAAAGGCAGGCGCCAAACTGCTCCGCCACCCAGGGATCCCACATACAAGTTTTTTAAATGCCAAATAGAAAAGAGTATAACATATCCAAACAACTACCGATCAGAAATTGAAGAGACAACTCAATTTACACGGCAAAATAGAGTAGAAATAAAATGAAATATTAGGCATAAGCGAGGCAAAATATATCTAAAACCTACATGAGAAAAATGTTTAAAGACTGCTAAAGGGGGTGCCTTGGTGGCTTGGAGGTTGAGCCTTTGCCTTCAACTCAGGGTGTGATCCCTGGGGTCCTGGGATCGAGTCCTGCATCAGGCTCCCTGCATAGTGCCTGCTTCTCTCTCTGCCTATGTCTCTGCCCCTCTCTGTGTCTCTCATGAATAAATAAATAAAATCTTTTTAAATTAATTAAATAATATAAATAATAGTAAATAAAAATAAATTTAAAATAATGTCAAAAAAAACAGTCCATTTTGAGTGGTCTGGGGTAGGAGTAGGTTAGTTTGGCAGGTTCAGAGCCTCTGGGTCCCTGAGCTTCAGAGGAGAGTGCCTCTGGCTATGACTGAATGGCATTGACACAGAGAGGTTCAGCCTAGGGGACCCAACAACTGGCACTCTAGCTGAGAGAGCTGAGTCCCCCGTGGCCCAAGTCCACCCCAGCCAGCACTGGACCCGTTTCACCACAGATTCCACTGTATCAGGAAGAGCCACCTGGAGAGACACAGAGTCGGAACAACAACCAACAGCTCAAGAGCGGTAGCCAGCAACAGCAATCTGGGGTGTGGGGAGGGAGGGTCCACACTTGAAAGTAGAACTCTTCTTTAGACTCAAAAAACCCCTCTGCATTCTCAATCTAGGAGAAAGGGGCAAGAGTGGTAACTCCACCTTGCAATCTGCTAGGAGGGCTTAAGGCAGTTTTAATCTGTTTAAACTGTAATTCTTTTAACCAATATTAACATAATATTGGTGAGTGAGGGGAGGATGAGAAATGACCACTGCTTGGGCTGAACTCCCTGGAGAAAGAAATTCTCAAAGTGCAGTTGTTTCATTGCAGCGTCTCCCAGGAACAACAGCAGTGTAGGAATGAAGGCAGCCAAAGTGGCAGGGGAGAGGCTGAGTGGGTTGCCAATCCCATGGCAATTCCAGAGCTAGGGTGGCTCTGCAGAGTTGTTCAAAGTAAGCCAAGGGAGCCATGTGTTTGGACCCTCTACTTGACCAGTTAGTGGGGTGGGTTGTGTGCCCTTGGAAAGGGCAGCTTCCCTTCTGAAGGCCAAGGGTGAGGCTCAGACAGGGACTCAATGGTGGGAAGGGGAGCCACCCACAGCCAACACACCAGGAGCCCAGGAGAACGAACATCTTGCTTCTGAAGTGGGACTCAGGTGGTGTACACAGCATCCTTTCCAACCACACCTGCACTGCAAATAGTTTTGGACTTGTTCATGCTACTTAGACGTGTTTGCCCAGTGTGCCCATAATTTCATCAAAATTATGAAATCCAGTGTCTGCACATCTCTGGAACTTCCACACATTTTAACCGGATGATCTGCACATATTAGACACCCAATACTTATGTGCTGATACAGAGTTTCTGAGATTAGAGACCAATAGAATAATCAGATCATCAACAGTGATAGGGGAGCCAGGAAAGGAAGCCAGTTTGAGAAGAAAAGGAGGTTGAGTGTCATCCATTGTAGACAGATCTAATTTAATGTGACAAAGGTACAACTAGTAAAGACATTCAACAGGTTAAAAAGGTAGAATCATAGTTTGGGGGATACTTCAGTGCTATACAACAGAATGTATAACATCATTTTCTCAGTTCTTAAATGTAAGAAAAGAGATCTAGAGGTGGAAGGTGGAATAGTAGATAAATATTTCCCTTTAATATTTTCTATAGGCCTAATATACCTAAATTAAACATCGGGGATATCTTTGCAGGGAAAAATAAAGGAAAGGTTGTGACCAGAAGCTCCAATCTGTCTTGACATTCAGGCTGCATAAGCAGGGAGTACAATAGGGTTCCGTGTACAAAAATAATCCCAATCTCAACACTCCAGGTCCTCACCTATGTAAAGAGCAAATCTTGGCTTTTTTTATATAGGGCCTCCATTCCCTAAATATTCTAAGAATTTCCAGAAGTGCCCACATGTGTCATTTCAATGGCCTTACCAGGACTGGGCCCTTGATAAAATCACTTTGTCATTGTCTCCAAGGGTGGGGAGAGGCTGTTGGGGGTGTGCAACGAGGGGAGAATCCACCAGACACCTCCGAGCCCCTACTTACAGCTCAGGGCTCCTCCTGCTAAGACGCTCTCCGCTGATGCCCGCCTGGTCCCACCATTCTGCAAATGCTTGTTTAAGGACTATCAGCTCCAGGACATCTGTAGTTTATCATTCTTTCCCGTTGGCAGAGAAGTTCTTGCCCTTTTCTTGTTCACTTCTTCAAAGATGATCTCAGAGTGGAGCTCTTTTGAAACCAGACAATAGTTGTTTTTCTTTCCCAGGAGCTGATGAGCACTTACACAGGTAGGTTTGTCTTCCTTGAGCACCTAGAGAACAGGGGTGATGGCCGGAGGGGAGGAGGTGGCCTCACAGAGTCCCAGCCCTGGTGGCTCCTTTTTTTTATATGTTAATGAGGCATTGTTCTAGTTTTCATTATCTTAGCTCAGTTCCCATTTTCTTCCTCTCCCAATTCTGTGGCTTCCTTTGGTCCTTGTGGGCATCCAAAGTGCCCCAAAGTATGAATCACACAGTCATATCTCCTAGTTGGGATACCAAGAGTGACTCTAGTAGGCTCCATGCACTAGGCAAGTTGAGTTGAAAACAAAATGTACAATCTATTTTCAAATACGAAGAGAAAATGTTGTCTAAAAGCCTGGGGATAATAGTTAAACCCATTGAAAATCAATAAAAAGCCTTTTAAAGGCCACCATTCTCTTTCATGACATTTTTCTTAATGCTGAATGTCCCATACCACCAGGCAGTCAGGTAATAGGATTGATTTTCATATAACTCTGGTTCAAGAACACACAACCATTATAGGGAAGGTGGGGGGCCGAAAAAGAAAATAGGTTTCTATACCTTTTGCCCTAGCACAGCTCCATATTCCCTTTGCAGGAAGTACCTTCCTGCACACACATCAGTGGGGAGCAGGGTTTCCAGCCACTACATACAAGTGCCAGGTACCCAACCTGGATATTCCAGGAACCTACCAGATTCCCAATTCTGCCACTAATTTGCACTAAAGGGCACCCTCACTTAAACTCCTGGTGGGTGTAAAATGAAGAGGAAAGGGGCACCTGGGTGACACACTGGGTTAGGCATCCAACTCCTGGTTTTGCCTCAGGTTGTGACCTCGGGGTCGTGAGATTGAGCCCCTTGTCGTACTCTGTGCTCAGCGTGGAGTCTGCTTGGGATTCTCTCTCTCTTTCTCCCTCTGCCCATCCTGCTCATTCTCTTTCTCTCTAAAATAAATAAATAAATTTTAAAAAATGAAAAGATACTTGCCCATCATAAGTCAGCACAAGCTCCAGGCATATCTACTAGTGATATAGTAAAGTAGATAAATGCTTCAAAAAATCCAGAAACATTTTAGACGAGATCGGGCGCGTTCAGGGTGGTATGGCCGTAGACCAGAAACATTTTAAATGAGAGTTATCATCTCAAAGGAATTTTAGAAATCTTTGAAAATTTCCAACCACCCCCCCAACACACACACACACACACACACACACACACACACACACACACACATTTTAATCCTATCTAAGAATAAGCATAACACAGCATTTTCCCCAGTGAAGCAGAAAGCCAGCAAAGGACCAGCTGCTCACCTCTATCCGAGAGACTGGGCCTGGGCCACTTCTACTGGATATGAACCCAGGTACTACACCTGCTCAGATTCCACCTTTGACAGGAGACTCTGACCTTCAACACCATCTCCCAGATCACATCCTTATCATGCTGGCTCTGACATCTGATAACTGACATTGTTTGGCCTTAAGACCTCACTCTCGGGGCATGTGGGTGGCTCAGCAGTTGAGCGTCTGCCTTTGGCTCAGGACGTGATCCCAGGGTCCTGGGATAAATAAAATCTTAAAAAAAAAAAAAAAAAAAAAAAGACTTTGTTCTCATAAATAAGTAGTCAAAAGTCATTGTATTCTGACCCCCATTCTTATAGGCTGTGGTGAAAATATTCATTTGAACAAACATAGAAGTGTCCAGAACATTTTTAGGAAGGCAAGAGTCTGTAAGAACTAGCAAAGGAAGGCAGCTACTCCAAACTAGGGTAAGTTTTTCTGAGAATAAAACCCAGTAACCGGGCAGCCCTGGTGGCTCAGCGGTTTAGCGCCGCCTTCAGCCCAGGGCCTGATCCTGGAGTCCCGGGATCAAGTCCCACATCGGGTTCCCTGCATGGAGCCTACTTCTCCCTCTGCCTGTGTCTCTGCCTCTCTCTCTCTGTCTCTCTTGAATAAATAAATAAAAATAAAATAAAATAGAAACCCGGTAACCATCAGCAAACAACTCAACTGTTTCTCCAAAAAACAGCTGTGAAAAATGTCTGAAAATAAGAGACACTGAAAGATAAATATTTGAGTGATTGCCCACTACCGCTAGTCCACACAGTGCCTGGGTATTTAGCTTCACATACTGGTCAGATGAAGCCTTCTTGAACTACTGCGTGATTTCTGTGTCTTCTTTTGAGGAGGACTTTGTGGACGATCCTCAACTTGCAAAGAAATCATCACCTCTTCTCTGCCCTTCTTTTTCCCCTTTTGTTCACTGCTGGAGCTCTCCTCCCCCAGGTTACTTCCTGAACCCTCTAAACCTGATGCCAACACTGGGGGAAAATTCTCAGTTGTGCTGTGTTCTTGGTTCAGAAGCAAGGAAAGGGGTTTAAGAAGTTTTAAGACCTATGTGTATCAATTAGAAATGCTCGCTTCTGATTAAGCCACAAACCTCTGTAGCAAAAGATACATGTTTCCTTTAGAAACCCAAAAGTAAGTGGCCTTAAGCTTGGTCCATCAGCCCAGTAATTTCATCAAGGATGAAATTTTCCCTTTGAATTCTGCTGGAACTTTGAGGTGCTTCTCTCAAAATACTTCCTCACCACTGTATCCAATCAGCATCTCAGATCAAGTTTGTGTACAGTGACTCTCCTAACACAGTGGTGACCTCTTCTGCAGTAAGGACACTGAAGGGACAAAGGGCGGTTATTGATATCTTATTCTTAAGGCCTCTGACACTCAAGTATGAAGAGCAGCGAACTTCTAAACACTTGTAGTATTCCAAGAAGGTGAATTACAACCTGAAAGTAATGATGAAGAAAGGACTAGAGTAGAAATTATTGAGAGGGTGGATCAGATTACATTAGATCAGATCAGATTGACTCAAGTGTCCCATCTAGCTCTACCTTCCTACCAAATGTAATGTGGGGAAGATGTGTATTGAGAGCAGATTCCCAGCACAATATGTCACTAGAGACAGAAGGAAGAGTAGACCATCTAGAAGTAGGGCCAGTGTGAATGCACAAATTACTCTAGTACAAGACATAGGAAGAGAGCTGCCAGGGGGCTTCAGAGGACAGAGGGAGCAGAGCTGGATGAGGAAATCAGGAGCACTTCTGCAGGAGGTGGCATCTGAGAAGGTCATTAAGGTGGTGGTACGACAGAGATGTGAGCTGAAGTGGGAGAGGCATTATGGAGAGTCTTTGATGTGAGAATGTGGATGTTATATTCAATTAAGGCCAAAGAGAAAGAGAGAGAGAAAGTATTAAAATATGCTGGTGGTGAGAGACATAATGAAAGTTTTGCCCAAAAAGTGATTGATTTGTAATTGACATAAGCAATGGACTGGAGCAAATGAAGTCCAGTTAGGAGGAGATTACAACAATCCAGAGAGAAGAGTGAGGAGCTGAGGCGGCCAGACAATGAAGAGGCGAATCTTCAGCCCCAGCAACTGAGAGAATGCACAGGCAGAGAAAGAGGGAAGCCACTGACTGTGACTCTGGTGATTATGATGGCTAGCAGTGCAGGAAATGGGACAGTAAGGTCAGAAGGGACATCATTTTAGGGGGCTGGAGTGAAATGTGGAGAGAATTTTTATTTTGCAACTGTTTATTTTTAATGGGTTTTCTGGCATGGATACTTTAAAAAAAAAAAAGATTTATTTATTCATGACAAACATAGAGAGAGAGGCAGAGACATAAGCAGAGGGAGAAGCAGGCTCCTTGCAGGGAGCCCAATGTGGGACTCAATCCCGGGGCCCTGGGATCAAGGCCTGAGCCGAAGGCAGACACTCAAACTCTGAGCCACCCAGGTAGCCCTGGCATAGATACTTTTAATGGGTTTTCAGGAAGGTGTTTGAAAATGTGAGCCTGGAGTTTGGGAGAAAAGTCATCAGGGGTAGGGAGGTGCATCTATATACAGTGTAGTTGAAGCCCAAGTGAATGAACTAAATAACCAAGGAAAGAATGAAGAACAAAGGGAAGGGAAGAGGAGGGGAGGGCAAAGGAGGGGGAGAATAAGCATAGAAACTTAGAGAATGCCCATATTTAGAAGGAAGACTGTATTCTCCCCACATTTATAACACTGTATGGAGGTTGTCTGAGGACAGACTGTATGCTGTTCACTATTATAATCCCCAGTGTCTCCCACAGTGCAAACAGACACTTCATAAATAACACTGAATGAATGAATGAAGCTAAAGGCAAGGGGGGGGCACAAATGTAAAAGAGGGAGAGATCCAAAAAAAAAAGCAAGTAATACAATGTCTCTGTAAGTGAGGGGAAAAAAAGAATTTGAAGTGGAAGAGAAACACCAAGCCACGGGGCCTGGGAAGGGACAGCAGGAACGGGGGAAATGTGAAGAAAGGGAGGTGAGGCAATATCAGTTTCAGGTGTTTTTATAACCAGACATAAGCTGTGGCCTAGAACTTCACTTTAGTGGAATTTACCCTCCAGATACACTTGCATAAGTCTGCAGTTACCTGCACAAGGATGTTCTTTACAGTGTCGCTTACAGTAGTGGGAAAAGTTTTAAAAACACCTGCATGCAAATTAATTGAAGGCAGTTAATAAATGAGGCCACCTCTTATAACAAGGTACTAAGTAGTCAGGGCTCTTGGGTGGCTCAGTCAGTTAAGCATCCCACTCTTGGTTTTTGGCTCACGTCATGATCTCAAGGTCGTGAGATAGAGCCCTGCATCAGACTCCACACTCAGCTGGGAATCTGTTTGGCATTCTCCCTCTCCCTGTGCTCCTCCCCTGTCAACTCATGTGTATGCACTCTCTCTTTCTCTCTCTCTCTCTTAAATAAATAAAATCTTAAAAAAAAAAAAAAGAATGTATTGACTTAGACAAATGTTCGAGATATTTTATTAAAGGACTACCTCAAACTATAGAATAATGCATATAATATGAACCCCTGTGCAAATAGTGTGTCTTTGTGTGTGCGCAAAAAAAAAAAAAAAAAAAAAAAAAAATATATATATATATATATATATATATATATATATATATATATGATGGTTGTACTTCAAAGTAGATACTTGTAAGCTGTAGCTTTGAGGGAACCCAACCTGGTTAAGAAGGAGGAGTTTTTACTTTTAACCCCATGCCTCTCTGTTTGGATTTTTACAGCTTGTTTCTACTCCCCCCATCCCCACCCCACCCCACCCCTGCTTCCACAGAAGTTCAACATTGCCCACCCCTCAAAAACCAGGCTGGAATGCTCCTGCTGTGATCAGGCCTTCCTAGATCTGATGGCCTCATGAATAATAGAGTCCATTTCCATTTGATGACAATTCACTTTATGGCTTTGGAAAAGTCACCAACCTTCTCTGGGTCTCTGATCTTCAGTAGATTATCACAGAAATCTGTCTCAGCTCTAAGTTTGATTCCAACTCTATAGCAAACAGACTAGGAAGTGCTATGCTAGGATGATAATAAGACATTAATTTCTGAGGCAAAACAAGTGTTTCGAAATTTTTTTTTTACAAAAACACAATTTTGGGGATGCCTGGGTGGCTCAGTGGTTGAGTGTCTGCCTTCTGCTCAGGTCATGATCCCAGGATCCTGGGAATGAGTCCTGCATCGGGCTCCCTGCATGGAGCCTGCTTCTCCCTCTGCCTATGTCTCTGCCTCTCTCTGTGTCTCTCATGAATAAATAAATAAAATCTTTTTAAAAAAACACAATTTTGATTGAATTTTGCTTCTTTTATTAATCTTCTATGAACTCTTAATTTCCCTCTCATTTGTACTTATTTACAAGGAAGAATTCATTATCTCAGTCACTTTTCAGAAAATCTAATCAAAATTTGCTGCGGCAATCTGAGTGTAAATGTGTCTTACACCCACTAGGGGTCAGACCACTACATTAATACAAACCAATCCCAACTTGAAAAGTGGTATTAATTGGTTGAGAGCTCTCCCAACTTATTTCCCTGCATCAAGACAGAAGACTCGCCATTTAAATTAAACATTATATAAAGAAGATAATGAGAAAGAATACATTTGACAAAAAAGACTTAAAAGTTGAAACTATCATATATAATAAATATAATGTATTAAAGACATTTCATCCTTAATAAAAATTTCAATTATTCAACTTGCTCATTCTAGTCTGCAAGATGTTACTCTGGTCTGAGTGAGTTCAGATTGGAGGATCAATCATTGAACTAGGCAAATGCTAAGAGAGCAGAAACAACTAAAATTATTAAACTGTCAGCAAAAAAGACGAAATCCTCATTTTTAAAGGATGCATGATTAGCAGAGGATTGAGATGGATGGAAAAAACATTTTTCTAACGGATTTCAGCCATGACAATAATAAATCTGAATCATCCTACAGCAGTGAATGCACTCATGGATATAGCCAGAGGGCAGCCCTGGACTGGCCTCCTGTTCAGTCTCAGCTTTGCCACAGTCTGGCCCCGTGGCCTTGAACAAACAACTCCTCTTCCCTTGGTCTCACTAATGCATCTTCAGAATGAAGAAGTAAGATCAAATGATTTATAGAGAAGGCTCAAGGCCTAAATTAAACAGATTTATTTAACAATATTGTCAAACAGAAGATAAGAAAGTAAGGGGAAAATGTACCAAAGTTTAAAAATGGAAGGTGTTAACTGTCAAGATAGATTATTATACACTTTCATCACTAAAAAACACGGAACAAACTGAGATTTTAGATCATATGCATTGTCAGAGTTAAAGTAAGAAACAAAAAGTCAAATTCTGATTCATTTACATTTTGATTGACAGTTTTCTAAAGTAAAGGCTATTAGTGTATATGTGAAAATATATGCAGATTATTGTCTGGAATGATAAACAGGCAATTAAAAAGTGAATACATGTTGGAAGGTGGTAGAATTGGTGGCTATGGGGGGTATAAGAATATAAGGTATGTTTCTTCATATGCTGGTTTAATATCTATACCCATGTGAATGTATCACCTATTAACATTTTTTAATTTAAGAACTTCATAGATGGGGGCATGTGGGTGGCTCAGTAGTTGAGTGTCTGCCTTTGCCTCAAGTCATGATCCCAGGGTCCTGGCATGAGTCCTGCATCAGGCTTCCCACAGGGAACCTGCTTCTCCCGCTGGCTAGGTCTCTGCCTCTCTATGTGTCTCTCATGAATAAATAAATAAATAAAATCTTAAAAAAAAAAAAAAAGAACTTCATAGATGGGACAAAAATGTGTGTCAGTACAAAAACAAACATAATTGAAAGTAAAAATGCCCCATGATTGGAATGAGAAATAAGAATGATATGGGTATCTATTACTAACCTCAGTTGGTAATAAGAGAATGATATTGTGTTCTGAAGGTGCTGCATCAAATTGGCCATGTTAAAACGGCTGTATCCAAAGGTTCTATCTGGCAGTTGTATCACTTCGGTCCCAAATCCTCACTGAGCTGCTTGTCCCTTACCTTGTCTCTCCAGAGGGGCGCTGAATCAGGACAAGTACCATTCTATTTCCCTTCTTTCTTTACACAACACAACACAACACAACACACACACATTTCTTAGTAAAGTCTTAATGGATATTAACCTATGCAAATAAGCAATGGAGAGAGTCACCAGCAAATGAATTAAACAAACAGCTAAACCCTGAATCCCAGACTTTAACATACAGGTTTAATGCAATTCCAATCAAAATTCCAGTGAGATCATTTATAAATATAGACAAGATTATCCCAAAATTATATGGAAAGGCAAAGGAACTATAATAGCTAAAACAATTTTGAATACAAAGAAGAATGTAGGAGAAATCAGTCTACTTGATTTTAATTTATTATACAGTGACAGTGATCAAGACTATCTACTATGATGGAGAAACAGACATACCCGTCAATGGAATAGAATGGAGAACCCAGAAATAGAACCACGCAAATATGTCCAGTTTATTTCTGACCAAGGTACAAAAGCAAGTCCGTGCAAGAAAGATCCACCTTTTCAAAAAAACAGTGTTGGAACAACTGGACACCTACAGACCAAAAAGATGAACCTTGACCCAAACACATTAAACAAAAAGTAGCTCAAAATGTATTAACAACTTAAAAGAAAATATAAAACTCAAAACTTTTAAGGAAAAAAAAAATACAGGAGAAACTCTTTGTGATCTAGGACTAAGCAGAGTTCTTAAAGTCCATACCAAAAGTACAATCCATAAAGAAAAGCACCAATATAGTTGGATTTCATCAAAATTAAAATGATTGCCTTGCAAAAGACCCTTTAAAAAGATAAAGAGACAAGCTATAGATTGGGAGAAAATATGTGCAAACTGTGTATTTGACGAAGGACTAGTGTCTACAATAGATAAACAAACCCAACAAGAAAACAATCCAGTTAGACAGCAGGTATAGACATGAGCATTCATGTTACTGAAGAACATATGGATGGCAAATAAGCACAGGCACGGATATTTTACATCATGAGCCATTAGGGAAATGCAAATTAAAACCCCAGTAAGATATCATTACACATCTGTCAGAATGGCTAAAACAAAAAGTTGTGACAACACCAAATGGTGACAAGAATGTAGAGAAACTGGATCACTCAGATTTTGCTGGTGAGAATGTAAAATGTGACAGCCCCTCTGGAGAACAGTTTGGCAGTTTCTTAAAACGAACACAAAACTACCATACAGCCCCCAAATCGCACTCTCGGGCTTTGAGCCCAGAGTGAAGAAAACTTATATTCACACAAAGTCCTGTACAAGAATGTTTTTAGCTACTTTATTTGTAATAGCCTAAAACTACGTATAGCCCAGACATCCTTCCTTTAGTGGATTGTTGTACAGATTCTGGAATATCCATCTCATGCAATACCACTCAGCAATAAAAGGAATGTCACAGTAATAAATAAATAAATGCAACAGTTTGGAGTGCATCTTCAGAGAATTATGCTGAGTCAAAAAAGCCAATCCCAAAGGTTACATACGTACGATTTCATTCATAGAGCATTCCTGAAAAAAGTATAGAAAGAGAGAATAGGTAAATGATGGCCAGGGGCTAAAAAAAAGGGTAGGGAAAGTGGGAGAAAGGAAGAAAGGCTTTCCATAAAAGGGCAATGCAAGGATCCTGTGGTCACGAAAACCTTCCCTACCTTGACTGTATCAATGTCCATATGTCGGTTGTCACATTGTATCACAGTTGTACAACTACTGTGGGTTAGTCACCATCCGGAGGAAATGAATAAAAGGTATATAGGACTTCTCTGCATTATTTCGTGCAACTGTATGTGACTCTACAATGATCTCAAAATGATAGATTCAGTTTTATATATATAACATATATATATATATAATATATATATATATTTTTTTTTACATACACACATACAAACCATGGCCTTAAGTTCAGTTACAGAAATAAGAACCACAGCATCTATGTATATTTTTTCCTTACGGGTTATATACATGTATGTATGTACAGATTATTCAGCCATTGTCTAGAATTTCCAAACTTATACTTCTCTCTGCTTTGTGCTTCCAGGACTGGAACTCTACAAACCACATTTCTACTTTTTTAGCTTCTTCCCTCTTAAGCCACCAAAAGGCAGAGACCAAGCACTGGAGAATGAAGATACTTGATCCTCCCCATATGCTTCCTGTGGGCTTCCTCCCGTATCATGTCCCTCCAAGAATCATACAAGGACACCTCTTCCTTCCCTGGAGGAGAAGTCCTTCTAGCAGTTGGATCTAATTTACCTTTTTCCAACACGTGCAGAACCAGTTGCATAAAACAGGTGTCAGCAAACTTTTGCTGATAAGTTTTGCCCAATAGTGAATATCTGAGACTTTGCTGGCCACACAGTCTCTGTAGCCACTATTCAACTCTGCCATTATTATGTGACACCAACCACACACAATACATAAATGAATGAGTGTGGCAAGGGTCACTTGACTTATGGACACTGAAATTTGAATATCATATTACTTTCACGTGTCGCAAAATATTATAACCATTCTGTGTTGAATGGTGCACCCCAAGAGACAGGCAGAGAAGTCCTAACACCCTGCACCTGTGAATGTGACCTTACTAGGAAATAAGGTCTTTGCAGATGTAATCAAAGTAAGGTGAGGTCACTAGGTTGGGCTTTAATCTAACAGTACTGTCATTCTTACCAAAAGAGGAAAACATCTTGTAAAGATGTGGATGCATAGATAGAACAGCATGTGAAGACATCGGAGTTATGTAACTGCCAGACAAGGAGCCCCAGGTGTTGCCAGCCACCGCCCAGAATCTAGAATAAGAGAGGAAGCATCCTACCCGGACTCTCAGAGGGAGCACGGTCCTGCTCACAATTTGATTTCGAATTTTGAGGCTCCAGAGCTGTGCAAGGGTACATGTCTATGGTTTTAAGCCACACAGTTTGTGACACTTTATTATGGTGGCTTTAGGAAAACAATATAATTATTCTTTTTATTTATTTTTTCAGCCATTGAAAAATGTATGAACCATTCTTAACTCACTGGCCATACAAAAAGCAGACTGTGGGCTGGATTTGGCCTATGAGCCATAGTTTGCAGACTGTCATAGAGTCTCGCCCACCCCAAGATATCCGCGTCAGCCAAGCAGTGCCCTCTAGGTAGAACTTTCAGCTCCAAGCTACTAAATTTTAGTTAACTCCAATCTCGTTCCCTTCTCTTCCACTCTTCTGGGAAGGCAGCTGGTTTCTGTAATTGCTTCCATAGTACTTGCTGTTTGTTCTCTTTCCCCTCTTCAGTTACCTAGTTAATACTTTTTTTTTTTAAGATTTTATTTATTTATTTGAGAGAGAGACAAAGAGCACAAGCAGGTTGGAGGGGCAGAGGGAAAGGGAGAAGCAGATCCCCTGCTGAGCAGGAAGCCTGATGTGGGGCTACACCCCAGGATCCTGAGATCCAGACCTGAGCTAAAGGCAGATGCTTAACCAACTGTGCCACCCAGGTGCCCCTCTCTCTCTTTTTTTTTATTCCAACCTTAATGCCATTAATTACATAAATAACACATTGTTGAGGTTGTGTTGTTTAAAACAACCTCAGGGGATGCCTGAGTGGCTTAGTCTGTTAAGTGTCTGCCTTCAGCTCAGGTCATAATCACAGGGTCCTAGGATTGAGCCCTGCATTGGGCTCCCCACTCAATGGGGAGTCTGCTTCTCCCTCCTCCTCTCCCCCTGCTTGTGCTCTCTCTCACTCTCTCTCAAATAAATAAAAAAATTAAAAAACCTCAGAGAATAAACTTAAAATAATTTATGTGCTCATTAATAAAGGAATTGATGGCATAATTATGGAAGCATGCCACTCTTTTTTCCATTTTAATGAGGTACATTTAAAAAGTGCCAGAAAAATTTTTTCTAGGTATATTATTAAGTTACAATAATAACATATATATGTTATTATATATTATATAATATATTGTAGTAATGTAATATGTAATATAATGTATTATATACCAAATACAATTATATATAAATTAAATATAATTATATGTAAATTATAATAAGACTAATAAAGGAAATCACAAAAAGGCAGGCAGAAAATGATCTTGAATTTTAAAAATCTACAAATACGTGTATAAAAATAAAACTTATACAAACATTGTTAAATGGATAGAGAAAAGGCCCAGAAAGATCCACCTAAAGTATTGAAGTCATAACCTGAAAAGGAATATTAAAAAGAGGGTGCACATAAGAGAATTTGTGCTTGAATTTTATAATCATAATCCTCATTTTTAGAGCAATGCCTGATAGAACAAAGATACTCAATAGTCGATGAATGAATTAACAATTAATCATTGAACCGATGGATTCTATAACTCTAAAACAAAAAAATTAAATATGTGAAAATACAAATAAGTAAAAACAAAGAGAAACCACCTAAAATCTGCCACTCAAAGAACTGTTGTTTACATCTTGGTATGTACTTATATACCAACATATTTATTTTTCTTTTTAAATAGTACATAAAAATAACATACAGCATTTTTAAAACTTTTTTTCAATCAAAATTACCCAGGCACCTTTCCATACCACTAAATATATACCTAAATAATTTCTAATGGACACATTCTATTCTAGCATTCAAAATTTTTATAATAAAATTACTTAATTTAATTTCTTAATTTAAATGCCGGTAATGTTCATTCATTCATTCAATAAATAGTTACTGAGAATCTATGATAGTTCTGGCAGGCAGGAAGTCAGGCAGGTGCAGGGGATACGGTAGTGGGAAAAACAGTCACGCGTCCTCAGGACAAGTCTATGGAGGGAGAAAGAAACATCATACGAATAAATACAAAGATAAGTACATAGTCTTAAACTATAAGCTATTCTGAAGAAAAAGATGCTGTGCATACAAACAGAATGGGAGAATTCAACTGAGATCAAAGAATCCAGTAATTCCCCTTCAGGAGTATGAAATTTAAGCTAAGCTTGCAGGATGGGTCAAAATTAACCCGGCAAAGAGAGCAGAGAGCGCTGCAGGCTATGAGGAAGGAATCAGGGACGTGTATTCCAGAGCTGAAGGAACCTCGTAATTAGGGGAGGGAGGGGGGCACTAGGTTAGGCTTTGGGGTAGAACTCGATTTGTTTGAAGTGCAAACGGGAGCCCCTCTTTTGAGAGTTTGCTTTTTGGTTTTGGGGTTTTGTTTTACTACCCCTCCTCCCACTGATATGCCTAAATGAAGATTTTCTCTCAAGTTCACTGGCCTTTGAGAGCAGAATGGATTGGAGGAGTGAGAGTG
The DNA here is from genome assembly GCF_053574225.1 of Canis aureus. Lineage (NCBI taxonomy): Eukaryota > Metazoa > Chordata > Mammalia > Carnivora > Canidae > Canis > Canis aureus. Next base: position 8,229,907 of record NC_135619.1, on the reverse strand, counting down.
AAAGTAGATGGATAAAAAACAATGAAATGAAGGTCCCCAGGCCTGGAATCTGATATGTCAAAGGAGCAGAAACAGCAGTCAGTGCAGAATGATTTGGCAAAGCAAGGTGGCAGGCAAAGGAAGAGGAAAGTGTCTCATAACATCGCAGTGCACACAAAGTTTCATATGTACTTTCAGGGTCTCTGTGGAACCCCCAGGTTAAAAACCACAGTGCAGGCCAGGTCACCCTCCCCAGCAACAGCAGGGAGTGTAGGGGGTTCTTCAACCATTTACCATTGCTTCTGTAGCCAGCTTTTGTTCTCACTGCTTTCTCTTGTCCTCCCTCCCATCCCTTCAGAAGACACAGAGATCTCAGGAGCCATGGGAAACAGAGCCCTTCAGTATTACAACTAATCCGCATTCTCTGTGCACTGCATCCTCATAAAAAAGCTGAGGGCCAGGGACAAGATATTCTAGACCTTAGAACAGTTTACATGATTATTAGATCATATTCATACATTTGTATTCTGAGCCCAGAAGGAGTGCTGGAAGCCAAAAGAAGCCAATGTAGTGCTGTTTCCTGGCACGAGTCATCCAGAACAAACTGTTACACACTGGCTAGCGATGCATGCCTCCCCACACCTCTCTGGTTGGCTTTCCCTGTCTGGCCCTTTACTGTGGCACCTCTCTAGAACTAAAAATAGCTTAGCAAACATGGCAACTATAATTGAGCCTGCTTCCCTCACTCTCCAGGAGATGGGAGCCTGATATTAAGCCAAAAGTATTAACTTCTGAACAGAGAGATGTTTTTGTTGCTCACATTTGGATGGATTCCTCACCAGTCTTTCAAATCAAAGACAAAAATGTTGTCATTTCTCTGACCCTGGTACGGTATTATTCCATACATGTTTACTGCATTCTATAAATATCAGAAAAGATGACATGTCCCTTGCCTTGAGGAACAAGGGAAATACCAATGCAGTTTCCAGCAACCTACAGAATTGGATGTCTGTAACTTTGTGCTGTGAAGTTTAAAGGGAAGCGTTCTACAGCAAATCCAAAAGTCTCTTCTTTACTGAAATGTCCATGCAGCCTCTCTGGCTGCTCCAAGACTTCAGCTCCTCTGAGCTCATCCAGCATTCATACCCTCCTCATCTTATTAGCTATCTGGAACCATGATATGTGAGAGGCCTTGCTTTTGCAAGATCCTGGAAGGTAGGGTCTATATCTTATGCTAATCTGGGTTCCCCATAAATCTGATGCAATGCTTGGTAAATCATAAAAGTTCCTCAGAGTGTGGGAGAGCAAGGCAGATAGAAGGGTAGAGTCTTAAAAAAAAAAAAGAAAAGAAAAAGAAAAAAAGAGGGCTTCCAGAAAGAGAAAATATTCTAGACCTTAGAATAGTTTACATGATCATCCTGGTAAATTTGTACTCTGAGGCCAAAAACTGAAATGTGGTGTAATCATTAATGTTTATCAGGAACCACTTGGCCAAACTCTGGTTCTACATTTGTCTGGATGAGAGATAATGAAGCCTCCAAACCTAAGGAGGGGACAGCACCTGGGAAGCCACTTAAATTGTTCGTCCCGCCACTCCCTGGCCTGGGAGGTTAGCCCGAATGTGTCGTTAAGGGATACAGACACCCCCAGGAGCCCTGGGTCCCACAGAGGGCCTGGCCCTCCCTCAGAAGCTGACATAGAAAACCAAAGTAGCTCCGTGTTGTTCACACCACGTAACTTCACTAAGCTCATCTTAACTCGTCAGCTCACCATAACTCAGATAAGTCAGTTTCTCCTCCCAGGAGCAGGCCCAGCTCCAGACAGCTGTGTTCATGGTGGTGTAGTGCCCACAGTCAAACAGATAAGAACCCCATGAGCTCAGCCCGCCACTGGCCATGCCTGGAAGGGCACCAGAGGAGCCACAATTTAAGAAGCTACATTGGAGTGAGATGTGAAGGGACGCCTGGGTGGCTCAGTGGTTGAGCATCTGCCTTCGGCTCAGGTCAAGATCCCAGGATCCTGGGGTCGAATCCTACATCCAGCTTCCCACAGGGAGCCTGCTTCTCTCCCCCTACCTATGTCTCTGCCTCTCTCTGTGTGTCTCTCATGAAGAAATACACAAAATCTTTAATAATAATAATAATAATAAAGTGAGATGTGAAAATGTGAGACACTCAGCAGCCTCATTCTGAGGAATCATGAAAGAACTAAGGGTATTTAGCCAAGACAGGAGAAGGCATGGTAGCCGTCTTGTATGATTTGAAGAAAGAAGTTATATGAATGAAATCCACCCTTCCAAAGCCAACCAGATGGCAGAATTAGAAGCAGTGAGTAAAGCTCCTATAAGGCAGATGTCTTAGTCTGAGTTCCTTACAAAACAAACTTTAAGGCAAAGCTTAGGTATTGCTGATTTAGAGGTGCCATCTCAGAGGGGAAAAACAAGCAAAGGAAAAGACATGTGAGGGAGAGCAAATACAAGGCAGTACGTTACCAAGCCGCACACAGCTTCCCCCAAAACACAGCTGGTCACACAGGACGTTTCTGGTGAGCTGCCAGGAGAAGGGCCCTGTACTGTGGAGCGTAGTGAAGGAGGAAGAGTTAGCAATGTATCTTCTAGATCCTTCCTGTCTCTTATCTCTCCCCATGTGGTGTAAAAACCCCTGCACTTCTTAGTTATCATCCTCTGCCTCTTCGAGGGACACTGAGAGAGTCAGAGTCCCCATGGGTGCAGTGGGATCTGACCTGGGCACTGCAGCCCCTGCAGCTTTGACATAAGAAGCATGACGAAAGCTGTGCCACAGCCCGGGTCTCACCCAGCGGGGGTCAGAGATGGCTGGAGGGTAAGGAGACCAGGTCATGGCAGTGGCAGCAGCGGCCGAGCCTTTACAACTGCAGGAACAGCAGTAAGCAGAGGGAGCAGCCCAGGGCTGGGGACAGGCAAGGCTCAGCAGATACAGGTTGGTCCACAGACCACACCAATGCAGCAGGTTTTACTAACAGGTTATTTTCTGACACCCACAACCATCTAATAATGGAAAGGCCCAGTGCTTCTGAAACATGAAGTGGATATGATTACCTACAGATCTTGTCAAATGATTCTGATTCAGCAAGTCTGGGGTGAGGCCTCAGATCCAGCATTTTTTTTTTAAGGTGTATTTATTTATTTGAGAGAGAGAGCGTGCACATGCAAGCAGGGGGAGGGGTAGAGGGAGAGAATCTTCAAGCAGACTCCCTGCTTAGCAAGAGCCCAACGTAGGTCTCGATGTCACGACCTGAGCCAAAAGCAAGAGTCAGGTGCTCAACTGACTGAGCCACCCAAGTGCCCCTCCAGCAGTTCTCTTTATCTTTTTCTTTTTTAAAGATTTTATTTATTTATTCATGAGAGACACGGAGAGAGAGGCAGAGACACAGGAAGAGGGAGAAGCAGGCTCCCTGAGGGGAGCCCAATGGAAGACTCGATCCCAGGATCCTGGGATCAGGCCCTGAGCCAAAGGCAGATGCTCAATCACTGAGCCATCCAGGGGCTCCTCCAGCATTTCTAACTAACTCATAGGTGATGATGCCCTGCTGCTGCTCCCTCGACTGCACTTTGAATATTAAGTGGATGATCTGTTCACAAAGTAGTGTTTCACATCCCTAGGTAAGTTTTAGGAGACCCTATATTGATTGATCTTCTGTCGCAAATCAGGGATTTTGCAGAAAGTTCTGTCTGGGGGGGGGAGGGGGGGCGGAGATGGAACTAAATGACCACCCTAGAACCTTCCAAATATAAGTAATGACTTATCTTCCAAAACCTGATAAAAACTAAACCGATGATGAAGGATAAAAGAGTTAACAAAGATGTGCCTAGCTTTGACCTTACTCACTGCTCACTTTTTAATGACTCCTCATCAGACAGACCCAGAGCACGATGAGCCCAGACCTGACTGAAGTTCAGAGCTTTGCCTAATGACAACTGAACCGAAACAGCTGTAATTCAGTCAGTAGTTAATGTGACTGAGGCTTTTCTCATCACCTTCTTTCCAACATCCATCCTCAGACACAAGAAACTCCAGGAGTAGATGCAGAGAAGTTAAAAGGCATAGACAGGACATCTAGAATCATTACAGACTCTCTCCTCCAGAGACACATGGAAACGGAGTTAAATTTCAGGTAGAAGCAATCATTTCACTTCATTCCCTGATGAATAAAAACAGAAGCAGGGCAGCCCTGGTGGCTCAGTGGTTTATTTATTTTTTTTTTAAAGATTTTATTTATTTATTCATGATAGTTACACAGAGAGAGACAGAGAGGCAGAGACACAGGCAGAGGGAGAAGCAGGCTCCATGCAGGGAGCCCGACGTGGGATTCGATCCCGGGTCTCCAGGATCGCGCCCCGGGCCAAAGGCAGGCGCCAAACCGCTGCGCCACCCAGGGATCCCTGGCTCAGTGGTTTAGCGCCGCCTTCAGTCCAGGGTGTGATCCTGGGGGCCCAGGATGGAGTCCCACATGGGGTTCCCTGAATGGGGCCTGCTTCTTCCTCTGCCTGTGTCTCTCATGAATAAATAAATAAATTCTTTAAAAGAAAAAAAAAAAACCAGAAACAAAATCTCCTCGTTCCTGAAACTTAAGGAATGGGAGTTTCTAGACAGCTGCTTTTTCTAGGGGGACAAAAATCAACTCTTCAGAATTACCTATTTTTTTTATTCTAACGATTCATAGCCACTTAGAACTGCTCCGCACGTTTGAATTACAGATCGTTACTTCTCTTTACTTTTCGATTAATTTCTCAAATTCTTACACTGCCCACTACCAGGATGAGGCCGCCAGGCTCTGAGAGCTTGCGCTCAGCTCCATCCGCAGAGACCACGGAGTCACATCAGATTAGAAGCGCCATTACCCCTCTCTGCCACATGGTGGCACTGTCGGAGACGGGTTCCACCCAGCGAGCAAGTCCAGGGCTGCAAAGAGCTTTTCCTGGTCTAGACCCCATAAAGATTTCCATGGTTCCCTGAGAAAGGACCTCTCCATCGCCCCGTGCTAGGCTCAGCCACACAGTTGCAGCTCTTTGCTCCTTGCTCTCTCTCCTCACATCCACCCACTTCCCGGAGTGCTGGCGGGCGCCCAGGGATGCTGTTAGGGACGGGTTCCAGCATCCACCACCTCGCAGATTCAGAATCCTTTCCTTTCCTTTCCTCCCCAAAGAGGGATGTACAGTTAGCATTTAAGTTCTCACAAGACAAAAGGTCTTATTACACCCCCTCTCTCTTGCACAATCTGCACTAACCTTTCTTAGGAAATCTAAGCCTCCTGCTATTCACTTCCCTGACTTCTTAGACAAGATATACCGTATTCATGTCTCAAGGTCACCATTATGAACGTCATGGTTTGGTTTTTCTTGGGTTAGTGTTGCTTGTCTTTTAGGTAAGTGTACTAGTGCGTTTCAGAGTAGGAAAATTAGAGGGGGAGCCTGGGAGGCTCAGTCGATTTAGGCATCTGCCTTTGGCTCAGGTCATGATCTCAGGGGTCCTGGGATCGATCTTTCCATCCAGCTCTCTGCTCAATGGAAGTTTGCTCCTCCCTCTCACTCTCCCTCTGTGCTCTCTCTCAAATAAATACATGGAATATTTAAAAACTAGAATAGGAAAATTAAAGGTTTAGAGAGCTTCATTTGACTTATATCACAGAGCTAGTATCTGGGAGAAACTTACTTCAAATATGTCTCTGTCCCAAAGCAATGTTCTTTCTCACCACGTCGCCTCCCTGCCTCCCTGCCCAGGGCTCTCTGACACTGGTCGTCATGCTTCTCCAACCTTACTCTCTTAATTTTTCTTGACATACATATTTTTATGCTCCAGCCCTGTTTACTACATTTTCTCCAGAAGTGAGCTATACTTCCCCATCTCCATGCCTTCTTTGCAGCATCTAGAATAGTATCTTATACTTAGTAAGCATTTAGTAAATACATGTGGAATGGAATTTCACTGCCAAAAGCATCCCAAAATTTTTAGTAAAATTCTCCCTCCAACCTAAGCTTGGTCCCATTTCGTGTCAATTCCCAGGAAGTTTCGCTACAAAAATGGAAATACAAAACAGGAAGTAAAGGATGATACCGAGGGCATTTTTTATAGGTTGCACAAGTTCCAAAAGGTCTGAGGACTAGGGAACTTCTGCTGACACACACATTCAGGGAGCTCACAGCATAAGAGAAAGGCATCCATCCCTGCAACTGAGAAGAACAAATGAGCAACCGGGGAAGGTGAGAATAGGGATATCATTGCATAGAGCTGGTCACACTCTCTTCCCTTGGGTACCATGATGCCATGCTCAATTTGCTCTCCTGATATCTCACTGATCCCAGTCCCCCAGACTCAATCTCCTAGTGCTGGAGCCCAAGGACTTAGTCTCACATCTTCTATTATTCTCTTTATACATCTTCTCCATTGGAAGGTGATTTTGCCACCTGAGCAATTCACAATCCACCGGAACTGACTAATGGGAGGCATAGACAGGGGATGGCCAATGTCGTTCCGCCATCATCACATATTTCCAGCTTCTGACATTGGCAATGACTTGCAGACTGTGAGTGACAAACAGTGGTGAGTGGATAGAACCAGAACTTTGCATTTAGGTGCCTCCCGGGACATGTGATAATTTGCAAGACTGGTAGATAAAATCAAGTACATGTTTGCTCGAGAGGCATAAAAAACCTCCCTGAACCAATGTCTCTCTTTATGCTTTTCTTGATGGTAATCAGAAAACTGTGCAAATAGCCTGAGACCTCATAAGGCAAGTCACTGACTGCTTACACTGTTTTGTCCTTTGGGGCCCTTTTGAAGATGGAAGAGAATAAAAAATGCAACAGCCCTCAATGCTCATTTATTGCACCACTGCTAATTTGAGCCCTGCCACTCAAAACACATAGAATGCTGATTGCTGTGTATTCTTCTACTGTGGAAGAAGTAGCTCTCTGGAAAAAAGCCTGGCAAGTTCTCCCTAAGATACATAAATCCTGGTGTGTATGCACGTATGAGTGTGCATGTATGTGTGTGTGTGTGTGTGAGGGTATTTGTGCCAGTATGAGTGTGTGGGAATGTGTGTATACATGATATCTATAAAGTTCTCTCCATGCCCAGTTCATCCCCTGACACTTTGATGGCATTCAAATGCATTCTCCAGGAGCAGCTACTAAACCAACTAGCCTTCTACACAACGTACTCAAAAAGCTTCCAATACATGGGTTGGTGAGGACCCTTCTCAACTTTTTAGGTCTGTGCCTGAATTTTCTTGCCATCGTGAGATTTTTAACAATGCTATTGAATAGAAGACAAAGATTAAAGAAAGAAATTTACATATGGAAACATATTAAAGTCATTTTAGAAACTATCTTTAAAACCTGAATCCCATCAAGAAAGTCTTTTTTCTTTAAATCTTCATAGGAAAGTATGAGTCTCACAGAGCATAAACTTTTCCTCTTAGAATGCAACTTCGGTTACTTCAGGACCTCTACTGTCTGGAAAAATTGCTCTATCATGTTCTGGATCTGAAGGACCTAAAGGAGCCAGGTTTAGAGTGAAGGAATCTAAACCACATTATCATGGCCAATGGCTCCATAAACATTTTTAATTACACACCCCACGAATAAAACATATTTGAGCACTCATCCATATTTATGTATATTTATTTTGGTTAATTATGTATATATTTACTATGATAAGACTATCATATTTACTATATAAGAAAATGGAGATATGAATTAGTCTCCAAAATAATCAGAGAATGAATTAAAATAAGCATCGTTGTTTTTTAAATTATTTTATTTATTAGTGACACAAAAAACCTTTCTGACCCTCCTAGAAATCTAATAGTAGTATTGCTAGTGACAGCCATGACTGAGCACATTTCATTGTGAACTTTTGGGTTGTATTCCTGTGTATTCCTTTTAAGCTCAGTTTGGTGTCTTTCTAGTCTTAATGCCTTCACACTGTCATTAACTCATACCTTAAGGCATAATACATAATGATGGAGGCCCACAGCTAATGAAGACTGGATGTGAATCTGTATGAGTCTGCTCCAGCTGCCATAATAAAGTACCACAGACTGGGTGCCTTCAACCACAGGCATTTATTTTCTCACAGTTTTGGAGGCTAGAAGTCCAAGATCCATGTGGGTGTTGGAAAGGTCGATTCCTCCTCAGGGCTGTGAGGGAAGAATCTGTTCTAGATCTCTCTTCTTGGCTGGTAAATGGCCATCTTCTCCCCGAGTCTTCACGTCGCCTTCCCCCTATACATATTTCTATGTCCAAATTTCCTCTTTTTATAAGCACACCAGTCATATTGAATAGGGCCCACCCCCAGTGACCTCATTTTAACTTAATTACCTCTGTAAAGATCCTATCTCCAAATAAGGTTACATTCTGAGGTATTAGGAGTTAGGATTTCAACATATGAACTGGGACATAGAAAGATGCTGAGGGACACAACTCAGCCCATATCAGAATCTGTATTTCAAATAGTTTTGTTCACAATTTTGAAGTTATGGGTCAGCTTCATGTCAGAAGGGAACAGCTGTCATTGGCCTTGAATTATTACCTAATTCTACCTTTATTACAAGGTTTCACAACATAAATCTTTTAAGATCCTTGTTCCCTTAATCAAGCTCACAGAAACTGCAAAACATCACAAGATTCTGGGGAAAAAAAAAAAAAACTAATGAAGGGTACCCATGCAATGTGACCTCACGCCACCCTCACCATCCAACATCCAGACCAGTTAAAGTCACTATTAATTTCTTTATTGCCTAGAGCAGAACTCCCATTGATTCTTTTTACTATGTTAAATAAATCCCTGGGTCCTTAATATCTTCTCTGCTGTGCCAATGCATTGTCCTCTAGGTACAATCACTCTCCAGGGGGAGACCTCTGAACTAGGCCACACTTTGGAGGAACAACCCACACATTTTCAAACTCAGACTGACAAAGTTATTGGTAAGAGGGGCCTGTAGGTACAAAGTAGGCTGAAAATCATGTTTCAGTCAGAAGGGACCACAGGATTTATGACTCTTACTTGTTTTTCTCATCGTCTCAGATATACAGGTACTCCAGGTCCCTGGCAGTGGACTGAGAGTAACACAGCAGCACCGCGCCAGCTCTGTGCATGATGCTGTTCCATCCACACGGTGAGAAACAGTTGTTGAAAATGTCATGCAGAAGATATCAACACTGCCTGAGTCACGGTCTGATTGAATTTGTAGAATGATGTAGTAGGAACTGTGTCCACCACGAAAGTCACGAGGCAATAGTGACAAGAGTTGGGCATGAAAGATGCCAAATATTCTGTCCAATTCAATGATTCAAACAGACAGGTGAACAAACTTGGTGCTGCAGGCATCGACCTCAGTGGAGGGAAGGGCAATGGTGCCTGATTCCTGCAGAGCTGCAGGAGTGAAAATCTATTGTTTATGGAGAATGTGGCTGAGGATTTCTAGCAGCGGGGGCCTGAGTGGGCCATCAAAAGAGCTACAAGGTAGAGGCCAAATAATATATTCAGAGGAAATCCACGGCCTGCCAAAGGGAAGGGAGCCCTCTCCAGGAGAGCAAGAGGAAACGCTGTGTCAAGGTGCCCCTGGAGTTCTCAGAGCTGGTCATGCAGCCCGAATGCAAAAACAGCAGGAAAGGCCAATTAAATGGAGATTGTGTTTGATGTTTTTCATCCTCAAAGTACATTCTAAACTAGCACAAGGTAATTACTTTCTACCATTCTGGGTAGCAAGGAAATAGCATGGGTGGGCATTCCAACGGTATCTAATCAGGATACAACAAAAGCAGAACAAGGCTGGAACGTGGGTTCTCTGGGACTAAGTGATGCTGACCTCATCTGGGCCCCACCTCACTGACCTAATTCCCAAGCACACCATGCTGCCTTGTGTTTTTATGATTTTTATTGATAGTCAAAGCATAAGCTTATGTCTCTGCTCTGCAAAACTTGAAACATCTCTCAAGGCACTTCGATTGCTGCCTCTCTTGCATAGCACATATTTCCATGACTATACACATCTTAGTACAGCAGGATTTTTTTTTAATGGCAGCCTCCCTCACTAGACTATGAATTCATTAAGATCAGGAACCATGTCTAATTTTTGTATTTCCAGCACCAGCGCAGACCTTGAAACTTCCTAGGAACTCTAGAAGTGTTTGGGGGACGTAATGCATACCAACCTGGTCTGCTGTTGAAAATGCTTCCAAGTAAAATGTTGTTATACACATGGCCTGTGTATAACACCCCTCACAATAAGCCTGTGGATTCATTACCAATGTTCTCATTTTAAAGATAATAAACGTGTTCTCAAAGGAGATAAGTGGCTTGCCTGAGGTGACAGCACTTTTAACAATAGAAGTAGGACCTCCACCCAGAGTTTCTTTTTTTTTTTTTTTTAATTTTTATTTATTTATGATAGTCACAGAGAGAGAGAGAGAGAGAGAGGCAGAGACACAGTCAGAGGGAGAAGCAGGCTCCATGCACCGGGAGCCTGATGTGGGATTCGATCCCGGGTCTCCAGGATCACGCCCTGGGCCAAAGGCAGGCGCCAAACCGCTGCGCCACCCAGGGATCCCCACCCAGAGTTTCTGATGCAGTTCCCATCCAACAATACAACTTAGTACTGGCCTTAGGTGTAGGCCTAAAATGTCCAGAGCAGGCCCAAATGGTGTTAGGACTCATTCTGAGAGAAATCATGGGTGGGGAAATGAAATCTCATTGAGACTTCTGACTCGCAGAATGGGCATTGCGTTAGTCAGCTGATGACTGCCACTTTCACCTTGAGTTTACTCCAGAAACTGTAAAAAGAATAGGCATGAGCCCCAGCCTGCCCAAAGATCATTCCTACACAGTGGCCTAAGGATTCTGGACAGATCTCCAGGGGTGAGGGTCTTGAGAGACTTCAAGGAGAGAGACTTTGGAGACAGATGGACTGAGATGAGATCCTGGTTCCTCTCTCACTGCCTGTGTGGTGCTGGGCAAACTCCTGAACCCATTAGATCCCAGGGCCCCACCTGTGAAGCCAGGTTGATGCCCTACCTCATAGAGTTTTTTGTGAGAATGAAATGAGGTAAAACTTAGGTGGGAACGCGACCAGTGTTTCTTCACTTGGAACCTTAGGACCTCTGAAGCTCTTCAGATCTTTCCCAAATCCAAAATGCCTATCAGAATGTAATTCTGTGTTTTCATCTTGATGGAAATCTAAAGATAAATATTAATGCAAACATAGCCCATGTCATCCAGATGAATATGAGTTTCCAAAAAAAAAAAAAAAAAAAAGGCTCTGTGCTTGCATTTGCCAAGGACACAGGGTGTTACCACATATTGTGCAAGACTTTTGTAGCAACTTGAAAAGAGTGATGGGAGACTGAGTCACTACATGGCGCAGGAGTGTTGGAAAGCAAAGCATCCAAGCACCTCAGCTGTGGCAGTCAAGTGCTCTGTTTATGTTGCCAATACAGAAACAATAAGCATTCTTTTACTAAAGGATACTTTCTTCCTCAGTGTGGAGAATATACATTCTCAACTGGCCAACATGCTAGCAGTTTAACATGACTTTATTGTCAAAATAGCAAAATAATAATAACGGAAATTACTACAATTTAAATAATGTCTGGCAATGATTAAACAGAAAGTAGTCATAAGTAAAACAGTTATGCCAACATATTTTGATATTAATCCACCCAGCTTTGGCAATTTGAGTTCAACCAATATCTGCTCTTCAAGGTTATTAATTTGAAATTATCAGGCATACTTTTGTCTATATTTAATTTGTAAGGGTTTTTTTTTCTTTTTTTGGTTTTCATGATTGTATAACACACATGTTTGTATATGTGGTTTTATATTCTTACCTCCCTAAGGATTTATATAATAAAAAGTGTTAAGAAGTATTGCTGGAAATCTGCAAGAATGCATTTCCTTTCAAAGGAATCTGTATATGCCCTGATTATTCAAGTCAGACATTGAACCAGACAGCTCTTCCAGGTCTAAAATCTTCTGATCAGAAAGCTAATGACTGCAGGGTGCAGGTGGGCGGGAGAGGAACCGTGGGGGACCTCAGATCATTATAAGACTTTTCTTTATAATTACTATATGACTTTTCTCTCTACTTTCCTACAAGGAGAAAGAAAAGAAGCAGAGACATTCTTGATGATCAAAAATGGAATGCTATCATGCAAATTCAAAGCTATAAAGGGAAGCCTCTCACACTTGGCATGGCTGTATCTCATCACTCCAGAACCAGTAAATAGGGAAAGAGCTAGTAGTTACTGCTTAGTCAAATAAGAACAGTTTTGTCTGTGGAGCATTCATCACAAAACTCCTCTTACTATTTGTGAACGACAGAGTCCACACATCTGAGCATCTTAACGTAGCAACTTTGTTGCAGGAAACCAGCCAAAAAGTGCTTCTAGGTGACCCGTATCAGCTCCTGTTTTCTCTAAGCCTAAACAATCACAAAGGCATTTATTTTAAAAGTTCCAGGGACGATGGGGAGGAAGTGATTTTTTAAACGTGTAGTTTTATTCTGAGGTTGGCATCCTTTGCCTCTGTCAGTGAGCAGCATGTCTTGCTTGCATTGAAACTCCCTGCTTTGGTGATTGTACAACTCCAGAGGGGCCAGAGGTGACAATCATTGTGGGGCAGGGTCTCCACTTCTATAACCATATGCTGTGTTAAAATGTCATCTATTCATGTAACAATGGGTTTCCAAATTGTGGGGTCAGACACAAAATGCCATCAGTGGACACTTAGACACCTAAAGGTATAAGTCACCTGGACGTTCACAGTACCTTGGGCTAGCCGAGTGTCCTGCTGGTACTGATGAAGGCTAGCTGGAAGGCAGGCAGGCAGGGACAAATCCCCCGCCCCCCACCCCACCATAAGAGGAAACCACCCTTAAAAGGATTTTACACCACTTGGAAGGAGCCCTCCACCCTTTCCCACGTGATAGGTAGATGACAAAAACCTGATTGGGTGGCAGGCTCAGGGAGAGTTAATCTAACTAAAACAGCCCTCCAACAAGCCCATGTAAACCCCTAGCTCCAAACACCAAATTGGCAACCCTCTCAGGTCCCCTCCCTCTTTGGGAGCTTGGTACTATTGCTTAGTAACCTTTGCTCTGCTGCCCACCACTCTTCATCTGGTCTACCTCTTCATTCTTTGAAGTGGGCGTGGCCAAGAACCTCAGGCACTGAAGGGGAAGGAAATCCTGTAACAGTACATTACTGCGCACACTCTCTTCCTCCCTTAGGTTATAGCATGAAAGGATCTTCTCAGGGAGTGAGGTAACATGGACCAGATACTTTTGGCATCTAAGCCCCAAACAGTAAATACACAGGATGCCCGCAGATGCTTGGTGGGAGAGCTTGGCCCAGGAACCACCCCAGTGACTCACAACAGCAATCTGTGTCTCTTTCTCAAACACTTGAACTCAAGGTTTAGAATGAGAGTCAGTTGGATTGATTTATCTAGGAGCACGAAGACACACAAAGGTGATAATGTGATGGTGTTTAGTGTTTGAGCAGTTATAAATCAATAGGGTAGGTACAATTAGTGTCCCCACCTTTCAGACAAGAAAATTGAGGCCAAGAGAAGTTAGATGAAGCACCCAAGGTCACACAGATAATGAGCCAGAATGCTAACTCCAGCAGCCTTATTCCAGTTAAGCCACTTGGCTGCAGGCAGAGGCAGAGAGAATCACTGAGTCACGATAACAGTAAGGCACTAGAGGAAGAAACCACGAACTCCTGCAGCTGGGCAAACACTGAGTCCGCATAGGCAGTCACTCCAGATCCTGAATCACAAACCATGCTCCAGCCTACATCCCAGGTCCTGAAATGCCTAGTGGTGCCACAGCAGCTGTTGGGCAGCTTTTCCTGGGTTCCTAGGAAGCCTGCTCTCTTATTTCCGCAAATATCCTTGTGATAAGCCCTTCATTGCTTTGGATATAACCTGGGGACCTCGCCTCTCCAAAGCCTAACACCAAAGTAAATGCGAAACTATTACCTAGTGGTGGTTCTCAAACTATAGTTACATCAGAGCCACCTGGAGGGCTTTTTAAGCCACATTGCTGGACTCTACCCTCTGAGTTACTGATTGCAGGACTGGGATTGGACCCAAGAATTAGCATGTCTAAAAATTCCCTGGTGATGCAGATACTGCAGATCTAGGGACCACACCTTGAGAACCGCTGATCTAGAGCCTCGCTCCCCAAAAATGTGGAGAGCAGCAGAAGCTGCTAGAAAGGAGACTCTCAGCAACCACACAGCCCTACCGCATCAGAATCTGCATTCTAACAAGAACCCAGGTGCTTTCTGTGCTCAGTGAAATTAGACAAGCATTGCTGGAGTTCCCAACGGGCCACATGTCCTCAGAAGTACCCTGCAGCTTTCAAGACACCCTGATACCCAGTCCACACCCAGAGATGCTGATTTCAGTACCTGGCCCCTTCCCCAGAGATGCTAATTTAACAGGTTGCGCTTGGGCCACCCCCCCTCTGGGATTCTAATGAGCAGCCAAGGTTATGAACCATTGATCCAGAGGTGCTGACTTTGGCCAACCCATGGGCATTTTCTCTTGCCCACAACTCATTTACAAAGTATGTACTTCTAGAAGGAAAAAGAGCTCTCGCTATGATAGTTATTAAACTGACAGAAGAGGAGAAAAAGTGGAAATACCTTAATGTCTTAAAATCTGCATCGTGGTTAAGACAGTTACAAACCTCAGATTATTGAGGACTGACGAATAAAATGAGACCAACAAAATAAAATCATTTCTAACCCCAGCAAATGCTACTGCAGCACTGGCCTGGTAATCCAGGAAGAGGAAAACATACTCTTCCCAGACAGTATGTGTTCTCAAGAGGAAGTACTTCATTACTGTCACTTTTCCCTTTAAAGTATTTTTTTTCTCCTCTACCATTTTTGGTTTACGTTTGATTTGGTGAGATGTGCGACTTTTGATAAATTATTCCAATTCTCTGGACCTCAAGGTTTTCAACTGAAAGTTGAGACTGGTCCTTAACTTACAGCGTGTGAACACTGAGTTGGGTTCCATATAACATGCCCAGCGCCCGCCTGGCCATACACTGAAAGCACAAAAAATAGTCTACCTGGAAAACTCCCCAATTAGGACTTCAATGATTAGGTAGCTAATGTTCTATAATACCCTCCTGAGCACCTGCTAATCTCCCTTTAAGGAGAGTGGGTCCAGCTTTCGACGGGAAGCCGCAGATACTGCAGCCAGCAAGGTTAGGGGCTGGTTGGCAGGTGCTGGGAAGCCAAGCACTGAAACCGTGAATCTGAAAGGTTTCCTGCAGCTTCCATAGCTTGTAAGGATGGGCAACAGGCAGTTATCTAAATCTTGCTCTAGTCAGAGAATTCAGGATGTGAACCCACTCAGAAAGGGTGGGGTGCAGCATTTCAAGGATTGCTTTATCACTGGGAGAGAGGAGTGGGTGGTGAGAAGGCGAATACTTGTACAAAATCTCTTGAGGGATCATTTGGAATAGGAAATACAGAGGGGAGAGGGCTTGCAGTGAGAAGTGCAACCCCTCTTCCAGCTGGCCCCCTCCCAGCTTCTCCCTTAGATTCTTTCCGAGCTCTTGGATAGGTGGTATTTAAGAAGGCGTCTCTTCTAAGAGAAGTTTTGTAATGCCTCCGAGGCATTTTCCAACTTGGAGTCCATATACTTTGTATACTGATGAGATACTGCGGGGATCCCTGGGTGGCGCAGTGGTTTGGCGCCTGCCTTTGGCCCCGGGCGCGATCCTGGAGACCCTGAACGAATCCCACGTCGGGCTCCCTGCATGGAGCCTGCTTCTCCCTCTGCCTGTGTCTCTGCCTCTCTCTCTCTCTCTGTGACTATCATGAATAAATAAATAAAATCTTTAAAAAAAAAGAGAGAGAGAGAGATACTGCGGTAAGTAATTCGCTGTGTGCAACTAGTTAATTAAGAGACTGCAGAACCTTGGCCTCAGGCATTAAACAAGTCTAGCCGATACGTTGGAGATTGGCAAATGAGAGGATTGACAGGACACGAGGGGATAATATGTCACTCACTTAGGAATTTGTTTTTCCAAGGGGTAAGATGGACATAGACTGGAGGAAGTCAGATGGGTGGGCTCTTCTCGAGGCCTAATTATTGTCAGGAAAGCAGAGATTTCCAACTCTTAGGTTTCATTCTGTTTTCTCTTCCTATCACCCCAATACCCAGTTCACTGGCATCAAGGAGGGCATCAGATGGAGAGAGAAGCTTGGAAGTGCCACCTGGCAGGGTCACAACTAGCAAAGAGCTCGTGTGACTTTTCAAAAAGTCTCCCTTCCTCAGGCCAGGCACAGCTGTTATCCTTGCTCCCACGTCCAGCTGGGCAGCGGGATCCGAACTGGATTCCAGCCACACTTGCCCTCTGGGAATGAATGCACAGCCTGTGCAACCACAGGCAGCGCCCTGACCTACCACCCCCAGAGCAGATGAATGGAAGACTGGACTTGGAGGGGAAGGCCTCCTGGAGAAGGGACAGATCATCCCTCCCCAGCCTTGAAAGGAAGGAACATTCCCAAACACGAGGTTGTGTCTGCTAATTGCCCAAAGTGCAAGATGCACAGTGGCTTGAATGGGAAGAAGTTTCCTCACACCCAGAAATTCCCCACCAAGAGACACTTGTTTCTCTCCAAGCTAAGAATCACCTGCCAGTGGGGTGGGGTGTGGGGGATGAAAAGAGGAAATATTACCCGAATCTGGAAGAGTGTCATACATGCCCACGTGGAGACTGTGATGTGTGACCCCCATACCGCCGCCCCAGGCCTATGCACTCCCCCAGCCCCTCCCCTCCCTAGCTTTCAATTCCTATGTAACAAGAAAACAGTGGAAGAATATATAAATGTGAAGAGGATCAAAGCAGAAAAAAAGTCTGGAAATTATAGCGAGCCCTCCGTGTCAAACACCGGAGCGGGTCAGTGGTGTCTCTGACCCAGCAGCTTCTGCCACTCCGTGCCATGCTTTCTTCAGAGCGTGTTCCACTGCCTGCCTGCAGAAGAATCACTCGGGGCACAGGTCAAGAATATCTCCCCGCCCTCCTCAATCAGAATTATTGGGAGCCCAGCTGGAAATCTGCAGTTTTTAACAAGATCCCCAGGTGACTTTTCTGTATTCTAAAGTTTGTGAAAGACTAATCTGCTGGACGGTCGCTTATATGGTGAGTATTTATTCATCTAATTTGTCTGCTCATGATTTATTTCACATTTAGGGAGTGGAGAGTGGGTCCCTGATGTCATTTACACGGAGATCTACGAGCCTAACGTAGCATAATACATGGTTCTAGTTGGCTGTGAGCGTAGAACAGCAGCCTAGCTTCGGATGGCTGTAAACGACCATCGGAACCTCTAAGGCATCCAGCAGCCAGATCTGATGCTGCCCAAGGCAGCCGTATCTCAAGCACATGCCTTATCATCTTATGTGTAGCCACAGCCATTTCGTTTCCAACTCCTGAGATGGTGCTGAGAAGGCGCTGTTGTTGCAAAGAAGAGGGAGTTGAAGGGGGAACAAATGAGTTGGCAGTCCGCTTTCTGGCTACTTTCAGACCTCCTTCTGGTGCTCAGAGGGGCTGCATAAAGTCACAAGAGCCTTGGGTCACGCCAGGAAGAACACCTCACAGTAGAGGAGCCAGGGTGGGGGCGCCTGGGGGGCTCAGTCAGTTAAGCATCTGCTTCGGGTTGGGTCATGATCTCAGCAGAGAGCCTGCTTCTTCCTCTTCCTCTGCTGCTCCCCTGCCTTGTGCTCTCTCCCTCTTTCTCTCTCTCAAATAAATAAATGAATAAAAATTTTTAAGAAATAAAAAAAAAGTATCCAGGATGTACTAGCTTCCTATTGCTGCTGTAGTAAATTACTACAAACTTGATTTTCTCCCTCTCTTCCTTTTAACCCCTACTTTTTTTTTCGAAGATAAAGGAAATCAACCGTACGTACAATTGGGAGAAAATTAACCTCCTTGTCATTATTTTCTGAGTTTAATTTCATATATATACTACTTGCCAGTGACAACTCCTCAGGGGCATTGCCTTTTATGCATCTTTGAGAAACCTCCCAAAAGTTTTGCACGCATTTTAGCACCTACTATAAAGAATCTTACAGTGTCATGAACCCACCAAGCATTAAAATGTAAATTGAGGAGAAGAGAAAGTATTTAAAAAATAGCTTCGGGGAGAAACAGGAGGTCATTCTAAGGTTCAGAGTCAAGGGAACTGCTGGAGAATAGGTAATAATGCCACCAGGAGCTGGGGCTGGAGTATACTGGTAGGTAAGAGAAATTAAATGCCTTCTCTGCCAGCTGCAGTTCTGCCTGGAGCGGTTTTTTTGGCTTCCCTAAGTGGAGCAGATTTTAGCATGTGTCTGTATTTCTGTGGTAGGTGCTGGTACAGAATCACTCATGACCTCAAGTCGCTGTCCTCTGCCTCCAGCTCAGAAAAATAATTGCCTACCACTGACTGTTCCTCACTTTTATTTTATGAAGTTATTTTAAATTGTAACAGTAATAACTGTTCCATAGATTGTCCCAAAATTCAAACCACGAAGAAAAGTGTGACAAGTGAGCATCACCTCATCCACCCTGTCCTGTTCCACCTTCTCTCCTCTACCCACTATGTGGTGTGTATCCTTCCTGGCCTTTCTCCATGCACAAGTGCATATCCTTTTTTGTTGTTCTCATTAGTTTGCTTTTGCCCTCCTTATATCCTGGATACCCTGCCCTGTAAGCATATACAGTTCAACCACATTTTTAAATGGCTTCATCATACTCCTTAGGAACAGATGCACTGTAATTTAACTTTTAATGGGTGGATATTTACTTGGTTTCAGGTTTTAATTTTTTTTCTAAGATTTTATTTATTTGAGAGAGAGAGAACGATTGGTGGAGAGGGGCAGAAGGAGAGAGAGAAAAGAGAAGCGGGCTCCCTGCTGAGCAGGGAGCCCGATGTGGGGCTCCATCCCAAGATCCTGGGATCAGGAGCTGAGCTAAAGGCAGATGCTTAACTGACTGAGCTACCCAGGCACCTATATTTTTAATTTTTAAACAGTTCTGGAATAAATGCCATTGTACACATATCCTTGCATATTTACATGGTTATTTCTATAAGGTGAAATTTCTGGGTAAATTTTAATAGGTGCTGCCAGCTTCCATGCCTAATAACAGCAAACTGGAGTCCCATTTTGTCTATACTTCCGAAGACACTGGATATTAAAACATTGATAATCTATCTCTGTCTGATGGCATGAAAATAGTATCTAAAGGTGCTTTTGATTTGCTTTTTACCTGATCAGTTACAAAACTGAGCATCGTCTCATATTTTACCATAACATTTCCTTTACAGGCTATTAGGATCCTGAGGATTCTTTGGAAAATGGCTATGGGCACCAACAGTCAGCACAAGGTTGTCTGGAATTAATCTGGAAAGTAGTAAGCTAAGCTTATGGGAAGGTGGGGCAGTCACCTTCCGATTCCTGTTTAGGCCGCATCCTATCTACCATCAGGCTTCCTCCTCTCTCCATGAACTGACAAAGAGGCTTATGGAGAACACATCGGTCATTCTTATCCTGCAAGCCGTCAAGTTTGGGTAATATCTAAAAACTTCTCTAATACTCACCTTCTGGAAGTAATATGGGCAGTAACCTCAGAAAATCCCCAAAATGGCAGGAAAGAAAGAATATGGATTTTAGAGTCAGTCAGAACTATATCCTCCACTTAATAATTCATGATCTTGGATCAAATCATTAAACCTTTCTGTGAAGAGTGCTCCCAGGCTTGCTGAGAAAATTAAATCGAGTATATGGAATATTAAATGCTCAGTGAATGTGAGAATTCCTTACCTGTGCTCATTTCTTCTGTGTGGGCCTCTTGAATGCCTGGTGTCTCTCTTCCCCCGGGGCACCAAAGTCAGCTGGCAGCCTTGCCCTCTGCTTCAGCCATGGACTGGGGTTTTCTTCTTACTCTCTATCTGGCCACTTGATTATTCTGAAGGCTGGGTTTTGTCCTGGCTCTTCTTCCTAATATTTCAAGACATTTTCTTAAAGAACACTGCTCTTCCTCATTGTCCTATCATCTCATCTCCAGAGTTTAAAAGCTTCATCCCCTTCCTCTGGATTTCAAAGCCTGCTTGACCCTAGACCAGAATTGCCTCTCCCAAGCTTGGATTTGGATTTGTCCTATTATGTACCCTCTCCCCCTCATAATTCAGTCCCCATTTATATGTCTGTGTCCCCACCCTCCAACCTCAGCTCTTGCTCCCACTGTACCAGACTGTTCCTTTGCTTGAGCAGTAAGACACCACAAGGGAGTTGAACAGACCCCTAGGAGCCCATGCTGATGGCTTATCCAGGTTCTAGGAAATGACGCTAGAAGAGAAGGAAGTAAAGTTGTCCCAAGAGATGGGCATATCTCTCCTTCCTACTTCTCTTTCTCACCAACCGGCTTTTATGCAGCAAGAAGCTCTGCCTTCTCTGGAACTAGAACAATTGATCAATCTATAGGGATAAATCTCTGACAAAGCTAAGTGGATAACATAGCACACAATATCCCATTCTGGAAGCAATGCAGAGGAGTGGAAAACATAACAACAACAACAAAAAAAAACATAACTAACACTTCACAGGTTTGAGATCAAGTAAAAACTTAAAGAACTAATCAAAGCTTTCATTTTTTACAATTGCATCTGGTTTTGCTTTTTTTTTTTATCAAGTTATATCTAGGTATTTTCGTGAATCATGAACGTCTAATTGCCCAAACAGCAGAGAGATGATGTTGAACATTCTGCTTTTATTTGCAAATCTTCTGTGGGGATTTGCTACTTAGTTTTATTATTTAGACCATCAGTATGTGTATGTATTAAATAATTGTATTAATAAGGAATGAAAATTTTTATATATTTTACACAGTTGCTGCCTGTACTAGTAAAGATATTAGTTCAGCTTGTGAAAAGAGGCCATGTCACAATGGCTGAAGATAAGATAGAAAGTTCTTTCTCTTTTTAAAAAAAATATTTCATTTATTTATTTGAGAGAGACAGAGCACGAGCAGGGGGCAGGTGGAAGGGGGCAAGGGGCAGAGAGAGAGGGAGAAACAAACTCTTCGCTGAGCAGAGAGACCAACATGGGGCTCAATCCCAGGATTCTGGGGTCATGACCTGAGCCAAAGCAGATGCTTAACCAACTGAGGCACCCAGATGCTCCAGAAGGGTCTTTCTCTTGTTAAAGTTCCATCTGATAGGTTCAGCAGGGAGAAGCTCTATCCACATGATCATCTAGGGACCAAGGCTCCTTTGATCTTATTGTTTTGTTATTAGATTGTTGTTCTTGTCCTCACGGTCAAAACCAGCTCACCCACTACTGCATCCATACATTAGCCTTTGGAAAGGAAAAAAGAGGACATGGAGGACAAACAGCTTTCTTTTAGGAAGATGATCTGGAACTGGCATACATCATTTTTGCTCACATGCCTTTGGCCAGAGCTTGCTTGTGTGGCCACACCTTGCCAAGGGAAATTGGAAAATGTAATTTAATTATAAATAGAACTGTAATTAACATCTAGTATATTAATCTTTGCTTGCTTTTCTGGTAATTTCCTTGAGACTTATTCCCACAGGTAGGATTGTCTTACTTAAAAGATGTACCAATTAACTGTCTTCTCAGCAGCAAATGAGAGGGTCAAATGTATGCCACAATCACTAGTAATAATTTGATATTTTTTTAATCTTTGCAAATTTGATTGATTGAAAATGGCATCTAATTGCAATATTAAATTTCATTCCTTTCATTATTGGTGTGTTTATTTCATTACTTGTGAATTTTAACAAGTTCCAAATATCTATCAACTACTGGTATTTCTTCTCCTAAGAATTTCTCTTTGCTCGTGTTGTCTCAGGTTATCTTTTCATCTGTAAAACAGGATAATAGTAGTTTCTGCATAACATTTGTTTCTTCTGGACAAGTCCTGCAGCGTTGGATTGTTCTGAGGAGCTTCATTCATTCTGCCTCACCTTCCCATTTTATTTTGTTCACAACACCGATGACTATCAAAAATCATACTCTTCAATAGTTTATGTATTTTTTTAAGATTTTATTTATTTATTCATGAGGACACACACACACACACACACACACACACACACACACACAGAGGCAGAGACACAGACACAGGTAGAGGGAGAAGCAGGCTCTATGCAGGGAGCCCGACATGGGACTCGATCCTGAGTCTCCAGGATCCGGCCCTAGGCTGAAGGCAGCGCTAAACCGCTAAGCCACCCGGGCTGCCCAATAGTTTACTTATTTTTGTCCCTCTCCCTTCACCTACTCCCCAATCTTTCCTTGTAGAACCAGACCCCAGTTTCTCTTTATCACGAGTATTTCTTTGCCACAAAAACAGCATCTGGCATAAATAGTAGATACTCAATAAATACTTGCTGGATAAATACATAAGCCTCCTTCTCTCTCTACCAGAGCCTTTTGACTATGTTAAATCCTTAGGCACAGTCTACAATTACCTCTTTTTCAAAGACGAGTAAGACACAGAGCCCCCGCATATACCCTCCTGCACCCATACACACTCACTCATGCTTCCAGCTCTTGTTTCTGCCTCAACATGTCATGTTTACAGTCCCGACACACTGTGCCACCAATTACACCCTAACATTTCACTGCACTGTATGACACATCTGGTATGGTTTCTATCTAGTCTCTAATCAGGAATGAAAAGAGAAGAAAGAAAAGAGGAGGAGAGCCCTGATCTGGCTGCCTAAAAAATACTGTCCTCATGTGGAAAGGAATGTGGTTGCCTGAGTTTCTGGTTGGAACGCCTGGACTAGGAGCAGGCTGTATGATAATAGAGAGATTTTTCCTATTTTCTGCCTAATGACGTGTGCTTTTCCAAAGCAGGGGTTGGAGCAAATAGAGTCCATGACTGTGCTTTTCAGTCTAACACCACTGATGTGGCAGTTAGTGAAAATCCTCCCAGAGTCCTGCATAGTATCTTCCTGTATCCCACTTATGAGGAATATACAATTTTTTGTAAAGTACTTATACATTTTCAAAGGGACTTTCATGAAATGTTAGGGGAGGACAGATAAGGTACTTCTAGCATACCTCTATCTCCATATTAAACTGAAATTCTGGCTAATGTTAAATTTTAAATTTATTTTCTTTAGCATGAAGTAAAAGACAGGTATTGGGAATTTTGGGGGGGGACATTTTGTCCTATTTTAATTTTGTTGTCTCAGAATTATTATGAGTGGCCTCAAACATATTTTCATATTTTAAAATTAATTCCACTTAATGAATGTACTATTATGATCTACGGTTATAAGAGTAACCATTTTTGAGATCCAATAATTAAGTAATTAAATTTCAGAATGTATTTGACAAATTAAAAAGCAGGGAGGACATATAAAATGTGTTTGGAACTTGAGCTGAATATTCTCTGATGACAATATGAGCTGTCTTTCTGAAGTGCTCAGGGAAAGCATACACCTAGTTCTCCAGCTGCTTATCATCTCTTAACCTCTGTTACTCTTCCTGCATCCTTTGTGAATTGACTGGAAGCCCACTGTAGTAAACCTACTTCAAAATTATATCCTGACCACCCTCAACTCCAGATCTTCCTATCTGAAAATAAGCAGAAATGTTCTCTTTCTCTTTGTTGCATTTAAAAGACTCTACAAACTCATGAAAATACCACATGTTTCTTTAGAGTTACACGAGCTACACTTTTCCTGGGTTGGAGATTCACTGGTAGGAGGAGATAACCAAATCCCCTCATGTGTCCCATCATGTTACCATGTCCTAAACATCTGTTTGATGGGCTGTCAGTTGTAGCCAACATCAGCACGCCTGGAAGGGAAGTTCCTTCAGTCTAGTCTCTTCCAGATCTGGCCTGGGCTCAACATCTGGGGAACCGGAATACAGCAGCCTGAAAATAACTAGGTGGAGAAAGATATTTATGATGATAAAAAGATACTGACGTGGCAAGCTAACCAAAATATCTGCAGTCAGGGATATAATGACAAACTGTAGTTCTCTCCACGTCCTCTTGTCCTGTTATTATCTGAGAGCTGGCATCTAATTCCACTTCCATAATGTTTCCACATTAACTCCTTCACATCCCTCACAAACTGAGGATCTCAACTTCATGCCAGGATGTTCTTAGGAAAATATTGGGAACTTGGATGTCTGTGAAACTAGAACTTACAAAACCTAACTTGTTCAGGATAGCATGAGAACAGTCAAGGGCTAGACTGGTCCCAAATAAAATCACTCTTTATTACCAGAGAAGCCTCCACAGTACACAAATACAGTTGCTTCAAAGAAATAAAATCACAAGCACTGATACACAGCACCCTCTGGCATATTAAAGATGAAATAAAATGACCTACAGATATATAAAATGCTAAAGCACTTTTATGGGAAGATGTTTGAAAGTTTCCAAGGCTCTCGGTTTATAAAACCAATTTTTTGAAAGCTTGAGTATATCCACAAAAGTTTCCATACACCAGTAAGACCCAACCTGGTAACTAATGAATCTGGAGAATTCAATATAGACAGAACTCTCTTTTTTTCCCACAATATTTGAAAAGATATTACATCTTAGATGTTCCCAGATTATTCTTCAGAAGAGTTCAAAGAAATGGCTTTGATAAAAGATGGCTTTGAATGTGAGCAGATTGTCATTTCTAAGACGGAACTTGAAACTAGGTTGAGGCAGTGATGGCAAAGAGCAAACATAGATCCAGGAGCCTGTAAGCAAGGTCAGACTTCAAACATGGCCAGGAGCCTGCCTCATAGGTGCCTTAGAATGAGAACAAGTTGGAAATGTTAAGCTGGCTGCAGAAGCAGGGGAGCTTCCAAGTTATCCTGTAGGACTTGTAGTACCTACGTGGAGACTGATAGGATGGGTTCATTCAGAGGCGATATGGAGGGGAGATTAAAAAATTTTTCTCTTGAAGAAGCAGTTTTAGAAACCCCTAGGAGAGGACATATACTGACCTGAATTTAATTCATAATACTGACCTAACTGTGAGCAAACCATAGACTCACTGAATTGCAATAGGCCTTAGAGGCTCAGTTGTCAAAGTACCCATATCAGTGTTTCCCAAAAGCCAGCCTGTGAAATAGCTGTATCAAGATTCACCTGAGAAGACATTTTTAAGTATATAGATTCCTAGGCCATGTCATGGGGGCTTCTGACTCAGTTGGTCTAGAATGAAGCCCAAGCATCTCAACTTTAAACAAACTCCACTGCTGGAAAAGCAACTTAGAAAGAGTGGAACAGATCAGATTGACAGAACTCAGGACCTAGGGATCTGGCTCATCTGACACCTGGATGCAGGTCCTTAGTGGGCAATGGTTGAGTTGCCAGATAGGAAGTCACTGCAAAGGGCTCTCAGACAGAGTGTCCCAGGAAGAGGCTTGGTCATGGTGACATGTAGACAGGTAGGCCAGCAGAGGCCAGTAGTTCCATCCAAAAGTCTGAAAGAAGGAGCAGTCACAGCCATGGGTTGGCTTCAGAGAAAGATACTTAGTCCAGAAAGTTGTCAGGCCCCAAAGACATTATCCATACAGGGATACAGGAACAGAAGGATCGAAGAAGTACCCAGAGGTGGGCAAATCTGAGGCTAGGTCATGAGAATAGAGTAGAAGCCCAGTCTTTAGAACTCAGCCAGAAGCAAGGGGAGTTAGAACTTGTTGAATGCCTTCCCTGTGGAAAGTGTTTTTCACAAGCTGGCTCATTTCCCCTTCCCATGTGTTACCCTCACAGATGCTGACTTAACTCACACCTAATAAATGAAGGGCATTTAAAAAGTGACCATGGGCCAATTTTTATCTCTCTAGGCCACAACAATACCATCTTTAAAATGGGTGGAATCATTCTCACTCATCAAAATTTGGAAAGGATAAAATACATCTGCATGGTCTGAAAGGAATTTTTTCAGTTTCTTAAAGGAAATGCTAAACTTTCGTTGTACTATTTTTCAGGAAAGTGTGTTCAAAAACCTACCAGGACTTTCTATATCTGGCTAACTTCCCTTTTAAAGCCCATCATTGGAGTGCCTGGGTGGCTCAGTCGGTTAAGCATCTTGCCTTTGGCTCAGATCATGATCCCAGAGTCCTGGGATCAAGCCCCATGTCAGGCTTCCTGCTCAATGGGGACCCTGCTTCTCCCTCTCCCTCTGCCATCCACCCCCACACCCTTTGTGCTCTCTGTTAAATAAAAAATAAAATCTTAAAAAAAAGAAAAAAAGGAAGAAAGCATAGTCCATCATTTTTAGAAAGAAAGCCAGCCAGCCCTCAGTTAGCCAATCCCACCCTCTGCACTATCCACATTTCTGGTGGCTCCTCTAAGCCCTGCACTCCACAACAGCCAATCCAGAGGGACATCAGGCTCCCTCTGCATCCTTACCAGTGTCTTGATGGTTGTTCTCACCTGCACGTCCATCCCTTCCTCCTTCCTTATATAAGCAACTAAACTGTATTAAGCACATACACTGTGCCAAGCACAATATTGAGTATTTTATTTGTATTATTTCTTTCAAGGGCCATGATAACTCTATTAGGTAGGTACTATTATTTTAACCCTTTCACTGATGAGTAAACTGAGGCTTTAAAGAAGAGAAGGAGCATGCATAAAATCACAGTTAGTAAATGGCAGAGCCTTGACTTGGACACAGGTTCCTCTGTGGCAAAAGCCTTGGCTTCCAGCCCATGTATGCTCTTTGCTATTGATTGTCTGTCAATCAAGGTTGATCTCATTTCCCACTTTCTCCATAGAGGGGAGGGCAGCTCTAGGCTTCACTGGATCAAAGGCAATACCAAAAACTTTATTTAAGTACATCACAGTCTAGAAAATCAGTGAGACACTTCATTATCCCTTGCAAAAGGTGCCTTCCGGGCAAACGGGAAAATGGGGTTGCTCCGTGCATACTTAACTGGAGTCTTCCCAGTAAGACACCAGCTGAGTCTCGGGTTTTGTTTTTGTTTTTGTTTTTAAAGATTTTATTTATTTATTCGAGAGAGAGAGAGAGGCAGAGACACAGGCAGAGGGAGAAGCAGGCTCCAAGCAGAGAACACAAAGTGGGACTCAATCCCAGGACTCAAGGATCACGCCCTGGGCCAAAGGCAGGCGCTAAACTGCTGAGCCACCCGGGGATCCCCTGAGTCTCATTTTTTAAAACAGTTAGAAGCATGAAAATAAATAATGATAAATGCTTTAGGAAAATCACTTTAAACTTGGGTTTTCATGACATTTATTGTACGTCAGGGCCTCCCCCAAGAAGGGTTTAAGAGCTCTGGCCTCACATTCTCTGACTGAGGACTGTCACCACATATGTATGCTACTGTGGCCCTGATCTTTTACTCAGTTTCAAAACCTGAGAGATAATAGATAAATGGTTAGATAAATATATAGATAAGTTTATATAATTATACACATATGCATAGATCTACATACCTGCATCTAAATAGATCTTTTTAGCTATCTATATAAGTACATCTGTATGCCAGTCACCTGCTGCTGACTTGGCACAGTTTAATAAACATTTATAAAGGGCCTATAATGTGCCAACTTTTGTATTAGGCACTAGGAAAGAAAAGTCAGAATAAGATCTGGTTCCTGTCTGCAAATAGTTCATAGTCCACATCATGCACCTAGCTGTTACCTCATTAGCCATTAAAGTAACAGTTAGACACCATTATTATTCTAAACAGAATAAAGAGAGACCAGGGACCCACAAAGAAATTAAACAATTTGTTCAAGTCTATGCAGAGAGTAAGTGATAGATGTCTCTCCTCCCAAAACAAACACGTCTAGCCTCAGTGCGCTGCCTGAGTCTTTCCCAAGATCTGATCTCCCACTCTGATCCTGTTTCTGGCAGTTCAACCAACCTATTGATCCTCTTGCCTGATTCTTCTCCCAATAACCCTTAACATTTCTGAACTCCCGCACTCTGGTAGGGGGAGCTTTTCTAGGGATTGAAATTCTTCTGCTAAACTCTAGGTGGCGCTTTGCCACTTGAGGTAGTGCTTGCTGGCTGCTGGGGCGAGGTGGGGGCGCTTCCCATCTGCTGTACTCCTTGCTCAAGGGGGGCAGATGGCCCCATTGGCTCATCAGGATCCCTGTTATATCAGTGGTGACCACCCTGATGCTCTCAGCTTCACCGGACAACCCCAGCTGCCTGTCTCTTTGCCCTCTGGTTATCATGCTCTGTGCTGGGGCCTCATAGGCCTACTTGGGTGGGCCATATATAGGTCTTTACCTCTCCATGTGTGTCCCATCCCACAGTGGTTAACCAACTCATGCCTGGCCACCTCCCAAAATATAACAGGAAGTACCATAAATACATTCAATTTTCCTGCAGCAAAGTTTGTCAATAAGCAACAGCAGATATAAAATACCAGAAAGGAAAGTGGTTCCACATCAGAGGAGAGAGGACTAGCCAACGGGAAGGAGTTGTCTGAACCAATCTTACTCCTACATATGCGCGCACGCACGCACACACACATACACACTGCCTCTCTCTTTCACATATACAAATATAGTTGCTCTCTCTTACACATACTCTCTCCCTGTCTCTTTGTCTGTTTCTCTCTCAGGATTGTGGTTCTCTAGAACTGAAGGCCAGAGGAAAGAGCTCTCACCCAGAGCCACAGTGACTTACTAGAAAGCCACAGTGACTCAAGCTTCAGCACCCTCACGTGTGCTGGTCTCTATGAGTACAGGGGTTGTCAAGTGTTCTGAGTGGTAAAAGGAAGTCAGACTACAATAGGAAGCATTTCATATAAGCATTTCTGAGAACAGGAATATGGATCTCTAGGGAGCCATGTCCCGACTTATTGTCTCATTATAAATATTTATGTAATTTATATAATTTTTAATAAGTATTTTTAAAGATTTTATTTATTTATTCATGAGAGACACACAGAGAGCGGCAGAGACACAGGCAGAGGGAGAAACAGGCTCCATGCAGGGAGCCCGATGTGGGACTGGATACCAGGACCCCAAGATCATGACCTGAGCCAAAGGCAGATGCTCAACCACTGAGCCACCCAGGTGCCCCTTTAATAAGTATTTTTATTTGTACCTGTTAGTTTTGATACTTTTGTATTATACTAGGAAACCTCCCCAAGTTGAATAAGCTGTGGGCACACAGAGCCTAGATTTCCTCCTGGGGAGGAGAATTCTGGTACTAAAGAAGCAAGTAAATTCAAAAATTGTGCTGAGATCCAACATGTCAGGAGGGGGCTCCGAAGTGGCAGCCCACCAGGAGAAACAAAGGCAGTTAGGATAGCTCAGGTATAGAGTCTGGGATCTAGATGTCTAATTACAACCAAACAAAGTGGGAAAGATTCAGAGAACTGCCTGAATAATTGTAGCTTGCTATGGGGAGTCCCCAGTCAGAGCAGAGGGCAACAGGAGGGAAAGCTGACATGGTTAGAATGGTCAGGGCAAAGCAGGGTGTCAGGGACCCAACCAAGAGCGCTACAGGTGGTGGTGAGGCTACAGCCCAAGCAGAAGAATCCAGAACATGAGGACATGTGTGCCATTGCATTGACTGCGCAGTTGTGATGAGGGATGGTGGGGAAAAGCTGTCGACTGATGGGCACACAGGCATCACAAGCTCACCTTAAGATATTGCACCCCAATAGTGCAGTTGGGTGCCTTACACTCTTGTAGGCTGCATCAGGCATCCCTCAGAGAGAATGCCGTGCTAAATTAGCAGGACTGGGAAAAGGAGGCAATGACAGGCAAGCAAGATAAGCAGTGGAATTTCACCCATAAAATGGGAACTAGACTCTCACCTATCTCATAGCACTGTCAGGATGATTCAATCAACAGTGAAGGTAAAATGTGTAGTCTGGTACCTCATTCAATCCTGGAGAACCACTCAAGCTCTGTTGAATAAGATGCTACCTTGCATATGGTCAGCAGCAAAGGAGTTAAAAGTCTTCTGGTATGAGAGTTGCAAGTTCATTCAAGGAAAGAGCAGCTAATTTTGCTTTAAAAGAAACCAGAAATACAATGCCGAAGTCCAGTTTCTGTTTTTCCTTATTGATTTAGTGAGTTTCTTGGTGAATTCTCATCTGCTCGGTTGGTTAGTGATTGGTTAGTTTTCCCTATAGCATCACAAATAGTTTTAGTTTTCCTTATAGTAATGATTACCATTACTGTGTTTTATTTTTTTAATTGATATTAGACTCTAATATCACTCTGTTATGTTTCTTTGTGGGAAACATTAGAAATTTTCTTCCATTTAACAGCTCACAAGATATTTGTGACCCTCCCGCCAGTGCCCTTCCCCCCAGAATGTGGGATGTCCTGTGAATTGACTTGTTGACATCTGTTCATAGATAATGTCTCCAGCTCCTGGTCTGTCACTTGGAGATCCTGCCCTCAGAAGGATACATTGATCTCCAGCACTGAGACCTGTCTGCTAAGGCCTTTGGAAGTTATTTTATCCCCATCTGAAATGCTAGATTCTATCTAATCACAAAAGGTCAGGGCTCAGCCTTCCAACAGAGCTGCTTCTACCAAAGCAAGAGATACATGGGTAAGCTGCCAAAGCGTGTTAGAAGGTTAGAGTCTGGGATTTTTATTCGGTTCAAATGCAGACCCTTTTACTTTCCTCTGAGTGGAAAATATATTTAATATTATGAAGAAAAATTTCCACTAACTAGAGTCATGTTCAAACCACTCACAGAAAATACATTGACTGCACAAGGTTTCTCTCAGGGAAGAATATTCATCATTGCAGAGGGGGAAAAGGAGTCAGTCATACATTTTCTCCCACCTACCCTAGCATCCACAGTTGAGGGAATTAATGTGGTTTTGCCTAACCTCCATGACAAAGCAATCCTTGCCTGACCTCTCAAATTCCTCTCAGTCTAGAGATTGTAAAACCAGGAGTGGTAGTAAATCCTCAAGATACGACAAAGATGAAAACGGGTTAGAGTCTGGAATCGGCAATCACTGCCTAAATTTGCCAGCTCTTGGAGTCATCCTCAACTGTAGCCATGAGCCACAGCAAGATGTTTAAATCTCTCCCATCCGTCTTTTTTCCCATTGATAAATTGTATTTCTTTTTGGAAGACAGGAAACCTCTCCCCCAGCTCTTATTTATTTAAATGAGAAACATTACTTACACAGAGAAAAAAACTGCAGGTGAAAACATGGCTAACATATCAACATCATCTATTATTTCCTGATATGATTTATAGCATAATACTCAGCATAAATCACAGTCAAATTCAAAAGAGAATCCTAAAGTGCAAAATGAATCCAACCCAATAAAGTCAAAGCCAAAGCATTATTCTTTAGTAAATATTTACTAAACCCCCCAAAATGTACATGAAGTAAAAAGCTTCAGAAATAAAACAATTGCATTCAGAATTCAGTTTGGTGCTTTGTATTTAGTGTATGCTAAATAAATTTTTTCCCAATTTTTCACCAACCACTGTGATGACCAATACAAATATATATGATCTCAGGTGAAGTCTGTGCAGCTGGACATAACCCAGTTAATTCACTATTTTAAATGCCACTGCAATTTCCCAAAATTATACTGTCCGTTCCTCTTTATTTTTCTAATTGATTTATAAGTCCCACATTCCATTTTGTATCTGATCTCAGAATGACATACAAACAATAATGGAAGTGAGAATTGAGAACACTGCAGTTGTGTTTCAAAATCTAAATCCAATACAGCGTGGGCAACAAGAATAGACAAACTTGTGTCACGTGCTCTCCAGGGATCAAGATGGTAGCAGGTTGTCCTTGCAGCCAGGCCCACACATTTGAAGGAGGAAACCAACATACTGTAATTCCTCCAGGCCACCTGTGCCCTGCTGTAGAAAAGATCCAATCAGGACATTACCTGATTGGGCACATTGATTTCTATCCTAATAGGTATAGATTATCTGCCAGGCCATGACCTCCTTTTAGGTGCACTGCAGAGAGAAGCCAACAGATCTCACACCAGGCTAGAAGCTTAATCTATTACCTTACACAGTGACCAGGGCAGCCTCTGATTAATACAGTTCGGCCCCTTTGGGCATCTGAGTAGAGAGGCAGGAAAAACTGTTGCAGTGCTTCACAAATGGTTCTAACTCTGAGATACCAGGGGAAGAATGTGCTTTAAAAAGAAAAGAAAAGGAAAGCCCAGGTGGCTCAGAGGTTTAGCGCTGCCTTCAGCCTGGGGTGTGATTCTGGAGACCCAGGATAGAGTCCCAAGTTGGGCTCCCTGCATGGAGCCTGCTTCTCCCTCTGCCTGTGTCTCTGCCTCTCTTTCTCTCTGTGTCTCTCATGAATGAATAAATAAAATCTTTAAAAAAGAAAAAAAGAAAAATAAATAAAAAGAAAACCAGGTACAGATAAATTGTTGGTAGAAGTGACCGTCTCTAAGTGGTCCTACAATAGGCAGACCTCCCTCCCTGCCCCATTTGAGATATTTTAGTGGTTGGCTTTGAAATTGGCCTAATTTTTATCCTGGGCTTCTTAGACCTCCATCAGTAAGAAGGAAGCTTTTACAAAAAGGACTGGTCCTGCTAGCTTTGAGTGGTTTCAGCCGAAATTTTAGGCAACAATGAACACATTCCACTATGCCTTGTAGCGGGAGAGCGACTGCCTGACTGTGAGTCACAAGACCCTGTGTAAGGGTCTGGCCACGCCCCTACCAGCAACAATCATTCCCCGCATCTTCCAAATGAGATTGATGGGCTATTCCCTGCTACATCCAAAGGGAGTTCTGAGAGCAAAAATTATAAGAGAGTTCAAATAATTTTAATTCTTTGGAAGTGCGGCAAGCACAGACTGTTAAGATAGCCAGGGAGCATAGGCTGTTTGCACACAGAGGCAGGGATTGAAGGCAATTAGTCAAACAACTACTGCAAAACCCCCTCCCCCTCCTCCAAAGAAGAGAAAACAATACACACACACATCATTACCAACACTTATCTCACTAATCTGAGTATTTCAGATAAAAGGGGAATTTTTGGCTGCCTGAATTACGCAGATAGCTCCCTTAAAAATCTCACTTTCACTGGGGCTCCTGGATGGCTCAGTTGGTTAAGCAAATCTGGAGTTCAGATCAGGGTGCAGATCAGACTCCTGCATTGGGTGGAGTCTGCTTGACATTCTCACTCTCCCCCTGCCACTCCCCTTGCCCACTGTCTCTATCTAAATAAATAAATAAAATATTCTAAAAATGTCTTGGAGTACCTGGGTGGCTCAGTCAGTTGAGCATCTGACTCTTGATTTCGATTCAGGTCCCAATCTCATGGTGAGATCAAGCTTCCTGCTTGGATCTGAGACTGCTTGTCCCTCTCCCTCCTCCTGCTTGCGTTCTTTCTTAAATAAATAAATAAAACCTTTTTAAAGAGTAAAAAATAAAAAATAAATGTTAAAATAATCTCAATTTCACATGTGCGGGGATAATGTCAATAAGGACAGTATTGTCCTCCTTAGAGAATGAAGTAGCTAGACATAATTCACATCCTTCCCTTTGAATTTAATTTCTGAGGAAGACGAACTATGCTATGTTCACCTCAATGGAACCTTAAGACTTCAGAAGATCATAAGTACTATCTGGAGTTTAGCTTTGGGGTTAAGTTTCAGGATCTCCAGAAAGTGTCTCTTCACTCTAGGGTAACAGAGTGAAACTCGGGGATTTCTGGGTGACTCTTGCAAAGCATTATGATTTAGTCCTGTGGCTGTGTTGCCAGGAGATATACATCAAGATTGTAATAAATTGCAATGCCTCAGGCTCAAACAAACTTTGGGGGATTTTATTGTGTTCATCAGCTTAATTTCTGGAAAGATTTTGTGAACGTCCTTTTCAAACCAACAGATAGGTTGAAAGAATGATACACCAACTTTGCACATTCAATTTCATATTATTTAAAGGGGTAACAGTAAGTTATTCACTCCCTGTGTGCAGAAGTGAAGCTACATTCCTAATTTTTCAAAGATGTTTGATACATATCCCATATTCAATTGTTTTAATAACTTGGGTGTATCATTTAGTATGACAACTTCCTTATCTTCATAAAATAGGTCATTTTAATAATGCATAATAGCTATTGAGAATTTTAATTCAAAATCCTTTATTTATGTTACATCTTTACAGTAGCCTTGGGTGGAAGGCAGCCCAGTGTTCTATATTTATGACTACAAGATGTTATATGTAATTTCCTGAGTATAACCTAGTTGCCTAGTGAAAAAAAAAATGCTGCTTCTAGAAGCACTTTCTGTTAAAATATCTTATGTTCAGGAAAAATGGACTGAACAAATGTGACAATGCAAGCTTCATACCTACTTGTGCTACTACTTTATAAAACTTGGGCTCTGAGTGTTAGTTTCCATTGCTCCTATAAGCTGCCACAATCACCACCAAGTGTTATGAAGCTGGGAATCCAAATTTGCTTATAACTTGCTGTGTAAGTCTTACCCCTAACCTGAGTTGAGGTCAAGTCTCTCCCTTTCGCCTTAATGTTTTACTCTTTCATCCAAATAGTGGCTATTCCCCTGTCCAAAGAGAAAGGCACTCCTTTCACCTGCCACCCCAGGGAACTAACCCTACACCCACCACTCCCACTCTCTGGAGAACTGCACTCCTACCGGGTGCATCCTCAACCCTGATTCAGAGTAAGAGCAACCCAATATTATACAGGAAAACATAGAAGCAAGAGAAAAATATCTGGCCCTCTTCCCCAATCTTGCTCAGTAAGGTTTTCTTAAAGATACCACTTGAAGTGCACTAAGAATCCAGTATTATAGTTATGCTCAGAATTCCAGACAAACAACACTGATTTTTGAGATGCAAAGAAAAACATGATAGAGGAAGATATGTCAAAATCAAGGATCTGGTTAAAAAAATATAATGTTCTGACTGCAGAAAGTAAGTCAAAGCAATATGACTATCTATTGGGTTCCAAAGTATTAAATATTTATAGGAGGTATTTCTTTTCTTGGACCTATGCAAGCCTCCAAATTAAACGTATAAGTATTTATGCAAATATATATGTATACGTGTATCTTGACCCCTTGTCATTGAATATCAAGTTTAAAAGAGATCTTAGCACACTTAAGTTCAAATTCTGACCTCTAGGCCCATTACATCAGCATTGGTATTTGCAAGATCTGAACAAAATGTGAGGAAAAATTTAACACGTGTGTGTGTATCATTTTAAGATTACTACCATCCTTACCCAAAAAGACCTATTCCCTTTTATGTCCTTCCTAATTTTTTTTTTTTTTGTGAAACTATTCTTTTTTTTTTTTTTTTTTTTGATGAAATCATCATAACAGAAAGTTGCTTTGCTCTCTTTGGTTCTTGCTTGGTTTGGGGGTTTTTTGTTTGTTTTTGTTTTGTTTTGTTTTTTTACGATCTATGTATTTACTTATTTATCTTAGAGTGAGAGAGCTCACACATAAGCCAAGGGTGGGCCAGGTAGAGGGAGAGAGTCTCGAGCAGACTCCCCACTGAGCATGGAGCCTGATGCAGGGCTGGATCTCATGACACTGAGATCATGACCTGAGCAGAAATCAGGAGTTTGTCACTTCACCTATTGAGCTACCCAGGTGCCCCACTTGGCTTGTATTTATTCAGCAAAATAAAATGTTGAAAACCCAACATGATTCTCAAATCTGGGGAGTGGCATGGGATGTTGCTGATCCCTGAAATCCTTATATCTGGAATGCGTGACTCAGACAGCATGTACCAAACTCCATCTGATGTTTGAATGCCTCTTACTAACCTTGCCCCAGCGGTCCTTATTCTGGTTCCTGCTGCCACAAGGTCTCCATTGTCACTCTGCCACATGAAAGCCCTTTTGATATTTGAAGGTCCTTCTTCCCTAAGACCTTTTTTCTTCAGAATAAAAAAATCTTCTATTATCTTCAACTGTCCTTTTGAGCCAAGCCTCTAAAAAGAGCCTGTGAGAAGGAAGAAAACACTTGAAAGAAAGAAATATCTATATACATTATCATTAACATTACTATTACCATTGAAGGCAAGAAATCACATTTCTTCTATGTTTTATAAATGAGGCAACGGAATCCATAAGTTAAGAGGTTTAACCAATCAAACAGCTTGTAAAAGACATTCAGTACTCAGCAAATCAAACTGTCTTGCCCTTGATAAATGTATGCATTAAGACAAAGGACAGACATGGTAGCGGTGTGTATAAATTGATTTGACAAACTTCCACAACTTCATTGTGGAAGCTATGCCATGTGTTACTGTAGCAGCAAGGTTACAGAAAACACGGTAGAGTCCCTTCTTTTGAGGCGCTCACTGTCACGACATGGTATATAAATAAAATAGTAAAAGTATGAAAAAAGTTTCACAAGAAAATAGAAACAGAAGCAACTAACTTCACTTGGGAGAGACAGAAAGTCACAGGAGAGGACATGACATTTAGGGTAGGCCGTGAAAGATGAGTAGGAGTTTGCCAAGGAGAATGAACTATTATCTAAGATAATTTATTGTAGCAGGAAAAATGTGTTTGGAAGGAAGATATAATGAGTTCAATTCTAGAGTTGAACTGCAGGTAACTTTGAGACATCCAAAGGAGACACCCAGGAGGCAACTATACCATATAAAAGAAACTTGAAAAAACAGATCTATGAGGTACATGCACACAGAAAGCAGAGCTGGAAAAATCTTTTTCACTCTTCTGCCAAAGTGGAAAATGCTTAGTATGTATGTTTAGGATGAGTTACTTTTAACCTTATGATTTAAGAGGGTTTTCTTTTCTGAATCATGGTGCAAAAACCCATTTTCTATTGACAACAATGAGATGAGAAAGAAAATGAGAAAAATATCTTCCCAAGAGGTGAGTTTTAACAGTGTGAGAATCAAGTTATTCAACATCCAACTTTCTATCTTCAACTTACAGATATATGCAGTTCAATCTACAGCCAATAGACTCTCAGTGTTTAAAGAATATTTACCTTAGTTTGCCATAACTCTAAAAACAGAACTAAAGAGATAGGCTTAGTTTGAAATTCCATGAGATTGCCTGCTTAAGATTATTTTTATATATGGAAATGACTTCTTGATACTGATAAGCACTCTGTAATTCACTTCATCCTAACAGAGATAGGTAGTTTAGTTTGGAACCTGGCAGATTTAAAGCATGTGTCAGATACTGAAATAGGGATTTGCCACATTAACTCTGTCTGTAATGGCATATGGCTGGTGGACTAAGCAGCCTGCCAAGCAATGTCACTCTGGTAATGTTTTGTTCAGGCAAAAGGAGCTTATACCAGGGTTACTCTCCAGTGAAAGCATCTGCACACAACAGACTGCACGTACGTGAGACAATTGTGGCATGATCTCTTCAACCATGTGTTCACTAAGTCTACCTCTTCCAGGTCCTCTCCATCATCCACAGACTCTATTCCTGGTCTCATGAAATGTGAGCTTGGATCTCACCATCTTATCTTCCAGCTACACTTAACCACAGTGCCATACACATAGTAGTAGTTCAATAATTATTTCTTGTTTGATAATGCAGCCCAAAACAACAAGTACAAATTTAAAAAAAAAATTGATTCAACACTGCCTAGCAACACTGTCTGCTCACATGTTACAATACATATTTGGAGGTCTTTAGCAGGCATTGATCCAGGAAAACTTCTTGCAGTTTTTGTT
The DNA here is from genome assembly GCF_053574225.1 of Canis aureus. Classification (NCBI taxonomy): domain Eukaryota; kingdom Metazoa; phylum Chordata; class Mammalia; order Carnivora; family Canidae; genus Canis; species Canis aureus. Next base: position 8,192,226 of record NC_135619.1, on the reverse strand, counting down.
GATTACTTCTTTTTTTTTTTTTTTTTTTTTTTCACTTGAAAGCTTCCGCTTGGAATTTTGACCAATAACCTGGGTAATCAATTTGGTTTATTTTAACCTCTAATACTACATTTAAACTTACTGAACAAAATCATCTCTCTGTGTCCTGAGGCTTCTATTTTAAGTTCTCTCTTGGCACCATTATAGCATGGACTTAAAACTGGCATTTTTTTGAGCTTGGATGAGATGCAGAATAATTTTCTGTTATGCATGACTGAGAGGCAAGAAAAATATTTCAGAGAAAGAAAGCTATCTCTAAGGGGTTATAAGAATAATTTCGGATAGGACTGACAGAGAATTTAATTTTAGCAGCATTAATATATGAAACAAAATACTAAAATCTCAGTTTCATACTTTATGGTATATAGCTAATCACCTGTAACAGCTCTGATTAACACGTATTTTGGTTGCATCTAAAGTATTCTCATCTATGTGCCTGCATTATTCTGTAAATATATATTGAATGAGAGTATTTCAGTGTTCTGTTGTTCATTATCTATCCCCCAGTCATAGACAGTGCCCAGGGGAAGAGTCCTTTGTAAATACACTCTCATAATGACTACAGAATATTTAATTTATGCACAAAAGTTGCTATAATTCTTTCTGCTGGTAGCTTCATACATTGATGGCAAGAAAATTAAGGGCCTCCATTAAAAATACAGTGTTTCAAAATGAAAAAACAAGACTTAGATACAACCCATTCAAAGATATTGTTCTCTTGGGCTACTGTTGGTCAGCCTCTCTCCAGTTTCAGCTGTCTCTCAGCAAAAATGTCAAGACAGTTTCAGAGACTATTACACTCAGAAATATTGCTTCTATATATATTGGCAGAAAGCATTGTCTGGGAAGGAAAATCATCTTGTCCCAGAAGCTTGCAGAAATTGTCCAGTGAAAAATAATGAATAATGAAGTAAATCCAATGTGGCAAACCAAACAATGAAAGTAAAGACACATTTCACAAAGCCTTTTGAAATAAATTTGAAGTTTTCTTTTGAAAAATTTTGCACAGACCCTACTCATCAAAGAGTGGTATGTGTATGGTGGGGCAGGGGGAGAGGCAGGCTGGAATGTTTCTCTCTCTTGTAATGAATGCTTCTATGCAAAATTCGAGCAATAATTTGCAGTACTGTAGGAGAATCCATTTGAAAGCTAATTGTAAAAGCAGGGTCATAATTTAAAGACAGTCAGTGAAGAGTTTCCCAGCCAGCAAATAATGGAGTTGATGTATGCCTTGTTCTTTTTACCACTAAATACAGTGAAAATCTGCCCCCTTAGCCTCTGGTCAAGCACTTGCCTTGTTCTTTGCCTTCCTTTCTAGTCATAGTCCAATTCCCTCATCTCTGTGTTACCTGCTGTTACGTACTATCCTCCTCTGATCATTAATTCATATCAAGGCCTCTGCCAATATACCATTATGGGAATCCCTCTCTTTAATTTTATAATTTACCACATCATATCTAATGCCTATAACCATACACATCATCTTGTTTTCCTGGAATCCCTCCTGACTGTTGTAGTTCTGGCAAAGGCACACATACCCTTCCAATCACTCAGACTCCCAACCCCAGGGAAATGATTATCTCACGCTTATGTCTTATATCCAGTTAGACACTCACTGCCTAAGACTCTCTTTCTGTAATATCATCTAACAATGTTTATTTCTGGGTGATGGAATTTCATGATAAATATATGAATCATTTAAATACACATATACTGGATCTCTAACACACATATAGACAACACACTTGCCTATATCTCTATCTCTATCTTATATCTGTCTCTTTCTTATCTTGATGCTAAGCTCTGTATTCATTTATTTACATCATTCCTCAGCTCATCTCCATCATCCTTAGTCTCCCACTTCTCTCTTGACCATCTGAAGCAGAGAACCTTTCTTCTGACTTCACTAAGAAGATTGAAGACTTCAAGTGTTCTTCCCACTTTCATTCTCAAAGTCCTCAAAAATCCCCAGAGTCCACAAATATTCCTCCTTTATGTTTTCTAGTTGACCTTGATTCTTTGCCTTTATGCCTGTCCTTGGATCTTGGCTCATCAATTGCTTTCCAGCATCCTCTACCTCCTACTGGAAGAAAAAAAAAAAAAAAAAGAAAAAGTCTTCCCTTCTACCTACAACATTTTCAAATACTTCATTTGGGAAAACAAACAAAGCCTTCTTTAGCTCTGCTAATCTCCCAAACTACCGACCAAGTCTTCCCTGCCCTCATGCCAGCCTTCCTCTCCTACCTTCCCCCAATTGCTCAGCCCACTGTACTAGTTTCATTCTTCAGCATACTACTGAAGTTGCTGTCTTGAAGATCATCATTTAACTCCTAAAAACAAAACCCAAAAGCCTTATTGTGGTTCTTAGCCTTCTTGGCTACATTCGCCATTGCCAAAAACCCTAATTCTCAAAATTTTCTCTTCCCCTGGCCTTATCATTCTCCAATCTTTTGAGTTTCTTCCTATTTTCTTGATGTCTATCAGGTTTCCCTTTTTTGGCATGTCTTCCTCTTTCTGCCCCTTACATACAGATTTCCCCCCATGACCCCATCATTAATCCCTTCCCTTCTCTCTCCCTATTGTTTTTCAGGTCAATTCATTGGCTCACAAGGACTGGCTAGCAAACTTGTTTATCTTCTCTCTTGAAACACAAACTAGATTTCTAACCACTTCCCAGACAGCTCTACTTGGTCTTTGGCAGGCATCTCAATCTCAACACAGCCAAAATGTAGAATATCATCTTCCCTACAAACTTCCTTTCCTTGCCTGAATTTCCTGTCTTGTCAGCTTTCTTCCATGTTAAAAAAAAGTAGTGAGATTGTTCTCCTTACTCGACCCTCTCTTGATATTTTAAGTGATCCTCATTACTGAACTATCCTCTCTTCTTTGTTTCCAGCAATCCAAATGCTGTGTAACTTCTCAGATCTAGGTGCACCACAGCCTGAGCAGCCCCCTCCTCTGACTTCTGCATCACTTATGATGCTCCATTCCTTTGATGAACATTTAACAAATTATTATTTGTGACTCATTTAGTTTTACATCATATTTTCATTTAACTTTTTATGTGTCTATATTTCATTTACTTAATTATATTGTAATTCATTTCAAAAGCATGGTTCATTTATTTCATTTCCTCAATCTGTCTCCTTCATTTGTGTATTCTAAACATGTTTATAAAGTATGTACTATATCAAATACAGTTAGATTTTGGGAAAAGATAAATATGATGTGTTCTTGGCCATAGAGGTATTTACCATCTAATAGAAGAGTCTGAAATAAAAATAAACAAGAACAGCAGTGTGATGAGTGTTATGTTAAATGTGTGTGCAGTATACTTTGAGCACACAAGGAAAAAATGCCTTATAGGGTTATAAATTGTCCCAGAAAAATGCCACCCAGGTTTATTCTTATAGGAAGACTAAGAGTTAAGAAGGTGGACAATAATGAAAGGGCATTCCAGGCAGAGCAAAAGTTAATAGTTAAGAAAACATATAATTTATTTATAGGTCACAAGCAATTAGGTATGGGTAGATGGGGCTAGTGACAAGAATTTGGAAAGACAGGAATCACAAAAGGTTGCAAATATCAAGCTACGGGTTTTGACTCAATCCTGGGGACAATGGGAAGTTATGGGGAGATTTTTAAGTATAACTTTTTGATAAAGTTATACAGAAAAGTGCACGACTCATATGTTTATAGGTCAATGAATCTTCAAAAAGCAAACACACCTGTGTAGTGTTGCCAGCACCTAGAATGAGAAAGAAAACATTAGCAGAACTCATGAAAAGATTTTTAGCAGTGGAAATATGTTATCAGAATCGCATTTTGAAAGATCTTTCTGGTGCATTGGAGGAAGAAACTGGCAGGGAGATCATTAAATGGTAAAGGCAAAAAATCATAGGTTTTGGGATGCCTGGGTGGCTCAGTGGTTGAGCGTCTGCCTTCAGCTCAAGGCATGTTCCCAGAGTCCCAGGATCGAGTCCCACATGGGGCTCCCTGCATGGAGCCTGCTTATCCTTCTGTTTGTGTCTCTGCCTCTCTCTGTGTGTCTCTCATGAATAAATAAATAAAATCTTTAAAAAAAATCATAGGCTTTAACGTAATGACATCATAAATGGGGAGGAAGGAACATGATTAAGGAATATCTGAAAGGCATAATCAGTCGAATAAGGGGCAGTCTTTTCCTAGACCATTATGTCCATATGGTGCTTACTCTCTGGTTCTTTGGTAAAGACTTGTTCAGTCCCAAGAGACAGAACCAATAGGTTGTGTGCCCTGTGTGTGTTATAGATATGCCTATATAAGATATAGAGAAAGGGAAAGAGATATATATTATAGGGAATTTAATATTTATTATATTGTATTTAATATTTATTTATTATAGGGAATATAATATAGGATATATTATACAGTCATGTGATTATGGAGCCTGAAAAGTCCCAAGATCTGTGGTCAGCAAGCTGGAGACCCAGAGAACCAACGATGTAAGTTCTAGTCCAAGCCCAAAGGCTTGAGGCTGGAAAGCCAGTTGGTTTAAGTTCCAGTCTCAAAGCAGGCAGGCTGAAGACCCAGAAGAGCTGATGTTCTAGTGTGAGTCCAAAGGCAGGAAAACACTGATGCCCAGTTTAAGAGGTCAGGTGGGAGAAATGGCCTCTTACTTGAGGGTGGGTGTCTTTTTATTTTATTCCTGCCTTCAACTAGCATGAGGTCCAACCACTTTAGAGATGGCAATCTGCTTTACCCTGTCCCAATTTAAATGTTAATCTCATCCAAAAACACCCTCCCAGACATATCTAGAATAATTTTTAACCAATGATCTGGCACCCCAGGCTCCTTGCAAGGGCCGCATAAAATTGACGATTCCAAACTCCTCTCTGCTGATTGATTGTTCCTTGAATGAACGCTAGAAGATTGGACTCTGTGATTTTCTTCTTGAGCTGTCTCTGTTCTGACTTCATTTCTGTTTGATATACTCTTTTCCTATATGGTCTAGCAGTTCTTTTCGCTCTCTCCTTTTTTTTTTTTTTTCAATTTTTATTATTTATTTATCTGGAGAGAAAGATAACAGAGATAGTGAGAAAGAGCATGAGCTGGGAGGAGAGGGAGAAGCAGACTCCCCTGAGTAGGGAGCCCAATGCAGGGCTCCATCCCAGGACCCCAAGATCATGACCTGAGCTGAAGGCAGATGCTTAACTGACTGAGCCCGCAGGTGCCCCCTCTTTTCTTTTCTTTTCTTTTCTTTTCTTTTCTTTTCTTTTCTTTTCTTTTCTTTTCTTTTCTTTTCTTTCTTTTCTTTTCTTTTCTTTTCTTTTCTTTCTTTTCTTCTTTTCTTTCTTTTCCTTTCTTTTCTTTTCTTTTCTTTTTCTTTTCTATTCTCTCTTTCAACAACTCTTCTCTTGTCCATGTTGCATAGATTTCTTTTTTTTAATTTACTTATTTCTGTATCAGTTTCCATGATTAGTGAAAGCATATTATCTATCCATCCACACTCCTATACTACTTCTCTCTGGTATTTTTGCCAAATAATATAATAACAATACTTATATTTATATTATATAATAAGGCAAAGGCTAGACAGAAGACAGAGGGAATAATAAATGCATGAAAATAGAAGTGACCTTCCTTAGTTGTAAATCAGGTTTGAACAATGTTTATTTCTATGAATCTGAACAGGTGAAAATACATGTATTCTGTTGCTTCTACTTTATTATTTTTTTAATTACTTAAAGCAAATATACTGTGTTGTACAAATAGTTCTTTTTTACCTAAACATTTTCCCCTCCAGCTTTGTTGAAATACAGTTGATATATAGCATTGTCTAAGTTTCAGGTGTACAATGTAATGATTTGATATATGTACTTAATGTGATAGCACTTCTATTTTAATTGTTTGTCTTTAAATATTGAATTTTTTAAGCCAAATAAACAGCATGTGACCTCAGCTGCTCTCTTTTTTTTATTCATCTAGTTTCTGAAGACTTTTTACTTCTTCTTGGTAAATTTTTAACTTTTATGATGCTTAGAAAAACTTCTGGAATGAAACATACTCAGTGACGGCCTATTCTAGAACACCACTCTCCTTGGTTGTCTGGCTGCTTATCTGATCACTCTTTTTAGCTTTCTCTTACCGCCCCTTACCCACTCCCCAAATATGTATGCCCTATAAGCATCTCTCTTTGGTGCTAACTTTTCTTCATTCCATGGCTCTCATCAAATAACTCCAATGGCTTCAACCATGGGTTAGTCTGAGAAGCAGAAGTCAAGAAAGGAGACAGTGAGAAAGAAGTTGGTAGCGGCTTGGAGAGCCACCAGACTGCCATTCCATTCTGACCCTAAATGAGAGACCAAAGGAGAGTAGGTCCTAGGCTGCTGTGTAATTTTAAAGAGTATTTGCAAAGGTCACCATACAGTCGTCAAACCAAAATCACTTATCAGAAGAGTCCCCATCTCCCTCTGCACCCTGGCATGATCTGGGAGTGGGCCATGGGATGGTTGGTCTCAGTGTGAATACAGGAAGGATTTCATGTGTGGCACCTGGAGCCACTGGTCAATTATGCTGCCTACAGTCAGTGATGCGAGAGGAGAATTGCACAGCTGCCACAAACCACCACCTCCCAATTCCTAAACCGTAATAGCCAGCCCTAGCTTCTCTTCTAAGCAATAGAATAATAATTTTGATTGCCACTAATTATCTTCAACTCATTAATGTGTACAATAAATCATTATTGAGTTCCTATTATACACCAGACTCTACTTCTTCTGAAGAAACTCATAGACTAGACAGAGAGATAAGCATGTATTAATTACAAGTCATTTGTTCTTTCAACAGCACTGATTGTGTACCTGTTGTATACCAGGCACTAGGACAAGGTCTGTAGATACATAACAGTCAATAAAACATGATATGTGCCCTAAGGAGCTCACAGTCTAGTTGGATAAGTTGAACAAAGAACTACATAATTATCACAATGCAGTAGGAAATAAGAAAGGTAAAATCTACATCTTAAAGTATATATAAGAGGTATCTGACCCACATGAATAAGGGGAAGGTAAGGGTTTTCTAGGTTCTCAGAACAGCATAACAAAGACACATTAAGAAGAAACAACATGGGGGCACCTGGGTGCTCAGTGTTTGAGCATCTGCCTTTGGCTCAGGTCATGATCCCAGGGTCCTGGGATTGAGTCCCCCATCAGGCTCCCTGCATGGAGCCTGCTTCTCCCTCAGCCTGTGTCTCTGCCTCTCTCTATGTCTCTCATGAATAAATAAATAAAATCTTTAAAAAAAAAAAAAAAGAAGTAACAACACAGTATAAGAGAAACTACGTGGTCTTATTGTTGTAATCGGCTATTTCAATAATTTAAGTGAGAAATAAATACCTGAGCCAAATGTTAATCGAATGAAAGGAGGTATGGGGAAGAGATTTAAGAGACACAGTTGTGGGAATTTGGCAACAGACTGGATATATGAGGGAAATCCCTGATACCACCATTCACAAAGGTACGCTAGCTGGAAAGCTCGGTCGGATCCTCATAAAGAGCCAGCTAAGCATACAATAAGTGCATATTGAGTAAACTAATTAATATCTGCAAGTCGAGAACACAAACTGGCATCATTGCCTGTCTTATTAGCATTCTTAGTTATAACCACAAAATCCATTCTGGCTAATTTAAGCTTAAAAAGGATTTATTAAACAGTATTATGTAGCTCACAGAATAAAAATGGGAGAGCTGGAGAAAGACTAGAGGCTAAATTTCCAGGAAGAATGTTCAAGACCAAATCACAGAACTAGGCTGAAGAGCACATGGCTGCCGCCACCCCCAATGCTAAGCATTAAACCACAGTTCTTGACCAGAAGGGCTCTTGCAGTCAGCACCAGGGCCACTTCTGTGTCAGACAAGTGGCCCTTCCAACACTGCTGCTGTTGCCAAGGTGAAAACTGGGCACCGCCCACAGCAGCAATAACGCAAGTGACACATGGAGCCTGTTTCCCTGGCTGCTCACTTCTGGCATCAAGTCCCGTGGGGGCGTAGCTGACTGGTGGAGACTGGGTCACTCGCCTGAGTTACTGCTGCGAGAGAGACTGAGGAGTGAAGGTTTTATCTTCAAAGTCAGAATTTCTATGTTTGAAAAATGGGACTCTTAATGTGGAAATTCCCCAAACATATGATGTGTTCACGCTGTAATGGGCAGGCATACACATGATGTGCATAGCTTCCCTTACCTTGTGATTTTACTTAAGAACCAATTTAGGGACACCTGGGTGGCTCAGTGGGTTAAGCATCTGCCTTTGGCTCAGGTCATGGCTTCAGGGTCCTGAATCAAGCCCCAACTTCATAGTGCTCCCCACTCAGTGGGAAGTCCACTTGTCCCTCTGCCCCACCCCTCCCCCGCTCATGTTCATTTGCACTCTCTCTCTCATAAATAAATAAAATCTTTAAAAAATTAATTTAGATCCTTATTTAGGAAGGGCACCAAGCAGATTGTCCAAAGTCAAAAAGGAACAGTCTCTATCTTGAAGCATACATTTCAGAAACTGAGACTCCCTCAAAGAGGGCTGAAACCCTTTTCTGCTGCAAACAAAGTAGTCTCACAAGTGCTGGTTGCAACGGATATGTGACACTACTTTAAATAAACAGCAAGGCAGGCCATTCCGCAAAATACAGTCTCCTTTTCCAGGCTTACCAAGCTGGCTGACAATTGCTTCCATTTAGTGGGTTCCACTTTTATCTTGGATTGGATAATCGTTTGTTTTCTTTTTCCTTCTTCAAATTGAACCATTTGGGAGTGCTGTGTATCATTCTGTCAGCTACCGCTGCTAGTTTTTGAATAAAATTTGCTCAGATGTTTTATAGTCTAAACCAGTGCTTCCAGTAGAGTTCTCTGTGATGACTGAAATAGTCTCTATCAGTGTTGTCCGATCAGAAGCCACTAACCACAGGAGACTCTGGAGCCTCTGAAATGTGGCCAGTGCCACTGTCAGACCGGATTTTTTATTTTATTTAATTTTAATTCATCTACGTTGAATCTTGAAGAGCCACATAGGGCTAGTAGCTAGCAATTGGACAGCATGGGTATAAATCTTAAATGTTGAAGAAATGACTTTAAATATTCAAAAATGATCCTAGGCTCTTCAATCCCCCAAATTCTTTCCTTTACTTCTCTTTGTGCAAAATATTATTATCCCTCCCATCTGGGATTGGTTCATTTTCCTTTTTTAAAAATGTCATTGACAGTCTTGACACAGAGTTACATAACTGTCTCCTTTATTGGAATCTGTCAGAACTGGACACAATCCAAGTATATAAAATCAGGAGGATCTAGACAACTGGATAAAGGCCTCCCTGATTCATCCCAGTCTCTACCAGAAAAAGAATTTAGTGATTAACAGTGAGGTGTGATTAAACAAACAAATTTTTGGAAAAAAAAATATATATATATATAAAGTATATATATATACTTTATATGGAGAGATTATATATTATATACAGATTATATATAAAATATATTATAAACTGATTATTTATATACATATAATCTGTTTTAACAATAGAAAGGTAGGGATCCCTGGGTGGCGCAGCGGTTTGGCGCCTGCCTTTGGCCCAGGGCGTGATCCTGGAGACCCGGGATCGAATCCCACATCAGGCTCCCGGTGCATGGAGCCTGCTTCTCCCTCTGCCTATGTCTCTGCCTCTCTCTCCTTCTCTCTCTGTGACTATCATAAATAAATAAAAATTAAAAAAAAAACAATAGGTAGATAGTGCATATCAGTTACGCATGGGTCTTTAATGTTTAGTTACAGGCAAAATGGACACAATACTATTACTGAAAATATTGGAATTTGGGTACAAAATATTAGAACATGTGCTTACATGTATATGAAAAATAAGCAATAGATTAAGGTTACTAATATTGTCCACATTAGAGTCCTCACTTGGCCTGCATGTTAGATGGTCACATGAGTACATCCTGCAAGTGGTCTCCAGAACGAAGCAGAGAGTTCCTGATACTGGCAACCTCACCCAATCTCTGCTTCTAAAATGCACAAATCAATTGTAGTTTACTTGTGTTAAGTGGAATTAAAAGTTATTTTACCTTCATTAGTAGAATCGCAAGCACCAGAGTCTACTTTTTAAAAGCAGTCTTCTAAAGCCAAAATGGCTGGTTTCAAATTCTGCCTGATTTCAAACATTTTTTTCAATTTGTCTCTTTCATAGTTATCTCATCTGTAAAATGGAAATTAAACCTAACTCAGAATGTTGTTATGAGATTAACTGAGGTAATATTTGCAAAGAGCTTAAAACAGTTCCTATAAATGGTAAGTGCCATATGAATCTTTGTTAGATAAACATGTGTGTGCTCAGGAGATGAGGAGTGTCCATGAAAATATTCTGTTACTGCAAGGAGATTCACTGATTATTTCATGGCAAAACATTTCAAGCTCTTGTCAAACTTAAAGATGAATTACATAGTTTTCTTTCACAGAAAATATATGATCCAAATTTTCTAATCTTTTCTGGGATGTCAAGTGCCTACCAATAGTAAGCCTCATACAGATATGAAAACAAACCTCCCAGAGATGCCTAGGTGGCTCAGTGGTTGAGCATCTGCCTTCAGTTCAGGGTGTGATCCCGGAGTCCTGGGATCAAGCCCTACATCGGGGTCTCTGCAGGGAGCCTGCTTCTCCCTCTGCCTGTGTTTCTGCCTCTCTCCTTGAGTCTCTCATGAATAAATAAATAAAATCTTTAAAGAAAAATAAAATAAAACAAACCTCCCAAAAACTGATATGTCCCATCAAGATAAAGGTGATATTTCAGAATGAGGAAGAAAGCAATGGTTTCTTTTTTAGTGCTATGGAAACACTTCTGAAAATGGGTATTTAGAAATATTTGTATCATTGTGTGATTGTGTGAAAATGGTATGTCATCCATTAACATTTTTGTTTCTTCATACAAAAAACCTTGGAAACAGAATTTTCTAACCCCTTTTTAAAAATCTGGAGTTGCACTGGAGTTTGGAATTATTTGATAAATTATAAATGCAACAAACATCTCATTTGTACTTTGTTTTTATTTATTTTTAAGTTGTGCTTACTTCATCTTTGTCACATTCTTTTCAAATTTTGCTTTTAATTTTATGCTGTTATATTAGTTAGAAAGAACATGTATATAATTTATAAATAAAGGTTATGTGATGAAAATATTTCTACTGATATGAGTGTATGATAAAGAAAAAAGGCTACTATTTCATTCTCTAGGAATGATTATTGTGACAGAAACTTATATATGATCGATCTTAATCCTCACAATAACTCTAAGAGATAGGTACTTACATTATTCCTATTCTACAGTATAGCAACCTAAAATTAAACATTAAACAATTTCCTCAGAGCCTTAGAGCATGTAAGTGCTTGAATCAGGATGGGAACGCAGTTTGATCTGGCTCCAAGGGCATAATCATGACCATGCTGCATTGCCACTTTCCTAAATACAGAGCAGAGGGATTATGTTGATATTTTGCACAGCAAAGTAACTCGAAAAGAATAATAGCAGAAAATTCAGTTTGGTGAATTCAAAGAAAAGATATTTAACCATACTTTGATTACATATGTACAAGCAATCTTCAAATTTCAAATGGTTTTTGCCCTCAAGTTGGAAATACAGACTTGTTAGAAATGTAGATTGCATTTTCTTCTAGAAACAGGATTAAAGACAGTGGCCAAATTTCTGGACTATACGGATTCCTATTTTCTCATAACATATCTTAATTATTACACACTAGCAATGAAAAATAACAGAAAACCAAACTTCTGCAATGTCAGCAATTAGACACACACACACACACACACACACACACACACACATAGAATCAGAATATTGCTGCCTAAGAAAAAGTGTTCTAAATGTCTGTGATAATGCATGGGGAAATTTTGTGCATGTTTTCAAAAGAACAGTTCCTCTTTTTCATAGACTTCAGAAATTAATGTCAATTCTTCACAACACTTAACTTCAAAGTATATAATTTTAATGTTCTTGACAGAGGTGTATAATTAGTGTTCTTTTTTCTAACTTTTAAAATATTTATCTGAGAGAGCGTATGATAGAGTACAAGCGAGGGGAGGGCCTGTGGAGAGGCCTAGAGGGAGAGAGAAGTGGACTGCCTTCTGATCAGGAAGCCAGAGCCCCGAGGGCTCTGAGCTCAATCCCAGGACCCTGGGATCATGACCTGAGCCAGAGGCAGACGCTTAACTTGACTGAGCCATACAAAAGCCCCAATGTGTTCTCTAATTTTTATCAGAATTGATTAAAGTTCATTTTTGAGAAAATAGAAAAATAGGGAAGTGGACAGAGAGAAAGAAGAACTGAGAATTTGATTTTCCTGAGGTAATTAGGAAAAGTTAGAAGACAAAGGAGGACAAGGAGCTTAGCAATGACATCTGTATACCCCTGAAAAAACATCGTCTTCAGTAAAATTGGCTGAGACACGGGATGGAGAAAAGACAGGAGAATGGCAAGTGCTTGTTCAAACCTAGTCCTTGTAGTTCTGCTAGGTGCCCATTGTGTCTCTATGTTATAACATTGTTTAATGGTTTTGGATGACATAGGCTCTCCTTCCCCCAAATTTCCAGAAGCTCAGTATGGCCCAAGGCAGTCTGGTTAATGGGTGGTAGTGAGTGATGGATGGATGTCAGGTGTCATGATGGATGGATGTCAGGTATCTCTGCTGCCAAGAACAGCCTCAAGGTGGCTTTGAGAGCAGTGAATGACCAACGCCCAAATTATGAGTACAGGGTTTTTAATTCAGGAAGCACTTCAGATGCAGCATTGTTCTTTTTGGCAATGAGTTAAATGAGTAACCTCCACTGAGAGAAATATTTAACTAATCATTCCTTTAAATTCCCAGGATGCTCTATCTCCAAGAGGAAGAACATTAGAATTGGGATAGTTTTTCGGAGACCAGATCACTCTCCTCATTCTTAAGAGAAACATACTTATTTTCTGTCAGCTTCCCTAGATTGCTGCACTTGGAAAGGCACTGGCTGAGTCCTCTTTCTTCTTACAATACATTTGCAAATTCATTGTCATTGAATTGCTTGGTCTTCATCTTCTCTAACCTTAAGAAAGGGCATTCATTGATATTACTTACCTCCTTCCTTCTTGAAATTCTCATCTCCCACTTAATGCTTCTCACTCTCCTCCTACCTTTTAAAATCCTCCATTTCTGTCCTTCTCTCTCTGACTTTCTACTTGCCACACTTCTAAATTTAAGTATCCCCTAACATTCTTCTTTCAGCTCCATTTTTTTACACCCTCCCCACAGCATGTCACCCACACACAACTTGAACAATTACCACCATTGAATAACTCCCAGTGTATATTCCTTCATTCCCACATTTGTATGTCTTGACCACTGAAGTCCCAGGACTCCATCAATGCTTGATAGTAATTCAACTTGCTATATCCAGTAGGTTCTAGTTCTTCAGTGATTTTTCCTTTCCAATATCTCTGTCCAGTTCCACTGTCACCTCAGGATTTGGGAGCAAACATTATTTTTATCCCAAGCTGTTGGATAGTAACCCAAATACTCTACCTACTTCCAGTTCTCCTCTATGGATGCCTTCTGCCCAAGTTGCCTTCTGCAAGCTATTCTGGCATATAATGCCCTTGTTCAAATACACTTCAGACACCTGAGAAGGACCTAGGCATGCTGTGTTGAAAACCTGAGCTAATAAATGGGTGCTGTTTTAAGTTGCTAAATTTGAGGTGGCTTGTTACACAGAAGCAAAAAACTGACATGGCAGCTTATAGCTCCCAGAGTGAGCAAACCAAGAAACAACAAGGAGGTAGCCGTGATACTTTTTTTGTTGAAAAACTATGTAGTCTATTTGTGAGAAGTCGCTAAATCCGACCCATACTCAAGAAAAAAGAAATTAGGCTCCATCTCTTAAAGGGGGGAATATAAAATAATTTGTGGTATATTTAAAAATACTATAATAATGGTAATAATATTTTCTTATTTTTACTACTGCTAGATAAAAACTTATTTAAGAAAAAAAGTAGGTAGTATTTTTATACACATTTTATAGAGGAAGAAACTGAAGCACAGAGAAACTAAGAAATTTGCCCAAGGTCATGGCTAATAGCTGGCTGTGCCAGACACCAGTCACCAAATCTTAACTCCAGGGCCTGAGCTCCTAGTCACTATGTTAATTTTAGCAATATAGTTAAAATATGCCTCATAATAAAATAATAATAAAATGTATTTAAACATAATAAAATATTGGTCAATGAAAATTAAAATAAAATTGGCTGAATTCATAATTAGTTCAATGACCATTTTTAGAGATGACCAATTAATGACTAATTCAAAGTCTACCTGAAAGGGAAATTCTAGTGGCTTGTTTAAAATATCATCTACAATTTCCTCTAAATTATTTTATTTAGCCTTGAATCTCAATATCAAAGGCATGCTTACCAAATTAATGAATGGCAAGAAGAATTGCAAGAGTCTTAAAAAGTATGTCATAAGAGAAACAATTGAACAATCAAACAGTCCAGGAATATCTAATTTAAAAAGAAAACATATTTCCTGACCTGAATATCAAAGAACTGATATGATATTTATTTGGTTTCAAAGGCAGAACTAAAATAAATGGATAGAAATTGTAGGCAGGGGCACCTGGGTAGCACAGCTGGTTAAGCATCCAACTCTTGATCTCAGCTCAGGTCTTGCTCTCATGGTCCTGAGTTCAAGCCTCCATGCTGGGCATAGAGCCAACTTAAAAGAATAAAAAAATTGTCAACACACTTACAATCAATACAATACAATACAATCAATACTTACAATCAATACCCTGACCATTTTAGTTACCTCACAGCAGTCCAGAGCTGTTGTAGGAGGTGGTAACTTCTGAGTCACCAGAGGAATTCCAAAAGCAGCTGAATGGCCACTCACCAGATGCTATAAAGATCCATTTAGCAGGTGAAAAGTTGGGGGAAAAAATGACTTCTAAATCATCTTCCAAGTGTCTTCAGTCCTTTTCTATGTGTCCTTGACCCCTCCCCAAACTTCACTACCATTGTTTGGGCTATTAAACTATGTCCTCCAGCCAAGATGGCTACTGGCATTCCCCATAACTACATTGCACTTCCTGGCTCTGTACTTCTCTCCATCTTCTTCTCTTCACCTAGGCTGACTGCTAACATCTTCTGTGTTTGGCAAAATCAGACCCATCCTTGAAGCCCAAGTAAGAAGCTATCACATCCCTGATGCTTTCTCCAATAATTAATCTAATTATCCTCATCACTTCCTTAGCACTATGTTCACCTCTCTTGTATGGCTTGACATTCTGTCTTTCATGAGACATTTTTTATAGCTATCTTAATTCCCTATAAAATTGAAAGCTACTTGAAGGCAAGGACCGTCTACTATTCATTTCCCTACCCCTGTTGAGTTTTAAGTATGACTGCCTATCACTGTCCTAATAACACATGCTTGTTAAGTCAGATTTGATGCAGTTACTGCATGAAATCAATAGTGATATTGGGAGGATAATTTAAATATATTTTCTGATTAAATGTGCTTCTGTAGTGGAACACTTGTGCCTCTCTTTCATTAACCCCACGAGTTCTTTTCCTTCCTGCCTGATTTTTTAAATTGTGGTAAAATACATGGCATTTACCACTGTAACAATTTTAAAGTGTACAGTAGCAGTTAGTACATTCACAGTATTATACAACTATCACTGCTAGGTAGTTCCAGAACTTTTTCATCATCCAAAAAGGAAACCCCATACTCATTAGACAGTCACCTCTCTCTGTCCACTCCCCCCAGCCCCTGGAACCTACTAATCTGCTGTCTTCATCCTTAGTTCTCCAAAGCTATGACACCATGACTTGTATTAAGTGGTTATTCAGTAAATATCTATTGAACTTTATTTGAATAAAAAGGCATGCCCAGAAAATATATATGCTACAAGAGAAACAAGCAGCAGGAGAGATCTATTTTTAAATGTATAAATTATTTTGAGAGGATACTGTCTCTGAATATAACATTCCTTAGGATAATGTTAATTTAATGATTTTGTCAAACAAGCACTTTGAAATATAATCTTCTATGTTAATGCTAAAAAACAAAACAAAACAAAAACAACTAATATGCTAGAAAAACATATCAGAAATTAATCGTATGAAAGTTGGAAGAAACTCTTTTAAAGTCTGATTTTGCGATGAGAACTTCCTAATTCCCTCCAAAACACATAAGAATGATTAAGGTGACAAAAAGACATCCTAGGAGTTGGTCTTTAAGAGATTTTAGGTTTTCCATATATTCGTCACTACAACAGTTTATTTTGTAATATTCAAAATATTATCATTTCTTATTTTGCCTTCTTAAAATCATTTTTAAAGGATTTCTTTTTGATGTGTTTGTGTGATTTCTGGGAGTTGGAGGATGCACGGAGGAGGTCCCATACCAGTTGTCACTTCCAAGCAACAACTCAACTGAAAATTCTGGCTTTAGTTCATAATCTCATCTATCAGTGGTAACAAAAGACTGAATATGGCCCATGAAAATGGTCCTTTATCTTAATTTTTCTCTTCTTCGATGGTAACATGCTTACCTTTATTTTTTTATGATATTTTTGTACTCCTGCTGCTGGAGAATCCACAGCTCTATGTCTTAGTTTCTTCACCTAATAAATTAGTCACATAGATCTTCTAACTTCTGAGAGGAACTGTGCGGTTTTTTTGTTCAGTGCTGAGAGCTCACTGACTAAGGAGGGCTTTCCACAGTATAATAACATGCAAATGACAATTTAAGTTAATTAAATTCAGTGACATTAAATTCACCATAAAACTCCCAATGTGTACAAAATGACTCATTTCCAACAAGCCCTATTTAATATCATGAAACTGTAAGGGTTATGATTTAGTTTGCTATTATTCCAAAGAGTCTTGAGGCCATAATTAAGAGTAATTTTTTTTTTCTGTAAAAGAAGACTACTTTGCTTGCTGTCATGATTATTTTTACTTAAGTATTCAGGACATTTCTCAAGTCATGTTTTATTTCTTTATATGTCACCGGGGAAAAAAATGGAAAGAGGGAATTTCTCAAATTACCCGAAGTGGAAACACAGTCAATAGTAGGTACATAAAAGAAAACAGATGAGGGAGAAACATCCTTCCAAAAGCAACACTGAGTGTTGATTGGAAGATACAGCAAAAGTCCTCTAGCTAGAGGGAATGTAAAGGGGTAACAACTTTCTGGGACTAATCTTGACAAGGGTCTTAAGCATGTACATTTCCTTTGCATTAGCAATAACCCTTCTAGGAACTAATCCTAGGGAAATACTTTGAAAAGTGCGAAAAATGTATGAGCAAGAATGTTTAGCCAAGTGTTATTTATAATGGATATTTTAAAATAAAATTAACCTGCCAACAACCTAAACATCCAAAGAAGGAGACTAGTTGACAAATTATAGAGCATGTATTTTATTAAATACCAGACAGTCATTACAAATGATTATGTAGCTCTATATTATCTTCATGAAGAGAAGTTACAACATAATAGCAGTAAAAGCCGTTTACAGAACAGTATGCACAGTATGAATCCATTGTAATTAAATCTATATAAAAATACACACAGGCACACATAGAAAAGAAGTTTTGTAAAAATAAACAATATAATTTTAACAAAGGTTATCTCTAGGTGGTGCATTTATGTGGGAAGTTTTTTTCCTGTTTGGTTATATACACTTTTGAATTTTTCTACAATGATCATGGATGCCTTACATAATTTGAGTGCAGGAAATTTAAGCAATTTTTCTGATTCTAATGTGAATTACCTAAAACCTACTGCATTGTTCCTAAGTGACTATATAAACAAAAAATAATGAAGGTGGATAGGTGGATGGATGGATGGATGGATGGATGGAGAGTTGATCACAAATAATAGCATAATATGCTATAAAAGCATATTTGCTCTGCTGTTACTCACACAAAACCACCTTGTTTAAGAACGTTTGTACTGGAAAGTTCTCCTGCTGAAAATATTTGAAAATAAAATGGCTTTTTAATTTTGAATGACTTTATTTTCAAATTCAATATATTTTTATATAAGTTCTATTTTATAAAGGTTTGTACAGTGAGCCCAATTCATTTCAAAGCAAATGACATGACTAAATGATTTTGATGCTGTCCTTTTCAAGGCTTAGACTAGAAGATGATTGAGCTAGATAAGTAGCTTTTCTGTGCTTATGTTTATTTTTTTTTAAGGTTTTTTATTTATTTATTCATGATAGTCACAGAGAGAGAGAGAGGCAGAGACACAGGCAGAGGAAGAAGCAGGCTCCACGCAGGGAGCCCGACGCGGGACTCGATCCAGGGTCTCCAGGATCGCGCCCTGGGCCAAAGGCAGGCGCCAAACCGCTGCGCCACCCAGGGATCCCTGTGCTTATGTTTATGCCATAATTCTTCTAAGTGTATGTATTAGTCAGCTATTGCTACAATACTGCTGCATAACAAACTACCCTAAAACTTGATTGCTATAAGAACATACATTAAATGCTCATTGATTTGTAAGTGAACATGGCTCAGCTGACTGAAGATGATTTGGCTGGGAGGTTATGCCTCAGATAGCAGGATGGCTGGACTTGGCTCTAGGCTTTGGACTGGGTTAAGATCTAGTCTATTAGTGCTTGTTTGGGGGTTTGGGATAAAGTAGCAGCAGCTACCTGGGGCATACTCTCCTCATGGCAGATCACTGGACCATGAAAGTCAAGCAAAATTAAAATATAGGATGAAAACTATCTGTTCACTTAATTGGACAACTTCACAGCAAGTCTATCTCCAAGAACAACCAAAATCAGTTGAAATATTCTCCAAAAACAGAAGCTCGTTTACAATAAAAGAGAAGCAAGTCATAGAAAGGTGTCCTTTCCCTCTTTGATTCGGGAGGCTTCCTCTAATAGATGAAGAGGCAGGGCAGCCCCGGTGGCGCAGCTGCTTAGCGCCCCCTGCAGCCCAGGGCATGATCCTGGAGACCCTGGATCGAGTCCCACATCAGGCTCTCTGCATGAAGCCTGCTTCTCCCTCTGCCTGTGTCTCTGCCTCTCTCTTTCTCTCTCTCTCTCTCTCTCTCTCTGTCATGAATAAATAAATAAAATCTTAAAAAAAAGATGAAGGGGGAAATGCAAGTTACACATGCTGAATTTAAGTCTCTTTAGACAAAAATTAAGAGTCAAGAATATCTCTAGAAAAACGCAATCATCCTTCCCTAAGATCTCTTAACTCGAGCACCGTGGTACCTGCCAATATAATACCCTTAAACACACACCCTCACTTGCTCTCTGCCATCCAGCCACCAGAGTTCTCCAATATTCCCATGTAACCCTTTAATTCCCAGTGCTGCGTAGGTTATGTGTGTCATCCATAACACAAATAGAAAGAATGACATATTTTCTTGAGATCTATCTGAATATGCTTGATAATACAGATAAGAGGAGGTAGAAAAGTCAAAACACAAGTGAGTGACATTGAGACCTGTCTTGTCTCATGAGACATGCATGCAGCATGGAAATGACTTTGGACTAGTTCTGGTAAGCATAACAGAGTTGTAGAGGTTTATAGAAGACAATCTATGAATTTGAATTCTTGCCAAGAAAAATTTGTGCTTGAGGTGAGACTTCTATCTAACAGTATAATTAAAGCCTCTAGGTGGAAAGTTGGGGAAAGTGAATGGAGTCCTGCCAATTTTGCTGAGACCGGTCCTTTTGGAGGCTTCTTCCTCTTTTTGTTTTCCTAGGCATGAGCTCCAGAGTGAGGACACTCTGAGTCATTGTGAAGAAAATGAATAGTCCAGGTATTTAAGTGGAGGGTGAGGGTTTGTCCCCATCCTACCCCTCTAGACCCCAAATAGGAAAGATATCAGTTCCTGTGCAAACCATCTCACTTCCTTTCTTTAGTTCTTGAATACAGAATGTTAAAAAAAAAAAAAGCACAAAATGGATCTTTTTTTTTTTTTAAGATTTTATTTATTTATGAGAGACATGCATACAGAGGCAGAAACAACAGGCAAAGGGAGAAGCAGGCTCCCCAAAGGGAGCCCGATGCAAGACTCAATCCCACAGTCCCAGGATTACAACCTGAGCCACAGGCAGACACTCAAACACTGAGGCACCCAGGTGCCCCCAAAATGGACTATCTTGTTCAGATACTTTCTGTCATCTTTGCCTTGCTGCATATCTGCCAAATTAGGACCAGAACTTAGCTGAGTACGGTAGTTTTGGAATTTTTCCTTTTATTTGTTAGGAAAGGGATACTGTGGGCAAAATTCTACAAATAAACTTGAAGAAATAGATAATTTGTTATAGACCATGCAAAAACTCATATGAAGCAAATCATACATTCCATGTGGTATGTATATGGCAGGGACTTTGCATTTAGCAGCTGTGCTGTTAGTGGGAAGGGCTAGCCAGATTTTAAAACTTTTAAAGGAAAAAATAAATAAATAAATAAATAAATAAATAAATAAATAAATAAATAACAATAAAACTTTTGAAGAGTTAATCCTAGGCTGGAGATAAGAGAATTATCTGTTTAATATTAAAGACAACAATAAATAGAGAGATACAAGAAAAAAATGAATAATGATGAAATGAATACATCATGGGTGCTATCTTGCTGAAATTAAGTAAAAAAAATGATTGGATGTTAACGAGGTTTTCATTATTAAATAAAGCTTAAATATGATAAAGAGTGACATACTTCTAAAACCACTACCTGAATAAGACACTATTTCTTATCCATAGGAGCACACCATCTTGCCTGACCTCTCAGCAGTACTCAGCGCAGCTGATCAGATCTTCCTTCTTAAAATACTATTTTCTCTGATCCAGAATTATCCAACAAATCTCTAGCCTGGAAGCCACCTGTGATAGCTCTTCCCCCTCAACAAGATCTTTTAATGCTATAGTTTCTTGGGAGAAAATGGGCTTTTTTTCCTCTCGACATTCTATGTTCCTTCTATACAATAGCATCAAATACCATCTGAATGCCAATGGCTCCCAAACACCTAATTTCTAATCAGATCTATTTTCTGATCTATTTTTCTTGTACAATATCTATTTGACTATTCCACTTGGTTATCTGACAAGTCCAAAATGGATTTTTTTGGTTTTCATTCTTAAATTTCCAACTATCTGAAATATGTGAGTGACATCACCATTCACCCAGAAGTTGAAGGAAGCAAATGTGGACTGTAATTAATGTTTCCATCCCTACTTCCAATGAATTAGTAAACTTCATTTTTCCCACTTCCAGAATGTAGTTTAATCTGTCCCCTTTTCCTCTTCTTCCCAGTTTTAAATCTTATCTATATCACTTTCATCTCTCTCACCCAGAGTGCTACAATAACCTCCAAAATGCTTTCCTTTTTTCTACTTTTGATTTATTGCCACCCATTCCCACATAGTGCAAAATGGTCTTAAAATATAAACAGGTCCACCACTCCTCCACTTGAGAAACTGCAATGGGATTAAGAAGATGAATCCTGAAGTCATCGCATGAACCTGTTCCTCAGGGTAGACCATTCTCCTCTCACAAATTATACTCCCATCACTTCTCCCATTTCAGTAATGGCATCAAACTCTTTCCCACTTCTGGGTTTCTGGTCCTCTGTTCCTGGGGATTCCACCTAGGGCCTTCTCCCCCAGTCTTCTCTTATTAACTCTGGTTCTTCCTTTACTTCCCCAGAGTTCCTTGAGGAATATCCTCTTCCCCAAACCAGCTTAGGTTCCCCTATTAAACACTAACCTCTTCATGGCATGAGTCACAGTTCATAACTATGTATCAGCCCGTCTCATATCTTTTTCCTGCATCAGACTGTGAGGTCACTATGTCAGGAATCATATTTGTCATTTTCACTGCTGCATCTCCAGTATCTAGTACAGTGCCTGGGCATATGATTAGTTTCAATAAAACTTATACAATATCATGTATTAAATTTTTAAAAAATTAAGCAGGCAGAATTCCTAAACAGTCTCCAGTTAGTTATCCTGCATATTGTTTATAAAAGGTACACATTATTTCACCCAATAAATATGACTAAATTATTGTTAAATCTGATCAAATTAATGCGATTAAGTAAATATGACTGATTTTACTATTAAATTGTGACCAACTTATTATTAAATATGACCATATTAATAAATATGACCAAATTATTTCCTGGGAAGTGTTACCCATTTTTGTTATTACTGTTAATGCTGTAGTGATAGAGCTGCTTACTTAAAAGAAATTCACAGAGGTGGAAGTCACATATGGTTTCTGATATTCTTCCTGACAGGATCATCAATTTTTCTTGGAAAACTTTATAAGACATGACAGTACCCCCAAAATGACTGATCTTGAATAATGTAGTCATACTTTTTAATGTTTATCAAAGAAAACGTGCCTACTCTATGTGAGCTCCAGTCCTACAACAAAGTCTCCTCATGTGGGTCATATACTCATTTTATGAGTTACAACAGTATTGACATTAGTAAGTCTAATTTCTTGTAAGTCCTAGGAACATTTCCCATTATATTTTACGTGACAAAATTGTAATGACACCAGGATGTCTCTCAGGAAGATATATTTATTCTGAATATGACATCATAAATCTCATCTGGAGTCAAAGTTTTTAATTGACTCAGCCATCAATTAAGAGTAATAAAATGGCTTGTTCTTTTAACTTGCAACTTGCAGCCAGAAACTCATTGGCTTTATTCAAGGATGAATTATGAAAAGTTGAATTAGAAACACTAAATATTTTTCAGTAAGATTTCTTTCTAAAGAAAAAAAGAATCTGAAAAAATATTTTCAAAAATACTGTTCTTCTTTGGGGAAAAAATGAATATATTAACTATCAAATAGGAAGAGACATAGGACAAAAAGTGGGCAAGGAGGTAGTCCGTTCAGAGACCACAGCATACTTAAAGCCAGGGATCAAGGCTGTAGCAAACAGAATTATGATTTTATTCTGGAAAGATATCTGCTTTGGGCCAGTTCTAAATGATGAGTGCTGTGATGGGGTGGGTTTGAATCTGATCTGGTCCAGTTAGCTTCCAGAAAACTGGGACATTTCCGTGTCTGGTGTATTGGGGCTCTTTAAAGATGAACCTAACATGGTTCCTGGTTTCCTGTTCCAAACAGGCTCAAGTCCACCATTGGGGCTTGTTTTTCAGAGACAATTACTTCATGAATGTAGCTGGTTCTTTCTTCATTTTCTTCCATTCTTTCAATAAATATATAGGCTTTCCCCTCCAGGGCCCAACATGCTAGACATTCTAGAAGATAGAAAATTCAGACAAGTTTCAAGCCTTGAACAGGATGGATTAGACATGTGCAAACATACTTATACAGTGTAAACAGACTGCTGTGAGATACAGGTGACCGAGCGAAAGACATCTCTGGCTGGCAGTCAGTGAAGATTTCCAGAGGAGGCATTGCAAACAGCTCAACAAAGAAAAACAAGGTAGGATTTAGGTATACAGAGATGAGGCCTGGGGATTGGAGTGAGAAAGGACATCCAGGTCAAAGGAAACGCATTTCACCTTTATTTAAAGTGCTTTTTATTTTCTCCCTGTCTTTCTTGGCTGAGTGGCCTAGGACAGTACAACTGAATTACCTGGCCGTCTTGTTAAAAGGCAGATTCTGATTCGCTGAGTCTGGAGTGAACAGGAATCTGCATTTCTAGTAAATTCCCAAGTAAGCTGAAGCTGCTGATCTGAGAAAGGTAGTTGTTGGTTTTGTTTTGTTTTGTTTTTTAAAGATTTATTTATTTATTTGAGAGAGAGAGAGAGAGAGAGAGAGAGAGAACGAGCAGGAGGGGCAGGGGGAGAGGGAAAGAGGATCTCAAGCGGACTCCAAGCTGAGCATGGAATCCCACGTGTGACCCAATCTCATGACCCTGGGATCAGGGCTTGCACAGAAACCAAGAGTCGGATGCTTAATCTGCTGTGCCACCCAGGCTCCCTAAGAAGTGCAGTTTAAGTAGTAGAGTCCTGGGCCATGTATTTATACAATGAGACCGCAGCAGCAGAAATCATAGGGCCACCAGGGGTTGGCAGGTCCTTTGGGCCCTAAGAGTGTCTGGGGATAGAGCAGCAGGAGCATCTTTCACTGTGACTGTCTTGGAGGGCTAGGGGATCAGAATATATAGAAGAGAAGGAGCTGTGTGTGTCCCAGAGGAGCTCCCTCCATCTCAGATACGAATGGATTGCATCATTCTCTCCTCTAAACTAGCAGCACAGAAGCTTGGGGAGAAATAGCAGCTCTGTGTGGTTACTGACTTGCTTGTGTCCTGGCAGAATAAAGGACTCTCTGTTAGCACAAAGCCTAGTAGCTTTTCTGGATCTTGGTAGAGACAGTCACTTTAACCCAAAAAGAGTTCGTTCAAAAACATTGCTGAAGTAAAGGAGGGAGTCATTAGGGTGGTTCAGTCTAACAAACCCCAAACTTAATACAACCAAGTTTGAGTTAAGGTGGAGGCCTGCTATACCAGAGTGTAATCAAAACAATCTTTATATCTTTATATATATATATATATATATATATATATATATATATATATATATATATTTATATATAATTACATATATATGTAATTTTTTCTGAAGACTACTCTTCAAGACTTTTAATTCATGCAATCAAGAGAAAAGGTAAAGAGTCATACTTGGCTATTTGTGATAGAAATTCAGAACTAGTCACTGTTTAAATTTATCTGTGTGATGTCTTAGTAAATCTTCAGTCCTAACTTCATCAATACAAATGCTGAAATCTTTAAACTATAATCTATCCTTCCATCTACTGTGTTTTCTTTGGAAATATGGTAACACAAGGAATGTGGAAACACTAGGCTATCTGGACGGGAGAAGGTAAAACAATTTTAAAGCATTTTCTATGTATGTTAAATCATTTTTGTGAAAACAGGAATGCTATATTGCATCTGGGAGATAAAATATGATTGCTTGTAGCAGAGGCAGTGCTTCTAAGAAAGAACTCAGACTGGAAATTCAAAGCATATTGTGGGTTCCCCCTTCCATTTGCCTTGCAATTAGCAAGATGGGTGGTCATGAGATGAAAGTAGTATTTATTCAACACTTAATGTGGGTCAGGTACTATGTTATGTACATTACATATGTGTGCCCTTTTAATCTTCCAATTAATACCATACATGGGTGATAATATGGGACAAGAAATCTGGTATTTAGAAGTTGTGGACTTTGCCGAGGTTACATAGCAAGAAGGAGATAAAACAGAGGTTCAAACCCAAATCTGTCTAAAATCAAACCTTTGCCCTTTCTACCTTAGCATGCTGCTGAACACCAGATTGTTTTATGTGCTCACTGAGGACAGTTTGCTTCCTTATGGCAGTTGTTCTTATTAGATGTTGAGTTACGTCAAAAGTCCATGGGGTTAGTGACTGGTTAAACTTAAAGACTTCTAAAAAAAAAAAAAAAAAAGACTTCTAAGATCCCTCCCAAAGATTTGCATTCTCTCCAACTGCAGTGCCTTTAAATGTGCTGGTTTTCTGGGTTTTTAAAGATTTTATTTATTGAGAGAGACACACACACACAGATAGCAAGAGACAGTATGAATGGGGAGGAGAGGGAAAAGCAGCCCCCCGCGGAGCAGGGAACCCACCATAGGGCTCCATCTGAGGACCCTGGGATCATGACCTGAGCCAATGGCAGACGCTTAACTGACTGAGCCACCCAGATACCCTAAACATGCTATTTTTAAATTCTGCTAGAAATTTTCTTTATTTTTTTTTTCCTACTAATTACTTTAGATTTCTCCTGCTGATCTCATTTTGGGCATTATATCTTCAAGAAAGTCTTCCTTTCCCTTGTCCACTGTTTTGCTCTTTTCTTATTGTGCTTTATTTTATTGTGCTCCACAGATACTGCATTTTTTTTTTTTTTACAAATTGAAAGTTTGTGGAAATAGCAAGAGAATTAGAATGAAAAGCAGAACCTGAAGATGTGACTGAATTGCTACAATCTCATGATAAAACTTGAATGGATGAGGAGTTGTTTCCTATGAATGAGCAAAGACAGTGGTTTCCTGAGCTGGAACCTACTCCTGGTGAAGATGTTCCATGCAATGACGCCACCCTCTGGATCAATTAATTGCTACTTTGCACATTTCATCAATCAGGCATTGGGCAGCCATCATTGTAATCCCTCCTACAGCTTCCGTGTAGTCAATTATCCCTTCTATGACTGCGCAGTCATAACCTAGCCCATATTCTATGGAGTCTGGATAATTGTCATCTCCTTCCTGGCTGACCTTCTGGAGATGGTACAGATAGGCATCAGTGTGGAAGGTGGTCATCTCCTCCATAGAGGAGTCTACATTAGACTTACCTATTTGCATTTGCTCGTGCAGCGTATATGCATCAATCAAAGAATGTACCAGACTGGCCTATCTGGGGACTTTGGCCAGGGAGTCGCTCATGCTGACATACTTGGGACTGTAGATGTAAACCGTAGGTAGCGACTGCCCACTGTCCACTGGTCCCTCCGTCTTCCAATTCCAGTTGTTCTAGAGCCACTGTCTGGATCCAGCTTTTTGGACTCAACTTGGGCTCTGGTTCCTGTTCCTTTCCCTACTATTTCTATTATATACTTTAAATATCCCATACCTTTAATTGTGAAAGTTATCACAGATGCAATTTTACACTTATGCATGTGTTCAAAATAGCAGATTTCTCCTTTTTAGAGATCAACTATTTGTCTCCTGCCCCTGATGACCCGCCTGAATGGTGACAGCCGGTAATTGTCATTTATTGATGGACTTCTGCTTCTGAGCTAGACACTGGATGAGGGAAATTGAAGATTTTTAAGACTTGTTCCCTGCACTCAAGGAACTAACAGTTTGATTGGAAACACATGGCTAATAAATATATATTAATTAGTAAATTAGGGACAGAATGTTGTACCATGGCAACTCAGTCAAAAAAGGTGGACATTCATAAACCAGCTAGAATCCTTAAAAGAGTAAAACCACATACCAATACTAATTGTGTACAAAACAGAATAGGGTCCCAAGCATAAGCATCAGAAGCCTATTTCAAATGCTGTGGGTCTTCCAGACCCCACCATATCACATTACTAGAAGTGATAGGTTTCACTCCCAGTTGATAGCAACAGCCACAGACTTATCCCTAGCCCAGGAGTGATTCTGTGATTGCCAGGGGAACCACTGGGAAAAGCAAAATGATATTACCAATATTCCAGGGATGATGGCCTAGAAAAATGTCAGTTTCATATGAATCAACCTAAAAGTTAAGTTGAGACTTCTTAAATTTCTTACCTGAAAGCACATCATCAGAACGAAGAATTTGAAAAGCTGTTAGCCACACTGTGTAGCAGGATTTTTAAAAAATACAGACTTTATTAGTCTTGAAGACATTGATCGATGATGCTAAACGTGATGCTGTTAAAAATAGTTTCAATGCACAATTTCCTAGATCAAGCTGTCTTTGTCCATATCAGTTCATTCCATTTGTTATTTAGAAAACCCTTCCTTCTACAGCCTCAGGCAACCTAGGGCATCTAAATCTGTGGGTATTTTAGGTTGAGGTTGACACTGGGCATTATGGGTTTCAGGAGAACTCTAGGTGAACTCAGTTTCTTTCTTGCACTACTTAATGCTCAGAGGAAGAGTCTTGCCATGTGATCTGGTGCCTTTACAACCGTGAATATACTTGTGCCACAAGAGAAAGCTGCTTTCACGTTTCTTTTTTCTATTCCAGAATATAATTATAATTTAAAAGTCTGCAATTTGGCATCTAGATGACCTCTAAGACATTCTTCAGTTTTCTGGTTTCATGATTAGACATCAAGAGAAAACAAAACAAAACAAAACAAAACAAAACAAAACAAAACAAAAACTAACTATTCTTGCTCTCGTGTGTGGGATATTTCTGTAACCAGATGCAAAAAACTGGTAACAATGCTTTTTGGAGAGGGAAACTCTCTACTGAGACTTTTGGTCTGAGTTTCTTTTTAATATCATGTATCATTTACTACCAATAATAAAAGTTACTTCAAAAACAAATGCAATTGATTTAAAATTTACGTAGACAAAGCATTTTACTCATAAAAGTACAAAGCCCTTCCCTCTAAAAATGTTTATATCTTGTTCTTTTTCTTCTTTATAATTTTATCATTATTTTGATTGTTTAAAAATAATCCTTAGGACCTCTGGGAGGCAGAACAAAGATAGAGAAGGTTTGGATGATGTAAATTGCTACATATTCTGCAAATATCTCTAACTACCTGTTATGTGATAGGTCTGGCTAGGTACTTCCTCCTTTCCATAACTTCTGGAAGGCTTCTTATGTCAGCTTTTTTTTCCCTTTGAGAGTTCTGCATGCTTAAAATGCTTCCCATAGACAAGTGGTGATTTGTTCTCCATGAATGCAGCAACCTGCTCACCTGCTGTGACAGTGATTCAGGGCACGGAGGTAACTCCTAGGTGTTTCACTGAGGCAAAAACTACATTGATGAGGGTAAGCGTCATTTTGAGTGACTGGCAGGAGAAACTAGTAGTGAGGTATCTTAATTCACAAAATTGTCGAATTACCCAAAAGCTGATTCCACAGCTTTGTCAACAGAATCCTGCTCACACTAAAAGAGCTTGTTAAATCAAAGAAGCTTCCTACTTAAGACAACTTTTGTAAAGCCATAGAACTTTAATTCTATTTTATACAGATATGTAGGTAAGAGCAATGCCTTATATTTGCTTAAACTCTCAGAGTTTCCAAAGCCCTTAGTATACTTTATTTCTCTGAATCCTCACAAAAATGCTATGAGAATTGTCTGACAATTTCACACATGAAGAAAAGGCAGCTTAGAAGTGGAGCCTCTTGCTCATGGAAATCTGGTAGGAAATGGCTGAGGTTTAGACCAGGACCTGGGAGTCCTACCTGTGGGCACTCAGCTAGCCCCACCAACGCCTCTCCAATTATAAGCAGAATACATGTGACTTTGTTGGGGAAATTCATCTGATTTTCATAAGACCCCCACAACAGTGAATATACCCTGGTACCCCATTTCTCCCATTCTTCCCCTCCAAACCACCTTCCTATGTCTGAGCAGGCCCATCTTCCTAGGCTTGGGTTCCAATTATACCACTGTCTTCTCCCAGCATCTTTGCTAGCAACTGAATGAAGTTCAAACTCCACAAAGTGGCAGTCAAGTGCTCCGCCTAGGCCCATACCCATTGCTCCCAACCCCTTTCCCATTTCAGTATGTGATTTCTTGCTCTTTATACCCTAATTAAGCGACCAGTGTGCCACCATTTGGCACTGCAGCAGGGCACAAGCTAGGGAGATATGTGCCACAAAACTTAAGGGGATGTCAAGGAACTCAGAAACCAAGATAAATATTGTGAGGCAATATTTTAAAAATGCAAGAAGTGCATGACGAAAAATATCAAAATTTAAAATCAAGGCAGGGTGAGTATTATCTTCAGACTCCAAAATGCCTCTGCAGGGAACTGTTAACTGATCCTGCAGGGACTTCCTCCATGGGTACTTTTATTAATGATGCTTCCTAAAAGTTAGTTCCCATGACCCCTTTCCAAATCAGTAACTTCTATCCTTTAATGCCCCAGAACTTCTATTCTGTAGCCCTCTTCTGACCGGAAAACCCATTTCCCTTAGAAACTGGTAGGACTCTCATGGCCATCTGAATCCCATTGGATCTTTTCCAGTGCCTTCCTAAATCACAGTGGGCACTCAGCGCCTCTTCGCTATAAAAAAAAATTATAATAATAATAATAAATGTAGAAATCACAATCCTCAAATTAGCTCTCTGTGGGGCTGAGCGGGGAACGAACCCAGATACATTGCTTGGTCCAGTGTTGTTTAAAAATTGCACTTGTTATCAAGATGTAAAACTCAGATGTTTTCCATGAGGACAAATCGCACTCTGTCATTTCTTGAGAAATCAGAAAATCTAGCAAGGGTAGGCCCGAATTCTTCATGACAGCACTGGGCGTTCAGAACAGAGTGTCTGAGCCTTTGGGACCCTCTCCACTGCTCTGCGTCCTAGCTGGGTCCCTAATTTGCGTTAGTCCCATCAGCCCTGAGTTTGCGACCCTAGGCTTGAGTGCACTGGGTCAAACCCACGCGCTGGATCCACTCGTTCTCTACCAGAAGAATAAATACTTCCTTGTCCTGGCGGATAGTCTTGCAGACAGACTCACAGAGGCGGCTTACCTTTCCAGCCCAAACTTCTCACAACCTGTGAAACTTGCGTTGCCTCCGCACGCCGCTCTATTCGCGGCCCTTTGCTCCAGGCCCCTCCCTGGCAGGCCGGTCCCGCCCTCCCCGGGCCCGCGTCCCGGCCCCCGGCCCCCGGCCCCCCGCCGCGGCTCTCCGCCCGGGACCGGGGCGCTCGGGCTCGCCCAGGGCGGCACTGGGCATGCTCAGAGGCGGCCGCGGGGGCAGGTTCGCTTAGCAGGCGCTCGCGCTCGGCGGCGGCGGGCGGGCGCGCGGCTGCAGCTGGAGCTCGGGCGCCCCGAGTTGGAGTTGCCGGGAGTTTCCCCCCACCCCTCCCTGCTGGCGGGCGGCGGCGGGCGCGGGCGCGGGCGCGGGAGCCGCGAGCTGCAGCGAGCCAGCGCCCGGGCCGGCCGAGCCTAGTCCGGAGCCCGGAGCCCGGAGCCCGGAGCCCCGCGCGGGGCAGCCCCCGGGGAGGAGCCTCGCCGGCTGGGACCCGTGCGACGCGCTGGCACTGCCCGGGCACCCGCCGGGCTGCACGGTAGGGCCCGGGCGTGGGGCGCCGGGCGGGCGAGGCAGAGGCCAGGCCGGGGGCGGGGGGGGCGGGGGGATGCGGCTGCAGCAGCCGCGGCGGTCGGGGCGGTCGGGGCGGTCGGGGCGGTCGGGGCGGTCGCGGCGCCGGGAGCTCGGTCCGATGCGGGCGCCCGGGGCAGAGACCCCGCTGCGGGGCCGGAGGAGTAAGCAGGCGCCCAGAGAGATGCTTGCAAATTGGCGGGCGCCGGAGAGGGGGCTGCGCGCCCAGGCGCCGCTGCTTTGTGCGCGCGGAGAGGGGCTCGGTCCCTGGTTCTCCCCAAACCTGGAGCCCGGTGTGCGGGAGGGTTGGGCCCGCCGTGGAACGGAGCAGTTGTCCTCCGAGAAAGTTGAGGATGGAGCCCTCCTTCCGCCCTGTCCCCGCGGTAGGACGAGTCTCGAGGGGGCCGCCCCGAGGCCCGGGCGTGGAGGGGCCGAGGGGGTCGCTGCGCCCCTGGGCTGAGTTCCTCCGCCCCTGGATGAAATCCGCGAGTCACCCGAGCTTCGCATCCGTGGCGTCTTCTAGGAAAATCATTCCTGCCAAATCTGAGGTAGGCAGTCCGGGCGGACGGCTCCCTACGTCCCGGGCGAGCAGCTGGGTCTGCCCCCCCCACCCCCCCAGCCTCCGACGTGCTCAAGGACGCCCGGTCTCGGTGAGCGCCTCTAGCGCGGGGCAGCGCGGCGGGGGCGGCGGGGGCCCAGTTTTTCCTCCAGCCCTTCCCGGGGTTTAGAGCAGCCCACCAGCCCCCACCCTGTTCGTCTTTGCAGAAGGCAAGACTTGAAGGGAAGGGCCAGGAGTAGAGTTCTTGAGTTGACGTTCTGAGCCTTAGGACAGGTTGCCTGGGTTGTATCTGCCTTGTGTCCTGGCCCCAAGACTTCATAACGAATCCTTTTATTATTCTTGCTCGCGGACTGGGTGGGAAAGAATAGGGCCAGTGGGTCCACCGGAATGTCCGCCTCATTCCACAGGCTCCTAACATCCCGTGGCAGGTCACCCCAGGACCCTGGAACCGGCATTGTGCACATTGCCAGGGTGTGGAGGATGCTGCCGCTTTCCCCAGGCTCCACTTTTTTCACTTCTTGTTTTGAGTTTTGAGGTTTTGCCTGCACACGAGTCGGAGCTGCGCTGTCATAACCCGGGGAGGGGGGGGTGGTTCTAGAGGGGGGTAGAGTGGTGGTGGAGGAGCTTCATCCAGGCAATGAGTGGCTGTTTGCCTCAGAGGCTGCTAGTGGGAATTGGTCCAGAAATGATTATGCAGGCTAGAAATATGTCTCTCTCTCTCTCTCTCTCTCTCTTTTGGCTGAACACCTTGGCTGTTGGGTTTGTGTGTTAAGTTCTTAAAGGGGCACCCGCACACCGACGGACTGCCATGCTTTAGGGGCTCACCATTTCTGCTGCATAGTTTTCTTACTGCTTTTTCCTTGGGGTTAATCTGCTTTGGGGCAGACTTCCAGCTGTAGGAATCACATGGTGTGGGCACACACGTTCTAGAATCAGACCTGAGGTCAAGTTTTAGCTTTACAGCTAAGGCTGTCCTAATAGACAAGTAGCCACTCTGAACTTCAGTTTCCTCATCTATCAAATGGGGATACTAGGGGCCTTATCTCCTTTCATTGCAGGATTGTTGTGAGACTTTCACGAGATAATAGAAATGAAAGTTCTAAGAACACTTGAAAGCACCATTCCGGTCTTATTATGACTGTGCTCTTTACTCAGTTTTTCTGAAGTAACGAATTCTTTTAATTACAAGACACTTAAAGTCTTCTCCATTCTACCCCCTCCTCACGAAGAGGCTTAGTTGCTCATGTCTTCGGAAATAGCTATGTATCTGGTTTTTTTTCTTTTCATAAAATTCATCTCTCTTGATTTTAAAGGTTGAGGCTCTAGTCCTCCTATTTATCTGAGGGAAGAAGCATGGTGTAGATTAGGAGATCTCCAGGGTTGCCTGCTCAATGTTCAGACTCCCGGGTTCCAGAATTGGCATGTCAGCAAGACCCCTGTGAAGACAACTCAGGTTGAGGAGTCAGTCAGCAGACCCTGGGCTTGACCAGCAGCTCTGACTTGACCTCTAACAGTGACCTTGAATTAAGAACTCAACCCCTCGGGATCCCTGGGTGGCGCAGCGGTTTGGCGCCTGCCTTTGGCCCAGGGCGCGATCCTGGAGACCCGGGATCGAATCCCACGTCGGGCTCCCAGTGCATGGAGCCTGCTTCTCCCTCTGCCTGTGTCTCTGCCTCTCTCTCTCTCTCTCTCTGTGTGACTATCATAAATAAATAAAAAAAAAAAAAAAAAAAAAAAAGAACTCAACCCCTCATCAGTGTGAGATTAAGAGCCAATGGTCACCAGAGACAAGAACACGTGGGATTTCCTCTCTCTCAGTTAATAAGGGTATAATCAGGCTCCTGAGCCTCCCAGGTGCTGCATCTTCTCCGATCCTAGGGCAGCAATTCTCAAGCATGAGCATCAGAGTCAATCAGAAGGCTCCTTAAAACCAAAGGTTCCTGGGCTGCACTGCCAGAGTCTGTGATTCTCTAGGTCTAGGGTGGAGGAAAGGGGGCCCAAGAATTTGTATCTCTAACTAGTTCCAGGTGATTCCAATGCTGCTTCTCCAGGGGCCATGTCTATTGAATCACTGACTTGGCCGGGGGGGAGATGAGAAAGTGAGGTGAAGTATGTTCTGAAATGCAACTATTTTAATACTTCATATTCAGAGATAGGGTGTTTTAGAAACGTACCTAAAACATTTTATATTTCCAATACCTGTGTCACTTACCATTATCCAGTTTTAACAGTTCCAGTTGCTCTTCAAATGAATGAATTTTACACACACACCAAAGGTAGGATGTTCCCTTCTTTTCACACTGTAAAACACTCAGTCTCTGGTTTCTAGGTGACCCTTGAGTAGACTGAGATTGGTGACTCTGGTATTGATAAATCCAACAACTACCCCATTCCTTTCTTTGGGGATCTCAGACATTTGTGGAGAGGGAGATACATAAAGTTATGGCAGCTTGAACCTTAAGATTAGAGTGCAGGTTGAATAGCTATAAGGAAGTGTTAGAAAACAAAAACAACTGGCAGTGTGGTGCCTTCTCTGAATGGACAGCTTCCCTGGACCTGGGTGAGGGAGGGGAGGGGAGGGGAAGTTGACTCTGTGACAGATGTTCTGTGGTGGTCAGACCTGGCCAAGGCCTTCCCTTCCTCTGTCGAACAGTGTGGTGTGGGTAGTGACTGAGCTCCCCTCTCACTCTGAGGGGGAGGAAGGCTGACTTTCTGCGGCGGCCGTGCAGTATCTGTGCCTCTCTGTATCATTTCGCTGATCATCAAGCACCATTTTGGCACAACCCAATCTTAAAGCTCTTCTCCTTGTCCCATGGTCGAGGGCCTGGGCTGAGAGCTCACCCTGAGCAGCTGTGGTCTTGAACTTAAGCCAAGCCACAGAGAGGCCTTGGGAGAGAGCCTGCTTGAGTTGGGAGGGCTGCTGAGATGACACCCTAAAGAAAGAATGAGGCTTATGTAGCACCCAAATGGCTAGGTGTGAAAGGAGGTCAGCATTTTCATAAGTTCTTGTGTTGCCTTGCCAAATGGACTCCCGGCTGACCACATGCTTTATCTCAGTTTTCCATTTGTGCTTTGTTTTAGTTTTAAAATGATTAGCACTAGAGAGACCTATCAGTAAGATCAGAAACCTATTCAAAAACTCAAGTGTACCATTTAGTGTTTTAGTAGATAAAACTGCAAGGCCCAGGCCTGTCTTCCTGATGGCAATCAGCATACAGTGAAGAAACAACCTTCCGGTTGTAATTCTTAAGATTCACTAGCTAATTTAAATGATTTCTCCTACTTAACAAGAGCAGGGAACGTTTCTATTTTAAACTTCTTTCCCATAACTTGATGTTTATATTTTGGGTGTTACCCCTACTTTTCACTGCTAGGATTTTTTTTTCCAGTGTGGGGGAGGCTTCTTTCCTTTTCACTGCTGTTAGCTTTCTTAGCACGTGACCACTTGGTATCTTCGCTCCCTTGGATAAGTCTGTTGCAAGACAGTCGTCATGATACCTCATTTCTCTTTGGTCTTCGGACTGTCCTGGGTCATACAGAGTCACAGTCATTCCTGGAACAGTTTTTCACCACTTTCCTCGAGTGTGCTTGAACTAAAACTCAGGTTGTATGGCACTAGCTCAGGTCTAAGGTACATTTTCTTTGCCCATATTTCAACATTTTCCAATTTCAGGAATCTGGTTGGGTCTTCAAAATCATGAACACCCATAATGTATGTGTTTTTCTTTTTCTGTAAACTGGCATGGAAATAGAGTGATTTCCAATTGACAGCATTCTAAAACAAAGCAAATTTGCTTCCTTACCCCAGTAGAAAATATAGTTTCTACTCCATGCTGATAGAATTAAGCAGCAATTGAATTAACTCAGCAGTTTCCAGAGTATGTCAGAAGAATCCTATTGGGGTCGCTGTTATTAGGTGTGCTCTTGAAAAGGGCAGATCAATTTGGAAGCGCTGCCTTTTATTTTTCCCTCTTAGAGATTCTCAACATGTGCATCATTGTATCAAAGTCTCTAAGAAGTACTAGAGTTTACCTTCTCAGCAACAAAATCTTGATTGTACTTATTCAATTAAACGTTTCCCAGCATGCAACATTTTTGAGGTTATGTGTGGATCTTCTAATACTCCATTACCAAATTAGTACATCTCAACAATTCTAATATGATATTTAACATCATCTGTGGGTGGGCTGGTTTCACCTAGTATATCCCTATAATATAGGAGTATTCATTAAATATGAATACCAATTGATTAATGGAGTCTCTAGGTGATTACTATCTTTTATTTCAGGGTGGAGAGAAACCATTTCAAGCTGTGGCAGCTAAGAAAATATCCATGGAGGGGATAAACTGTGAAAGTGTAAATGATGGGCGGTTGTACTTTTGTAGAGATGAGAAGGGGCATTTTAGGTTGGTGGCATAATGGAGCCAGGAGTATGAAGGCTTGTACTCATGCCTGCATGTAAATATTTTCAGAGCACACGAGAAAAGGATCCTGCCTAGTACAGAGTAAGACTGAGTGAATCTGGTGGTGGTGGTCAAAGAACCTGTTGTTCTTTCTTGATTCTGTGAATTCACTAAAGTAGCCATGAGTTCTGGTGACCACAGAAGAGCTACCTGTGGAGAAATGAGGAGAGGCATAACACTTAGGTTTTAGAAACAGGGAAGGGTACATGGGGCAGAGAGGGAATCAAAGTGTTTCTAAGCCTTTAGAGAAAAAGCGGGTCCAAGTACAGAGAGAAGTAAGTCTAGCTGCAGAGTCTTGGGTATTTGGGAGAAGAGCTTTCCAGGAAGAGAGGATGTAACTGGAATTTCAAAAAATAGCATGAAGAAAGAACTCTTAACACTCAACGGTAAAAAGACAACCCAATTTTAAAATGGGCAGGCTTTACATAGACATTTGTTCAAAGTAGATGTACAAATGGCAATAAGCAAATGAAAAGATGCTCAGTACCATTAGTCATTAGGGAAATGCAAATAAAAACTGTATAAATACCACTTCATCAGGATGGCTGTAATAAAAAAGACGTACAATAACAACTGTTGGTGAGGGTATGGAGAAATTGGAACCCTCATACATTATATTGGTGGCAGGAAGCTGATGATGGGTAAACAAAGTGTGGTGTATCTGTTCAGCCATAAAAAGGAATGAAGTTTGATTCATGCTACATGGATGAATTTTGAAAACATGCTATATGAAAGAAGGCAGACACAAGCTGCCACATGTTGCATGATCCCACTTATGTGAAATTTCTAGAATAGACAAATCCATAGAGACAGAAGGTAAATTAGTGGTTGCCAGGGGCTGGGAAGACGGGGGGAAATGAGGAGTGACCCTCGATGGATACAGATTTCTCTTTGGGGTGATGAAAAATGTTCTGGAATTAGAGAGCAGTGATGATTACACAACTTTGTGAATGCTCTGCAAACTATTGAATTGTACACTCTAAAAGGCTGAATTTTATGGTTTATGGATTCTATCACAATAAAAAAATTAGCAAGAAGGCCACTGGCTGGGGCGAAAGGAAAATAGTAAGAAAAAAAGTGGTGAGAGAGATCTAGGAATAGCTTATTCATTTCAGGCCAGATTTTCTTTTGGGGGGAAAATATCTAGATAATTCCTTTGTCCTTGCTTGTCTTTGGATCTTCTAGGGTTTTCCTGTTACTCTTTGGTCCCAAAGTCCTTCCCCTGAAAGTGGTTTGTTTTAGTGGCTCCTGAGTCAGTGGGATAGTTTTTGTGGCACATGCTTTGGGATCTTCAGATTAGAGTGTGTTTCGGGACTTTCCTCCAGAGACGAATTCCATATGTAGGCTTCCTTGCTGTGAACCACCAAAGGGTAATAAGCTGTGCTGACTTGGCAGTTTATGTTTAGCTTCTCCCTTAAGATTTGACTGTGGTAGTTGTTTCAGTGTCATCTTCCAATTTATTTGTGGAGCTCCGTCAAAAATCTCTGTATTAAGCAGGATTCACGTGCTACTTGGCATGACCCAAGAGTCATGATACTAAAGCAGTTTTTAATGCCACTGGAGCTGAGGCTACAGTCCGCCCCCACCCCCACCCCCACATTGGGATGGGACAATAGCCAGGCTTCTTCAGCACTGGGACATAGCCAGGCTTCTCAAACCCATGGGCAGAAACATGCGGGATCTTGTTGAAGTGCTGAATCTGACTCTGTAGGCCTGGGTCAGGGCCCAAGATCCTGCTGTTATAACAAGCTCCTTATGGCCATGGTTGTTGGCCCATGGATCACTCTGAGTAGAAGCCGATACAGTGTGGAGCAGATGGCTCTGGACTAAGACAGAGCCGAATAGCTCTGCAAGGTAACTCTGCCACTAATTTACTCAGGGAACTTGGGCAAGGTAAGTCACATCTGAGCCATAGCTTTCCTATCTGTGGCATCAGAATAAGACCTAGCTCACAGGAAAGTGCCTAACCTCATGTGCCTGGAGTATTGCATATTTGCCTTCTCCTTCCTTCAAGGGCTGAGAATTCCACTGTTAGGGCTCAGAGAAAAATATATGGAAGAAAGGTTTTTGATTTGTGTGGATGGGATTGGGGTGGGGAGAGGATGTAGGGAATGGGGTAAGAATCCCGGGCCTCAGGGTAGCATTAATGTGCTTACTGGTTTTCAAAATACCATAGCTTTGGCAAAGCCGCTGTGCTAGTCTCAGCTGAGTCTGGATAACTCCTAGTCAAGATGTGTTACTTGCCCTCACTGGGTCTGTTTCCTTGGTGGTCCTAGTGCACGGGGCTGGTTTTTGAGGTGGGTGTGAATGGCACCTGTGAGGACATTCTGAGCCCTAAGAGGGTGTACCTCTGGAAAGAATGTCCCATCACCCCCCAGTGCTGGTTGAGGTAGTAGCATCCACATAGGGTTACACAAGGTGAGTTGTGCTTTGTTAACTTGTGTTTCTCTCTCTTTTATCATCATTTGAAGTGAGAGGAAGTGAGAGATTGTGTTTACATTTCAGTTGAGTTAACGGATGGATCCCTTTCACTTTCTGCTGGGAAAAAAACAGAGACCATAGTTCCTAAGGTTTTAACCAAAACCCCAAGTGCACACTAGTTTCCAAGCTTTCACAGCCTGAAATTCATTGCTTTCCCAAGGATGGCAATTTCACCCTGTGAGCCTCATTTCACCCTGTCGTTCAGACTGTTTTGTAGATTGGCATGTGTGGAACTTTCATGCTGGATTTGGAAGAGAAAGAGCTTGTCTTTGTTACAGTGTTAGGGCTGAGCATTTAAACAGATGTCGCACCACCATCAAATAACAAAAGATAAGATATTCAGGTTGAAGCCTAGTATGCTAGGACCTCACTGCACTTCGTATCCTTCTAGAAGGTGGAATGTCACACGGAAGTGGGAAAGCTCTGATTCCAGAGGCGAGTGAACGTGTGTGCTCTAGTCTCATTGCCTCTCATGACCACTGTGGGTAAGGAAGTACGGTCAGAGAGGTTGTGCATCACCCAGCTCTTTGTTTTCAGACCTCAGGTGAAAGCCAGAAATTAATATTATTTTCGAAGAATTTAATCTACCCTATCATTAAGTCTCAATAAGGAAGCTGTCCAACTGCTGAGGAAGAGCTAGGTATATAAAGCTGGGTGTTCCTGAAGTAAGGCTTTAAAAATTAAATCCTTATGCAACTATAACAATAGTTATATTATTATTATTATATATCATATATATGCATACACACACACACACACACACCCTACCCTGAAGGTAGAAATTTGGTGCTTATAAAAAAGAGCTCAATGCTCATAAAATGGACATATTTCCAAATTTATCCACATTGCCAACCATACAGTCCCTGGTCTATCTAGTAGCTGATGTTTAAAAATGGGACAGGGAGTCCAGAACTCAGGCACCTGGTTTTGGAACAGCCCTTGCTCTCTATCCCACTGGGCTGTGAACTCCTCCCAAGGCTGGGATCTTCATTTGTGTATCCCTGAGGCCTAGCATGTCTGACATATAGGAAAGAATAAAAAATAGACTAAACCGTACAGCTGCCTTCTTCTGGGATTCCCTTCCACTGCGTAGTCCATTAGTGTTCCTGTCAGTATATTATTTTTAGTATTTAACATTTCCCTTGAGATGATTATTCGCTCACATTCTATATGGTTCTAAGCACTCCACAAATATGATTCCTTTTGTCTGCATGACCCACCCTCAGAGGCAGGTACTGTTGGATACCAATTCTTACTTTACAGTTGAAGAGTGTGTATCATTTCCAAATGTGAGCTGGAAAGAGCTCCGTGTATGATGGAAAACTTATTACAGAGCCATTCATGATACAGCTGTGCAAATGGAAAGTGTAATAACTCAGTTGGCATTGAAAAGAAATGTCATAAATAAAGAGCCTGTGCTACTGGCCACTATAACTCTTGAAAGGAACCCCCCAGAGCTCCTCAAAATCTCCCTAGCTCTCCTTAGGTTCTCCTGCTTTTCAACTGCATCTGCTATGATATGTGATGATGCCCTGCCAGGTTATGGTCTACAGAGTGCTCTCGCTGTATTTTTATCTGAGACTCCTAATTACCCCGCCGGTTTCTCTAGAAGAGAGCAGTGAGGCCCAGGGAATCAGACTCCATCCGAGTCACCAGCTTGCTCACATCGGGGCTAGGAGCAGGCATGGATGAGAAACAGTACATGTGAACTCTTGCTGTTCACACTGGGCCTACGTGCTTACATAAATTAATACTAAGGGACAATTGAATTGGTTTGCCCTGTTTGGCTTTACACAGGAGGAGGCATTTAGATGAGTTTGCTTAACAAAAAAAAATTTTTTTGAGCCTTACCATACACACGGAAACAAGCAAAGATTGCATGGGTACAGTTTAGGGAATTTCTACGCCATGAACACGTCCATTTAGTCTTAACACAGATGAAGAAAGAGAGAGCCACTAAGCATGCCAGAGCCTCTCCTTATGCCAGCTGGTTACCTCCTCATCTGTGGTAGCCACTGTCCTGACTTCTAACACTATGGATCACTTTTTCCTATTTTCAAGTTTTATATGAATATGATCATTCTTTTGTATTCTTTCATGTCTGACTTCTGTCTCTCAATATTGTGATATTTAATCCTGTTTCTCCTGTAGCAGAAGCTGGAGTGTATTCTGTTGTATCAGTATATCACAATTATTAATCAGAGACATTTGAGTTGTTTCCATCTTGAGGCTGTTCTATAGCTGCTGTGAATACTCATGTAAGATCTGTCTTTATGGTACAGCTAGGTATGCATTGCTGGTGTGTGCATGTGGGTGTACCTGCTGGGTCCTATGATGTGAGTACACTTAGCTTTAGTAGATATAGCCAACCAGTTTTCCAGTTATGCCACTCCAATTTATAGCCCCATCTGGTGTGAACAAGAATTCCCTTTTCCCACACTCTTACCAGTACTTCTTTGGGTAAGTCATTTGCATTTTAATCATTGAGATGTTTGTGTAGAGATCTCCTCTAATGGTTTCAATTCATATTTCCCTTATCATCACATGAAGCTCAGTGTCTTTGCTTGTGTATCCTGGCATTTGGATATCCTCTTTTGTGAAGTGCCAATTCAGAAGTCTTGCCTATTTTTCAATTGTATAGTTTGTTTTACTTTTTAAAACAAAATGAGAGTTCCATAGAAACATCTATGAAACGTCCTTGAGATCTACAGTAATGGGGGTCACCTGTCAGTGGTGTCTGATTGTATTCTCAAGCATAATTTCTGGAGAGTTCCCATGGCAGGTGTCATAGCTGGATGAGGTGGGATGAGGATATGAAGAGGCCTAAAGCCCTTAGTGGGGAATTTGCCAAAAAGTTGGGGAGCTTCCGGGTGTGTGACTCATGGCAATTGTAAAGTTGTGAAGTCACCCGAAAGCATGAAAGTACTTAACCTATAAATGAGTTTGCCTTTTATAGCGGTCACTCTGGATGATTATACACCAACTCTGAAAGGGTTGCTGAAAATATTTTTGGAATTGCTTTGAGTACATTGTTTTGTATATTTTTAGTTTGTTTCAGAAAGGCTCTTTGATCCTGTACTTGATTTTGGGAAATGGCAGAGACCTCCCAGAGTCCAGTCCAGTGAGGAAGGAGGGTGCTTCATGGGTGACTTGAAAGCAAAACCTTATTTTTGAGGCTTACCTATAAGGGAAGAGCTTCCCTTGAGAGGAAAGATTTAGCAGGGAGAAGGCCCGGTACTAAGTCCCTTACCTTCATGATCTCTCCTCTGCCTTACAGTAACCCAGGAGCCGCTTACCGCTTTGGAGTGTCCCCACATTAGAGATGGAAAGCCAGAGATTGAGCAGGAGAAACAGAGCATGATCTAGGAGTCACACGTAGCTCTATCTTACCCCGGTGGCATCTAGCTTTGCTTTTCCCCATCCTACCTCCCCTCTGACAAACTGTTAAG
This sequence comes from Canis aureus, assembly GCF_053574225.1. Lineage (NCBI taxonomy): Eukaryota > Metazoa > Chordata > Mammalia > Carnivora > Canidae > Canis > Canis aureus. Next base: position 8,150,391 of record NC_135619.1, on the reverse strand, counting down.
GGAATCTCAGGATGTTGCAACCAGAAGAACACGTGCCAATGGGAAAGGTCTGGGTCTCCCCTGCCTGTTATATACACCGCCTCACCCTCAGAACTGCCCCATGGGGCTTTGAGGGCACAGAAGTCAATCAGGCTTCAGGGCACTTGCCCTTCCAAACACAATCCCTGAGGCACTGCTATTCATGGGAGCAACTTCAGGCTTTTCAGTGTCCTGGCAGGACTAGTAGTCTGACCTGTAGGCCTTACTCTGAATGCTCTTCTTCCTGGCTGGCAAGCAGTCCCCAGGAAATTCTCTTAAGACAAGGCATGTTGATGAATGCTGTCACAGCAGGAAATTATATTCTGCATAGAATATAACCTTTTTCTGCTTGGGAACCTACATAAAATCTGACCGATAGAGGCAGAATATTGCTGAGCTCTTTAATAGTCATCCCTCGTCTTAAAGTCATTCATTAGTTCTGCCTGAAATACAGACACATGCCTTTGGGTTTGTGTCTTTTAGAAATGATCCCTGAAAAGAATACCCTGGGCAGACTGCTTTCTGATAGGTCCTGGGGCATCCAACTGCCCCTGAGATGTGACAGTCCTAGGAGAGCCGTGAAATACACATGACCATCGCAGAGGCTTACTCTCACCCTTTCTGGCTCATGGACCCCAACAAGCAGAACCTCTTCTACTGAGACTGGGAAATGTTGTCTAAAAGCTGGTGCACCTGGGTGGCGAAGTCAGTTGAGCATCCAACTCTTCGTTTCAGCTCACGTCATGATTGAACCCCAAGTCAGCCTCTGCACTCAGCATGGAGTCTGCTTGAGATTTTCTCTCTCTCCTCCACTGCCCCTCCCACTCCTTCTCTCTCTCTCTCTCTCTCAAATAAGTAAATCGTTTTAAAAACCTGAGTACATAAAAAGCAGAAGCTACAACCTGTTTTTCTGGCCCAAAGCAGTGGCAAAGAAGACTCTGGACTTCTCTTGCTATGGCCCAGTGGAACAGTTTCTTCAGTTTGGTGGTTTTCTTTATACTTAGTACTTCTATCCTGCACAGCCTTGGTTTTCAGGGCAAATCCCTGGGTGATGGGTAACCAGATTACCAAATCATTTCCTCTGCAGATGAGAAATTTATTTATATTCACACAATTTTCCCTGGATAAAAATGAGGTGCCTGAGAAAAAAGTGTGAGGATATTTTAATGAAAACCTTCCCTGGTGAAAATGTCCATTTTCCTTCCACATTTAATTCCCGTGGAGTATTTCAGGGCAGGTGTGAAGAGCCAGGTGTTACTAAGGAGCAGTTGTCCCCGGTGATGGTGAATCCCTACTGGGGCCACCTTACCTACTTTCTTAGCAGATTACATTATCCTATATACGTGTGTAGTTTGCACATCTCAGATTTGGACTTGGCTGGTGGATGTCTGAACTTATTCACCTCCTGCCAAAAGAAAGAAGCTTATAAATAGTGCTTTGTATTCTGAGCTTTACAGTACACTGAGTAAACACAAGATATACATTGTGATGGGGGTAGGGAGAACCGCCTACATCCTTATTTTCTGAGTGGGTGTGACTAATGACTAGTTCCTGGATGTGTAACTAGGATATAGGTCACGGTTCCACTGTCGTCTCTGGCAGAGCTACAGTAAACACTGTCTCCTTATAGGTCACTGTTATCTTACAGGTATAAGTGTCTAAAGTTCTTTTGCTCTGAGAATTTTTCTACAGAGATTTTTTTAGAAGCTTCTTGGACTGGGAACAGGAAGCTCAGTGGATACCTGAGGCTTCCTTAATGAATCAATCATAGTGATGGTTAATCATCACACACATGTCATGTGCATCAGGCACCGTGCTAGGAATGTTTTGTGGAGGAATGCCTCTCTTCTTGCTAGATGGGGTGCTGCTCAATTCATGAATCATTTAATAAAGCCAGTTAGATCTTCAAAAAAATGTTTCCTGGATTCTTTCAGCTCTGAGAATGAGGTGCTGTCATTCACCCCATTTTACAGAAACCGGGGCCACAATTTCTTGGTCTGAGGTCCACAGCCCCCCATCGTGACCCTGGGTCAGTCTCTTGACCATCACACCATGTTGTTCTGAGGCAGTGAGCAAGTGGAAGGGCTGAGCAGAACCAGGGGCTGCTCCTGAGACATAGGGTATCGAAAGAGGGAAGATCAGATATTTCTTAATAAGAAGAGTTATCGATGTGGGCAGCTCCTGCATTTTAAATACACTTAGTTGAGGTGGGTGTTGGGGAAATTAATTGCAGCAGATTTTCAAGAGGAAATGGATTGTTGAGGAAGGAGAGAGCCTTCCATTACCATTTCAAGGAGGGGAAATGATCCTGTTTGAGTAAGGTGGCTGACCTACATCCTGGAAAGCCTTACACGGAGATGATGGATTTGTCAGGGGTTCTTAGGAGCAGTTTAACCCAGCACAGCTGTTTCAGTAGGTATGTGGATGTTTACCTCCTTGCCCTGCCTTTATTGTAAAGGCAGACATACACGGGGCCACTCTTCCATATGGAGCCCTGCTTCTTCCCTTGCTTATTACTTCATCTTTGGACTTGAGAGAGGGAGGTACAGCAAAAGATATGATAGTTCCCCTTCCCTTCCTCACATAGATGTCATGTCAACAGTGCAGTGTTGGGGTGAAGAGACCTTGAGAAATTCCCAGGAAGGACCGCTTATAAAAGTCAAGAGGTCTGGTTTAAATCCTGCAGGAGTCATTTGTCTGCATCTTTCTCAGGACATCTTGTCCATTTTGCTTGGTATTGATCTTATCTCTGTCTTTTCATTCAGCAAAAATATCTACAAAACCCAAACACAGGTTCTGTTTTTATAAAAATTTTTACAAGAAACTGTATACAAAAATAATTGCATGAAATACTAAATGCCAAGTGTCCTAAGGGTTCTGTGGGAGAGGTATGTGTTCAAAGGGATTTGACCCGGTCACGGAAATCAGGATGGTTTTCCTAAGGAGGTAGTGCTGAGCTGAGACCTAAAGGATGAGTGGGAGTTAAGAAGGCAAGGGATGGCATTATAGACATGACGGGACGTGTGAAGTCCCTGCTGTGGAAGGGACTCTGGTAGGAATGGTGGACAGCAGAAGGCCCCTGTGGCTGGGAATGGAGAATACGGAGTATGAGATAGTCATTTCCTAAGAGTCACAAGGGTTTCTAAGCATGAGTTTGAAGTGATCCGATTGACAAGATACCACTTTGGTTGCAGGAAAAAGGACAGATGAAAGGACTGTAGGAGTCCAAAAGGAGATGTGTATAGACCAGTTTAGAAGTTTTTAAAGTAGTTTAGGAAGAAATGATGATCACCTAACCAGGGAGGTAAAGATGGAGGGAACTGGGGGAATGTTTAGAGAGATAGAAATAGATCTGGCTAGACATGGCCATGGGTTAGAAGTACAGGTGAGAAAAAGTACAGGTGAGACACCAGGTACTACTCCTTGGTTTCTGTCTTGTACAGTTGGGTGATGGTGGTGCCATTCCATAGACAATGCTATGTCTCCCCAAGCAGACATTACACTGCTTGATAGCAGGATCTTTTTCTAATTTAATTTTGAGTCCTCCGTATTACCTATATGGTATGTACTCAGTTTCTGTTTACTCTAATTTGAGTAGGAGAGATTTCTTTACAGAACTATGGTGTGTGTGCATTGTGAGAAGCTACAGCTAGTGTACCAATTAATACTTAATAATAAATAATAAAATAATAATTAATTATACTTATACTTAAAATAATACTTAATTATTTATTGATTAATAATAAATAATAATAAAATAATACTTAATTAATACTTATTGTACCAAATAAGTGTGGTTGGGGCAAGAGAAAAGTTCCACGGTTGGAGTAGAACTTCAAAGGCATTTAGCCATATAGAGATATGCCTTCAATTTTCAGGAACACCTGCCTTCTGGAGGTGGCTGTGAGAGTGATACTTAATACCTTTGTGAAACGTGCAGGGTTTTACATTAATTGAAGGATTTCTGTAGATGTGTGCTTCCTTTCCCCTGGTATTCCTCCCCACCACTAGTGGGTGCTGCTGCTTAGAGTGCACCGACCACTGGGATGACCGTTGACTTTTGGTAGATGACTTGGTAGATGACTTGGGGGGCTCCTCTTGCACAGGTAAATGGCTGTGTTTCTTTTTTCACCCAATCCTGCTGTAAAATGGTAAGTCACTGGATGGATTTTTGGTTGATGCGACTCTGTTGACTGGCCTGCAGACTGAGGGAGCGATGAGTGAAGCGTAGATCTGGTTTCTCTTTTATAATCTTCAGATTGTTTTAGATTTCAGGTACTAAGATGCTCAAAGCAAGTCACACCCCAGGATGGAGAGTGTGCTGAGGGCACGTGGTTTCTTCATCTGGATCCTTAGTGTATGTATGTGTAAGATGGTGGTTCTGACCACCAACCTTCTCGAAGGCTGGAGAGAGGAAATTGTAGAGTGGTGGTTGTCCTTGGAAGCAATGGGCCCACAGTGTTTTCTCCTCAGAGAATAGAATGCTTCCACTATGCTGGTGATCTTATTTTAAATGATTTGCCTGCAGTTGGTATATTTTCCTCTTATTTGTCTCTCTTGTCTTACAGATTTTGTGTTTCAAGACTCTTTATGTTTCTTATCTCTCTCGTTTCTCTGTCACGCCAGACATTCTGGAACACTAGTTTCTTAATTTCTGTCTTTACTCCTGTGTTTATTCTCTATTTTCCACTCTCCGCTTTCTCTGGGATCTCGGTGATACCATCGTCCTTCTCATTCTTTATTCGAAAGCAAGGCATATCTTAGGCTCTTTCTTAGAGTACAAGAATAACCTGATGGTATTTCTACTCTACTATTAGTCTCTTGTCCAACATGTGCTATTGATAAACATGTTGGTCTCTTAAAATAACTAGTGAAGATGGGAAACAATGGTACATGCCAAATTGTCTTAGTTTGCCCTGTGTATTAGGACCTACAAAACTAAGCAAAAAATTGGGAGATCCATATAGGCACTTTCAAAAATATTTTGTACCACTTAGTCATTTTTATTTTATAAGTTGACATTTGCATAAAAATGAAAGTTTACTTTTGTGTTCAAATGGTTAAAGCTCTTTTGTCTTCCATTTTTATTTTGTTTTTGATTCTAAAGCTTTTATCTTCCAGTTGAAACAGAATTCTTCTCTTTCAAGAAAGGATCTATTTTGTGTATATCAAAAATTCATTGTTTTTTTTTTTTAAATCAGGAAAAGACCTCAGATATCTAATTAACTCTTTGTCTTCTCCACATCCTCATCTCTCTGTATTCCATTTTATAGACAAGAAAACTGAGGCTGTATCATTCTACCATGAATCAGTAGGAAGCCAGGACTCTTTTATGTGTGTGTGTGGGGGGGTGTTAACTAAAATATAGCATATTATTAGTTTCAGAGGTAGAACTTAGTGATTATCAGTTGCATGTAATACCCAGTGCTCATTACATCAAGTGCCCTCTGTAATGCCCATCACCCAGTTACCCCATCCCCCGGCCTGACTCTCCTCCAGCAACCTCAGTTTGTTTCCTATAGTTAAGAGTCTCTTATGGTTTGTCTCCCTCTCTTTGCCTCCCTCTCTGTTTTTGTCTTACTTTACTTTTTCTTCCCTTCTCCTATGTTCATCTGTATTGGTTCTTAAATTCCACATATGAGCGAAATTATATATTTGTCTTTCTGACTATTTCCCTTAGCATAATACCCTCTAGTTCCATCCAGGTTATTGTGAATGGCAAGATTTCATTCTTTTTGATGGTTGACATTCCATTATATATATGTACCACATCTTTATCCATCCATCTGTTGATGGATATCTGGACTCTTTCCATATTTTGGCTATTGTGGACATTGCTGCTATAAACATTGGGGTGCAAGTGCCCTTTCGAATCACTAGGTCTGTATCCTTTGGATAAATACCTAGTACAATTGCTGGGGTATAGGGTAGTTCTATTTTTAACTTTTTGAGGAACCTCTACTGTTTTCCAGAGTGGCTGAACCAGTTTGCATTCCCACCAACAGTGTAAGAGGAGGAAACCCGGGACTCTTAATTCCAGTCTTTGGATTCCTTAGCTCATTGTGATTTCTCTACAACTTTAAAATATTTCTATGATTCTTCATGTTAAAGTCTTCCAGTTTAAGGTCATTGTTTCTTAGAAGCTGTTTCCTTGTGGTAACTCAAATGTTAATTGGTTCAGTACGAAGAGAGACCCAAGCAGTAATTTTGTCTTCCTCTGAAATTGATATAAAAATTTATAGCTCTATAAATAATATTTACTGAATTTGGCAATATTATTTGTATGTATGAAAAAATAATTTTGAAGTGTACCAATATTTTATGTCTGGTTCAGCCAAATTTCCACTTGGAGGAGATTGCATCTGTGTTGAAACATACTGTCCTTTTTCTTTATCATCTTGGTCTTTATGAGGGGTGAATTATTGGATTTGTGACTTTTTTATTTTGAGTTTATGCAAGAAATCAAGATGTGTCTCATTATCATATAGGGTGTCAGGAAATTTTTGTAACAGTTCTTTTAAATCCAGCTTAATTAAAAATAAAGGACAAGTTTTATAGCAACAGGATTTTGTTCCTTCTTTTGAAGAGCAATGGGAGTCCATGAATCCGATGAATCAGACAAGCTATAGCAATTTCAGAAAACATGGGGATTACTGCTGTAAAGGCCCAGAAGGAGCTAATAAAAACCCAACAGCTCTGTCAGTCTTTATTGTGGGCTGGTGTTTAGGTGGATATTGAGGCTCTCTGTAACTGATCTGTGATCTAACTATATGTCTTTAAAAGCTGTCTGTTTAAAGTCAGTTCTCCCATTCCCCTGCCCAACCCAGTGAACATTTTTTTTTCTCCTGTGCTGCCCTCGGAGCTGCCCCACAGGATGAAGAGTGTCTTGTCCTTAACTCAAGGTCTTAGGGTCACAATTAATTGGCAGATATTGGCCTCAAAAAGGGTAGGAGATTGGTTCTTAGGAACCACAGGGCTATGGTAAGAGTAAAGGTGCTGAGAGGAGGGTTGGGAAGAGGTGGCCAGGCTCTCCTGGTGAGTTGATGGGCACCTTGGCTTCCTTTGCCCATTCAGCTGCCCGATGTCCTCTCTTTTCTCCTTCCCGTAGGTCAGGGTGTTGTGTTGGGTGCTGTGGTCAGGAGCAGAAGACCAGACTTTGGGGACTGGGGCTTCTTGATCTTTGCTTCACTGTGGAGGCTCCATCCTTCTTTCCCAGCTTCATCTCTCCATTGTCATTTGACACTGTTCTGAAGGACATGGAGCACCCTGATAGCATCATTCATTTTCACTCTTTGGCTGTAAAATACCCTTCTCTTCCTTGTCTATCTTGTATCCTTGCAATTATTCTTCAGGCCCAGTCAAGGGTTACCACCTCTTTGAAGGCTTTTGTGATCTTCAAACTTGCACCCTGAGGCAGAAGTGACCTGTGCTGCTCCTGTGCCATATATAACTTATGCCCAGGTATGATTATTTCCTTGCATGAGGAATAGGACAGTGACTTACACATTTTGTATCTTCATTGCCTGGTATATGATAGGTGCCCAAAAGAGGAGGGAGGGAGGGAGGGAGGGAGGGAAGGAGGGATGGATGGGGCACATTCAAGGAGAACTTCTGAGAAGTGAGGGAGAGAGAGACAGGAAGGGAAGGCGGGAGGGAATGCAGCATTTTTATTTGGGTTGTATGGGAGAGGGTTTAGGTATGGACAAGAGAGTTTTTTCTGCTTCCTGCTCACTGAAATGGTATCTAGGAGGGGATGGAAGTGTCAGTTATTGAGAATGAGCTATGCTACTGTTATCAGAGTAGAAACCAAGTAATTGGCAAAAGATAACATCATAGTCATTTGGCTTTCCTTCTTAAAAGCTCTGGGACCTTTCTTGATGGATCTAGTTTCTTATGTGTAAAATGGGTTGATAACCCTAGAAGGTAGAATCTATTATTAACATGAGGGTCAATGGAAACCTTCAAAGTAGTCAACGCCCTGCCTTGTATGTGGTGAAGGCTCAGTAGAGTACATGATGGCAACTGCTGTTAGCTGTTGGCCTCAGTGGGTGATGGGATCAAGAGGTGCCTGTTAGAAATGTTGAGGCAACATTCTCCTTCTCCCTGAAAGGAAAACTTTTAGATTCATAGATAAACACAAATGGGTGACCAGGTCTTAGAATTTACTAGAAGTGGGATTACACATTCACCTTCCTCTTCCTTGTTATTTCATACTTCTCTTTAGAAAGGAAAGCACTTCCCCATTTCTTAGGGAAAGTTTTATTCCTCCCAGCATTTGGTTCTAAAAGCAGTTTTTCACATAAGGCATTACATGGGAGTCTTTCTGGTTGTTTAGAAGAGTATATGTGTTTATCTCTATATTTATTTGCAAAAGGTGTTATTCTGTTCCTTTCCACAGTCCTGGAGAGCAGGTGGCATGCATTGCTGTTTCTATTTTCACATGGAAGCAAGTTGAGTTGGTCTGGGACCACTCCATTTTGGCTTATGAATGCCATTGTTTGTATGTGTGCATTTCTCTCCCCACAGTTAGCCATTTAGAAATCAGTGATAGGAGTTCCTAACAATATTTGTTTATGTGCTTACAAAATCATCCATACATTCATTTCTTGCTCTGTGGATTATTGCTTTGCCGACCTGGGTCTTCAGTGCTGGATTTAGCAATTTTTTTTGTTGTTGTTTTTATTTCTGTTTTGTTACTGTTCCAAGAGACTGCTGTAGTTGTTGGTAATGATGACCATTTGTGTGTGCCTTTGAACCCCTTCTCAGAGTATTTTATAGCCTGTCTGCTGATGTTTGGGTGTATGGCCACTTTTATTTGTTGCCTGAACATAGGTCAGTCCTCCCTTAGTGTATTTCTGAGCGAATTAAGAAAATGGATTCAAAAGAGTTATGGATACAAATCAGGTGGTATGGATCCACTGTCCTTTCTAATTCCAAAATCCAGAAGGCTCTGAAAGCTCTAGTAACCTATCTGGTGGAAAGATCTGACTTGAACCACTGAGCCTATGTATTCATTAATCTCATTTAGCATGGTTACTTGTAAATTTACCTGCAGAAGTATTATGTGTTTGCCTATGGAGTGCTGGCCTATGCTCCGTTGAGAGCATAAGGTACATTTTACCTTTCTAAAATGTCAAAAATTGGGCACCTGGGAGGCTCAGTGGTTGAGCTTCTGTCTTTGGCTCACATCATGGTCCTGGGGTCCTGGGATTGAGTCCCACAACAGGCCCCCTACAGGGAGCCTGCTTCTCCCTCTGCCTTTGTTTCTGCCTCTTTCTCTCTCTCTCTCTCCCTGTGTGTGTGTGTGTGTCTCATGCATAAATTAATTAATCTTAAAAAAAATGTCAAAAATTTTGAATTCCAAAATACATCTGGCCTTAGGGCATTTGGATAAGAGATGTGGACCTGTAGTGTTTTTTTTTTTTTTTTTTTTTAGGGCCTCTAAGCCTTTTTTCAGTTGACAACCTTCCCTTGAGATTCTCTCCTTTGCACTATTTTTTTTTGTGGTATGCAAATGAGCCTCTCCTGTGCTGTCACTCAAGGGATATCTACTGCTGTAGGCTGAGCTTTGGATGAGGTATGGGGGAGGATAAAGCATTGCCATCCCCCAGTCCTGGAGAAGGTCAGAGCCTCATGATAATGTGGAAAGTACTATAATAGCAGTCTGTGGAGTCCTGGATGTTGTAAGATAATTACATCCAGGAACTCCACCAAAATTACAAAGGCAAAGAATTGTGGAAGAGAATGTGATCTGGTGGTAGTTGTATACTTCTTGTGGTCTTTGAAAGGTAAAACCAGAGATGGTGCTGCAGAGGAGCCAGTGTTTGAAGAGCCTTATCTACCAACCCAAACAGTTGAGAGTTTATCCTTTGGCAATAAGGAGTCTTTAAACCTGGGAATGAATGATCAGGTTTGCATTTTCTAAGGAGCCCTCTGCCTTCATCTTAAGAGACCTCAAAAAGAAATCACTGCAGTATTTTGGACAATAGGACATTTTACTAGTATCCCTAATGATGTTTTAGTTTGTATCATGTTTTAAGGTTTGCAAAAGAGTTTCTCCTGCCTTAATTTATTTTGCAGTAGCCCAAGGGATGAATAAGTAATAACTAAGGAAGCAGAGTCAGACAACTGATTTGTTCAAGGTCATGTCTAGCAACTAGCGGCACCAGCTCTCCTAATTCTACATCCATTGTTGGTTGAACATGCTATTAAAACATTTTAGTATATTGTTCAGTTACAAGCATACCTAAAGATAATTTGCTACCCGCACATCTCTTATGTTTGTACCCACTAGGCTGTCAGCTCCTTGAGGACTTCCAGTATTAAATTCAATGTGCCTTTGGCACAAAGATAGGCTCACAGTAGGCACCAAGAATTCACTAGACTGTTTCTCCTCCAGAGCAGAACAGACTTAGGAAGAAGGAACATTTACAGAGGGTCTAATCCTTTTTCTTACTATACATGTCATCATGTGTGCTTATTAGGCAGTTGTGTTTAAGACACTGTTTGGGGTACAGTAGGGAATACAAAATGTAAAAACAATTACATTGAAATAAACTCAGTCATTAATTCAGCCTATTCTATCTTATCTGGATCCTACACACCAAATTCCTTGGCTTTTGCAACAATTTTTTTTTTTTTAATGAATGTTGGATGTTCAAATCAAAAGGCTTCTTGCAGAGACTGATTAAAACTCTTAGGCTTACACATTGGCTTTGCAATAGTGTATGCAGTAATTAGATATAACATGGCACCTTTCCAAATGGGTATTTTTTTGGAAACAAAGAAGCGAAATCATTAAACAGACATACTTCATTACAAAGAATGAAAGTTTTAGCTTGACTAGGTGCTGGGTAATATCCCTTCACAAGTGATAATTGCCCTGTGAATTATGCTTAAAATATATAGTCAACCGTAAGTTTCCGTGCCAGTCCTACTGAATTAGCAGTGAAATTAACGATGTAATCTTTTTCTTACACACCTGGCATATATTGCTATTTATGCCAGCAATATTTCCCAGGCAGTCCAGGAGCTAGAGAAAAGTTTTAAATTATCTTCAGTCTTAGAATCCATGCCAATTTAAAAAGCATGTATTGAGTTGACTCAGTTCTGATTTTCCTTTACCAACTGTATCAGAAAAGCTTTTGGGGCTCCAGAAGAAACTCTAGAGATCATTCAGACCTAGAAACTAGATTGGGGTTGGAGGAAAGAGGAAACTCCTTCCCATAGGTCCAAGTCCCTTCTTCAACTTACTGTCACTTGGAAGAAATGTCAGAGCTTCTGGTTCCTTATCCTGAAGAGTGAGGCTTACGATAATGCTTCTCAAAGATTCTAAGACTTACATTTTTGTTTATTTTATGTTTTAATATATCTGAAAACAAGATGTGTTTTACTGTGCATGAGAGGTTATGGTTTAATTTGTACTGTTTTTCTAATATAGTGGTGCATAAAATAATGTATCTTAAAATCAGTGATTGCTTAGATTTGATGAAATATGGAAATAGGCCTTACCAACCTCCTGGGTTGTTATTAGGATCAAATCTGATAATATGGTTGCTAGAATATTAACAACTGTGCTAACAAACCAGCAAGCAAAAGCACCTTTGGGCGACCCTTGACAATCTTTCTCCTTTTGGTATGAAACTATATTTCTAATGTATCTTTAAATTGGGAAGAGGTGGAAATGGAAACTGCAAATTTAGATGAATTAAAATATCAAATACCTTTCTTGAATATTTGAAGTGACAAAAGAATTTCAATGGAGTCTTCCATTTTACTTCCTGATTATTTTTTCTTTTAGCAATACCTCACTCACGTTGGTCTTGTCTCCCCTCACCCCCGCTCCCATTATGTAATAAGAACTCCGGTTTTGGAGAGCAGAGGGGTGGAGGGTCAGAAGATCATTAATTTCATTTTGGACAAAATTGAATTGGAGATGAGTTCGAGGCATCCAAGTGAAGATGGTGAGTAGGCAGTTGAATTTATGAGTCAGAGATGAAAATGTGGCATTTTTGGTATAGAGATGGTAAATGAAGGTTCAATCTTGGATAAGATCACCTAGGAAACAAATGGAGAAAGAGGGATTGGAACTGGAGGTTGATAAGCCACCTTCAGCCAGCAAACTTGCTTTATTTGGCCTGTGTAGTGTTTTTAAAATATTTGAGCAAGTTGCTGCCACATGTTTATGGTTTTTTTTGGCTGCTTAAAATATATTTTCCCTTTTGATAGCAGCACCCTAATATCCTTTAAAGAAACTTCATATCTTCCAATCTCAGACCTTGTGCTTTTAGATCAGATTCCACCCCTGATTCCCAGTGAAATGTGTGACCCAAGGCTGGCCAATCATTCCCAGAGTAGCCTGGCCACATGGTTGGTCAAAAATGGCTTCTAATCCAAGTTGGCCCCATCAGAGGAAAGTCTGAAACTGAGGTGGGGAGGGGAGACTCCAAGAAGAGAATTTTTCTTGCTTTCTGCTTAAACCTGGCTGGATGTGGTTCAGAAGCCTGGAGGTCTAACAACGGCTTTGCTACCATAAGGTAGAGCTTACTTGTGAGAATAGGAACAACAAAGAAGTGGTCCAGATAGAAAAACTGATCCAGTGTCAGCTACACCTTTAGGCTTTTCACTTAGGAGAGTTAATAAATTCTCCTTGTGGTATAAACAGGATTTCTTTTATTTGTACCAGAAAGAAATCTTAATTGATGCGGTTGCCAAGATTTAAAGATGGGGGGGTTTTCATGTAGAACTTAGGACTGGTAGGAACATTTGCTCTCCATTTTATTATAGTCTATACCTCTCCCTGTTGTCATCTTACCCTCATGCCTGGGATCTGTTGCCAGTTACCCTGCTTATTCTGCAATGTTTCTAAGTAGAGTTGAGAAGGAAGTGAAATTCAACTTTGCTGCACTTCACTGTATTAACTTGCTAATCCTCATGAATAATTGGACTTTTGATCACTAATGTAGAGTGAAACGAAAGGGGGCCTGTATTTAAGCTTTGGGGAGCCTGAACAGTAAACAACGGGTAAAGGAGGGCGAGCTGGTGACAAGAAGTGAGTGACAGCAATAGGAAGGAAAGCATTGGTTGTAAAGGCCAAGGTAAGGAGTATTTCAGGGAGAGAGTAATGAACATTGCCAAGCACTGTCAAGATGTCAAATGAAAAAAAAATTCTCATTTGAATTTGGCAACACCGATCATTATTGACCTAGACTGGAGCTTTTTCAGAGAGAGATGGAGCCAAGCCAGGTTGGAATGGGTTGAAAAAAAAAATGAATGAGAGATGATAAATGGAGATTCTCAAGGAGGACAGTTTTTATTTTTCCTGTGAAGGAAAGGTGGAAATAAGACACTAGCGTAGAGACACAGGAGGTTGAGATGGAGTGCTTTAAAGATAGGATGTGAGATGTTGAAGTGTCGATGGGGAGGGATCTGGTTGAAAGGGAGAAGTTGACTGAATAAACAGGAGAGAACAGACAGAGTAAATGAGTATGTGAGCCTGAGGAGGTAGGATGGGATGTGATCTAAAGCCTAAGTGGTGTGGATGACCTTGCACAAGAGGAGGGAATGGAATGCAAACAGGAGGGAAGAAGCTGAAGGTTGGCAGAGATGAAGGTTGGTCTGGTAGCAGGAAGTTGCTGAGAAACAGGTTCCATTTCTCTGTTAGGAGGCAAGGCCATCTGCAAAGAGGATGATGGGTGTGGGTATTAGAAGGAGTCATGGTTTAAAAATGAAATATAGCTGAGGAGAGGGAGAGAGTGAGTCTGCAGGAGAAATGTGTTAGGATCACCCAGCATTGTGGAGGGCCTGTTTGGCAGTTGGTGTTCATGTAGAATGGCACCATCTGGCTATGTGTCCTTTCTCTTGTGCCCAGGTAGTGGGGGGCACAGACACAGCTACGGTGGGCATCCTCTGAGGTCGGGGTTTGGCAGACAGGTGAGCAAGGTAAGCTTAGAACATATGGCAAGGGTGTTTTGGAAGTATGTTATGGGAATGATGGCCTTAGAAAGGCAGCTGAGTAAGAAGGGATATGAAATGAAAGTTCTGAGGAGGCCCTAATGGTTAATTTCCAGTGAAGGGGATTTTATTTTATTTTTTTAAATTTTTATTTATTTATGATAGTCACACAGAGAGAGAGAGAGAGAGAGAGAGGCAGAGACACAGGCAGAGGGAGAAGCAGGCTCCATGCACCGGGAGCCCGACATGGGATTCGATCCCGGGTCTCCAGGATCGCGCCCTGGGCCAAAGGCAGGCGCTAAACTGCTGCGCCACCCAGGGATCCCTGAAGGGGATTTTAATAAGGAAACTGAAGCTGAGGGTATTTTAGTCGCAAGGTGGGATGTTTGACTGGGCCATGGGTGGTTCATGTGTCATGGAGGAAAGAGTCATTGGAGGTGAGGCAGTAGAGAGAACAGAGACAGGGTGTCCGTGGATTTGGATATTCAGGTCACCCATACTGGCTGCAGGATTCAGGGAGGAGAGAGACTTTTGCCGGGGTTCAGATGAGGTCGTGGGCTTGACTGTTTCTTAATAGTTTAGCTATCTCCTCTAAACCTCCTCACCTTTGGTTTCAATGGACATTCAGCTGGGAGAGTATATTTAAATGACGTGGGGCCCACCCCTCTTTTGGTAGTATATCCTGGGAATATTTTCTCAGGAAAAATATGTCTTTTATCACTTTGTGTTCCTATGGAAAACAAATCATTTAAAGCTCTTGTGGTGATAACGTTTTTAGTTGCCAGAATGATTTGGTGCTCCTTTGCCTTACATGGTCACGTTGCTTCTGAAGGTGACTGAACAGGCAATCCAAACCTTCAGGAGAAGGCCACATTCCACTGAGTCCCCTGTGGCTCCCACTGTGATGAGCTTTGAAGGGAGGGTAAGTAGGGAGCAATGTTTGAGACATCTGTTGTCGTTGGTAATGTGTGTCGTGCTTTGGCAGTAACTAAGGCAAGCCCACCAGTCTGTAGTTTATAAGCAGTAATCTGAGAGCCCAGAAAATACTTCTCTGAATGGTAAGGCATCAGAGCCAGCATTCCTTATACTTGAGAGGGAAAAAGAGTTTGAAAGGCTCCCCTAGAGAAAAACAGCGCTTAGGTTTCATAATGAGATGTTAAATCAGATAATCTCAAAACATCCGAAGGTTGTGATAAAAATCCTCATCAAGTAATCAAGATGCACAAGCCTATAATCTCTTTAAAGAGAGAGAGAGAGAGAGAGAGAGAGAGAGAATTCAAGCATGCAGGCTTTCAGACATAGCATCTCTTCATTACGGATTCTGAAAAGATTAGGTAAAGGACAGTGCACCAGGCCAGTGTCCATGTGTTCAGGCTGAGAATGATGAGGAAAGATAGTGGAAGAAGTCTCTCAGTGCTCAGAATACCAGCCACACAGTGAAATGTTTTGCAGCCTGAAGGGCTCTGCTGCCAGCCCGATGTGCACTGTGGGTCAGCCTCAGTGCTCTTTCCCAAGGACTTGTTTGTTCACTCATACTCTGTCCCATCCCATTGCCTGTCTTCCCCTCTCTCCATATCTCAGCCATTTTTCTCTGCCCAGTGAGGCCAAAACCAAGTGTAGCGTGATGCTAGACCTTTCCTATTTCTGACTCCTTTGTGTTTATTGTTTGTATAATTTGGTAAGTTAGCTCTGTGATGGGTTTGTAGATTGTTAAGGTTGTAAGAAACCTTGGATTTTTTTTTTCCCTCAAGTTATTCCCAAGGCAACAATGACTTTATCTGACACAAGTTCCTTTGGACCATGGAGCATTCAAGAGTCAGGATTTGGGTTCTCTTCTCTGGGCCTTTAAGGATTGAGTCATTTTTCTCCCATGAAGGGAACACAGAGTTGCTGATGAGCATTACATGTCCTTGACATCTGCTGTTTTATACTATTGTACCCAAGCAATAGTTTTGGTCCTTCCTTGATCATTTTTTCTTGCTCTCAAAATAACTAAACCACCTGCTTTGTTCTTGGCATTTTTTTTTTTTTTTTTTTTACTGAAAGCATTAGTTCATTCTACAGATGAGTCTTCTTGTAGCTCATAGATTTGTCCTCTGCTTTTATGTACATTTTTAGAAAGTATTGTAAAGCTCGTAAAGTGGGAGATGAGGTATAGGTCCACCAAGCATTTCTTCTCGGGCTTGACGGAGCAGAAGGAGGAATGGGTTAAATTGCAGCCAAGGAACCCTAGCCTCCTTAAGATTCTTTAGGAGGTCTCCGTTGAATTTGCAGACTGCTAAGAACAGTGCCTGGCATGTAGTGGTAGCTATTCTTATGGGGCCTAGGCAGCTGGTCAGAAAGATCCCACCCTGAAGTTTATAAATTAAGGCCCTCTCTCCTCCATGAATTGAACCTCAGTGTTTTCATGATACAGTAGTTGCCTACACTTAGGCCAGCCAAAAATAAGGTGGGGCCCTTAGGCTCAGAGTGTTACAGCTGGCAGGAAACAGTTCAGCATCCAGAACATGACAGAGAGGAAAGCCAAGGCTTAGAGACATTTGGTGACTGTCCCTAGGCCACACTGTTTATATTGGCAGATAGGGACCAGATAGGGACCAGCTCTCTAGGCTCTGGAACTGGGATTTTCCTACCACTCCAAGGTGTGTGACTCTGAAAAGTGACTCTTGAGAGAGGAGTGTGGAAAGACAGGAGGAAAGGGAGAGTGTCCAGAAGGTGTCTAATGCTGGGCAGTAATGTCAAAAAAGAGCATAAGATAAAGAGGGTTGACCCCCTTATGTTTTATCACATCACTCCTTCACAGAGGGTTGGCTTCTACATGTGTCCTTTTGAAATGAAATTCTGGGTCAGTACTTGGAGGAACCAGGAGAGTTTGGGGTGCTAGGGATAATTATAGCCTACCCTGATATTAAAGGTCACTGCTTTGAGAATGCATCTGGCAAAGAGTGAGGGGGCAGAGCCAGGGCTCAGAGAGGCCCCTGGGCCTTGTGGGAAGTCTGCGGTTCGGGTGCACCGCTGCGCTGAGCCTGGGGGAGGTATGTAGCTGCATGCCAGTGGGAAGCCGCCGGCAGTGGCAGAGGTGTGAGAGGTATCAGGAATTTCTGGGAGTTCCATTTGTGTACACTGCAGGAAGGACGGGAACATAAGGGTGTCATGTAGCACCCGATGACAACGGAAAGGCATGCATACAAAGATTGAGCTAACGGTGGGTTTTTGGGTTTTTGGGTTTTCTGAGTTTGCAGAGATGGGCACAGTGTATAATTGTGCTGTATTGCAAGGAAGTCCTCTAGTGCCTCTCTTGGAGAGAGGGCCTGTTGGTGACCCACAACCAAAAGCATTTGGTCAGAGGGAAAATTCTGAGATGGATGATTGAGCAAAGAGAGGAAGTATGGAATTGGAGCAATTGGAGCCAGTAGACAGCAAGCTGAGGATCAAAGCCAGGAGCTTTAGCTTCCCAGTTGGAGATCTCAGCCACTATGCTGGCTGCCCCTTGCTCAGCTGCCCACTGTGATCTCAGCCCTGGGAGAAACAACGGGAAGTCCTTCTGTTTTCTGGGGTCCCTCGGGGATTCCACAGAGCCTAGTGAGTCATTGGGGTGCATGATGGCCCAGGGCCACCCTTAGCCAAATGACCATGATATCTAGGTTCTCCCGGAGTTCTGATCTTTGAATACATTTGCATCCTTTTCCTACACCTTTTTACCTTGGTAGCTAAGAATCATGGGAGATTTTCTAGTTAAACCTGGCTCAACCCAAAACCTCCTAGTGATCCCACTTGTTCCAGTGCCTTTCTTCCTCGTGTCTCTCTCTTCCTCTGAGTCCTTAAAGAGCTGTCTGTGTTACTCATGTGCATTCCAAACACAGCATTTCTCTCCACCCCAGCTTTCTTGACCCATCATCCCATCCCATCAGGTGGGCATTAAGACTTGAAGAGTCACAGTTTGACACACCAGATGTTTCACTAGCTTTACTGGTTCTCTCCCTACTTGGTATTCTTTCTCACCTAAATATCAAAGTTCTACCCATACTGGGGCAGCGATAGGACAGGGACCCCTCGCTTTATGCCCTCACAACTAGCCAAATAAATGATGATTATTTTCCAAGAATTCTAGTGAGTAAATTACATGCACTTCAGCTTGGGTACAAGTATGTAAAATCGGAGATACTACTTCATACTTAATGTCTAATTGACCACACCAGTGAATATGCCATTACTGGAGTATTTGTATTCCTAATAAATGTTTCACTGCTTACTCAGTACTGTACACTATACATCTGACAGCACTCACTTTCAATTTCTTTTATCTCCTTCATCTGCCAAACTCTTTTCTTCATTGTAAGATTTATACTTTTGCTTTTACCTCTCATACTAGTTCTCATGTTTTTAGAGCCAGAAGCATGAGTAAAACCCATTCTATTGCTCCTTTCTTACTCCTTGTACCCTAGAATGGATTGATTTGTTTGTTTAAGGTTTGTGTCTTCCTAGGTTTATTTTATTATTTCAGCAGTCTTTATCATGTCCTGTTAGTAAGCTCACCACTCAGGAATCCCCCTGATAGTACATACACACTAACATTTTCTTTTAAGTAAAAGATTGTCTGATGTGCAAGTAGTAATACTAGTTAGTGTTGCTTTCTCTAGAATGGTGTGAATTTTTCCTTTCGTTATTGGCATGGATTGCCTGAATGTCTTTTTTCTCAAAGGAGCCATGAGAGATTTGGTATCATTGGAAACTCGATTCCCAATCCAGATTTTGGAAGGATCAGGAAGTCACTCCCTCCAATTCTGAGAATTGCCCAGGACCTCAGAAACAGTGAGATTCTTGAGGGTTCTAGGAGTTAGAACTCTGCTGCCACTCATGAATGGCACAAACTGAAGGATAATCTAATTCCATCTTTTTTTTTTTTTTTCCTAGAAAAAGTAAGAGTAAAAGTTAATTTCTGTTCTGGGGAAAATCAAGATTTCATAGAGATTAGTTATTCAGTGATGAGTCTGAAAATTGTAAGTTTGTGAAGTCTTTGTTTTTTGGTAGAAAAAGGAGGAAGAGTAGAACAAAAGTCTGTTAGGTTACAGGAACAATAGTAGGTAGCATTTGTAGAGCATGTATGGGATAGGTACCAGGCTAAACATTTTCCATTTTTCATCTCAAATATTACAACAGCCCTAAGATACTCCCACTCCCATCTTTATTTTGTAGGTGAGAAACCCCCTGATGCACAGAGAGGCTAAACAGTTTGTTCAAGGTCACACAGCTAATAAATGGCAGATGGTGATTTTTAACCTTGGCAAAGTAGTCCAAAGCTAACACTCTTCGCTACAAGGTTACACTGTCCTACATTGAGTCATTTTGGCTTTCACTTTGAGCATAGCCTCCCACAATATATATAAAGTACAGGAGAAGTGGCAGTTTCAGTTTTTTCTCTTGTTGTTTATTCAATAGCAAGGTTAAAAAAAAAAAGGCAGTATGCAGTCTAAGTCAAGTTTAATTAGACCCATGTGGAAACATAATTATACATGCCAGATTTCCAACATTTTTCTTTCTTCATGTTCAATTTTTAATAATCACTGGCACACATATCCTTCCACTTATTTGTAAGTGAAATAACTGAAGCTAGCATAGGGTTCTAAGCTGTCATCTACTTGAAGAATCTTTACCTGGTTGGACCATTTTCTCTAGAAAAGAAGAAGATCCTTTTTTTGTTTGTTTGTTTTTGGGACACATCTTTGGAGAAAATGGCGTTAACAGGTATAGCGTCTTGGCATTAAACCAAACTGGTAGAAGGGCACAGATCAGGATGGTGGGCAGAGCATCTGGACAGAGCCCCTTCATTGGGTCCCAGACAGACATCCCTGTTTCCCCACCCTCCTGCAGTTGAGGTTTTAGAACAAACTTAAGAGATCTCCTTGAACTGGGTTTTCCACTAGTGATTTTTTAAAAATACCAGTCCTCTTTTATTTTGTGCAGGAAAAAAATAATGAAGAATCTCTCTCTCTCTCCCCCATATATAAAAAGGATATTCTTCTATTACTTTCAAATTTAATTTAAAAATTCTTCAGTGATCATTTTCAAAATTTCCTTCGTTATTATAATATTCTTTTTTACCCAAGCCACAGAAATATAACAAATAAAATACTGTTCTTTATAAATAGCTTTCTAGACAGCTTGATATTCTAAATGATTTTAAAAATAAAGTTTATTAGGTTTCCTCCTACATTTAAAATAACTACAGATAATTAGGAAAATTCAGAGAGTAGAAACAAAGAAAAGCAAACTCCCATAGTTCCTATACTCATGAGAAAAAACAAACCTTACTGTTTTCATATATTTCCTTTTTCTGTGAAGAGTTCTTATACCTTTTTCTCTGTCGAGTATTTTTTGTAGTTCTTGGTTATGATCATATAGAAAATACAATTTTGGTTTCTGCTTGTTGGAAAGATGTCTTGTTCAGAGACGACTCAGGACTTCTTTGCTGACTCTGCCCTGTCCCATCAGCTTTGCAGATCTTGGGTGTGCTTCCTGAATGTGTACCTAGTGCTTCATGCTACTGGGTACAGGGAGGCAGAGTGCCCAGGTCCTGCCTATGGGCATCCCATGGAATTGCTAGGGAAAAAAAAACATTTTCGTGGCGACTTTAGTTTTGTTTTTTGGGGTATGGAAAATTTAAAACGTACACAGAAATAGAAAGAATATTATAATGGACCCCATATGCCTTTCTCCTAGCATCAGTAGTGATCAGTATGTGGTCTTGGTTCACGTAGACCCCAGCCTCCAATCCTGGACTCTGGATTATTTTGAAGCAAACCCCTGACATTCTATTATTTCATAGTAAGTATTTCTGTATATATCTCTGAAAGTAAAGCCTTTTGTTCTTTTTTTTTTTTTTTTAAGATTTTTATTTGAGTTAGAGCAAGAGAGAAAAAGAGAGCACAAGCTGGGGGAAGGGGCAGAGGGAGAAAGAGGAGCAGACTCCCTGCTGAGCAGGGAACCCAATGCAGGACTCATCCCAGGAACATGAACTGACTGAGCCACCCAGGCTCCCCTCTTTTTTTTCTTTTAATACTATAGTATCATCATACTTTAAGAACTCTGATATAATTGAATATTAATATCTAGTCAGTGTTCAAATTTATCTGTTTTCATTGTTATTTTTCTTTTCAATTTGTTTGTATCAGGATTCAAATAAGGGCCATACATTATAGTTGATTGAAATGCCTCTTTAGTCCCTTTTAATCCATAGGCTTACTTACCTTCCACTCTTTCCTCACAATTTATTTTTTGCCAAACCAGACCATTTATTTTGGCAAGTTTACCATAGTCTGTATTTTGCTGATTATATCCCACAGAGTTAATGTTAAATATTTCTCAGTTTAACATAGTCCTCTAGACACCGTATTTCTTGTGAACTGGTAGATATATCTAGAGGCTGTATCAAATTCTGTTTCCATATTTTGTCAAGAATATTGTAATGAAAAAAAAAAGAATATTGTAATGAGTGTGTTGTATACTCCCATCAGGAGGCACTTAAATTAACATCAGAGTTGTGTGTGTGTGTGTGTGTGTGTGTGTATGTGTGTGTGTGTGTGAGAGAGAGAGAGAGAGAGGTTTTGATATGTCAGTCAATTGCAATTGTTTCTGCCTAAATCCTTCAGTTCATTAAGGGTTTCAAAGTCTTATTTCATTTCAGTCATTTCTTCATTTATCACCTAGGATACTTCTATAAAGAGAAACTCCTGCTAGTCAGCTCTTTGGTTTTCCCGAGGTACATTTGGCTCCATTGACCAGCAGAAGGAGTAATATTTTCCAGAAGTACCCATCGATAGAGACAGAGATTGGGGTCAGAGAGGAAAGGAGAAGTGATTCCTTAAGAATTCATGAACTAAAAGATACCAATGTTTCAATCCATTGCATTTATTCTTCCTGATACTAAAATTGTCTCATCTTTGGCCAGTGGGAGCCCCTTTGTATTGGCTTCTGATTTTTTTTTTTATATGTTTCAGCTTTGATAGCTTCCCAACTTTATCTATGTCAAGATATTTTAGGCTAGCAGTTCTCAAAGTGTGACCTGAGGCTACTGAGGGTTCCTGAGACCCTATTAAGGGGTCCTTGAGGCCAAAACAGTTTTCATAATAGAACTAAGATACTATTTACCTCTTTCAATCTAATTTTCTCACAATCATATGGTAGAATTTCTAGAGACCACATGTTCCTACATGGCAATATGTGTGTGTTATTTTGTGTTTTCTAGAATTTTCTAAGATAAGCTCTTTGGAGTCCAATAATTTCTTTTTTCATTTATTTGAGAGAGAGCACATGAGCAGGAGGAGGGGCAGGGAAAGGGAGAGGGACTCCTCACAACAGACTCCTGAGCACAGAGCCCAACTCTGGGGCGCTATCCTAAGACCCTGAAATTGCAACATGAGCCGAAATCAAGAGTCAGCTGCCCAACTGACTAGAGTCCACCGCCCCCTGGAATCTTCAACAATTTTAAGAATATAAAGGGGTCCTAAGACCAGAATACTTGAGAACTGCTATTCTAGGATTATGTTTTACATTTCTTACCACATACGTGGAATAACTGGTGACCCTATAAATTAGCTTCCCTTTTATTTTCAGCTTTATTTTTAAGTGGCCTGCTTCACGTCTCACAACTAATAAATATCAAAACCAGAATTGAATCTAGGTGTTTGTGCAGTATTTCCCCCCGATATAATAGACTTACTCCTGTCAAAAATTTATGATTAATTAAAGCGTAGAAGCTGCAATCACTGCCTGCTATGCTAGACATGTACATTTTAGGGGCCACCAAGTAAAATTAGCAATTCTTTTCCCCAAATGGAATGGCCCTTTGCAAGGGAACAACAGATGTAGAGGCAGGATGAGTGGTTGCTATAGCTCCATGGTATAAGAAAAACAATGCACTGAATATGTTGTTTTTCTGGTCACAGTAGGAAATTCAAGACGCAGCAGTAACTCATTAGAGTGTTAACTTTGGAAGATTTCAGCCATCCGGAGAAAAGCCTGCATGGCGTGTGGAATTCAGTAGCTCATGTATTTCTTACTTATTTCTGAACCCAAGACCCCAATGACTGCTTGACCAGGTAGCCTAGAAATGTTGTGGTTTTTTTTTTTTTTCAGCTTGTAGTTAGTTGAACCAAATTCTGCAAGAAAGCATCCTGCAGTTTTCAAGGCTGAATGACAGTGCCTTAAGCCTGGGATTCTCATTTTCCCCTCACTGAATAGTATACAAATATCTAAAAGATGGCTACTTAAAACCACTGGATTTCACGGTTCTCCATCCTCAGGGGAATCTTTATTTTGTTTCACCCTGTTGGACTGAACTTGGTAATTAGTCTTTTGTTTACCATTGCCAATAACTGCAGCTTCTCCCTGGTAATGAACAACATTAACTCATTTCCCAGGCATAGGGAAGAATTTCCATCATAAGAAAAGGATCTGTGCTTTTAGACCTGAAAAAGCTTTCAGCTGGCCTTGGCTTTCTGTCGTTAGCAGCTTTGCATAATGGACTTGAGTATTTACAC
The DNA here is from genome assembly GCF_053574225.1 of Canis aureus. NCBI lineage: Eukaryota > Metazoa > Chordata > Mammalia > Carnivora > Canidae > Canis > Canis aureus. The sequence continues at coordinate 8,126,881 of NC_135619.1, read as the reverse complement.
ATGTAAGAGGTGCCTGACAGCCTCAGGTGCCATTTGGAAAAGTGTCATCATATAGGAAGCTTGGATCAGAGCCCACATCACCATTCAGGTGCTTCATAATTACTTTGTGGCTCAGAGTGGGAATGAGGCAAAGAATAGGTGAAGGGTTTCAGTGCTCTTAGAAAAATATAGATTGCTTTTTTGGAGTAGATGTTAAATACTAAGTAAGTTTTTGTGTTTTTGAGAAAATTCGTTTTTTACTGGAGCATTGTTTGTTTTCTCAACCTTAAAAGTATCATAGTGAAATGACTTATATGTCTGCTTTAGGTGACCTGTTGCATTTAGATTTAGGTATCTGGACAGTCAGATGCCTGGGCTTTTCTAGCAAGTCATCTTATTGACTTGGCTGAAGATAGTTTTAGAATACATGGAAGTCAGTATGAGGTGGAAAGGTTGTCTTGCATGGCGATGGCACTACAATCGGTCATGTCAGAATTTTATTCTTTTGTATTTGTCAAATACAAAAGGAATTCTTTTTTTCTCTTAGTGCATGTTAAGTTCATTAGACAGACTGATCTTCATGTGGAAAGAATGCAGTGTATAATGATGCGGGCCTTGAACTTATGGCTGGGGAATGTCAGGAACTTGGGGTTCTGGTGTCACTGAGGAAAATGACCCCGCCTCTGTGTGCCTTGGTTTCCTGTTTCGAAAGTTCTGCTGTTCATAAGTGCCATGAAGTACTAGGAGGAAAGGTGCTTTGTGTGTGGGGTTTTCCATAAAGCGCAGACCTAACGAAAAGGCTGGGTTAAAGGTAAGTGAATGCTTGATAAAAACACGTTTTACCTATATATGAACTATTTATTAGTTTATGTCTCATTTATTCACTTAGGTATGAAGTAGCCCCAGGCAATTTGAATTGTGATTTAAAATTTAGGTTTTGTCCTTTTAATTCCCTTCTTTCTCTTCAGGGGCAAAGAATATAAAGGCTTGGGAAGTAGAAATTGAATTGATTTTAATTGCCTGAACAGGTTTAATAGAGGAAAAGTTTTATTGAAGTGAAAACGAAGGCTGGATTACTTTTTGTTCTTCTTCCGTATCTAATAATAGGCAACTTTGGAGTAGTCCATAAATCTCTTAGAAGTCTAAGGGAGGGTATCCATCACAAAGTGAGCCGTGACTTAACAACTCTTTGTGACAATTGCCTTGGATAAAAATCTCTATGGTGAGAACTCACAATTCCAGGAATACATTTGGAGGTGGAATCAATTATACAGATGATTCCCAAAGGATGTGAGGCTATTTCAGAATATCTTAGAAACTGAAGACCTCCCGGCTTTGCCAAATCTCAGGGAGCCATTGCTGGGAGCGGTTGTGTTTTGTACCTTTCAGGTATTTTAGGATTAATTCACAGCTGAAATTAGGCTGATGTGCAGATTAGGAATAGTCTGTCAGAATAGCATTTCTCTTTGGAGAGTGCCACTCTTTCTGGAAAAGATAAATAACAGCATTGCAGTGATTCGCAGCTGAAACAGTAGCACTCACTGTTGCTGAATTTAGGACTAGGTCATGTACAGATTTCTGGTATTTTACTTTGGTTCTAAATGCAAGGGTTTTCTTTTGCGTGCGATGTCATTTTGCTCAGAGAGCCTACATATGGGTGCTTTGGAGCCCAGTAACAAACCAGTGGGTGTAGAAAACATGCACTGCTTAGCTCAGGGTCAGAGCCAAGTAGGAGTGAATTCTCAAAGAGCGAGGTGACACTGTGGCCGTGCCCCGCCTCAGTTGGTAGAAGTGGACTTGTTGGGTTTCTGCTTCACTTAGGGAGGAGAGCTTTTCTCTGCATTTGATTACGTTACATGATACAGTGGAACCTTGACATTGGGAACTTAGGCCTGGGAAAGAAATGTGTTTTGATGATTTATGATACAGTTTTGTGTAATTTGTATGATTTGAGAGGCAAGTAGGAAAATGGAAAAGCAAAGAACCCACATGATCTGCAAATGAGATTACGAGAAAAACATTTCTAGGAAATCAAATAAGGTCCAAAGATGTATGTTTAAGTTTTAGAACTTCAAGTATTAAAACCTAGAGATCAAGAATTCTCTACTTACCAAACAACTTTGAAATTTTATTTTTTCTGCCTCCTTAACTTGATATGTTGTAAAATTTTATAGTTGTGTGAAATTATTCTCAAGTCAAAACAAGTTAACTAGAAATCATCTTAGCTGTCATCCAGCCCATCCTTTGTCCTACTTTGTATGTCATCCCAGTCCTACTGCTGAGTCCAGTAACTTGCCATGAAAGTTGTTAGTCTCAGAATTTTCTATGCCCAGCACTGACTTCAATGCATAGTACATGCTGGCTGGCTTGTGGGCTGACGGGGGTAGTACTTACTAAAAATAAACAGACCAAAAAACCTTGAAGCAAACCTTTTGGCCAGGGTACATTTGGAGAAAGTCTTCATGCAAAGGGTGAAAAGTGTAGTGGAAAGTGTTAGAACAGCTCTTCTTTTGAGGATTTAAAAACTTTCCCATTCTTCTATGAGTTGTTAAATCCTAATGTTTACTATTCTAAAAACTTCTGATGTAAAATGTTCTGTATATATAAAAACTTTTGATGCGTTAAATATCTTTTGTTCTACATTCTCAAGGCTGGGAATATCTTTTACCATTACTTTAAGAGTATTATTTAATTACTCTGAGAGTCAACAGAAGAATGAATGAGTAGGATCATTATTGCCATTTAGAGACTGTTCTCCGTATGGCAAAAGTTAAATAAAACATGGATTTTAAAATTCCATCAAGCAGTAGCTTAGCAAATTAATAAGATTTCAGTGATTTCTTTTGGCTTTCCATTTACTTGTATCAGTGTCCTTCAACAGAATTTTAAAGACTTCTTTATATTAATTACATATCATGTGTATTAATATATGTAATATGTAGTCATATACTATATAATTATAGTATAAAAAAGTGGCTTGTGAGATCTCTTTTTGAGATACTCTGTTTCAAAAGCATAATATATGTTATTTCATTTTTGTTACTGAGGAATAATTAACATCTCACATATTAATTTCAGGTGTACAACATAATGCTTTGATATTTTTTGTATATTACAAAATGATCACCACAGTAAATCTAGTTGACATTCATCACCATATGTAGTTATGAAATTTTTTTTCTTTTTTTTTTTTTTTATGAAATTTTTTTTCTTATGATGAGAACTTTTAAGATATACCTTTTTGGCAACTTTCAAATAATACAGTATTATTAACTATAGTCACCATGTTATACATGACATCTCTGTGACTAATTTTTGTAACTGGAAGTTGTACCCTTTGACCCTGTTCACTCATTTTACTCACCCTCCCCCATCCTCAGTCCCAGCAAGCATCAGTTTGCTCTCTGTATCTATGAGCTTGGGTTTTTTGTTTGCTTGTTTTTTTAGATTGCACATGTAAGTGAGATCATAGGGTATTCGTCGTTATTCTACTTGTTTTTCATAGCCTAATACCCTTAGGGTCCATTCATGTTGTCACAAATGGCAAGATTTCTTTCTTTTTAGGGTGTACTAATAGACCATTATATACATATACCACATTTTCTTTATTTCTTTATGCATTTAACCATTGAAGGACACTTAGGTTGTTGTTTCCATATTTTGGGCTTTTGCAAATAATTTTGGCTATTGTAAATGGGGGGCGGAGGTTTACAGATATCTTTTTGAGTTAGTGTTTTCATTTTCTTCAGATAAATACCCAGGAGTGGAATTGCTGAGTCATATGGTAGTTCTCTTTTTAATTTTTTGAGCAACTCTAATATTGTTTTCCATAACAATCAGTGATTTCTTAACAACCTAAAGTAATTTATCAGAAAGTTGAGAACTTTAACTTGAACATTTTTTTTTTTTTCTTTTCAAATGAATTGTGGCTATTTCCCATGGGTAGAGCTGGGTCTAGGATCTGATCATTTTGTTCACATGGTGCTCAGGCAAATTTGTTTCTGAAACAGAAGGAATTTCCCATCCCCCTGTCTGGCTTCATGCCTTGGGTGCTAGTGGTGGCTCCATGTGCAAGACTCTGGAGTGGAGAGGGAGCCAAGCCTGCGGATGTGCTTCTTGTTTGGTGAATGGCTGCTAAGGGTGAGTCCAATCCTGAAGATTCCTTTCTTTATTTGGGAACTTAAGATGGCATGACTATTACTTGAGTTTCTGGAAACCCTGCTCTATGACATAAAAAATGGTTTGCCATGAGACTTCTTTTTGAGATGTCCTCACTATTTAAAAGGTATGTGAATATTCTGAAGCACTGGAGGGATAATTTATTTTATAGCTAAAATCTTCATATTTAGAGGAAAGAATATCCAAATATCCTTTTTATTTCATCCATTTCCTCCATAGACGTCTACTGAGCACTTCTAATGTAGCAGGCGATGTTTGGGATGCTGGACAACATACCCTCATAGAGCTTCCAGTGGAGGAGACAGGCACATGAATAAGCTAAACATGTCAGATGGTGATATGAGCTGTGAAGGAAATCAAAACTGGGATAGGAGTTAAGAAGAGTACTAAGGGATGAGGGACTCATGTGAAGACAGAGAGTCTTGTGCTACTTATAGTGACTTGTTGGACCAGGAATGAATAGCCTATTTCACAGGCTATTCACAGGCATGAAATAGCACAGTTCTTCATGCATTATGGCTGATAGTGCTGTCACAATCACTGCTGGCATTGTCACTGTCACAGCCAAAGTGCATTTACCCACACCTGTTAGCAAGGGTGTGTATGGAATAAGTCGGACAGCTGAGTGTCCTTAGGTGAACACATGTGGAGGACTTATTAATGACACATGAAAACAGAAGATGACTGTATTCATTCAGCAAATGTTTACGGAATGATTGTATATGCAAAGCATTGTGGAGGACAACAAGGTAAATCACATACACCTTTCCAGAAGAGCACATAATCTAGTGTTTTTGTGTGTGGTAGGTCATTTGCATGTCGGAGATTGAACATTTGAAGTGAATGATGCAAGGTCCACAATGTGCTGGTTTGTCACTTTGCCGAGATGTGGTTTTTAATCCAGTCTTCTGGGAGGCGGGTGTGCTGTACTAACCTGGGAGTGCGGTCAGCCAAGTACACAGTGTCTACATTCCAGCAGAGTGTGGTTTCTATGCAGCGATTAATATGGAAAATGCCTTTGAAGTGAAATATGCTTTTTTTGTGAAGGATTGCAAGAAGGCAGCCGGTTTCAGGTGCTGGTGATGGAAGTGCCGAGTATGACATGATGCTTCTCAGCTAGAAAATGGAATTGGTGAGCATCTCAAGGAAATACTCAGCATTTTCCAGCCTTTTTATGAGAATTTGTATACCATACTAGCATTTGTCAGCTTGGACGTGAACCCAGTTAGGAGCGCACTGTTTGAGTGAATCCTGATAAGGGCCCTCCCTCATGGACATATGGACACAGGAGAACTTATCTCCTTTATCTGGAGGTGACTGTCTTGGAGGAAGCTAAGCAAAGCTTCTTTAGGAGCTGCTTCTTTAGGCCTTAATACCAGATTTTTCCCTTTCCTTCAGAAATGAAGGGTCAGTCATCTTTGTGGGAATGTCCCAGGCATTTATTATATAGATGGGATCAAAAGTTTACTGTGTAAAAATAGTTTACTGCTATATAGAAACTATACATATATATATAATGCTATATAGAAACATTTAGTACTACATAGAAATATACTACATATGGTATATATATCATACATTTATGTATGATACTGTATATTATCATGATAATATATGTAATATACATATGATAATATATACTATATATGATAATATGTATAGTATATGTATAAATACTATATTATATACTTGATACATACTTAATATGTGTATATAATATACCATACCATATATATATAAATATCATATATATATCAAGGGCAAGCTTAGAAGAGGAAGGAAAAGCTGCAGAATACAGTGGCAGAGGCTGTTGGCTACCCACCAAGATCCATGATTTCTTCTTCCTGCGTCCACAGCAAGAATACACCTTCCAGCCTCCCTTGTGCTTGGACGCAGCCAGTGACTAAGTTCTAGCTGACAGCATGACCGTGATGAAAATGGCAGAGCCTGTCAGACTCAATCCCTGTCTCAGCGTGAAGAAGACAGACACCTCAGCCTTTCCCCACCGTGGGAGTGAGGCACCAAGTCCTGAGGTGTTTGAGCCATTATATGTTTTGGGGTCTATTTGAGCAGTGAGTAGGTTTCCCTAACTAACACCAGCGCTACATGTGGGGAATGGGAGAAGCAAAGACTATAGTGTCAGCACCTTAGTCTTCCCTGGGGATACTGGGCCCAGTTGTTCCCATCTAAATGGCTGAGTCCACACTCTTGGGTCATGATGGCTATTTTGCTTGTAGATTCCTGCTGTGTGTTTATTACTGCATCCACATCATGGCTTACAGATATCTGTGCCCGTTGGCTGTATCCCCAAGAGCTGAGGGCAGAGTTCAGGGAGTGCTAGCTGACCCCTGATTTTTCTTCCTTTCTTCTCAGATATGTTAGCACCTGCCTTGTGCGAGGGGCTACCAGGAATACCTAGAAATGAAGGAAACATGAACTGTAACCTCAAAGAGCTAACCACTCTAGTTGGCCAGATTGTTTCAAATGGGACTGTCAGCTGGAAGTAACAAAAATCCCAAGTCAAATTGCTTTAACGATAAGCATTTTTTTTCAAGAGCTGAGACATGCATAGGCTTTTGGTGCTGTTTCTCTGTGATTTTTAATCCAGTAGGATTTACCCCTGAAGTTTATTTTAGGTAATCAGCACAGAAGTCCAGTATGCAGTTCTGCCTAGTATCGCCTTCCCTCTCCTTGTGTCTATAATTTAATGTGGAACATTTAGCAGGTGGGGCCGATTGTCCAGAGCAAGTTGATCTGGTACCTTTTCCCCCTGGAATTCCGTTGAGCCGGGCCCACAGTGGGAGAGTCATCAAAGTAGTTACTTTACTGAGTATTGTGAATGGTAGGTAGTGAGGTGCAGGGAATTAGTGTGTAACCCCAGAAAATCCTGTTTGACTATATTTTAGTTTTTAGCAGATTGCATGCCTCACTTGATTTGGCCTACCACTGTGTTTCAAGTTGGAATTTGAAGATCAGCTGTGTTCTTCTTTAGCTCATTATCAATCTCTTCAGTTTGTTCTGTTATTTCCTTTGTCCTTGTTACTGCTGGCCTGTTCTTGTTACCATCTTCTGAAATCATATGCTCCTTGAAGGTAGGCACCACACTTCAGTTATCTTTGTATTCTTTTCCCAAGTCCGTTACCTGAGAGCATAGTGCAGTGCATTATATATTATGTATGTCTCAATAAATGTTTGATGAATTGATTACTTAAATTTCTTATGCTAGAAGAGCTACTAAAGCCAGTTGCATGTTTGGTGAAAAGCTGTTTCATGGCTAACATCACTTCCTGCTGCCATCGTGTTGCTGTCAATTCTTGTCATGTTCTAGCTTATTTAATTCTGTGACACTGGCCCGGCCTTAGCCAGTAACAGGAATCCCCCAGCATGAGGTTGAAGAAGGGAAGATTTTGGCATAGTGAATGGTTGCTGTGTGACTTATAGTAGGGTGTGTCTTGACCTCAAGTACCAAAAAGTACTTGTAGGGCTTATGTCTGGTGGATGATACTGAGCCACATTCCTATGATTTCTTGGCAACAGAGTCATCTCATGTGATATGTACTGTATTGCTCAATTTAATAAAAGAACAACAGGTTACTCTTTTTCTGCCTTGTAGCTAGGTTTGTATCTTAGGTCTTATTTGATGCACTGAGAGTTCTGGAAAAATCTTTAAAAAGAGACTCATATACATCCATAATTAGGCTTATTTCTCCTAATAAAATTACAGCTGAAATCCTTCCCTTGAGGATTTGTTATATTCCATCATAAAAGCACATGGTAATAGTGGTAACAGAACAGAAAGGTGACTTAACACAATTTAAGACACTGAAGGCAAAAAAAAAAAAAAAAAAAGACACTGAAGGCTTTGAAAGAAGATATTTTATAGGAAGAGTGCTCCACTCTTTTTTGTGATTATGGGCATATCATTTCCTTTGAGCAACAGCGGGATTATATCAGTGTTTTCCTCCATTTTTTGAGTTAACAACTAGTCTTTCCTTCCCTGACATCTGAGAGGTGACTTTGAAAGAAGCTGGCCAGAACTTTTCTCTGATCTTGCCCTTCTCACTTCTTTTGTCAGTTTATGAATCTTTTGCCAAAAGTCATTGCAATAGAAGATCATCTTCACATCTTTGATTGGCCTTTACACATAAGAATCTATGATATGAACGTTTCAGTGCTGACTTACTTGTTACTTTACTTGGACTGCCTTTCTGAAGACAGGGGAACTGCTATTTCTTTAACAGAACTTAGAAAACTGGAAAAACTCAACTGTAGAGATTTCCTTCTTATACATTAACTTTAGAACATTTTTAAGTATTTATGTTGGAAATATGGAGCTGATTATCTTCTCCCAAAATAGTCTGTGATGATTAACAGTGAAGGAGTTAAATTTTTCTGCATTTCAATTCACTGGACTAAATTATATTATAGATATTATAGTGGCCTAAAAGTATTGGCCCAGTTTTATCTGCTTACAGGATATAGTTTTAGAGAATATCCTCACCAAGTATCAGTATTTGGGATTACAAGAAAAGCAACTAGTTTGTAATGTGAATAGTTTACTACTCTCAGTAAACTTGACTGGTGATGTAAGCCTACCTTTCGTAGTGGCTTAAATGCTATTGTTGCACATGGTAGCCTGGGAAAATAGCTAAGTGATTCTACGTGTACACTTTAGACCCAAGACCTAGCAAAAGATGCATTTTCAAATAAGGAATAATGATGAATAAGTTCAAGAAGACACTTTATTGTGAAAGATTAATACCTTCTACCTAGGGATCCCTGGGTGGCTTAGCAGATTAGCACCTGCCTTCGGCCCAGGGCATGATCCTGGTTCCAGGATCAAGTCCTGCATCAGGCTCCCTGCATGAAGCCTGCTTCTTCCTCTGCCTGTGTCTCTGCCTCTCTCTCTCTCTCTCTCTCTATCTGTCTCTCTCATGAATAAATAAATAAAATCTTTAAAAAATATATACCTTCTGCCTATGTCATAATCACTGTGGTGGAAAAATAACATAAATCATTATTCTAATGGCCTACTTCCCTCACTTCCTGTCAACTGATGCAACATGTCCCACATTAAACAAAAAATTACCAGGTATTCCAAAAGGCAAGAAAAAGCATAGTTTGGAGAAACAAAGTAACAAGCAAAAAAACCAGACTCTGATATAATAGGGATGTTAAAATTATCAGACAAGGAATTTAAAAGAACAATGTTAAGGGCTCTCATGGAAAAAGTGTAAAAGCTGCAAGAACAGATGGGCAATGTGAATAGAGAGATTCCAAGGATCAAAAGAAAATCCTGGAAATCAAAAACATAGTAATAGAAATGAAGGATACCTTTGATGGACTCATAAATAGACTTGACACTGCCAAAGAAGAAATCTGTGAACTTGAAGATTGATCAATTAAAACTTTCCAAACTGAAATGCAAAGAGAAAAAAATAATTAAAAAGACAAAACAGAACACATATTATAGCATATGTGTAGTTAGAATGCCAGAAAGAGAAGAGAGAAAGGAAAGGTAATACTTGAAGTAATGGTTGAAAACTTTGCAAAACTAGTGACAGACACCAAACCACAAATCTAGGAGGCTTAGAGATAGATACTGGAGTGTTTTTACCCTGGCACCAAATATATGATTTTTTTTTTCTGCTCAAATTCTCTAGTTCTCTGATACCAACTGGGTGTCCAGTAGTTAAAATTTAATTCTGACACCAGTTCCTGGAGTTAGCTTAGACCCCACAGGTTAAGGGCTCAGTCCCACAAGACTGTCCCCATTTCAGATGGCAGCTGCAAATAGGGTGCTCAGGCCACCCATATTTATACCCAGTCAACTATACATTTGGAGAGTCCCATGAGCCCCCCCCCCCCCCAAATTGTATAATTTTCTGGAATAATTCACAGAACTCAGGAAAGAACTTTACTTACAATTACCAGTTTCTTATAGAGGATACAACTCAGGATCAGCAAAATGAAAGAGATGCACAGAGCAGGGTGTGCAGAATGTCCAGGGGCACCTACCATTAAGCTTCTTTTTTTTTTTTTTTTAAGATTTTATCTATTTATTCATGTGAGACCCAGAGAGAGAGAGAGAGAGAGAGAGAGGCAGAGACACAGGCAAAGGGAGAAGCAGGCTCCATGCAGGAGTCCGACATGGGACTCGATTCCGGGTCTCCAGGATCAGGCCCAGGGCCGAAGGTGACGCTAAACCACCGAGCCACACAGGTTGCCCTACCATTAAGCTTCTATGCCCTTTCCAAGAGTGCCACCCTCCTAGCACATCTACTGCTCACCAATCTGGGAGTTTTCTAAATCCCATTGTTTAGGTGTTTTTATGGAGGTTTCATTACATAGGCATGATTGACTAAATCATTGGCCATCAGTGATTCAACTCAGTCTCTAACCTTTCTCATCCCTGGAGGTGAGGGGATGGAGGAGGGGAATCAGAAGAAGAAAGAACACCTTACCCTAGAGAAACAAGTAAAATAATAACAGTGGCTTGTTCATCAGAAACCATGCAGGCAAGAAGAGAATGGTGTGAAATCCTTAGTTTATTGAAAGAAAATAACTCTTTCATTATAACAACAGTATTATATTGAGTATCTGTGCTATCATCTGGGATATAAAAAAGACTAAAATAGGAATATTGCCCCAAAGGAGCTCATAAGTGGGCTAAGAAAGAAACTAATGGGATGTACAAGATATAATATTTAGTGAGTGAGAATAAAATGTAAGAATCCAAAGGGATTAGATAGGACTTGTGGGTGGAGTGTTCAAAGGAGGTGACATTTAAAAAACAATTTTTTTTATAGATTTATTTATTTATTTGAGAAAGAGGGTGGGAGGGGCAGGGAGAGGGAGAGAGAATCTCAAGCAGACTCCACACTAAGCATGGAACCCCAACGTGGCACTCGATCTCAGGATTGTGAGATCACAATGTAAGCCAAAACCAAGAGTCAGACACTCAACACCACCTAGGTACCCCAGAGGTGACAGTTTTAGATTACAGAATGCCTCCTTTCTCCAAGCCCTACTATTTCCCAACAGGACTCCAGTTTAGTAATAGCAGATTGTTGCTAAAAGCTTACAAGACAGTCTCCCAGGAGCAGTACCCAGGAGAGCCCGAAGCTGAGAGGAGAGATGAAAACAGTACACTAGAGGAATTTGAATCCTCTGGCACAGCTGGTACAGCTATAACAAATCGTAAACACAGCCCAACTCCTAGCAGAGAAAACACTGTCCTATGATTGGATCTCTGAAGATAGGTGATCCAGGTGTTAAGACAAACATACTAATATGTTAGTCTGTTTTAGAGACAAGTTGCAAATGTTTTCCTGTTTATTAATCTCTGGGGACATCACCATATAAGCCTGATATAATTTCTTTAGAGTTTGTAGAATATACTTATAATTTTTTTTTAAACATCCAGATGGGTTATGCCCTGGCAGTTTATGGTCTGTGATTTGGTAACTATCAGGGAAGGATGTGAAGCCAGTGGCAAAGGCTCTTTGTCTGCCTTGTAACAACAGACTACTTGAATGTGTATCTCTCTGCATCGGCTTTTGATGAGTAGGTTCTTCTCTCCGAAGACTTAAGTGATGAATGGGCTGTGTAGATGGAAGGAGACTTAAGGCCCCTGTCTTAAAGTAAGTTACTAGCAACACATGAGATGAATAAGGATTCCTACATAAAGGACATTCTGATTGTATGCTTTTAGGAGTTATTAACTATGAAAATAAGCTGCCTTTCATATGGTATATAACTTAAAGGGCTATGTGTTCACTGTAAGAATAAGGAACACGTATAACAGGCTGAAGCATGTTTTTGGTTTCTCCCATAGGCAGTAATATTTTTGCCAATTCTTGGAAGTGGCCAAAGATGAGCATCTTAACTCTTCAATATCGAAGACTGTCATTTCAAGAATCATTCTTTGAATTTTTAGGTGTGGTAACATAGTACTAGTGCAAAATGGTTTTCTACTTAAAAAAAACAACAAAAAAACAGACCATAAAAAGGCAACTCTTTGAGGTCAGGGCCTTGATCTTAGTAATATTTGCATCCTCAGTATCTGCCATGCCTGTGACAGATGTTTATTAAATTCAAATTGTTTGGTATAATTTTGTGAGTCCTGATAGTCCAGCGCAGCCAAGCTTTGTTTATTCGTAGAGTTCTATCAAGAGGTCATAGACTCTACTCAACTAGTAGTTATTCTTCCCCAACATCCAACTTGATTGAAGGAGCTTTTGTTTTTCCTCTTAGATTAACTGGAGCTGATATTTTTTTGTAGCTATCAAGGAGCAATTTTCCTTTTATTCCCAATATTCCTGCAATCTTTAGATCAACCACCAAAAAGCCCAATTAAGAGCTCACTTCTCATCTCCAACTCAAGCTTAAGAAGATATTATTTTGACATTATTGAGAGAAATTGATTTTTGCTTAAAAGAACCTCCCCCACTTCCTTGACAACTTTTTACATGATGATCAGCCCCATTAATAACCTACAAAATGCACATTTTAGTAACATGCCATTTTTCACTTAATCAATTGGCAAAGACTACTAAGACTGATAGCACTCAATAGTGCACAGGAAAAAGGTAATCTCATACACTCAGGGTGGAGGATTAATTACCATTAGTACAATATTGTGGAAGGGTATTGCACATACCTATCAAAATTCTAAATATGCATCGATTTCTAGCAACTCCTTCATAAGTATTTGCACTGATGCATAATGGATGTCTGTTGTATTTTTTTTTTTACCTTTGAAAAGTGGAAGAGTGTGAATATCCATCAATAGGACAGTGGTCAAATATGACATGCTTGTATAAAGAAATAGCATATTAAACATTTTTTCAGCCCAAAAAGAAGTTGTAGTACTTATAACATCTCAACATAATTATTTTTTTCTTTGTGTGAATTATATATTCATAGGAAGAAGTCTAGAATGTACAACATGCTATTATCTCCAAAGGGTGGGTTGATAGGAGCCTTTTATTTTCTACTCTGTACAGTTTTATGATGCTTTTGTAATTAAAAGAATTATAACTATTTAACAATATATGTGTAGTGCTTCTTAGGCATGGTACATTCCACTCTGGTTTGGGTATACAACGATACATGATAATGAGATTTGATACTGATCTCAAGGAGTTTATGGTCTAGTCAGTGAACACAGGAAAACAAATACATCCCATAGTATCTTGTGGGTCCTCTGATAGAAGCTGCAAAATGTTCAGTAGAATTAAGGGTTAGTTTGATTCGATGGGGAAGGAAGAATTGGGTAGAGAAGGGAGAAAGAAAGCAGCCATAGAGGGGGTTTGAGCCGAATCGTGAAAGATACGCGATTTGATCTGGAGTTTGAGAAGTGAGTAGATGGCAGAGGGAACAAGGGAGAGTAAAGGTGTGGATGATGGTGTCAGGTGGGCATATGGAAAGTACCAGAAGGTATACTGACTGCAGTAAGTGAGTACCTATAGAGGTCGGTGTCCTTATGGGAGAGAGGGTGAGGACCATGCACAGGGAGAAGAGGGGACAGGATTCTGGCCTGTGAGTCTGGAAGTTGCTCCTTCCTGCTTCTGCCCCGGGGATTCTGTGCAAGTTTAGATAAAGTCACTTCCCCTTTGTGGGCCTCAGTTTCCTAATCCATTCACTGAAAGTGTTGGACTAGATCAGTGACCTCCTGTGCTTGTTTTTACTTTTTCCTTTTTGTCTTTAGAAATAGAACCTTATAGTCGAAGAAATCCTACTTTATCTTAGGAGCAAATACAACAGACAAAAGTGGAGCTGTGAGCTGTTGTAGTTGGCAGGTGGAAGGTGATGATGAGGCTTCCACCTGTGCATCCTCAGAGGCTTCTCTAGGGGCTCAGGGAGAGTGCTAAAAGGAAACCCTGGCCTAGCAGAAAAGGAGAGCCCTGTGTCACTCAGGACAGTGACTGTGTCACAAAGCTATTTTAAAGTCCCCTCTTCCTTCACCCTTAGATGTGTTTCCATCTTGGCCTAATGTCTTCCTGCCCCAGGTTCTGCCGCACATCCATGTTCTTTTTTTTTTTTTTTTTTTAATTTATTTTTTATTGGTGTTCAATTTACTAACATACAGAATAACACCCAGTGCCCGTCACCCATTCACTCCCACCCCCCGCCCTCCTCCCCTTCTACCACCCCTCGTTCGTTTCCCAGAGTTAGCAGTCTTTACGTTCTGTCTCCCTTTCTGATATTTCCCACACATTTCTTCTCCCTTCCCTTATATTCCCTTTCACTATTATTTATATTCCCCAAATGAATGAGAACATATAATGTTTGTCCTTCTCCGACTGACTTACTTCACTCAGCATAATACCCTCCAGTTCCATCCACGTTGAAGCAAATGGTGGGTATTTGTCATTTCTAATAGCTGAGTAATATTCCATTGTATACATAAACCACATCTTCTTTATCCATTCATCTTTCGTTGGACACCGAGGCTCCTTCCACAGTTTGGCTATCGTGGCCATTGCTGCTATAAACATCGGGGTGCAGGTGTCCCGGCGTTTCATTGCATTTGTATCTTTGGGGTAAATCCCCAACAGTGCAATTGCTGGGTCGTAGGGCAGGTATATTTTTGTTCTGCGTCATCTCTCATCACACCTATAGTGTTTCTCTCTCCTTCATGCCCATCTTCTTGCCATTCTTCCTCTCTCATAGCTCTGATTCCTTCTTGATTTTTTTTTCAATTTTCTTTAATTTGTGTGAACAGGCTGGCCTTTTCCAGGACACCACAGAAATTACAATGGGTAACACTTACCAAGTGCCCATTGTGGATGCCATTCTAAACATTTTGAGTAAATTATCTCATTTCATCCTCATGACAGATATTAATTGTGAGGCAGGTGTTAATATCAATATCATTTTATTATTTTTACATTTGTATAAAATATACACTTGTATATGTCTATATATATATATATATATATATATATATATATATATATATATTATTTTATAGATGAGGAGACCAACACAGGCACAAAGAGGCAAATCATGTGAGAAGGTCAAAGAGAAAAAGTCATCAAAGCTGTGACTTTGAGCATAGGCAAGCTGGCTCCAAAGAACTGCCACTTAACCATGACCTGAACTTTTTTACTCTGACATTTTTAGCTGTTGGTTCTCAGGAAGGGTGTCCTCCAAGTCATTCAGGTATCTTTGTGCACTCTGCGGCTGTCTCTGCTCCCTTGCTCTCCATGTCCCCCTCCTTTCCTTTTTTGAAAAGAGAGAAGCAAGGAAGGCTTGTGTGATGCCAGGAATGAGACAGTTAAGATTTAGCTGAAACTCACAAGAGAAATGGCTTGGGGACTCTTGTTATAAATGGATTTCTGGGGATGTGACTGGAGAATCGAGGCTGAGAGATTGTGGGTAGAGCAATCCCACTTAAGCCGATGTAGCCTATTTACCGAGGAACTTGGTGTGAGTTGGGAAAACAGAAAGGGGCAGGGGCAGGCATTTGCTCCATTGTCAAAATTAAGAGATAGAATATTGTTCCCATTTTTTTGTCATTACTTTTCTTCCCTGAAAATCTAAACCACTTTAGAGAATGATTTCTTCTTTTGTGTTGCAGTGCTATTTTAACCGAACCAGGGTAGTCTTAATATAATCACCTGGAAATAAAGATGGAGAAATCGGTGCCATCATTGATTTGTGCTAAGTATATTGTTGTTACCAAGAGATCAAGGAAAAAGGTAAATGATTAACGAAATTCAGGACTAAAACCTTTGAGCTGTAAAATGTTGCTACGTTTGCTCAGCAGAAACAAGTCAGCTAACTGGCTGAGAAGCATCAAAAAAACATTAACCTAGAAGCTTTTGGCCAATGTTTGACTTATTTCATCATAAATAAATTTCAAGTATAGGTTTTGAGAAGTAAAATTCACATGAATAGGTGATTGCTACCCATGAATTTATAAAACTGTAGGAAAACTTAGCCTTTCTCTATTTGGAGTGAGAGAAGAATGGGTTCCAAATATGGAAACACATGTCTAATTTATATAGTAAACCTACATAGAGATCAATATAAAGATTTTCACCTTATCGAAGCACTTTCTTTTCTACTTATTGTGTTCTGAAAATAATATTCAGATTTATAACATACTTGGTTTAAAGCAGTTTCTAAAATCTGGTGTATGTGAGATTTTTGAAAGGAAAGCAATATAGTAAGTTTATTGGGATCTCAGTATACATTTTATTTCAGAACAGATGTTGGAAACAGGCTAGGCCTTCTAAAAGGAGAGAATATGAGCTGATAAATATCCAAGGAAGTTTAGGTGCTATATTTCTAAGTTTTATCTAGGTGGTTGGCTTATGGATAAATCCCAGAGATAGAAGTTTTATTCCCAAGAAGCTTACTATCCAAGAGCTGCTTGAGAATTTGGACATTCCTAAAAGAAAAATAAATCTTTCTATTTTGTTAGGGAGTCCATATTTTCTGTAAAATTTCTACAGTGCCAGAAATTGCATCTAATGGCTCAGTACAAAATCCTCTCTTCTTAAAGAAGCATTTCCAGATCTCCCGTGTGGGAATTAATCTGTACTTTCTCACTCATGGATTCAGGCATTCATTCAACAAACTATTACTGAACACCTACTATGTGAGATGAAAACTGTGAGCAAGTTAAACATACTGCTTGTCTTCTCAGAAGTCATGGTTTTGTGGAGAATACGGAGTAAGTAGTCAGAGTTAATAGGCAAGTATCATTACTGCTATACTGTGTGCATGCATATCTGGGGAAGCTTTTTAGAATGCTTTCTAAGCTAAGCAGAAGTTAACTAGGTGAACAGGGATTAGGGGCACGATATACTCAAGTGGAGAACGAGCTTCCTGAAGGGAGTGAAAGAGGCACAGTGGTTCTCAGATGGAAAGGAGCTTAGAAGGGGTGAGTGTTGGACCAGGAGGGAGGGAGGAAGTAGTGGTCAGAAGAGAACCTAGAGAGAGAAATAGTGGCTCTAGAACTCTGAGAACCTCATCAAACCCGCTCTCCTGAGATGGCAGTGGTGAGCCATTGAGGTGGTGGCAGATGTTCTACAAAAATCACAGTAGTTACTATGTACAGAACCTACTGAAGGGAGGCATGAGGTCATCATCATCCAAGGTCAAAGGGGTAAGCAGCCCAATCTCAGATACTATTTCTAGGGTTTATCTCTTGTGTCAGTCAGGGTCCAGTCAGAAAATAGACACAATGCCAATATTTCCAGTTGGACACATAGGGCTTTCTAGGGCTGAGGGAGTAGTGAGTAGTGGAAGCAGAAGGAACCTAGAGATTAGTGACTTCAGGATGCAGCCACCATCCCTGGGGCTGGAAGAACAAAATAGCATGAATGTGGTTAACTAAACCTAGAAGATCAGAGTGGAGACCACCATAGAACTGCCAAGGAGGTGATTGGACCTCTGGGTAGGGATTGCCTTATGGCTGGTATTCCAGTCATCAAGAGGGGTTCATGGCTGGTACACAGTGCTAAAAGCATGGGGAACTAAAGCTATCTGCTGCTGCAGAGTCTGAAAGGAGCTGAGAAACAGGAAGAGTTCCTTCTCCCCACTTCTGCCCTCCAGTTTCCTGCCCGTGGCTCCCACTGGCAGAATTTAACAAGAAGCCAGTTGCAAGGGAGTCTGGGACATGTGGTTTGCAGACTTCTAGCTCCAGCATCACAGAGCAGAATACAAAAGGGTGGGCTTGGGCCGAGACAGACAGAGGTGAAGGCAGCCCACCTTAGGACCAGGACAGGAGAGAAAAAGAAGTGTGTAGATGTGGAGAGATTTACAACCTAGAATTGAACAGAATTTGGTAAGGGAAGAGGGGAGAGATCAGAGGGGATAAGGAGGCAGAGGAGTTAAGGAAGAAGCTTGCATCTCTGACGTAGGCAGGTGGTGGTGCCCTTTACCAAGATAGGAACGAAGGACTGAAACTGTTTAGGGGAAGATGATCCACGTGATTTGGGACTTGCTGAGTTTGAGGTGCCTGTGGCTCCTCTGGGTAGAAGCTCACTACATCTGGTCCGAAGATGTAGATGTCTGCTTTCAGCCTATAGATGGTACTTGAAGTTTAGGAATGAATGAGGTTACCAACGGAGCCTAGATAATGCAGAGAGGAGTGCATTGGGCACAACCCAGAGGAACAACGACATTTTAGGAAAGAGCAGAAGTAGTGGAGAAGTTTGTGAAGGAGACTGAGGTGGGGGAGGGAGGGGTGGCCAGAGAAGTTGGAAGAAAGCCAGAGTGCACTAGGATGCCCTGTAATGTGCCAGACACGGGGATAAAGCTATGCACTGTGCACCCATGGTACAAAAGGGGAGCACCCAACGCAGCCTGGAGAGAAGCACTGGGAGGAGGCCAAACCATACTGGGAGGAGGCCACCAAGTGCCCAGGGCACCACAGTGGCACCGTGGAGCTGGCAGCAGATGTAGAGGACAAGTGGAGATGCAGGGGTGGTCAGCCAGCTCTCGAGCCAGAAGTCCTGTGCAAGGAGGAGGGCCCTCAAGGCTGGGCCGTCATGAGGACAAGGCCCTTCTGAGAGATCTACTTGTCTGTTACCAAGTTTGTCCTCTAGGCATTCCTTTTTTTTTTTTTTTTAATGGCATATTTAGTGTGGTTTGATTTTGTGGGAATCATAACCTTGAATTGGTTGATTTTATTTCCCCCCCCTTACATAATGTACAGAAGTCATCTTACATTAATACATCTTTTGACTGGACTTATCTTGCCTTTAGGGGCAATAAAAGCTCAGTGAGCTGAGCATCTAACACAGGCAAGGAGAGTTCTCTGTATTTAAAACTCTGAAGTTGTGGTCACTCTTCTGTTCATGCCTCTCAGAAACAACAAATTACAGGTTGACATTGATCTGACTGTGCTCTAGTGACCTGTGGGAATTGATTTGGGCAGGTGTTAGGCCCAAAGACAGTGAGACAAATACATACTGATTTTAAGTTATTTGCCAGGGTTCATTGCTTTCATTTTTTTGTTTGTTTGTTTGTTTTTTTTTTTGTTGTTTTTTTTTTGTTGTTGTTGTTGTTGTTGTTAACAAGTTACGACAACTCCTTTCATGTAGGGAAAATAGGAGTTTTTCATAATCCTACATATGAACTGGAAACAAGTGGGCCCAGGCAGCTCTGGATGCTCCTCCCCACCTGTGCTCCATATCTACACTGCCCTTTCCTCAATCTTCAGATCCGCTTTTGCTTCTTTGTGATCTGTCTTCTCCTCTCAGCCTCTTTCTACATCATAACTGACACTTAAAGCTTCAGTTCCCACTGCTTTTTGGGGCATTAGCTCAGTTTCCTTTCACAATCTGGTCAAGGGCCCCACCTGTTCTGCTCAGCCTGGACTGGGGATGTGTACCCATGTAGTTCACAAAAGCAGGAGATTGGGTAGCTCCCCTCAGGACAAAGCGAGAAGCAAGGAGTCCTGAGGTGTGACCTATCCTGTACATCTCTTCTGTGCCTGGCCCATAACTCATTTCCTATACCCCGTACCAAAGATTCTCTCTTTGAAAGTAATCTCCCTGTAGGTAAAACTACACATTCACTTATTCTTTCTCTGACAGGAAGCATCCCAAAGTCATAAATGCTACCTGAGAAGCATCCAGTGGGCCACTTAAAAAGCATCATCCAATCTGAATCCACAATTCTCAGTGATGTCCATTTCAATTCGAGTCCTCTCACATTCATTTGAGCCATTCCATAACCCATGGACACAACACTGACACAGCCTATGTACAGTGGTGGCACTCTTAATGTCATGTTTTAAGAGGAGAAGAAATTTCCATCTCTGAATCTAGCTGTAAGAAAGACACATCATGCATTGGTCCCTGGCTCAGCCTACACTCTGTCTAGTAGAACAGAGCCCACATCTGGTGATGGGTGGCCGGCCTCCTTCCTGGCATTCTAGGCCAGATGCTTGGAAACAGTAAGGTTTATTGGAAGAACCCTGACTCCTAAACCCTTGGCTTGTTGCCTCTCCTCTTTTACCATGAAATGAGTTCCGTGATCTGTAAACAACTACTCTCCAGTTGTCTGTTGGGTGTAGCTTCTGTTTTCTTCCTGTGCCTTTCCTTGTTAAAATCTGGTTATGGAGAGGTTTTTGATTGATTTGTGGGGTTTTTTTTAAATGAATTCTGCAGTAGTTAATGATGTGATATAGAATAGAAATATCAGCTCAGTGGATGCATCTCAAACCAGAATCTTTTTGGATTTTTTTTCCCTTCAACCCTTGTTAAGAATTTTGAGCACTCTAATTTTGTAATAGAGTAGGTATCTATGGGGCTTGGATTCTGTAATCAAGCTTGTTTATTTCTGAGCTTTCTTTCTTGGCTAATTTCCATGTGGTTTCTAAGTTAATTGCGTAGGGGAAAAAACCAAAATTTAGTTTTCGGCAGTGTATTGACATGACTTTGGCATTTGCATTTAATCATTTGCACTTCTTCTATCTCAGTAAGTACAGTGAACTGTCTTTATATTTACATACCATTGAGAACTGTAAGATAAATGAGGAGTAGAATTAGAATAGAGGAAATCAGCATAGTCATTTCATAAATAAGCATCCAGGAGCACTGCAGCCATCAACCAACACCATCTAACTTCAAAGTAAGGCATTGGAGCTTTTTGTTTTGTTTTAACATATGTTATTTAACTAGTCTTAATTTAGCCAGTAAAAATTCCGGATTCCTATCCCTCTTTCTCTTCACTGTGTCCCAGCTTTGTCTAGATTGGGTTGAGCTTACCCAGAGAGAAGCCATTCAATTCACCATACGACTATCTAGAACCATAGGGAGATTTCTGTGTTAGAGGAGAGCACACACAGGACCCATATACAGAATTAACAGACCAATTATGGTAGGTATTACGTTTAGGGAAGAAAAGAGATGGTGATTGTCCCAGGAATGATCCTTTGGCATTGTGCAATTATTAGTCTCTAGGTATTTTTGAGATGAACACAGAAATCTAAGAAATCTGCATGGACTATGAGAGATTAGATATAAAAGTTCTTTTAAAAAAACAAAATGCACGTCTTAATGTTTGAACTTTCCATATGAACCAGTGTCCTTAAGAGAGCAGTGGTTATTGAGAGCCACTCAGAGGTCCAGAACTCCTTCCAGCATAGTCTCCTGACCATGCCCACTCTGCTGTTTCTCCATGTGCAGTGATTATCTGAGTTCTAGCACAGACGTGGAACATGATAGTTAGCCAATGAAATGTCTGGTAGAAAGGATGAGAACATAAATAGGTGACGTTTCCAGCCTTCAACTTTCTGCAGAACACTGATTCTTTTTTTTTTTTTTTTAAAGATTTTATTTTTTATTTATTCATGAGAGACACAGAGTGAGAGAGAGGCAGAGACACAGGCAGAGGGAGAAACAGGCCCCATGCAGGGAGCCCGATGTGGGACTCGATACTGGGTCTCCAGGATCACACCCTGGGCTGCAGGTGGCACTAAACCGCTGCGCCACCGGAGCTGCCCAGAACACGGATTCTTGAAGGTTCATAGAGATTCATAGAGATTAAACAGGACATCAAGGAAAGCAAACTACTAGGCTGGTGTTTTAAGAATACCAAAAGAGTAGATGAATATGCATCTTTGCCTTTGTGTTCCATTTTCTTAGGGTAAGTTCTTAGGAGCAGAATTGCTGTTCTGCCTATTTCCAGAGCTTTTGATAAGTTTAACTGAAGTATGCTCCAGAAGGCTATGCCAGTTGGCTGTATACAAAACGGGCTGTGTCCCCACCCTCCACCTTATTTGTACCTGTGTCTCCAGAGCCTGGTTGGTGGCACTTTCTCAGAGCAGTTGACTTGGCAGGGGTCAAGGTGTGTGTGTCAGAATGCAAAGTGTTTATTAAAATTTCTAAGATGACAATGTGATAAGAATATTTGGCTTGTTTTTATTTTGATGCTTTTGGCTTAATTCCCCCAAATTCATGTGATGATTTCTCGATCTCTGCTTCAATCTCCCATTGAACAGTACCTTTTTAAAAACAAAACTGTGTTCTTCCTTCCTTACACATTTTTACAACTTTCCCAAGCATGCTAATAAATTTAGTATCTACACCATGTTCTTTATAGTCAATAACCAGAAAGAAATAAATTAGTGGGGCAGCCTAGGTGGCTCAGTGGTTTAGCGCCGCCTTCAGCCCAGGGAGTCCCAGGATCGAGTCCCACGTCGGGCTCCCAGCATGGAGCCTCCTTCTCCCTCTGCCTCTCTCTCTGTCTCTGTTTCTCTCATGAATAAATAAATAAAATCTTTAAAAAAATAAAAAATAAAATTTTTTATAAGTCCAGAAATAAAATTATTTCTGGACTTAAGAAATAAGGGCATTTTGGATTAAAGTCATTTGACATTATTAAGTCTCAGACTGGACCAAAAAATATAGGGAGTTGGGGCGGGGGGGAACTGATGAATTTGGGGACAGATTATAGAGATGGTAACAGTTGAAGGGGCTGTAGGTTTAATGTTGCCAGATCCTCCCAATTTTCAAGAGAAATTTGTTTTACATAAAATATATATTTGTTAAATGTGCATGGGCCTAGAAAACTTATTTTTGCAAACTACCCATTTATGACCTCAGGTCTGTCCACACCTACTTCAGTTAACAGGTGCAGGGATGAACATTTTAAAAGTAAAAAGTTGGGCACCTGGGTGGCTCTGTGGTTGAGCATCTGCCTTTGGCTCAGGGTGTGATCCCTGGGTCCTGGGATTGAGTCCCACATCGGGCTCCCCAAAGGGAGCCTACTCCTCCCTCTGCCTATGTCTCTGCCTCTCTCTGTGTGTGTCTCATGAATAAATAAGTAAAATATTAAAAATAATAGTAATAAAAGTAAAAAATTTTTCTTTCACCTCCCACCTCCTCCCCCCCTGCAGCCATGGACAGTTGAGGAGTTTATATTTGTCTCAAACACCTTTTTCCTGCGGCAGCTTCCCTGTGACCATTTCTTTCTTTTTTCCCTGTACTTGTACCCAGAGCTTCCTCTTGCTGTCCTGTGAGTGTGATCAGAGGTCTGTCCAGAAATGTGTCCCTGCGATGACCTCTGCACTCACCATAGGTCAGGGCGTGTCTGTCTCCCAGCTGTAGCAGTCTGGGACACATCCCTTGGGCAGATCACAGGTGGAGGCCAAGGCCTTGACCTAGGCCAAGGTTCTAGGTCATTCATTCAGAGACAACAGCTTCTGTGGCTTTCCATGGCAGTGGGTCTCGGTGTATAATCCATGTAGGCAGACCTAATTAAATTCTTTAATTACATTTCGAGGGCAGGCTTAACAGAGTTAAGTATCTCCCAATCACCAGCCTCTGAAGGATTAAAGTAGCTGGCTCTTCTGCTGCTTCGGAATGGTGGCTTTACATTCCTCATTTAGTCTGGGGGCTGCCCGTTTCCCTGGTCTTTCTTCTTGACTATTTTTACTTCGAATATGTTTGATTTGCCTGTAATGTCCATCTCTTGCATAGATCCCATGTCACGGTAATTACTCAGTAAATGTGTGTTGAATGAAGGAGGACAGGTACTGTCCCTAGTTGAAATTTCTTTGTCACCTCTGATGATCAAGAACAGCATGTGCCAGAACAGAAATATTCATCAGAGCCAGATAAACATCCTCCTAGAAGGTCTGAAGAGCTTTGGCTCTATATTATTTGATTTCCTTGTCTGATAGTTAGTGGTGAATGATAGTACTACTATTCTTTATCCCTCATGTTTAATGGCTGAACCCACAGGACCTGTATAAATTGATTTTCTTTCAACTGCTGCATTGATCTCTTTATTTGTTGCTTTTCCTCACCCACTAGAATGTAAGCTCCATGAGGGGAGGGATTATGTTGATGGTGTTCCCTTCAGTGTCTGGGTCAGTGCTGCATATTGAGTGAGGGAGCCTGGTCTTAGCTCTGATCTTTGTGTCTTTTCTTGCTTTGCTTTGCTTTGCTTTGCTTTGCTTGCTTGCTGTCTTTCTTTTTTTTTTAATGTCTACACAGTTCCTCATCTCCCTTGGGTTATGACACTCCCATCTACATTGGGCCAGATATAAGTTAGCTCAGTCATTATCTTCCTGCTTAAGCTGGCAGGCAGTTCCATATGCCAAGAGGGGCACAGTTGAAACAGGATTGTGGGAGGAAAATTCTTCCGTCTCCTGGCCAAGTCCAGCAGAGTAATCAAGGTAGGTCCCTTCTCTGAGCCTTGTTCTCTTTACCTGTCAAGGAGAGACAGTACCTCCCTACCTCCCTCACAAGATGGGAAGGTACCATTTGAGGAAAGCTTTGTAGAATGCACTGTGATGTGCATATGTTTTTGCAGGTGTAAACCGACATGTTTACATGCTTCTCTGCCTTTCAAGGACCAGGACACCCCAGGTGTAAGCAGGCTGACCCAAGGAGCTGATTTTCTAACCTCTTCCTTCTACACGACATTCTTGTGAAGTGGGTGATGCTCTCCCATTTTAAAGATGAAAATAAAGAGAGATGTCTGGGTAGCTCAGATTGTTAAGTGCGCAACTCTTGGTTTCAGCTCAGGTTGTGATCTGAGGGTCCTGAGATCAAGACCACATGGGACTCTGTACTGAGCATAGAGCCTGCTTGAGATTCTCTCCCTCTGCCTCTCCCACTCATGCGCACTCTCTCTCTCTCTCTGAAATAAAATCTTTTTTTAAAAAGATGAAGATGACAATTCTCAGAGATACAGAATTTTACTCAGAATAATTGACAAAGTAAAGGCAAAAGCAAAGCTTAGACACAGATCATCTGATGACAAATCTAGCCTTCTTTTCAACACCTAGCATCCGTAAGATTGGAGCTTGAGAGAAATGGCCATTGTGCCTTGACCCCAGATTCTGTATGGTGAGCCTGATCATATGTGTTTTGAACATCTCTGTAATTTGTTAATGTGTGATACCATAAGCTTGTACTAGTATTAGCCTGAGTTAATACTAGAGTCATATTCAATTGATAGATTTTTCTTCCATATGAAACACTGCACAACTAGTTAGATCAGAAGTTAGTTATTTTTTGGAACATGCTGATTAAAAAAGGGATTGACAATGAATGACAGAAGAGCTGATTGAATGGAGCAGAGCCTGCATTTACATGTGGACCTTGAGTCTGACCTGGATTTGCAGGCTATCCTGTGGCATCCCAATAGATAGAGCAGGACACCTGCCTACCTACCCCTTCCTCCCACCTGAGGTTTCACCATTGATTGGGTAGTGGATCCTCACCAAGGTGATCTATTTTATCACTCTCAGGGAGTCTCAAGGGAACCTGTAAAGATTCTTCAGTTACCCAGCAGGACCTTGTGCAGCTGCATGTGGAAATCAGAATAATTCCGGCATTTCTGAGAGTATTTTAATAGAGCACTGATTACAGATTGCAGGCACCTGGTGGTGTTTTTGTACTGAGTCTGAAGGGTGCAGTTCCGAAGACCAGAACTGGTCTTGACAGATTCCGATTTTCCTATTCTGTTGTTTCCCTGAGCCTGGAAGAGGTACTAAGAAACTCTCACAGCAGTTAATCCAGACTCTTGGCATGGTTAACATGTGCTTTCAGGAGACAACTAATGCCAGAGCATTAATTCCCAGGCTGATAATGGACATATGACTTTGCCCAGGGTGTGTTCTCCTTCCAGTGGCTCAGCACTGAGACTGGAAGAGGGGCTCCTGTTAGTTGGGGTCAGCACCGAGCCCTGTAGCTTGGAACTTGGCCAAAACTATTCTTGCTTCTTGGACTGTCTCAGGCTGTTCCACCTGGGCTGGCCATCATTGCTTTGGGCCTTGACAGCCAAATGACAGAGCATAATTATGAAAGTCAAGAGAATGAAAGGTGATAGCCAGAAGTTGAGGTTTTGAAATCAATGAGAAGTATTCTAGTCCAATACTTAATTTCATGCCAATTCATAAGAAAAAGAATGAATTTGAGAAGAATCCTCACTATGATAGATCAGATTTTTTTCTCTCTCTCTCTCTCCAGCTCCCTCCTGGCATTCCATGTACTCTCACCTTCCACAAACTTGGGACGATTCTGATAACTTTACTTGAAAGATCATTGTGGCAAAGCAGAGAGCAGTGGCCAACTCTAGTCGTGGCCTTGCTCTGATTTGGGAATTTCGCTCTGGACTTCAGCTTTCTTATGATTTAAGGGAGAGAAATGGTGTGCTGGACCATCACTAAGATCACTTCAGCTATGACCTGTTTTAAGCTTAAGAATGCTGGGGTACAAGCTTGTGCAGGCCTTTCAACCGAAGTCTGAGCTGCTGGCAGGTGGGGCCCCAAAAGATGTCAAGGAACAGTTGCTGTTTGGTACATTTGGAAGGTCTTCCTGAGATCCTTCTCAGTCTAGACAAGTGGATGGAATTCCCCTTGCCAATCTTTTCATTTTGTGAAGGCCCCAGGGCATTGCTGTTAGGGAGGCACTAAGGTTTCTCAGAGACTGGCCACAAAAAATAGAAGGCACAGAAAGAGTATGGGGAAGGAGGCCACAAGAAGGGTCCAAGTTGTGCTTCTGAAATGCCAGAGGGGGGTAATACAGCAAAGGAAGTGGAATGAGGAGTTTCCCTTGAGAACCAGCAGAAACCTTTGAAATATGTGCCTTTCATATTTAAACCTTTTCCGGTTTGGGAAATAGCCTACAAGGTTCATAAAACTGCCTTGTGGCAGCTATCCAAGACCCTCTTGGGAGTGGACTCCTGTTGTAAATTGCTGGTCTCTGAAGGAGGGTAGTGAGAAGCTGTGATGAGACTTTGGTGGACATTGTCCTGTTTACGGAGACAGACCTATTGTAGACTCTCAGCTGCCGTATTACCAACTCCCCAGGTTTTTATTTGTGGAATCAAAACAAGCTCTATTCTAACTAGATTACGTGATCCTCTTTGCCAGCTACACAGCATGATATGTAAAACCGAGATGAACAGATATCCAGAAAGAATGACTTCAAACTACAGCCTGATTCATTACCTTTGTGGGGGCTGGACAGAGATGATAACAGTATTTTGTCCACCACAAAGCAGGGCTGATCAGAGGTAAAACGGTGAAGGAGATGAATTTTTGATTTACCTAGAATGCATTTCTGCCTCACTTTTCCCAACCTTTCTAATTTCTTCAGTGAGATAGTGAGGAAGAGCAAAGATTCCTAGAATCATGCTTCCTAGGTTCAAGTCCCTGCTCTGCCTTTTAAAGCTATGTGAATTACAGCTGTAGAGTTAAGCTTTACTTAACTACTCTGAGCCTTAGTGTCCTTTTTTTGTAAAATCAAATCTTGCCCTTCACCCCCCAGTACAGACATACTGATGAGGATTTTCAAATACCAAGGTCTCATATCCAGGTGTTTGCATCTCATGTCAGAATTTGAGGTAGCGGCTGGGGAAAGCTTTTGGAGGCTCAGCAGGAATCTTTCCAGCACTGGTCAAATTATACTGCACAGGCACATAGTTATGAAGTTGACCATTGGGGAGACCAATTAACATTAAAATTACAGTCCTTGGCAGACCCTTGTGAGATGGAAGAGTTGAATGATCTTATTGAAAATCTTGTATATGAAACTGAGACATTGAAGGACAGAGTGCCTTACCTTTTAGATTGACCTGATAAATATGTGTGAAATGGGTACCGATGTGCCACATTTCTTCTGTGTCTTCTGTTACTGTGAAGGACATGTCAGGGTATGATGCTGTTACAATATCAATTACAGAAAACTTGTTGACACTCTCTCAAGAAATTATAAAGTGATGATATTTTTCAAATCAGGGGTTTAAGTAGGAAATACTGTTTTAAAATCAGATTTAGAGATTATTTTGAGAAGCTTTCCTCTGATTTTTAGAAAATATGTAAACTTGTTTCAACTATATTTTCAGTTTTTATAGGTCACTTAAAAATGGAGGGTCTTTTTAAAAGGCTTGTTCTCTTTTTCATGTTTTACTCCAGGTCTGTTCTCAAATAGAAATAGCTAAATCAAAAAATTTATGATTTGAGCCAACAAATATCTGATAGAAAAGGCTCATCTTATGTTTGTTGGAGCATTTATTCGTTTGTTTCTTTGTTTTTAATGGTTGATGGGTTGGTCGTTTTTTTTTTGTTTTTTTTTTTGTCCTTAATTCATAACATCTGTATAAACTTCTCTGTGAATCAAGCCTCTCCTGTAAGAGGAAAGCACCCGAACTACTACCTGAGTGATTGTTAAATGACAGAATTTCAGTGGAGTGAATTTAAAGATCCAATTAGCTTTTTCAGTGACTATGAATTGGGCAGTATCTCATCAAGCAATAGACAGTAGCTCCACCCGGATGCCTGGGTGGCTCATTTGGTTGAGAGGCCAATTCTTGATTTCCACTCAGGTTGTGATGGACCCCCATCCCCATCACCCAAGGTGTGCTCTGGGCTCAGTGGGAAGTCTGCTTAAGGATTCTCTTTCCCTCTGTCCCTCCCTCTGCTCATGTGCACATGCTCTCTCTCTAAAATAAATAAATTAAATAAATAAATAAAGTAGCTCTACCAAGCTATCAAAGAGAAAAGGCAGGGCAGCCCGCGTGGCTCAGTGGTTTAGCACTGCCTTCAGACCAGAGCCTGATCCTGGCTACCCGGGATGGAGTCCCACGTCAGGCTCCCTGCATAGAGCCTGCTTCTCCCTCTGCCTGTGTCTCTGCCCCCCCACCCCTGTCGTCTCTGTCTCTCATGAATAAATAAATAAGATTTTTTTAAAAATAGAGAGAAAAGGCTTTTAAAGGCAGAAAGAGGGCTAAAAGAGGAAATTATTAGCAAAGAATGCATTGTTTCAGGCAGATTGTCCTCCTGAGGGGATTGTAAGGGCCTATGGAGTACTGACCAGCTAATTCCTGGTCGAGTGGTTGAAGTTACATTCCTGGGGGGTGGAGGCAGCAGTTAGGTTAGGTATTAAAGTCTTGGTTTGCTGAAGTGGGGTTTAGCACAAGCGACTCTGCTTAGGGGCCTGATGTACCTTTTAAAGTCTTCTACTTCCTTTCATGTATGGGTTTAGTGTTTGCCTCTCTGTTCTATCTTCAGTGCAACTAAAAGAACCACAGTGATTTAGCAAGCAGTGCAGAACATAGAACATAATTGAAATGTTTATTTTCATGTAGTCTCTTCTCATGTGGCTTTGTCCCTATTTGGTTGGAATAGATTTGTCAATTGCCAGTGTTGTCTGCTATAAACAATGCCCTCCAGGCCAGTATATTTTCTTAGTTTGCCAATGAGGTATTAAACACCACAGTGATGAGTGCTCAAAAACTGAGACATGCCAACAATCTGAGCTCCGTTTGTTTTCTCTCACAACCCTTTGTTCTTTCTTTGATATGACTAAACTTCTTTTTAAGGCCTGCTCACATTGTGGCTTGACAGTCCTGTCATTTTCCAGAGTGCACCCCAGCCCACCCTTCTCTGGTGCTTTATTTCTATCTATTGCTGTAGCATCAGTATAGAGATACTGAAAAACCAATTTAAACTAGTCCTTGAAACTTAAACTTGTGAATGTTGTGGTTCTATTATAGACTGAATCCCTCAGAATGGGTGATACTTATGAACTCTTCACATCACCTTGAAAAATTCTCCAAATGGCATGTTTCTGGCAGCTTAGGGTGGTGGTGATGGTGGTGGTGGTGGTTTTTTTGCCTTTATTGTATTATTTGTTGGGATATAATGATTGACTAGAAGGTTAACAAGTCCACCCACAATATAAATAAGCTTGTATAAACACAGATCTTGGGGTCTGGGTGTAGAACAGGATTTGTTCTTTGAATATTAAACCAGCAAGAATAATGTGCTTACTGAACTTATAAACACGGAAAGAGCAAATGAAAATAGTCTAGATTTATAACTGAAGCAGACATGAGTCACTGGCTTTGGAGGATCCTGTGAGCATGATGTCTCCTACACAAGAAGGGTTAGTATATACAGGAAAAGAAAGCCAACCAAGTCTCATAGTACTTGGTAGCCTGATAGTGGGGGAAAAAAACTCCCTCTTCCCTTTCCTTAAGGAGTTAAACTGTATTTTAGGATTTTTTAAGGTTTCATCCACTTAAAAAGTTTAAGTAAGCCATGACCAAGGCTGCTGGGTATGGTTGTGCTGTTTTGCTCTGCTCCAAAGATGTGTGTGCAAGGGAGCAAGTGCCAGCTGACATGTGGCTGGTATTCTATTCATCAGGCCTTGGGCCCTGGCATGGAGCTGCACTTGCTCAGA
The DNA here is from genome assembly GCF_053574225.1 of Canis aureus. Lineage (NCBI taxonomy): Eukaryota > Metazoa > Chordata > Mammalia > Carnivora > Canidae > Canis > Canis aureus. The sequence goes on along the minus strand of NC_135619.1, from coordinate 8,096,552 downwards.
GGAAAGGAGCCATTTTCTTCTCACAGAAATGCCTTCCAGTCCTTGTCATTGTTCACAGCATTTGCTCTTTTTCTTCACAACTCTTTGAAATTGGGAATTTACCCAGTTTCACCTGTGGGATTCCCAGTGCCATATCTGGACTAGCAGAAAAGAAAGGCAGACCAGGGGATCCCTGGGTGGCTCAGCAGTTTGGCACCTGCCTTCAGCCCACGGCATGATCCTGGAGTCCCGGGATCAAGTCCCATGTCAGGCTCCTCTGCCTGTGTCTCTGCACCTCTCTCTCTCTCTCTCTCTCTCTCTCTCATGAATAAATAAATAAAATATTTTAAAAAATTTAAAAAGGCAGACCAATAATTAGATCTCAGTGAAATACATATTTTGATATGTCTTCCAATTTGAGGAGAAAGCCTGTACCTCAAAAACAAAATGTTTAAAGGAACACTCTAGTCAGATTATAGTGGAATAAGGGTACTGCCCTGCAGAATTAATTTCTGACCTATTTTCTGATTTCAAAATCCAGAGATAGTCATATTAACATTTTGGCAGCTTTTTTTCTAGACATTTCTTTATGCATATAAATATACACCAATAATCAATGAGTTCACTTTCTGTTTTGTAACTTCCTTGTTTTCACTCTATTATGTTATGGTCATTTCTCCCAGTCAGATCTATATCATGAATTTTGAAGACTACGTAATATTCTGTTAGGTGGTAGGCTATACTGTATTTAACCAATGAAGATTGGCTATTGATGGATATTTAGATTGTTTATAATGTTTTGCTCTTAAAAATGAATCTGAGGTAAGCATGCATTTATAATACAGGCATACATGCTCACATCATTTTCTCTAGTAGTAGAGTTGCTGGTTCAAGGAGTTCTAACTCAAGTATTAATTTTAGTGAGGGAAATTCTAACTTCATAATCCCTGGACCAATGGGGTAGGTTAAAAAGAGCATAGCTTACCATTCATAAAAAACACAGGCCTAAAAATCGTAATTTACAATCTTAAGCAAACTGGAAGATACATTTAGCGGCTATCTTGATTCCACACTTGGAATTGAGCGTGGAAGTGTTTTATAAATCATGCAGTGCTATGCAAACCTCAGTGACTCATTACTAGCACTTTACCAAGTATCTGCCATATACTCTCAAAAAGTGTTTATGGAGTCTTAGTTTATAAGTAATTCTTTAAATACAGAGGGAAAACCTCAAAGACAGTGGTTCTGGACTGGTTGATAGCAGAATAAACCAGGAGATTGTCAAGAAAACAAGTCTAGCCTCTTGTCCCGAGATCCCACTGCGAACAGGCCCTGGGCACCTGAGATGATGTTGACGTAGTCTTTGTTCAGAATTCATCCTTTATGGTATTTCTAGGTCTATTTACAAGTATCTTTCTAATAGACCAGAGAATATTTTTAGCTTTAATATCCCTGTTTGGAAGTTTCTGGCTCCTTCCAGAATCCTTTTAGAGATTTTTTGTTTTGGTTTTTTATTTTTATTTTTATTTTTTTTGCCGGAGGGGGGGGTTGGGTATAACCTATTGATTTAGTTCCAATCTTTATAAGTCTTATGAAGTATTAAATATCAATTCTTGGTATGCCATTCCCATCTGGTTTCACACCACACAGGCCATTCCACAACCCTCGTTTCTATCATGAAGAACGAAGAATAATGGACTTACAGTGATTGCAATTTCCCACTTTGAATGCTATTAACAGATTAAAGTTATCTATCTATTCTAGTGGTGTATCAGACTTCCTCTTTAGACTTCACTAATATGAATTTTTAGTTTAGAGAATTAATTGAACTACATGGAAAAACTGGCTGGTGTACTGAAGTTTTTGTCTAATTTATTTAAATCTTCTGCATATTTACATGCCATAGAGCAACTGAAATTTTTATCTTGAGATCTTATCAAAGAGTGATGTTGTCTGAGTAGAAATTTTGCATATTTTGAATCAGCAACTCTTGAGTAAACTTTTATAGAGGAGCTTTACTTGACTTCCAGTGATCTCATTGGCCTTAATATATGAAACCATGAAGAATTTCAATGCATAACACATTGCATGTTTTCTAACTACCAGGCAGAGGTTTTGGATTTTGGGGTGAAATGAACATTTTCAGATTTTTTTTTTAGGTTTAAGGATTGCTTAATAACATCTGACTTATAAGATTTAGTGTTTATATACTGTGGAGTTTATGGAAAGCAGTTTAACATATCTCTACTTTGATTTCAGTATTTATAACATTCACCCATTTCTTGTCAAGGTAATTGTGTTTTCTCTTTCAAGACCTGAGGCATGGAGAAGAAACAAATACAGTTAAGCTTGAATCTTATTTATCATTTAGAATATTACACTGGGCGGTGTTGAAGGACATTTGTGAGCAAGATGGGAGCGATGCTGGGGCTCTTTAGGAGGCATCCAAATCATTTAGGCTAGAGTTGATGAGAATCCTAACCAAAGAAAACGAGAATGAGAGGGAACTGGTAGAGTCCAGAAAGATTACATCAGATCCAGAGGGCTTGGTGATTGGTAACTTATTATGGGACGGGGTGGGGGCTAGTTAGGGAGGTTGTGTTTGGAAGGGTTAAAGGAAAATGCAGGGTCTAGGTTAACTGTCAGTGGAAATGCTCCACTGGCTGGCAGCTGGGTAAATGGATTTAAAGCCAGGAAGGCAGTGGGAGCTGGATGCATGATTAGCGTCATCAGATTGAAGTTGCATTTGTAGCATCTCAAACACAAAGAGACAACGCAGAGAACTCCTTAGAGAATAAGCTTAGTTTTCTCATTTCTGAGTTATTTGAGGTCACCTCACCAGTGTTCCTATGCATTAGAGAAAATCAGCTAATTCTCCCCCAAAGTCTCCTGGGCTGACATCACTTTCACTCTTAACTCGGAGAGTTCTGAAACTTGATATCAGCTTGCTTTGAGTGTGCATCTCCCCCAGGGTCAAGTCGTAGTAACTGGTTAAAGAGGGTGAAGTCTAAAACCAGGGATTCTGGTTACTCATTGGCAACGGGACTATAACTGCTGTACAGTCCAGAATACTTGTATTGGCACAGCTGGTGCCAAAATATGATCAGAAGATTGCTTGCTAAACATGGGGCCTAGACAGGGACATTCCTGAGGTTAGAGGACTCAGCTTGCCTTGATAATATCAAGCTAAATAGAAGACTGTAGTTCACTGAAGGGGCTCTTGCTTTTCAGGTGAGTAGTATTTGAAGCCTGTAGGCTGTACTTCCTGTCTGTATGATAGCCACAAAAGGCACCCATGACTAAGGGCATCTGCAGTTTTTACTTGATGGAGTCCCTATCACTCTTCCTTATCTCCTCACCATGGAGGACAAGTGTCCGTTCCACTCCTGGAAACCAAAGATGTAAATGGTGGAGTGCAGAACATCTTCCATCTGTGTCCTTTACTTGTGTACTTCATCTGCTGAATCCTGAGGTCGTAGGAGTTTACAGCTCCTCTCTGAAGGTTAATCTCATTTCCAGGTTACCTGTGGGTGTGGAGGGCCCCCACTATAGTAGCCCTGTACTAACAAAAGTGGATCTGGACTAGGTGGCTTACAACCAGAAGAAGATAGATAGAAAAGCCCCAGCAAAGATTAAACTAAGTGAGATTAGTCTCTACAATTACCAAGACAGCCAGCTGCTTTGACTTGCAAATCATTTTGTAGGTTGGCTTCTTGGATGGAAAAGCTTTGTAATTATAGCCTGTAGAAGCAGTAGACCAGGAAGATGAAAAAACTTCCATGGGGTTGTAGGAGAGAAGAACTAATTTTCCTTCTACCCTTCTGAGTCCTTAGCTGAGACTCCTGTAATAAAAGACCAAATACTAAGAGAAAAACAGAAGTTTATTAGCACATATACCTCATGGATACATGGGAGATGCCAAGGGAAGAAAATAACTCTCTGAAAATCTGTGGAATTCGGGATTAAATATCATCCCCATAGGGAAAGGGGAACAGGGATGTAGGCCTCTTAGGGGAGAGTAAATGATTTCTAGGAAAGATTGAGTGCTACCCTTAAAAAAATCGATGGGTAATATGATAGTTTGTGATAAAATCTGTCCTGGGTGTGGTGTTCTGTTCCAATCTCCTCTCCTGTGACAAGTGTCCCTCTTCTCTAGTAGATGGAAATCTCAGAGGGGGGACTTAATGAGTTCCTTTTAGAGGATCTGTTTTTAGGCAGATGAGGGGGGTTCAGACAAAGCCTTTGCTCGTATTTGCTGTTTTTCAGATACCTTCAGTTCAAAATAATCAAAATCTTGAAGTGGCATATTTTGGGGTGGAATGTCCTGCTACCTTCAGCATGATGTAGATTAGAGTACTTCTGGTCATTGGCACACCACTGATACTATATTCATCTTGTTTTCTTACAGTGGGATCCCAGCCTAGGGCTGGGTATTGATTTACCAACAAGATATAAGACCTTATAAAGTTGCTTGCTTGAATCAGAGAGAAAATCCTGTACATCTCTTCCTGTATTCTTTCCCAAGAATCCATTGCTTTCCATCCCATAGTTCCTCGTCAGGCTATCAGCTTTAAATTAGGTGTCAGGATGGCTGCATGAGAACCAGTTAGAGAACTGTGTAAAACAAAAACTCCACCGTACATTCCCATTCCTGTGATGCTGTTAAAAACATACACACATACCTACAGTTGCATAGACCTGTTACTATCATTGTCCTGAATAAAAACTTTTGATAATTTCCCATGGGATGCATCTAGTAATCTCCTACTAGTAAGTTTCCTGAGGGTGAATTCTATAAATTCCTCATCCTGAAAACAATACAGAGCCTTTCATAAAATAGACCACGTATCCATATTTAGTGAGTTTCATACCATGAATGAGAAAAAAAAGCTTTGGTAAAGTTGAGTTTCTCTTTTACACATCCATTCTGGTATGGATGGCTACATTTACTCAGTTTCTATAAGCTCAGAGGGTCTTTTATTTTTCACAGTGTAGTAGGAGAAGTAATTACAATTTTCCATTTTTAAGAGTTTATTATGATTCAGGCACTAGAATAAGAGATTTGCATACACTGTTCCATTTAGTTCTTTCGATAGTTCCATGAAGTGGGTGAAGATCTCTCCAAGTTGCAGTTAGTAAACTAGGAGTCTGGAGTTTTAAGAGATTTACCCAGTCATAAGTAGGCCTTCAATATTGGAGCTGGAATTTAAACCCAGATTTGTTTAACCTGTCCTCAGTGAAGTTACTGTTTTTATCTTTCCTGATTTTTGTCATGCTTTGTTTGTTATTGTGCTTGGCTATTGAATATCACTATATTAAAAAATGGCAGGGAGCACCTCGGTGGCACAGTTGGTTAAGCATCCAACTCTTGGTTTTGTCTTAGGTTGTGATCTTAGGGTCCTGAGATTGAGCCCCACGTCAGGCTCCATGCTCAGTGCAGAGTCTACTTGAGATCTCTCTTCTTCTCCCTCTGTCCCTCCCCTCCCCACGCACTCACTCACGTGCTCCTTCTCTCTCAAATAGATAAATCTTAAAAACAGTAAAGGTCATTTCCATTTCTTAACAGCTTCTCAAAGAAGAACAGAGTTTTCTAAGAGTTTGGTAAAACATGCATCTTCCCCTTCTTTCCTGGCAGATTTTGTATAATAAAATGATAGCTTTTTCTTTTAACCATAATTATAGAAAAATGTGAATCCAAGATAGAAACGTAAAAGCCATACCACAGTTGGGAGGACACTTGTAAGAGAATGCCTGGTGAGTTTGGGAATGTGACGTGCTTTCTGTGTAGCTTATACAATGTTGGAAGCTGCTGTGCTCCCACTGGCTTTCTTTCTCACGTGTCCCCAAAGGGTGAGAAATGAGAAGCCTTGTTTCTCTCTTTTTTAAAAAATGTCCCTGTAAATTATAACACCCTGCTTAGGAAAGTCACTGGGTAAATCATGGTGGGGAGAATTCTATATGCTAACTTCTGGGAAATCGCAGAGTATCAGTTAGTGGTCAGCACATTGAATCCAGGCTCCCTACGCTGTTGTCATAATGCTCTTAGCCAGTATGAAGAATCTCGTAGTGATGATGAAATGTCATGATCAGAGCACAAAGACATCTGGGTGTGTATCTCTCTAATATGTAGTGGAGATATAGATGAATATAATAAAAAGCACCACTGTGTAGTCTTTATTCTTGGTGCCACTAAGAAAACCTGTTCTCTTACAGAATTGAAACTAGGAGAAATTTTTTTTAGCCAGAGGAATGCTCTTTTTAAATCTGTCTCTTTGCTACGACAAAGTTGCTGATGGATAGCTATGTTGGTAGCATTTGTGAATTTTGCATTGGGAAGAACGATCCCGTGTTTTCCCTTATAAAGCAAAACCTTTGATGTAGTCAGCAGTCAACTCCTAGAGAATAGGGACCATGTCCTAAATATTTCTTGTATCTCTAATACTGAGTCTAGAAATGGCACATAGTAGGTGTTTGCCACTTGCCTCAATTTTACAGCAGGCTGACCAACTCTTTGAGCTACTGTTACCGTATATAGCTGTGCTGTTGATCCACTCGCAGGCTCTCTGAATACTCTGTATGACCACATGACCAACCCACAGGCCCTGTCTGCACCTCTAGTTCTGATTTGTTAGTTAAACAAATATTGGTTACCAGTTAAGACACAGACCATGACTAGGATGATGGGAGAGAAAATGTTTATTCAAGTTGTTGAAGTTTTTGGATGATGGGGTTAAAATTCAGACTGATCTTGAATACAGTAGACACAAATTAGCAGAATTAAGACCATTAGAGAGATATAACTTCTGGAAAACTAAATATAACATGGGGACTGTATATATGTGAGTTTGGTGGCAGGGAGAGGAGGGACCCATTATGAGTCAGCAACATACTGTTTTATCTTCTTAATTATTGGGCACACATTGCCAGTTACCCATAGAAGCATAACATGTGGGAACTGCTGGATAACATTTCCAAAATACTTAGCATTAGTCAGACTTTTTTCTTTTTTTTTTTTTAAATTCTGTGTCCACTCTGGCTGAAGAAAAATGTGGAGAATTTGTCAGGGGTCCAGAGCATGGCAACTATATGCAGAGGAGCAGTGGAAAATAGGACCCACCGAGAGAGGTTAATAAATAAGGATTAATTATTTAGCGTGATCCAAAGCAGCTAATGGATGATGAAATTAATGGTCTTCTGGTGCATGTAGGGTTATTATGTAGAAGATGGTATTATTATTTCCACTGTGAATAGAATTAGGGAAATGGATTTACATTAGCGTTAAAGGAGATTTTGAAGGAGCATAAAGAACTTGGTGACTTTAAGGATTGTTGGACAGGGGAAAGATCTCTCAACTGGAAATGTGAAACCATGTTTCTTACAGAATAGAAATGGAAGTGGGTACTGCTCACCAGTACTGTTAGGTGCAATTGGGGTAGAGACCTACAAACTTTCTAGGAAACATTTCATGCTATTCATCTCACATTTTATTTGACATTTTCAGTGAGTACATCAGTATTCCCTTGTTTGCATTTTTCACAGTTAATACAAACGTGAAGGCCTTGCTTTTAATGGTTCTGCAGTGTGTTTCAAACATGGGAGAGAGTTTAAACTACAAATTGAAAATTACTCCACTTGCAAATCAACTTGCCGCGTACTCTTATAGGAGCCTCACTATATTGTCAACTCAGCTTGCCTTCTCTTTCTCTTCTTTAGAAAACACACTGTGTGCCCTCCTCTGTTGTTCTACAATGAGTGCCAAGTCTGCCATCAGCAAGGAAATTTTTGCACCACTTGATGAAAGGATGCTGGGAGCCGTCCAAGTAAAGAGGAGGACAAAGAAAAAGATTCCTTTCTTGGCAACTGGGGGTCAAGGAGAATATTTAACATATATCTGCCTGTCAGGTAATGAAAACCAGACAATAATATTAAAACACCTTCATCTTAAAATATTTTATTCTAAAGTATCTGAGAGGGTCATATGCCCAGTGTTTTGTACACATCTGCTCTTCCATTTCTGTTTCCTGTTTTTCTGTTGTCTTTTCTGATCCTTATTTGCCGGTGGCACCTCTACTTTTGAGGTTGCTTTCTATGGGAAAAGTAATGAAGTTCAATTTTAAATGTATTTTCCAGTTCATCGAGTGCTTCTGCTGAGGGTTTGACAGACACATTTGTTCATCCATGCTTTCCTTCACTAAAACATTGGCAGAAATTGGGTTCTCCTTTAGGATTTTTGCTTTAGCATAATTCCTGAGAGTTGGTAATTGTCATTACTAGCAGCCTGAGTTTCATTGGCTTTCTTTTTCTTTAACAGTTACCAGTAATCAGTAATAGTTTGTCTCAAGATAACTATCGACACCTTATGGAATGTGAGAAAGTAGACACAGCTCCCAAATCATCGCTTTGCCTGACAGCTGTTCCTTGTCAGAAAGAGGCATCTGTTCTATTAAGCTTAGAATTTTGTTGGATTATTTTTTCTCTTTCTGCTTGTGATTGTAGATCTGTGGGATATACTGTGGATCCATACCTAGTTTTTGAGATAAAATTTGGATAAGTTTTCCATGGAGTTGTGGTGATGCTAATCTGAATACCTGGGGCATTTGTAACAAATCTGATAATATTTCTTGTAACTGGGCAATGTAAGAATTAAGCTTACCTTAATTCATCTTTCCTTATTTCCTTCAGTTGTGGTTTGGGAATAAAACTTTATTTTTTGACCCATTTTTAGATTAAAAAAAATAAACCTCTGATCATTTATCAGAATCCATTTCATTGTGTAGATAGGTTTTTTCCAGAAAGAATATGTGAAGATCAAAACAAAAGAATATGTACAGATGATAAGACTATTTCTTAGTTTATAATAATAACCTTTTGGTAAGAACATCTTTTCAGTGGTTAGGATAAAGCTCTTATTTAAATGAGTGTGAGAGAATTGACCTTGAAATATTGGTCTTAAAAAAAAAAAGAAATATTGGTCTTTTTTTCTGAATTCCAAATAAGGAATAGATTAGTAAAATATGGTGATTATTGGAGGACATTTGCATTCCCTTAGTGTGCTGGACAGTGCTTAGCATATAGTAGGGACTCAGTTAATATCTAATGACTAAGTGAAAGAAATTACCTAATTACCTTCCTAGTACTTTGTTAATGATATGCAGGTCTTAGAAATATTTTCATGTTCTTAAATTTTGATTCTAGAGTTCTGCTTGCACCAATAATGAAAAGAATGCATTACAGTAAATTTTTTTGTGTTTGGGCTGAGCTGAACGTGAGCTGAGTATGGACACACAGTGATTCTAATATTATTACTTTTCATTCAATCTGTGTTTCCTCAAGACTTCTTGAAGATGGGGAGTTGAAGAAAAGGTGGATGTTCTAGAAGTCCTTAGAGTTTTGCCTGGTATATCCCTCTAACTGAAAAAGATGGCAGTTCTGTTTGCATGTGAGGCATATGCTCCTGTCAGCCTGTTTCTGATCGTGAAGTCTGCAGGAGAGAGAGAGGGACTCTGCCTGCCTATCTCAGTGAAATAGCAGACCCATTTCCCCTGCCATAGGAGACCCTGACCTGGACTCCTCCAATCACTGCCTTTCCCTTACAGATTACCAAGACTTGAGGTTTAAAGTTTGAAACTATGAGAACTACATTTTCAGAATTCCATTCTGATGGAGGAAAATATTTTATTCTGATAGTCTTTCTCCTTTTCATGAATTTGAGTTTTGAGAGGATAGGTTGATCCAGTAGATGTGACATTGAAGCAGATGGTTTAATGGAAGTTGAGGCAGGAGAAGGCCAGGCCACCTTTGACATCCAAGTGTTTTGCAGTTTTCTTCTCATTGAGAAGGGAGCAGCCTCTTTATCTTCCAATTAATGTGAAGCTTAGAGGCATATCGGTCACATCTTTGATAAAGTGATGTTTTAATTGACAAGTAATTAAGGACTCATATTTATTAAGTACTTTTGTATGTGCTAAGCACTCTAGGTATGGGGCAGACAGGAGAAAAATTCATGAAGCTTACTTGGATGGGCAAGGAGCAGTAGACATTAATCAATTAGTCACTAAAATAAATATGATTATTAGCTGTGGAAAGGCCAAAAAGGAAAAAAATACAGTGATAGGATAGCATGTATGAGGAGAATTTGGCCTGGCTGGAAGAACTCAGAGCTACGAGGAAAGTAGAGCCTCCCTGGTTCTGAAAAGAGATGGTACATGTGCCACGAGCATTCCTGACAGAGGGAGCAGGAGCCTCATTAAAAGACTACACTGGATTTTGAGTTTCTCCTTTTCTCCTATTCAGTATAAGGATGACCTCTTTGTAGCTCCACTCACATAGGAAGCTGTGAAGTGAAAGCAGAGCCCTGGAATAACAGCGTCCTTCCTGCTATTATTGTGAACCACCTACACTCTCTGGGAGGCCAGGCTCTTCAACTCTTGTGGTTTGGTTGATGAAAACCAGCTATCCATTTTGAACAGGCAAAATTTGTTCAAATTAGGGCAATGTCTGCAAATAGTACTTAACCGTTTTTCAAACAGCATAAGGAGTTTAAAAAAAATTTTTTAGGAAGAATATTCTAGCTTTAAAAGCTTACCAACATATGCATGTAAACATCATGGGTATTTTATATATCCAATATCTTACTGACTTTTTTTGTGTGTGAATTCCACCTCCGCCCCCCGCCAGCCAATGCCTGGCAGGATTTAAAATCTGAGGTTGAGGCCTGTGATCATAAGAATTATTATTTTTGGAGAGAATTGCATATCCTCTGGAGGAATCAAGAAAGATGCCAGAGCAGGAGAAATAATATGATCTTTCTTGGGTTATGTAGCTGTGATTGTGTAAGGAGAAAAATAATCTCTCCAGTTCATTTACAGAGCCTCCAGATAGAATTTTAATGTTTCTCACTGGACTTCCCAAATGGCTTCTTGAATGGTGTGCAAATGCTTAGGACTAATGTGCTTTGGTTGACTTGCATTCTTAAAGCCTGGTTTCCACTTTTTCTTTGTGGCAGTGGCTAAAATTAAAAAGGCTGACGATACCAAGTGTTAGCAAGCCTGTGGAGCGACTTGAGCTCTCATACTTTGCTGGTGGGAATGTAAAAATCATACAACTGCTTTGGTCAACCATTGACAGTTCTTTGTAAATTCAAACATACACTTCTAACTCAGAGACTCTATTCCTAGGCATTTAGCTGAGAGAAGTAAAAAGATGTCCACAAAAAGACACGTACATGGAAGATGATAACAGTCTTCTTTATAATAACCAATAATCAGATCTCAAATGTCCATCTACATGTGCATGAATTTTCAAACTATATTTTATTTATGCAGTGGAATACTAAGGAATGAATTGCCACTGTATGCAGCAACATGGATTACTCAAAAGCCTTACGTTCTATGAAAAAAAAAAAAAAACAGAAAAGGTTACGTACTGTATGATTCTATTTATATGAAACTCTAGAATGAACAGAACTTAAGCTGTAGTGATAGAAAGCCTATTGGTGATCGACAGGTTTCGGGTTAGGAATTGACTGTAAAGGGGCATAAGGGAATTTTTTGCAATGGTATAAGAGTTCTATAGGCTGATAGTGGTGGTGGTTACTTGGGTATAGACATTTTTCACAACTCCTCAAACTGCACACTAAAAATGGGTACATTTTATTATATGTAAATATGTCAGCCAAGTCAATTAAAAAAAAACCCAACTCTTATAAAGTCAGTTGTTGGATGATTATAAGAGTTTATTGACCTTATCTCTAGCCTGCTCTCTAAGGAGGACAAAAACTAACTCTCTCCTTTGTACAAATGAAAAGTTATCCTAGATGGCCTTGTTGAGCCTTCAGAAGCAGGTGTGTATTGTGTAAACCTGTGCTTGCATCTATCTGATGTAAAGGGCAGTGCCTTCTGGGTTCCTTCTAACACCTGGCACATTGCCAAGTACGGACACACTATCCACTGTGCTTAAATAGAAAATACTCTAAATTTGTGGCTGACTACATACCTGATTATACTTTAGAATTTGGAATTTGGAACTCTTCACTCATTCAAAGTATAAAGTGAGCCCCAAGCTCAATAATTTCCATAGCTGGATGTCCCTTCCATGATACTTGGATATACAAAACTAAACCGGAAGCATACTAAGAAGTTTAAAATCAGCTTATGATTAAAGGCCAGTTACCTACTGAAATTCCATAGTCCCATGCTTAAAATCTATTTTCCTGATCATGTTTTAATTCAGTATATGCAATGTCTAATGCTAGCCTTCATATCCATAAGTGGGTACAAATCTTTCCTCGGCTGTTACTCACTACTTACTGTCCCCATAAAAAGGAACATGAAGAAATTTTAATTTTTGTGATTAATACATTCTTTTACATATTTTGTTGAATCAAAATTTTAATCCTTTGAAAATGATTTGAGATTTTTAGAGAACAAAATTTTCTTCTTCAAAAAAAATAGCTCTGAATGGTCTTTGATGAAATAGTATATGTAAATGGATCCCCATGGATGGTAGTGATGTGGGATGGGAGCCTAGAACCTGACAATACTGCCCTTTATCTCAGTGGTTGCCAATCCTAGATGTTCCTTAGAATCACCTCAAAAACTGCAAAATCCAGATCTAGGTGCTACTACCACAGCCCCAGGGGTAGTGGTAAAACTTACCGTATTTTGAAAGTATTGTGCTGAAGATGCTGAAGCTGGGGTTGAGAAGTTTTGCTATGTTGGGGGGTTGTTGTCTTGGTCTGCTTGACATAACGATACATTCTTGGTACTCCATTCTATCCAAAAAAACACTTCTTAGTCTCTTTCATGTTGACTGGCCATGGTCAAAGCTCTGAATTTTTCTGGGCTTCAGTTTATTAACCTGACAAATTTAGAGATTCCTTTGGGTTCTGAGTTCAAGGATTCTGAACTCCTTGAAGTTTTATGCCAAATCTTTTTCTCATTCCATACATATCATTTAGGGAGAAGCTCAGGCTGTTAATAATCCAAATGGACACTTAAGACATTTATGAAAGTTTGAGACCATTCCTTATAGGTTGTTATTGGAGTTGGGATAAGCAAAATTAATTGTCAGCAATCTGGCATAGAGAGAAATTTTTGTTTAAAGATTTATTTATTTGTGTGTTTGTTTGTTTGTTTGTTTGTTTGTTTTAGAGAGAGAGAGAGGGAGAGAATCTCAACCAGACTCCACACTAAGACAGAGCCCAACCCAGGGCTCAGTCTCACTACCCCCTAAAATCATAACCTGAGCTGAAATCAAGAGTTGGACAGTTAATCAACTGAGCCACCAGGTGCCCCTTGAAATAAATTCTTTTTATCCACTTTCTAATTTTGACTGGATCTTATCTTAAGGTCTCTAAATACTAGCAAAGAGTGAATGGAAAAATATAAGACAAATGAAATTTAACTTTGACAGTAATGGTTTATTTAGGAATGGTGAGTTAACTTTCCAATAGTTTTTATCCAGGAAAATGAAAAAATCCACACTGAACTAAGAGGTATGCAAATGTATTCACAGTGAAAGAAGAAATACAAAACAACTATAATATATTGTTTATTATAGAAGTAGTAATGATTACTAAAGCTATGAGTCTTTCAGAAAATTATGTAGAAAAAATATCATTTGTCTTTGTTTATATTATTTGTTGTAATTCCAGTTAATTCTCACAAAATTCCTATCTATTAGGTGGTATGAGTCCTACCGTTTCACAGATGAAGGGACCAATGTTCATCAAAGGTCATGACATCAGAGTCACCATTTTGAGAGTAACAGACTGGGAAATCCAGCCAGTCCTTATCACCCCACTGGCCATGCTCTCACTGCTGTAACACCTCATTTCTTCTGAGTTAGGTCATGAGGGGTGTGGTGTAGAGAAGACCATGTTTTAAGGAGTATATTCTTTCCTAGCCCTTCAAAACTGCTAAGACATTGAACAGTTTTGACCTACACTATCTTGTTATCATTTCTGAGATTATTAACTAATAGACTCCCCCACATTTGTAATACGTATAAGGGTAAGCCTTTTCTGTCTTTATTAGAGAGATTTGGCACATAAATCCAGCCATAAGACTTTAAGTCACTCTAGAAGACAGTGCAATAAAAAGTTATTTCTATTGCCTGATGATAATTCTTTCTAGATCTTCTTTTATTTTATAAAAATACAGTATCCTGTTATACTTTATATTGAGAATTTGGCTCTCTTTTTTGTATTTAATCAAATAGACACATTTGATTAAAACGTTTGTAATAACAATAATCCTTGATTAGGTGGAGTTAAAAGTAGAGAGAGGGTTTTCCGAAATCTACTGGCCCAGTAGATCCTGCCACCAGGTGTCATCTCTAAATAACCTTCAGCGTAGCACCTGCCATGCAACTGTCACTTGATTTGGTACACAATACAGCTAGGTTGGCACCAAGCCCACCTTCAATTAATGATTGTAATACTCGTAGTAATGATATTTGTTGAACTCCTATATCAGGCATGGTTCTTTCGTCTTTACATATATTAACTCTTTTAATCTTTACAGAAGTGTTAGGAGGTAGATAACCGTACTGTCTTCATTTTGTAAATGAAGAAACTGAGCATACAGGAGTAAATTCTCTTGCCCAAGATGATCAGCTTATGAGTTACCAACAGGGATTTGAACTCAGATATTTTAATTGTAGGTCTGCATCCCCTTAGCCACTATGATCCCCTCTCACATAAGAATTTTATGGGAGAGAACATCCCAAACCAAACCTCTTTTCTATACCTCCTCACGCAACTTTAGTGATAATCGTGTCTTGGCATTACTCTGCTTTCCTACAGGTTTAGGCCTTGGTGGGTTTCGGCTGGATGGTGACAGTCCTGTACACTAACAAGTAGACTGCTAAGAAAGCATATTAGAATGATAGTGGATGTGTTTGGCTCTTAGAGAAAATTCACTTCCCGGGGATTTCTGAGAGGCTCCTGACAGGAACACGGCCGTGTATGAACTTGTTTGGTTCAGTTATGTAATAGAAAAAAAGTGGATGTCTGAACATTTTTTAGAGCTTCCGTGGTGGTTCTAGAGCCCTTCCTGTGAAAACTGGTGGTAATAATATTCGTGTCTCCTAAAGCCTTGTGAAGAGGACATTCCAAAAATGGAGAACTAAGCCCTGGCAGGTAATCCTCATGTAATCCGCACCGCGGCCTTGTGACGTGGCTGCTGCTTTGAGATGATGTAGCCAAGGCCTCAAGTGAGTAAGTGTACCGGGCAGGGCCCGGCGTCTGGGGAGCGACGGGGCAGGACACACGTCTGGGCCCATCGCCCTCCAAATGTGCACACTTTTTAATCTGTTTTCCAGGACAGGGCTCCGTCTGAGAAACAGAGCTCCCCCCTTCCTTAAAAACAATGCAGCAGCATTCCTGGAGCAAAGCGTTTTCATCTCTGAGGGCTTAGAGGATATGCTGTCAACCACTTGAGCTTTTCTAGTGGTTTCGCACGCCAACAGAGTTTTCTTTTTCCATTCTCTCACGTATGCGTTCCAGTACTAAAGCCAGATGGAAACAAGGGAAAACTCTCGACAGAGGCTAGTGCCAAAACATTTCATTTAAAAAGGAAACTCCATCTGTGTGCTCTTCTACCCCACAGCCCACTGTGAAGAGCAGGAATTTCACAGCTGATTCACTTAGGTTTGCTTTGATTAATTTGGACTAATTGCAAAGGTAGAGCAAGTGTTGAGAGAGATTGCACACGGAGGCAGCACTCCTTCTGGAACGTGGCTGGCAAACCCTGGTGTTAGCTGATGCCAACCACTGAACAAGAAAGCCAGGTTTTAATCCATGCAGATGTGTTCTTTGTTGATCATCTGGGTTGCCGCTTGTAGAAGTGTAGAAGTCGGTGCTCTTTGCTGCTGTATTGCAAGGTGAACATCATCAGGATTTCATTTGTCGATAGTGTAGTCAGAGGCACTCGGGGATGCCCTCCAGTCACTGTTGCTCCCTGCCTTCTTCTAGCCCAGATATACAAAACACAAGCCTAGGTGTAAGACTGACTTAGGGAGAAATATTGGCTGTATTAGCTCTTTGAAACTCAGTTTTCTCATCTGTAAAATGGAAATAATGTCTATATCCCCAAGGGCTTTTTAAAGAGTAACTGAACTAAATATGAGTGTATATGAGGCCTGATACATAAGAAGTCTTCAGCTCTATGAGCAACATCATTATCTTGTCATTAAATGGGACATCCATTGGTTCTTGCCATACAAAAGTAATTCATCTGCAGTGTTTTTAGAAAACATGTTAATATATGTCTATGACAGGCTTCTGTGACCCATGTCACATAGGACAGAATGACACAATAGCCCAGATTTGTCTTGGCTTCCTCCCTCCCCTTCCATACTTTTTTTCCCTTTCCCTCTCAAGTTTGCTCTATCCCTGCCCTCTCTGTCCCATCCCTGCCAGGAATCTCACGGGCATCTGGCTTCCAATTTCTTTTTTTTATTTAATTTATTTATGGTAGTCAGAGAGAGAGAGAGAGAGAGAGGCAGAGACACAGGCAGAGGGAGAAGCAGGCTCCATGCACCGGGAGCCCGACGTGGGATTCGATCCCGGATCTCCAGGATCAAGCCCTGGGCCAAAGGCAGGCGCCAAACCGCTACGCCACCCAGGGATCCCTGGCTTCCAATTTCTAAACCAAGCTTCTCTTAATTCTCTATGATCCAAGATTATTCTGTTCCCCCACCCCGACCCCCTCCTGCCCCGGCCAACCTAGAAATGAAGTTGGCGGGGTGGGGGTGCATGCATCACATGCTGTTTTTGAGAGTCTGAAGACTTCCACTCTGATTTCATGGGTAATTGAACCTTCCTGGGTAAACTGGATACTGAAGTTGTTGTGTTCAGGCCTCTTCATGCAACTTTGTGGGGGAGTTAGAACTGGCTTCGTCTATGGGAGTTCCTGTCCCTGAAATGGGAGACGTTATTTTCCTACACCTATCTTCATGGGATCAAAAGGAAAATGGAAACAAAATAAAACAAAACATTCTCTGGGGTCAGTCAAGTGCACTTTAAGCAAACAGCAGAAGTGGGAGAGGCTGGTACAAACGCCCGTGGACCCAGCTTCTTAGCCCAGATCAGGTTCTTATTTGCCCGAGTCTCTCCTCCTTCCCTGTTACCCTTCCTTTAACGAGCGAGCAAGTATGAGTGATATTCACATCCCAGTTACAGTCATGCTACACCATATGCAGGATTTTCCACAAGAAACTATAAATAACCACAAGGACAGCTTTCCAGGGTGTCCAGTACTGGGAAGAATAAATGACCAGTTAGTTACTGTGCTCTGAACTTGAGCACACTCCTCCCTGGCCTCCCATGACATATTCGTAATAGCGTTTAGCATTGCTGGATTGTGTTTGCCAGTTTGCTTTCTGGTTACTTCCTGGGACTGCCAGCCCCTGGATGGCAGGAACCATGTTGTAGACACCTCTCTGTCCCATGTGGAATGGATAAAGTGCCTGGGGGTAGAATCAGGCAATATTCTACTCTTCTGAGACTACACCATGGACTTACTTTCTGGGGCGGAGCTCCAGGCTGAGTTCAAACATTCAATCTGGGTTCTACCAGCTGTAGTTATTTGGGTGCTCTTTTTTTCTTTTTTAAGATTTTAATTATTTATTCATGAGATACATAGAGAAAGAAGCAGAGGCACAGGCAGAGGGAGAAGCAGGCTCCCTGCAGGGAGCCAGATGCGAGACTTGGTCTTAGGACCCTGGGATCACGACCTGCGCCAAAGGCAGATGCTCAACCACTGAGCCACCCAGGCGCTCTCCCTCCCTTTTTTAAACTTGCTGTTGTTCACACAAGATGCTTCCAGGTGGTCTTTTTTTTTCTCTTGGAATTCATCAGATTATTGAGCAAGAGTTTTTATTCTACCTATCAGCCCAGTTACTAAGCAGAAAATGTGGATTTCCTTGATTTATTGAAGCTTTTAAAATCCTCCAAAATGAGCAATTTATAAATGGTTCCTTGTAACATACAGTGGGGAAGCTAAACTGTAATGTCAGATTTGTGGAGTACCTGAGTGTTTCGCCTGAAGAGAGTTCATATTATGGAGGAATAAATGACCATTTAATGGCATTGAATCTATCAAAACTTTCCCTGAATGCTCTTTCCCCGCAGGAACCATTTTCAGTTCTCTATTTCCTTAGAAAGGGCTTTCAGGAGAAAAATGGAAACTCTGTTTTTATTAAAACTTTCTCTGAGAATATTCATACTGCCCTCCCAGCACACACATAGCCTTTTAACTCAAATTGGTTTTCATCCACCACTCGTGGATCCCATGTGGCTCAGGTTGTAGACTCCCTGCCCAACTGCATTTTGATGTCTGTATTCAGTTTCACAAATTATGCTGCTCTCAGGAGTCTATGGGGTATGGTGGGGGGGTGCTTGGCAAGTGAGTTGGAGATGGCAAGAATATAATCGGCCTTGATGCCTTGAGATCTAAGTTTTCGTTTTCATAAAAGGAGGCAGTAGAATTGAGAACAGCCCTCTCGTTTCCAGCTAATAGGAGCAAACAGCAGTTATAGAAGTGTTCTTCTCTGACAGAACCCTTTCCGTCTTGTATGTAGGTAGGAGTCAGCTGTGTTTGGGGAATCCAAGACCACTAAAGTGTAGTTCTCCCAGTAAACGTGCATGTATTCTTTCTCAGGAACAGAGAAAGTGCCGACAAAAAGAAAGAAAGAACAATAGTAGAAAGAATGTAAAACTCATGATCTTGGCCTTTCAGCTTCTTGTTTTTAGTCTCTTCGCCTCTGTAATATTCTATTTTGTCCTCTCTTTTTCATTTAACACGGTAACAAAAATTTGTATGTATTATCCATGCTTTGTAAAGGTAATTTTTTTTAAAAGATTTTATTTATTTATTCATGAGAAACACAGAGAGAGAGAGAGAGAGAGAGAGGCAGAGACAGAGACACAGGCAGAGGGAGAAGCAGGCTCCACGCAGGGAGCCCGATGTGGGACTGGAACCCGGGACTCCAGGATCAATCACTGGTGCTAAACCACTGAGCCACCCAGAGATCCCCTGTAAAGGTAATTTAAATGGATTTTTGAGTACCGTAGAATATTTATCCATTTATCTGTTGCTGGATGTTTTGTTTTGTTTTGTTTTCCAGTTTTCACAGTTAGAAATGAGGAACTCGGTCTCCCTCCCCCACCCCACCCCCCATACCCATCTTACAGCTGAGGACATGGAGAATCCCACAGGTTACTTATTAGAGGAAATGCACATACTGCCCGTGAGTGGTGGAGACGAGACTGGAACCTCAACACTGCGTGCTCTGTTCAGGGCTCTGCCATGGACCAGCAAATGGGAGCTTATTTCTAAACCCATGTCTGCCAGAACTGCTTAAAAGTAAAATAATCCTATTGCACTTTGTGTGCTTCACAGCTAGTTAACCATCCCCATGATATTTAACAAAGGTCTGGATCCAGTTCTCTTTGAGGTACATTTATGATGCTTTCTTTCATTAGGGTTAGGGCATCATTTCATTTCCCTACACATTTGCAGGTCTACATGAGAGAGAGAATGTGTGTGTATTTGCAGAGAAAGGAAGGTGTGTGTCTTACCTAGAGTCAGCCCTAACGTTCCTTAAAAGAGACAGTTCTTCATCTTTTTGGTCTGGTTCACTTACAAATTCATTAGCCATCTTCTGTTGTATTGTTGTTAGATGAGAAATGGGGGAAGTGGTAAATGCAACCAAACATATGCTTACTGTTTTTCTAAGTCAGTGCATTTAATTAATGATTCACATCTGGCATTATATCAGATCCAGCATTTGGACCACAGAGCAAAAATGCTGAGAGAAATTAACTTCTTTGGAAGTTTCTTTTAGAACTCCAGAATTTTGTATCTAGAAGAATCTTTAGTCATTCCCAAATCAAACACCAGTGTTCACATGAAAAATGGGGCCCACAGGGGGTGGATGGCTTGCTGGATGTCACAGAACAACTACCGTAAGACAAAGGAAGGAAAACAATATGTTCAGATCTTCTTGCCAGTTTTTAACCTTGGGACTGCCTCTGACTGAAGTGGGTTAGATGAGGAAGAGATGGGATTAGTGGTTAAGCTGAATTTGAGGCTAGATCGCCCTATTCTTCCTTTCCAATTTGTACCACTTGCTCCTAAAGAGAAGGAAGGAGAGCCTGTTGGCTGCTAATCGTGCAAGTGGCTGTGTCTTTCCTAGGGTTTGAATGTTGCAAGAAACAGGGTGTGGGCTCAGCTGTAAAGGCCAAGTGTTTACTCTTATCCGCCTTCTCTGTTACTTCCTGTGGGCATGCAGATCCATAAAGTGGAGAGTGCCCAGTTTTGAGGGGAAAGGCCAAATGCCATTGTCTCTAAATGTGCTGTGCCACCTGATCCACTGGATTAAGAGATAAAAACAGTAGAATTTTTATTTAAATATAACTGTTTTCTAATTTATATATTCATGCATGCCTTATAATCACTAGAATATTTTAGACCAGTAGTTCAAGTTCATAACATACAAATAGGCATATACTAGCAGTTAATATTCATAAGTTTTTTATTGAGAGGATGCATAGTCAAGATGGTTGGAAAATCCCCTAGCTAGAGTCCTGGGGGTTGGAAACCTTTGCTATAGTAATAATAACTTCTCACCAAGGAACTGCAATCTGTTTTAAAATCTCTGGCTTTTAGAGGTGGTTGCCCAAAGTAGTGAGCATATAAACTGCCCTTTTTTTAAAAAAGATTTTATTTATTCATTCATGAGAGACACAGAGAGAGAGAGAGAGAGAGAGGCAAAGACACAGGCAGAGGGAGAAGCAAGCTCCATGCAGGGAGCCCGATGCGGGACTCAATCCCAAGACTCTGGGATCACACCCTGGGCCAAAGGCAGGTACCAAACCTCTGAGCCACCCAGGGATCCCTAAACTGCCCTTTGGAATCAACCTCAGCCCACACTCCCTGCCCACCAACCCACCCCTAGTGATTCCATGGCTTTCTTCAAGGTAGAGAGCCAGCCAGCTGCTATGTGAACTAAATGTCCTAACAGGCAAGAGGCCTGTCACAGTGCTTATTAGCACTTGGTAGTTGCAAGTGATGGCTATCCTTTCAGAACCTGAAATCCAGTTGAAACAGTTATTTGTTTCAGTTTTAATATTATGTTTGATTTGGACTGGACTTGCTTTTAGTCCAGTCTTGCTATTATAAGATCAGGACTGGTTTATTTAGTTCTGAAGCTTCTTGGCCTTTTGTACTGTTTAAAACAGGGAAACTTACACTTCCTTTCTGGACCTAACATTTATTGATTCATCCAGGGAAGCCTTATTCTTTGCTGATACAGCAAAGTCCCTTGTTCCCCTGTGAGTAATTCTATTGGAGCTAGTGCATTTCCTTTTTTATTTTTATTTTTTTGTACATAAGTATTTTTCTTTGTCAGTGGTTATATTTCATATGTAAGAGTTGTATAGACCATTTACTTATAGCCCGGCTATGCCAACCCTCTTTGGGAATGAAATTTTTTGAACTAAAATTCAAACACTCTACTAGGTCTACAAAAACCTTCCAATGTGCCATGTCTTACATAAAGATAAACATATCACAATACCCCTTTTCCATGGAATTTGGAATGATTAAAAAAGATCACTTGTATTCAGAAATAACCTAGCCCTGAGATTGGACTTGTTTTCTGTATGTGTTTCAGAGATTATCTTTACCCCTCTCTGTATTGCTCCTCACTTCATGTGTCCTATTAACTACTATTAGGTACTAATCTGCCTTTGGTCTCTTGCAACCCATCTGGCCACTGTTCCCTCACTCTGAAATCACTTTCTCTTCTTCCACCAACACAATTAAAAATAGTTCCTCCAGAGTGACTGATCTGTTAGGAGAGAAATAATATTGTTTACAAAAACTTTTAAAGACTGGTATATAATTTGAATACCTTCCCTGAGGGCATTTGTATTTGCAGAAAGTGGCATCCCCTCTAAAGCTAATGGTAGTGGTGATAGTAACACTGGGAGCATTTATTGAACAACTATTACCACACATTATATACCATCTCAGAGCATTGTATGAGAGGTTGATACACTGTGATAAATGATAAATATCTGGTCATCCTGTTTTAATCATTACTCTATAGTGCTTATTTCTTTATGTATCTGTTGGAAGCACTCATTTATTCAGCGTTGATACTTAAGAACTCTTGCTTGGAAACTTTTTGTATGGTGACAGTTCTTACCTTGGATTTTAGAGGTCAGCCTATTAAATGGACTTTGGGTTCTCTTAATTTGGCTGCTTTTGGTTTTTACGTTTTAACAGTGTTAGAGAAAAAATGCCACTTGGCACTAAGGATACTTGCATCACTTATTTTCATAAATCAACTTACTAACCAAGAGCACTTTGGATCACAAATGCCTCCTTCAGTTTCAAAAAGTGTGTTTGTGGTGTTTTCTTAAATCACTGTTAGCCAGCCTTCCGGAGAAAATTCACTGGCTTTAAGACTGTGACATGATAGGAATCTTATTGCCAAGATTTTTCTTCAGAATATTTCAAACTCACTTCCTTCCAAAATCTAATTTTATTTTGAGCTACAGTACAACTCTGTGAATGTTGAAGTCAGAGGAAAAAAAGGCATCTTTTTCCTCATAAAATGAGTTCTTTGAGGTCTGGACTGGAAATTTGCAGGTCACAAGCAAGGGAAGAGCTTTGCAGAAATGAGTTTAAATTTCCCTGTGACCAGTTTGATTTTTGCCTAGAGGTAAGTATATGATGGTAGTCCTTGAAGTCTTTTGAGGATACGGCACTTGGCATTATACAATGTAGTCAGTGTCATAAATACCTTGGTCTGTGCAGTCTTAAACATGAGATTTGGATTGGAATGATTTACTTAGATTGGTGAGTTGGATTACTCTAATTTTAGCCTAATCTCATGAGCCCAATTAGAACTTTCAGGTTCTGCTTTTATGAGAGATGCTTTGGAGAGCACCCATCATTTTCCTAAATATCTAATGGGTCTTGAGAAGATAGAGTTCTGGGACACCTGGGTGGCTCAATGGTTGAGTGTCTGCCTTTGGCCCAGGGTGTGATCCCTGGGATCCGGGATTGAGTCCCACATTGGGCTCTTTGCAGGGGCCCTGCTTCTCCCTCTGCCTGTGTCTCTGCATCTCTCTCTCTCTCTCTCTCTCTCTCAGTGTCTCTCATGAATAAATAAAATCTCTAAAAATAAAAAAAAAGAAGATGAGAGTTGTGTGTGTGTGCTGACAAGTCAGGTATACCGTATTGGGGAGAAGTTGAAAAGGCCCATCTGATATGAGGCTCTCTTTGGTCATACGTAGAATAACAACTAGGGAAAACCTAGGCCCAGAAATGGCTAATCAAGTGATAGTTCTGTGTGCATAATCTGGTGTCTTCCATTTCCAGGATCAAAGTGATCAGAAGTAACTCAGCATAAGGGCAGAGGCTTTGGAGACAGAAAAAAAAAAATGTGGATTTGAATCTGGGTTCCACTGACTAGGTATAGGAGCTATGTAAACTGGAGAGAACCACTTGGCCTTTCTGAGCGTCCATCTTTACTTATGCCAAATGGCGATTACAAATATTTGTCTTGGAGGACTGGACTGAAAAATTATGTGAGAAGACATACATAAACAGCCTTGCTTGGCCCCAGAATACAATGAAGGCTTAATAAATGTTAGTTTCCTCATCATCCTCATCTGACATTTGAAAGCCACCTTCTGTTGGTGATAAGGAGTGAGAGTCATCAGTCATGTGTCAGACACTGAACTGGAAGAGGCAAGAAAGCAACTGGTGACTTTCAAACAGAGATTGAAATTTTCAGGAGGGGCCAAAGATGGTTTCTAATCCAGGGAGCTCGACACGTATTGGGAGCCCGATTACAAGTTTTATCACTGCCATGTTGGCTTTTATGAAATTATACTTTCTGAAGACAGGAGAGTACCCATCTTTTCTGAAGAGCAAAGGAGCAACAAGCTAATAGAGTTTCAGTTGAAAGCCAGAAGGCTGGATACTTAACGTCACTAAATACACTGAGAGGTTTTGGTGTGGAGAGCAGGACTGGCGTCAGACGCAGCACCCTTTGGATCTCAGCCACGTCTCTTTCTAGCTGTAGCCGTGGAATGTAGCCACCCTCCATGAACCACGTTGCCCACCTACACCCCGGGGACAACTCATACCTCATGGGCTTGGTGTGGCAAATAAACAAAGCCACCCGTAAAGAGCCTGGCACACCATAGGCCTCTGAATGCTGGTTGCCAGTTAAGCGCAGAGCTCTGTGTATGGGGAGGGGGAGGAAGATCATGTGAAGTGCAGCTCCATCCTCAATTGCTTAAGAGCCCTGAGAATATACTGAATGCGTAAGCAGTGGTACATGCCCGGGAAGAACACAGCGGGAACCACACGTGACTGCTTTATGGCTGTGTTACCTGGTGATACCCGAAGTGCCACGGCCCTGACCTCAGCATGAGTGCTGGACGTGGTAAGAGCTGAGTTCCAGTAGTTTGTTTTGAAGGCATGGTTGATCAGTGTATTATAAAAACAAAGCACACGAACATTCGCCTGGTTGTTAGTGAGAGGGTATGTTTTGTTTTTAAGCCGATGTCCTGTGACTTTTATTTTCTTCTCAAAGTGTCTTTGTTTGTTTGGAGAGCCTCAGACTCCAGTAGGCAGCAGGCAGCTTCTGCAGGTCTGTACCCAGGGCTGCCTTTAAGCTATGCACCCAGTCCCCAAAGAGCTTGGATTCCCCACCATCTGATAACACACTTTGAGGATTTAAAAGAAACTTCTAAAAACCAATTTCTGGTTTATCATTTTATTTTCTCCATAAACATTTTTATGCAAACTAAATTTTTTTGCATTTTATGCAAAAAAATCCATTCACTTGGATTTTCTTCCACCATTAAATGCTGTAAGAGCCAAATCTTTCATCTGGGGCCTTAGTCTGTAGCATTTTACCTGTATCCCTCACTAGGTGTCTGTCCCTTCATTCCCCTGATAGGGGAGAAGCCCTCCACCACCAGTGGGCCAGCTTCTGTAACTTGGTCATGAACTCCTTACTGAGGTCTATTTTTTTCTCTGTAACTCTTTTCTTCTCTATAGTGATTTGTTTTTCTTCATTACATGGACCCACATGACCAGATACCTCGTAGGCAATGTCTTCTTCGTGTTCAATTACCCATTATTTGCCAGCTGGAAATTAAAGTCTCTCGTGCTTTTGGATATACATGGGGATCAGCAGCCAGTAGCTGCATAATACAGTGGGGAAAAGAGCTCGGGCTTTGGGGTGAGACAGATTTGGGTTTGAATCTTGCACTGATACCAGCTGTGTGATCTCAGGTAGATTATTTCCCCTCTGTGCCTCGGTTTGCTCAGCAGTAGGGCTGAGTGGTGTGGCTGTAAAGTCTAGAGATAATATGCATCAAGTGCCCAGCTGATTTCCTAGCACAGACTAGGAGTGGAAGCTGCTGATTCTGTGGTTGTCATCTCCTGCTTGTTCACCCTATTGGTTTAGAGCCCTGGAGCTGTCTCTGTGGAGAAGAGCTTGCTCAAAGAAGCAGGGCCAGACCTGCTGGCTGAGGTGTACTGTGCCTTAGCACCATCCCTTCCTCACCATAGCCACCAACTGCTCACCAGAGATCTGATGCTCATGTTGCTTCCACTGAGGGCTAGGACTCCAACTTCACTTTGCCACTTGGGTTTGAATGTCCCTAGTCATTCCTGGTGATGAGAGTTCCATGCTACCAGTTTACTCTGCAGTCATGCCCAAAGTGGCCAGGGCACCAACATTCCAACCTGTTCGTCCTTAGCAGCAAAGGAGGCAACCAGGACCGGAGGGGCCAGATCAGAAAAAGATGATCAACCTGAAGCCTTTTCCTTCCACCAGTGTGGTGAAGATGAAGAGCTATCATAGGTTGAATGGCTGTTGTGGAAGCTGGAGCAGAAGAATTTGGATGCATAGCTTGTGGAAGCTTTGGCATCAGACTTGGGACTCGTTGGTCAGGTGGGACGGTGACCTCAAGGAGGTTGATCACTTTAACATCTATCTACAAGGCATCTCTCTAAGGATATTACCCTCCCTTTCTATCACGTTCAGCATAATTTCTGTAGACCAGTAGCTGAGCATGAAAGATCTTTCAGATGGAAACAACAATACAAATAACCAACATTAATTGAACACTTATTATATGCCAGTTACTGGACTAACCAGCTTTCATGTATCATCTCATTAAATCCATTTCTACTAATCCTCCCAGAGAGGCATGGGTGCAGACTAACCCCTTTCCTCAGATGAGGAAAGGAGTTCAGGGCTTTCACTAACTAGCCTAATGTCACAGGACCGCTAAATCCTGTAGCAGGGATTCAAACCTGGTCCGTAAGTGTCCAGAGCCTGAACACTTAACCTCTGTGCATGGACAGAAGGGCTTCCTAAACCCACTTCTTTCTGTGTCAAGACATCACAGTCCTCAGAGAATATTCCTCTGTCACCAGAAGCTAAGGGGACATTACTGATCATTTATTTTAGCACTACTGTTATGTTGCCTTTTAGCAACCTGACTATAGGAGAGATGACCCATATTCTCCCTGGTGGTAGATTGCAGTGGGAACCAGACACCATTGGCTTCTCACCATCTATGTCTTGTGTCTGCCCGTTCCATATCTGTGGTCACAGCAGGGTCAGCACACATGCAGGTCATCATGCCCCTTTCACTTAGCAAAAGGCAGTGCTGAGAAAGGTAGACACAAGGGTTTCTTTGTAGAGAGGGGAGTGTTTGCTTCATATATACCAGCAGATAATGCTGTCCTGTCTGTTCCCCAGAGCTCCAGCTGCACTGCCACAAGGGAAGTTTTGCTGTTTCTTATTAAACGTGTGAGCCTTCTCTTCCCCTGCAGCCTACTCTCTCCCTCCATCGTGCAGAGCAGTTTAGGATTTCTCCAGCCACTACCATCCCACCTTGCATAACCAAACCCATTTTAAGACAAAAATCAAAAGAAAGCAACCGTACTCACTAGAACTAACCCTCCTTAGAATAACTTCATATCCCGTTATCACCTTAGTTAAGAAGCTGGAATAATCTTTCTGGCCTAGGTTTCATAACCCCTCACACACATGCCAGAGATGATAGGTGGACCTGTTTTCCATAGAAAAGTGCTGGTCACTTTCATCTCTGATGGTGGATGACCAGCTCCCTGTCCCCTTTCTTCTTGTGAGTTGTCAGCGCTCCCAAGGGCTGTCAGCCCACCCTGGGAGCTCACTCTCCTTCCACCTCCCCCCTACTGCCACTCCCACCCCTTCTAGGAACAGGAAGTAATACTTATTACTCCACATCTGTATGCCCTTAGCCTTTTCTATGTCCATTTTGAAGAAGATGCTGACCTCTTCTATCAGCAACTCTAAGCCTTATGGTATCCACTGAGCTCAAGTTAAGTTTGATTCATCCATTCAGTAAATATTTATTGAGATCTTACCTGGACAAAAATAAACATAACTGCTTTTATGGCATTTAGATGGGAGAGAGAGCCATAAATTAAAGAATCATCTATAAAATACTGAATTGATTTCTCTGGAGGAGAGAGCAGAGCTTAATGTCTTCAGTAGGAAGTGAGTGAGAAACTCAGATGTGCTGGCTGGAGAAGAGTTTACTAGGCATGTTGGGAAGAGGGTGAGAACAAGACCTACAGGCAAATACTGTTCCCTGGGGCAGAGGGGAGCAGACCAACTTGAGAAACAGAAAGTCCATGTGACTATAGCACAACAAACATAGGAGAATGAGGGGCATTGGGATAGGCCCAAAGATAGGTCCATATCCTCATGCCAGGAACCTGTGCATTTTACCTTATTTGGAAAAAGAGTCTTTGAAGATGGAATTAAATTAACCATTTTGAGATGAGATTACCCTGGATTATCCTGGTGGGGCTTAAATAGCATCACATGTGTCTTTATAAGAGCAGCAGAGGGAGATCAGATGCACAGAGGAGAAGACTCTGTGAAGACAGAGGCAGAGGGATGCCTGGGTGGCTCAGCAGTTGAGCATCTGCCTTGGGCTCAGATTGTGATCCCAGGGTCCTGGGATCAACTCCCCCATAGGGTTCCCTGCAGGGAGCCTGCTTCTCCCTCTGCCTGTGTCTCTGTCTCTCTCTCTGTGTTTCTCATGAATAAATAGATAAATTCTTAAAAAAAAAAAAATAAGAGAGAGAGAGACAGGCAGAGATTAGGTGATATGGCCACAGGTCAAGTAGTGTTGACAGCCATCAGGAGCCAGAAGAGGCAAGGAACAAATTTTCCTCAAGGGGGCCACCTGAGTGGCTCAATGGTTTAGTACCTGCCTTCCGCCTAGGGTGTGATCCTGGAGTGCCAGGGTCGAGTTCCACATCAGGCTCCCTGCATGGGGCCTGCTTCTCCCTTCGCCTGTGTCTCTGCCTCCTCTCTCTCTCTCTCTCTCTCTCTCTCATGAATAAACCAATTTTTTTAAATCTTAAAAAAAATAAAATAGAAAGAAAGATTTTTTTCCCAAGAGCCTCTTGCAGGAGCATGGCCCACTGATGTAGTGGTTTTGGACTTCTGGCCTCCAGAATTATGAGAAAACAGACTTAGGTTGTTTTAAGCTCTCCAGTTTGTGGTAATTTGTTACAACAGCCACAAGCCATTTCTTTCTACATTACTAGTACTCGGGATTTTTGAGATTGAGAGAAGGCCCATTCCTTTACACACAAAGGAATGCTATAAGAGGTACAGAAGACATTATTCTTATCTTGATGCTGTCAGAAATTTAATAGAAATCAGGCTGGAACCTGTTTGTATATTGAACACTTTACATATGCTCACAAATGTTTGAAGAAATGAAGTATGTTTGGGGATATCTTTTTACTCTTAGAAGCCTCATAATGTAGCTCCCTCCTCTGAGCTGGAATGCCCTATGGTCACATCTTTTCTGGTTTTGCTGGTTGAACAAAATATGTTGAGAGCATTTAAGCAAACCAAGGGGGAAAATAGACCTTTTTTGTCTATGCTAAGTTAAGGTACTTACCCGGTTCCTAATGTAAGTCTTTCCCCTCAAATAATTAATTAACTAATAAACAAACAAAATTCTTTAAAATCTTTCAACCTAGAATTTTATTCTAATGATAAAGAGAGCTTTAATTATGGGGTCAGGGTTAAATTGTCATGATTCAGAACATTAAATTCTGCTTGGAGAGCATGAATAATTACAATTTTGCCTCTTCAGAAATTCAGTTTTGTCTAGAATAACTCAAAAGGAGAAATACAAAATGATACTTGGTTTAACATCCTTCAGATTTGCATTTGGTCATACAAAATATTAGGAATGAACTTCATGGAAGTTTAGAAAAGATTTGTAGGAAAAAGTCAATACTAGTAGCAGGTACATATATGATAACTATTTTTGTGCTGAAATATATTGATTATGTGCACTTAAATATACCACTTGGTCTAAAACTAAGCTTATTTGTCTTAATGGGATTTTTCAAGTATTTATTATTTTCTAAGTTTTTTTTATGAAAAATTACAAATATGCAACAGTAGGAGAATAGTGTCATGAGCCCCATGAACCTCTGGTCTGGTTTTAATAATTAATTAACTCACCTGGCTAGTCCTGTTGCCTTTATTTCCCATCTGCTTCCTCTCATTGAATTATTTTTATGTAAATTATCTCATTTCATTCTAAATTATTTCCGTACGTATATATTTAAAAGACACTTTTAAAAAGCACATTCAAAATACCAATATCAAAAAAAAACCAATATCACAACAATAAATTCCTTAATAACATCAGATCAAGAAGTCAATGTTCAACTTTCCCAAGTGCCCCATATATGTCTATCTCTCATAAGTAAAAATTCAAATAGTGTAAAAATTTGAATGAGCTATAAAATACATATATGTAAGGTAATGTTCATTATACCTCATACATATACATATGTGTTTATGTACAGTTCTAATTAGAACCCAGATAAGGCCTAGACAGCACAATTGATTGCTAATCTCTTAATTTATATTTACATACTGAAAAGTATACAGATTGTAATATATATAGCGCAATGAATTTCCACAACAGGAACACTTCTATGTAACTAGCACTCAGTTCAACTCCAGAGAAGCTCTCATGTCCTTCCCTCAATACCCCCTTCCCCAAGGATAACCATTATTTTGATTTCTAGTGCTATGGTTTAGATTTGTCTATCTTTGAAGTTTATATAAATGGAATCGTAGAGTATGTACAATTTAGTGCTTGGCTTCTTCCTCAATATTATTTTCGAGATCGATTCACCCATGTTGTTGCATGTAGCTATAGTTTGTCATTCTGATGGAATAGGATTCTGTTGTACAAATTATACTACAATTATATTTTTGATCAACATCTGGACTTTTTTCGGGCTTTGGTTATTACAAATAGTGCTGCCAGGAGCATTTTTGTACATGTCTTTTGGTGACTATACCTACATATTGCTGTTAGGTATATACCAAGGTCAAAGAGAATGTATCTCTTCAGCTAATTAGTGTATAACATCAAACAGATTTCTGAGAGGTAGTACTTATTTACATTTTCACCAGTAATGTATAGAGTGCCAAGTGCTTCACACATGTGGTCACTATTAATTGTAAATGACTTAGTGGGCAGGGAGTGTTGCTGAATGAATTTTTGTGGTTGAGAGTTGATGGGCATTAGAAATCCATTTCTTCTAGATCTTCTATTGAGAGTTTAGAAAACATAATGCCATTTATCAATCTGAAATTTTAAGGAAATAGATTTTGGCCAGAGTAAAGAAAATTTTCTCATCCATTGTACATCTGAGAAATATTTTCCATTTGTAAAGTATCTAATGCTCTGTTCATAAACATCTTATGTGTGTGGATATCTCTCTTACTGTGATGAATACAGAAAATTATTTGCCATGATTCCCTTGGGAAGAACTCTTAAAAATCTGGAGCAGTAAGGTTAAGATGCTGTCAGTCTGTTTTTTCAAAGCTGGATGGCTCAGTGGTTGAGCATCTGCCTTTGGCTCAGGTCGTGATCCCAGGGTCCTTGGGATTAAGTCCCGCATCAGGCTCCCCGCAGGGAGCCTGCTTCTCCCTCTGCCTGTCTCTTCCTCTCTCTCTGTGTCTCTCATGAATAAATACATAAAACCTTAAAAAAAAAAAAGCTAACTGATGCTTAACCCGAGTACCCACTTCCCATCTTTTTAGTTGTCTGTTAGTCTTCTGTGGAATCTTCTTTGGCTTCTGCATTTCTCTGAAACTGTGAAGATTAGAGACAACTTTAAACCTGGAAGAGATACAAACTACTCAGCTTAGAGCAAAAGCCTACCTTCTGGCTCATACATTTTATACTTCAATGAGCATTTTTAAGTAGAAGCTATTAAATGTCATATAATGGCATTGTATGGTAAGGTGTCCAGCTGTAACCAGCTTTTGCCTGTAGCTAAAATATGTTCCCTCTAATGCTTACTCTATGCTCTTTCCTTTTGAATTTATCCACATTCAAATAGATTCATTCTTTTTCCCTAGTAACTACTTTTTGTTTTTTCCTCATCTTTCCAGTTGCTTTCTATGCTCTCCTTCCCCACTTATGTCATCAGCTCTGGACACAATATCAAGACACACCCTGAGGTGGCAGGAAGAAGTTAGGATCAATTTTAGGATGACTACTACATCTTATTGTCCACTCTCTCCTGTAGAATACATTTCTGTAACATAGGACAGACCCATCTCCTTCAGGACTTGGAAGTCTGTGTGATGTTTTTGAGTAATAACCCAATCGTGTTCACTCCGTCTTAATTGTTATGTATGAGGGACTCAACAACATTGTTTTTTTATTACATCTAGAGGCAGGGCGTTCTTTCTCCCTCTATAATCTTGTATTAATTTCTGAAAGTCTTGTTGAGGATATGCTCTATACCTCATTGGTTTCTGGTTAACCCAGAAGAGCCCCTACTGAGGTGACAACGAAAGAGGAGAAACTAAGCATCCTTAGAGATGCTATCTAGGTGCTGATGATCAGAAGACAGTCCTCACTTGGTCACTTGTTTTTTTTCTATTTGAAGAGAATTCACTAAGCTCAGAAAAATCAACCATGTTGGAATAATGTCCAGTGGTCCATCTTGGGGGCAGTAACAGAGTCTGTTACTGAATATGAGATGCTTCAGTGCCACAGGGCTTCTGAGTGCCTGCCCCACAGCCTGAGCTGCGGGCACTTCCCAGAGAGTCTTTGTGTAAAACATCTGATCCCCAGACTTTGAGAAGTAGGTGCAAAGTTTCTTTAAAGCACATAACATCCAGGCTTGCCATAATCTTTCTAGTTCCCCTCAGAGATTCTTTGGGTGCAGGTGCAGGGCCACACTATCACTTAGGAGTCTCAACAAAGCCTACCTTTTTATCTTGCCCTACCATGGGTTCAAAAATGGATCTTCACAAATATTAGGGCTTTTCAAAGTGTGAGTCCTTTTCAAACATTTCTGAGATCTGACTGTCTTTCTCAGTCCCACTTTCAGGGATGAGATGCTTTGTGCCTTCTGTGTAAGACCAGGGCAAAGCATAGTGAATCTGGAGACTTATTTTTCGTATTAAACTGTTTGTTTTCGTTTGGAAAGTTGTACGAAGCTCTTAGCCACTAGTGAAAATCTGAGTGATCTTTTGGAAGGCAGAAATCAATCTGTGTACAAATATGAGCTTATAAAACAAGATAGTATCTCTGAGGGTGGATCCTTATAAATCAAACGTGCATTTTGAGGAGTGGCATGTGAGACGAAAGTATTCCCTTTCAAGAAGCCTGTTTGGAGGTATTGATATCATCCTCTGACTGGGCAGTGCGTGTGCATCTAGACCTTTTTTGGGTCATTAAACTTTAGCTATAATATACATTCTTATCCAGTCACTGCCTATTTACTATTATGGTCAACAGCCACTCCCAAGTCTTCATAGTTAGTTTCCACACCCCATCCTCCCGCCTTGTGTGAAGAATTTTTAGTGTCTAAGAATGGAAGTTTTGTTTGTGGAAACATCTCTGTTTTGTGTAGCTGGTGTGTGACTGTATTCTTCCTCTCATTCCCAGCTTCTTCCCACTGTAGTTGGCAGTGACTTTTCTTGTTGTATGTCATTATTGGGCATGTGCACACTGTGCTCCTTGGCATTTTATTGGAATCGTTCTGGGTTTTCTCATTTACTTCTCCATCACTGTTTCTGTCACTGTGTCATGCTCCTCAGTACCAATTTTCTTCAAAGACCCATCTTTGGGGTCTTTCCCATCAAGGGAATCTGTGTTCCCTTCTGTGAGCTCTTGCCCTCATGGATGTCACTACTGTCTAAGCATAGCTACAGCTTCTTGTTTAAACTAGTTTGGTCCCAGAGAGTCCGAGAATGGTGAATTATTTTGCTTTCCCTTTACATGTGGAGATCTGCAATATTACTACTGCTTTCTCCTTTTTTACTTCAGAAAACCTGTTTTACCTTATTATTCAAGGTTTGATTATTTGGGGGAGACTTTTACTAATAGATGGGGCCACTTCTGATATTAATAAGTACTTGAATTTGATAGTAGTCTGCTATGACTTTTGTGTTCTTGTAGGTCGTTACTTCTGAGCAATTTCTCAGTCATTCATATTGTTTTCCATAAAGCACTGGAGGGGGCTGTCCCAGGGGAAAACAGATGGAGGAGAAGAGGAAGGTGATCTAGAGGGGAATAAAAAAAGAGAGAACTCAAGAAGATGACTGAGATTTTATGAGAAGAGGATCATCAGTGTTGATGACAGGAGGGTTTTAGGAAACAAGGAGGAGGTATTTATTTATTTATTTATTTATTATTTATTTATTTATTTATTTATTGGAGGTATTTATAAAAATAGGAGAGGAGCACCTGTGTGGCTCAGTGGTTGAGCATCTGCCTCTGCTCAGGGTGTGACCTGGGATTGAGTCATACATTGGGCTCCCCACAGAGAGCCTGCTTCTCCCTCTGCCTATATCTCTGCCTCTCTGTGTGTGTCTTTCATTAATAAATAAGTAAAATCTTTAAAAAAAAAAAAAGAGTAAACGAAGGAAAAGCTAGGATAGGACAGTAATGGATGTGTGTTTACATTTCCTGCATGAAGTGTTCATATGCCCAGCATAGTGATAAGAGCCCTGGATGGGAGACCCTGGTTTACAACTCTTCAGAGCCTTGGACAGGATCCCAAAGCTCCTTCTAGTTCCAGCATCTCCAGCTTAGCTTTGACCATGATAAAATGCCCAGGGCATTGCCATCCACTCAAGGCCCCCTCTGTTGTTCGCTGGGGAAAACGATGGGCTTCCAAGAAAACGCTCTCCCATGTTCTGAAGCACTCCCCACACATACCTGTGCATGGCTGATGGTATGCGGGCTCTGCCACCATGATACGTTTAAAAATAACTTTAATAAATAACTTTAATGACCCTTGCGTGGCTCAGTGGTTGAGCATCTGCCTTCAGCCCAGGGTGTGATCCTGGGGTCCTGGGATCGAGTCTGACATTGTGCTCCCTGCATGGAGCCTGCTTCTCCCTCTGCCTGTGTCTCTGCCTC
The DNA here is from genome assembly GCF_053574225.1 of Canis aureus. Classification (NCBI taxonomy): domain Eukaryota; kingdom Metazoa; phylum Chordata; class Mammalia; order Carnivora; family Canidae; genus Canis; species Canis aureus. The sequence goes on along the minus strand of NC_135619.1, from coordinate 8,062,033 downwards.
TCTCTGTGTCTCTCATGAATAAATATAAATAAAAAATCTTTTAAAAAGATAACTTTAATTAGAACTTTATCCTCAGAAGTTTTAAAGCAAGAGGAATAAAAGCTGTGTTTTTCTGCTTCCACTTGCCCACCCTGGTCAGAGATGGTCGTTTGTTTGCTGCTCTAGATGGTGGTCAGCATGGCTAAGTGTGGGGAAGTGTTGAGACTCTCTGTGTGATGGCCGGACTACATGGGGCTCCTCCCAGTTTTGCTGTTACTTATCTTCGAATACATAAAACATGAATTGTCAAGTTGCTTTCATTCAGTAGTTCCTTGAATTAACAACTTTTTTTTGTTGCACCCTCTGGACCTCTACTTGGGAAAGAAGCTATATTTGACTAGCCAAAGAAAGATGGAGAAAGGAAGGGGGGAATAAAGCCCTAATTTCCATTTAGAATTTGTTTGGAGAGAAAATGAAGCATTTAAGAAATTCAGTTTGCTTAATACAAAAAAAAAAAAATAGCCAATGAATTTCAGTGAGGATATCAACAAGTATTCTGAATCTGCAAATTACACATTTTTTAAGCTAAGAAAATATGTGTGCATTACAATTCCTGGTACTTGAAAGTCAAAGCTAGAGCACCTGCTATTCAGAACTTTTAGTTAGTTGTTAAAAGGTCAAGATAAAGGCATACTAACCAGTGAAACCAATTTGTATTCCTTTCTGAATATAATAATCCAATTATATAGCAATACATTTTATTAAATATACTCAACTGAGGAGTTGAGTATATTTAAGAAAGACTGGTTTTATTATCCAGAGCAATTAAGTTTTAAATGCCCTCCTTTACTTACAGAACTAAACCTAGCAGTTTTTTTGAGTTTATCTTTTAAGTAAAGAATGTAGAATTTAGGGGATCCCTGGGTGGCGCAGCGGTTTGGCGCCTGCCTTTGGCCCAGGGCACGATCCTGGAGACCCGGGATCGAGTCCCACGTCAGGCTCCCGGTGCATGGAGCCTGCTTCTCCCTCTGCCTGTGTCTCTGCCTCTCTCTCTCTGTGTGTGACTATCATAAATAAATCAAAATTAAAAAAAAAAGACTGTAGAATTTAATTACTAAATGTCATAAGGAGCATAAAACTGAAAGACATAAAAATGTGAGGTTTTGAGGGGGCGCCTCAGTGGCTCAGTCAGTTCAGTGTCTGACTCTTGATTTCAGCTCAGGTTATGATCTCAGAGTCCTGTGACTGAATCCACATCAGGCTCTGTACTGGGCATGGGGCTTGCTTAAGATTCTCTCTTTCTCCCTCTTCCCTTCGCCCCCCACCCCCTCTTTAAAAAAAAAAAAAAAGTAAGGTCTTTGATTCTGATCAGACATTCAGAATGAATCATTTATCAGGATTCTGTTCAGCCACACATAATGAAAATCCTGATAAACTATGGCTTCAAAAAATCAGGAATGCTTTTTTTTTTTTTTTTCCATAGGAATGCAGGGTGGATATTGTTGCTCCTCTACCTCTCAGCTTTGTCTGCCTTTCCTGGCTCCAATTGCCTTGTGGTTGCAAGAGGAGTGGGCCACCTGTAGGGTGACACCTGCCTTTCCAGAAGGAAGATAGGGCAAGCCAGGAGGCACAAGGAGCAGGCCAGCTTTCTGTGAGATCTCCCAGACACCCAAGTGACTCCCAAGTGTGTTTCATTAGCCAGGACTCAGTCACGTGGCCACCGTCAGCTGTAAGAGAGGTTGAAACACAGGGCCTCCTTCCCACTTCCAAAATCAGGTTCTAGAAAGAAGCGAACAGCTATGAGGTAAGCTCCTAACCTGGTTAGCAACCCCCACCAAGAGTGAGCATTCACATTTTCTGGCAGGGATTTCACCTTAAAGAGCTGATTCTGATTGACTTAAGATATTCCTCTGACCCCTCCTTACCCCTCTTTCACTTGCTTTCCGTTCTGGGCCATGCCACTTTTATCTTTCCTAGTAAGTGCTCCTCTCTGGAGTTTTCTGCTTCATAGCAATGAGTTTGAAAAGAATTCAATACACACTTAGGTATTGGTTTGTGGAGCTGGGGAGAGGCCAGGAGGGCCCAGATCACCCCATCCTCTCTCGGGGAGACGCACACCATTTGTGAGTAATTGACTTGCTCTTTCCATGCGTGGCCTTCACCGCACCACCTGCTCTCGGATCAGAAGGGGGTTGTGTTCAAAACACAACTGAATAGAAACTCCAACTGTCAGCAGTCCAAGCCTGAAAGCAGACTAACCGGTGATTTGATTCTGACCATTTCATTATGCTTGGGAGGAGCGTGAGAAAGCCTGTTGGTGGGTCTCGATGACAGCTTCCCCCACAGCAGCTCCCTCTCAGCCAGCGCGGGCCCTGGGGCTCCTTATGGCCGTGGCACCGCGCGCGGTCAGTGCCGCTGGACCCACGGGGGAGTCGCTCACACGTTCGCTGCCTCCTAGCCGCCTGCACCCCCTGGGTGTGAACATCTCCGGAGCATCTGCTGGGCTCCCCTGTGCCTACCTCCTCTGGAAGGCGAAGGCGTTGGCGAGGTACATCCAGTTACCTGTGTGCTTTGACACACAGTTGTCGTTGGAGCCCCGAGGCTCGGATGGCGCCACTGGTGTGCCCTCGGTCTCATTTCTACTTTTAATAGACCTCCACCGGCGGGCTCAGAAATGGTTCGAGACCTATTTGAAAAGAAGTCGGTGTCAGCTTTTCCTCTGCTGACTCTCTTTTCCTCCATTTCCTTTTAGGAATTCTGTCAAAACTCCATCCCACAGTTTTATTGAGTCACTGCTCTTGAGTCACAAGTTGACCGCGTTCCGGACACCAGGTTTTCATTCCCTTTGCCCCTCAGCAGTTAGTCTGTCCACAATCTCAAGTTTCTCAAACACGGGTGAACTGAAGGAAACCCGCCAGCCAGGCCGAGTGGCCGTGGAGGAAGTTGTGCAGATGTCGGTGGCGGCAGCCGGTGGCCTTTCAGCCAGAAGTCCTTGTACCTGTGCCTGTGGGCTCTGGCGGAAGCGTCACCTCCTTGGCTAATTTGTACCAGCCTCCGGGATGCTTTCACAGTGGTGGTCCCTGAGTTTTAAGTACATACGATGGCATTCACTCAAGCAAAAGAAGGAGCCAAGGAAAAGGAAGGATAGAGGAAGGAAAGGGCAGACACTAGGAATGTAGGTGTGGGGCACACGAGGTGGAGGACATCTGGCCTCCCCCTGAGAAGAGACAGAGAATAGGTGACTGGGCTATATATCCACGGCAGTGAACCTTAGGTAGCTAATGGATACAGGGTCTACTCCCTCTTGGCACCAGGACCAAAGTTAAAGTTCTCCTTAGAATTAGAAACCCTTGGGCAACCCCGGTGGCTTAGCGGTTTAGTGCCGCCTTCTGCCCGGGGCGTGATCCTGGAGACCCGGGATCGAGTCCCACGTCAGGCTCCCTGCATGGAGCCTGCTTCTCCCTCTGCCTGTTTCTTTCTCTCTCTCTCTCTCTCTCTCATAAAAATTAAAAAAAAAAAAAAAAGAATTAGAAACCCTTAACCCTTAATGGTTTTTGCTTATTTATTATTCACAATAACCCCCCAACTCATATATAGCCCCTCTTTCTGCCCACCCCCCCACATAACCTTCATGACCATGTCAGTTCTATTGATTAGTGTGATAAACTTTCATATAAGTCCATATTTTTCTGTTTTATTTTTTTAAAGATTTTGTTTATTCATGAGAGACACAGAGAGAGGCAGACACATAGGCAGAGAGAGAAGCAGGCTCCCTGTGGGGAGCCTGATACAGGACTCGATCCTAGGACCCTGGGATCACGCCCTGAGCTGAAGGTAGATGCTGAGTCACCACTGAGCCACCCAGGTGTCCCTCCATCTTTCTCTGAAGAAACAGTTCCTGTTTCTTCCTGTTTCTTTCAGCCAAATTTGATGGGTCCTCTCAACTTCCCCTCACATGCTCTCTCTCCCAGATGCCCGCTTGAGCCCCACCCCCTTGGACTGGATGCCTCTCCTCTATCCTCCCAGTCCAAGTGTCCTTGGACATCCTTATCATGGTTCTTCTCACACTGTCCCGTAGTTTATGTTTGCTCGTCTTCTCTCCTACTGGATGGCAGGACACTGAGGTCAGTGGCCGTATGTTATTTGGCTCCATAAACAATGCCTGACATGGAGTCCGACACAATGGAGTTGCTCAGTACTGTTAGCTGAATGAATAGATAAAACCAAAAGAAACTGGCTCTGTTGGCAGATTTTGTAGCTGCATTTTTTCATCTCTCCAATTGACATAGTAGACCCCACTTGCCAAGTCCCCATGTAATGATTTAGTTTGAAGTTCTGCCTAGGGGAGGGGGAAGTCGCTGTGGCAAGAGAGAGGAAGATTGATTTCAGAAAAGGTCTGCATGCCGGTCAACAAGTCTCTGACATGCACCAGCATAAAAATAGACTTGCGGTTCTTACCAGTGTGCAGTCAGCCTGCTTACTGAAAGGTCAAAAAAGAGGCTCCCAGCACCAAGCCAGCAAAGCAATAATGAAAAGCAGCTGATGATAGATTCAAGATACAGGGAAGATGAACAACATCTTCGCTGCAGACTCTACATATACTTCACGGATCTCTCAGCCGTGGAACCACCTTCTGGCTGAATGCCTTCCATATGAGTGCCGATGTCACATGGCCACAAGTCTGTGCTGTAATTTGTTTGCCTGGTCCCCTTCAGTGCCGTTTTTTCCTCTACGGTCACCCGTGCCTACATGAAGGATAAGAGTCTGGGGACTCAAACCATCCTTCTCCAGTTCTTCTAAACACCAGATCCTGTCATCATATCTTATACTGGGAACCATCCTGCTAAATGTCACCCTTTGTATCCCACCTGGGTAGAGGTTGCTGTAGGTACCAATTGGCCAGACAGGTAGGTCACTTGCCAAAGTTAAGCTATAGGGTTTCCATTTTTCTCTCAGCCTTATAAAAACATGGTTATATCAGATATTTCAAAAAGAGAACAATATTTGGAGATTAGAGTGCAGGAGGTCAGTAATGATAAGGCTTTTTTAGATACTGGACAAATAGGCAAAGAACCCTACTTTCTGAAGAATGTGGATAGAGCCTCAATTTCCTGTATTTTATGAAGGCCTAGAGATGTGTTGTCTAGTACAGCAACCACTATGTCTATATATGGAACACATGTCCTTAAAATTAATCCCAATTAAGTTGTGTGGTAAGTCTAAAATATACACCAGATTTTGAAGTTTTAGTATAAAAAAATGTAAACTAACTCAACCTTTTTATATTTATTACAGGTTGGGATCACTAAAATATGTTATTAATATCATCTAGGGTTTTTTTTTTCTTTTTAAACTAGCTCTTAGAAAATGAGTGTTGTCTACATTTTATTTCTGCTGGATAACACTGGCCTGGTATTGCAGCATCTTGATGGAGTAAACATGCAATATACATTGTAAGAATTCAGTGACACATCTTGATGGCTTTGACTTAACGATAATTTTCATATCTCAGGTTAACCCAACAAAGGTGTAACTACAAGGATAGATATGCTTGCTTTGTGTAACCTCTTCTAATTGAACCTTTTGCTAAAATCTTTCATTTATCTTTGTTGTTTCCAGAGGAACTCCTTGCCTTTCAGTTGCCTGAGTTGAGCATCTAGAGTTGGAATCAAGACTTCTCAAACTAGAATCGAAGTCAGGAAGATACTCAGGCACCAAGGGCCAGAATTACATTTGTCCATAGGGTCTGCTAGTGCTGAATCTCTGTTACCTTGGCCACCGGGTCACTACAAGGGAATGTAAATATTACTAGATATATGCAGCAAAACATGTTGATATTTAGCTCAGTCTAAACCACTGTACCTTTTTAGACAAAGGCAAATAAGTGCAACATGGTTAATTTCTTTTCACATAATGTTGAGGTATAATTAAATGTATGCTTTTCAGTCCGTTGCACTGACATTCCCCCCCCCCCCCCCCCCCCCAGTTCTGGGTATATGGCACTTTCTAGCTGCCTGGAGCTGACCACTTAAGTGCTCTTTTTCCACCAACATGGCTCATTTGAGCATGTTAAACAAGTGTTTAGCGTGAAAACGGGGCTAGACAATGTCTGAAACCAGCAAGTGACCTCTCTACTAGGAACATGTGACCAGTGACAATAGGACTTCATGTTTAGGGGCCTTGTGAAAGTTTTTGGGTGTGGGTCACCATGAAGATGCTTTTTGCTATTTCCAAGAAGGCCAGGAGAAGTCATTGTCCCCATTAGAAGCAAATAAATATTTAAAAATTCATTGCCATTCCTTATAATGCAGTTTGACATTTGTATAATGAGCTAACATTGTATTTTTTAATTATCGTTTTCTTATTAAAATTTGAGAATAACTTGGAATCTGGAAAGAGATTTGGTGTAGATACTGATTTTTACATGCCTTAGAAATGATTGGAGGAACAGTAAGTATCTGACATAAAACAAATGAGATGTTGGGGTGAGGTGTTATTTTTTTAGCAGGGATAAAGTAAGAATCGTAGCTAAATGTTATATATAAAATCATCAGAGAAGAGAGAAGTGGAATGTTTTGAAAACCTATATCTTACATGACTGAGTTAGCTGTTACACACATACTAGGAGGTGAGCGAGCCTCAGCTTAGGTGGGCAGGATACAGCCTCTAACGTAGCAGTTCTTCTGCAGCTTACCTGTCTACACATATAGTTAATATTACTCTTGTATTTTTTTTAAAAAGGGCGTGAGATTGCCAAGCATATTGTTTTCAGTTCAAATAGCCAAATACAAGTATCTTGTCCTTTCTCCTACATAAAGTTTTATGTGATTTCCATTGTCTTATACAATGTGTGCACCATGGTAAAATTAATTGTATTCTTCCCCACATAAAGCCAGGCAGAATTTTTGTGTATAATTTTGTACCTATTTAACACATTACTGCATTTGTAAAGTATTAAGTGACTTCTGTTTGGCAGTTCTAAAATGTCTCCCATCCATAAAGTCCAGAATACTGGGAGCAGAATGCTTGCCAAAATCTCTGAAAACCTGAATGTATGCAGGCAGTTTTCTTTTCTTTTAGCCAAATGCTGTGTACACATACATATATGCATAATTGTGCACACACACATAACAAAACTTACTGTCAAATAGTGATATTTAAAGACAAAACTTACAGCCAAGAAAATAATTGCTTAAGATTTTTTCATCATGTTTCTGCGTGCACGTTTAAAACATATAGCTATGGGATCCCTGGGTGGCGCAGCGGTTTAGCGCCTGCCTTTGGCCCAGGGCGCGATCCTGAAGACCCAGGATCAAATCCCACGTCAGGCTCCCGGTGCATGGAGCCTGCTTCTCCCTCTGCCTGTGTCTCTGCCTCTCTCTCTCTCTCACTGTGTGCCTATCATAAATAAATAAAAATTTAAAAAAAAATAAAAAATAAAAAAAAAACATATAGCTATGATCTGAAATAGTCATATAAATTGCTTTATTCCAAATATTTGAAATGTGTATTTTTTTCACATTTTACTACCTCTGAAGTTGGAATGTCTCTTAGAATCTGTGATATCTTTAGATTGTTATCAGTCAGATGGGAGTCATAACATAATTGTGATTGCTGTGCAGAGTGGGCATAACTGCTCATATTGTCATCATTTCAATTTAGATAGGTTGAGTATAATTGCCCCGTAAACCTTCAAAGGATTATGTTGTTCAGCATATATATAAAGGCATGGGAATAGAGCAATGTGATATATAAGTCTTAAGTCTAAAAGAGCTCTATCAGTAAGTATAAAATATAAAAGTATGTGTCAAAAAGCATTGCGTCGTGGTTTATTTGGTGGCTTCTTTATGTAATTGATGTTCTGTCAGTAACAGTGAATCTTGATAATCAAGAGCAACTTGTTTATGATGAAAAACCAATATAGGAGATCAAGTACTTTGCAAAGTGAACATGGATTTTTTTCCCCTTTATATTCTTCCTGTGGGTATATTTTCCACTTCTCCATCTTACTAGAAACTAATTACACCCTCTATCTGCTATCCTCAGTCCTGTTACCTAAACATACTCTTCAGCCTTTGTCCATGTTCTTTGATACAGTTGTAATTTTAATAAACCAACTACTCTTTATATCTGAATAGGGTATCTCAAGAAACGTTTTCTTGAGTGTTAGTGGTTAATTGTGATGGAAGCCACTCTGGGTATGATCACCAGAATAATGAAGCAGTGTATTGGTTATAGAAAATGAGGCACCAAGTGCTTCTCTCCCTAAACTCCCTAACAGGTGATCATGATTTTTTTTTTTTAACGGATGCTATGATATGCAGGTAAAAGTTTTGTTTATAAAAGCCAAGGTATAACTACACAGTGCCACAGTCTCAAAAACATATGGTAAAGATTTCATCATAAAGGATAGGATTTATTTTTTTATTTTTCTAGGGAAGTGTGGCTTTTCCTCAGAAAGTAAAAGAGTTCAGTGGACAAACTAAAAATATGTTACAATACTTTCCACATTTTTTAGGAAAACACAGATACAGTGAGATCTGAGGGAAGCCCTGGCTGTGTTATCTCTCTGTGATCTGTCAGGGGGCACACTCTTATCAGAACAGTGGGATTAGCCATTCTGAAGAATACAGCACGGCTTAAGGTGGGTTTGGTTCTGAAAGCAGATTCGTTCTATACCAACAGAAGCCTAGCAGGTCTGGAAGAAATCTAACAAAATATTTCCGTACCTGTAGCCTGGGGAATATTTTTAAGCTCAGGTGCTTATCAGTTTCAGACTTGCACCTAGAAGACACAGCCATGTCCGTTTTTTTTTTTTTTTTTTTTTTTTTTTTTTTTTTTTTTGAGTAATGAGGTGTTGCTTTGTAGTTAGAAGACTGCGTCATTTCTACATTCTCTAAAAGACCATTTGATATGACCCTGCTACCATTTCTGCCAAATTCCACTTTTCTAAGGGCTGGGATCTGAGAGAAGGGAGGGGAGAGTTAAGTGGAACATGTTTTCCTGAGAGTAGTCAATGCAGTTTATTGAACTATGCCCCGGGTGAAGTAGAGGTCACTTGCTTATCCTTTGTAGAACGTTAGTTATTTCTCCACTGAAGCCTTTTAAAGTTGGTCTAGTCTATAAAATTTTGTTGCTGATATAAATAGCTAATTTGAAGAAATTCCGCTTGTGCTGGGTATTCTTCTAGTCCTGAAAATCTAAATGGGAAACCAGACAAATGTTTATTAGCTTCCTTGGAAGTTCAACAATAAAATTTCCTGAAACTGCTGACGTGGGCACAAATGCTTTTTAGAACTGCAAGCTACTACGTTAAGTCTCTGCAGTCTCAAAAGACAAAATAATTTGCCATCCCAGAAAGAGAATGATTTAGCCTATATGTTATCATAGGCATAGAGACAGTCAGAAATCCAGCCTTTTGCCAGTATTTCACTCTTGAAGTGATTTACGGAGAAACAACTTCAGGTGTGTGTAGTAGGCATGGGGACAGGTGGCATAGGTGTTTGCCATTGCAGTGTTACCTGGCACCATGGAATTGGAAGATAGAAAGGTTTTCTGAGAATTCTGGTCTTGGAACAACTTTTTCAGAAATACCTGTGATTTTTCAAAGAGAGTAATTTTCTACAAACTTGAGGGCACCTGGGTGGCTCAGTGGTTGAGCATCTGCCTTTGCCTCAGCTTGTGATCCAGGGTCCTGGGATCGAGTTCTGCATCAGGCTCCCCATAGGGAGCCTGCTTCTCCCTCTGCCTATGTCTCTGCCTTTCTGTGTCTCTCATGAAAAAAATAAAATCTTTAAAAAAGTCTTTTTTTCTACAAACTTAGAGATTTTACTTAGCTAACCAGTCTGTACTTGGGATTGGTTAAAGAGCAAATTTCTGAAGAGTGGATCTCTTTGGAAGCTTGTGTTCCCCCTCTTTCTGAGCATACTCTTCTGTTTCAGTGTGAGGCTTGAAAACCTGCAGGGTGTGTTTCGCTTTGTTGTCCTGCTGAACTTTTACCTAATATCTTCTAACATCTGTTGGCCTTGTGGAATGTCATACTTTTTTTTTTTTTTTTAATCTATTGCCTGTGTTGGGTTTGCATGGAAATTTCCAACCCAAGGGAACTATTTGGATTGATATTCAGAGTGCTTTTATTTTTCAGTAAATTTAAAGAGCACTAACAAATGTATTTTCTTCTTAATACCCATATGCTATAATACTAGAAATGCTTAAATATCAGGGAGGGCATGGTCTCAAGTACCTTTGGAATGAATTAATCAAAATAAACAATGATTAGATGATAGCTGCAAGGCCGACTTGGAAGCTCTGAGCCAGTAATTGCGTGTTTTTGCTGTAATCACTAAGATGCTAAATTATTTCAGCTATATGTTTCTTATTTCTATATATAGGTTTATCAGTATCTGAAGTGATTACTAAAGAACTGGAAAGTGGTGTCAAAAGCTGGATGGGACACCCAATTCTAATTTGTTTTCACAGTATGAGGTTGTTAATACACTAATAAGCTAGTAGGAAAAGAAATAATGAGCTTATGAGCTAGAGACACTGTTACAATTATAAATGAACAACTTAGCATATGGCTGTGATGAGAATAAAAACAAAAATTGGGGGGCAAACCCACAAAATAAACCCTAAGGATGCCTAATTTGTTTAGAAACGTTGACAGGGAACAGGGTTAATGAGGGGTGAACGGGTGAACTGGAATCTCTGTATTCCAGAACATTCTCTCCCCACTTTCCAGCTCTTTCCATCGTAGTGCTTGGTGAGGGCTGAACTCTTGCTCTCCCATGTGTGATTTTACACAGTTTGAAATTTTCCACTTGTTAATGACGTGAGTTTGTATAGATTCGGCCTGGTTTCCTAAGGAAGGCGAGAAGTCTATAGGGTTCTGACAGACCTAACCAATTAGGGATCAATTATTCGAAATTCAGGAGGACCATTTTGCAAAAGGCAGGACATCTCAGGGCACCTCAGTTTTCAATTTTCTGGGATTGTGTGCAGAGGTGTAACGACACTGAATGGTAATTCAAAGCCGTCTGTGCAGTAAACTAAGATTAATGAGAATTAAACCCCTGAATGATTGTATGCTCTCTAGAACCAGAGGAAAAGGACTTTTTGTTAAAAGTCGCAAGTATAAAGATTTGGGAATATTTCATTTTAAATGTTAACACAGCCCACTGACGGGAAGGAAACTATAATAAGGAAAAATAAGCACCAAACATATCTGGTTGACATTTCTGCTAATGTCACCCGAAGGAAGACTGCTGCAATCCATCCCTTGGATGAAGGACGAAGAGGGACTATGCTAGCCTGTTGTAGCACAAAAGCAGGGAAAAGACAATGTCAGAAGTGATTTAGAAAATAAATAAACTGTTCTTGAAGATATCTTTAGAGAAAAGGTTATTGCAAAGTATGATAGTTAGAAAAACTCTCTCAGCAAATCAAGATTTGAGTGATATCACTCCCAGGGTTTTTAAAGGATTTTGTGCATAATACACTCTGCCTTTGGCAATTCTAGATAACATGAAAAATAGTCTTGCTTGTTCCACCCACCTCTGTTTCAGGAGGATGTCAACACAGCCCAGAGGCCACTGAGAACCAAAGATTAACAGTGAAGAGAGGTGGATGGTGCAGCCCTGGAGAGTGGGTGCAGAAGGATACTCTGTAGGGCGAGTCAGGGAGTGGGGCCAGGTGTGGAAGTGTGGAAGCCCATGAGGAAGGCCCCAGCACTCACACTGCATCAGTCCTGCATTCACAAACATTCTTCTTTAATAATGAGTCACAAGTGCCTAATTCTCCATGCAGTACCTGAATATCATACCCTTAGCAAGAAAGCTTATCCGTTATGAGTTCCTCCCGCTTGCAGTTACATTGCTCAATACACAGACTTTCACTCATTCCTGTTTCCACCGAAAAGCTTTGAATTTGGGCAGCCCGGGTGGCTCAGTGGTTTAGCACCACCTTCTGTCCAGGACCTGATCCTGGAGACCTGGGATTGAGTCCCACGTCAGGCTCTCTGCAGGGAACCTGCTTCTGCCTCTGCCTGTGTCTCTGCCTCTCTGTCTCTGTCTCTCATGAATAAATAAATAAATAATTTTTTTAAAAAAAGCTTTGAATTTTACCCCATGATTTTTTAAATTAAGGAGCCACCTGGGCTATTACAAATTAGAAAATTTATTAAAAAATAAATAGCAGAACTAGTACAGAATACTTTTCTTTACAGGCAAGGAACCAGGCAAAGAAAGGTGAAAGTAACCCAGCCACATGTATGCAGCCAGTTAGCTAGTGCCCAGCTAAAACATGTACTGAGGGATCCCTGGGTGGCACAGCTGTTTAACGCCTGCCTTTGGCCCAGGGCGCGGTCCTGGAGACCCGGGATCAAATCCCACATCGGGCTCCCGGTGCATGGAGCCTGCTTCTCCCTCTGCCTGTGTCTCTGCCTGTGTCTCTGCCTCTCTCTCTCTCTCTCTCTATCATAAATAAATAAAAATTTAAAAAATAAAAAATAAAAAATAAATAAAACATGTACTGAGCAGCCTGGCTTCCTGGCCTGTTAACCATTATGCTTCCTCTCTTAAGTGACAAATGAACTTCCCTGCTTTAGAAATATTATTTTTTAAAAAACCATGGTTTATTACTTATCTATAAGTGTACTCACCAGTTATGGGTAGAAATCTCCTTATTGAGCACAGCAAAATTTTAGGAGTTTCTTAGACTATATATTTTTCTCTGTAACTGCAGTGAATAAAATATATGAAATCTCAGTTCTTTAACTTGCCTAACATATATTGTTTCTTGCCCAAAATAAAATGCCTGGGTCAAGATGAACCTGTGGCATTCCTACATGAGTACCCATGTGACTAGTCAGAGAAATGTTTTGAACCCAAGGTCAGCATGAGAAGCAAATTTAGAAAGTGTGTTTAATCCCTCTGTTAGGCCACACTTGTCCTAATTTTCAACCTACTCGTGATTTCCATTGTGTTCTGCTCCCTTTAGCAAGAATTTATTTTCCCCTCTTTTCATCAAGACTTAGCAAGACTGGTGGGAAATCAAATAAATGCTTGTTTGTTTGTTTATACAAAGAAGAAAAATGGAAAGAAACAAGCATAAAAGTTCCTTGCCAAAAATTAAATAAAACTAGACAGGCAGCAGACAGAGAGATTTGAGAATGTGTCAGAGCCCTCCCTGCATAAATATTTCCATTGTAACAGTACTGTTCTCTGTGTTACATCCAAGTTGCTCAGAAACCCGTCTCCCTTACCAGTTTTCTAGCTAATACATATGAGGGGACTTTTGGCAGGGAGGATGTGAGCTACTTCTTTCTTTGAGTTAAGAGGTAGCTTCCCAACAAATCGAAAAGTTGTTTTTTAGTTGGACTCTTCTCCTTTTCCCTTTTTTAATATAAGAGACAGATGGAGATTATAAAACGTATTTCTGGGAGGTATTTGCAGACTATAAGATAATTTGAAAACCTGTTGTGCAAGCTTATTCAGTATTTCTAAAATTAATTAAGCAATTACTACTGTTTTGTTAGATCCATACATAAGTGCTTGTTACTCTCTAGAATTGCTTGTTGCAGAGAAATGACTCAAAAATCCTGTGGAGTTGAGAAGTGTCGACTGGAGGAATGCCAAGGCTCCTTTACTGGTGTCTGTCTGGGACAGGACAGTCCCTGGCCTAAGCCAGTCACTTCCTTTCGCCCACTGAGTTTCACGTTTATAGAGGCAAATCCCTGAGTAGCTGTGACATTACCTTAAGGTGTGATTTCTGACCATTGTTACTTCCATTGTTTTGCCTCTGTAATTGCTTGTGCCTGGAGTGGAAGGAGTTTTATTTTCACGAGTGATGGCATGAAACATTCTGATCTTTGGGGTACCTAGATCTTTGTGTTCAGCTGTCTGCAATGTGTTTCCTGTGACACTGACACCTAATCCAGAGCTGTCTTCTTCATTTAGGTGTGTCTTGTAGTGAGAGGAAGGACTCTTAAGAGGTTGATGGCTAACCCATATTTTGTGAATAATTAAATTAAATGCATTCAGGGGAATTCACCGTTTCATGAAGTTCTATTGTGAATTCACTTTTAAGGTCAAGTCTCACCCCTGGGTGATTCCGTGTCTTTACATGTCACATATTTTGAAGGTGGGGTACATTTCTGACTAGGAGTGGCTTATCAGGGACACCTGGGTGGCTCAGTGGTCGAATGTCTACCTTTGGCTCAGGTCATGATCCTGGGTTCCTGGGATCAAGTCCCACATCAGGCTCCCTGCATGGCGCCTGAGCCTACTTTGCCCTCTGCCTGTCTCTGCCTCTCTCTGTGTGTCTCTCATGAATAAATAAATAAAATCTCAAAAAAAAAAAAAAAGATTAGCTTATCAAATTAAGTATAGTATCCTGAATGCAAAACTGAACCCTGCTAATTGTATGAGCCAAAGGATATCTTAGTACAACGGTACCTTACTTTTTTATGGTAGCTGATTTTTAGCTATAACTTTTTTGGAGGAATCTGTTAAAAGGAGTTCAGTAGATATCACTTCCTTGTGACAGTACCCTGAACGTCCCTTTGCAGAATTGTTTCTTCCCATAAGCATATACCTCTAGCCCGTAACTTGTCATAATCTGACATTTTATACTCAGCGGTGTTCCTGGCTGTGTCCCCATCAAGTGTGAGTGCCCCCCAGGACCTAAGGACTGTGACTTGTCATCCAGGTATCCCCCAGCACCAGCATGACAGTGAGTGAATGTAAGAGGAGGTAAACACACGCTTGACTTAGTGTATTCTTTGAAGGAATATACAGGTAAAGAGATGGTTAGTGAGAATGTGGAAACCCTGAATAGGACATGGAGTTAATGAATAAGAACTAAAAATGGGTCATGACCATTGCTACATTTATTTTTTTCTATTACTCCCTTGGAGTTTAAGATTTTATCTACTCTTTGTAAAGATTTATTCATTTATTTTAGAGAGAGTATAGCAGGGGGAGGAGCAGAGGGAGAGGGAATCCCAAGCAGACTGTACAGAGCACAAAACAGGGTTCTATCTCACAACCCTGAGATTATGACCTGAACCGAACCAAGAGTTGGACGCTTACCTGACTGCAATCCCCCAGGCACCCCAAGATTTTACTATTTCTAACTGAACTCAGAGGTCTGTGTAGTGATTTGTAATCTTTTTAAGGAATAATTGCTTTGCTGGGTTAGTAGTGAGCCACTTGGCTCATTGTGAGTACCTGTCAACCCTCAGCATCTCCATGTCAGTACAGTTTTGGTGTCTGTTTATTCTAGTATGGGAAGCACTTTCCTGGGCCATTTCCACAAAAATAAAAATAGTTAATACAGCAAAACAAAGACATAAAATAATTGATGCTCAAACCATGCATAAATATAAACTTGATATTTGGCCAATGGTATTGCAGGTCACTGAGGCAAGGATGAGCCAACTATTCAATAATTGGACCTATGACATTTGATTATTCATAATGAGAAGAAAGTAGGCTTCTAGCTCATACCAAAAACAAAAATCAATTTTAGGTAGGCTAAAGATGGAAATATAAAAAGCAAAGCTTTTTAGCTCTTAGTGGAAAATAGTAACGGTCTGTTCTTACTTTTCTCAGAGTGAAGAAAGATTTCTTAAACAGCAGGCAGGACAGACAAATTATAAAGGAAAAGATTGTTCATTTGACTATAGTAATATGAAAATCTTTTGTACCCTAAAATTGACATCAACAAAGTGAAAAATTGCAACATTCAAGAAGACTTTTACAACTGTATATAACTGACCAAGGGTTAGGATTTTTATGAATCAGTGAGAACAACCAAGCAGAAAATGGGCAAAGGCTAGGAGCAGGGAACTCGAAGAAGAGGAAATGACCAATAAGCATGGAAGATGTTCAGCCTCAGTAGTAATCAAGAAAATATTAATTAAAACAAAATGCCATCTCACACTCATCAGATTGGAAAAAGGTTTTGAAATTTGGAAACACAGGCATTGGTGAAGATGTAGAGCAATGGGAGCTCTAATACATTGTGAGTGAAAATGTGAATTGATATAACCACTTTAGACAACCGTTTGACCACAACCAGTAGGGTGTAAGATGAGCTTATAGGGCTTAGCTAACTAGTTATACCCTAGAGAGACTGACATGTTCTTAAGGAAACATGAAAAAAAAAAATCCAGGACAACCTTGTTAGTAATACTGAAAAATCAAACATAACTAGCTATAAATAGGAAAATGGATGAATAAATTGTGTAATTTTGATAAAATGGAATAGTACACAGCCATGAAAATGACTAAAGCTCTATGAATCAACATGACTAAATCTCACAACTATTATGTCAAACAAAAATAGCAAGTTGTAGAAGGGAAGTTTATATGAACTGCCATTTATATGAAGTTTAACAAATACAGAAATGTCACATATTGTGTAGGCTCGATAATATGTATAATGATATGCCTGGGCATTCTTAACATCAAATTCAAATTTTTAGTCATCTATGTGCAGGTAGGGGAATCGTGAGTAAGAATGGATATACAAAGACATCAGTGGTGCTTGCTATGTGTTATTTCTTATACTGGGCTTGTGGATCCTTGAGTATTTGTTATTTACCTTTTTGAATGTCAGAAATATCTATTTCATATTAAAATATAAGCAGAAGGAAGGACTACTTGGGGTTTTTTTAAAGATTTTATTTATTTACTCATCAGAGACACACAGAGGCAGCGACATAGGCAGAGGGAAAAGCAGGCTTCATGCAGGGAGCCTCATGCGGGTCTCAGTCCCAGGACCCCAGGATCACGACCTGAGCCGAAGGCAGATGCTCAACCACTGCGCCACTCAGGTGCCCTGGAAGGAGTATTTTTTAACTAGGAAACAGAAATTAAAGATTAGAATTACTGAATCCAACGTAACGTGACTCAAAGCTGTGGTATGCATAAGTCCATCATTGAGCTGGACTTGTCATTCTTTCACTTAAATTCATTTGTGATCTGAATCTTCTTCTCAAACTCCACTGCATGTCTATTAATCAAGTGTGCTCTCATCCCTGGCACTGCTTCTCATCCATTTGAGCTACTGGTGCCATTACTTTTCCTTTTCTTTAAAATAGAGGGCCGAGGGCCTATCTTCCTCTTGCCCCAGCCAGGCTGTCATCTCTGAAAAAATAATCTCTTTCCCTTCTTACCTCTCTGAGTACACTGACCTTCCCCTTACTAAATCTTAGTGGCAAAAAATATCAATCAATCTTAGTGGCTGGAAATCTCCTTGTTTTCAAACTTCCCCCTAAGAATGCATTTTTTTTCTAGAGTCTCCTAATTCCTAGAAGTACACAGGAATGTGGTCCTTTCCAACAGCAGCTTGGACCCCAGATAAAATGCATCCTTCCACTTGCCATATTTTCTTTTCCATCCATCTGTCTGCCTAAAAGCACACTGACTAGGAATCAGAATGTGATGACTTCTGCCCTCGGCTTCCCCTCATACTGACTGCATGGCTTTGCGGAGGTCACTCAATCCCTCTGAGCCTTGGGTTTTTTGTTTTGTTTTGATTTGTTTTTCATCTATAAAGTTAGGGATTGGTTTTGATGATCTCTGAGGCACCCTTTCTTTTTTTTTTTTTTTTTTTAATTTTTATTTATTTATAATAGTCACACAGAGAGAGAGAGAGAGAGAAGCAGAGACACAGGCAGAGGAAGAAACAGGCTTTATGCACCGGGAGCCCGACGTGGGATTCGATCCCGGGTGTCCAGGATCGCGCCCTGGGCCAAAGGCAGGCGCCAAACCGCTGCGCCACCCAGGGATCCCTGAGGCACCCTTTCAAGTGTGAAATTCTTTGGTAATTTTCCATTGAAGGAAGAGTTGGGGGAAGAGGGCAGGAGATGAATCAGGGGCTGAGGACCTTACGGAGCATTGGAGGTTGACTCCTCCTGGGGAGAAAGCTGCTGGCAGAAGAGAAGAAATTTGGGAAATTGATTGTAAAAAAGAAGACCCACATAATTGACTGAATGAAGGATGAGAGGAGTCTGGGCAAGGCCTACAACACGATGCTTAGTTCTGTGAAAACAGCAGGCTGAGGATGGAGGAATGTGGAGTCCACTGGGTGGGCATCTTTCCAAGTAAGAGCAATGGTGGAGGGGGGCAGCAGAAAAGAGCCTAGGGACCCAGCCACCAAGAGTGGGAATGTGGGGCTGACTTTGAAACAAGAAATAGCTGAGAAGTAAAAGGAAGGGTGGGGGCTTTTGTGCCATGTTCTTCTTTAAAAATATAGTAGGAAGGGCAGTAGTCAATAAAATAGGTTAAAATAGGCAGATGGGGGCGATCTCCTTCTCATGAGACAATGACTGTAATTTACTGCCTGAATCTGAGTGGCTGGGGCCCATGCAATGTGCATCTTCCTACTAGTGTAACAGGGACGGGCCTTCTGATGGTTTTAAAAAGGGGAACCAAGCTCCTGTTATTTGAACGCCAGTTTTAACTCTTGAATTGGCTTAGCCTCCTACCCCCTTAGAATCAAATTGCATTGAAACAAAAAAGGAAGAATTCACTGTTAAACAAGACACACTTGATAGCCAGAAAGGGTATTGTGTAGATTAAATTAAACTGATGCTTTTGGAGATGTGTTTACAAATATTGGAAAGTTTTAGTGAAATTACACTTCTTAGGTCATAACTATAAATTCTTGCATAGAGATTACATTTGGCACTCATCACCTTATTAAACTGTTAGACGGCCTCACTATATGTTCCTGATGGAGGCTGGAGTGATATAGCTCATTCCAGGTTTGCTGTATTCAATGGAATAGAACAGTAGTAATTGTTACCTTTTGTTGATATCTTACTTGTACAGCATGTGTTAAATACTTTACAAATGTTTCTTTGACTCCTTACCACATTCCCATTGTAGAGAGAAGAAAAACGAGGCTTACAAAGATAATACAACTTGCCTACCAAGTGGCAACAACTGAAAAGTGGAGCCTGTTTGGAACTGGGTCTGTCTGTCTGTCTCAAAAGCCAGACTTATTAAGGTCTAAACCCTCTAGTGCCTTGTGCCTGTTGTGCAGTCAACAATACATCCCACAGGCCAGATTTCTGGATCTTATATTTGTTTGTATCGTCTCTGTGGTTACAGCATGTGCTCTTCCACTGATAACCAAGCTTGTTTTCCCATTTCCCAGAAATAAGTAAAACAGATCACAGTTTGGAAAGAGGGGGAAATCTCCAGTTACCAATAGGAATTGCTGGCAAAACTTCATTATGCGAAAAGTTAGATGTCTTAGGACAATTGGTAATGAAGATGAGAGACTGTGAGATGGTTGGGGACTTGAAGGTTCCAACATCGAGTGATGCATTGGGGATTGGCAGGTGAGGAAGACAGAGAGCAGGCTTGCCGCGGTCCTCAGGGAACAGCAGGACCCCACTGGGGCAGAGGCCTTAATGGTTGACAGAATCTTTCCAATTCAAGTAAGTTATGGCATGTCAATCAGGGTTCTCCAGAGAAACAGAACCTATGGGATATATAGGATAAATAGAATGAGATTTATTATGAGGGATTGGCTCACACAATTAATCGGACCTAAGAAGTTTCATGCTTTGCTATCTGCAGAACGCTGGTAGTGGGATTCTATTCCAAACCCAAAGGCCTGAGAATCAGGGGAGCCAATGTAGAAGACCCAGCCAAGTCCGAAGGCCCAAGGATCAGGAGCACGGATGTGTGAGAACTGGAAAAGGTAGATGTCCCAACTCAGGCAGTTGGCAAATTTGCCCTTCTCTCACCTTTTTTCCTACTCAGGCCCTCAGCAGATTGGATTGTATGGTGCCCCCCTCATTGATGAGGGCAGTCTTCTTCACTCAGTGCACAGAGCCAAATGCCAATCTCTTTTCAAGCCGCCCTCACGAACACACCCAGAAATAATGTTTTACTAGCTGAGCATCCCTTAGCCCAGTCAAGCTGACACATAAAATTAACCATCACATGTGGCAAGTGTTTTATTAAAAGTGGACAGAAGACGAGCTAGAAATGTGCTTACTTGAGGGCCTTGAGTTACAGTCTCATCAAACTAGAGAAAGAGTAGTTAGAGGATTGCCAGCAAGGAAGGCTAGCGTAACTCCTGAGGACTTAGCTCATCTCTTTGGAAACAATAAAGACAAAATGTTAAGAGTGTTAATCAAACATTAAAAATAGGTAGGGATTTTAACGAGCAGATGTTTTTCAACTGTTAAAATGGAACCACTAAAAACAAATTGTAGGTGATCATCTCATTATTGTTTAAAATGGCCACATTTAACACATCTCCTTTAGAAAATAATTTTGCATGCAAGCCCAGGACACTCACACACCTCTAAGTATGTCTTGGGTACTGAGTACCTAATTCTTTGCTTTCTTTGATTTCTGAATACTATGAGTAAGTATACTGGTGAGCTTCAAGATTGGTTTGTGTTGCTTTTTGATAACCTAGCTGCTGTTTGATGTTCTGTTCCCTTGAACTGGGGAAAAACAAAAGCTACACGTGAAATTTTAAAGTATCCGTGTAAGAATCCCTGGAAGGCTAAACTTTTTTGAAAAGTTTCTCTCCTCTTAATTTACTTTAGATTCTTTTCATAAATGAAGCTTCTGTGATGTTCCATTTGACCTGACTTGTCTCTCCTAGATCCTACTGAGTAGCTATTTTTCTCCTTATTACTAGCAATTTTAAAGTTTCACTTGGGCACTGCAAGCAAGTAAAGACTTAAAAGACGTTAACCTCGCTATCACCCACCCACCTCATCCTCAAGAAAATGCTTTTGTGTGTGCAGGAAGCACCTTGCATGTACAACCACTCACCTCCTCCCACTGTTTTTGCTAACAAGTATACATTTATTTGATTGACTAAATCACTATCTTACACAAAGAAAATGTAGGGCTTGAGGTAGAGTCACAGATGTGAAGCTCACTTACAGGTTTGTTAAAATCACCACAGATCGAACAAAATCACCCCTAGTTTCTAAGTGGGAGCAGAATTTAAAGTACTAAGCTCTTGGGAGGGCAATTTGGTTTAAAAGAAAAAAATCCTTGGGCAGCCCGGGTGGCTCACGGTTTAGCGCCGCCTTCAGCCCAGGGTGTGATCCTGGAGTCCTGGGATCGAGCCCCACGTCGGGCTCCCTGCATGGAGCCTGCTTCTCCCTCTGCCTGTGTCTCTGCCTCTGTGTGTGTGTGTCTCTCTCATGAATAAATAAGAAAGAAAGAAAAAAATCCTGTGGAATCTTTTCTGAAGAGGAATAATTCTTCTCCAAAGGAATCCAATGAACCCCAGAGGTAACTTAAATTTGGGGGTTTGTTTTGGGGGCGGGGTTGGGCTTTTTGTTTTGTTTTGCTTTGCTTTGTTTTGTTTTTGGTTGGTTTTTTTGTTTGTTTTTTTTTGTTTTTTGCCTTTACTTGGAAGTTGCCAAAACACCCAAAATGCTTTTGTGGAGGATTGGGAAGTGAAACCCCACACCTCTCTACCAGAGTTCTTGCCAGAGGGTAATTTTTCCTTCCTTAGAAACCTTCTCTTCGGTCTGATCTCCTAGTTACCGGATCATGTGCCTGAGTCAGAAGGAGATTTGAAAATGAGGTTATTCTAAGCGACGGAGACAGAAATTGCCCCGAAAGCCCTTGATCTGAGGGCGCTGAGCTCCACAGGGTGCCCGTTGTGTAAGTAGGGAGACAGCTGGGCCCCCGACGCCGTCAGCAGGTCACCCTGAGCGCAGCGGGCCGGGCCTGGCCTGGGGGGGGGGCGGCCGTGTGGGAGCCCCGGGGACAGCCGGGACCCCAGGGCCGTGCACCTGCACCTGCTTCCCCGCCCGTCGCCGCCCCGAGCCACGGCCCCAGGCGGGCAACCACTCGCTGCTTCCTGGCGCGGCTGGGGGGGGGGGGCGCCCTTCTTTCAAACTCTTGCTTTGAAGTGGAAGTGAAGCCTGACACTTAGACCAGATACTCCCGATTCAGACTCCAAGACAGATGTCCTGATTTCGCTTTCCCGCGTTTCTTCTGGTCAACGGCCCGTTGTGTTTCAGGCTAGGAGGAACCCAGCGCTGGTGGACGGTCTCCTGGAGAGGGCGGCGGGGCATTCTGCTGAGTGGAGAGATCCTTACAAAGTCCTTCGCAACAAAGCCATCCTTACAAATACTTACAATTCACTTTTTTTTTTTTTAAAGATTTTATGTATTTATTCATGAGAGACAAACAGAGAGAGGCAGAGACACAGGCAGAGGGAGAAGCAGGCTCCATGCAGGGAGCCCGATGTGGGACTCGATCCCAGGACCCTGGGGTCACAACCTGAGCGGAAGGTGGACGCTGAATCGCTGAGCCACCCAGATGCCCCCAATTCATTTTCTTAAATGAAACTTCATCTCCCTTTTCTTCCATTTCACTAGCTACACGAGAGTTGCCGTTGGTTGGACATCCATGCCTGCAGTTAATTTCTTAATTTTTTTTAGGAGATAATCACCTCTTTTCAAAAAAATTAAATCTTTTCAGAATACTCAGGAGTATCAGTGGCTTCCTTAACACTGTGAACAGGCTGATAATTCAGGCCCTTTGACAATTACTTTAGGTTTATAGTAACATAATTTGAATAAAACCATCATGGGTCATTCTTCTGTGCCTTTACCCACACTACCTTTTTTTTTAATATTCCTTTATTGATATGTAATTTATATATCATAGAGTTAATCCTTTTAGAGTGTACAATTCAGTGTTTTTTTTTTTAGAATATTCACAGACTTATGGGAACATCACTATTGTTTACTTCCCCACTATGATCATACCGCTCCAGAAACTTCATACCCATCAACACACAGTCCTCATCTCTCCCCTGTCTAGTCCCCTAGCAACCACCCATCTTCTTTCTGTCTCTGCATTTATCTCGGGGAATTCATATCAATGAAATCATACAGTCTTTTGTGACTAGCTTCTTTCATTTAACATGATATTTGAAACATTCATCCATCATGTAACATATATCAGTACGTCATTCCTTTCGATTGCCAAATAATCTCCCATTGTATGAACATAACACAACTTGTTTACCCGTTTATCACCTGATGGACAGCTGAGTTGGTGATAGGCAGAATAATAGCACCCAAAGATGCCCATGTCCTGATCCCTGGACCTGTAACTGTGTTATCTTAACATGGTAAAAGGGATTTTATGTGGTTAAGGACTTTTTGAGATAAGTTGTTCCTGGATTATCTAGTGAGACTAATCTAATCCCTCGAGGCTCTAAAAGAGGAAAGCCTTTCAAGTCTTTGGCCCAAGGGAAATGGGACTATGGAAGAAATATCAAAGTGATGCAACATTGCTGGCTTTCAAAATGGAACAGAAGGTCATGAGCCAAGGAATGTGGTGGGTTCTAAATAGAAGCTGGAAAAAAAAAGGAGACAGATTATCCCCCTGTGCTTCCAGAAAGGAGTGAGACCTACAGACTTTAACATAAATCTGTATTGTCTTAAACCATTTAGTTTGTAGTAATGTGCTACAGCAGCAATAGAAAAATCATACAAGATTGTTTCCACTCTTTGACTTTTGTGACCAGTGCTGCCATGAACATTTGTGTTGAAGTATTTGTGTGGACAAATTTTTCCTGGCTACCTATGGGGGAATCATGGGGTCATATGGTAACTGTACATTTAATATATCGACAACTGCCAGTTTTACAAAGGGGCTGCACCATTTTATATTCCCATCAACAGTGCTTCCATGTCCCCATGTCTTCACCAACACTTGTTACTGTCTGTCCTTTTGATTTTAGCTATCCTAGTGGATGTCAAGAGGTGTCTCATTGTGTGGTTTGGTGTGCATTTTCCTAATGACTAATGATGTTAACCATCTTTTCATGTGCTTTTTACTTATTTGTATATCTTTGTTAGGAATATTTATTCAAACCGTTTGTCCACTTTGAAAGTTGGCTTGTCTTTATTGTTGAATTATTTATATATTCTGAATACAAATCCCCTATCAGATATACAGGTAAATATTTTCTCCCATTCTATGGGTTGTCTTTTCACTGATGGTTCTTTTTTCATCACAAGCTTTTAAATTTGTTGAAGGACAAAGTCCAATTTATTTATTTTTTTCCTTTATGCTTTCCATGTCAAAGAAAGTACTGCCTAATCCAAGGTCACAAAAATTTAGACCAAGATTTTTAAAGTTTTACCTATTACATTTGGGTCACTCGTTCTGAGTCGATTTTTATACACAGTGTAGAACAGATCTCCAACTTCACTCTTTTGTTATGTAGATATCCAGTTTTGTTGGGACTTAGAGGCAAGATGTTTTTAATTCAACTGCTGTAGATTATTTTTGGGGTGTCCTGGTGCTGCTGGTGCTTGGGGAAGGCTGCTGCTGAAGCTGTGCTCCATGTCTGTAACTCGCTGTGCTGGGGACAGCCTTTCCTCACTGTGGTCTCCAGTGAAGATTGTGTAATGAGCCTCCTGGTCCCAGATGGGTTGCCAGTACCTTGTTAAAAAGTGCAAGATAGAGGGCGCCTGGACGGCTCAGTCGGTTAAGCATCTGTCTTTGGCTCAGGTCATGATCTCAGGGTCCTAGGATTGAGCTCCACATTGGGCTCCCTGTTCAGCAGGGAAGTCGGCTTCTAGTCCCTCCCCCCAGCTTATGTGCACCCACTCTCGTTTTCTCTCAAATCTTTTTAAGTGAAAAACAGGAAACTACACACACTTTTTTGCTGCCTCATCCTTCCTTTTTCTCTAGTTTTTGTTTCATTCCTAACAGTATTGGATCTTTTCCTTCAAAATTATTGCATGAGTTGCCATGATCTGGA
Source organism: Canis aureus (assembly GCF_053574225.1). Taxonomy (NCBI): domain Eukaryota; kingdom Metazoa; phylum Chordata; class Mammalia; order Carnivora; family Canidae; genus Canis; species Canis aureus. The sequence goes on along the minus strand of NC_135619.1, from coordinate 8,037,265 downwards.
GAAACACTGAAAAGGGATTTTAGTATTACTTTTCCTCACAAATTTGGAGTTGCTCAATGTTGAATTAATGAATGGAAATTCCCTGGAAATTATCAAGTGCACCAGGGGCTTACTTGCATTTTCTTCCTCCTGTTCTCAACTTGCCTTAAACTATGCTTGCTGTGCAGACAGGTTTTTTTCAGTATTCTTAAATCTAGGACTGCTCTGTGCCATCCCTAGTTTACCCATGACAGGATGACCCTGGGAAGTAACTAAGGTCTAGGAATCGTCATGTTTATGGCCAGTTTACTTCTGATTCCTATGCTGGAGAAGTCCTTACTCTACTAAGGACGAGTTTCTTAAAGTAGTGCTTCTCAAACTTGAGGAATTTCATTAAAATGCAGATTATAACTTATGTATGGATGAAACCCTGAGATTCTGCATTTCTAATCATCTTCCAGGTATGCTGATTCTGTCAGTCCATGGACCACACTTTGAGAAGAAAGTTCCCCAGGGATCACAGATTCTAAGGGGGAATTCAGGAGCTGGTGAACTTTGGAGGCATTCTAATCTAGACCCAGTGTTCTCCCTAAAATTTTCTGGAAACCAAAACAAAAAAAAAGGAAATTTTTTTAAAAGGTGGGCTCCACACCCAGGGTTGAGCCCAATGTGGGACTGGAACTCACAATCCTGAGACCAAGTGTCAGACACTTAACTAAGCCACCCAGGCACCCACAAAAAAAATTTTAATAAGATACAGCACTCTCTCTATGCCCTGCAAACCAGATAGACCTCTTCCAGATATACTGCAACATCTGCAATCATGTAGAGATTAAACTTCTTGAAAAAATGAAAATTTGCCCTTAGAAAAAAATCTGCAGAAGATTTGCTGTGACTAGTTACACAATGGCAAACCTCGAATTTAGATGCCCCTGGTGATATCTCTGGGTCTGTGGTGTATCATCTACATCATGCTTTAGAAGGGTGTTACATAGTCTGTGCTTTGAGAACTGGGTCCACGTGGCTGTTTTAGTTATAAATTCTCTCAGATGATTTAAGAATCAAATGAGATAAGATGAAGTCAATCTTTTCTCTAAACTCAAGCTTTCAGGGCAGTTTAGGCAGATATCATGTGATTCTCTTACAATGAAACTCCTATCTACCCCAAATCCAGGGGTGGGGGTCCTTTTCATGTCTTAGGAGTGATTTCACCTTAGATTATACAGTGGAAGGCTCTCTGGTCAGGGCTTATATCTACCTGTTAGAGTCTTTCTGTTTTTCCTGGTAGTTAACTTCAAAATCAGAGTTACAACCGCATTAACTCTCATAATTAAAAAGACAGTTTTAAAATGACCTATGTCTGGCTGTTCAACCCAGTTAAGAAACCATTTTAAAATGTCAGTGAATTTCTAAAAGCACAAAGCCACATTTTTTTCTTCTTTATGATCATTGTAGTTTGGGTTCACATTTTATCTATTTTTGTTCTATACAACTTAGCCCGGGGGGCAGCCCGGGTAGCTCAGCGGTTTAGTGCCACCTTCAGCCCAGGGCCTGATCCTGGGGTCCCAAGATTGAGTCCCACGTAGGGCTCCCTGCATGGAGCCTGCTTCTCCCTCTGCCTGTGTCTCTACCTCTCTTTCTCTCTTTCTTTGTCTCTCATGAATAAATAAATAAAATCTTAAAAAAAAAAAAAAGACTTAAAAAAAAAAAAGACAAAAAAAAAAAAAAAAACTTAGCCCAGGAGAGATTGGTTGATTCACTGATTTATTTATTCACCTTCACCTGATAAGGATTCTTTATCTTGGAGCTGGGTTAGAAGTAGTTGAATAGGGTTGTGAGCATGCATGTTGATTGGAAAAAGGGAGAGAAAAAAAGAGGAAGACTGTTTATTTGTATAAATATACCAGGACTTCATAATTTATGCTAATTTGTATCATTTTAAAAAGTCTTTATAATGTAGATTCCCAACCAGCAGAAGGATGAAACAAATTAAACATTTGTTACTTCCCCTTTACTGAGCTATACTTAAAAGTCTATATGAGGGGAGCTGGGGTGGCTCAGTCAGTTGAGTGTCTGACTTTGGCTCAGGTCATGATTTTGGGGTTCTGGGGTAGAGCCCTGAGTTGGGCTTCTCTGCTCAGCAGAGAGTCTGCTTCTGCCTCTCCCCTTGCCTGCTCATGCTCTATCTCTTAAATGAATAAATAAAATCTTAAAAAAAAAAAAAAGTCTAAATGATTTACCTAATGTGTTTTTGGTAAGAATCCCAGTGACTTATGATGTCTGGTTTAGGATGAAATACAACTATAATAGTAATGGTAATCCTAATAAGATTAGTAACGCCAATGATAACAGTCATTGTTGTCACCTGTTTTCGTAGTAAAAAAATCTGAACCCCACGGTGTGTGTGTAATGACCAAGTAACTCAGGGCCAGTTGCTTGGCTGCGTGGCTCTTAAAAACCTCACCTTCTACCACGAGCTGCAGGAATCATGTCAGAGCACGATCTGAATGGTAGTTGAAAGAATTTACAAAGCCATCTCATTTGTGCTCTTACCTCAATACAGTCCTTTTTGTTCCATCCCTGTGCTGCAGTGTTTACAGGGATGCTGCGAGCGCCAAGTCTGACCTCTACAGACGGCAATGACGTGAAACGCAACTGTATACTTTTGTAAGCTCCGAGAAACATGACAAATGGCCCTCATCCGTGATTCCGTCTCCCTCTTCCTTGAAAAAGACAGTGTTGACCCAAGCATTGTGATAAATAACTTCTGATTATAATCCTGAGAGCTGAGGGAAACTAATGGTTGGCTTTGTAGCAGTTGTGCTGCCTGGTACTTAGGTTTGAAACAGGGGAGGAAATAATTTTCTGAAAATGAGCAAAACTGTTACGAGCTACATCTTTTGGAAATGTGTGAGTGAAATACTGAAATGTAAGAGCAAATGTGGAAATATGCAAAAGCAAACTCATAAGTCTTGATCTGTCATTGCAGATCTCTAGCAGAGAATTATACACAAGCCATCCTTCCAATGTGCATTTAAAATGCAAAAGCTAAGAAAAGGAAGAGTCTTCTTGACAACTGATACAAGATTGTGGAAGAGATAGATGTCTGCAGAGAGCCAGCAAGTCCATGCCAGGGCTGGAAGGGACTGCAGCCTGGCATGCAGGATAGTCTCTTGTGGTCTTTTAAATGAGAAAAGATGTCATCTTTGGGAAGGGGGAGGACAGTGCAGCCAGTCCGTCTTTGAAGAATGTTGGAATTCTCATTAAGTTCGTAGATTTATCTTCCAGGTACTTATTAAGAACAATATAAAAACTCGTTGTATTAGCTGATATTTTGAAGTTCAGTTAAAAAACAAAGCAAAACAAGGTACGCCTGGGTGGCTCAGTGGTTGAGCATCTGCCTTCAGCTCAGGGCATGATCTCAGGGTCCTGGGATCCCTGCAGGGAGCCTGCTTCTCCCTCTGCCTGTGTCTCTGCCTCTTTCTCTATCTGTCATGAATAAGTAAATAAAATCTAAAAAAAAATAAATAAATAAAAGCAAAAAAGCAAAACAAAAACCTGAGCATTTGATTATCCAGTTAATATGCAAACTCTAGACCTCAATCTCGTGACTGAGAGTGTAGAAAATGCTGCCCTATACGTATGTAATACAATGGTACTAATTTATCATACTAAGATATAAGGGAGAGATCAATAACAATTTTAAAATCTGTCTTGCGAACTAAAACTTAAAAGGTAGTCTTGGAGTGACAGATGATTAGTAAGAAAAATATTGACTTCAGCCACCAGAAATGCAGGTACCTGTAGGATAAAACCATGAGAAGGTAATTTTAGGTAACTTCAGTTCGTACATTGTAGTGGCATATTTTCCAATACCAGCTTTAGTGACTCTTATCAAATGACGGTGAAAGATGTTGCATAATTTGTTTAAGGTTCAGTACCCTGAGCAGCTGCAGTAACATGTTGACATCAGAAACTATACACAGCAGAGGAAAGGGAAGGGCTACACAGTCTGTCGACTGCAAAGTCCTGAATTTCGACCTACCTCAAACCCCTTTCCTCAAGAAGAAACCATATGTTTCCGTGTCTTGGTGACCTCTTTATTCCATTTCCATTGCCTTGGTGGTGTTTTTTGAGATTGGCAAGATACGAACCAAGGCAGCAGTTTTCCCAAAGACTGAAAAAGATTTCATCACTCATTGTTTTTAACTGATGCCTTAAAAGTACAAAGTTAAACATGGAAATTGTAGACTACAGCAAGACAATTTACTTTTCACATTGACTGTTTAAAAATTTCCCACAAACGCTAATTGCCATAAAGACTCTCGTCTGCTTCCTTCCATCATACCCATGAGCTGGGGCTTCCTTTTGGGGTTTTGTTATTTAGCCCAGGACACATACTGAGATGACCCATTCTTATTCAGTGGTCCTCACCTCCTGTTTCCAGGACTGTGGTCCCTTTGGCCAGTGAAGGAGTGAGTGACTAACCATGGAGCTACTTTTTTTTGGAATCCCCTCAATGGATGTTTCCCACTGTATAGTGATTCTGTAAATTATCCCCTAATTAAACACCCATCTCCTGGCAGTGTAGATGCTTGCAGCATTAAGATTGGGCACATAATTCAGAACTGTGAAGAAGAAATTAAGTAGGAAGAACAAGAGCTCAGATTCCAATCAGCCTAGCACTGGCTTCTCAAAAACAGTGGCGTGGTGAAGGGCACATTTTCTAATGACTAGTCTCTGCTTGGACTGATGCTTTTGTAAAAGAGTAAAAACGAATTGCTAGAAAAATGAAAAAAAATAAGTCTACATTTTTTTAAAGTATTATTAGATTTGAATCGCAGTCATAAAATGATTGTCCAAGTTCTGTTAAGTTTCTAAATGCTCTATCTCCACTCCTGTTCTTACTGCAGAGCAGTGCCAGATGGCAGTTTGGAGCCCACACTTCAGTAGCACTAATCCTGTGTGCTCACATTTACTCCCTTGTACCCACCGCCATTCCATGTCTTCTTATTCCTTTTGTAGGCTGTTTAAACCTTTAAGGCAAGTATGCACTTAGGGCTGTGTGATTTTTTTAAAGATTTTGTTAGAGAAAGAGCACAAACAGGGGAGAGGGAGAAACAGACTCCACACTGAGCAGGGAGCCCCAAATGAGGCTCGATCCCAGGACCCTGAGATCATGACCTGAGCCAAAGGCAGATGCTTAACTGACTGAGCCACCCAAGTGCCCCAAGTTTGTGTGATTTTTAAACAGATGGAAGTACACCTAAATTGCAAAGTCTTACGCATTATTAAATAGTCACGGAAGGTTTTTAGCAATTATTTGGCAAATACTAGTTACTGCATTGCACTTTTTTTTTTTTAAGATTTTATTTATCTATTCATGAGAGATACACAGAGAGAGAGAGAGAGGGGGAGAGACACAGGCAGAGGGAGAAGCAGGCTCCATGCAGGGAGCCTGATGTGGGACTCCATCCCGGGACTCCAGGATCACACCCTGGGCTGAAGGCGGCGCTAAATCACTAAGCTACCCAGGCTGCCCCGTTGCACATTTCTTTGGCTTCCCTTGCCACTTGCCCGATCATAAATCTCACCCAGCCACTTCTCCCTGCCACAATACCAAATGGTGCTAGTGATTTTCAATAACATCTATCTGGATATCTTTCATATCTTAACATCGTTTTTAAATCTTGAGTTATTTAATTGAAAAAAGCGAATCTGGGACTTTAATTTTATTTAAAATTGCTTTTAAGACTACAGGAAAACGATCATATTGAATTCTAACCTCACTCATCTCAAGCAGTTAGAGGAAATGTTTGAGTTCCATTGATTCTTTGTCAAGATAGGATACATAGAAATAAAACATTTCTTACACAGAATACCAGCCCGATGGACCTCCCAGGCCAAACAGATTCTGCCCACCATTGGTGGCTAGGTGAGCTGCTCTCTTGACCTCACACAAGTTGAACACGGTGGTCTTGTTTAACATGGACAGAACCCAAGGGGACGCACTTGCTGTCTTACAGTATTTGGAGGGCTGCCATGTGGACAAGAAGGTTGAGGAGCTCTCCATGACTGGAGAGCACACAGACCAATGGATGGAAGTCAACAGAGAGGCTGATTTCAATTCAGTGAAGGGTTTCCACACATGCACACGTATATTTAAAGGAAGACCAAGAGGCACTTAAAAACTCTTTTGCTCTTTCTCAGCCATGTGAGGTCGACTACTGCAAATGAGGCTGCCGGGCTGAGAATGGCAATAGAATAGAAGTCTAGAATAGTCCTAGGAATAGGAAAAGGCCTTATTGGTAGAAGAAGGAAACTGCTAAGCAGCACTACCAGGTACTCAGCTGACTGTTGGGCTAGTGAAGAGGGCACTCGTGCTTAGGTTACAGATAGGTCCACGTGGCTGTGAAGCTGCTATCCATCTTCGAGAAACTGAGCTAGCAGGTTCTGGCATCTATAATGTAAGACAGCCTGCCTTGGTTTCTTTCTTTTTTTAAAATTATGAAAGGGCTATAGAAAAGCATTGGATTTTATATTTTGCCGTATTTGTTTCATCTCTCTTTTTTATTTTTTAAAGTTTTTTATTTAAATTCCAGTTAGTTAACAGTGTAATATTAGTTTCAGGTGCACAATATAGTGATTCAGCACTTCCCTATAACACTCAGCGCTCCTCATGACAAGTGCCCTCCTTAAGACCCATCACCTATTTCCCTCTCCCCCCATCCACCTCCTGCCTGGTCTCTTTTGTAATATTATAGATACAGCCGATGCCTTATCACTACCATTTCATTCTTTCCCTGCCAGGGGTGGCCATTGAATTGTTCAGAGCTGTTGTGAGATTCCTCTGTTGTTACTTTTACTGTCTGACTTTCTTATAGCTGTGGAAGTTCTGATTGGTGATGGTTTCTTAACATCTCCGGTATTCACAACAGAGACAGAAGTGGAAGGTTTGAGGGCTTTGCTAGGACTTGTGTTGTTGCACTTAGGCTCTAGTAGCTAATTATCATATATATGTGTTCTCTGGCTCTATAATCTACTAGCTTATGTAAAATTGTGAGCTGCAAAGTGAACCCTGATTAAAGGCACAAATTTTAATACCAAGAATGCTACCTGTAGCCTGTCTTAGGGAAGACAAACCCAGAAGGCACCAGGAGATGATAATCATGATATATGCATTCATACAATTAGTTCATTCAGTTCTTTCACCCATTTATTAGATCAGTGTTTAAAGGATGTACTGTGTGCCAGCTGCTGTACTAGGCTCCAGGGATATAGGCACTGAACAGCATAGACAAAAATCTCTGCTTTCACAAAGTTAGTTGATGGTCTAGTAATGCGAAGACAGGCAAACAAGTATGTCAGATGCAGGAGAAAGATGGTCTGTGGAGAGCTATAAAACAGGATAGGTGAAAAAAGAGTGTGGGTTGGGAGCAGGAGTGGCTGTTTTGAGTAGTCAGTGAAAGCCTCTCTTCTATGGAGACATGTGAGCAGTAGCCTCAAGGAAATGAGGACCAGGCTGTGGGCATCAAGAGAAGCACATTCTAGGGACCCACAAGTGGAAAGGTAAGTGGGGCTTTGTGTGGGGCCAGCCACAAGGCACTATGGACAAGTGGCGTGAGCTGGTGGCCAGCAATAGGAGGTGTGGTCAGAGATCACAAATGCTCCTTGAAACAGTCCTGTGGGAGAACTAAAGCGGTTGTTGTACCCATTTTTACATGTAAAGAAGCTAATGACTAAATAGGGTGAACTCAGATTCATTTCTAGTTGATGACAGAGCCAGGCCTAGCCTGTCATCTGGATTCCAAAATATGGTCCGGTCTTACCTTTACAACTAATTTTTGGTCGAATTGCGTAAAATCCCTAGATGTCAGTTCTCACATCGGCAAAACAATGGAAATAAAACTCGGTTGTTTTGAGACCCAAACAGGCTAGCCTAGATCATGCCCTGGGAGCTGTCAGGCCCTCTGCATAGGATGGGCTGATGGCGCTGGATGGCTCCCTAGTGCTTGAGCCTAAAGTCTGTAAATTTGCCTTACTCGAGGCCAAGCCTGCGTAACCACTGTATAGCACTGTTGGTTGTACAGATGCCCCATATTCCAATTTTTCAAGAATCGTAGAAGTAAGTAAAATGTGGCTCCTAACAAATCTAGAAATACTTGAGTGACTGCAGCTCCTTTCCTGCTTGTCCCTAAAGATAACACAGAAATGTAAATATGGTTTGATGTATTTAGCTGGCACAAATTCTACTACTGTGTATTTCACCTATTTCTATTTTAAGTGCATTTTCCTTTGCAATGTCTTGTTTCCTTTTATGTTCTGCCAAATCCCATTAACTTGTCCTTGAGCTGTGTAATCTAGAGTTTAGCTGCTGTGGGTGACGGGGTTCGCCTAAAGCGAAACCTGATGCAGGGAGTCACAAGCTCCTCTCTAGAAACACTGTGGTTCAGCCTAGCCCCTGCCTTCTCCAAGGCTGTTGGGACTCCTGAAAGTAGCTGCTGGCCTGGTGGTCTTGGCACAATCCAAGACCTACGATGACCTTGGGAGTTGGCAGATTTCACGTCAGCTGTGGTCTGAGTAGCAGGGGAAGGACTATTTGTGGAAGCACACCTGGGAAAGATCTTTCCAAGCAGAAGGGACAAAGAAGTTTGATGCAGTAAAGAGCCTGAAGAAAGGTCAGTATGCTGGAACACGTGGGAGAGAAGAAATGAGACTGAGGTAGTAGGTCCAGTTCCCATAAGGTATTGTCAGCCTACAGTGGAGTCTAGATTTTATCATATGCGTCATGGGACATGGGGCAGAGTTTTTAGCAAAGACATGACACATTTCACATTCTTGCTACCATGAAGACAAATGCAATCAGAGCATACACCAATTAGGTGGCTGATGCGGAAGTCCGATTGAGATATAATTGGCTATGGCCAAGTGTAAGGCACAGAAGTGGTGGGAAGTGTTGGACTCAGGAAGCGTGTCCAGATGGCACTAACACATCTCGAAATGGATTGAGTTGAGTGAGGTGGTTAGGAATAGAATGGAATCAAGGATAACTCCTAGTTTGTTGGTGTAAGCAACCAAGTAAATTAATCATCTCTTTACTGGAATGGAAAGGTAAAAAACTTGGAGATACAGATTAAGAAAGACCGAGCAAAAGAGGAGGCTGCAAATCAACGATGCAGCTTGGCCACATGTTACATTTGAAAGACCAGTGGGATTGTTGGGAGGGGGGTTGCCATCTGGAGCTTAGGGAGGAGATATGGGCTGGGGATACAGATATGGCATGGCTTAGCATTGAAGTGCTGTTTAAATCATTGCCTTGAATGATTGAGATCACATAGGAAGAGGATGCAGCCAAGACAGACACATGAGATGCTCCGACATTTAGAAATTTAAGGAGGAATAAGTATCAGAAGGGGAAGCAGAAAAGAAATCATACTGCCAAAGAAATGGTGGAAAAATGATTTGGTAAATTGTTTTAAAAGAAAGAATAATACCAGTTTCTTTTTTATAGAAAGAATATTATCAATATAATTTCTTCAGCACAAGAACAATTCAGGATGACTACCTTGTTTTACTTTAATAATGATTTTAAAGGGCAGCCTGGGTGGCTCAGCGATTTGGCGCCGCCTTCACCCCGGGGGGGCATGATCCTGGACACCCAGGATCGAGTCCCACATCAGGCTCCCTGCATGGGGCCTGCTTCTCCCTCTGCCTGTGTCTCTGCCTTTCTGTGTCTCTCATGAATAAATAAATAAAATCTTTTAAAAAATGATTTAAAATATAAAAAGCAATATTTTCATTCCTAAAAAATAAAAAATAAGTATAGAGAAGAAGAGAAATCTGTTCATTTGAAGACTCAAAAATTCCAATTTCAAAATGCTGATATTTTGGTGTATTTTTCTAATCATCTCTAATGCTTCCAAGGTATTTTTATATAATTGAAGCAGTATTGCATTGATACAGATAACTGTGTTTAATGCTCTATATATTCAACATAGTAATGGAAGCAATTCCTCATGTTATAAATTTTTAATAAAACTTCAATGCCTACGTGTTTATCTTTACTTTTTTTTTAATGCTCCAAATCTGCATCTTTGCTATTCTTTAGCTGTTCCTGCTTTCTTCATTTTTCCACTTGAGGAATATAGTGAAGTAGACTACTCATCTCCTTGACCTAATATTTCCCTACTATATGAATTTACTGCAAAGAAAAAGTTAAACTGCCTACTTAGAAATATGACTTAGCTAGATTCCCTCTACTGAAGGAACCATTGATATGGAAACCTTGTTATTCAGCACTATTCTTTATTTTCCTGTAGACCTTATATTAAAATTTGTCAGAATGCTCTATTCTCAGGTTAGATTTCATAACAAAACCGTCCTTTAAAATATCTAAAACTTAAAAACTGAGATGGCAGATTTAAAAAAGGAAATATTGCCAAAATATACAGTCTTCTGAATTTGGAATTCTTCAAACTAGAAAGCTTAATATACTTTCTGAACACAAAAGATCACAATCAATGTCGGTTGAGGCAATGGCTGCTTTTGACCTGTTGATTGGATTGCTCTATGAAAAATCATTAAAATGGCCTCATAAAAAGGACTAAGTAAAATGCATACCATATACCTGCCTGATTTTGAAATTTTTTATGCATTGTGGAATATCATTAATATGTCTTTAACCCTGCATATTTTTAGTCAAAAGGGACAATTTGTATGCAAATTGAAAAGTAACATATCATTCATTCATTTTAGAGTAATAAGGTTTGGATTGAGAAGAATGGAGACTTTCTCAGACCCTCTAAATAAAGGGAAAGAATTGTCATTCGTAGGCTTTCTAAAGAAAATCTGATTACTTGGGACAATGGAAATACATCTGTAATCAAGATGCATTCACCTTCTAGGGAAATTCTGTGATTAGGAAATGATCATTAGAAGTAGTTGAGTATTCCATGTGTATGTGTGCATAGCTTTTTTTCTACCTAAGGTTTTTATTACCAGGTTTTTATCACTAACATTTATTACAGTGGATAGAAGAACTTATTTGGCCCACAGTTTATCTCTCGTTGCACTTTGAATCATATTCTACAAAGAAAGTGGGTGAGGGAGGCAAAAAGCTAAGTGAGCTTCAACTACAAGCAGACCCTATGTCAGTTCTACATGTGTATCCTCTGAGGTTTCGTTTAGGAACTGGCACATAAGCTGTCTTAAGTATTCATCTGTTGAAGTAAATGAAAAACAATGCTATAGAAACATAGGAGAGGATTGTTCCTACGTGGAATTGGAGCTACACAGTTAGCTTTATGGGATGCCTGCCTTCTTGGCAGTTTTGCACCATAGGTCACAGAGCCATAGGTTCCATCTTGTTTGTAGATTGGAACAGCATACTTCTGGGGTGGGATGGGGGTTCTCAAGGTTTTCTGCATTAGACTGAGACAGGAGAGCAAAGGACCAGAATCTTGGGGTGGGGAGTACACAGCAAAATTCAGATTCAAGAACCATGTATTAGCTCCATTCCAGGAGCTTTGTGATCATTTTCTCATGTTTCTAATGTAAGGTGATACTCCTATAAATAGATATCACTAGCCCATTTTACTGTAACCAAGCTAAGGCTTAAAAAACATGAATACCTTGAGCTAAGGCCATCTTGTGTAAAGGCAGGCCTGAAATTTCAATTTAAGTCTCCAGACATTTAAGCCCCCATAGGACTTTCAAACAAATAACCCAAAAGAGTAGATGGTAAGTCTGAATCCCGTTTGAGATGGTTTCTCATCTATCCCTTTTCTGACATCCCATAAAAATTTACACAAAGCATGGCAGATTCAAATAAGTCACAGAATAGCCTATTTAAGAAAGAATACCTTTATAAATGGAAAACTGACACATAGATTGAATGATTCTCCCACTGCCATGGTGCTATTAGTGGCAAAGCCAAGACTCAAAGCCTCACAAGCTGGAGTCTTTTAATATGCTCTTTAATCACCAATATTCAAATGGGATGGTAACTTTCTAGTAACTAGCTATAGTCAAATAAATCTGTTTCAGATACACAAAGGATATATTAGAGCAGAGGACCCCTGTCAACTTAGGTAGGACATTTGACCTCATTATGTAGTAGTAGGATATAATCACCTGTATTATTCACATTAAAACAGTACAATGACTTTGGGCTTGTGTTTGGATTGGAGATGTGGGATTTGGAGATCATACTTTATTTCTAAGCATGGATAAGAGTTGGTTCTAAGTCATGTTCCTGGTACTAAGCCTCTGGCATCCTTTGCCTTTGCCCTGAAGCCAGCTCTTGAGTTGTACAACTGAATGTCATTGTTCCAAAGAGATTATATCAAAACCTGCCTAGATTTTGTCACCAAAGCTGCCTGAATGCAGCAAAAAGGACAAAGATTTGGTCAGAATGGGAGGGAGACACAGAGTTGGAAAGATAAAACTAGTATATCCCCACCTAGCTACCTTTCAGAGTGGTTATTGGCTATCTTTCATAGATAGACCAAAGCTCAAATGCAGAATCTTATTCAAAGATAAACATTTTGCAAAATATTTTGCGTAACTCAGTGTGATCCTTGGTGAAACTCTGGGATGGATCACCAGGTTGAATTTAGACTCACCACAACCCTGGGTATTAATACAAAGAGCCCAAAGAACTACCTACAAACAGAAAAAAAGTCTAAATGAAGCAGTAATCTCCAGAAATTCTGTTATATGCATCTCATCAACCTCCCTCACCTTAGGAGACATTATGAGATCTATTTCTTGATTAACTTTCTCACATTTTTTTCTCATTTGGAAAAAGCCTAACAGAATTCAGTTGAGCTTCCTACAAAACTAGTGGGAGGGGCAACAAGTAGTGTCTGTAATTAGTACGTCACCACACCGTGTTAGTGAATATTTGATAATCATTTGTCAGCTACTTTTGTATAGCAGTGGGAGGTAACCCAAAAGATTAGAAAGCAGGCCTCCCTCTTGAGATGCTTAGGGAAGCATTTATGGTAGCAAGCATAATGCCCTTACCAGAAATGGCCAGAATGTTCTAGTTCCCAGAACCTCTGTCTTACCTTACATAGCAAAAGTGACTTGGCAAATGTGATTAAGGCTAAGGACCTTGAGGTAAGGAGATTATTCTGGATTATCTAGGTGGGCCCAACCTAATTACATCCTGTAAAAGGGAAGAGCCTTTTTCTGGCTTTGAAACCGAAGGGAAAGGGACCCAGGAGCCAAGGAATGTGGGTTATGTCTAAAAGCTGGGGAAGGCAAGGAAACAGATCCCCAGAAAATATGCCAATGCCTTGATCTTGGCCCAGTGAGACCCATGTGAGACTTTTAACAGACAACTGTAAGACGATAAATTTGTGTTGTTTTCAGGCTTTAAATTACTGGTACTTTATCTAGCAGCAATAGAGAACTGATAGAGAATCTACCAAAGTGAATCAGCCAAGTAAATAGTACAGAGTGGAGATATTTCTGGAGAGTTTTCACCAGGTCAGTGTTACTCAGAAAGATATCTAAGGAGAGGTGGAAATTTAGCGGAGCCTTCAAGAATGAGCAGCAATGCAGGAAAGGAAAAGCAATGGAGCATTTCAGGATAAAAGGGGAATCAGGATGTACAGGGTGTCTTTGGGAACATTAAGGAGGCCAGTCTGGCACACACACACACAAAAAAAGAAATTATATAAAATGGTATTCATAGGTAAGGAGGGAAAGGTACCTTCAAATTAGCTGTAGGACATGGGACCTGTAACACTTCAAGTTTGAAATTTGTCTCCTAGGATGCTGGTTTTCAAACTGTGTCCTTTGGGTCTTGGAAATATGTTAGGGGATAGTGAAGCAGAATTCCCGATGCTGATGCATCCTTCCTCTCCTACCAGAGCATTTCTCTTCTTACCTGATTTGTGTACAGGAGTTCTGTTTAAGATTTTGTTCAAGGGATACCTGGGTGGCTCAGTGTTTGAACATCTGCCTTTGGCTCAGGTCGTGAACCCAGGGTCCTGGATCAAGGCCTACAATGAGCTCCCCACAGGGAACCTGCTTCTCTCTCTGCCTGTGTCTCTGCCTCTCTCTGTGTGTCTCTCATGAATAAATAAATAAAATCTTAAAAAAAAATAAGATTTTGCTCAAAAAAACGGTCTACTCCTTTAAGTGAAGAAAGTAAAATGGGCAGTGGAACTGCCACAGTGATGGCTCCTTCCCTGGCCGCTATTTGTGCTTCCTTGCTTTCCTCAGGACTGTTTATACTTAGTTCTTTATGCTTCTAAATGTAAAATTAGACATTTATTTTAAAAACACTTTACAATCATTCATGCAACTAAGTCTTGATATTCTGATTTAAAAAGAAAAAAATGTTGTCTAGAGATAAAATGTTACATTTTGAAACCATATATTACAGTGTATTTTTCTGCCTGTAGTATTTTTATTTAGTTCAGGTATGATGTTCTGACATAAATGTGCCCATAACCAACCCCTTATCCTTGGACATTTAAATTTGTTTTTCTAAATTTTTATCTGTAGGAAAGAATTTTACACTGAACATTCTTAGAGCTAAAACCTTTACTCATCCTCATTAGCAAGAACTAGATATTTCTTATAATTCTTATAAACAGATTTCCAGTTGTCTTATAGAGGCACAGATATCAAATATTCAATGTTAAAAATGTAATAAGAAAAACTGACATCTTCACTATTAAATAATGTTCATTATCTAATTGTGTGAAATGTGTACAGTAAAATGCACACATCTTAAATGTACCACTTGATGACATTTTACATACATGAACATCTATTTGATATCACCCAAATTAAGATGTGGAACATTTCTGGCAACTCAGAAAGCTCCCTTGTATTTCCCTTCTCAATCAATGGCCCCCATCCTCAGAGGTAACCAGTATTCTGACTCTTGTCCCCATAGTATTTTATTTTGCCTACTCTTGAACTTCATTTAAGTGAGATCATACAACGTGGATAACTCTTAGGTCTGATTTTTTTTTCATACAGTATACTTTTGAGATTCATCCATGTTGTTGCTTGTGAAAGCATAAATAGTTTCTTTTTCTTGCTGAGAAGTATTCTATTGTATAGATGGGCTACAATCTGTACAAATCTCCTGCTGATATACATTTGGTTTCTTCTGGTTTGGGGTTATTATGAATAAGGCTGTTTTATACATTCTAACCTAACTCTTTGTGGACATAAGCACTCATTTCTCTTGGGTACACAGATTAGAATGGAATTACTGGGTCATAGGAATGTTATGCTTTAATTTTATCAGAAACTGCCAACACTTTTCCAAGTGGTTGTAACATTTTACGCTGCACTTGGCAACCTGTAAATGTCCTAGTAGTTCCAAATCCTAGACTTCATTTGGTACTGCCAGTCTATTTATTTATTTATTTTAATTTTTTAAAATCCAGCTGTCCTGGTATGTCTTTGTAATTCATTCATTAAAAAAATTCCAAAAAAAGGTGTATGTCTAAAATGACCCTAAATAACTAGATTTGAGTACATTTTGATTTTATATAATGAGAGAAATGTCAAACACTCTATACTTAGTCCTGCTTCTTAAAATAGGTTAAAAAAAAGCCAAAACACGTACCCCAAAACTTATCTATATAATCCAAATAAATATTTCCTTCTTAAAATAAAGATTAGTAATTAGATTCTTAGTTTTGAAATTTTGACTTTTTTTTTTAAGATTTTATCTATTTGAGGGAGAGAGAGAGGAAAAGAGAGTGAGAGCATGAGCAGGGTGAGGAGCAGAGGGAGAAGCAGGCTCCATCCTAAGCAGGGAGCCCAATGCGGCGCTAAATCCCAGGACTCCAGGATCATGACTTGAGCCAAAGGCAGATGCCTAACCTACTGAGTCACCCAGGTGCCCCCAAATATTGACTTTTAAATAGAAGTTTCTTGCTTTCAGTTGTAAATTTCAAGGGTGTCTGTCCTGGGATGATACACTTTGTGCTGCTATAAGCAGAAATGCTCCTCCTCCTCTCACTTATACGTATATCCCAGTTTTTATTGCCTTCACCTCTGCTTTAGATTTTTGCTGGTCATCATTTCTTTCTGATGTTTAGTCAGAGCCCGGCGGTTGGGAGTTCTGGTTCTTTCAGAGAAGACATACAGCTGTACTCACCTTACAGGACAAGCTGATGCTTCAGTACTGGACAGGAGATGATTCATCCTCGTGATTTTTATGACAACATTGGATCCTATCATTTTTACAATCCGATATAGACCTCATTGCCTTCTCTTTCAATCACATGAAGACAGGTCCAGAAACCTCAAAATAGCACACTGGAAAAAAATTAGGCATGACTAAGCCCCAGTAGCTCAAGGGAACAATTTTGTAAAAATTTCTCTTGTCATTTAGCCCAGTTATCTGATGTAAGGACCTCCCAACATCACTCTCACAGCAGAGGCCTGACTCTCTTAATCTATATCAGATGCAACCAGGAAGTCCGGAGTTTATTTTGGATTTCATAATCGATTAGAAAATAAGCATACACAGAGCTGCTTTTTTGCTGTTGAGAAATGGTTCTATTTTGTTTTGACTCTATACTGCTCTCCTGGACCTCAGAGAATTCTGCTGGAGGTTTATGCTCTACAAACCCTGGGATAGTGCCACACGCAATAGGTACTTTGATACAGATATTTCCGTGATGTCCTCCTGCCTGGGTTGAAATGTAGCTCTCTGACAGAACTGAGAGGAAAGAATTTGAGATGTGCTAGCCTTGTGACTTCAAGGATATAAGTTCTCCTTACAGACAACAGAAATGTACTTTTCCCTTTAATATAGGTTCTAAGAAGATGGAAACAAAAATTGTATATTAACAACAAAATTCAGCAGATGGCATAAGATTGTTTGCATTCATTTTAATCTTTCTTAGTGTTTGTAAATTAGAATCTGTAAAACATAATATTCTGTTTACCTATTAGAAATTTGCTGTGTGGCCTTTAGCAAGTCTCTTAACCTCTCTGTGTGTGTGTCTTTCTTTCTTTCTTTCTTTCTTTCTTTCTTTCTTTCTTTCTTTCTTTCTTTCTTTCTTTTTTAATAAGGGTTGATACTAATGATATCCAAAGATCCTCTTACTTCAGAGGTCAACAAGCAACTGTATAGTATGATATTTAAGAGTACCACTCAGGAGCCAAACAGCTGGGGTTTGAATTCTTAGTAGATGCATGATAATCTGAATGAGTTTTTCACTTTCCTAGTGTCCTATATAAAATGGTGATAATTATTAGTACCCACCTCACAGGATTGTTAACATGATTCAGTGAGGCAGAAAAGTACTTCAAATTTATCCTACCAGAGTGGTTTTTCTAAAGGTTCTATTAAGTAAGATATCCATGTAATATCTGTGCTAATTTGAACTTTCTTATCTTCATTTCCTAAGAAGTATCTATTGACACTCTGTCTGAAATAAAGAGGAAGACCAATTTCATTGCAATAAATTTCCAAATCAAATAATATACAATATCTAAGGATATTTTGGAAAATATAAACTAGTATGAAGAAGAAATTAATTAAATGACTTATATGCTCATCACCCAGATATAATCATTTTGTTTTATTTCCAATCAGGCTTTGGTGAGTTTTTTTTTCCCCCTCTTCATAGATTAATTTATTTACCAAGTCACAATCATCCTGTATGAACCATTTTGATTCCTAATCTGTTCATTACTATTCAGTCATAAGCATTTTCCCGTTATTACCTAGGATTAATTAAATATCACCTCACTGGTTGCATATTATTTTGAATACTTTTTTTATTTATTTCTCTTTTGCCAGATTATTGAGTATGGTGATTGTTTATGATTTGTAGTGCTATAAATACTGATGCAGTAAATATCCAAGTTCAAACTTAAGTTTATAGGGCTCATTATTTCTTTAGGGTAGGTTTCCAGAAGCAGAACTACCAGCTAAAGGATATGAATATTTGGAAGAATTTGAGTTTGCCAAGTATTTTTCCAGAATTGTTGCCACTAGTAATATAACAGGTAGTCTGTTTCATCATAGTCCACCAGCATTGACTGTTGTCATTTTTTTAATCTGTGCCAAGTTGAAGGCAACCTTTGGCACTACTATTGTTTTTGTTCGTGTTTCACTGTAGGATACCAAAACATTTTGCCATGGATTTGCTTACTAATGGTATTTCTTCTTTTGGCAAATGTCTTTTCATGTCCATAACCTGATTATTTAAGGGTTTGGGTGTTTTTCTCACAACTTTGTGTGAATACTTTACAGAGAAAATAACATGGCCTGTATGTGAAATATTTGCTAAGAATATTTCCCCTTATGTCTTTGCCTGTTATTTTGGTTATGATCTTTTAAATTATACAAAAATAAATGAGTGTATGGTTACATCTGTAGATCTTTTCCACTGTTGGTTCTTCTGTAGTTTTTTTTTTTTTTCTATAGTTTCTGATGTGGGAAAAAAAGGCAGAAGAAAAATTATTAAATTTCCTTAACTACCTACAGCCCATTGACAAGTACTTAAAACAGGCAGAGTGACATTCCTCTAGGGACTCAGCTGCCTTGATACTAATACTTCACTAAGGGCAAAAGGCAATCTTGGCCCAACACCTAGGATCCTGTAAGTCTACTTTAACATGTAAAAATTCCTTTAGAAATTTCCTTTATCTAGGACACAGCTTTGGCCCCCAATCTGGGTGGGGGAGGACAGTGTGGAATGCAAAAAAAAAAAAAAAAAAGGAAAAAGAAAGAAATTTCCTTTATCTCTACCCCACCCTTTAAGATACATGTTGGCAGTCATCCCCCAAGCATACAACCCACTGATATGCATCTGGGGGGTCTCACAACTCATCACTCAACCACCGAGCCACCCAGGAATCCCTTGTCCTGTGCTTTAAAAAAAAAAAAAAAAAAAAAAAATCACCTTTTTGCACCAAAGATGTCTCAAGAATTCTTTCTGGGCCATTGGCTTCAAATCTTAATGTCTTCCTACATCAGTTTCTAAGCTTAAAGTTCTTCACCATGTAGAGGTTTGGTTAAGTATTCAGTCCTGTGTTCCTCTGGTTTTTCTAGGGGCTCACATATGCATAGACTTATGTCTATATCACTTAAACACCTTTAAGGGAAAAAAAAAACATTTTTTATTATTTCCTTAGTTTTCTCTTCATATGAATCATTGGAATACCCTGAACTCAAACCTAAATCCCTTGCCATGTCAATACTTGGTTAGAAAAGCCCATGGTTCTGGTAGACTTCAGTTGTAATCCCAGCAGTGGGATTAAAGAGAGAAGACCACTCTCAAGGAGCGTTTATTAATGCTTCTTGTACGAGTCGGCCTCTAGTCACCATAGATGAACTCCTTCTCTAAGAGATTGTATAGTCAGAGGTGGGAACTAGGGGGTGCTCGGTGTGGGTTGACTATGCAAGCTTCTAATGTGAGCTCTCCAACAAATAAATGACTGCCCGCCCCTGCCCTCAGATTCCTCTTCTGCAAAATGAATGAGTTGAACTAAATGATTTCTGAGGAGCTCTGGCCCTGGTGAACAGACACACACACAGACACAGCCTGCAAAGATGAAACAGCTTTTGTCTAGTCTACATGGTTCTACCATCTATTTTTCAATTTGCAACACCATAGGCTTTGCTTATTTGCACTTTAGGATACAGAGAGGCAGGACTGATGAATAACATTGAAAAGGAATTAGAAGAGCCAACCACTTACACAGTCCAAAGGTACTTTCCATTTGGACAAATCCCCAAAAGCAATGAAGTAGTCCTAGAAAACTGGCCACTAGGAAAGATGGCTCTAATTACCTGTCCTTCTGGATCACCTCTTAAAAGGTTTCCTCGATCTCTTAAAGTGTCAGGGCTGCTCAGTGTCTCCCATTGTTTGTTAAGGCCCTTATCAAAACCTTTGTCCCAGATGTGTTTTGGAATTCAGAATTTTTCTGAGTTCATAAATGTTATTTAGCACATGAACTAAATTCCATAATATCCCTAAGTGGGGCCTTGGAGCAGTACCTCTAATCAAACACGTTAATATTATTGCAGCAGAATGCATGAAGATTCTTAATAAATTGGATAAATAATGACTATTAATCCCACTTCGTTTCGTGGCAGATTTTGCCACTAAATGAGATACTAAAAATAGGTTTTTTTTCTGTAGCTTTTTGAATTTGGGAAAGCATATAAGGGATGTGGGCCTGAGTAAGCCTTTCCAATTCATCATACCAGAAATGTACCTTGTCAAAGTTCAGATGCAAGTCTGGCCTCTCTTGCAACATCCTTCCACAACAATTCATGGCAAAGAAACTCTAGCACCCAGACTCCAACTGGCATTTGATGTAGTTTTGGAATGTAGGTGACGTTTGGTGGGGTGAGGCCTGGAGCCAACAGCCAAGAAAGAATTCTTGACATGTCTTTGGTGCAAAATGGTGGTTTTATTAAAGCACAGGGGACAGGACCCCTGGACAGAAAGAGCTGCTGCCCCAGGGTTGTAAGGGGTGATTGATTATATACTGGGAGTTGGAGGAGGTAAGGAAAAGAGAGGTTGCAAAAGGATTTTCATATGTTAAAACAGAAGACTCACAGAATACCTGAGGCCTGGTTGTTTTTCCCTCTATCGAGGCATTAACGTTAAGACAGTTGGGAGCTTCCTGGAGGAACCTTTGATGCTGCTTGCCTCAAGCAGTTGTCACTGGGCTGCAGGTTATAAGCACATTTAATTTTATCGACATTTCTTTTTGGAAGTTAGGTTATTGATAAGAATGCTTTTTTTTTTTTTCTTATAAATCACTAAGACTTTTGTAAACTGAGGAAGACTCCTGTCCTCCAGGACTCTAATCTCTATTAGTTAACCATTTGTTTTTCCCTTTCTTAGCTTTAGGACACCCTGGAGTGCCTGAGGAAGTTGAATCCCTAACAGATGATGATGACTATGGGATAGTCTCTAAAAACACAGACCTAGGAGGTTTCTCGGTAGAGCTGAACTTGAGCCCCTTATGCCACTGGTAATATCTAAGTGCAGAGAATGGCCCTGGCTCAAGCCGAATCAGCCAGGTGCCAGCAGCCTGGCAGGTTGGTAAACATCTTGAGAGGCCTGGATTGCGGACTCTAGAGACTAAAGAATCCATGTGTGGTATCTCTGCCCAAGGCCTTCATTTCAGAGATGGTACTGCCTCTTCTTCATTTAGATTCCTGAGGGTGGAGAGAGCCTAGCTGTAGCCCATACCTCAGCCCCCCAAAAATATCCCACACTCTTCTCTTTCAGGTTCTAATAAGAGTGATGTTGATGGACATAATAATTAATGTAGCTGACATTTAGTGAGCTCTGTGTGCTGGGAACTGCATTAATCACTTCACATAAATTATTTCATTTCATCCTGAAGACGTCCTGATGTAGTTTTGGAATGTAGGTGAGGTTTGGTGGGGTGAGGCCTGGAGCCAATGGCCAAGAAAGAATTCTTGAGATGTCCTTGGTTGCAAAATGGTGGTTTTATTAAAGCACAGGGGACAGGACCCCTGAACAAAAAGAGCTGCTGCCCTGGGGTTGTGAGGGTGTGTCTGATTTTATACTTGGGAATTGAGGGGATGGTAAGGGAAAAAGAGGTTTCAAAAGGATTTTCATATGTTAAAGAAGACTCACAGGGTATCTGAAGCCTTCTGCTTGTCAAGTTCTCGTTGTTTTTCCCTCTAGCAATGCATTAACATGAGAATAGCCTCCTGGAGGAATGTCACACATAGCAGGAGTGGGGAGCAGGGGAGGGGAGGTGCATGATGTCAGCTTGTGCTTTGTCCTCCACTAGCCTTCTGCTCCCTCATCAGTCCTAAAGAGGTGTACTTACTGCTTCATTTACAACTGAGGACTCGGCTGTCCAGAGAGGTGAGGCATGTGTCCATGTTAGCAGCTAATGAGCGGTGGGGCCTCCCTTCAGCTCACTGCTTCCCCTACCCATGCTCCTGCTCCTCCTGAAGTTCTCAGTGTCCTCATTTACCTATAAATTGAAACTCTGTTTTGTCTCTCACACACTTGAGAATTTCTTTTTTTTTTTTTTCAATCTTATCTTTGAATACGTTGTGTGTGAATGGGTGTAACCTCAATTCTGTGTTTCTGGCCTCTACAAGGCATCAGCTGGCATATGGGCAGCTTGTTCAACACAAGGACATAGCGTTAGGAGTGGGTGGGTGCTACTACTGCTCTTAGGAAAAATGAAGTAGAGCTCCTAGGACCCTCTTCCTTTCACTGGGCATGAATTCCAGTAACCTAAAGCCTGTGGTTTTAAATCAGAGCAGAAGAATGATATTCTAGAAGGAATGCAAGCACATTAAATATAATGTGCTTCAAATATGAATCACTTAGTCCCCCACCCACTTCCCTCCATCAATCCTGAGTCAAAGCCATCTTTTGTAATGGAACAAATAGAAAGGGATAAACAGTGTAAGGTGGGAATTCCTGTGACTTTGAACTAGTTTCCTGGCTATAGTCAATCAAGTGATCATTTCAAAATGAGAGAATCCAGACACTTTCATATTCTGTACTTTGTTCCTTTGCTGTGTTGATACTGGAAAAAGTCATTATTTTGACCAACTGTAAATTAGACTTGTTTCCGTGAGGAAACATCTCTGGGAAACATTTAAATGGTCATGACATGGTTGGTGATTGAAATGTGAATAGATGTTGACCTGGTGTTACTAGAATCTTATTTTAGGGGTCAGAACTAATTCATGAGAAATAGAGAAAAACAGCCTGTTAGGCTCAAAGCCTATATCATAAAGCCAGTGGAATATGAGATAGAAGTCGGAGGATTTTCCTGACCATTATGAATGAATGAATGAATGAATGAATGAATGAATGAAATAAAAAGAAGAGTTAGAATACCAAACTTTAAAGCTTCAAGGAAGTTACAGAAACAGGAAGTCCTGTTCTACACCAGCTTTTCATCTGATTTAGACCTGCTACCTTTTCAGTGCAAATAGGAGTTCCTGAGTCTGGGTGAAGAGGGGTGTGTGTCCCTGCCCACTTGCTTATTAAGGAGGAGTCACTGGGGCATGAGCAGAGTTGTGCCATGTAAGTTCCCCAAAAATTTCCATGTGAGCAGTGCCAACTCTCAGATAATGAATGAGTAGTCGAAAAAGCACAGTGCGTTCTACAGCTTTGGTGGCCTGCAGCTTTCTTTGTTGTATAGAGCTCTTCTACCCAACGTTAACTTTCCTGTTCCTGTGAGAGGTGCCTGTGCTGTTTCTCCTCCAGTTACCCAGACTGTCCCTGGTCTTCTCACTCCACCTGTTGAGTATTCCCACTTGACCTGAATCCAGGTGCCACATAGCACCTCTTGGCCTTCCTGTCTTGAATGAACAACAACATCACCTTCTATCACTTTCCCTGAGCCAGAAATCTTAGAATTGGGCTTGGCCTTCTGATTTCTTCACCTTTGAAATTTAAGCCAATTACCGAACCCTAGGCATTTTACATCGATTTGTTTTAGACCTGCAAATCTTCTCTTACAAAACACTGGGGTACTTTCAAAACTCATCGTGGTGTTTTCTGTCCTTTTCCATTTGGGAAATCCTCAACTCCACCAGGATGTTTTTATTTCTCAAATGCAAACCTAATTATAATATTCCTACTTAATTTCTAAAACAGAGACAAAATTCTCTAATGTGACTTAATCTGATCCCATGCTCCTTTACCCTAGAGTCTAACATATCATGTGCTTTTTCATTTTCCTTGTTTTAATGTTATTTGCATATTTTTATGACTCTTGGCTGTGATTTTTATTCCTATTTCTATTTTATCATTATTTTATATTTTATGGTCTTTTTGTAAAATGCCACTTGCCCAAAAGAGAAATGACTGGACTAAAGTTCAAACTCAGATTTTACTGAAAGCTAGCTGTTTCTGAAATGTTCTGAGATTTGCGATCTTAAACTTGAATGTTATGAAGGAAGCCTATTTTCTAGCTCTGTAATTTCTGGAAAATGTTAGTGGGCCAGGGCGTATATTTTATTCCCATTTGAACATAGGAAATTGAAGTACCTGATATTGAGTATTGCTCTCAGCCCTCATTGTTGTGAATAATCCCCACAAGATTTGGGTCATAATCGGAAAACACAACTCCCCCTTTAACATACTACATTTTGTACTATCAAGGTTTTATAGTTCTTGTTGTTGTTATTAATACACTCTAAGTGCTCGTGGTTCCTAAGCTACCAGTCAGCTGGTGGGTCAGAACACAGACTCTGAATGCATTTCCATCACTGGATCAAAATTAATTATTTAGGGACAAAGCGTCTGGCCATCCAGGTGGGCACTGAATACACCATAACCTGAGGGGCTGGGCGCACAACACCTCCCTCATGGATTGGCTGTTGACAGTACCATTCTTGGGCTCTCCTTTCTGAATGTCTCCCCAGAGAGCTCTTCAGAGCATCAGAGTGTGGAAAATGAGACTCATTCTGCTCTCTGTTTGGGAACGTGGGATTTCCAGTTACAGTAATTGGTAGTTGAGAATGTGCAGGGTCTAGTTGGCTCTCTCCCAGTTCTTTCCAAGCCCCTGTTTCATGACATCTTGGCAGCACTGTACCTGGCCTTTGCTATTCTCCCAGGTTGTGTGATGACTCAGCAGCCCTGTAGCCTGTAGGCCAGATGGAGCCAGGGTGGGAGCCACATAGCCCAGAGCACTGTGATGTGAGTGCTGTCACTGTGACACCTGGGCACAAGTAGGGTCAGATACCTGCTCAGGCGGTCTACTTCAGATGCTCATAGAAGACAACATAGAGTGTTAGGGGCCCTGGCCTTTGCATGACTCTTTGGAAAGACACTCTCAGTCAAAGGGTACGGCTGGCCCAGAATCAGGTTAAGATTCCTGTGGATACAACTCCATGTTTTCTTCCCTTCCAGAGTTATTTTCCTGTTAGCAGAGTTAGACACATCTGGCTCATCTTCCGTGTCCTCCACCAACCTCTGAGATTTTCAAAGCAAAAGAGATAGATGGATAATTAGATAGACAAATAAATAATGAAAATTAATTTAAAAGTAAATACTACTACCTAAACTCAAGATTTGTACCTAGAGCTTTTCTTTCTTTTCCCATCCTTCCATCCTCCCATCTTCTCTCCCTCCTTCCTTCCTTGCTTTCCTTCCCTTTCTATCCATGCCTCTTTCCTTCTTTTTTATTAATTCATTTATGCATAAAGTATACGTTGGCTGTCTGCATTGTGTTAGACACTGCAAATACATGGGTGAGCATAAAGACCTCTGTGCAGAGAAGGGGACCGACAGTCAAATAGCTTCAGAAATACGCAGTTACACACTAACGTAGGTGCCAAGAAAGAAAAGTACTAAGAGTCATGAGCATGTGACTTTTAAGCTGTCCTCAGAAGGATTAATCAGTTAACAAAGTGAAGGGGCAGGAAGTTCATTCTAGAATCATTTCATGATTCTAAGATCATGAAATGGAAGTAACATTGCATATTTGAGACATTAGAAGAATTTTGATGATGGAGATGTCAGAAGAGAAGGAACAGTGTTTCATGAGAGTTATCTTTTAATTTGGTATGGAGATTTTATATATATATAAAATATATCGTTATATATAACAAATTGAGTTTTGCCTAAATATTTTTCCAGTTAATGTTTCCTAAACTATCAAGGAGATATGGGTGCCCTCAAGGCTAATACCAGTGATGGGTGAAAAAGAATATCAGTTTTCCTCTATTTAGGTAAATGATATAGATTACAGTATTCAAAGAGATTCTAAGTGAACTTCCAAAGGGATCTTTCCTGACCCTGTCCTTTATGGACAGATATGGGTGATGGGAATGAGTGAATGGTGAAGTTTAATGTAAAATGAGATAGTGATCTTTTACTAACCTCAACATTTTCTTTGTCTACTGACACACAAGCTAACCATTCCAGGATGTAAACAGGATGTTCGAGGTATAATTAGACCCCCATTCATTCATCAGAGACAACAGCACTATGAGATATGGACTCAAACTCTCAATTGATTATCCTATCATTTTTAAAAATTGGGCACACTTTTGCCTAAAAATGAAATTTCTGTAAGCCTATTAGAAGGACTCCATGATCATGGAAGCAGTCTCTTCTCCAGACTTGTTTTTAGGCCTTATTTGGACACCTAAAGAACATGCTGCCCAAAGGTGTCTATGCACAGAAGGTATTATGAGCTCTATTATGAGTGTCCAAAAGAAACTCCTTAAGAACAGAGGAAACTTGTTGGGCAAGGTGAAAACATGAGATACAAGAAAGAAGGATTCAGCACTGGAGAGCGGTGAAGAGAGGTCCTGGGATAAGGCTCAAACCAGAATCTCATACCTCATACTGTTATATGACAACAGTACACTAGGCATAAACAACTTGCTTGCCTGCAAGTGTTGCAGTTCTACTCTGATACTTGACTGATGGCTTGGCTGGGTATAAAATTCTAAGTTGGCATGATTATCCTTTGAAATTTTGAAGGTAGAGCTCCATTGCCTTCTAGCTTCCGCTATTGCGGTTAAAAAATCCAAAAGGAATCAAATTTCTGACCTTTTCTATATGATGATGTTTATTTTCTGCCTTTCTGGAAGCTTGCAAGATCTTCTTTTAACCCTCAGTATTTTGAAATTTTGCAGTAATATATCTAGGTGTGACCTCTTTTCATCTATTGTAGTTGGATTCAGTGGCCCCCTTCACTGTTGAAATTCATTTCTTCCAGTTTTCTTGAATTATTTCTTGCATGACTCCCTTTCACCCAATGCCATCTCTCTCTGTCTCTATCTACCTATCTTTTTGAGACTTTGTTATTCAGATGTTGAGAACATTATGATAGATATGGTGCATTATCTCACATCCATTCCAACTTCCTTCTAGTTCATCTTTGAGTACCACAGAGCTGGAAAGCTAAATGCTATATTTTCCAGACTCTTGCAGCTAGTGTTCTGAATGTGGTATAGCTTCAAGTGCATTTCTTCCTCTTTTGTTGGCAAGCATGGTCATGGAGGCTTTTTTACCCTGGTACAGCTGTAATAGGCATTCCAGTGCTTGGTCATTTACTCTGTGAGGGTCAAGAAGCAGGATACCTTGCCATCCATTTTTCCTTGTCATATGGATTGTGACAGCCTGGCTCTAGAGCCAACAGCGATAGCTGTGACTCACTGATCTGGACAACAATAACATGCTTCTGAATTTGGCAGCTTCTATATGGATGGCAGTTTGCCACTTTGTAAGATAGTCTCCTTATCTTATAAGTGGTAGTGACTCTCTTGATGGCTTACATCTCTGGTTTAGTTTAGGAATTATACTAAAAGTTCAACCCCAAATCTCTCTTTAGTACTTCCAGTGTTGATGTCATTAAGAAATAATTTCTTAGTAAGTAAGTAAAAAATAGTAAGAAATAATTTCTGCTTTAACTAGCATGGATTCTGTTCTCTGCAAAGGACCCTGATCAATATGACAGTCCTGGATTTATTTCTCTAATTTCTGCTTACTTCTTTCCTGTCTTCCAGTTTTATTTGCAAGGGGAGAAGGTAGATTTCCTTAACTTTAGCTTTTAACTCTATGATTGAGTAATTGAGTTTTTATTTTAATTCATACACACACACACACACACACACACACACTATCCAAGCACACTTTTCCTTCTATGAATATTCCTATCTTATAGTATCCTGTTCTTGTTGTATCAAAAGATCATCTTCTTTTGCCTTTCTGAGGGTATTAATGATAGTTTTGTGTTTAAGTTTTCTTTTTCCTGCATAATCCCTGTTTTCTTCAAATTGCTTTTGATCGTCTATTTGGGTCTCTAACTTTCATACCAAAGATTTGGCTCAGTGATCCTTGATTATATGCTCATATTTAAGAGGAGGGACTTAAAAGCCTATGAGAAGCCTTGAGCATGTGGTTCGGCATTATTATACGTGGGCTTCCCTGTAGGGTTGTCTGGCTGTGCTGTTTCGTTGGGGGAACCTCTGATGTTAGCATCTTTATGGCATTCTTCTTAACCAGGTTAGATTCCCCAGAAAAGGATTTTCTAGTCTTCTGCCTATAAGATATGGACTGGCTACCAGGGTCCTGGATGCTAAGTATGAAAAGAGGAGTGAGGGTATAAGCATAAGTATATGGATGTTCTCTCTCTCTCTCTCTCTCTCTCTCTTAGATTTATTTATTTACTTGAGAGAGAGAGCATGCATGGGAGGGACACAGGGAGAGAGAGAATCTCAAGTTGACTCTATGCTAAGCGCAAAGCCCATGCAAGACTCAATCTCTTGACCTGAGCTGAAACAAAGAG
Organism: Canis aureus; assembly: GCF_053574225.1. Taxonomy (NCBI): domain Eukaryota; kingdom Metazoa; phylum Chordata; class Mammalia; order Carnivora; family Canidae; genus Canis; species Canis aureus. The sequence continues at coordinate 8,009,017 of NC_135619.1, read as the reverse complement.
TCAGACACTTAAACAACTGCACCGCCCCATAAATGTTCTCTTTGAAGAAAAAAAGCAATAGCATCTGTTTTTATACATTTCCCCCATCCTAACTGTGTCTGGTACAGAGAGCATTGGGAAAAGTCAGGCATCAATCTATAAAAGGAGAGAAGGGGACAGGGCCTCTAGATGCTTCTTAGTCTTTCACCACTCCTTCTATTTTAGCTCCATCTTCACCTCTAATTTCAAAGGTATCTGATGCCTTAAAATCATTAGCTTTGAGAAGAATCTGTACTATAAATCGGGCTGCTTTTTTCTCACTCATGCCTTAGGTTTCAGCTTTCTTGGGTCTGCGTAGGTCAATAACCACCTATCCATTTGCTCTCTAGCTTGCAGAGTTTGGTTGGTTTATATTCTGTCCTACTCCCCATAAACCTATAGTTTTATGCCTTTAAAACAAAATCCCTCTGCTGTCATTTTAGTCAGGTTACAGAGAAACAATATGTAAAAGTGTGTGGGCAGACCTATGATTTTGACCTGGGAGTTGGTTGACTTTTTCTGTGATTCATGAGGAATAGAAAGACATTGATTTTGCTTTCCATATCTTCACTTGAATGGTTATTAAACTTAGTTGTGTAGTGTGTCTTTAAACAGTGTTAATAAACTTAAGAATGTATGTGTGTGTAGCTAAGCTTAAAATAGAATAGAGAATAGCTAAAAGAAAGAAATACCATGTGTCCTAAAACATACACCAGTTTCTTTCCTTCATTGCTGGTAGGATTTGCCTCTAGCCACACTAATAGCATAACTTGCTCTTCACAATGATTTGAATATACTTAATGGAAAAAATCTGTAGTCGACATCTCTGCCTTAAACCCTGAGTGTAGGGAGAGGAGTGGGTTTGCTTTCCTTTATTATGTTTTATGTGATGGGAATTTATATTTGCCATCCAAACAGCATGCTTTTTTGGCATTTACTGCTGAAGAGTTGTGGCAAATCAGAAATGACTTGCTTGAGTTCAGTGCAACCTTTCACATCAGCACATTCTCACTGTTCTTCATTCCTGGTGCCTACAGCAAAAATTTAATAAGCCCTGTTTGCAAAACAAAAAGAGAGAAGGGGTAATGGCTCAATGGAAAGCCCATTAATGTTTCAGACCACTGACCGTTGAATCCAAATATAGATTCTAGGAAGGAGGACTAAATTCAGATGAGGAGAGTGAATTCCTTTCAAAGCATAATCCTTTTCATTTAAGCTATGAAGAGAGAGCTTGAAATTGAACCATGGAATACAAAAATTATTAGTGATGAGATGTTCCCAGTAATGTTCAGTTGTTTGGTGTTTGTTGGTTTCTAGTGATAGTAAATGAACAGGTTCCACATTTTGCGGATTTTGAGGAAAAAATCCAGATGGGTACATAACTCAACCTTTTAGCAAAAAGTACACTTACAAAAAGAAACTGTATTGAAAACAACACACCAAAGAGTAGAGAAAAGGGGTATATTGAACCTAATAGTTTAGCAGGCTTTTCACTGAGGCCTTGGCTGTCGATAGCTTATACATTTGTAGACGCAAAATCCCATTTCTGACAGAATGTGTTCTCATTCATGCTTTTGAGTTCTGACATCACATCACATGGAGTGGGGTAGAAACTAGATGAAATTCTGTAGCTCTGTGTCAGTTGTTTAGAAACCCAGCATAAGAAATTTCATGTTTTCACTGTACATGTTTGGCTGCCTCTGTGGGAAGGGTTTGAGGAGCAGAGGGTATAGCTAGTACCTACTTGGATTCAAGAAACAGCATGGCATTTTTGATGAGGACTTGGGAAACTCAGCTTTTAATCCATATTTATCTATTAACAAAATTGCATGACCTGAAGCAAGTCCTTCCAAATTGTTTTATTGGTAATTTTTTTTTTTTTTAAACTCAGGAGTTAGCTAAGATGCATGTGGCAAAGAATAAAATGATGTAATCATGGTAGAGTTACTTTGAAAGTCAATTGTAAGTTCAGTCTGCTTGAAGTGCTGGACAAAGCATAAATATTTCAAGGTTAAAGTTAAATAACCAATCATAAAGGGGAACTGAATTGTTGGCATTCCATAGGACAATAGCACAAAAATTCCAGAATAAAATAGTGAGAATATCTAATCTGAATTGTTGATGAATTCTAGATATCAAAGATTTCCCAAAGATGATTATTATGATAAGCCACTTTTACTGAATGTTTAATATATGTCAGACCCTGTACTAAAGGTCATTAAATGCATTATATTATTTGTGATTCTTATAACAATTCAAATTTATAGTTACTATTATCATTTTTATTTTGTAGATAAAGTATCTCAGCTGAAGTCATATAGACAAGAAGTAGCAGATCAGGGACTTGGAGCTGAATCTGTCTCCAAAGCAAAGGGGTTTTAACCACTATGCTATATATCAAAAACTGGCACCAATTGAAGATTATTTTAGAGTCAAATAACAAAGACAAACTTCCCTTCTCCTTTTTATGAACACTAAGCTATTGGGACAAGGAGAAAATTCAACAAGTTATACACAAAAAGTGCTAGACTGTCCTAACCCTGTAGGAGATTTGTTTAGGTGAAGAGGTTAGAAATTAGAGCAGTTAAGTAAGGAAACAAGGCAATGTGTCATCATAAATGAAGAAGCTAGGCATATTTACCCTGAATGAGAGCAAATTCATGAAGACTAAGTTCAAGTACCTAAGGATAGTAAATGAAAGCAAAGCTAGATTTATTTTCTGGGACTTGAGACTCATGTTCATCTATTTCTGTACAGGAATGAATGAATAGGCATCTGTCCACAAGAGATAGTGAATTTTCTTTCACAAGGTAAGTTTAAGTGACATGGATGTCATAGGCGGGACCCAGTGCTCTTTAGGGACCTTTTCACCCTAAAGATACTTAAAGGTCAACGATATTTTTTTCTTTGCCACTTTAACCGTTTTATTTTAAATAATCTCTACCTACAACATGGGACTCAGACTGATGACCCAGAGATCAAGAGTCACATGCTCTACTGACTGAGCTAGCCAGGTACCCCAAAGTTCAGAAATGTTTAGAAAAGATCCACTTTGACGAAACTGAATGAATAGGGAGGATTTTTAGGGAGAAGGCAAACCTCAAGATAATATCTGGCAGAAAAATGTCATTTATTTGTAGGTTAACAGGTCAAACTATTCTAACAAGTAGAAAAACCAGAAGAACCAGAGCTGTACTGGGATTCCAGGTCTTAGGCCATTCTCTGACCCTTGGTTCAGGAAGTTTTCAGCTATGATTGCTCTAAATTTTATACTTTTCTGTCCTTTGTCTCTTTCTCTTCTCTTTTCTAGAGTTCTCGTAATGCAAATATTGTTTCTTTTCATTGTGCCCCCATAATCCCATAGCTTTCTTCACCCTTCTTTATTGTTTTATCTGTTTGTTCCTCTGATTAGGTACTTTCCAGTGTCTCCTCCAGGTCATTCTGCATGGTCAAGTCTGCTTTTGAAACTCTCTATTGATTATATTTTTTTATTATTGTTTCAACTCCAGGATTTCTGTTTGTTGATTAGTTGGTTGGTTTTGATGGTGGATATTTCCTTGTTGAACTTCCTACTTGGCTTATGCTTTTTTTTTTTTTTTTTTTTTTTTAATTTTGTTTAGTCGTCTGTGTTTGCTAGTAATTCACTAAACTTCCTTAAGAGGATTAGTCTGAGTTCTTCTGACATCTTCATTTCTTTAAGGTCAGTTTTTGGAGCTTTAGTAGTTTCCCTTAATGGTGCCCTATTTACTTGATTTTTCATGATCCTTGCTTCCTTGCATATTAGTATCTGCACATTTAAGATGCCTCTTCGAGACTTTACAGGTTTGCTCTGGCAGAGATAGTTCTTTACCATTTTCCTCAGTTTGGGTTTCTGGGTGTGCCTGCTGGTAATGCCCTTGGGCAGCTGGGGCCTGATACTATGATCTGTTTGGGTATCTGACAACTGTTCAAACTCTGAAAATGAGGATGGGACTTGTGCCAGGGGCTGAGAAAAGTTGGATAGGACTACTGGCCTGGTTCCTTACTGGAGTGAGTCTGTAGGATGTGCTCCCCAGTTGCCTGGATTCTCTTGTCAAGCTTACTAGATGGTTGGGACTGTGTACTGTATTCAGTAATATTGGACTATGAATGAGCTTCTCTGTCCCAGCAGGGCAGCAGGATGGGACCCAGGGCCTTCACAGCTCTATCTGGGGACCTGAATAAGTCCAGAGAGTACACTGAATTCCCTGTTCAGGTGAGGACAGTCTGCAGAGATGGGAAAAGCCTAAGGCTGTACTCTCTGTTCAAGTAGCACCTTCTGGAGGGCAGTCGAATGGGCTCTACAGCTTCCTGTGCACTCTGGCTGAGTTTCCTGGTCAGACAGACCAAAGGCTGTGTTCAGCAATGAGCGGGACTATGAATTAGATCCCCCATCTGGGTGTAGCAGAAACATCTCTAAATCTGGTAAATATCTTTGTTATCTTAACTCAAGCCAAACTGTACCCCAAGCCAACCTACATCCCCAGCCTATCACGGCCACTGGCTTTGCTCTGCAAACTGTTGGCTCTGCCCATGTATCAACTTGAGTGCCGCTGAGCTACACAGCCTCTAGGAGTAGTCTCCAGCCACTCTGGTCAGATGGGGTTGGAAGACAGCAGCTGTGTCTATGTCTCAGTGACCTTGCTGGGCGCTGGGAAGCTGCTTAGCTGCTCTAAACTACCCTATGTTTCCCAAACAGACTGTCAGATTGGGAGACCAGAAGCTGCCCTCAGCCTTGGCTATGAATTAATAGTACTCTTGACTGTGTATAACCCAGGAACACTCCACGCCTAGTACTGGCTTTGCCACCTACCTGTTGGCTTCAGTGCCACTGGAACATACTGCTTCTACTTTTGGAAATTGTCACCAACCCTCCTGGTCATATGGGGTGGAATATACTCTCTACAGTGGGTGGGAATGTGATTCAGCTCCTTGCCTGAGCATGAGCAAACCAGGCTTTAGGACCAGCAAAGCTCCTCTCTTGAGGATCTAAATCAGGCAGACTTACATTCCTCCAAGTTCCCTGGCCAGAGTTGGTTCTGCAGATGAGCAAAACCAATGTTTGGAATTATTACTTGGGCACTGCAAGTATGAACTCAGTCTACTGAGATCTGTGTGCTGGTTGTTGCCAGCGCCTCCCCACTGTCCATCACAGTCCAGTTCCCAGTGGTTGAGCCCCACAGATTCCCCTGCAAGGTCGGGGTAGGGGCTTCTGCAAAGTGACCTGAAGCGCTAAGGGAGATGGTTTTTGCCCCTCTGGGTTCTCTTTTCCCACTGGCGGAATCAGAGACCTCTGTGTGGGTCTGCACTGGCCTAAGTGGGCGGTGTGATCAATGTGCAGCCACTTCTTTTACCCTTCTGCTGCATTCTGTCATGATCTCTGGAAGGGATGCCTCAGCCTCACCCCATGCCCTACCGTCTGTCAGTGGTTTCTTGTTCTTGAATAGGTGTTAATTGTTCTTGTAAGGAGTGAAGTAGAAACAACCTGGGTCACCCTCTTGGTGATGTCACTTCCCCCCCAAAAAAAAATCCCTTGGGTTTTTTTTATTGCTTTTGGAAAGGGGAGCTGTATTAGAATCACTCTCCCTTGGGAAACAGGTCAAACTAGAATTCCTTCAGTGTGTCACTGAAATTTAAAATGAAAATTTGTTGATTCAGAAATGGAGGTATTTAGTACCTTCTGTTCCTGAATGTCCATTATGAATGGAAATGGGAATCATGAGCTGTTTGCAGCCATTCCTTCAGGTTATTTTAACCAAAAATTTTCAAAATTATATTTGAAGATGTAAATATGTTTTTGACATTAGAAATTGTTCTGAGTTTTTTCTACTATACCTTTCATAGGGAGTAGATTCGTTTACGAGCCTCACTCTACAGAATGCAAGTGGCTGATGGATCCGTTAAATTTCAGTGGTTTACTGAGACCTTCCTTTTCTTTTTCTTCTGTAGAAGACATTCCCTTTTAGCAGAGATAGCTAGTCAGTTACATGCCAAAAAGTGACTATGACTTCTTCTTGATGAGGGAAGACAGCCTTTAATATGACAGGATTTTTGGTTTTGTTTCAGTTGCGTTTCTCTCTTTTAAAGCATAGCTTCTTGTTTTGTTCTTTTATTTGCCATTTATTTTAAGAGCTTGTGTTGTGGGAAAGTTCCAATTCAAAATATTTTAAAAAGGCATTCTTCTTGAGGAGGATAGTCTGACATTTCCATTAGCTTTTACAGAAGAATCCCAGGGGCATTTAGACACTATGGAAGAATAAATAACTGGTCAGTGAGTCAACCCTCCAAACCAAAACAGCACAATGGAGATTTCGCTGGCTGATTCCAGGCCGGCAATTGCATTGGGTCATTTTTCTGTAATAAACTCCATGTTTTGGAATTTTTATCTTAAATCTAATAGCAACCTTTAAAAGTATTCACCATGAAAAAAAAAGTACTCATCATGGAGACCTCAGGAGCAAGGAGTTCCCCTATCTAAATAGTTTGCTTAAAGCAAACCCTTGGCAGTAGAAGGACTTAGAGGCCTCATTCATTACATATGGCCCATGACATAAATTTTTGTGGTATCCTGATACATCTTGAAAGGAAAAAAGGACATTAGGTAAAAAACTAAGGAAATATGAACTAAGTACGGACTTAATAATAATGTATCAATAGGATTCATTAGTTTCAACAAATGTACCTTCCTACTGTAAAATGTTAACAATAGGTGTAACTGGGTGGCAATGCACAGGAATTCTGTATTCTCTTCACAACTTTTCTGTAAATCCTAACTCATTCTAGAATAAAAAATGTATTAAAAAATAATAGATGCCTATAGAAAATTAGGGAAATACAAAGAAGGAAAAAAATGGGGGCTGCAGTTCTAACACTCAGAGGAACACTGCATATTTTTATTTATATATATATGTATATATAGTTGAATATATACAATGTTATGAGATAATTGAATATATACAATGTTCCAAGATAATTGAATATATGCAATGTTATAAGTATGAGATAATTATTCATATAATTTCATAATTTCCTTTTCTAAGGAAATACATTATATACATTATATACATTCCTTTTCTAAGGAAATACATTATAGGATTATAATTGTTGCATAATATTTAATAAATGAAAATATGTCATAGCTTATTTAATCTATCCCTTCTTATGGGAAATTGAAGGTATTAGCTGTGTTTCATCATTATAACCAACGCCATGACTTAGCCATGTAATTAAAACTTTGTTCACATTCACTGTTATTTCCCCAGGAACAGTTTCTAGAAGTGCTCAAATGTTCATTCTTACTGGCTTGAAGAATATGCAAGTTTCAAAAATGTTGATAGCTTTTCAGTGTATACATTTACATTATCTATCCAGTGGAGTTGATTATGTATGAGGGAGCATATGAATGGTTGAATTTATAGTGGAGAGGTGGTGGGCAAGAACTAGTTAGGTCAGAAGTTGAAGGTCGGGAATAAGGGTTCTATTTATTTATTTATTTTTTTTTAAGCTTTACTGGAAACGACTAAGAGTGAATTAGGGAACTGGAAGAGAATAACTAAAGCCCACTGAGGCATGTGAAAGAGCTGAATAGGTGCAGGTCAGTGTAGGCTTGGCAAGAAGTAGAGCTCTAGAAACAGGTAGGGCAGGTCTGTAGTTGTTGGTGATCTTTTTCTGCTGGATCTGAGGAGGAGACAAAGACAAAGGGTTCAGTCGTCTTAAGGTTAGTTAAGCTGGGGCCAGGTCTAATACATATGAGAACCCCCCACCTCTTATGATGAATCACCCACAAGAGGGAAGAAGGGTAGGCATAATGGGTAGTGGCCACTGTAGGTAGGAACCTACCCTGGAGATAGGTTAAGATGTATCAGACAGTGAGGGGAGGACCCCACCAAGGTATGGAGAGGAGAAAACTAACATCCTGATTTGTACTTTTCCATCTGGAGGCCACTGGCAGCCAATTTGGGGCAAATTGGAATTAACCCTTCCTATTAATGGAGATATGATAATGTATCTGCACTGTGCAACATCCCTCCCAGCTGACCACCAGCCCCTATAGGCACAATTCTTCCTTCTCTCCCACTCATTTGGTAGCTGAGCTCCAGGGTGGTGACCAAACTCTACCTACTGCTAACTTTGCAATTATCCTGTCTGAATGTGCCAGCGAGATTATTAGCTTTGAAAAATTTGCCCATGGGGCACCTGTGTAGCTCAGTCAGTTGAGCATCTGCCTTTGGCTCAGGTCATGATCCCTCTCCCTCTGCAGCTCCCCCTGCTTATGCTCTCTCTCTCTCTCTGTCAAATAAATAAATACAATCTTTTTTAAAAAGAAAAAGAAAAGAAAAATTTGCCCATGTCAATACTGGGAATAGCCCCCAGGTAGTTCCCTGGCCTGTCTGCCTGCCTTCAGGGAGCTCAGGTCAACTCCCATAGTACCCAGGTGCCTTCATGTCATGAGTAGCTCTGAGTGGGCAACGTGAGTAAGTTGTATATCTGTATTCAGATGTGCTCAGGTTGTGAATGTCACTTCTGTTGTTTGACTTGTCGTTCTTAACATTTTTTCTTATTTCCTGCTAAAAGTTTAGACGCCTTTTCATGACATTTTGAATGGAGGCTCAAATATTGACTTGAGTTTTTTTCTGAAGTCTACTCCCTCAACAGGGATTTGCTTTCCTGCCATAATTTCAGGAGTATTCCAATGTAAACTGTCTGCTGGCTGGAACTCTGGCCACCCACCAGAGCCTGCAGAAAATGAAGAGATTCCAAAAGGCGTAGATCTCCAAGGAAGATGTAGAGACTACTGTCTCTGAGTCCTACCGTTGAATTAATGACCCACAAAGCTGAATACAGCCTCAGCTTTCCCCCACAGAAGGCCCACTGTACTATCCTGGTCAGATTTGCAGAAAAATCCAGAAGATCAGATCTCTGAACTGCTCTCTGGTGGTAACCTTACCTGCAAAGTGTAGGAGATAGGGGAGGGGAAAGATCTTGAGAACAATGATCTCAAAACAATAGAACAGTATCTGCACAGTATCTCCGGTTTGGGGATTCCCAAAGCAATGAGAAAACACCCTTCCAGTGAATGAATGTGAAAAAGCTTATGAAATGGGACTCCTCTAACCTCTCAAAAACTGGAATTTCCCACAATGCTGAGTCCTATTTTCTGCTCTCCAGCTGTCTCTGCTCCCCATTCTTCTTTTCTTGTTAGGACTGAGCTGCACAGACTTAGGTTCATCATAATCTTTTGGTTCATGACATGTCCTCATCATTGATTCACACATGACCCACTTATCTGTATTTAGTCATTTTTAATAGCTGCTTCCAGATTTTTGCCCTCATGTCTGCCTTCACCTCTCATTTTCACAGACTGTGCCCAAATCCCCAGCACCCACATGACAGGTCCCAGTGCTGGGGATGTGGCCCACTTACTTCCTGCACATTTCCCAGCTATGACCTTCAGAAATTCTTCTGTCCTTCAGAGGTGCTCCTCTGTGCACCTCGAGCACAAAGCCCTCACTGGAACAAACCACAGTCTTGCCTGCAGCGAAGTAAACATGTGGAAGGGAACTAAGCATCATGGCACCCCTGGGGGATTGGGACTTGGTTTGACATTCTATAGGAAATCTTCAAAATCTGTGATCCTGTTTCTAGCCACTGCTTTTTATTTTTTTTCAATCTCAGAAGCAAATGCCTAGTTGAGGCCTCCCTGAGGAGGCCTTCCTTAGAGTTTCCCTGGGGAACACTAAACAATACAAGGACTTAGTAAGTAAGTCTGGGTTCCTGGTATGGTTTGGTTTGGTTAAGTGTTTTCCCAGGACCCTTTAGCACAAGGCAGTTTGGAACATGAGAGAAGCTGCATGTCAGTTCAGTTATGTCATTTCCTGGTCCCTCGCTCAAAAAGGCAGCCAGACACACCTCAGAGTGCATAGCTGTCAAGGCTCGTGGTAGAAAAAGTCAACATTCAGTGGGTGAAAAGAGAGAGTGTACGCCAACAGGATAAAAAGGAAGAAGGAATGAGTGACACAAGTGTTGCTCCCAGGTCAGTAGCTGGCTGGGAGCAGGCCTGCCACACACTCCCAGCGGGGGGCTCACTGCCCCCCTGACCCCTCAGGAGCTGCACTGCAGTTGCTTGGGAATCAGTCTCTTCGCTGGGCTTTTTATTGTTCACAGGGGCAGCTCCTGCCAACCAAGATGCTGTTTCTGTTTTGTAGGAAGAGTGCCTGGAGCTCAGGGAAAGAAAGGCTGCATGGAGAGGCAAGGCACATAAAAGGAGGGGAAGAAAATGGATTCTGTCAAGTTGTTTGTACAGTTCCTCTCCTTTTTTTCCTCATCTCTTCTTAAAATAATTGCTTTAGGACTATAATAGAATTGCCATCAAACCAACCCTGAGAGTCCGTTATCTTGCACTGAGGCAAGTAAGTAAAAGTGCACCAAATGAGCCCATGGAGCCTGAATGAGAAGAAATATTGATCCAGAGCTGAGAGCCGGTTGGGAACAGGAAGAGGATGAGAGATTTTGTTGTCATTGATCAATAATATCTTGATGCTAAGTATTTATTCTAGCATCAAAATGGATTACAGGGAAAGCATTAGAATGCAGAGCTCCTCGCTCTTACTCTGTCATCCTCCTCCTTCTTTTCTTCCTCCCCCTCCTCCTCATCCTCTAAGGAAGACTTCTATTCACATTACACATAAAGCCCGAACAGAAGATAACAACGGCCCTCATGAAACCATTGTTTTTCTTTTCTTTTCTTTTTTTTAGAGTTCATGTACTTTACTCTTTTACAGACTCTCAGGGGTCTTCCTCGTGTTTACTGGTTGAAACATTGCGGCCTGTGGTGGTTCTGACCAAACCGGGCATAATGAGAACTTTAAGACCAGGGCACCTCTGTCATCTTCCCTTCTTGCTCGCCATTTCCTTTCAGTAAGAATGGGCATAGGTATAATCATTCCCTTATCACTTTATATTGCTCACATAAATCTATTTAAGCAGATATCAAACCACCTCCTGAGGAGAAAGCAAATCCTGGATTTGATTCAGACAAAAGGGCAGAGGAGGTGGGAAGGAATGAGAAGGAAGGCGACAGGTGGGAGGTGAGATGCCTCAATATATTATTTTTGAATCATGTGAATGTTATTACCTATTTAAAATTAAAAAAGTAAAATGAAATTCAAAAAAAAGTGAGGAGTCAGCAGGCACTGGCAGTCATTATAAATGACTTTGAGGTCTTTGGTTATAGATCATCATAAAAAGGCCATTCCATTCAATTGACAGACACCTAGCTGACTGTCTAGATGCCCCAGTGAGTGACCAGGTTCTTCTAGGCTGTCTGCTGTTTAACCATGTCATGTTCATATTGCTCAGACTTCTTGGTATTCCCTACAGGCTCTAGCAAAACTGATTACAAATTTTACCAAATATATACCTACTGAATTGAATCACTTTTTTTTTTAAGATTTTATTTATTTGAGAGAGAACAGAGAGAGAGGGAGAAACAGACTCCCCACTGAGCAGAGAGCCCAATGCAGGGCTCAAACCCCAGACCTTGGGATCATGACTTGAGCCAAGGGCAGACATTTAACCAACTGAGCCACCCAGGCACCCCAAATCAAACACTTTTAAGGTGGAGTTTTGTGAGAGTGGAAGCCAAGCTTAAAAAGTAAAATATTTTTATAATTCCTGGCATATGAGAAAATTGAAGAAAACCAACCAATCTCAACATGTTCAGCTCAAAACACTAGTTAGCAATGTGTTAAATTATAGTGCCCACATTCATTCACTTTCCATTTGCATCTGGTTCATCATTGCCGTAATTTTTAATGTTCTTAAACATTACCTGTTGAAGTTGTTAAAAATCCAGTAAGTGCCTTCACATCCCCAATTAAATGCCCAATTACCAATTTTAGGCTCTTGACTTACATTTTAAAATGAGATGAACCTCACCCTGCAGCTGAATTGTTAATGGATGACAGATCTCAAGGGAAGTGAGATTTTAAGTGTTCTTGCTCAGAAACCATGTTCCCACAGTTTAAACAGAAGCACCAGCACGTCCTTAACTGCTTCTACATCAAACCCCATGTGCTGTCCTGAACCAGCGTGAGTTATAACTGTGGGTGTCCTTTCAAGAAGAGGAAGAAAATTGAGGGCAAACAGGAGTCAGTGGAGCCTGGACAAGGGCACTGGAATAATTTCCTTTTCAAGAAAATAATAGTGCCTTGTATGGAGGCCAGGAAACAAGACCGGGAAGCTGGGAGTTATGCTTTTGAATATAAATATGTATTTAACAAAATTACTTCCTAAACATTGAGTTTAAGCAAAGAGGAGTATCCAGTATTCTTGGCCAGGAAATGGGTTGTCTTAAGATTCATCCCAGGTCAAGGTAATCTAAAAGAAATCGCTGCTCTCTGGGTGGTCTTGTTGCTCTAGGGTAAACTGGCCCATCCCAGTCAGTAAGGGCTTGTCTTTTTAGTTTGGGAATCACTGAGGATGGTTTGAGGCACAAATCAGATCGGCTTCTTGCTTTGATCCTTTTAAGCCCTATCCATCCTTCCAGCTAGAGCTCAGATGACACTTCTTTCATAAGGAAGTCGTCCTGTGCCTCCGGAAAACCCACCTCTCACCCACTTCCCTCCTCCACTCAGTATGTGTTCTGTGCCTCCTCCAAACACCCAATGATACGCCTCCTGCTGGTAAGAAATACACACCATCACATTTATCATGTCTTACCTTGTATTTTAACGCTTATGAGCTTGTTATTTCTGCACTTAAAATGCAGACTTCCTGAGGAGTAGGGCTGCACTTGACTCACCTTGTCATTATTTCCACCCTCAGCTCACCTCTCTTCCCTCCACTCTCACCCCTTCCTTGTGTGCATCACTTTTCCTTCCTTGTGCATACAATAAATATTTGTTGAACGAATGTTATTTGTGCCTTCAGATTTTCCCAGAAAAGTAGAATAGTCACACTGCTTTATGATCCAAGCGTTGGCAGTTTAAAATCTTAAGCAAAACAAAATTTACATAAATGTCTCCTATTCCGCTATGATTCCTCTAGGGGAATTTAGGAAAGTCATGAGCATAACAGTGTGCCACTCCCCAAGGAAGAGTTTTCTTCTACCTTGAAGAAAGGGGGTCCCTGCCAAGAGACCTCCCCTTGCCACTCCTCATCCCAACTGTTCATCAGCCCTGCGGCCCCCTCTCAGCAGAGCTGACAGGCTCTTTGGTTAAGAATCTCAGAAGAGTCTAGGACAATGACTGGATAGAAGAAATTGAAGATAGCCTTTGTGTGTTCGACATTTTAAAACGAATAGGTATTTTACGTTTTCCGCTTTTATTTGGAATGATAGGCCTTACTTTTTGTATCAGCATAAAGGCTTTCTGTGTTCATTATTAGAGACATCTAGATATCATCATGCGCAGCAGACGTTCACATGACATACAGAGCTATAGAGTGTGAGAAGCGAAAGGGGCTCAGGACATTCTTCTGGTCTAGCTTCCTCCTAGAAGTGGTGAAATTGAGATCTGAACAGTAAAAGACCCATGTCAAAAATACGCACCGACAGGTAGGCGCCAGAGCTCCTTGACTCCAAGTCCAGGGCTTGCCTTCTCTCTCTGGAGCTTCTTCCTCTCAGAGTCAGTACCAGGATTCAGTGCTAATGGATCCAGGTTCCTTCCCCCAGAGAGCAGCTTCCTCCACAGAGGAGATGGCTTAGTTTCTAGGCCAAGTATGGAGTCTATATGCTGTTGTGTTCCACAATGGAGCAAACAAGAGACTAGAGAGATTCAATAGGAGGAACATTGGCCTCTGCTGGAGAGCCATTTTAATGAGCATATTATTCTGACAGGTGTCAGGAAGGAAGGAGCATTTCCTCCCTCTCAGGAAATGGCAGGTTGAGCCATTTGGTTCTTTGAAAGGGACCTTTCTAAGGCTCCAGCAAAAAACATGTTAGATATTCTCTCATAAATTTCCTTTTACTTTGTTGCCTCAGCAAACAACTTTTCTTCTCCTATTTGAAAAATCGCCATTTAATTAGCTTTACTTTTTCAATTAAGATGACCTTCCACCCATGACAGTTCATGAACCATACTAGCTTTCTGCTTGGTTTATATTTTGATGAACAAAGCTTGTTTATATTAGGAAGTAATTTGAGTTCCAGCAGTTTTTGTTCAAAGCCTTCAGGCATGGCGGCCAAGATGGAGCCTGTGGCATAGTGTGGTATGTACCTATGGGTGAAACTAGAGCAAGGGTTTTTGACAATCCTCTTTTGAACATGCCTTTCTGTGAACCAGAAATGGAGGCCAGTAGATAATGAATTTCATTATAACACAAATCTGATATGAGGTCATAAACACTGGACACCAGAATCTGAGTAACTAATCCTCTCATCCCCTCTGGTGTTGATAGGCAGCCTGGAGCCTGCTCCACCCACCCCCTGCCTGCCACAACCCCCACCCTCAGTTCAGGCTACTGGCCAGCAAATTTTCCTTGCACCCTCAAAAGAGGAGAGAGGGAATGAGCATTTTACCAAGGACAAAGTGGGGTTGGGGGGTATTCCCTGTATCTTCCAAATTACCATTACTTAAGCTGTAAAATTCCCATTAGCAATGCTCAGCATATGCTAATTTTAGTTTGTGATCCTACAAATGCTTCCTTTATCTCATTTATAAGGCAGTAGAATTGACAGTGGAGATCTTCTGTACCTACTCCTCAGCAAGAATAGGCCCCTCAGCTCTCTGAGGTAGGTGTGGTGGTCTACAGATTGTAGGACACCATGTCTTAGGAACAGAGAGTATGTGGGAGTTCAGGTGGATATGGTCATGCCCTTATGTGGATATGGACACTGTCCTTATGAGTTCTTCTCCCACACACTCATCAGGGAAGAAGGAGATGGAATATCATATACAGGATGAATCTCTTTCTGAAGGAGGAGGGAGAAGGGAGACAGTTGATGGTTGTAGTACAAAGAAGGAAAAAGGCAGTGACCTTTCCTGTACTTCCTTCTAGGGGGCACCACAGTAGCTCGAGTCCAGACATGGAAGTCATTGTTGTCATTTGTTCATGTCATTAGAATCTTGAACCGGTCACACTGTAGCCATTTCCAGCTGTGCTCTCTCCCCTTTGGAAATGTGGCTTTTTCACCTTTCATTCTTGTACTTGAGTGACTATCCTCAGGATGTAGTCTTCCTCCTTTCGAGGGATCCTGTTTCTTCAAGTCTCCCTTTAGAACTTGCCTCATCTGAAAACTGGCCTGCCTCTCCAGGTGTGTTGAACTCTCCATTTGCACTAAAATATAATTACCATTTCTTGCTTGATTTTTTTTTTTTCATCTAAATGTAACCTGAAAACCCTTGAGAAGCAGGAACTATATCCTTTTGCCTGGAGTGCCAAAAAAATAATTAATAAATAACAAGAGCCTACTATAATATTATCAGGGAATACATTTTCATTTAAGGGCGTCTCCTGTGTTCTGAATTTAGAGTATTTGATAATTCATCATAAGTTTGGCTGAAGTTCCCTTTGCACTTCCTGTGGGGGAGAAACGCTTCCCAAGCAAATGAAAAAAAATGCTAAAATAGGTACAAAAAAGGTTTAACCAATTAAACTAAACACACACACACACACACACACACACACACACAAAAAAAAAACCTGCAGTTTTGGACTGATCATTGGCTTGTAAACAGCAAATTTCCTTTGTGTTCCTGAAATAGATTCAGTATAGCAGAGTCCTAAAATTGAATGTTAAAGAGAAATGCCATAAACATTTTAGGAAAGGATGGGAATGTGGGCTAGACTGCCAAGGAAATTCTTGTGGCAGAGGAAGGATCCAGGGTTGGCTTGTGAAGGACGGGCATAATTTAGATTTGCAGGAGGTGGCTGTGAAGGCATTCCAAGCTGAGAAGTGCCAGGGAACAGAGGCAGGCAGACAAGGCAGGCTAGGACCTGGGCAAGGCCCCGGGAGGAACCTGGCACTTTGGGATGCTGAATCTCTGGTGGAGTCAGTCTGGGAAATACGGGGTAGGAAGTAAGGTTCGATATGTGGGGAGCAGCCAGGCAGCCAACACCTAGGGACACTTATGATCCATTGCATCATAAATTACTTAAGGAATCAAACATTTATTTTCCTAAAAATAAGTTTTATAATTTTATAATTATCAGGGCTTCTGAGTGGTTTTACCCATCAGGTACACATCATGTACATGTGACAAGATGATTGACAGCAATGGGAAGGACTTGTACCCAGAGCCATTTGCACAGATCTCTTTTTTTTTTTCTTTTTTTTTTTTTTTGCACAGATTTCTAACAGATGATGGCCTGACGTCAAGAGAGCATCCTTTGCAACATACCTGGGATGGACAGTGGTTTCTCACTGTAGAATTCTCGGTGATATCATTGACCTTCTTAGGAGAGGAGACACATAGGAAAGAAACATTAATTCTATCATTGTAATATCAGACCCTAAAGTGGCCTTTGTGATGTGTGATAGTCACTTCCTCAAAATCTGTTTAGGATTGGCACAGTTTTGCCAGTGTTTATAGTTTTGTGTTGGCTTCTGTGATATGTGCTATCCAAGGGTCTCGGAGCTCCAAAATATGCATGCTCAGTATTACATATAATCAGTGACCACACATACAATATCACAGCAGCAGAAAGGCCTAGGAATCTAGGTTTTGTGATAGACTAACATTTGGATTTGAAGCAGTAAATCGTTATGAGACTCTTGGCGTAGTTTTTCTCTTCTTATTTAAGGTTGCTAGTTCCCGGAGAGATTGCCTTATTCACACAGGTGCCACTATCCCTTTATGCTAAGGTCTACTGAAGGCTCAGCAAAGGCTAATTAAGGGATGGATCTGTTGGCCACGGGGATGTTGGTCTGTGAGGTCAGATGGAAAAAAAAACTAGTATAAATCTGTACCTGATCTAAGAAGTCCTGTATAAAGATGATCAGGAAGTTGATTTCATTTAGCCATTAGTGGAACAAGAAGAGGTACCAGGTGCAATGCCTGACTCACTGTTCCAGAGAGGCAGGTTCTTAGGAAGTTACAGCCTTCTGTGAGCAAGATGCTTCTTTTGAGTCCATGAGCCTTGGCAGTGATAGTTGAGTGGACTAGAACTTTAGATTATGGGAAGATATCCAAGTCTCTGAGTTAGTAATATCAACATTTGGAAATGTCACCATCCTTATCACCCTGCAGGCACCATCCAGCAGAGAGCCTTGGCTAGAAAGCAGCAGCACAGTACAGGGGCCCACACACTGAAGATGAGATCTTTTATCATTTGCTTCTGCAGGTGGTAAATATTCAGCCGGTTGTCACACAGTGAGGGTTCTGGTGACCTTTGGACCCCTCACATCATCATCTGGCACATTCCTGATAATACGGTTTGACCGAGCAAGACCTACAGCACATACTCATCCTCTCCATGCAATTCTTCAAACCCTGGCACACTGCAACTACACCTACACTGTTCGACAGACTTCATGCAAAGCTTTTTATTTTGTATCCTTTTATTTCCAGTGCCATCCTCCCATTTCAACCACCCCACCCATTTTCAATTTTCGTAACATTTGTTCAACAGATATTCAGTATTAATGTTTACTGCACACAAGGAACACTGCCAGATACTTCACCATACTTTGATTAGGAGTGGGGGGATGGAGAAGAGATAAATGCAAAAGCTATGCCTCATGATAAAATATTTTAGTGAGAACAGGGAATAGCTTCTTTACTTAAAACTGCCCGAAAGGGCCTTATATACCTGCCATATGGAAATAGTGGCAAAAAGAACATAAGTAGGCAAAATATTGGTGTGGCTTGCAGAAAAAAATATAAGTTTAGAATGTCAATTAAAATTTCTCTCTAATCTCTTTGAGAATGGTGCCAAACAATGGCTAAGTACTCATAGTAGAAGATGACCATAAGCATGCAGCATCATGGTCTTCAAAAATAGTGGCATTACCAAATAGTAATCCAGATCAGTCCAGTACTGAATGGGAACTTGTTGCATTGTGTTCTACTTAGATCTAGCTCTTTGTCTAAAAGGGAACATTAAGAACTCTACTGCAGTCTGTGGAGGGTAGTAATTGAAAAAGAAGACCCGTCTGGTACACTGAAGGAACTAGGAAAAAACTGGAGACCAATTAAATGACTTTAAGAATATGAGATGCAATTGGCTTTAATCATAACCTCAAGGGAGAGTTTCTCATCATGAATTTCTTTATTAGGGTGAGTTGTAATTTATCGTGGAGGTAAAAGATGGTCAGATGCCCAAGACATGAGTAGAGAGTAAATATCTTAAGACATCTTCCAACTCTCTAATTCTGTATTGCCTTGACTACATTAGCAGAAGTGCAAACCACACATATAAAATCAGTTAAGTGAGCTTTAGTTATGTCAAATTGGTGTAACATAGTGCAAAATGTTGCTTTTGAATGAGCCGATGAAGTTATAATTTTTAGTACTTTATTGGTCTAAGGAATTTACATATTTTGTCCCTGGTTATAAGTGCTAAGTTTAGTTTTTAAAGTAGTATAAGTTACCTTGCAATACACAATTGGTGATTCCAGTCCAAATTACAGTTAAAGTAGACTGAAGTTCTGAGGTTTTGGTGCCAGATTAATTTCATGCAAAGGATTTGAGAATTCAGAGTTAGTAAGTCCACTTACTAGTATACATGATTCTTCCACAATGTATTCTCTGCCTAACATAAGCCATATCTATCTATAATGCTTTTTTTTTCTTTCTTCTTTTTTTTTTTTTTTTTTGCTATTAAACTTCTTTACTTCCATAGTTGAGGACACATAGGGGCATTCAGTGAAACTGAGAAACTGTACTCCATAGGGTATATTCCAGAAGGTTGAGGAAACGCTCAGCTCCGTCCCTGAGCCCCATGGGAACGGACTTTAGTGACCACAGTTGACATTTGCTGAGAGCAGCAGCTTCTTACATTTGGCCCAATATGGTGGCCGCTCTCAGATTCTGATTAGCCTCTGGTCTAGGCTCAAAGTCTGAAGAAGAGGAAAGATACCATGGGACATACAAATGGAGGCCTACAAACATGATCGGCTGAGTTTTGAGAAGAGCTAATGTCTCAATAGTTAGTTGTGCCTCATCTCCTTAAGACAGTTTGTCCTCTAATCATGCCCCAATTTATGTGGAGAGTGCCAGTGGGGAATTGGGTAGGCATATCACTGCTCATGCAGCATCAGAGGGTCAGGTGTTTCACTCCTTTTGTTCTGAATCTTCATCAAGGCTGTGCTGCTGAAAGATCCCCAGGGATTTTTCTTCAGAAGAAATCATTTAACACAAGTGCTATCATTTATTTCAGAAATGATTCCTAGGCTATTCATAAATACTAATGAGGTGTATAACAATGTCTTGCACCTCAGAATCTGCAGCAGAAGTCATGGAGGTGCCGGCTCTCTTCACACAACAAGCAGCTCTTTACCACGTGTCAGAATCTGTAGTCAGATGTGCCTGGTTCTTCTTTCTTTATTTTTTTTTTTAAGATTTTATTTATTTCTTCATGAGAGACACAGAGAGAGAGAGAGAGAGGCAGAGACACAGGCAGAGGGAGAAGCAGGCTCCATGCAGGGAGCCTTACGTGGGACTCGATCCTGGATCTCCAGGATCACGCCCTGGGCCGAAGGCAGCGCTAAACCGCTGAGCCACCCGGGCTGCCCACGTCTTCTTTCTTTAGTTTTTGCCTCCCCCATATTGCCTTAAATGATCTGAGACAGAAAGAAAAACAGACATGGCCAAAAAGAGAGTAGGGCAGGTGAGATATTGATAACCACACTCATCAGTACATAGAGAAAATCCTTGATCATTCCTGATGCCATGGAGATATTTCCTGGGATGCATATTTGAGTTAGGACTATGGGTAAGGCACCCTACCAGGTGCCCTGAAGTATGAAGTATGTAAAGACCTAATCTTTTTTTCTTGGGTTACTTATAATCTGGTAGTTGAGATCGCACATAAAAATACCTTTATTGGGATCCCTGGGTGGCGCAGCGGTTTGGCGCCTGCCTTTGGCCCAGGGCGCGATCCTGGAGACCCGGGATCGAATTCCACATCGGGCTCCCGGTGCATGGAGCCTGCTTCTCCCTCTGCCTGTGTCTCTGCCTCTCTCTCTCTCTCTGTGTGTGACTATCATAAATAAATAAAAATTTTTTAAAAAAATACCTTTATTCTGACATGTACAAAGCGTTGATGTTCAATGTACAGTGGCCTAGAGTCCAGTAGACATTAGGGTGTGAAGCTGACTGGGACTTGGTGACTGACCTTGAGGATGCCCTCTGGGAGAGAGGTCAACAGCTGTGGAGAGTGAGACCACTCCTTTTCCGTGTCTCCACTCCTGCTCTCTGGTCTAAGCCACCATCACCTCTCCTGGACATCTGCAGGAGACACTCCTCAGTGATTTCTGTGCTTTCCCCTGCTTTCCCACATGCCTTCTTTGCCCCATAGCAGTTGGCCAACGTTTTCCAAATGTAAACAAGATCCTGCTACACCGCTGTGCTTCCTGTTTACCTAGCCTTGGACACCAGGACCTTTGTGAGCTAGCACCTGCTCACCTGCATGAACTCACTCATTCTTTCCTTTCCTCAGCATTTTGCCATCCTGATCTTTCTCCTCCTTGAACATGTCAAACTCTTCCACCTCTGAGCTTTGCCACTAACTTTTGTACCTAATGAAACAAGGGGAATGAGGACAGAAGAAAAAGCCATTGGGTTTACAGTTGGGGGACATTTTCATGTTCATGGAGCAGTTGCTGGAACACGGTAAGGGCACAGGGGAGTGGTGGGTTAAGCAGTGAGTGGGTGGCAAAGCAGGAGAGGGGCAAGCCCACATAACTTTTCTCTCATGGCCACACATTTCAAAAGAATGGACAGGGCTTGAGGACTGTCCTGTTTATAGAAGATTCCCATAGGAAAAGATACCGTTAAGCATGTTCCAAGGCAGAGTGGAAAAAGTCTGAAAAGATGAGGATGGAAAGCATCATCCAGGAGGAGGGGTAACTGGAATATTTCCAGAAGAGATGGGCAGGGAGAGGACCGTGAACCCAAGTGGAAAATTTTATATATAGAATATTCTTCTAAATATCAAGGTAGATTTTTTATAAAAGCCATTGTCAGAATTGCAGTGAATAAATTCACTTCTGTTATGGATTGAAATTTTGTGGCTCCCCAAAATTTGTATGTTGAAATCCTAAACCCCAGTGTGATGGTATTAGGGGTGGGGGCCTTTGAGAGATGATTAGATCATGAGTGTGGAACCCTCCCGAGTAAGATGAGTGCCCTTTTATTTAAATAAACTTTTGAAAAAGCTCCTTTACCCCTTCTGCCATGTGAGGACACAATGAGAAGACAGCTATGAAGCAGAAACTGGGATCTCACCAGACATTGACCCTGCCGGCACCATGATCTTGAATTTCCCAAACTTTAGAACTGTGGAAAGTAAATTTCTGATGCTTTATAAGCCAGCTCCCCAGTATGTGGTACTTCATTATAGTAGCCCAAACAGACAAAAACAACTTCCAAGTTTGCACATTCTTTCTGTATGGAGAATATATGGGTGGTATTCTGTTACCGACAGTAATCGTGGAATGAACTAGTTGGGGCCAGTGCTGAGACGCCTATCAGGGTTGGCAATTTCAAATGGGTACCAAGTCATAAACCCTGCCATCATCATTATCATCATTATTGTTATTAGTTTATGTTTTGTTAAGGTATCACTTATGTATTGTAAGTTATAGAAATCTTAAGTGTATAATTCAGATATAGAAATCTTAAGTGTATAATTAAGTGTATAATAAATTCGGAGTTTTTATATGCATAGAAACCTATGTCCTCATCACCCATATCAACACATAAAACATAGTGCATCCAGGAGGCTCCTGTCTACCTCCATCAAAGGCAATCTCTATTTTGACCACAATTGCCATAGATCAGTTGGTGAAATTTTTAACAGCTTTATTTTATTGAGGTTATAATGGAGATGCAGGAAACTACATATCTGAGTGGTACAATTGGTGAGTTTTTACACACACACACACACACACACACACATATATCATCCCCAAAAGTTCCTTCATACCCCTTTGTAATCTCTCTCTGGTCCCCAGCATTCCCATATTCTATGTCTGCAGGCAACCACTAATTTGCTTTCTGTTCCTAGAATGAGTTTGCATCTCCTAAAATTTTATATAAATGGGAGCATATTATAATATGCACTCTTTCCTGGTCTGCCTCTCAGCATAATTGTGTTGAGATGGATCTTTAGGTTGTTTCCAGTTTTTGCCTATTACAAATGAAGCTGCTATAAATATCTACACGAGCAAAATACATGGTCGGTCCGTCTTTGTAACCATTCTAAGAGGTATGTCATGGTGCCTCCTAATGGTTTCAGCATGCCATTTCCATGATTGACTAATCATGGTGAGCATCTTTTCATGTGCTTTTTCTCCCCCATCCACACTTCTTTAATGAGGTGTTTGTTCAGATCTTCTACACATTTGTTAAAAACTGGATTGTTTTCTTTTTATTGAGTTCTGAGGGTTTTAAAAGTATAAAGTCTTAAAACTCTAAGTCCTTTATCAGACAGAGATTTGCAAATATTTTCTCCCAGTTTGTGCATTTTTTTTTTTTTTGCATTCTCCCAAAGGGCAGAAGTTTTCAATTTTGGTCCTACCTACTTTACTCTTTCAAGAATTGTGCATTTAGTATTGAAATTAAGAAGCCTCACCTAGCCCAAGGTCACAGAGATTTTCATCAGTGTTTCCTTCTAAAAGTTTTAGAGTTTTAGGCTTTCACATGTAGGTCTCTGATCCATTTTGATATGTTTTGTAGATGGTACAGAGTATGAGCTGAAGTTCCATCTTTTAGCATGTGGATGTCCACTTCCAGTATCATTTGTGGAAAAAACTATCCTGTCTCCAACGCATTGCCTTTGCACTTGTTTTGAATACCAATTTCACACATATATGCAGATCTTTTTCCAGACTGTTCCATCGGTCTGTGTGCCTGTCTTGACACTGGTACCACATATGTCTTGATTCATTTAGTCAAATGATGCATCTTATAAATAGGTAATATAAATTTTCCATAACTTTGTTCTTTTTCCTCCTCTCAGAGTTATTTTTGTTCTTTTAGATCACTTTTCTAGTCTGGCTGATAGAAACTATTTCCAAAGCCTGTTTGAGCTTGGGGATAATCTTTCCTCTAATCGTTTTGAATGGTTCTTTTTCTGACCTCAGGTAATTTTCTCACATACAGGTAAGAAATACACAGCTAGCTACTCAAGGCTGAAATCTCTGCAGATCTCCAGAGTTGTCTCTGTGTATCATTATTCTCTCCTGGGAATATTAACCCCTTGGCCTCCCCAGGTTCTCAGCTCTGTCTCTTCAACTCACAGAATCTGCCAGCCTCTGCCTAAGCTCCTCCTTATACCACAGCCTAGAAGAAACTCTCAAAGCAGCAAATAAACTAGGGTGATCATAGGGCTCACCTCATTCATTTCCCATCTCTCAAGGATCACTGCCCTCGTTGTTGCACATATTTTGTCTATTTTGGGTTGCTTCAGGCAGGAGGGTGGACACAGTACCTCTCATTTCTGTTGTGTAGACATAGGAGTAGAATTCCTGGCCATAGAATATTGCATGTGTAGGCGTTAGTAAATATTGCCTAGAGTTTACCAAAATACTTTCTTCTGCTATGTGACTTGCATTGTGGAGATTATGGGGCATTTGAGTTGTCTCTAGTGCTTATTTTATTTAATTATCTATTATTTATTATTATTTATTCAATTCCCACCCTGGGCACTGGGAACGCCAGCTGAGCGGGACTGGAGTAAAACTTTGGGAAAAAGTCCAGGAAGAGTATCTCAGTGCCTCACCTTGTTCTCTGGCTTTCAAGATGATGCCTAGAGGGTCTCCATTTACTTTCACACAGGAATGGGGTAGGAGGAGAGGCATTCCCCACCAGTGACTTTCAAAGAGTTCCCACCATGATAGGAGGAAGGGACAGATCCTTCACCTGTCACCAGCTCACCTCTCAGGATGAGAAACTTGCACGGGTGACAGAAGCAGCCCCAGGAATGAGCTACTCTTGGCCCAACCCTCACAAGCCCTGGGGTTGGCAAAAACTTGATTTCTTCAAGACAGAATTTTATCATGTTTCTTTTGTTCAGTTTGGAGACATTCCTGGACATGGTTTGGTCAGTTATGATTAAAGTTAACTTTTTTTTCCAATTAGAAAAAAATCTAGACTAAAATTGGAAGCATAAAGAGACAGAGGAAGGACAGAGCTTGGTATTTCCCAGGAAATAGAGTGTTGGTGTGGTTTAACTGTGGAAGTGCTGGGATTCCCAAGTGCTGGTTAAATTTTTTTTTTAAGATTTTATTTATTTATTCAAGAGAGACAGAGACAGAGAGAGAGGCAGACACACAGGCAAAGGGAGAAGCAGGCTCCATGCAGGGAGCCCGACGTGGGACTTGATCCCAAGACTCCAGGATCACACCCTGAGCCAGGCAGACGCTCAACTGCTGAGCCACCCAGGCTGCCCAAATTTCTTCTTCTATAGCTACTTAAACAATTAAAACCTGGGAGACAAGTCATTATTTCAGTGCCTGCTATCAATTTGATGCTCTAAGCTCTTTATATTTGTTTATCCCCTTAGTTTTCCAAAGTTTAATTTTACCAAAATAAATTCAGTTAATTTTAGTTATAGATCCTTTTCACTAATGTAAATGACATGCATTTTACTCATAACATGTCACTAGATTTTATGCCTCCATTTAACATAGTAAAGGGTGAAGATGGCAAGTTCTTAGAGATATCATTTACTTTTTTTAGATGTTCAGTCAGAGGGATCCCTGGGTGGCTCAGCGGTTTGGCGCCTGCCTTCAGCCCAGGGCGTGATCCTGGAGACCCAGGATCGAGTCCCACATCGGGCTCCCTGCATGGAGCCTGCTTCTCCCTCTGCGTATGTCTCTCATGAATAAGTAAATAAAATCTTTGAAAAAAAAAAAAAGATGTTCAGTGAGAGATGTATACCTTTATCTAAAGTGTATTACTGAAATTATTAAGTGGTGGTGGTGGTGAAGAAGAAGGAAAGCAGAAAGAGCAGGTAAGTCTGTCTTTGCTGGATTGATAGTCATAATTATATTTGACAGCCTGTGCTTGCTAATAACAGTTTTGATTTTTCCAGAAAACTAGTGCTATTATATGTTTAGTACCTAGTCCATTAGAAAATTCTCTGTTGCTCTGCCTCTTTCAAGGCAGAAAAATTCTCCTTTTGGGGGAGAGTAGTCTTCTCACATCAAAGGCAATCCCCATCCACTTAACATCCTTCCATTGGTTCTTTTAGCCTGACTACTCATTTTATCAGATATTATGCTCACCAGTGGGTGCATAGGCCCTCTTTTCACATGATGGTGAGTGCGTGCCCCTCTTCACAACTACTGAGGAACAAGGAAGTAGAGGCTGTAGAAATGACTCGCTCGTTTCTCACTGGAAGGGGTGTTTGAGCTCTAGAAGGCTCTTTAGCCACCCTTCCAGGTACAATACATATTGATTTTCTACCAAGTATGACATTTCCCTGCAGAGAGTTGCCCCAGGCCCATATTTTTCAGTCTATGAAAGAAAATAGCAAGGATAGCATAACCTTAAAGGAATCTCTTTTTCAAGTTCTTCCTAGCCATTGAGCTTCTTGTGGAGTAATTTAATTTGCTCTTGAGTCAGGTACTGCTTCTTTGATGCCTTTGTCTTTAGATCCTCTGTTTGTAAATCTCTTCTAAGAATAGATCAAAAATGATGTTTACATCTGTTTCCAGAATTGAGGAAGTAAGAACAGAATAAGACTATAACTGTAGTCAACCCCTTCTGTTATTCCACTGCATGTTCTATGGTCTGGGATCGGATTTAACCTCCTCAGGGGCCACCATGGTTCCCACCGCCCTAAGCCATCTGTGTCCTTGGCTCCAGCCTGTTTGTTTTGCAGTTACACAATATAAATCAGACATGTTATACCCTCTCCATATAAGGTGTGAAGTTGCAGTAACTAATACTAGCCGGGTTTTATAATTCACTGTATGTTTACTCTTTACCCAAAATGCACGCAAATTAATTTTTCCCTCAAGTCTATGGAGAAAAGTCTTAGCTAAAAAAAAAAAAAAAATCGTGCACAATGGGAAATCTTGGATTGCTGAATCTCAAACCCGAAATTGTGTTTTCAGGCAGGCTGAAGCGAAAAGAATTGCTTACAAGAGATGCTGCTAGAATAAAGATTGCAGGAGAAGAGATTTCCTAAGAAGTTCTAGCTCAAAATTTATCTCTTGTGTCCTGATATTTCTGTAATTTCTTGGTTTTTACCATTTTCTCCGCTCTCCCTAGTTCTCAGGATATTCCTTATTTCTAGTAAGAAAATAATTCAAATCTCTTACAACTGTGGTTTGCTTGAAACAGAACACTTGAACCTGAAATAAATTTTTGGTTTATCTGTGGTTTCTAGCAGGCTTAAGAACTGTCCTTCCTTTTGTTAGGAGCTGGTTATTTACTCCCTCCTTCATTTGTGCATGCATACATAAACTAGCACTCTGTATTTCTATGCAATGCATAATACACAAGACATTCAAGGTGCCAGCATGGAGGGAACACTGTTGGTCTTGCAGTGGGGAACTCAAGCCTTCTGGAGATTAAGCTCTCTGATTCCCAGCAAAAGATGTAACAGCCCAGGACCACCTGTGGTGCACCTGAACCCAAACCTGACTTGAAAAGTAGGATAGCCTTTCAAAATAAGAATCTACATATTTTACAACTAAAAAAATAAGTAAAATTAAGAACAAGGTAAAGAAGATTAAAATTAGAAGGGACTAGGTTTTTGAAATATCAATTAGATCTCATATTGGCATGTGACATTGAAGTTGCATATTCCGAAAGTAATGCCATCTCCTTTTTGGTGATTTCCAAATACTAAAACCAGTAGTACTTCGTGCAAAGTTAGTGTAGGGGGGATCACTTGCTCTATTGATGTATAAGTTTTTAGACACTCTCCATATGGTGCTGCACCTTGCACTTTAGCTTTTAAGCATCCTTCCTACAGAATGCTTAGTGCAAGATGTTTCTTATTGCCCTCCTTCTCCTGAAGGATTTCTCCAAATTTCTGTGCAAGAAGTTTCCCATACAAATAGTTCCTTTTTCATATCCCTTTGGAAAAAAATTTCCTAGGCTTTCAGTCTCTAGTTTGGAAGGGAAAATGTGATATAAGGTACAGGCCCTGGAATTAATGATACCAAATAAGGAATCTTTTGTGTGGAAAACTTCTTTCTTTGTGATTGTCCCTACTGTAGGCTAAGGAAGTCTGCTGTTAAGTAACAAACCTCAAAGCCCTGTCCCCTGATTCTCCCCTCTCTTCCCCTTTAGGGTTAGTGGAGCAGGGACTTTTGGAAGGCCATCCTACATTCTTCCCCAGGGCCTGGTGCTCAAGACTGAAAGCCACTGTTTTTGTTGTGGTGGTTGTTGTTTATTTGGATTAAAAATGTCATCCTAAAAACATGCAGATTTGAAACTACTCTTTCAGGCATATTTGGATCCTATCAGGAATCTGGCCAGAGAGCCCTCGGAACCTGAGATAGGGAGGAGAGAGATATGGCCCCAGAGACAAACTTGGCCATTTCATGAATTGGTCTGGCTCAAGCCAGTAGAGTCTGAACATTTACTATGTGCTAAATGATAACACACTTTGAGAAAGACTCTGGGGAGTCAACGATCAACCCTGTGTAGGGCACACCATGCTCCATTTCCCAGTAACTATACCAGTGATGACGTTCCCCTGTTCTGAAAATATTTGAGGTAACAACCTATATATTCTTGCTTCTAAGCTTCATAAACATTCAACTATCTCACCAGATGAAACTGCTGATGTAGCCTCAAACCCGATGCTTATTTCTCCATAGATACTGTGAAATTCACCTAGAATTATCATATATTAGAGTTGTGGAAGATCTTTTTTTTAAAGATTTTTGTTTATTTTTTTTTATTTTTATTTATTTATTCATGAGAGACACGAGACAGAGAGGCAGAGACGCAGGCAGAGGGAGAAGCAGGCTCCGTGCAGGGAGCCTGACCTGGGACTCGATCCTGGGTCTCCGGGATCACACCTGGGCTGAAGGCGGCACTAAACTGCTAAGCCACCGGGCTGCCCTGTGGAAGATCATTAAGGAGACTATTTCCAAGTGATCATTTCTCACATTGGTCTGTCAGCCCAGTTCTTTACCACTTCAGCATCCAGGAGGGGCTCAATCTTGCTTTTACTTCCAGAACCACATTTCAGAGGATCTCTCTCTCTCTCTCTCTCTCTCTCTCTCTCTCCCTCTCCCCCCCTCCTTCTCTCTCTCTCTTCCCCCCCCTTCATGTCAGTCAGCCCTGACAAAGAGCAGCCCTGATAAGATTCTATGTAGCTATCACTTTTATTCCTTGCTCCAAATTGTTTCTCAGCAGTTTTGTTGAAATCAAAATATTTGGCCAGTGGGCCCCAGCAGAGCAGAGAGCTAAAAAGCATACCACAAAACACTTTCACTTAAGCTCATGGTAGGAGTAAGCGTGATGAAATTTTAAGGTACTCTAGGTACCTAGTTATGGTAAGCTCTGCATTTTAGCTACCTAGCCTCAATATCAAGCTATATTATAGATAGGATTTGTTCTTCAGCACCCTTTTTTTAAAATAGAAATGATCACATAAAAATGTAAGATGATTCCATTTGAGTTTAACATGTATGAGAAATGTTTGCAGATGTTAGGGAATATACAAAAATACTTATGAAAAATGAAATGGGTAGAGGATATAGAGGTGATGAGTAATAATTTTATGTGATGATCATTTGTTTCTTTTAAACTAACACTTTAAGACTGAGGCTTGATATTTTGTACCTTAAGCAAAATTGATTTTCCTATTTGGAATGATTGACAAGTGGTGCTGTGTGAATAACAAGGTTGTAAGGGGAAGCTGTAACTCCTTAAAGTCTTTCAACTATTAGACCTTGAAATGGAGGATCAGCCTGTTAAATCACTGGCAGACCATGCACCTTCTGCTGGTTTGCATAATATGCAAGTAACTTGAAAGTCTTTTTTTCTCATCAAGCTTTATCCCTTCCTGCACCAATTCCTGACCTTTTTTTAAAAATATTTATTTATTTATGATAGACACAGAGAGAGAGAGAGAGGCAGAGACACAGGAGGAGGGAGAAGCAGGTTCCATGCAGGGAGCCCGATGTGGGACTCGATCCTGGCTGGGACTCCAGGATCATGCCCTTGGGCCTAAGGCGGGCACTAAACCGCTGAGCCACCCAGGCGTCCCACCAATTCCTGGCTTAATGGAAAACCAAGTTTGAGCTAAGCAAATGCTTTGCTATTGTCTGGCTTGTTGGTTTTCAATTAAATAGAATTCAATTAAATAGAATTGTCTAATTGGGCAGAAGCAAGGCTGGGTCGTCTCCACCCTTTGACTTTAGCTAAGTGTCTTATTTTATATTTATGCAATCTTTCACGGAAGGCCTTTTTTTTTTTTAAAGACCTTTATTAGGCCTTTAGGCCAGTTGAGGCCCATGAGGGGAAAGATATTTCACCATTTGAGCAATGTTGGTAATGATATTCTAAACATAATAGTTTCTATCACTGCTTCTTAACTACAACTAAGATGTAAATGAAGTCTACATGAAGGGTAATGAGGAGGCGTGCCCCCATGAGAATCACATTCTTTTTACCAGAGCTGGTAGCAAAAGGACCTACCTGGGTTTAGTTGGCCTCATGGTCCTGTTTTCTTCTGATGCCAAAAGAAAACAATGGGGAACAGGAGTGAGAGTAAGTAAAAAAGCAGCATTAGGCCTGGATAACTCCAAAACATGACTTACTGGTGAATCCCAATGCATAGGACGCAGTGTCCTTAGAGAAGCTGTTTCCAGGTAAGTTTTATTATATCTAGAGCAACATCTGTGTTGTGATTGCCTTTAACCACCTGTCTTCACTTGTTAATCACCATTTTACCTTAGAGTAGACCTCACATGCCAAACCTTCTTGTACTGACAACTCTCTAATTTGAAATAATAGCATTTGTCTCAACTGTATTTTTTACATTATTTTTTTATTTCATGTAGACAGAGCTATGTAGCTATTTATGGCTTTAGTACGTTTTATTCCACATTAACATAAGTGAAAAACCAAGTTTATTTAAAGGGACATATTAAGGGAATAATATCAGGATATTGTCAAAATCACAACAGTAGTATCATTATTAGAACAAAAAATTCCATTAGTCCATATTTGATGAGCTTCCCTCACACAATAAAATGTGGCATTTGACATTGCAGCGAAAAGCACCAGTGGAGAGAGCAGTGGACCCAAAGCCCACTGTGCAAGTTGCAGTTTTCTTGGCCATGAACAGTATTACTTTGGCAAGTCCGTGCTTTCCATGCCTCAGTTTCCTTGTCTGTAAATATAATGCATGACGATAGTAATGACCCTGCCTCTGTCACAGACCCATGGTCAAATATAAGAGAAAAAAAACAAACTGTGCTTTTAAAAGATTTTTTAAAACTTTAATTGCTGGGGGCATCTGAGAGGCTTCATCGGTTAAGCATCTGACTTGATTTCATCTTAGGTTCTGATCTTGGGGTCATGAGATCAAGCCCCTCATCAGACTCTGCTCAGCGGGAAGTCTGCTTGGGATTCTCTGTCTGCCTCTGCCCCTGCCCCAACTCATGCTTGCTCACCTGCACATGCGCAATAAATAAATAATAATAATAAATAATAATAATAATAAATAAATATGATAATAAATAAATAATAAAATCATTTTAAAAATAAATAATAAATAAATAAAATAGTAAAAAATGAATTAATAATAAATTAATAATAAGTAAATAATAAATAAAATCATTTTAAAAATTTTAGTTGCTGGGAAAAATATCACTTGTTATTATCAATTTCTAAGATCCTGCCTCACAAATTGGTAGGAGATAGCTTAGAAGATCCATGTGGAGATTTATCTACCTCTTAACATGTTTTAGGACCAGATGGACATAATAGCAATCTGGTTTTTATTCTTTACAAATATGCCACAGAAGCAAATTTCGAGTATTTTATCCAGGTTTGAAATAAACCTGTTTTGCAATGAACAGAGCTCAGGGAAAGAAATTAACATGGTGAAGGGAAATCTATGCAGATAAACAATCACACAAGTCTTTTTCTGTGGAGTTTGACATGTAAGCTGAAATCTTAGTGGTGAACAAAAGACATCCATAAAACAACGAAGAGTATTTCTATGAAGGGAACAGCAGTTGCAGAGGGTAGAAGACGGTTGCTGTTTCCCACGAACAAAAGATGGCTGGAGCCTGGTGGACAGACAGGAGAGTGGATGAGATGAGAATGGGGGCGTACGTCAAGGCCAGGACCTCCAGGGCTGTACGGGTCTTAGTAAAGGCCTTGGGTTTTATTCTAAGCGTTTTGGGACACCATTGAGGAGTTTTTAAAAGGTGGTTCAGTCTTCCATATTTAAGTTTGGATACCAGGCTTGTCAGAGAAACCAGTGTGGGAGGGACCATAGAAGTCTGGGTGAGGGCCGGTGGTCTTGGCTGCAATGTGGCTGCTTCATGAAGCCTGCCTGACTTTCCCCATCTCTGCCTTGGTCCTCAAAGCCCCCTCCCTCCCCAACACCTTAGATGACTCCTTTTATGTATTAGCACTGTTCTGCATCACTCTTAATATCCCCACCCTCCACCACCCAGATCCTTGACTTAAAAACCATATCTATTCAAGCTTTGAACTGCCCACAAAACTGACTTTTGTGTCTCCCATCTAATAAATGTTCCGTAAATATTTGTGAAATAAATTAATACACAACAGTGGTCTCAGTAGCCACGGTGCCTTAAATCACCTAGAGAGAATGAAAATGTGGATGTCGGGCCACACCTCCAGAGATTCTGACTCACATGGTTTGGTGTGTTTGGTGTGGTGGGGAAAAAAAAAAACAAAAACAAAAAACTCCAATGATTCTGGTGCGCACTTAGGAGTGGTAAGCCAGGGAACTCGGCTGATTCTGGGTGGTCCTGCCTGAGAATATCATGCTTGCCCTACCCCTTTAAACGCCTGTACCTTTACCTTGTCCTCATGAATGTCAAAGGCATGACAGAAATGCCCTAGTGAACTGGTCTTTAAAGTTATTCAAAACAGTGACTACAGAGCCTATTGCATTGAGGTAGCCAGACATACGCCCTCCCTCCGTTATTACTGATCCAGGCTATGCTTGCTATCAATCAGTTTGCCTTTGGAAGAGAAGAAAGATTCCTGTTTTTCACTGGTCATCCAGAATTTGACTCGCCTGTTTTATCAGCCAGGGACCCCGAAAACACCAAACCGACAAAGGGGTTAAAGCATGGCTCCTTCAAGCCCACAACTCACAAAGTCTGGCAATGATGTGTTTGTGCAGTTGTTTTGATTTCAGACGGAGAAAGTCTTTATTTAACTCTCTATAATGTGTATGTAATAATATAATTTTAAGGCACCTGCTTCAAAATAGAAACTGGGATGGTGGAGATAATAACCATAAACAAAAATTAAACCAAACCGGGCTCAGTGCCCAGGAAAAACTACTGAGATTTCCAAGAAGCAGGCAAAGAATCAGCTAGAAGAAAGAACGAGACGGGAACGGCTGGGTGGTGGCGGCCTCCTGGACGGGGAGCGCTCTGCAGGGTGATCTCCCCGCAGGTCTGTGGGGCAGTTGTCTGTGGATGGGGCTCCTGCCCCTCGCGTTTCAGTGACCTTCCGGTGGAACGTGCTTTTCTCAAATGTCAATTCTTAACACCACACCAGTAGCTACAGTGATCCCACATGATGTCTGAGTTTTTATAATGCTGTAAACCACTTGAAAATAAATGGACAAGAAGTAAAAAAAAAAAAAAAAAAAAAAAAATAGGCAGTCATAATGACCTTAAAGCTAGAAGGAAACCTTCATGTTTCCCAGGATGCCTAAATGTCGTGTGATTTACATAAACAAAAGAGGAAATCCTCTCTGTGTTTAGGGGGTGTGCCTAATACAGGAACCCATGTTTTCCTGTTATTGAAAAGTAAGTATTCTTTAATCTTTAAGCACATTTTAGGACCTGCCTGTATTCCAGGTGTGTTGTTTCCTCTTACATGAAAACAGAAGAACACAGGGCATGGCTGTCAGAAAACCTATTAGATCTCCTAGGAGACACATGAAATAAATGAATTAAATTAAGCGGATAGACAGAGCCCTGGGCCGGCTGATACTATAGCCTGAATTTAGTTTGGGGGATGGTTATTCCTAAGAGGACATAACAGACTCATACAGGGAGCCGTAAGCCACACACACAGGCTGTGTGTGAATAGAAGACTATAAAATTTCCACTGATCTTGGTGTTAAGGGGATGATGACTTTTTAACCATGAAAGTAAACGTAATTGGTATGAAATGTTCTGAAGCTTCTAGCCAAATATAACTGACATAATGCGTAATAAAGTGAAGCATTATTTGAAATTATTTTTTAAAGGTTTGCTAAATCCTGGTTTGGAGTAAAGATTGTACTGAGGTCCTAAAAAAAGGTCTTTAGTCCTAGAACCATAAGGCTCCCACAGATGTAAAGGCAGGGTGCCCACATTTCATTCACCTCTTGGTCCCTGCCTTCCTGCTTTAATGACCCACGATACTGAAATTGCCCCAAACTCTTCTATGCATGAAGGAGAGAATTACCAGCAACCATGACTGGAGTAGGTGCTTCCTGTCCTTCATCTCTTAAGGATTCTTTTTGCCATCTGCTGAACATCTGCATAGGTACTTGGAAATGTAGGCTCTCTAGGGTTATTCGAAACAAAGAATGTGCCACTGACGCACCGTCTTTTTAGGATTGCATTCATTACAACAAATAGGACTTTCCACTTTTCCTTGTTCCCTTAAATAGCATCATTTCTGTTAAACTTTACAACTCCTACAGCCAGGCCTCAGGAGGAGCTTTTAGGAAAGCCCTTTTAAAACACTTAATTAGCACCCTACCCTGGAAGCTCTAAGTCATGAAGTAAGCAGATGTAAAAATATCCACAGTGACTCTCTCCTAGTGGCTGGTGCTTGACCTCTGTCTGAGAGGTGACACTGTCCATCCTCAGCATGGAAGGGGCAAAGGAAGAACTGACTACAGCTGGGAGGAGGAGCTGTCCTGGTCCTGCAGTTGTGGTGACCTCAAGATGGAGGGGGGGGCATGAATGCTAAATACAGTCAGAAACAGATGCAGGGACACCCAGGTGGCTCGCTGGTTGGGTATCTGCTTTTGGCTCAGGTCATGATCCCGGGGTCCTGGGATCAAGTCCCTCATCGGGCTCCCTGCAGAGAATCTGCTTCTCCCTCTGCCTGTGTCTCTGCTTCTGTCTCTGGGGCTCCCATGAATGAATGAATGAATGAATGAATGAATGAATGAATAAATAAATAAATAAATTCAAGAAAGAAAGAAAGAAAGAAAGAAAGAAAGACTAGATTCAACTAGATGATATTTTTAAAGCCAAATAATTTTTTTAAGAGGCATTACTCCCAATCTCACCACTGAAGCTTGATATATTTATACTGGAAATATGCATCGGATTTCCCTAGGGAAAGCAGTAACCTCCGCTTCCTTTAAAATTCAGCCTTTCCCAGTGACCTCTACCTGACGCCTGTCAACCGTGTGTGCTTCCTTCCTTGCAGTTGGTCATCGTGTACTTGTAGCCTCCATTAAAAGCACTTGGAGTTAGTCAGTTGAGTCGCGTTCAGTTTGAATGGATAAAGACGTAAATGAAGCAGCCCTCACATCATAATTATATTGTAATTGCTTGAGAGTGGAGAGTATGACTTCTATTTCTTTTGAGTACCCCCCCCTTATCAGAGGCACACATGATCATATTCTGTGTGCGTGTTTGTATACATGTGTGGATGCAAAATAGAAGCACCAATGAATGAAGAAATAAACCAACCTGCACACCCACTAATCTGAACGGTCTTTTCTTGGCAGTGACAAACAAGAAACCCACACAAGCATCCATCACGAAGGTCAAACAGTTTGAAGGCTCCACGTCGTTCGTGCGGAGATCGCAGTGGATGCTCGAGCAGCTTCGCCAGGTTAATGGCATTGACCCTAATCGGGTGAGTGAATGTCCAGTGTTGGGAGAAGGTGTTCTCTTCACACAATGACTCTCACTGACCTTGGCAATGGTGGTGGTTGAGTCATTTCTAACAAAGCTGTTTCTCTATTTCAGTTGTGTAGCTGAGGCTTTCTGATCTCTGGATCCTTATGGGGAACTCTAAGTCTTTTGGTCATGTTTGATGCAGAAATGTGAAGGGATACATATTGAAGAAATGTGGACTCCTAGATGTTTATCAGCCAAGTGCAAAGGGCAAAGTTGAGATATCATGTCCATGGTTACCAATGTGAAAAACCCCATTTATCAAAGCTTCGCTTACTCTACTCCTAATACCACCGGTGATGAAATTTATTCACCAAAACAAATAGATGTCACCCTACAAATTATGTATTAGGATTCTCTTGGATTTAACATGAGAAGCATTGTAAGGTAGAATTATTTATTTAAGTATTTTCCCTTTTGCTCACACACACTCAGTATACAAAACCTCAATAATGAGGAAAAATAAAATATAAGTTGTAACTACACGCTAAAAATAATAAGGGAGATTTTTTTTCTCTAAGATTTTGGGGTTTGCTTGATAAACAGAGAAAGGTGGACTTTTTTTCCATGCACCTGAGTGCTAATAAAGATGAGCCTTGGGAATAAGACCAAAGTTTTGAAAGGTCTTTTTTCCTCTGTGAGTCTATTGTCAGGAGTAAGCTGGAAGCAGCAGTTTTTATAGATTCAGATCAGTGGGTATTTCATTGTCTTTTCCAGGATTCTGCAGAGTTTGATTTGTTGTTTGAAAATGCCTTTGACCAGTGGGTAGCCAGCACAGCCTCAGAAAAATGCACCTTCTTCCAAATCCTCCACCACACCTGCCAGAGGTACCTCACCGACAGGAAGCCGGAGTTTATTAACTGCCAGTCCAAAATCATGGGAGGTGAGTGGGCATTTGCATGAGTTTGGTCATCCTGTCTCCTTACACTAACTTTTACATAAAAAGTTAGGTGCTCTACAGCATAATTAAAGACAAAAAAAAAAAAAAAAGAATCCAGATGCTCAGAGTTGGACAGCATGAGAACCATTCTAGGGAATTCGTTGTGTGCTAAATCTCGACAAGGTAGCATGTTTTCACTCTTAACCAAA
Organism: Canis aureus; assembly: GCF_053574225.1. Classification (NCBI taxonomy): domain Eukaryota; kingdom Metazoa; phylum Chordata; class Mammalia; order Carnivora; family Canidae; genus Canis; species Canis aureus. Next base: position 7,972,680 of record NC_135619.1, on the reverse strand, counting down.
AGCTGGTCCTTTTAGAAGAATTAGCCATCTAGCTAAGATTATTTATACGAACAAACCTGTCCCTTTATTAGGAAAACCTTTCGGTTTGGTTTCTCTACTACCCTTTCTATACTCACATTGCAGAACACTGTTTTCCAGGCTGCTTTTCCTATTATTTCTCAAGGCATTTTACAAATGTTAACCTACAAATTCTTACAGATGTAGTCCCTTCCTTTCAGATAGCAGCTAGTCTCACGTTTATCCCTCGGATGGCATAGAGAGCAGAGTTAGGCTGAGTGCTGTAAGCCAGCCTTAAGGGGTGAGTACCAGTGTTGGCAACTTAATGAGAAACATTTAGAGGGTGCTTAACACATTTCTTCTAGGTGGCATTTCTTTTTAGGGAATTGAAAGTGAGCTAAAAATATTTTTAAAAAACCTTGCCAGTCACTCTGTGTGTTGAGGAAGAGTGTTTCTTTTCTTCTCTTTTTTTAAAGATTTTATTTATTTATTCATGAGAGACAGAGAGAGAGAGGCAAAGGGAGAAGCAGGCTTCATGCAGTGAGCCCAATGTGGGACTCGATCCCGGGTCCCCAGAATCATGCCCTGGACTGAATGTGGCACTAAACCACTGAGCCACCGGGGCTGCCCAGGAAGAGTGTTTCTATCATTGCTCTTTTCACTGACCCGTTCTCCTGGTTTTACAAAAAAAAATTTTGTGCACCAACTTGATCTTAATCAAATGTCAGAGGAAGGTCACAATATAGACATCACTTCTTCTCCTTGGGCTATATCTGTCTTTCTAATGAACGTGACATGGAACCCATTATTTCGCTATAGCACCTGACATACATAGTGCCATTTTGCCATTAGTCTTCTAGATGTCGTTAGAGAAGATGGTGGTCAGTGCTTTGTTGTAACCCACTGAAACTTGGTGTTCATCTTGAACAGTAAGTTGCTTGCATCATAAAAACCTAGAAATGTCTTCCTTAGGCATCGATGCAGTGTTATAGCTTCTCCATTTAGTCCTAGAAAAATGTCAGAAGTGATGACTAGTGTATATTTTCTTTAAAGTGGCCCCATCCTGTGTACAAAAGTAAAAATTATTAGATGTAAGGGCACCTGGGTGGCTCAGTGGTTGAGCATCTGCCTTCAGCTCACGTCGTGATCCTGGGGTCCTGAGATTGAGTCCCGCAACAGGCTTCCCGCAGGGAGCCTGCTTCTCCCTCTGCCTGTGTCTCTGCCTCTCTCTGGTCTCTCATGAATAAATAAAATCTTTAAAAAAAAAACTGTTAGATGTAGATGCTGAAAGGAAAGAGATCATCTAACACCGACCTCTTAGTGTTTAGAAAACAGAATGAGATGCTGCTTGCTATCGTGTCTGTGCCACAGGGCTCTTCACATGAATCCCACTCGCAAAGCTGAGCTGTAACAGACCTGGCAGGTCCGAGCGCACCAGGCTCAGGACCACAGATGACTCAGTGTTTCAGCAACTGGAAAAATTGGCCAGGACATCCCAGCTTTCCCTCATTCTTCATTAGATAGGAATTTTCTCCACTGTCCTAGAGTCAGATTTGTTTCTTGGTCTCACAGTCCTACTAGGAAACATTTTTCCACTGGCATCATATGGCCAGTAGCTACATGGATAGCATATAAGCAGAGTGTCCTCTGAAAATAATGTGACAATACGGGCTTAAAATTTCTGTTGCCCTTCGAGATAGACTCCCCTCTTGCATTCATTCCACTTCTGCATGTTCCATCTTGAGAGCACAGTGGCCAGAAGCAGAAACAGTGCCATGGGAATTGCCACATTTCCTCAGAAGGGAAATGTGAGGCAGAGCAGAAGGGCCACAGTCTCACTCTTTCCACTGTCCTTGCAAGAGGCAAGAGTCTTGTCCTTCCTGCTAAGGTTGAGAAGATCTTTGGTAGCTCTTCCCTCTGTCCACTTACTAGCTGGTCCCTCTTCTCTGTTGCCTCTGAAGCTCTCACTTCTTTTCTCCAAACAGTTCCTTTCATGCATTCATTCAGTCAGTTCTGGTTCATCATCAAAGTTATGTAGCAATTAAGCACTGAGTTCCTACTATGTGCTGGTCACTGTGCTATGTCCTTGATATGGAGAGTCATTCTATATTTGGTTCCTTAATAGACTCCAGTTTCGGGCACCTGGGTAGTTCAGTCGGTTAAGTGTCTGCCATCAGCTCAAGTCATGATCCCAGAGTCCTGGGATCGAGCCCCATTCTGGGCTTCCCACTCAGCAGGGGCGCTGCTTCTCCCTCTCCCTCTGACCTGCCCCACCCCACCCCACCCCCGCCTCATGTTCTCTCTCGCTCACTCTTTCTCTCTCAAATAAATCTTTAAAAAGACCTTAAGAAAAAAAAGACTTAGTTTCACTACCCATATTGCAGACTGGCAGGTCCCTAAAAACCTTACTCTATGCTCTTCATTACCTCCTTGAATGTCCTCAGACCTTCCCACACAATTCCACCCAGCTGCTTTTCCAGTCATTGACCCAGCCCTAAAGAGGTTTTCTAGTGCCCTACGAAGCCCAAATTGTGCAGAGCTAAAACAAGAATCCATTTATCAATGTTAAACTGACAGTGTGTGTGTGTTAGATAAAGCTAAAGATTGATTTTTTATCCTAAGGAAAGGAGTAAGTTAATGAGACCAAGTGCCAGAACTGAGCCTATCTTTTTTTTTTTCTTATTTAAAGATTTTATTTATTTATTCATAAGAGATAGAGAGAGGCAGAGACACAGGCAGAGAAGCAGGCTACATGCAGGGAGCCCGATGTGGGACTCGATCCCCGGTCTCCAGGATCACACCCTGGGCCGAAGGCAGGCGCCAAACCCGTGAGCCACCCAGGCATCCTTGACCCTATCTTTTGTGACCATAGACACGTCTCTCATCTTTTTTAGACCTCACTTTTTGCTGGTGTGACATGTAGAGGTTGGCTGAGAGATCAAAAATCCACTTCAGTTTTAGTATTTTGAGAATCTGTGATGCCCGAGTTATAGCTTTATCGTGTAGATTAATCCCTTCTGAATTTAAGAGTGAAATTGGCACAATTAAATATTGACTGGTCTTGGATTCCTAAGAAAGGCAAAACAGTTTGAACTGAGCACATTGTAATTTGTTGGCAGCACATGTGTCCTTAATGAGCACAGCCGGTCTTATTTAAACAGTTGCTTATCCTTGATAACAGTTGTACCAACACACTCTAGTTAATTGGCATGCGGACTAGTCTTCCTTTCTGCCACTTACCACAATTCAGTCTTAAAATTGTGTAATTCCTGGGTCACCACATTCTGACCCCTTTAGCTTTTGAGGGTACCTACCCCATCTTCAGCAGATGAGAGCAGTTCCAAATTTTGCAGTATCTTTTTGTCTGTCCTTCCAGTATGAGCCATACATCCCAGACACAGTTATTTTCTGAACTCTGAAATGTCATAGATTTTGTGATTTTAAAGAACTAATATCGGTGTTGGTACACTTCCACTACACCAGTTTCTTAACGTGCGTTGTCGCATTTTGCCTTTACCTCAGCCTTTGAAAATGTGGTTTACTACCTCCATTTTACAGAGAAGGAAATAGAATCAGAGAGATCATTAAATAGCTTGCCCAGGGTCACGTAGCTAGTGAGTGGCAGAGAGGAGATGCAAACACAGGCCTTCTCCATTCTAAAAGCATCTTCCTCAAGGCCACTGAGTGCCACGCTCCAGACAGCGCACTGATATCTTTGCTGTGAATGGTGTCCCCTGAGGCTGTACAGGAATTTGGGGGACATATTTAGCTGGCACGTCCCTAGACTTTAAAAAAGGGAGATAAGGGGAACGGGCCAGAAATTATAGATACTTTTCATTTTTTCCCTAGTCTTATAGTAGGTATGTTATTAAGATAATAACTTAAGTATTTGGGGGCAGAGGGGCAGATCCTAAGAGTGATGGAACTATCAGAGGCCTTTCAAATTACCTTGTTCTCTATAGTTTTTGTTTTCATTTTTGTCCGTCTGAACCTCAGCATATTAAAGAGATGAGCTACTTTGGTGGCTGGGGAAGATGATGGAGACCTGGCCACTCCCTGGACAGCTCAGGTAGTCCACATCTGGCTCAATCCTCTCACTAGGAAAACTAAAGCACAGTGATTATGACTAAGTTTACCAAGATCACAGTCCTGGAAGCAAGTCTGCCTGACTTCCACCAAACTACGTTTTCTTTAATACCAGTTCAAACAGGATCATCATTTAAATACCTACAGTCCCTTGCAGTTCTTCTCTTATATTTATTGATTGAATATACCCCACGTGACCATGTTTTTTCTTTTTCCCTCGGGGGAAATCAGCTACATAGAACTGGTTTCTTTGGCATGCTTGAAATTCTCTCATGCAAACATGATACTCTCTCTCCAGAGAATAGGCTGGGAAGCTTTGATCTTCTGTTCCTGGTTTCAGAATCCAGGAAACACGCGTACAATCTGTAGGGCCAAGCAAAGGCCCTCATAAACAGAAAGAGGGCAGGAGGCTCTAAGCAAGTGTGCAGAGGGGGAGCATTGGTTCCTTCTCCTACTTCTGTCCATATCTTGGCAGCTATCTTCTCTTCCCTGGATGGCAGGAAGATCAGGAAGCTAGAACCAAGTCCTCCAGCCTTGGTCCTTCCTGACTTCCACTCTACCTCTCGTTTAATTCATTAGAGGTCAGTCACCATCCATAAATACAGAGCTGTTCATTTAGTTGCTGGCTCCCTAAGCTCCCAGGCAATGTCGATTTAACCAGACTGAAGGCAGAGGTGTGGAGCCAGTCTGTCTACTGAAAAGTAACATGGCATCATGAATGACAGGGGCCCTGAAAGTGAAATCTCAGGTTCATTTCTGAGACGGTAGATGTTTGTTGTCGGCAGAGATGATGAATACTGTTATATGTGTGATGACACATTTACACTTCAAAGATGCCTCCAAAGAGTTCATCATATGTGGAGAACTTTAGACTCCAGAAGACAGACTTGCTTTCAATTCGTTCATTTCAAAGAAACATGGTCTGCCCCCAAATAGTAGTATCAGCTTGGATAATGGGCACATCATATGAAGTCACGGTTCCAAGGGGAACTTTTTTGTATTGCTTGCTTCAAAATGTGAGCAAATCCCACATGACTCTTCACTGCTAGCTTAATTACACTAACCTTTTGTAGTGATTACTGTTGGCCTATTATTTTTATGCCTAATGCCGTAGACAATGGGAATCTATCTTCAGTGGCATTGGCAACTTCTGTGTTAGAACCACAATGTAGATTCTTTGCAGACCTCTTTTCTTCTTCAATAAGTGTCATAAATTATTTGCAGGAAAACAAATGATTTATTCTTAAGTCAAGCTTCTGTCCAAACCAAAGCAAATACTTGCATTTTCTTGAACTCAGCCCAAACACCCTTGGCTAACTCCCTGAATAACCTCTTTCTCTTTCACCTGTTTTATCTGGGTCCTCCTTTCGTGGTCCCACGTACATTGTTTGCAGCCCAGTTGTGTACCTGTCCTCATTGATTGCACATGCATTGATGCAGCACCATCTACCTGTCGGGCACTGAGCTAACTGGAGAGATGCAGCAACGAAGTAGATACCTTTGGTGACTTGGCTTACTTTTCTGGGGGACACAGCATGTATAAAGAGACATAAAACAAGTCAACAACACCAAGGTGATTGCTGAGCTGTGTTTCAAAGGATGGTTAGCAGTGGCCAGACAGACAGGGGCAGGGTGAAATGAGCCCTCTCTTATTGCAGTAATTAATCCATACAGTTGCACTCCAGTTTGGCTATATTCAGAATTCGGAATGTGGCAGATTGTTTTTCCATAAAGCAGGCTATTTTGGAGTGCCATATATTTTCATCACCACCGAAGGATATTTCTTAAGTGTTGCTTTTCTATGCACAGCCCTTCAAATGATGGTATCAAGCCCAGACTTTTGAGCTCTATTAGAATTCCAGGGACACAAATGTCTCTGATGTCTCCTTCATAGCAGGCTGGCCCTCATTTGCCCCTGCTGATTGGTATGCTAAAGGAAAAACCTAATGACTTTACACTGGATTCCCTTGGGGTGGTAGAATAGAATCTCAGAGTTTGAAGTACGATTCTGCATTGGACTTCTCTTCCAAACAATGCAGGGTCATCCCTGGGTGAAGTGTGCGAATCTTTCACCTTGTGAGCGCTTCAGGTGTGGGCACATGTAAGGTATCTCACCTTACGACTTCTAAAAAGAGGACATGTGTATGTCCTAACAGGGTTCTAATGAAAAAAATAAAAGGTGATCAATATGCTCATTCTTAATCCCAAAATGTTAATATACTACTTTAGGGAAATCTTTAATATTTGCCATAATTGATATATTTCTTCCCTTCCCTGTGTTATCATGTTTTCTGTCAGTGAGTAACAGCTTTTTGGGATGCAAACCTCACACTCCTACATGTGCTCCAGCCAGGGGCACGTTACCATGAATTGTTTATTTCTCAAGAATAGATTCATGTGTATTTTAGCCCCACTGCTCAAACCTTAATATATTTGGGGAACCACACACATGCACGCACATATTAGAGATTACAATTCTTCGACCAGGTTAAATCATGTTAAAACCACTGTATGGCTGCTGCTTGACTCCAGCACCTAGATGCAGAACAGAAGGGACAGCCAGGCTGCTTAGCTGACCCACTGTCGAGAGAGAGCCAGAGAGTGTTCCTTATAGTTCTTTATGTCAGGAGGAATCTGTGTCATAGGTCATCCAGTGACTCTCTTTGTCACTCTTTTTTTTTTTTTTTTTTTTTTTAAATTCATGAGAGACACGCAGAGAGGCAGAGACATAGGCAGAAGGAGAAGCAGGCTCCCTGCAGGAAGCCTGTTGTGGGACCTGATCTCAGGACCCCAAGATCACACCCTGAGGCCAAAGGCAGACAGTCAACCATTGAGCCACTCAGGCATCCCTCTCTTTGTCACTTTTGAAGAAATACAAAAGAACAAACTTAAAAAAAAAAAAAAAAAGAACAAACTTCAGTTATTCTATGCCATGGCACAAACAAGGAAAATAATTTATGAGAAGCATGCCCAAGATCCCACAGCTAATAAGGGATAGAGCCAGCACCTCAGTCAAGCCTTGTCCCTTGTTCCCCATCCACTCAGTGAAGGCCTAGACTTCCACGCTCACTTAATAAGCACATCTTCTCCTTATATTGATTCAGCTAGTAGAAAGGAGGTAGCACCAACTTAACAAAATATTTACAAGGATCAAATTTAAAATTCTGTTTGAAAGTTCTCTCTAGGGATCCCTGGGTGGCGCAGCGGTTTAGCACCTGCCTTTGGCCCAGGGCGCGATCCTGGAGACCCGGGGTCGAGTCCCGCGTCGGGCTCCCGGTGCATGGAGCTTGCTTCTCCCTCTGCCTGTGTCTCTGCCTCTCTCTCTCTCTCTCTCTCTGTGACTATCATGAATAAATAAAATCTTTAAAAAAAAAAAAAGAAAGTTCTCTCTAAATGACTGTTAATTGTATCAGTCCTGTGCACACAGAAACTTATCATCCAGTCTTCTGTTACTCTTTCCTCCTCATTTTCCTAGACAGCATGATATTTCATTAAAGACTCAGCTTATAGTAACTCTTTAGGAGAGAGTAAGAGGGATCCCTGGGTGGCGCAGCGGTTTGGCGCCTGCCTTTGGCCCAGGGCACGATCCTGGAGACCCGGGATCGAATCCCACGTCGGGCTCCCTGCATGGAGCCTGCTTCTCCCTCTGCCTGTGTCTCTGCCTCTCTGTCTCTCTCTCTCTGTGTGACTATCATGAATAAATAAATAAAATCTTTAAAAAAAAAAAAAAAAAAGGAGAGAGTAAGAATCTAAGAATAGAAACCAAAAAAAAAAGCACATCAATGAAAATAACAGTAGGACGCCTGGGTGGCTCAGTTGGTTAAGCATCTGCCTTCGGCTTAGGTCATGATCCCAGGTCCTAGGATCGAGCCTCATATCATGCTCCCTGCTCGGGAGAGTCTGCCTCTCCCTCTCCCTCTTCTTCTAACCCTCCCCCTGCTCTTGCTCTCTCTTACTCGTGCTCTCTCTGAATAAATTTTTTAAAAATAAAGTAATAGTACACATATTTAACATCTACAGTTGGGAAAGTGCAGCTAGGGTTTTCTATTTGTTTGGGTTTGGGGGATCCTACCACTGTAACCACTGCACCAAGCAAGTTTGATGTTTATGTTGCTGCATGAATTACCAACATAACCATCTGACACTTGACTGAGGACTCTCAGAAGGACATCCTAGCAGAAGCTCTGAGAGGCTTCTGGCTCTGAGTCTTTTATGTATTGTTTCAATTTAGGACATTACCAGTTGTTATGTTGGATCGTTTATGTGCTTTCTGAGTGGGTCATTATTTTCTGAGTGGGTCATTCAACTTCATCTTGTTCCCAGGAGGAAAATCAAAAGCAGATGCTTTAATTTTGAGTGAGAACATGGAAGTAACCAAGGACTGCTTCCTTAGGTTCCATCCAATTCTGTCCACAATACAAATGACTAGTAACTAAAGAAAAAGTAGATCACAAATCTGATTTTCTCTTTTCCATTGTTCTTTGACTATAAACTACACAGATGCATGTGGTGAGCCAGCTGGTGGGTTGTGGTCAATGGTCCTGAGCCAGGAGTGAATTCATGCATTAAGTGTTTTTGAATCATGCGTCTCCATCAAAATCTTGAACCAAACCAAGGGTGTATACGGGTATTTCCAAGGTATCATTTTATTGGCTTGACAAGAATCATGAACATATTTTGTCTATCCCATGGTTAAATAGCCTGTAATGGATGAGAGCCACTCCTACTTTCAGAATTAACTGGCAGACATAACTACACAACCTGATACAGTGATACAGAGCAGACTCTATCCCCTGTCTTTGATGGCATCACTCAGCTCTGTAACTTCCTCTAAGCTACTTAACTCACATTCAGTTTCTCTATGCTCTTCTGTATCATGGAAAGTAACACAGACCTTGAAGGAAGGTGTGAGGAGTCAAGTGAATTTTAAAATATTTGGTCAGGGGTGCCAGGGCAGCTCAGTCAGTTAAGCATCTGATGCTTGATTTCAGCTCTGGTCGCAATCTCAGGGTCCTGGGATAGAGCCATGCCTCAGGCTCTACTCTGAGTGTGGAGCCTGCTTAAGAGTCTCTCTCCTCCTCTGCCCAACCCCCCATTGCTTGTACACACTCACTCTCTCTCTCAAAAAAAATAAAATAATCAAATGGGATTTTTGCAAAGTGCCAATGTATATCTAAATATTCTATTTAAAAAAAAACTTGGAAATTATAATTTGTGTGTTCATAATATTACATGATTTCTTTCATGACATTTATCAAAAACCCTTTCTGGGGCATCTCAGGTCACGATCTCAGGGTCGTGGGATCAAGCTTCACATCAGACTCTGCACTCAGTGGAGAGTCTGCTTGAGATTCTCTCCCTCTGCCCCTCCCCTCACTCATGTGCATTCTTGCTCTGTCTCAAATAAATAAGTCTCTCTTTTTTTTCTTTAAAACCTTCTCATGAAAGAAGCAAGAAAATTTTCCCGAGCTTTCCCAATCCATATTGGCCATAAGAATTGCAAAAAAATAGTAATTTCTTTGTTCCAAGTAGGAATGAGCTAAGTTCAATTATAGACATTTCAAATGACTGGAATGCTGAGTTGTTTGCTATGGTTTATTGAATGCTGAACGTGCTGCATTTTATATTTGACATAGAGTGTGTATGTTACTGCTGACTTACCAAAACAACGATGTTTAAAATAGCAAGTGACGCTGTGCCAGAGATCAGGGCAAGTAATTCAGATCTTCTTGTAGGAAAGAAAAAACCTGAAACATGTTTTCTGAACTTTATAAGAGAATAGAAATATTCTTTTTTCCACCAATAGATCTTTAGCCTAAAATATTCTCGTTCTTTTTCCCCCACCAAAAATGAGGATACATGAATCAAAAGTAAAATTTTAATAGTGTTAGACATGAAGTAATATTTCTGAAACAGACCTAAAAAGCGTGCTGCATGATGCCCATACTTTCAGATTTACAGACAAGTACAGGTTTTAGAAGAATTTGAGAGACCTAAGTTCGTCAATCAATTTTCTATATAAGGAGATTTTTTTAAATGTTCATATCCAGTGTCACCATAATTTCATAAAAGAAAACTTAACACTAAAATATTAAAAGGAGGGATCCCTGGGTGGTGCAGCGGTTTAGCGCCTGCCTTTGGCCCAGGGCGTGATCCTGGAGACCCGGGATCGAATCCCACGTCGGGCTCCCAGTGCATGGAGCCTGCTTCTCCCTCTGCCTCTCTCTCTCTCTCTCTCTGTGACTATCATAAATAAATAAAAATTAAAAAAAAAATTTAAAAAATAAAATAAAATAAAATAAAATATTAAAAGGACAATCTCTGGGAATAAAGGGCGATTCCTTAAATTGGGAACATTTACCTTTATGAAAAACTTAGTACATTGTTCTTAACTTAGTTCACATAGACCAATAACAATTCCATCAGCTGGCATTTAAAAGTTGTTGCCAAGCTGTAACATAGAAGCATCCAGAACTAAAACTAACATGGGGTTTTAGCAAAGAGAATCTGAAGAGCAGCAACTTGGTCTAAGAATGATCATTTCGTAGTTTGTCAAATTCATCTGTGCTTTGAGACAGCAGATCAGAATGTTATCGTCAGGGCTGAAGGCCAGAGTCCTATTCCTTTCCTGAAATAGAGGTAAGAAGCTTGTACACAGCACCTGAGAAAACCTGCACAGGAATATGACCTTTCTCAAACCTTCAGTGAAGAGATAAATGACATGGCTCTCCCCAACACCCCCCTACATGCACACATTATATCCTAAGCTTCTAAAAATTTCTGCCTTATTTCTGATCATTAAGATAAAACTAAATCACTAGATTTAGCAAAGGTAATTATTTGAAATGTGGACACTGATGTACATCTCAAGTTAGAGATCTAAGACCACACATTCCTCACCCTTCCACATGCAGTATCTCTACCCAAGATTGGACTCATTAGATGTTCTGCAGAAAGCAAGAACATGAGGGTTGCCTGACTTAGGAAACAAAAATAGAAGATACTCGGTAAAGTTTGAATTTCAGATGAACAATGGATATTTTTTTTAGTAGAACTATATCCCAAATATTGCATGGGTGTCCTGTATTTTATCTGGCAACCTTCATGGATACATACCCTCCCAGTTTCTAGCCACCATAACAAATACGGAAAACAGAGTAAATATATTGCTTTCAGACACATAAACTTTATGATAGCCAAACAATTATTAGGACTTCAAATTGAGATAGAGAGCTCTCTTAAAGGCGTTACCACGTTAGGTTAACCATTCAGAGGTACAAACAGAAAAATCTGAGCAGAGTGCCGAAGAAAGTGCTCGCTTCGGCAGCACATATACTAAAACAGAGTGCCGAAGAAAGGCTGGTCGGAAAACATAGAGGATCTGTGACTTACTGTGGCTATTCTCCATAGAATCATGCCGAAACAATGCAAATTATAATAAGTGGTAAGTATAGAAATTCCACTAAAGCACTGTCATCACTGAACATGAGATTCCTAGTTAATTTTGCCTAGGGGAGAAAGTTCAGTCATCAGTCTGAATGTCTTTGGCTTGGTTTTGAAGAGTTAGTTTACTGTCAAGAAAAAAAGGAGCCTGCCACAGACTTGGAGGCAAGCAGGACAAAGGCTCCCATTTGCAGGGGGAGAGTAAGAAGCTCTACTGTCTCAAGAGTTAGAATAAAGAAGTGTAATGGGGTGACAGGGGAGTGCAATCGGTTAAGTGTCAGACTCTTGGTTTCAGCTCAGGTCATTTTCTCAGGGTCATGAGATCAAGCCTGTGATCAACATGGGGTCTGCTTGGGATTCTCTCTCCCTATCCCTCTGTGCCTCCCGTCTTCCCCCCTCATTTGCTCATGTGTACTCCCGTACTTCCTCTATCTCTTGCTCTCACTCTCTCAATCTTAAAAAAAAAAAAAAAAAAAAAAAAGGAAGTGTAACAGGAAGCTGCCACTTTAGAAATTTGGCCTCCTCTCTGACCACTCCAGTGGTTTTCTTAGTAATGGAAGAGACTGGCCTATCAAAGATCTAACTCTATATGAGTATGACCTCCAGAGGTGCTGCTATAGGTTCCATGAACCATTCAATGGGTAATACCTGTGAAAGGAGAAGACTATCTTTTTCAATATTATCTAACTCTGAGAGTACATAAAACATAAATATTTCAATTGCAATATATGAGTAACATTATACGGGATAAAGATACATGTTTTAGAAAAAAGAAAAATGAGGGGGGATCCTTGGGTGGCTCAGCGGTTAAAGCGTCTGCCTTCAGCCCAGGGCCTGATCCTGGAGTCCCAGGATCGAGTCCCATGTCAGGCTCCGTGCATGGAGCCTGTTTATCCCTCTGCCTGTGTCTCTGCCTCTTTCTCTCTCCTTCTCTCTGTGTCTCGAATGAATGAATGAATGAATGAATGAATGAATGAATGAATAAATAATCTTTTAAATAAATAAATAAAAAGAAAAAAAGAAAAATGAGGGCAAGTCTTTATTGGCTTAGGGATTTATTTCCTTTGACAAACTTTTGAGTGGTTAAATTGTGAGATAGCAAACTGTGTACATGTACATGCACACACATGCTTTTTAGTCTTGGTGGATACTATTAGTGAGAAAGCAACTATTTTTCTTGTATTTAAATTAGTGGCCAGTGCCAAAAATGGTAAGAAAGACTTAGGACTGTTTTTGAGTTTAGTTGTCTGAGCAGAAACTGATTTTTTTATACTTTGAGAAAATCTAAATGTAATTATCATAATTATTCATAGTCCTCTGCCCCATAGAAAAGAGTTTTCAAATGGAATCAATATCTTCCTCATTGAACCTGATTAAGAACATTCCGGTCAGAATCATCTTGATGCCCCCTTATAATAAGGAGAACTAAACTGGACAGAATATGATGGATAAAAGTCAGGAGCTTTCCGTGGGTCTCATATAAATATTGCACAAGATCTCGTCTCTTTGTGATTATTTACATATTATGTATTATTCTCTCCATCAGTGTTTCACTCTGTCCTATGGACCTTATTTTCACAGTTGGTTGATTTTATTGATTATCTTCCCAGTTCCCATTACAAGAGGTTGAGACTTATTAAAAAAAAAAAAAAGAGTGTTTTTCTCAAGGTCAGATTAGATCACACATCTCCAATAAAAGCCAAAGGCTTGTCCTGCTAGTTGGTTTCTACAAATGTTAAGTTTTTTTAGACATTAGCTAAAGGGGAGGAAAACCACTTTTACTATTATTTTACACTGTAAGTATACTATCCTTGTATATTTTCTTTAAGCTTTTGTTTTTTAAACTTGATTAAAATTGAATATATTTTTTAAAAAGGCCTATATCATTTAAAAGCAAATGTTCATCTCAGAGTTCATGTGTATTTTAATTTTTCTAACCACAGTAGGTTTACCCTCTTGATCATTTGTCTCAATTTCCCACTGATACTGTTAGCAAATGACCACAAACTTCGTGGCTTAAAACAGCCCAAATTTATGATCTTATAATTCTGGACGTCAGAAGCCTAGAATGGATCAGTCAGGCTGTGTTCATTCTGGAGGCCCTAGGGAAGAATTTTCTTACCTTCTCCCCCTTCTAGAGGTTGCTTGTATTCCATAGTGCGTGGCCTTTCTTCCATATTCAAAGTCCCTAGCATGGCACCTAGCTCTTAGACTCTTACATCAGTCTTCTTCTTTTTCTTTTTCTTTTTTTTTTAAGATTTTATTTCTTTATTCTGGAGAGACCCAGAGAGAGAGGCAGAGACATAGGTAGAAGGAGAGGCAGGCTCCCTGTGGTGGTGAGCCTGATGCGGGACTTGATCCCAGTGCCCCAGAATCATGCCCTGAGCCAAAGGTAGACATTCAGCCACTGAGCCACCCGGCATCCCCCTTATCTCAGTCTTTTTTTTTTAATATTTTATTTATTTATTCATGAGAGACACGGAGATTGAGAGAGAGAGGCAGAGACATAGACAGAAGGAGAAGCAGGCTCCATGCAGGGAGCCCGACATGGGACTCGATCCAAGGACTCCAGGATCAGGCCCTGGGCTGAAGGCAACACTAAACCGCTGAGCCACCGGGGCTGTCCCCTTACCTCAGTCTTATAAGAACCCTGGTGATTATATTATGTCCACCCAGATAATCCAGGATAATCATCATGAATCTGAGTATCTTAACTTAATCATATTTGCAAAGTCCCTTTCACCGTGTAAGGTGACATATTCACAGTTCCCAGGAATTCGGACATAGGCATCCTTGAGAAGCCATTGTTCAACTGACCATGTCATTTTTCTAAACAATCCTAAAAGCTATAATGCATACTGTTGGGTAATACTGTCCTACTTTTTCATTTTTTTCCCTTCATACGATATACTTTTCAATACTTCCTATCAATTGTATTATACTAATCTATTATTATTTAAGACATAAAGTGTCTTAAAATATAAAATTTAGAACACCTAAACATTTTATGAAGACTCAGTACTTGAGTGGCTGTTAGGGCTTGCCATGTGCTATGTTACCAAGAAGTTGCTCACTTTCCCAGCAGGGGTATTTGTGCATTGGCCCTTTCTCTTTACTTTAGGAATTTGATTTCCCTTAGTAGTTACGTGGGTTCTTTACAAGTTTCTAGGAAGTCTTACTATTTAAAGTTTTTGCTGATAAAGATATTGTAGGTCATTTGATTCTGTTTAAAATCACCCTTTTCCTTGATATTTTCCTTCCTATCTCCTCAGAAAATGATTCTAATGGCCTACTTGTAAATAACTTTGTGGTCATCCTCTTAAGAGACTGACAATTCCTTTTTCAGCTTTGATGTAGAATGTCAAGGTCAGGTTTGTTTAATGTGCTCACTACAGACAAGTGCAAATTAGCTGGTTGGAGTCATCTCTTTAATTCAGCATGCATTTAGAAGTAATTCAACATGAGCACCTGAAATATAACCACCATGTTGATTCAACACTTTCCTGTATTGCTTAGGGTATAAACTTCTTCCCCTATTGTGGTGTTTCTTAAACCTTGTGGTTCTGATAACATATGATACACACTAAACAGAAAACCATATGATACACACTAAACAGAAAACCACTAAACAGAAAACCACAGATCTGTGTTGAAATTTCTGGTCTGTCACTTACCATCTATGGACAAGTTACTTTAACTGTAAGCTTGACTTCCTCTTCTTAAACAGAATTATGGAGTAATGCTTAACAGGATTGCTATAAAGATTAAATAAAATCACATATGAAATATCTAACATGATGTATAGGGAAGACTGTGTAATGTAATGGTAGCTGTTATAATTAATTAATATGCTATAATTAATATTTTCTTTTAATCCTGCCTTCCTGTTGTCCTGCCTTCCATCCTGTTGAAGGAATTTCATACAGAATTTGACACAGAGAACAGAGTGAAAATACAGAGCATCCTTTATATCAGGTGTGGTAGAGGTGCATCCTCTGTTTTACATTTGCATTTTTCTTATCTTCTAGGGGAAAAAAAGCCAGTTAGTGATGATAACACTGATAGACCCCATATTGAGTTCCTATTTGTCAGGCAACTTTTTTTCATTCACATTGCCCCTAAAGAGTAATTATTGTTATCCTCATTTTACAGATGAAGAAATTGGCTATATATCAGGTTATAGAGAGGCAAGGAAACTTGCCCAATCCACATAGATAACAAGGAGGAGTCAAGATTTGAATCTAGGGGCTATCTCATGAATCTATCCCTTGAGAGAGAAAAAAGTAGAAAATCTCTCCAAATAAGCTATCATGGATACATGTTTTTATCTAAAAGTTCCAAGTGTTCCTCCAACAAAATTAAATTCTGTTTTCGCTTTCTGGCAGTTACTATAATTTTTTACATTGAGCAATGTTGTATTTTCAGTATTACATTTTAATTATGTATTCATTGCCTTGTCACCATTAAGTTATTTTCCGATTGTTTGACTGTTAAGTTCACTGTCCCAATGCTGCCCTTTCTTACAGAGTTCCAGATCGTATTTTATTTTTCTCTAGGAATATATCTTTGGAAATTATACTTCAAAAGGAAAAGGCAATGTGATTTGTTAAGACTTAAGTTACACATAAACGTTCAGAAATACATATGTTATATAAAATGTGGCACGTTTATATTCAACTCTTATTTATAATAAATACTTATCCTTCAACTCTTGCATCCTGAACTCTTATAGGCCAGCAATATGCATGGGTAATTAAGATGGAGTCCTGGGTAAGGTAGCCTTCAACGATAAAATACATATAAATCTTCTTTTGGGAAATAAAAGACTTGGAAGTAGATGGTAAAACTTTCTTCAATGATGATTAAGAAAATAATTCCAAAATTATGACTCCCTTCTTTTAGACATCTTATGCTTCTTAGCTTCATCCCTTAAAAGCTGAAATGCATGTATAAATAGCTGGATTTCTCTCTGATTTTATTAGAGTAAAAACCTGGGACGCCTGAGTGGCTCAGCGGTTGAGCGTCTGCCTTTGGCTTGGGTCGTGATCCTGGGGTCCTGGGATCAAGTCCCACATAGGGCTCCCTGTGAGGGATCTCTTTCTCCCTCTGCCTATGCCTCTGCCTCTCTCTCTCTCTGTGTGTGTGTGTGTGTGTGTGTGTGTCTTATGAATAAATAAGTAAAATCTTAAAAAAAAATGAGATTAAAACCTGCAGAAGTTTTAAATTCAAATACAGTTAATAATAGACAACACCACTAAAGTGCTGCTGCTTCTCAACCCATTTTTCCCCCTGTCAAAAAAAAATTTTTTTAATTGAAATTAATCATTTGGGGCCATTTACTTTCAATTAGCCAGGCATAGGTAAATAAAAGAATCTGTCAGTAAAGCATAATCAGCTTTTTCTTTGCTTGCTGGTGAAAACAAAGGGAAAGCTAAGTATTGTCATTGCTGAACATTGTAGAATTTTTGGATTGTCGCATTGATAAAAATGAATGTTTTAAAAATAGAATATTGGTGCACTTTGACATTATAAATTCACATGTTGAGGCTCCTTTGGCACCAGCACCTACAAAGTAGAGGAAATTAAAAAGTAGCCACTTGAAGAAAGAAAAGAAGGATAAGCATATGCATAAACCAGAAATAAACAGAATCATGAAGTAAGCAAGAATGAAGCTGCCAGCATGCTGAGCTACAAGTCTGAAGAGACGTGGTTTGGATTCTATGCTAAACAGTGACTAACAGTACCCCATGCAAAGTGGAGACCAGGGCCACATTCACTGCTGGGAACCAAGACTTCTCTGCCCCAACAAGAAGTCTACAAACAAGCTCTGGCCAGCTGCTCCCTGGAGCAGTGGTTTATCAGAATCTGCATTCCTGGAAAGGGAAGAGAGAGCAGATGTAGTCTCCCACCCAAGACGTGCAGCTGGCTGCCCACCATGTCCAGAATAGCACCCAGGACAGGAGCTTCAGACCTGGTTGCCTCAGGGGCCAGTGGGGGAAGCAGTAAAACTATATGTGGGAAGAAAGAGAAGAAATTAAAATCTCCCACTTGAGAAGAATGGAACACCAAAGTTCTATGGTATATGATAATACCAAAAAACAAAGCAAAGAAGTTTGGAGTTGAATTCATTCCAAATGAAATGAAAATAACAGAACAATTTGAAAATGACTTTAAAATAACTTTATGATATTGAAAAGAAAAAGGAAGGAATCAAAAAGATGTTACAAGACAAAACCAAAACTATATGAAAAGATGAGGTAGTAGGGGGGAAAATAACTTTGGAAATGAAAAAAATAGTGTCTTTGAAATACATTCAATTAATAGAATAAACTCTAAATTGGACACAATCAAAGGTAGAATTAATGCAGTGGAAGATAATGAGAAATTCACCCATAATACAGCACAGAGAGACAAAGACTATAAAGGACAAGTTGTACCTGGAAGACAGACTGAGAGGCTTGAAGATCAGATAGAGAATGCCACCAAGTGCCACACCGGAAAATTAAAGCTATAACCAGACAAAAAATATGAAGTAGCAAAACATTGAAGACAAAGAGAAAATCTTAAAAGGTACTAAAAATAAGTCTCCTACAAGTGAAGGACAAACTAATGGCTTGTCATCAGCAACAAGAGATGCAAAAAGTCAACAAATAAATTTTCAGAAATAACTGTCAATCTACATTTCCATATCTAGCTAGAATACAATACAGAAGTAAGAGAAAAAGATCTTTTCAGACAAACAAAGGTTATTTGCCACCTTCAGCCCTTGCTGAAGGAGCTACCAAATGATGTACTTCAATGTGAAGCAAAATGAACCCAAAAGGGAAGAGTAGGGCATAAGAGACAATAGCAATCACAAATCAGTGATAAAAAATACATTGCCACACTTAATTGCCTAATGATTATTTTAAAATTACCATGGCTGTTTCCTTTAACTGGAAGTGAAATTCTAGATATAACACAATAGATACTGTGTGTTCAATGGGTAGTTATGCTGTTGTCTGTTCTGTGAATGAGAGAATTACTAAATTCCACTTTGATAGGGAAAAAAATCGTAGTTGTATCTGTTAGACTTCTGGTTTTAAATTAATAAAATATAGAAAGGTTTTCCCCCCTTCTCTTGAACATTATTCAAAATCTAATAAGAGAATGTAGGAATGAAAACTATCTCTGATGAGACAAGTAGCTATCTCTGATAACAAATCCTTGTATGTGGGGAAGGGCTGACAAACACTGTAAAGGTCAAGGTACATCCCAAGAAAGTGTTCTCTTAGCTGTAGAATCAGACAAAGCCTGAGCCAGCAGAATGATGTGATCCAAAACGTATACCAGTAATCCCTCCTTTGAAGCAATGAGCTAATGCCAGGAAAGCTCTGGGAGTTTGATGGACTCAGTTTGGCATAATGCCTAGACAAACAAGCAGAGAGCTAAACAAAGAATTACACCATCAAAGCCATGTTTGCAAGAATCAAACTATTGATAGGGAAAGAAAGAAACAGATTCTACACAACCCTGTGGTATAGATCTTGTTTGGGAGAAGGAAAGGCTTAAGAGGCCTCTGTCACATACACAGCCTTGGGTCATAAAGAGAATGCATGCTGCCTGCTAGTCTGGAACATGAACCTGTTCTCTCCTCCCTCCTGTGAACCTCCTACAAAGTCTGCTCAGCAAGTGATCACCTTGTTTTCAAAATGATAATCCCAACCGAACCAGCACAGGGAGTTGCATTAGTTACTAGGTATGTGTCCTTGCCCCATTTGTAACCTTCCTAAGTCATGGTTTGCATTTTTGTAGAATAAGGTGGTTAGTTATGACCCTAGAGCAGAGGTCCACAAACTGCAGCCCTCAGGCTATATCCAGATTTTTTTTTTCTTGAAACACAACCATTCCTATGGCTGCTTTCATTCCATAATGGCAGAGATGAGTAGCTTGGCCAGAGATATTATAGCTGAAAAAGCCTATGGTATTTACCATTTGCTCCTTTATAGAAACAGTTTGCTGACTCTTGCCTTAGAGTAATGGTTTTCTGTAAGTTTTTAGTCAGAAACAGCATTTTTAGGTACATTTAATATAAGTTTTCGTGTACTTTGAAAATATAAAGTGTGAAAAAAAAAAGAAAATATAAAGTGTAATATAATTTGAAATGGGTAATGATGTGGTTCCCATCTCCCTTAGTGTTGTGATTACATAAAAAGCTATTAACCTACAATGAGATGATAGGGAATCCCACTCCTTTCTCTCTTTCTCTTAGTGTGGGAAATGTCAGTTTTGGGGCTTGCTGCTGATCCTTTTGTGAAGGGATGCTCTCTAGGCCAAAGGTCTAAAATTAGAGAACAGAACAGAAGGAGGGCAGACAGGGATATACAATACAACTTTCACTCAAAATCACAGAGCTCAAGTCTCCAGGGGGTTGCTCAGCCAGGTTCCCATTTGAGAAGAGAGATCTCTGTAATGTTTTCAGCCCTCATTTTCAAGGCCTATTGGACTTGGATGATCTGGGCTATCTTTTTCTTGTTAGATTTTTTTGTTTCATCTTCTCTGGACTGACTTTCTCACCTCAGCCTATAGAAAGCATCAATTCTTAAATCTATTGGGAATGTTAAAATGGGAAAAAAGTAATAGGAACTGAATAAGGGAGGGCATTTGAGATGTTCATGCATGTGTTTATCCTCAAACTCACTTATTCCCCTCTCAGTATAGTTCTAGAGGGAATAGGATGCTAGGTACTTAATAATAAGACACGGAGGGGCCCTCAAATATGCTGGCTTTTTTTTTCCTTCAGTTTTTAGTAACGTCTAAAAATCCACCTTACAAATATGTTTTGTTTCGGGTTTTTTTTTCCATGTTCACATCTTTAAAAATGAATGGAAACAAAGACAAAAGCTTGTCTTGATACAGCGTTAGTGAGCCAAATTCAGCTTTTAAAGAGTTAAGATCAAGCAGGAGAAGTTATGTCCTTGGCCACTGCCAAGCACTGACCCTCCAGCAGCACTGGAGAATCTTCCTAAGTCTACTGTCAGGAATGGAGTCAACAAAGACAGCCACTGAGAGAGATGAATGAAGATGATAGGCCACTACAACATGGAGCTCATACCGATGCTCCCCTGAGTAAGGCACTTCCTTGGTTGTCATTTGCTGGAGAGTGATGGCAAAAGAATAGATGTCCTTTGGGTGTTATGATATCTGCTTTTAGGAGCTCTGGGGCTCGCTGGGTATGTGTACCGTGTAGATGTTAAGGAGGAGTCTGGAAACACAGCAGATTTCCAGCTTCTTGGAAAAACCAAACTCAGACATCCTGCTCAATTCCATGGCTACAGACCACAACAAATATGTGTGGTCCTCATTTAAAGGCAGTGAAGCTGTCAGTTGGGAAACTGAATCCAGATCTTTCATCAGAATTTAACAAGAAAGAAAAGATTATTTTTGGTTGCCAAACTCCAAGAGATCGTTAGCTGTTGTTCTTCCTTTCTAGTTCCTATTTCCAGACACCCTCAGCCTACTGTCTCATCTCTAACACTTGCACTCCCTAGAGATAACCCAGTCTTTCTGGCAGACCCCACTGAGGGTAGGGAAGTCTAATGCAAAGACACACATTGACAGCTAAAGCAATAGCCTAGACCTCTTTGATGAATAGCAGTATTTTTCCACTTATTTGTTGTCTTTGTACTGAATTTTATTTTTTTTTTGTTTGGAATGCATAAAGTATAAGGTTTTATTATCCCAAAGAGAGACATTCTATTATGCAAATATATTAATTCAGTTGCTGGTATTGAGATTTTATTTTATTTTTTTTTTTTATAAATTTATTTTTTATTGGTGTTCAATTTGCCAACATATAGAGTAACACCCAGTGCTCATCCCATCAAGTGCCCCTCTCAGTGCCCGTCACCCATGTACTGAATTTTAAAGATAAGTTCTGTGGTAAACCCCCCCCCCCCGTGAAATGAGCACAAGTGGAGAACTCTGGGTGACTCTGCTGGTAGGTTCTCTACTTGGACTCAGCCTCAAAGTCCTAGGGACTGACACTTCCAACCAGCTCACATAATTCCACCTGCCCACCACCCCCAAAATCACAGAACAACCTTGTGCTGTGCTGCCTTTTTATCCTGTTTTAAAATAGCATGTATATGTGAGAGAACTGCCTTAGCATGTGATTATGCCAATTAGCATTAAATATCAGAGTTCATGTAATGGACATGCATCTATTCCTGAACTTAGAAAGGTAGTAGTTTAGTTTCCTATAAAAGCATAAATTTAAATAATTTTTAATTTGAAAGTTTTGAATTATTTAAATTTATAAGGGTCTTTGGCCTCTCAGATTTGGGTAGTTCTCAGGCTGCTTTTTATCTTTGAGAATACTAAATTTAGGGACACCTGGGTGGCTCAGCAATTGAGCGCCTGTCTTTGGCTCAGAGCGTGATCCTGGAGTCCCAGGATCAAGTCGCACATCGGGCTCCCTTGCAAGGGAGCCTGTTCTCCCTCTGCCTGTGTCTCTGCCTCTCTCTCTCCCTGTGTGTCTCTCATGAATAAATAAACAAAATCTTTAAAAAAAAAAAAAAGAGAATACTAAATTTTGGGGAGGGGTGGGGGGAAATGGAGATGGCTCAGTTGGTTAAGCACCCAACTCGATTTCGGCTTAGGTCATCATTTCAGGGTTATGGAGATCCAGCTCCATGCATGGAGCCTGCTTAAGATTCTCTGTCTCCATTTCCCTCTGCCCCTCCACACCCCACTCATATGCATACGCTCTCTCAAAAAAAATTTTAAAAAAATAATGAATTTTTTTATGTTCTTTGGAGCTTTAGGATTTTTTTCCTATTTTCCAGCTTCCCTGCTGTTTCAACTCCTTGTTTTAGATCATTTGTGTCAAGTTACTTTTATTCAAAATAAACAAAGCATTCAATTACTTAAAAAAGAAGGATAGAAAAAATTGCAATACCATATATTCCCTGTAACCTTTAATAATTATGTCTGTATCAGCTAACATAGGAATTAAAATATACATGTTCTTGATATCTTCTAGTCCACAAAAGGAAATGATTACTACATTTTGTCAAACTAATGCCAATATGATGACATGTTAAAACATTTGCCTTGCAGCTGCAAGTCAGTAAGCCATATAAGGTAAAACTTTAATTATAGCTTCTTCCTGCAGTAAAAGTGCTTAATTAGACTTGTAAGATTTGACTTGAAGCTAGTTTTTTTTTCTGAAGATTTAAAGAGTTAAGAAAAATACTTTTTCCATTCATCTTCCTTTTCACTTGTTGACCTCTATCCATACTTCCCACCCTACTTCTTCACTGTTACAACAACTAAGAATTGAAACCTTAGTTTGTCAGTTGATACCCTTTGACTGTTTATTGATTTTCACCTCTGAATTGTGAGTTTTCAAATGTTATTGATCTTTGGTATTTTGAGCAGATCTTCACTGCAAAATAAATATTTTATATTTTCAAGGCCCCTTTCTGTACTGAATTGAATGGTACCAATAGTCAAGGCATGTTACCAATAATCTTATTAAAAATCATTAAGGACCAAAGTTTGGGTAGGATTTTATATGTATATTCAAGGATGTGACTCACCAAAGGGTGAGCAAAGGTATTGCTGTGGGGCTTTCTTGGGTGGCAGTAAAGAGTAGAGTAACATCTGGCATCCCATTTCTCTCTGCTTGTGTTTCTAGACCGCCTTATACTCATGGTGATTGCAATATATGGTCTCAATTGTACAATATAATATTTCTTACCTGACTGCCATTTTTTATAGTTTGTCAGCAGGTACACTTTTATTTAGAAGGCAAGTAGAGGGATCCCTGGGTGGCGCAGCGGTTTGGCGCCTGCCTTTGGCCCAGGGCGTGATCCTGGAGAACCGGGATCGAATCCCACGTTGGGCTCCCGGTGCATGGAGCCTGCTTCTCCCTCTGCCTGTGTTGCTGCCTCTCTCTCTCTCTCTCTCTCTCTCTCTGATTATCATGAATAAATAAATAAATAAAATCTTTAAAAAAAAAAAAGAAAAAAAAAGAAGGCAAGTAGAAAAAATGTATCTGCATCCTCACTGCACAAGAGAGAAAATGACACTAGGGATATTGTTACTAAGAGCAGCCAAAGTTACATGTTCAAAGCAGAAAATCAGATTTTAATAACAGTATTTATGTTAGTATATTAATCTATAAAGTCTATGCTTTTATATTTTATTTTTTTAAAAGACTGTATTTATTTATTACAGACAGAGAGAGAGAGAAAGGCACAGACACAGGCAGAGGGAGAAGCAGGCTCCATGCAGGGAACCCAACATGGGACTCGATCCTAGGTCTCCAGGATCATGCCCTGGGCTGAAGGTGGGGCTAAACCTCTAAGCCACTGGGGCTGCCCTATGCTTTTATTTTTTTTTTTTTTTAAGATTTTATTTATTTATTCATGAGAGACACAGAGAGAGAGAGAGGCAGAGACATAGGCAGAGTGAGAAGCAAGCAGGCTCCACACAGGGAGCCCGATGTGGGACTTGATCCTGGGACTCTGGGATCATGCCCTGAGCCCAAGGCAGGCGCTCAACCACCAAGCCACCCAGGTGTCCCTGCTTTTATATTTTAAACCATAAGTTGGGTTTATTAGTGCTTATTTTTTAATAGCATCTACTTTTTTGTTTTTAATGTAGAACTAGCAAAAAAGGAACTTTCTAAAAATAAAATTTAGTGTTTTTTAATTAGTGTTATGGAGTTCATTCCTGTATCCTCCATAATGCATGTTGAAACCCCAACTCCAGTGGGATTAGATTAGGAAGTGGGAACTTTAGCAAGTTATTAGATCATAAGAATAGAGACTTTGTGATGGGATTAGTGTCCTTCTCAGAAGAGAGCTTGCTTCATCTCTCTGTTCTCTGCCATGTGAGGACATAGCAAGAAGATGACCATCTGCATCCCAAGGAGAGAACTCTCACCAGAACCCAACCAGGCCAACACTCTGATTTCAGATTTCCCAACCTCCAGAATTTTGAGAAATAAATTTCTATTGTTTAGCCACCCAGTTTATGGTATTTTTGTTATCGCACCCTGAGCTAAGACCAACACTATTTATTTTTTCTTCTAACACAGGAATTTAAAAATCTTAAAGTGGCCAACTCCGTTCAGTACTTATAAAATGCACTTATGAATTCCACTCCTCCCACCCTTACACACAAAAATAGTATCATTCATTTGATTTATTTTAGTTAAATAAAACATTTTCAAGGTCTTTTAAATCTGGTCCTTTCCCCAGAATGGGTTGCATATGTGAACACACTCCTCTTATTAGTCAGAACAATACTCAGTTATGCTGCAGCAGAATCTCCGTGGCTTACCAAATAAGACACTATTTCTCCAACAAAGTCTATGATTAAGATGCCTCTCTAGGGCAACTTCTAATTGGTGATGGCAAGGACCCAAGTTACTTATGTCTTGTTGATCCACCATCTCAAAAGGCACCTTCCAGAGTCAAATTCCAGAAGGGAAAAGAGAGCTGGAAGGCCACTCAAGGACTTCTCATTAACTCAGCCTAGAAGTGACACTCACTGCTTCTGCTTACAGTCCACTGGCCATATTACCAAACTAACTGCAAAGAAGGCTGGAAGATAGATACTTTCTATGTAGCCAGGAAGGAGAAAAATGAAATGCAATTTTGGGAACACCTACCATTACTTCTGCCAAATCCTTTATTCCTATCATGGAGGAAAACTCCTAAGAATCACTTTTTGAATTTTGTAATTTCAAATAACTTGAACTCGATCTTGTAGTAGGTTATCAACCCGAAGACTCCGCTTTTTCTCTTTAGAATCTGTGGTACATTATCTGCAAATAAATTATCTTAAGCCCGTTATCCAATGCTAAAATGCTCCCTTAATGTCTCTTAAAACTTGTAGTAGGTTATCAACCTGAAGATTCTGCTTTTTCTCTTTAGAATCTGTGGTACATTATCTGCAAATAAATTATCTTAAGCCCATTATCCAATGCTAAAATGCTCCCTTCATGTCTCTTAAAACTTGGCTTTTTTCATTCCCATCTTTATAATTATATGAGTTTTTTCAACTTTTCCTAGAATATTTACAACGGTCTACTCACTGGTCACCTTCTTCCTTTCATCAATCCCACCTCAATCAGATCATCATCATTTCTTCACCATGAGGTCTTCCCCCTCTATAAATTCCAAAGCACATTAGTATCTATATTATTCACGTAAAAGTCACATACTTTAAAAGTGTCAGGATTATTCATTGCTCAATACATAATGATCCTTCCCATGACTGGGATTGTAAATAGCTTATAATGCCACTTGAAACACCCAATAAATGAAATACAAAATAATTTCGAGTTGACAGAAACCTTCATATTTTATATGTGATTCTGTTACAATTTTAACCTGAGTGTTGACTAGGGATGGAATATACTAAAAGTTTATTCTTCTAAACTGAGTTTTCAATGCTTAATCCCTTTTAAAAGTGTGTTATTTAAACAGAGGAGGTGTGAAAAAACAGGCCTTCCTTCATATTCTAAATAGAGTAAACACAGGAAGAAGCAAAATCTGTTTTGGTTTTCACTTGCTTCGTGTGTCATCTTTTTCCCACCAGAATCATAATAACAATTTTGGAAATAGTGCTATTTCTATAGAAAGTAAATTTTTCCACATTAATAAAATTTCCTGAACTTGCATTTTGTGTATGTTTATATCTTTGACAGAATTTTCTTAATCCCCAACAATTTAGAAAAATACTATATAATTGGATTTTTATTTCAATATGTTGAGAATTTGATCCTTTCCATGTGCTGATTAGAATAGCACAACCCAAGATGAATGCCAATGCAAATAACATTTTAGGCATAAATTCTAACTTCATCACATCTTTGTAAAATCAAAAACAAAAACAAAAACAAAACAAAAAACAAAACAAAAAAAAATCAAAAACATCTTCCATTCTTTATCAATTTACTATTCATTCAACAAGCATCTATTAGACACCTAATAAGTGATAAACATCATGCCTGGAGATGCTGAAAAATGCAGAGACTACCTGTGACCAAAAAAGCACCTAGTTTAATGAGGTACACAAATAAGTAGACCAATAGGAGCATTAGAGTAAATGCTTCATTAGAGAAGTGCGAAAGGTGCTATGGGAAGCATAGACAATACCTCACTCAGCCTCAGGGAATCATTATTGAATTCCTGGAGGAGAAACTCTGGCTTAGTTATCAAGCTATTGGGTAGGAGGAGACATCAAGTAGAAGAAAACTGTGAATATCATTCTCATATCCTAGGTATAACTGTAACAACATGAGGCTGGGACAAATGAAAATCCATTCCGGTGCCTTTCACCACACAAGGTGTACCATTCAGAAACTTTGGAATCTCTCATGGTACTAAAAAGAATGGTGATTTTGTAGTCAACTAGACTTGAATTTCAAATCAAGATTCTGACCCTAACTAGCAGGATAATCCCAGGTGAGTTTCTGAGTTTCATCAGTTTTAGGAGAAGAATAATAGTATGTATCTTAAAGGGTATCCGTCAAGATGGTTCGAATAGTAGATATAAAGCATTTAACATAGTTCCTAGCACTTAGTAGGCACTTTGGAAATCATAGTCCCTAATGATAATAGAATAAAATGAAAATGAGTTGTATTTGTAACCTTGATAATGGGCATCCAGGTCTACAGTGGATTAAGCATTCTTTCCTTCAGTTTGTATCTGGTTAATATGAATTGTTGTGTTTTATGATATTATTACATGGTGACTAATGGGGACTATACTTATTGTAGTGAGTGTTGTCAAATCACTATGTTGTACACCTGAAACTAATATAACATTTTCATGTTAAATATACTTCAATAGAAAAATTATGCAGTGTGGATCAACTCCTCTGTGTAATTCATAGTAATTTGATTCAGTTGATGATAATTGTAGTGGATTTTAATGACCAAGTGGCACTTCTCGGGTTATCCTTCTTAGAAAGTAAAATATGTCACAGGAATTCATTAGTAATCAAACAAAATACATTAAGATTATCGGGTGACTAATGAATAGTCATGAAGCCTGTTGAGACTTCATATCAATTTCAGAATTATGTGTGATACACAGAGATGGTAAAAATCCCCCTATGATTACAGCCTGGACAGAAATTGCCCTTGACATGTGTCAGCATAGCTGCTCATTCATCACCATATTCCCAATCTGTCTATGAGGTGAGATTCTCAGTTTTGCATTCACCAAATTAAGACAAATAAATGACTCTCAAATCTGTGTAGGTACCAGCATGGGACAGGACCAGAAAGAGAAGCTGTAATTCAATGAACTGTGTCCTGAATTCTGTTGCCTTTGATGACAACGTCTGAAGCATAATTGACCCAAACTTTGAAATTTTCAGATGCCAATATCATAAAAGGAAATAGGCCAAGGCTGCAGGCTTTATTCTCTTTACTAACTCCTAAAAAAATAGGATTTAACTACAGCAGTAATGACCTAGTCTCGTAGTAAAGTGACCTTGGTGAAAAAAAACAGAACTTCTCCAAAATGTAGGGGTAATATTTTCCAAAGGGGACATGAGTGGATTGTTTTAAGGAGATCAGTTACCAGATTCTCAGTTTCTACATGTGTTTCTTAAATGTTAAAGACCATAAAACAGGGCAGCCCCCCTGGTGCAGCGGTTTAGCGCCGCCTGCAGCCCAGGGTGTGATCCTGGAGACCCGGGATCGGGTCCCACATCTCCTTGCATGGAGCCTGCTTCTCCCTCTGCCTGTGTCTCTGCCTCTCTCTCTCTCTCTCTCTCTCTGTTTCTCATGAATAAATAAATAAATAAATCTTAAAAAAAAAAAAAAAAAAGACCATAAAACAGGGGTGCCTGGGTGGTTTTGTTAGTTAAGCATCTGCCTTTGGCTCAGATCATGATCCCAGGGCCCTCTCAGCAGGGAGCCCACTTCTCCCTCTCCCTCCCCCTGCTTGAATGTGCTCATTTTCTCTCAAATAAATAATACATAAAATCTTTTAAAACTTTTTAAAAATAAAAAAAGACCATAAAACGTCACTGAGCTCCAAGTCCAACAGGTTTCTAGGGCCAGCTCTGCTATTACTTGGGATATAACCTTGAGCACTTCCTTTCACTTGCCCCTCTGACCATACTTTTCTCTCCAGGGAGCTAGATGATCCCTAAGTTTTCCAATGTATGGCAATGGGATATGTGTATGTTCTACATGATGAAGTTATACTAAATTCCCAAAGAGCTTAATCATTCAACAACAATAGGATTCAGACACAATTTGGGTTAGTTTGAAATAAAACATCTATAAGAACTAATCTGGGCTGGACACGTGCTAAATGGGGAATATGTGTTTTCTTGTCAAAGAGCACAGTAAATTCACTTTTGCTTATTGTGAAGGATATTCAACCTCAGACCTCATTCTGTATTCTTAGAGCCACAAAACATTAACTTTTTATTATTTTAATCCAAAACCATTTAATGTTCCATTCCATTTTAATGAATTAGCCTTGCTGAGCTCTTTCTCTTTGGTGAGCTTTCTCTCTATTTTCTACCCTATATTCTTACTTCCTATTTGTAAAAATGTGTTTATTTTCATATTGTAGCTCCAGCCACAAAATGCATGTGATATATGGGTCTGTACTCTCCTTGGCAAGTATACAAATGGGGAGGAGATAGTCAAGGATATTTGAGAAATTCATAGTATTTGACTAAACAGACACTGAAAACCAGTAATTATAATGTATTAATATAGGAATAGGAATAGAGACATGAATAAAATGCTAAGGAAGCATGGGGTAGGGAGCATGATCAGTCTTGTTCCCTACTTCAATCTTGATTGAATCTTTTTTTTTTTTTTTAAGATTTTACTTATTTATTCATGAGAGAGGCAGAGACACAGGCAGAAGGAGAAGCAGGCTCCATGCAGGGAGTCCAACGTGGGCCTCGATCCCCAGTCTCCAGGATCACGCCCTGGGCTAAAGGCAGGCGCTCAACCGCTGAGCCACCCAGGCGTCCCAATCTTGATTGAATCTTGATGGAATCCAGTTTACCTACTCTTGTTGCTTGTGATTTTGGTGTCACATCAAAGAAACCATTGCCTACTCTAAAGTCATAATTTATGCCTATGTTTTCTCTAAGAGTTTTATAGTGTAGCTCTCATGTTTAGGTCTTTGATCCATTTTGAATTAAAATTATATGTGGTGTAAGGCAGGGTCTAACTTTGTTCTTTCACATGTGGATATCCAGTTGTCCCAGTTCTAATTGATGAAGACTATTCTTTGCCCAGTGAATGATCTTGGGACTCTTGTAGCCAGCTTTTTGATGTATTGCCCTAACTTAATTGGCACTATGCCAAATTCACGTTGGTTTTTCTGCTGCTTCTCAGGTTATTTCTCCTCAGTGTCCTTTGTAGGCACCTTTATGTTTACCTTGTTCTAAATGTTAAATTCTTATAGAGAGAATTTGCAAACCCCTTTCTTTTCTCTCTTTAGCACTGCTCCTGAGGTCAGCTCACCCGTTGCCATTCTCTGTATACTGAAGACCTACAGATTTTATCTCCATCCCAGACTTCACTGTAGAGCTTCATACTGAAATATCTGTTTGCCTTACTGACTTCAGTTGGATGTCTCACAGGCAACTTAAGCATAACATTCTCCAAAATTAAATACTTAATTCTCATGGGAGGCCTGGGGGGCCCAGTTGGTTTAAGTGTCTGCCTTTGGCTCAGGTCATGATCTCAGGGTTGTGGGATCAAGCTTCATGTTGGACTCTGCACTCAGCGTGGAGTCTGCTTGTCCCACTCCCTCTGCTCCTCCCCTGCTTGTTCTCACACTCTCTCTTTTTTCTCTCTCTCTCTCTCAAATAAATAAATAAAATATTTAATAAATAAATAAATAAGTCAGGCTCCCAGAAACAGGGGAGCCTGTTTCTCCCTCTGCCTATGCCTTTCTCTCTCTGTATTTCATGAATAAATAAATAAAATCTTTAAATAGATAAGATCAGATGCTTCAGTGGCTTCCAGTTGCACTTAATATCTATCTCACTTCCCTGGTCTATAAGCCACTGTGTAATCTGGTGCCTGCTTCTCTCTCTAGTCTCTTCTCACTCCCCTCTCCCCCTTTCTATAGCCACATATTGGTTCCCAGTTTTTTTCCTCTTTCAAGCCTTTGCCCATGGACTTTGCTCCAGCTTGTCTCTTCACACCACAGCTTCAACATTACCTCCTTAGATCTCCCCAACGATGCTGAGTCAGTCCCTCTCTCCTTGAATTCACTAGCATAGGGTATTGTTTGCTAACTGCTTGACAATTTTTAAATTGTGTGTGTGTATGTATACATATCTGTGTTGTGAGTACACACATGCATGCCTTAAACCTGCATATATTTGTTTTAACCTATACATAACCTATACATCATGTGCCTCTTGTTTCTAGATGATAAGCTGTTTGTCTAGCATAGGATGGGGATCAGGAAGGTGGGAATGTGTTCCCTGCCCGCTGCTTAGCCTGCTGCAAAAGAAATAGGTGGCAAGAAAATATTTCAATGAATAAACAAACAGCAGAAAATTTGGGAAAGGTGGAGTGATCTCTGATGAGTATGAATTATCAGTTGGTTAGGGAAGGAAAGGGCATCACAGCTCGAATAACTAGAATGTACAAAAGCCTGTGCCTGTTACTAAAATCAGTACCATAAATTAAGCATCCAATTACAATCAACTTTTTTTTGTATTTCAACCTCATTTCCATACATTTTTATGAACATAAACAAGTTATGGTTTCTACAAAGTTATATAAAATTACCATTATTGTCATGCTCATTGTTAAAAGTTTTATTACTGTTGATGTTCTAAATATCACAACTTGTCCAGTAGGACCTGCTTTTTTTTTTTAAGATTTTATTTATTCATGAGAGACTCAGAGACAGAGAGAGAGGCAGAGACACAGGCAGAGGGAGAAGCAGGCTCCACGCAGGGAGCCTGACATGGGACTCGATCCCAGGTCTCCAGGATCACGCCCTGGGCCAAAGTCGGCGCTAAACCGCTGAGCCACCTGGGCTGCCCAAGGACCTGCTTTAAAACTGACTTGTTTCTTTTAGCACTAGCTCTACCATATTTGAAGGTATCCTTGTTGTCTGGCAATGCTTCAGGCCTATCTGAGTTTTCTTTGTACCAAGGTGTGGAATCCATTTTCCAGACAACTTTGCTTTCTAGCAGAAAACAGTGTTAGACACCAAAATCTAAGTGCTAGGTTTGCATTTGAGTACTAATGTTATGGATGGATGGATGGATCAATCAATCGATTATATATATATATATATATATATATATATATATATATATATATACACGCACACACACACACTAATGTTTGGACACCCTTACAGAGCTAGGTACAATGTTCCTTATTGAGCTTTTTATTCACATTGATTTTTTTCCAAATTCATTTATGATACGCTCCACTTTACCTATAGTAAAGAACTGATAAAACTTTAATGGTTTTCTAAAATTTGTCAAGAAACAATGGGGCAGTGGGTAGAGATTGGAGTCTGGGAGTGAGGGGCACCAAGTGAATAGCTTGACATGGGATCCAGAGGGACCCTCTTGAGTTGGTTGCATTCATTATGGGTGAGCCCACAAAGGATTGCAAGAAGGAAGGGGCATAATCAGGTTAGTAATAAGCAAAGAGGATGATGTATTAGAGAACTGACACACTAGTGGCCATAAAACCACCTGGGCTGCTGCATGGTCCAGTAAGGTGTGGTGGGATTGGAAATAGAGTGGATGGCTAAGCAAAGAGCTGGGCTGCGTGGACATTTGTATGTGGGATGTGACAGATGGTTGGACTTAAAGGTGATTGAACACAGGATACTGGGTGGACAGAAGGGCCATTAACACAGTGAGTGAATTCAGGAGAAGACGATCAGATGGAGGGTGGGAAGGCGAAGAATGGACTAATTTAAGGTAAAATTTGAGAAGCAGACAAGTATATAGACAGTGTCTGGCCGATGTTTATTCGACAATAAGTGTGCTGAGTGAATCAGGTATTACCAATAACTGTGTATTGAGCTCATACTGCATTACTAACACTATAGTAAGCATATATTTCATTTAATTTTCACAACAAACGCTAGGAAAAATAGACTCTATCACTACTGTACCAATGAGAAAAGAGGCCCACGGAGATTAAATAATTTACCTGAGACCACATAGCTAGTATGTTCTGCCCTTATACCCCTAACCAAGCAAGGAATGCAACTGATAGGGAATAATGGGGGGGGGGGGGGGGGCATTAAGAAATAGTCTGGTATAGAAGCCCAGAGAAAGAGCAGCTTTTAAAAAGAAGTAGTCGGTCACCTTGTGGTCCAGTGGCCACATGGAGGAAACTTAAAATAGGCAATGGACTTGAGAGGTTAATGAACAAGTGAGCGATGTTAGAAGAGTGGGGTGGAAATACTTCTCTGGAAGTCCATGGTGATTGGGAAGGACAAGGCTAACAGTAGGATAGATTGTTCCTTCTAGAGTGTTCAGGGTGAACAAGAGTAGTGGAAGAAAGGCAATCTCAAGCAGAAAGCTAACACAAAGACTCCTTAGTGTCCTTAGTGCCAGATACTGGAAGTTTCTCTCTTCAGTAATAGCTAAAGTTGAGTGTCTCCTATGTGCCAGACACTGTTCTAAGTGCCCCGCTTGTAATTCACCTCATTTATGCCTCACAACAACCCTATAAAGGTAAGGTAAGGAAACAAACTGAAGCACAAGGGGTAAGTTATTCGTTCAAGGTCACCCAGGAAGTAAGCAGCAGACTCCACATATTGAAAAGAATTAGTTTTAGCCAGTAGCACTGTAGAGGGTTTTTAGATTGTATCAGGACTTGAAATTGTAATTATTCAAGTAAAAGACGCTGGCTTCTGACTAACAAAACAGCTATAGATCATATCTGGTTTATTTCTCATCTGTAGCTAAGACAGAATGGTCAAAATCTATTTTACCAAATTTAGAGCCAATTTAGGTTTTTAACCTCAGAAGAAGGATTCCCTCTTTGAAGTTACATTTCAGCCACTTTTCTGAGAGCCTGGTATTCTCTGAACAAACAGAACCAAAAGAAGTTGTTTTTAAATTCATTCTCCTTGTGCCCTGTGACTCTTGTAAGAACATGTTCGTAAGGACCAAGTTTATTTTTTTGTTGTTCCAAGTTTTTATTTAAATTCTACTTAGTAACACATAGTGTAATATTAGTTTTGTGAGTAGAACTTAGTGATCCATCACTTACAAACAATACCCGATGCCCATTACAAGTGTCTTCCTTAATTCCCATAAAGACCACATTTAAATGAACATTGAAAGGACTGGTGAATTTCTCTACATATCTTGGGTCTAAGTATTTAAAGGGACCTGAATAAAACCCTAAATATTTGACCCTTGCTATTGGGAATCTTGGAATGAAGCATTGGGAGGAAAGTATGAGCCATAGATCTATAGGACAGAGTAAGGGCATTGGGCTTTCTCTTGAGTCCTTAGCTATGGGATATGACTGTGACTTGGGAACAGGCCACAGTTCTACTAAATTACCTTTACATCTCCAACAGAAGAGATTCGCCTGATAAAATGGCCCTTTATTGTTCCTTAGTAATACTAGTAGTAGATAACTCTAAGGTCTCTTCATGTACGCTTTTGGGTTTATGGGTTTACAAAGTATCCCTGAGCACTGAGTCCATTTTTCTTTGTCATCCAGCTGCAGACAACAAACAAGTTTCATGGTCCCTGAAATTAGCCACCAACTTGAGACAAAAGATAATTCTGGAACTACCATTCAGCATGCTATATCTGTTCTACTGTCTCTATAGAGCACGCCTTTTTAATGTAATTACATGACTTGTCTATCTATTACTAAATTGATGAAGACAGCCTGGATTTATTCTTCCTCCTTTAACTTAGGAGTCAGTATAGTTTGTTGTAGCATTTCCCAAAGCAGATTCTGCAGAAATCCACCCTACTAAAATAATCTATACAAAAGGACCCTGTGAATAAATATGTTTCAGAAATTCTGCTGGCAGATCTCTACTGCTCCCATTCCTACCTCCTTCTGATTCACAATTTACATTAGCATATTAAAGGTTTTCCAAAGTTCTGCAATAAAGGAACCAGCTAGATCGGCACTTTATAAAGTCATTTTTATCATAGAATGGAGTTTTCTATGTATGCTCTTTTAAACCACAGAACCACTTTGGGAAATGCTGACATAGTCATCAAGAGCTTTGGGATCAACTCTCAGTTTCTATGTATTTGACTTTTTTAGCTTCCCTGTATAAGCGAGATCATGTAGTTTTTTTCTTTCTGTCTCACTTCCCTGGGCAGGGAGATGGGGGAAATAGATATTGGTCCTCTGGATACAAAAGTGAAATTATATAGGATGAATAATTCTAGAGATCTAATGCACAGCATGATGACTAGTTAATAATACTGTATTGAATATTAGAAATTTGCTAAAAGTAGATTGCCGGTGCTCTCACCAAAGGAAAAAAAAAAAAGGAAAGGAAAAAAAAATCCAGGATGGGTAGGTTAATTAGCTTGATTGTAATAATTATTTCATTGTGTATATCAGATTATTGTGTGGTACAGTTTAAGTGTATACTATTCTTTTTTTTAAAGTGTATACTATTCTTAAAAGTATTTTTTAAAAGAGTTTTGGGATCAAAATCTGGGTGATATTAGGTAAGCTACTCTACCTTCTTGAACACTCATTTCCTCAACTGTAAAATAGGTTAAGAAAATATTCCTTTGAGGACTTTGACAATTTACCACAGTACCTGCACATAACAGACATTCAGTGAATAGCAGCTGATTCTGTAAGTAACCGGCTGAGAGGCATACAGTATCTTTGCCCAGCATGGGTTAACAACTCTTCCTTTTAGAAAGGTTTTACATAAAATTGC
Source organism: Canis aureus (assembly GCF_053574225.1). Lineage (NCBI taxonomy): Eukaryota > Metazoa > Chordata > Mammalia > Carnivora > Canidae > Canis > Canis aureus. The sequence continues at coordinate 7,937,232 of NC_135619.1, read as the reverse complement.
CTGGATTTGTAACAGAATTTGTCTGATTAGTCTTTACTACAAAAGTACAAATGAAATTTAAACTTTGGGGAGAATCTCCATTAGAAGATCCTAGAGGTGGTCCAACATTGAGATGCAGCAATGTGATTAGTATTGATTAGTCACAATAATGTGGAACTCTGTAATTTACTCAAGCTCACAGATAATTAATGGAGTCTGCGAATTAAGAACCAACTTGTTTCACCAGGTAGGCCTTTGCATTTAATTACTCTGTTTGTAGAAGTTAATATCTTCACTGTTATTTAAATTATATTCATTTCTAAAGTGCTTAGTGCAAGTCACAGTCCTAAGCAGAACCTCCTAGGAAGTATCCAGGTTACCAAGCAAGGGTCAACTACTGTCCCTCCTCTCTGGAAGCAGGGTAGTCTATAAGTGATTCAGAGTGGCTTTAGATCTGAGAAAGGACCTGGCAGGCAGGCAACCTAGTTTCCATGTGACTTTTCTTTTGCTGATATGTCCTCTAGTGGTAAAGACACTGATCATGAACATTGGAAGCCAAAAAAGGAAAGGAAAAAGCAACTTGAGTGAATCTCATAGAATTGTGGCCAGGAAGGTTCATTTGAATGTCACTAATACTGGACCAGACTTAAGAGTACCTTAGGCCCATCCATGAAAATAGATTCGCTAAAACATAGTAATATCATAGGCAAGAATAGAACAGGGACTATTTAAGCTACTTAGTGAATAAATTATTACTAAACACTTTGGACAGACACTATGAGAATTTCCAGCATTCCTAACCTATTAACAGATTCAAATAATGAATCTCCCTGCCAATTTTTGTGAGTTTATTGTATTAGAACCCAAATCTATGTTACATTTTTTCTATAATTGGTTTTCCTTTAAATTAGTTTGGATACATGGGGCATTCTTGTACAGTTCTTCCTAAGTGGCTAAATTGACCATAGAGTAGAAATAGTCCAAGCAAAACTATTAAAAAACTATTCGGGATTTTTTTTAAGATTTTGTATATTTTTATTTGTTAGAAAGAAAGTGGAGGGAGGGGCAGAGAGAGAAGGAGACAAGCAGACTCAAGGCTAAGCATAGAGCCTGATGTGGGGCATGATCCCAGGACCCTGAGACATGACCTGAGTTGAAACCAAGAGTTATAGATGCTCAACCTAGATGCCCAGAAACTATTCGGTTTTAAAACAGTGCTCTGACCTGAGCATGCTTACTTAGCACTGAATATAGATTGGCATATATTTATTGATCATTTATTTTTTTTTTATTTTCCTTTTTTCCAACAAGATGAGTATATTGTATTATATATATATAATATATATATAATATATATATAATCTTTATAGATACAGATATAAAGATATAGGTAGATATGGAGATACAGATATTTGATAGAGGAAGTAGCTGCTGAAAATTCCTGAAGTTGCCTCTTTCTTAGCTATTGAATTGGGAATTTTGATTACCAAGACACAAGCTGAAATCTAAGACAATATAAAGAAATTACATTGATATTTGAGCTGTTGGCATGTTTTGTGCTCTTTTGAAAATCTTTCCTCCTCCTCTTTCTATTCTTGCTTTACAATAAATACACCTTATTCTTTTTTCCTCGCTTTCTTATACATTTAAGTTTCTTTTAATTATGTTTTCAAACAGTGACTGAATAAAGTGTTACTGCTTTATCTCAAGTTATAGCTTTAGCTCAGTAGTCTGCTCAATCACTTAACATAAAAGATGCAGCATCAAGACAAGAGATGCCAGCATATATATTTTAAAAGCACATATCAAGTGGAACTGATGTAAATGCAACATTAATGAAGTAAGACTGGTCTCTACTCTCCAGACACTATAATTTAAAAGGCAATTGACTTTATTTGCTGTGGTTGACAGCCTGTTTCTCAGACTACTCGAATAAATTTGGGTATTAATATGCTTCCTGTCCATTTAGAGAGAATTACTATTCTATCTGCCTTAGGAGACTATTTCATTTCCAGATTTAACTCAACACAATATGATGGTCCCCAGCTTTTGAGTAAAGCATACTTTAGTGAGCCTGTGCTCAGCTGCCTCTCAGAGCAACACACTGAGCTACACACAGCAGGTGTACAAAGATACCTATGAAGTGTCTTCTGTGAGCCTCAAGACACTTAGCTGCAAAATAGGAGAGTAGAGAGGGAGACATGCAATGGAGTTGGATGGGATTGTGCCATTTTTCCAAAGTTCCAAGAGAGCAAATATGGTCTTAGGGAGGTGGAGAGACAAATATCCATTGAGCACCTATAGGCACTTTGTATACATTTCATCTTCATTTCCACAACAGCCACACCATAGATGGCATGACCCTCATTTTATAGATGAGGAAATTGAAGATCAGAGACATTAAATCACTCTCTCAAAGTCATTCTGCCATTTGTTTCAATATAGCAGAGCCCGGCACATAGTGTGCACTCAAATGAATAGTGTTGAAAGTTGAGTGAATCTTTCTGGGAAGCAATTTTCATCATGTGTCAAGAGCCTCAAAAATGTGTATAATTTCTGAATCAGCAGTTTCACTTCTAGGAATAGAGATGTGGGCAAAGATCGTGTGTGTGTAAATGCAATAATTCATTTTGTCACTGCAACCTCATTTTAAAAAACAAAATTTTTGGAAACATACCCAATATCTAAAAGGGAGAGTCAAATAAATTACAGTAGTGTTATACAGCCATTATAACAGTATTTTTAAAGAATTTTTTATGACATGGGGTAGTGCCCACCATAGGGTGTAGAACTAAATATATATACTATGGTCTCAGCCATGTCTTAGAGAAACACATGCAGAAAAATTACTAAAATAAAATGTACCGTAAATATAAATTATGCCTAAACAATCGAATATTACATGATTTTATTTCTTTTTTTTTTTAAGATTTATTTATTTGAGAGAGAGCACAAGCAGGAGGGACAGAGGGAGAAAGAATCTCAAGAAGACTCTTGAGCTGAGTGTGGAGCCTGACGTGGGGCCCAATCTCACCACCCTGAGATTACAACCTGAACCAAAACCAAAAGAGTGCATTGCCTAACCAACTGCACCACCTAGGCTCCCCTACATTTTGTTTTTTATTTAACTCATTAAATTCCTGGCATAATCACTAGATGAGATAGCTAACTCCATTAGACACAGACTAATTCCTTAGTCACTTGGCAAGTTTAGAATTTCAGGACTTAGTTAGATCATGTGACAGCATCAGTTATGTGTCCAACCCTTTGCTAAGCCATGAAGAAATCATAAAAAGGATGATATATACTTCCTGCCTCTCAGTCAACCAACATTTATTAAGTGTCTGCTGTGTGCCATGGATCAGGAATACAGAAATGAAAAAGGCATAGTCCATGCCCTCAGGGAGTTCACCCTGGATGGCCAACAATTATGTGCATGAAGTAAATGCACCATTTGTAGATAGGTTTTTTTTTTTTTTTTTTTTTTTTTTAGAGAGAGTGCATGCACATTCTCACATGAGCAGGGGGAAGAGCCAAGGGAGAGGGAGGGAGAGAATCTCAAGCAGACTCCCTATGCATCACTGAGCCCAGTGACATGGGGCTCAATCCCATGACCCTAAAATCATGACCTGAGCTGAAATCAAGAGTCGGACACTTAACCGACTGAGCCACCCAGGTGCCCCATAAATGTACCATTTGAAGTAGATACAAGATAATGTGTATGTTAATGGCAGTCAGGTGTAGGGTGGGCTAGACATGACAGGGTTTTCTAAGAGGGAGTTTGAAGTGTATTGAAGGAGCCATTTAGGAAGGCTAAGATAAGAAACAGGTTTCCAGGCAGAGGTAGCAGTATGAAGGCAAAAGTTTCAATTTTATCTTGAGTGGGAGATGGTAACAGATTCACCTTTTTAAAAATTTAGCATGAAAGTGTGAAAGATGAACCAAAAAAAAGGTGTGGGGAGAGCTAGACAAAAGGCTATTGCTTTAATTCTGAAAGCAGGAAGACCTAGGTCAACACAGAAACAGTGAAGATGGTGAAAAGAACAGAAAGTAGAGAGCTGTGTAGAAGGTGAGCTTTAGTTGTTTGGAGTAAAAAGGAGGATGTATACTAGAACCCCAGATTTCTGAACTGAGGAGCTGGGAAGATAATGGGGGTTTTCACTGAGCTGAGGACCCCAAAGGAAAGACTGAGGTGGAGGGAAAGACAGTGGGATCAGGTTTAGGCATATAGAATTCCAGTTGACTTTGGGTCATTCACCTGGAGTTGTTCAAGTAAGAAAACACACTCATGTGGAGTTGTCAAGTAAGAAAACATACAGATCCAGAGCTTAGCAGCACAAGAGAGCAAAAGACAGAATTCGGTCACAGAAGCCATGACTTGAGTAAAATTGACCTAGGAAGAGTCTGTAGAAGAGAGAGAAAAGAGGGTCAAGGACAGAACCTCCAGAACTACAGCTTTAGCAAGATCTCAGAAGAAAGTAAGCAAGCAGGAAACCCAAGGGAAGAGGAAAAAGATTCAAGATTTAGGAAATGGCCAACATATGCGATGGTGCCCTTTGGAATTTATAAGCTGGCTGGAAAGTAATCACATCTACAGATGAAGAAATGAGGTAGAAACGTTGCCCATGACTATCCTTGAGTAAGTGCCTAGGAAGGATATAGACAGTTCTTACGGAGCTGAGAGGAAGGAGAGTATGGGGTTGACCTGAAGCTTGATAAAGCTGATGAGACTTCACTGAGCCTGAAATATGGTTAGAATTGAAACCAGGAAAGAGAGGCCATTTCAACTAAGGCCCTGAGATTTGTTCAAATTCATCCTCATGTCTGAAAATAACTAGAGGTGGACTTTCTATTGATTGTGGCCATCCGGGTCATCTTTGAATAGTGAAGACAACATTTGGTTCTTTTTTAGTTATAATGCCTGTCGGTTAAACAGTATCCCGTAAAACTGGATGCAGTGTGACCTGACACCTTGTACAAGGCTAAGGAAGTCATGACAAGAAAACAGTATGACTTATGCGTAGCAGGTTCATTCCAGAAACACAGATGTGTCTAACTCAGAGGACATCATGAGGGGCAGTCTTGATGGGAAAAGACAAGTTCTGGTTATGTGCCCTCCTCACTTTACGGTAGCTAATTCTAAAATCCCTTTGGTTTAATGCAGCTATTCCTGGATATGAAGTTGCAGATTCCCTGCCCCATATTTTCCCTAGCCTCTGGTGGCTAAGCACTAGGTATGTGAAAGGAAGCAAGAAAGGGATGAAATGTTAGTGTGCTCTCCCCACTCCTCCGCACCTTCCAGTCCCTTCCATCCTCTCATTCCATCCCACTGGCCTCTTTCTTCTCGAGACCACTTGACTTACAATGCAGCATGGGTAAGAACTCTTCACTGACCAAAAGGGATATCTTAAGGACAGAAATAATCAGGCATTACTTTGGGAAATAATCTGTCAAAATCTGCCTCTGCTAGTCTGCTCACAGTTCTGTCTTCTTATAGTGCTTCCCACAGCCTACACCATATCTGCAAAGACGAAGGTACAGAATAAGGACAAGTCATTGGAAAGTCAGGTTCCACAGTGCTGACCATGCCACTTCCCTAGGGATATGACCTTGCACAAGCCACTTAACCTCAACTACACTCAGTCTTCTCAATAGAATTTGTGGGACAGTCAAACGAGATAGCATTTGTCAAGGTGCTTAAGATTGCAAAATGCTCTTCACATGTTCAGCAGTGGTCTAACATAGGCTATTATTGTAGTCATGAATGTGATTTGAAAGTAGAGGGGGACCAAAATTTCTCCTCCTCCAGGACCCTTCTAAAGACCTAGACCTTCCATTCCAGCCCTTGTATTCAACCAGTTTCCTCCAGAGCCCCATCTCTGCTAGTCCCTATCAATCTGTGTTGATTTATCCTGGCTCATGGAGGGCTTACTACAACTGAGTAATACTCAGCTACTACCCCTGTTCTCCTTGCCTTAGCACATAGAGGAAGGCCTTAAAAATCCACTCCTAAAGAAGAAAAATGGTGAACAATTTACAAAATCCTTCCTGGGGGCCAGGCACTTTCTTTGCCTGAGATTCTGTTCCACAAACCACAGGCTTTTCCCACAGAGGAGAAATCAGGAAGCCTTTACAGCTGAGACCAGGGGAAATTACATTTCTATTAAAAGCTGTCTGTGGCTAGATGTATCCATCCCAAGTACAAAGTTAAACGATGTAATAAACTTATTCAAAGACATAAAGCTATTACATAAAATGCCATTAAATATCTTCTACTCAGTGTTAACAAAATACAGCTATAAATTTTCTAGGGTTGTCATTTTGCAAGTCGCTGGTTCTCAGTGGGTTATGCATCTGCCAGTTCTTCACTGTTGAATTCTGTTTTCCAGTCCTGGCAAATGGGATGTCAGGGATGCGTAACTCTTTGAAATGTGATGGTTTTCAATTTCTTGTGAATCTAAAGGTGCTCAGTTTCTTCTACGGCTGGCGTCTGTCTCCATTTTCTACCTCCTGGCTAAGTATAGTATTGAAGCCCCATATTTCATAAACTTGGAGATCAGAGGCAGGGAGGGCCAACCAACCAAGCCATAGCTCAGGATTCAAGGTTGGGAGCTGGCACATCTCCCCTGAACTTTGAGACCGATCCACAGCTCCTTACATGAAGCTGTGCATCTAGTCATGACAGGGTAAAATGGAAGGGAGGAGTTGAAAGGAATACAGAGCATTCTCTCTGGGAAAGTTCTGTGCCCCCTTTTCGTGTGGGTTTTCACCTAAAACCCAGGTCAAGAGGAAAAGCACGTAAGATCCAGATAGGTCTAACTGAACTCGTCTTATTCTATGAACTTGTCAGGCTTTCTATTTACCTTCGCAAGCCAAGTCCTAAATCCAGATGGCCCCTATCCTTTGGGCCCTCACCAAACAGAATGGCAGTAGAATGGAGTGAGGGCGGTGCCAGGAAGGGGATGCAAGAGTAGCCGTCAGCTTTTGCCCAAGTCATGCAGGTTGTGCAGGCTGTGTGTACTCTTCCTGCACGTGCACAGTCAGGTGAGATCAGAGAAATGGTGACACGTGCCTAGATCCTCGAGGCTTCTCTGTAGGGACCCGCCTTGCACTTGCAGGTGCTCAGCCCTCGCAGGGCTCAGTCGCTGGAGGTCAGCCGAGACAGCCTCTGATGCCCTTGCTTGTGCTTCTTCAGGAAACAGCATCCTCCACTCGGCAGCCGACAGCGTGACCAGCGCCGTACAGAAAGCAAGCCAGGCCTTGAATGAGCGTGGGGAGCGGTTAGGCCGAGCTGAGGAGAAGACGGAAGACATGAAGAACAGCGCCCAGCAGTTCGCGGAAACTGCTCACAAGGTGGGTCCTGCAGAGGGGCAGAGGTCCGCCTCCGGGTGCTCAGGGAGCTTCACCCCAGGAGACTTACTTCAGTGTGTTTCCCATGGTGGGAGATACAAAATCAAAATCAAGCCCTTTTACACCCCCTCCCCAATACAACCTGCTGCTTTAATAAGTACCAGAATCGTGAAGGGTTTCTTCTTGTACCTGTTCCTTCATTTCTCTCCTTTCCAACATCTTTATCTCTGTCTCTGACCTTGGATCTGGATCTTTGGGAAATGTGGAACATCTTTAGTTCTTGGCCAGACTGTGAGGGCTCAAGTTTCAGGGAACAGGATGGGGAGCAGAGGAGGTCAAATCTAAGAATATCTCTCCTCCTATGGCCAGTGCTGGAAAAAGGACTTTGGGCTGCTCATACTTGCTTTTCCTCGCTGTCCTTTTCCGGTCATGGTCATGAGCCCAGCATCCTGTGTTTTTATCTCTTCGCTGTATGAAAAGCAAGCTCTAGTCCCAGGGCGCAGGGCGTCTCAGGGCCGGCTGCCCTCTGCAAGGGGCCTTGGATCTCTGAGGCTGACCTGACTCGTGCAGAGCTGCCTGCAAGGTTCCTACCTGCTCTGAATTCAGGTCACGGCATTTCCCATGTGACCACAGGCACACACGTGCACATTCACACACTCCCTAAGAGTGTGCCTTTCAGAAGGGGAAAGGGGAGTTTTTATTGGCAGCTGGCTCTCTGAGGCAGTCACAAACCAAAGGAAAGAGCAGCCCTGTTGGTCAGGTGATAAAGAGGATTTATTACTGATCTTATGTTTCAGGTCAAAGGGCAGTTGTCTGGCTAGTGATTAGAATTTAGGTTTCCAGACACAACCCCTGCTGATAACTGTTGGCATCTCCGGCTCACAATCTGTCCTCTCAGATATGCTTTTCAGGTGACCTTTGGGGCAAAAATTAACTTGCTTCAACAGAAAACCCCATTTCTGCTGCAGAAACGAGAATGGACAACCTGACTGACAAGTAACAAGAAAAGTCTCCCCGGCTGAGGCCAGCTGGTCTCTCTCAGGGGCTCAGGCCCAGGGCCAATGGTGGATCTGAATCCCCGGGATGCTTCCTGCCTTCCTGTCCTGCATCCCCCTCGCACAGACCCTGCTCTTTGTGTCTTTGGCCCTCTGTCACCACAGGGTCTTCCTGCACCCCTGCCCCCACCCTGGGGGACCCATGTGGGCTTCCCTGGAGGAGAATTGGCCAGATCTGGCTAAAAATGCAGGTGGTCCTGCTGGAGACCAGACCCTTGCTTGTCACAGAAAGAGGGAGCTCAGGTTTAAGATTTCCTGAAGGTTCACATTTAACATCCCTCCTCCAGCCTTTGTGATACAGCAAAAATGATGACATGGAAATGCCAGAATTCCCCCCCCACCCCCAGCTTCACTGATAACAACAGCAAAATGTTGTGATTTGGTTGGGGGGGGGCAGGTGGAAGTCTGGAGAAACATTCAAAGTGTTGATATGGGGAAGAGAAAGCCAAAGGGAATAATTTTGTAATTGTCTTCAAGTCTGGGAGGGACGATAGCACAGGTATATCTCTTTTGTGCCTCACCACACAGAATAGACCATCCAGCAGTGCACTGATAAGATTCTGCTAAGACCAGAGTTTAGGCAGATGATTAAGCCATGAACCAGGTTACCATCGCTCTTCCCAAGATGGAGTAGACAATACCTGGAGGTCATCCATGTGGGCGTCCCCCTCGGAGGACGCTGTACAAACACTGGGTTGGATAACCTGACCAGATGGCCATGATTCTTGGCCCCAGTCACCCTGTTTCCCTGATGTGGTGGCCAAGTTTGCTAGGAGCTTGGGAAGGCGGGATGGTGTGGTTAACGTCTTGTGTTTTATATCCATCCCACTGACCTTGAGCAAGTGCCTAATTTCTCTAAGCCCCAATTCCCTTCTCAGTAAAATGAGGCTAATTAATAACAGGGCCTGTCTCCTAGGGCCTTGAGAGAGAATTGAATGAATTCAAACCTATAAATCTGTTATCACAGTATCTGGCATATATAAACCTAAATTACCACTGGTCATAACTATTTCCATGAAAATGGTTCTGTTGAACCTGCCCCATTCAGTCACATAACAAGCACTTTAGGGGAATGGAGAAATGTGGTAGAGGATCCCAACAAAGGGATGGGGAGGGATTGGTGGTAAAGAGTTTGTGCTCCCCGCCCCCCCCCCCGCCACCACCGCCACCACCACCACCACAAGTGGGGTAGGCAAGGCTCCTGCTAAATGCTGGTACTTTCTAAACACAAAACAACCCTTGAATCAAGGCTGTCAGAACAGAAGCTGATTAGACCATCAAAGGCAAAGAGGCCTCTGGCCTTGACCACTGCCAGCCAGTGGCCTGTTTTCAGTAGAGATGGAAGAAGGAGAGGACAGTCTGCCCTTGTTTTGGTTTCCCTGCCCTGGGGGTGTTCTAAGGGGGAGATGAAGGAGTTGCTGGTGTCAGTTAGTGTGTTTGAGGGAGTGTGAGCTAGATGCTGTCCTGGCCAGACATGGTTTTCTACAACTGGGATGTGTGCTTATGAATCACCAGTATTGGCAGTATTCCTAAGGAGGAGGTTGACCTCTTTAGATAAGGCATGACTATTTTTCCAGGGACTAAGACTCCTGATTTAAAGCCACTGGCGTGGCCTGACTGTGAAGATGTCATTTCATTGGCCCAGCCCCTACCCACCAGACCTGCTGGTGAGGAGAGCGTTCAGAGGTAGAACCCACCCTCCACCCCCAGACAGACAGCTCTGTTGATTCATAAACAGTGGGCTGTGTTTACAAGTTGAGACACAGGGTACATGTTAGCACCCTGAGCGACAACAGCAAGATCAAGTGACGATTCCCCCATGCTCCCCAGTTAAGGGCACATGACCCCAACCAGAGAGTGTGGGATTCCCTTACCCTTTGCAGGAAAAAGGATCTTTCTAACTTCCCAGGACTCCTGCAGTGACCCAGGTACATTACTGATGGATCACCTTTGCACAACCCTGCCCTCAAGACATGTGGGTGCTTGTGTCCAAGAGAGCAGATAGAAAATGCTCCTGCACAGCCCTCCCCCAAGCTCTGTTCAGCCTGCCTTGAGGAAGCATGGTTCCTTCCTGAGCTGTGGGCTTGGCACCGCCTCAGTCCTTAGGAAAGTACAGCTCAGCCAGAGAGCAGGCCTGCTCACTTTCCTTTCCCTGCCCCGAAAAGCACAACATTGCAGAGTATGCCATGGTATGACACCCGCCACAAGCAGTGAGTCAGCAGGCAAGAGCAGCACCCACACCTAGGCATCCTCAGATGACATTTCTCACAGAAACGAACAATGATCTGCCCTGTTTTGTACAAGCTAATGTTTCTAGGGGAGGGAGTGGTAAGTGGCATTTCCCTCACTGGCAAGGAGTGGTGGCCTCTGTCCCTACTATGGTCACCTGCTTCCTTTGGGTCCCTGAACCAGAAGGGACTTCAAGAGTCCAGGTCCCTTAAAACTGCCCCCAAATGTGAGAGATGCTTTGTTACTATTTAGATGGAGTCGTTTACATAGCTTTGAAACAGAAAGCTTTCCATGACATATTCAGAAAACAAAATATACCAGAAGGAAATTTTAATCTCCTCGTTTGTAGGAACTCTGACATCTAAACTGATCCATAAGCATTTGAGTGGGAGGTGATAATTATAAACATGAGGAGACTGAGGTACGGAGCAGTTGTGACTTTAGAGCTCAAGGTCATGCAGCAAATTTGCAGCAGAGAAGCAACAGCAGCCCACCTTCCCTATTCCAAAACTTCTAACTCCCAGAGAATTTTTAAAAGCAACAAACAACAACAACAAAACCCTAGGCAACATGGAAATGACTGCCACTTTCTGCAGAGACACTTCAAATAGTAAGATGCCCAATCCGGTCGTATTTCTGCGCTGCCGAGTTGGCCACAGCCCCACCCGGCCGGGCTCCGCTTAGCGCCAGCCCAGACACGCGGCAACGAGGGCCTCGTACAGGCAGTTAGTACAATTGTTCTGAAGATTAATGACTGGGGGTGAACCGGCTAAGCCCATTAGCTGAAGGTTAACAGCTCACTGAATAACAGGACAGCAGCACTGGTCAAATATTTATGTTTGGTATTCATTATGCACAACACTAACAGCCCCGTGTTGATTTGAAGGGTCCACGTTGTAAATAATGTACTAAAACTAGACACGGGGCAAGAAGTGGAGCCCATGCCGCGTGTGACGGGGGAGTGGAACAGACTGGAAGGGGGGCCCTGGCTCTGCCATCTCCACCCCCCGCGTCTCCTGGACTGTAAACCCTTGGAGGTCAGGAGTTATTGGCCACCTGCACCTTTCTTAGCAAAAACCCACAGCCCTGAGCACGGCAGCGGCCTGGGCGTCCCGGTTAGGTTGGCTCCCCCAGGAGGAGGGGCTCGAGGAGCTCTTTCAGCTGAGGTGAATTTTAGCAGCACAAGGACTAGGTCCAGCGGTCCCCTCTCCATCACATGGCCCAGCGCCCAGCTGCAGGGGAAATGTTTGTGGCTGTTGCAGCGGGCCTAGCTGAGGTGGCAGCCCCAGGGTGATGACTCTGTTCTGGAGGACACCAAGGAAAAGGAAGGGGAGCCTCAGATCGCTCTGGGTGACACTGGAGAAATGGATCACTGACACTGGCCAGGGTGATGGACAGCACGACTGTGTGGAATCAGGGGGATCCCTGGCTAATTCTTCAAGGACCAGGAGCCTGGCCATGAAGCAGATGACAGGGCTTTCTACGTAGCAGGTGCCTGCAGGGAATCACCTGCTGTTTGCTCAAAGCCGTTCCGAATGGCTGGACCCTGTCCTCTTCTCCCCGTCCCAACCCCAGTGGTTAATCCCTAATGCCAGACTCTAGGCACATGAGGAATTACAATTCAGGCTCAGCTCTGCCCTCGGGTCCACCACAGTGTATGGGCTCCTTGGAAGGGACTAAGAAAAGCAAAGTCCGATTTCACTTTATGTTCCGCACCTGCCTGTTGTTTCCTTAAGTATATCATCGTGGGCTCTGGCTGGGCTCAGGGAGCTACTGAATGGTACCGAGGTATCAGTGTTCCCGCTGATGAAGGTCTCCCACTGCCGCTAGCCACGTTGGCGAACACCGGCGGGAGGGGCAACGAACGAAGGTCTGGACTGGGTCTCGTGTTCAGCCCTCGGCAGCAACACCACTTAAGCATCCAGGGCTTTCGACGGGGTGGAAGGTCCAGGCTGGATATTGAGGAGGTGGATGAATGGCAGTTGTCTTTCTACAGCTGATTTTTAATACTTTATGAGATATCAGTGAATACTTACATTTGAGGGGCGCTGGCTTTCCTGGATCACTAGTAACCCGGGAGCCCAGAGCGCTTGGTTCTGTCCCTACGTCGTCGGTCGCCCACTGGCCTGGGCCTGCGGGGCTGTTCATCGGCCCTGCGGCGGGGACTGCGGGAAGCTAACAGCGCCCCCCACCCCCCGCCCCCAGGATGCCTTCACCAGTGGATTCACATCAGGAAGGAATGGGAAAGGCGTGCTCAGTGGGCTCTTGGGGAAAATGTTGCGCACCCACTAGATGCCCTGGGAATACGCTGGCGGTGGCCACAGCAAGTAGAATCTCGGTGCTGCCTCTCATGGTGGATCTGGGGAGGGGAGCCGCACGGCCAGTTCTCCCCGATGCTAATGCCTAACTTTGCCATCCCTCTGTTTCCTTAGCTTGCCATGAAGCACAAATGTTGAGAAACCGCCCACCTCAGTGATGCTCCTCTCAAGAGGAATGGAAGAGTCTGCTCAGCAGTTTATACAAGAAATCCGGACCTCTGCTTGCTTCTTCTTCTTCTTTTTTTTCTTTTTTTTTTTTTTTTTCAGTTTATGGACATTTAGATTTTTTTTTTGCTTTTCCTTTTCAGACATTAATATGAAAGAAAAAATGTTGTGTCTACACATTTCACTAATGACTGTGCTAAGAAACGCTGCAGTGGCATCAGCTTTGTTTGGTTTTTGGTTTTTTTTTCCACTATCTGTATGTATATCTTCATATGTGTCTTCTCTTCATTTTCATTTTTTTTTCAGTAGTTTGAATATGAAATTTGGACCAACTGATATGCTGAGCTGGGTCTAAACTGACAACATGTCATTGTAGTTTTCTTGATATTAAGCCAGAGGGGTGCCTGGCTGGCTCAGTTAGAAGAGCATGCGACTCTTGATCTTGGGGTCACGAGTTCAAGCCCCACTTTAGGTGTAGAGATTACTTTTTAAAAAATGTGATATTAGGCCGAAGACCTTTCCATATGGTGACAGCAGATGTTATTGTTCCTGGTTGGAAATCAAAGCTGCAGTAACATTGTTACTGTTTCCCTGTCTCCTAGCCACTCTTAATTTGAAGGTTAAGATTCTATATCTTGAAACATAAGCCTGTGTTTTGGAAAACAATCAGATTTATCAGGGGAAACGGCAGTCTTAGATTTTGCTTTTATGTAGTAATCTTTTGCATGAGCCATCACCAGCATTCAAAAAAAAAAAAATCAGAATAACAGATAGAAATCTACTTTCTGAGCTACAGTCTAAATACTTCCAGTACTTGTTTCCATGCTGATTATTTGCAGTTATCATAGGAAGGGTAAAAACGAGAGATCAAAGATGTAAGGAAAAGCCTATTTAAAACCCTCTGTGCGTTTGGGGGATGTCTCTTTCTTTTGTCATTGTCCCCAGTTGTGGCAGCCAATATCAAAAAGAGCCTGGATTTTTATCAAGAATTGATTTGTCCAGATAAAGGTCTGTGTAAATGATAATGTGAAAAGATACTACATTTTTCTTTTTACAAAGTCATGCCTATTTTAGAAGCACCCTCGCCCTATCCTTGGGAGATGGCCTTCAGTTTCTTGGTATCTGATTTTTGAAGGTTCTGATGTTATTTGCTGTCTATTTATTTAGTGTAATTTCAGGTGTGGGTGTCTTGACAAATTGGATTTCATGGTGATTGCAGCTTGCCCGGTCTGACATAAAACATGGTCGTGAAGCCTTTACCCTGCAGTCAGAATGAATAAAGTTGGCTCCCACGCCTCCTGATCTTGGATTATTCCAGAGAGTGCTGGGTTTAGAGTCTGGGAGTTTTCTTTCTTTGAGGGTTAAATGCTAAACATAAAAGCTATGCTATGCTTTTTGTCTTCGTGAAACAAGGAGGCAAGCTGCACATCCCAGACGCAGTCTCAGCCTCTTGCTGTAGCGCATTGATTTTTAAGCTGCCTGAATGTTCAGGACCCCTTTCTGTTCCTTCCTACCCATTGAGCCGCCTGAGTCCATGTGCACTGTAGCCTCTTAACAGCAGCAGAGGATGACTTTAGGATTATTTATGCTGACTTAAATAGCTTAAGTTTTCCTGATAAAATATTCCCTGGGAGACAAAGTTGGGCTATAGGGGGAAAAAATTATCTTAGTACATGTCAAAAGGGAGATGGGATTTACTGGAGACAAATTTCTGAATCCGCTTAGGAGGATGATCCAGTTCAAGAAAACTCTGTAAAATTAATATGGTAAACCATATAAGTTTACTATAATATTTTGTACTTTTCTTTCAGTGTCTAGAAAAGTCAAAGCAGCAAGGAACTTGCTATCTATCTGATGAGTACCATGAGAAGCATTTATAATTTCTAAGAAAAATCCAAAATACCACTCCAAATGGGTTTTGTTTGCAGACCTCAGGTCAGAAAACACACATACATACAGATATATTCATCTTCTGAAACTGGATTCTAGCTTCAGAGACATAGTTGGTATAAATAATTGAAAGGGTAAGTCTCAAACCGCCTGACAACTGGCCAAACTCAAAAATAAAATCTGTTGCCAACTATCTAACAAGGGTGTTTGCAGAGCTGCTTCTAAAGTAGCAGAGGCTGAGGTCATAAGCATACTGTGAAATTTGAGATTCTTCCTCCCTTGGTAGAATTGTGACAGCTACTCCTCACATCTTGCCCTCTTGTTTCACTCTCTGTTTATCCTTTTAGATGTCAGTCTTACTGGAAATAGCGTGGACTAGAAAAACACCTGTTAGCTCCCTCTGTTGATTTGCTTCCGTGCAGTGGCCACACCCTCGACCTCCCTGGGTCAACACCCCACCCAGGCCTCCCTCCACCCCAACCAGGCCAGAACAGCAAGCCCCTGGCTTTCCTCCACCTCCTGACCTCTTACAGAGCTGCCCCATGATGACACATGTGAAGTTCTTTGCTATCCTTTTGTAGAAGGTGCTGCAAAACAAAAATATTAACACAGTGTAACTTAAAGCAAATCGCTAAAATGTCACGTTCTTTGGGACCAATTCATTTGGTGAAGCTGCTAGAAGACAGCTAATTTTTTGTTTTCACTTCTGCACTTCATTACAAGTTTTCGGGATACTCCATCTCTGTGAAGGACTTCAGTTGTGCTGACCACACGTAGAGAAGCTTCCCAGTATTACTACTTCTTCCTGGAACGTAGCTGTAGTATTCCTCACTAGTATTAGATATCTGCGTACAGGATGTATACAGTTATTCAGGTTAATGTTTCATATTAAAGAATGTATTTGTAAAATGTAACAAGATCAGTAGTTAACTTTTTTTAAGCTCTGAAAAAATAAAGATTGTGTTAGACTTGCAATTACAGTGAAATCTGTCTTAATACTACTACTTTTGTGGCTAACAAAGATTGTGCATTTATGTAAAAATATTTACAGAATGCCCTCAATAAGAGATAATAAAGATAGGTTTTGCTTTTCATTTTTAGAATCGTGACACCGCTGCTGTCTGTTATACAGTTATTAATTCTTCAGAAGTTTCTCTAGGATGTCAAATATAATTTTTGTTTCTTTCAGAGATAAGTAACACCTGCTCTACGATTCACAATTACCGTTAACCTAATTTTGTCATTAAATATTTTAACTCTGTGATGAAAATTTGTTTCTCTCAATTATTTGTCATATCTGTAAAACACGACCCAATAGGCAGGCATCATCATGCTTTTGATCGTGCTGGGAACATCTTGTGTGCCTACCAAAGACCTAAGAGCTAGGATTGGCATAATGATAGCATTTTCTTATATGTGTCCTAATGGGAAAACTTGAAACATAAAAAAGACAAAAAAGCTAACCCTAATTTAGACAATGAGCTTCTATCCAGCAAGAGGGTTGTTGTTTTTGTTTGTTTGTTTGTTTTTGGTTTTTTTTTTTTTGTTTTTCTTCTCATGGGTGAAGGACTTAAGCCAATGAACCGTTCCCTTTCTGCTGATACTGGGGATGTGCTCAACTCAAATATTCATTACAACGTGTGCCCTCATTCAGCAAACTAGTTTCATGTTCTGTTAAATTGGAAAGAAGACTTGATCAAGTTATTTCAATTTATTTTTATAGAAATAACTACCGCATCACCCTTTTGTGTTCAAGGAAAGTGACTTGGGTGACACTGTCCAGAGCAGCTCCCTGGCTTGGCGCGGACATGTCCCTTTAAAGCAGACAGGACTTTGACGTGTTTCTTGGGTGGAAGGGCAAGACTGGGGTCTCTAGTTTTCAGAAAAGAAAGGATAGAGAGGTGGCTTGGCTAGATGAAGAAAGCAGCCTGAAGTTAATTATGTAGTTAAAGGCACCAGTTCTTGCAAACAAATTATAAACCCATTGCCTTGCAGAGATGACTTTTTCTTAATATGCTGTGTATTTGTTAGCAATCATACCACAACTAATTCTCAATTTGGGGGAAAGGATTCACATGCTAAGTGCTATTTTAAAAAAAGAAAAATCAGTGATGCCTTCCCCCTTGCTGTCAGCGAGGACATGCTTAGGAAAAACTATTGACCCATCATAATCATCATCTGCCTACACAAACAGATTGAGGGCGGGCAGTGAGGGAGGTAGAGAGAAAAAGAGTGGGGAGAAAAATACCAGAAATAAATTTGACAGGAATGCAAATGTTTGAGTGTTATTTCTGTTGATAGTCGTTCGGCGTGCCTCTTCCCCCGGCGGAGGTGAGCCTGGGTGCTGGCTGGACATACGTCTGCACGTTCACACAGGCAGGCACAAACTGGCAGCGAGAGGAGAGCTGAGCTGTGCTCCTAGGTGGCCCTGAAATCGCTTCTGGACACCTTCTTGCCCTTCTGGGCACGGCTAGGCAGGTGACGGTATTTCCAAGGGTCACTAAAACCAGTAAATGCCCCAGGTGGGCCATTATCAGAGACCTGTAAAGACTTAAGCGACATGAGACAAGAGCACATCCCACCCACAAGGTGACTCTCGCTTTGTTCTGTAAACGTGGATGCACTCACGGCCCTCCACAGGGTGGTGCGGAAGACGGATTTTCCTTTGTTTTGCTTTTGAAAATCCTGGAATTACATATAAAACGATTTTGCAGAGCCAGAGCCAGCCTGATGCAAAATTCCTCATTCCTGACCTCCCCGCCAACCTGTCCTCCCTCCATGACCTCTCGCCTGGCCATGCAACCCTTTTTAAATCCTGCTTCACCCCGCAGCACGGCACGGTGCCAGTTCACAGCGGCTCCCAGCAGCTTCCATCCTGCCTGCTTGACAGTCACTGGGGAGTTCTGAGAAATGCACACCGTTGACTCTCAAACTTGCCTCCTCAGTGGCCCTGGTCATCTTGTCTTTTGCAAAGAAAGGAAGAAATGACTTCAGCAGGCTTCGGATGGTAGGGCACCCGGCTTCCCTGGACGCTTACTAGACTTAAACCAGCAAATTAAAGCTGTCAAGGAAATTAAATGTACTATGCATTTCAGCTCAATTACTGCTGTAATGCAACCTCCTGCCTTGACCCCTATTATATATTGTCCCTTGAGCCCCATCTGGAGCCTCCGGATTTCCTGAGTCATGTTTTCACTCCCCACCCCTGACATTTCATGCCACATTTTCTGCTTTCTGCTGCTGAGTGCCGGTGTTCAGGGGCTGCTGCAGGGCCCAGGCCACCAGGCGCTGCGGGCCGCGGGCTAGTGAGGCCAAGCTGTCCTGCCTCCCTCGGTTCCATGGGAAGCCGTGGACAGAACGGAGAGTGAGTCCGTGGCTGCCCTGTGCTGCCACTACCATCACGTTGTCTTTTAGACATCCTATATGCTAATGATGCCCAGGTGGAGCACAACATTTTTTCTTACAGAGCATGCATTTTATTTTTCCTGTCTTTGTGTATTCAGCCAGCCGGCGGATGGCCCTTTAAACGGAGCCTGACCCCATCACAGCCCACATTTAGATGTGTCAGAGGCAGGACAGGAACCACCAGTCCTGGTCTCCCTTGTCAACACTAGATATGAGCCTTTGTCCTATGACGTTGTATCCTAATTGCTTTGCCACTCATTATTTGTCAGATGACATAAAGAGAAGAAAAATGAGCCCATAAATTCTCAGCTTTATCCAGAGATCTTAAACATGGTTTGGATGATTCACAATCTCCAAAGAACATTTCTGTTACACGCTCTGACCACGTGCACCGAATGCTCTGCGTCAGTATAATGCCACAAAGCCGAAGCTTTCTGTCAGTTGTCCTTAAAGTCCTTTCTTTTACTACCCTAGGAAGGAAAACGTGGGTCCTACTACTGAACGGGGTTTTTTCATAGTGTAATGGCACATCCTTCAGGGAGGGTTTTAGACCTGGAATTACAGTGGCCAGTCCTAGGAGCCCCATTTACACTGATCGGACACTTTCCAGTACTGACGGAGTCTCGGGATTTGGACAGAAACTGGGGGGGGCTGGTCTGAATCGTACCCACCCCACCCCCACCCCCGGAGGAGGACAAAGGAAACCAGTGTTTTACTGGCGCGGAGATGAGCAGGGCGCCCCCACCCCTTGTGGTGCCTCCCTGGAGGCCACCTTGCGCGGTGGCTGACAAGTGATCCCAGGGGCCTGCCCAGCTTCCAGTTCCAGCTCCAGTTCTAGTGGGCCGGTGGTCTCCTGAAAGATAGATTCTTTCTGTGCCTGTTTTCTTAGCTTTAAAATGGGAGTGACTGTCTACTTCACAGGTTGTTATAAGGATTAAGTGAAATCATAAACGTAAAGCCTTTAGCCCCATTCCTGGCCCATAAAGGCTCCATGTATGGCCATGGCTCGGCAGCAGGCTTCTTCCCTGTGTGGGATCCCAAATAAAGCAGTAAAACTTACAGGCTCGTGATGTCCACCAGACCACACTGCTGGCCAGAACAATGGATGTGTTTTCCTTAAATCTATGTTGGCACAGGGCACGTGGGCTGACATTTTCTAGGCCTCCCTGGCCATTTTGTAATCTACAGACATAGAACCCTTGACATTTCATATATCCAGGTGAGGCTCCTGACCCAAAATGCAATGCCATTTTCTGGAGGAAATCTCCAAAAAGACTAAATGCATAAGATAAATTGGCCCTAGAGTCTGTGCCATCAACTATAGGAATGGAAATGAATGGCTTTATGGCCTAGGAGATTATGTGATGTGTCCTTGAGGCAGTAATTCGTGCTCCTTTTAAAAAAGAACTTCAAGGTCCATTGATATATCAGTGTGATTCTAAGGATGCTGCTATTCAAAAATAAACTATTCCTAGATGACTTAAATTAAGAGCATCTTAAAGAGAACCATTTACTCTACAAATGGAACCTAGTTCCAGTTGGGCCTAGTGTGAAAGTAGCCCCAAGAGAGAAAAGGAAGTAATTCATATCTCAGTGAAGCAGGCCTTTTCTGGAAGCATCTTTAGGCACTCAGCTAAAAGAAGGAAAGAAGGACCCAGAAAAACTGATGCCATCACACTGTTTTCCCATAGTTGTCACAGTGCTGTGACTTATGGTGTCCGAGTAGATCCAACACTATTAGGAAATAGGTCATTTGTAAAGGAGTGTCCAGACAAAAAGGATCTGGCTAGTTATAACAGCTAGGAAGTGCCCCAGCCAAACCCCAAACTCTACTCCCTTCACCATTGCACTAGGTGTTTTGTTTTGTTTTTTAACAAATTGCAAGCCATGCAAATTTCTCTTTTAAAAGTAAATTAGAATCCTTCCTAGCAGAGAGCCTCCTGGCTTTGCCATTAGCTTTTTGTCCTCTGGCAAATTACATCATTTTTCTGTATCTGGTTCTTCATGTTTCAAAGGAAAATAATCTACATCCTGCCTGCCTCACAGTCCTGGTGAGTGAAGCGAGGTGTGAAATATGAAGGCGCTCTGCAAAGTACAGAGTGCTAAAGAGGTATGTGTCACTCGCTAACACATTGGTCTGCGACTGTCCCCTCCCAACACCTAAGGGATTCCTTTCTCTACCACCTCCTCTCCCCCCATAGGTCTGACCCTGTGTATCAGAT
Organism: Canis aureus; assembly: GCF_053574225.1. NCBI lineage: Eukaryota > Metazoa > Chordata > Mammalia > Carnivora > Canidae > Canis > Canis aureus. The sequence continues at coordinate 7,916,619 of NC_135619.1, read as the reverse complement.
GGGATCATCATCCCCACTTCCCCCTCTCCCAGGAAGAAGAATCCCCCACAGACAGTTTGACGGCTCTTGCCATCATGAGAAATAGCTCAAAGACCATAGTAAGAGACCGTCCCAGACTGCTCAGGGCAAGGGACACCTGGCCTTACAGGCAATCCCCAAGGGGAAAGACTCAGGGCATTCCAGGGGTGGAGGGAGAACACTGTGCTGGACAGGTTGGCCTGGCCACTGGACCAGAGGTAACTCTTGAAAGTTCTGACATCCTGATGACAACCTGTTTTCCAACCACCTGGGAAGACTTGTTGAGACAACAAACAAAACAAAATTTCAGAAACCAGTCAGGGAAGTCAGACATGCTCTCCCCTGAGTGGAGGCACATTCAGGTCTGTTTCTGGTTGTCCTAACATAAGATTAACATGGAGAGGGCCACGGAAATGGCAGAGGTCTTAAGAATTCACTGAGTAAATGCAAAAAGAATGATAATTAGAATCTCTCTGGAATCAGAGAGACAGGATACCGATCTGATTGAAGGATGCAATCTGAGGACATTCTTTCAGACTCAGGGAAGACTCAGCACTCCTCAGCCCACTCTTCAGCATTATTATCCTGACCAGGGAGAACTAGGAAGCCACCTCAGTATTTCCCTCTGGGGGTGCGTCACCTGGGCAAAAGCGAGAGAAAGGCCAGGAAGGAGGCATAACTGTCTCTCCTCAAGCCTAATGTTGAAGTGGTCTAAGCTCACCTACTCAATCTTGTCCTCTGCACCCCACCACATTCTCCACCCCCCCCCCACACACACACAGAAGACAACCCTCAGGCACATACATACTACTCACTAGTGATGTTGGAGGACAGAGCTCAAGGACCCAAAGAGGGAGTGCGTGCGCACCACAGTCTACCCACTGGGTCCCTCCCCATCCTCTGTTCCCCCTTACTCACTTCCTCCTCTCTGAGGTGAAGTGGATTAAAGCAGAAGGAGGCAGCATGCTGTGGCAGCATGAGAGCTAGCCAACAAACATCCATCAGGAAGGGGCAATTAGGGGAAAGCACTGAATCTACTCTCAGAAGCTATTCAAACTCATCCTTCTTTGTAAGGAATGATCCATAGTAGTCCTACTTAGTGACAGATGAGAGCTTCTGAAAGTCCCCTCGAGCCTAATTCCATAAGCATGCCCACAAAAGACACTGGGGAAAGTTTCATTGTACATTTTTTCAAATTCTATTTAAATTCATTTTGCCAACATACAGTATAACACCCAGTGCTCATCTCCTCATGTGTCCTCCTTAATGTCGGTCACCCAGTTCCCCCATCCCCTTACCTACCTTCCCTTCTACAACCCTTTGCTTCTTTCCCAGAGTTAGGAGTTTCTAGCGGTTCGTTCACTGTAGGGTTTTTACCTAAGAAAAGAAAGCCAGGAATGTAGGGCCCAGGTCTGCCCCTGAATTCAGTCAGGACCCAGAATAAAGCCCCCTCATTACTCACTGTGCTCTAATTGGCCCATATCTTCCTCTCTTCCAACATGCCTGGTCCTTGTGCACCTGAACATCCTCACCTTGCTGCCTCTCGTGTCAAGAATACTTCCTTCCCCAACTCTTCACATAGCCCATCATTTCTCATCCATCAATCCTCCACTTCCGTGTCTCCTAGGACAGATCTTCCCTGACTACCGCAGCTAAAGGAGAACCCACCAAATGTGTATGCAGACCTGTGGTTTCATCTTTGCTACCTGGCCCGCATTCAGCTCTGGCTATTTTTTGTTCACCGGATTGCACCAGCACCTACAATTTACTAGGCACTTAAGACACTCTTATTACATAAATGAAACTTTCCTTGATTGAAGTCCCCATGCAACACCCCAAAGGGAGTTCACAGAAAAAAAAAAAATCCAAGTAGCTAAACATGAAAAGATACCCTCGCTCATTGAGCAATGCAAATTTTTAAAAAGGTAGCATTCAAACGATGACAACACTGGATAAGCAAATGCTATTGAATGGGAGTATAACCTGAGACCACATTTTTGCAGGCAGATCATCCACATCTATCAAGATTCAAATGGCTGTGCTTCCCTCCCACTGAGCCTCCCAGGTCCCTGCTCTGCAGCCACCAGCCTCCAGCAACCACTCAGAGCAGCAGCAGCAGCAGCCCCAGCAGCGTCTGCCTCTAGGATTGCTGCCTCCTAGCTACCCCCATTAGAGCAGCTGAATTACAGCCAGAGGCTGGCTCCTTCTCCAGCCTCTGGAAGGTGGAAAGCAGTTGTCAGGGGCCACTTAAATTCCCTCAAGCAAATAAACAAAGACGATAAACAGTCGCTGCCTTTATTTTGCCTTACACATGACATTGGCGGGTAGGTGTTCCCGCTGCCCCATTCAACTTTGGCAGCAATGTGTTTTCCGGAACTCTTCAGTACTTTCCTTTTCTATGGAATCTGAATCTGGAAAGGAAAGAAGGGATAATGGTTTTCTAAACTATAAAATTCTTTAGCTACTATATAGGGCAACCCTTTCATTCATCTATGCTGCTAGAGATCTATTGCGCCTCTGTTCTCAATTCCCCTTCTACCCCCACCCCCACCCCCTGCTTTGTGACGCTGGAGCTGGATCCTCAACGTTGCACCTGCCACTTCTGGATCTCTTAGCAGTTGACTCCTGTTTTTACCAATTAATAATGATCTATGTTAAATTCCTCCCGTTCCAATAACTGGCATGGTCTCTTCCTCTGCCTGAACCCTGCCTGATATCATCTCAGGCATCTTGGCACACTGCTCCCAGACCTGTGCCACTCTCCCCGGGTCTCTGGGTAAAATCCTTTATTTCCAGCTAATGATCTAATTTCCGACTTTGCTAAAATCAGGACTATCCTGATGGGGAGATTATCCTGGATTATCCAATGAGCCCAATGTAATCATAAGGGTCCTTATAAGAAAGAGGCATGTGGGTTTCACTAAGAAAAAAATCTAGATGACAAGGAAAGCAGAGAGAGAGAGCTCAAGATGCTCAGCTACTGACCTCAAAGGTAGAAGTGGCCACAAATCCAGGAACACAGCTGGCCCCAAGAAGTTAGAAAAGGCAAGGAGACAGATTCTGCCCTAGAGTTTCCAGAAGGAACACGGCCTTGCCAACACCTTGGTTTGAGGACTTCTGACCTCTAGAACTGTAAAATAATGTTTGCTTGGTTCAAGCCACTAAGTTTGTGGTCATTTGTTACAGAAGCGACAGGAAGCCAGCACAGTCCTTAACCCCCAAGGTGAGGCATTGAAGCTCTCAGGAGGGCTCTCCCCCAGGGTGAGGGGTAGGTGTGTCCCACTGAAACCAGGGAGAGCCAAGAGCACCTCTCATGCCAAACGGGGTCATGATCAACAAGCTTATTGAAGCCCGTGGATCTCTCCTGGGAGAATGGAAAGAGGAAGCCAGACCTCACAGACAGGTTCATACAAGGAGAAGTAAAATTTCTGGGTAGAATACACTGGGTGCCAAATGGGTGACAAGTCCAACTAGGGCTCGAGACACCCAGAAGAGGTGATCATCCTTGCTTGCAGCGAACTGCTTCTCCTCCTAGTCGGCCTTTCTGCACCCAGGTTTGTCCCTAACAGCCCACTTTGTATCTGCTGTCCTGTTGTAACCACAAATAGGGACTCCTTTCATCCAAAAGCACTCAGATTCATGAGAGACCACGTGGGCATCCGAATAGCAGGGCACTAGCTAGGAAGCCACTGGACACTCTGCACCACGTTAGGAGCAGCTTTGATCTTGAATCTCAACACAAAACAAAAATGATCGCCAACTTTTTATGCCACCAAAACGCCAGTAGAGAACACTTTCAGTTGATTGTGAGTAAAACAGACACTTCAGTAATCCTTGACGTGCAGTCCTCAGATTCTCTTACTGGCAAAATCGGAGTAGGGAAACTTAGATTACATTGTCTAATGAGATACAACGATTTTAATGTATGACACCTCCTGCAGCCGGAGCAGCCTGGGAGGCTTTTGTGGTTTTGTTTTTAAGCCTTGCTAGTGAGCAGGATAGAAGTGGTGGGTGGAGGGGGTGAGGAGGGAGGGAGAAGCTGGGGAGGAAGGTTGGAGGAAAGTGAGACTAAAAAGGGAAAACAGTGCATTTCGGGTTTCTTGCCATATTTACCAGGCTTAATGAGCAGTCATTCCATTCTCCCCTTGAACTTGGTTCTCAAGGTGCTGGCCTTTCAGAAACATCTCCTGCTCCAGAGGGGAGGTTGGACAGTGGGGCCCTACTCAACCCTGTCTGTGCAGGAGGGCGCCTCGGAGTGCGGAGGTGAGTGCTGCGTGTGGGCCTCTAATCCATCCATCACGTCCCACCCGCTGTGGGCTGAATCGTGTCATTCAAATTGGTCCATAAAGGGGTGAAAATGAAAATGCTGATGAGTGACATCATCAGATTACAGGAAGCCCTCGGGTGTGCTCAAGCTCACACCTGCCTTTGAGAGATTTTGATGAGATTCCATGTCCTCTAACTGGTGTCTCTTACCTCCTGGCCACCTCAGGACTGACACACTATTTCATGCTGTAAGTCTTTTGTTGGCTTCTCTGCTCTGTGGTTTTGGAGGTCCTCTTTGCATCCCTCCTTCCCTGGGGTAATGTCACCGGGGACTCCGGAGCTGGCCTCTGGGGGCAAGTGCAGTGGTTTGACTCCTGTCTCCTTGGCACATTCTACCTCAACACCCCTATCCCTTCGTGGCGTGGGAGGGCCTCCCAGAGGCAACAGTTGCTTTTCTTCCTCAGATATGTGTATAGTTTGGTGAGAGGAAGAGGAAAGAAGAGAAAGGAAGACAAGCGGGTGGGTTGAAGAGGCTCGGGGTGAGGGGAGCAGGGAGGAGCAGGAAGGGGCAATACAGGGAGAGGAATAGAGTGACCCAGGTGAGGGGAAAGCCCTAGAAGTTCCTGATCAGCCACTGGCCCTGTGTCCTGCGTCCCCTCCACGTTTTAATGTCTCACAGCAGCTGAAAACAGGTCTGTGGGAAGTCGTAACACTCACCAAACTCTTGACAGCAGCTATTCCTCACAGAGGCTGCGAACAATTGCCCGCCTGCCAGTGTCTGAAATAATAGCTGGACCTACAGGATCCTTTGGAAGACAGATGGCGGAGGCAATCCCCATCCATCTGCGGGCAGCCAGTCCCCGACTGTCACCGCCTGTCAGGCCCGGGTGGGAAGGCAGAACGCAGTCTTGCTAATTATTTAAGCTCATGGCAGAGCTGCTGTATTAAAGCCAGAACGTCTGTCCTCCCTGTCCCGCCCCGCCCCAGCCGCACGGCGCCACCACTATCGCAAGGTGCTTTCGAGAATGCCTTTGGCACCCTTGGGAAAAGCAGGTCTCCAAAACCCAGGGGCCCTGATGTTTGCTGGGTGGGCTTTACTTTTTCACTTTTTCACCTTTTCACTCTGCCCTACTTCCTAAGGAGGTATTGCCACTCCAAACAGAGGTCCCTCGGCTTCCCTACTATTCGCTGCTTCCATGATCTTGCACGTTAGGATTCCGTACTCCAAAGTCTGGATCACGTTTCCTATACTGACCTGCCATTTTCTGCTTCAGGTACCAAACACGTCTGTTAGCATTTTTTATAGCGTGCATTAAGCCGAAGACTTAACTCTGCAATGTTTGTGGTTTTATGGATTTAGAGAACTTTCCAGAGCTTCGTATCATACAAACACATCTGAAATCCTTAGCTGTCATTCGGCAGCAACTTTTGAGAATCTGCTACATGGATGTAAATAGGAATGAGGAAAACTGGGAGGGCCTTCGACTGAGGGCAGCTCATTGAGCATGGACCTGCGCAGTGACATAGTGCCCATGCTCGAGTCGATGCTCTGCAGCCGCCAAGTTAGAATTCTTCATTTCTGAACAAGAGCCCCACATTTTCATTTTTGCACTGGGCCCCTCCGACTGGATTGGCAGCTGGTTCTGCTACAATTGCCAAAAGGGAGGAACATTTGCAACGGCTCAGGAAGGAGCCCCTCCTGAGCCAAAGCTGAGAGGCTAGAAACTCCAGATGTAACAGAGATTAGCCAGTGAAGAAGAGGGAAAGATCAGAGCCCACAGCAGGGCAATCATGGATGGCAAATATTATGAGTGCCCATTTGAGCACTACTGCAGGCATGGTCAGCTTTTGAGGTACTGAAGACTGGAGACAGACCCCACATCACTGTAAATTCAGCAACGTAATGGCACCACCTGTGATTTCTCTCAGGAAACAGTTGGCTGGCATCGATCCTCTACTACGTTACCAATTTCACTATGTACCAATTCTACTGAAATGTCAGCAGGAGAAAGATGTGTGAGAAATAAGGCTGGAATGTACATAGGAGCCTGTAAAGAGAAGCCTTTGAAGGACAGACTGAGGAATATGAGGAAGTCTTTGGAAAATTTGGTCAGAGAGTGACTACTGGAGCTCTGGCTGCCCTCAAGAAAAGAAATATTCTTTCTACACCCATTGAGCCATTTGTTCATAAGGCTTATATAATAACAAACAACTTTCCAGCACCTTCCCCTCTTTGCACATATCCCTCCCACTACTCCCCTTCCTCATACTGCTTCTCCCACCCCACAAACACACAACATAGAAAGTCCAGTTCTTGACTCTAATTTGGGCTCCACTGCTGCCTTGACCTCCCTTGGACTAAAGTCATTGACCATACTTTCATCCATTGCACTGTGTCCAAATTCACACCTCTGACCTCTCCCAAACTGTTTAGAAGAGCAATCCCACCCATGACCTTGTCTGTGGTAGGCAGAATTTGAAGAATGACCACAATGACCTTGGCCTTGTATAAGCTCTCCATCTGAGTGTGGATGGAACCTGGGAATATGATGAGATGCTATTTCCACAATTATGCCAGGTCATTGGGCAAAAGGGATCCTGCAGATGTGATTAAGGTTATTCATCAGAAAGGAGGGGCCTAATCTGGTCACAAGAGGAAAAGCAGAATTTCCTCCAGCTGGTAGCAGAAGGGCAAGGGATTGAAGCACACAAGAAGGATTCAAAGCCCCAGTGCAGCTTGGAAGATGGAGGAGCCATATGAGAAGGGATATGGGTGGCCCCTTGGAGCAGAGACCTCCAGCTGACAGCCAGCAAGGAAAGGGAGAATGCAGGCCTAAAACCACAAGGCACTGAGTCTGTCCACAACTTCAATGGTTTATGAGATTCTTCCCAGGGCCTCTAGGTAAGAGCCTAGTCTAGCCACCATCTTGATTTTGGCCTTCAGAGATCCTGAGCATAAAACCCAGACAGGCTGGCCTGACTTCTGACCTACAGAACTGTGTGATTATAAACAGATGTTGCTTAAGCAGCTAAATGCATAGTAATTTGTTCTATAGAAGCAGAAAAGTAACACACTGTTTTAGCCCCTTCCTGACACTCTCCCGCTCAGCAGCGCAGATCCGGCCACTTTAACATTAGGCAGGGTAATAAAAACAAGCATCAGGAGCTCCATCTGAAGAGACAATGAATTGAAAATGAGAGATGACCATAAAGACAACCAGTTGAGAGATTATTGCAGATGACCAGCATGAAAAAATAAGGTCCTAAATTTAGTGCCATCATTTATAGATAAGAGCAATGGGTTTAAGAGTCCTGTTGAAAGAAAAACTGTCCAGATTAAGTAGGTGATTGGATGGGAGAGATAGAGACAGCTATTACGTTGGTTTCTGGAAGGAGTTGGAGAGTACACAGGCCCTCAGTGAGAGCATACTCGTTAAACTAAATGGAAAGAAAATGAATGTTTGATTTTTCCTAAGATCAAAAGGAACCATGTTAGTTAAAATTGTTGGTGGCAAGAAACAGCACTAATTCAATTCAAACAAGTTTTAGGGGGTAAAAAGGGGATGGTGCTTCATATTGAGATGCAGGTGTTTTATAGACCCCTAGGGACAAAAGAGCAGCCAAGCCTCTGAGAAGACTAGACTGGGATATGGAAACCCCTGAGACCAGAGAGTATGCTCTCTCCATCTGTGTATCCTCTTCCCCCAGAGACCACCCTCGTGTGCCAGTTAGTCCACACAGCAGGTAGAAGATGGCCACAGCAAACCTATAGTGTTGAAGGGGGAGACCAGGCTGGACTGGAATTGCTAATTAGAATCTCCAGGGGAAATGGTCTGGTTGGTCAGTGTGGCTGCCCAACTGCCCACACCACCATCACACTGCTGCTCTCAAGTGGGAGAATTAATTCTTGAGAAGGGCAGACACTCCCAAAGTTGTTTACCAAAAAAAGCAGAAATGATTTTTCCAATCTAATTTCTCCAGACACAACAGTATACTCTTGTTTGTGGACAGAGAAGTATGGTATTATACCCAAGCAGCTGGGCCCTGATCCCAGTGTTCCCTCTAACTAGCAGTGTCAGTGACAGTGATGAACTAAACTTCTCGAGGTCTCTGTACTACTAGGTATAAAAGAAGGCACTCAGTCCAGGTGACATTGAGGGTTCCAGCTTTAATGCCCTGTGATACGAAGTCCTTCTGAGCAGAACGATGCTATATTGATCGGTTCTCTTGTTTAACTTTCCCTTGCCCTCTCAAAGACCAGAACTGAAGCCTCTCCACATTAATCCTTTCATTGGCTTATGAGAGGAAGAAAGGCAGCCAAGGAAAATATATAGTTTGTATTCCAAGAGAGCTGGACCACCTGAAAATCTACTTAGTACTCAAAAAACACTAACCCCAACCACTAACTCCAACCTGGTGTTAACTGGCTTTAAGTCTCTGCCTTGACAGGAGCAGTGATTCTGTCCTTCCCCCAACAAAATTGTGTCTCAGATCACCAGGGGGCCTGGCTGCCACGATGCTGGCTCTCTCCTGCATTTTTTTCAAGAACCACAGAAGGTCAGAACTTTAGAAACTTTAATCCAACTCCTTGATTTTCTACAGGACAAAGCAGACACCGAAAGGGAAGGGACTTGCCCAGGGCCATATGGATCTTTGGAAGCATAATGGAGAGTAGAGCCAAGTGGCCTGACTCGTGTTTTTCCCCTGTCCCTTCTGTGAACAGATTAAGGCATGTGATCTGAGGTTGGAGCCCTAAGTATAAGCTAGCAGATTTTACCAATGGCATCTGTTATTTATTGAATTGTGACTCCACCCCACCAAATTCATATTTTGAATTCCTAACACCACCACCTTACCCAGTACCTCAGAATGGGATATTTGGAGATAGGTTTTTACAGCAGTAATCAAATTAAAATGAAGTCATTAGAGTGGTCCTTAATCCTCTACCAGATATTGCCTTCTGTGCGCAGCCGTGGAGGTCCCTCCTCCCCCCAGCCTAATACTACAATGCCTTTGTCCTGCTCTTCAAACTGGGTTAGAGTCTCATTTCTGCTCTGTGATTTTTTAAGACTCTATGTGTACTTCTGTGGCTCCCATCTATTTCCTCTGCACAATGGCCAAAGCCTCTCAAGAAGCCATGAGTAAAGGGCCTGGGGGAAAACTGAGGTCTCTTTCCAATACTGAAGCCATGGACCTGGGGTCTGAGCAAGAGATGTCACAGCAGTAACGTGTTCTCCTAAGCCCTCACTCTCAAAGGGAAAGTGAAATGGAGGCTGAGTCTGACACCATGAGATGTAAAAGTATCTATCCTGAGTGCTAGTGGCATTTTCTAAGTTCTGAGATAAGCCCAGGAAATTATCAGAAAGAAGGATGATGATAGACTCTTAAATTTTGGAGAATGCCATTTTAAAATAGTTGTGCATGACTTAGAAATTGCCTCAGTACAAAATGTTTGTCTCTGAGTCCTTATCTATACAATTTGTTAATATAGAGACTTGTATAGCATACCATCTAATATAACAGGAGGTTAAAATGGAACATCATCTAAATGTCAGCAGAGGCTTTAGCACTACAGGTACTAGTTAGACCACTTAAGCAAAACTGGAAGTGGAGATATGTGAAAACCACTTTTGTGACTCAGCCCCTTACTCATCTCCAGCCTCTTTATAAAGAGGTTGAAGAGAACAAAAGCAAAGATGGGAACAAAAGAGAGGCTTTTATTTGGAAGTAAGTGGTCAGTGAGCTTCTTTACCCCCTCCATGAGGGAGGCTCATGCCTTATCTCAAGCCTACATATAAAGGCATCAAGGGGCCTGTAGAGGGCTTTGGATGAGCCCTCTAGAAAGCAGGTCTCAGGTATTTGACTCAGAGACAAGAAATCTAAAGGGCCTAGAGATTAGCTGAAACATCATAGGGCAACAATGTAGAGGCCTCTGTGTGTAATTTTCATTCTCTCTACTGAAGGATTCAAGATGAAGATATTGTCTGTGCACTGGAGGTAAGAAGAAAGAAGGAGAGAGAGCAGAACTGTATTCAAGAAGCTTTGCCCATGAGGCCACCTGGAAAAGCAGTCGGAAAAGAACAGAAGGGAGTCTGTGTGGAGGTGGTCACAGAGAATCAGGGTTGTTATGGATCTGACTATGTCCCCTAAAATTCATGTATTGAGGTTCAATGTGACTATATTTGGAGACAGGCCCTTGAAGAGAGTAATTAAGGCTAAATAACATCATAGGTCAGGGGTCCTAATCTGTAGGACTGGCGTCCTTATGAGACCAGAGCTCCCTCTTTCTCTCCCCCTTTGTGTGCACAGAGCAAAGGCCTTTTGAGGACAGAGTGAGAAGATGGTTGTCTGCAAGCAAGAGAGAGAGCCCTCGATCAGAAGCCAATCTTGCTGGCACCTTGATCTTGGACTTCCAGCTGCCAGAACTGTGATAAAATAAATGTCTATTGTTTAAGCCAGCCAGTCTATGATATTTTGTTATGGCGGACAAAGCAGAGTAATGCAGGGGTCTTAGGCAGCCAACTGGAGAGTGCATCCCCTAAAGCAGAGATTTATAGGTGAATGGTTCCCAGTGATGGAAGGATCTCCGAAGAACCCACAGTGCAATCCAAAAGAAAATAAATTCACCCACAAAGAAATCTCAAGGATAAATGTTTTCACTGGTGAAGTCCACCAAACACTTAAAGAAGAAATAAAAACAATCTTACATAAACTCTTCCAGAGAAGAATATAGAGTATGTGCTGCACAAGTCATTTTAAGAAGACAACGTTAAAAAAAAAAAAAAAAGAAGACAACGTAATCATGATAGTAAAACCTGATAGAGACATTGCAAGAAAGAAAAGTCAATCTTCCTCAAAACTATAGATGCAAAATCCATAATATCATTAAAATCTAATGATTTGGGAAAGGATAATAAAAGTGCAGCTTAATCCAGGGGTGCACGTGTTAACATTTGAAAAGTCAATCCATGTAATTCACACAGTAACAGAATAAAGAAAAAAAGTCATTTGATCATCACAATGGACATAGAAAAAATTTATGAAATTCAACATAGTACAAACTTTTAACAAACTACAATAAATCTGATAGTCTCCGACAAAACAAAACAAAACAAAACAAAACAAAAACCCTGAGATCAGAAATCATCAATATTGTCCTTACTGGAGGTTTTCACCAGTGCAATAAGGCAAAGAGAGTGCTGAACATCTGCTAAACCCAGAGATAGCGGTGCCAGTTCATGACTGGACCTGTCAGGTAAGAACCACCCTTACGTCTTGTCCCTCCTCACCACTTCCAGCACTGGAGGGGCACAGAAGTCACACCCGGCAAACTAGGACTGGGTTGGGGAGAGAGCAGAATCAAGAAAGAAGAAACCAGCCATCCAACCTCTCCCACCTCATGGTCCTTTCCAATGAAGCCATGCCAAGCTGGGAGAGGAAGGTGTTTTAAATATTTTTTTTTTTAATGAAGTTTGGATTTTTTACTCTTACGGGCTGGAAATTGAGTTAAGAGATAGTGTTATTTTGTAATAGTCCATGGCCATAGGACTTTTCCTTCCCTACGAATGACCTGAAACCCAGAGAGTATGCTCTCGATTTCATCTAAGGGGTGAGGAAAAACTCTATCAGGGCAGGTATGCATGGGGTTAAAGCTGTTTTGTATTCCACTCAGTGACTAACACTTTAAAAATCCTGGTTTGCTGTTATTAAAGTTGTTAGTGTGCTCACTATTAGTCTCCAAAAGGTAAGTACGGGCCTCGCCCACACTTTTCTACCTTTGTTGGAAAGAGAGCCTTCCTCCGATGTCTTTCAAGAACTCAGCCTTTTGACCTGGACTCTTCCTAAGCAGATAATTGCACACATTCTTTCTTCCTAAGCAGATAATTGCACACATTCTTACCTACTGAGAAAGCAGAAGATTTCACAGGGCTCACAGGTGGTGGTTTCTGTACTGGGCATGAGCAGAACATTGCCTTGTGCTCTTTCCACTCCACCCTTACATCCCCACTCCCTTACTTTGAAGCAAAGTAAGCAAGAGCGGAGCAGAAGGGCTATGGAGAATCTGTCATGTAGAGATAGAGGGATGACTCTGAAGGCTGACACTGCAAGTTTGAGACAGTCACCAGTCTAGGCCACTCAGTCTTAGAATACATTTATTATGCAAGGAGCACTCAATGTATTACTATAAGGACTTAATAGATACGACCCCTATCCTCAAAGAATTAACAATTTAAAACCAAAGATGGAAATAATATACAAAGAAAAGGACTATAAAATACACGCAAAATGAATATGCATGATTATTAAATATCGCCTAGGGTATTGATCATTTCAGCCAGCGGAAGAGTTCAAAGTCATTAAAAAACAAAACTATCCATTAAAGGTAATTTTCTCAATGTCTGACTCCAGTCTGTGCTAGATTTTAGCAGAACATGTGGCCTTTTCTGCCATCTTTTTTGAAGCTCGTTTCTTGTCTTTCTTCTGTCTTAGAAATGTAATCCATTGCTGAGGTCGTCCTGAGTTTATATTGTGTTCACTTCTAATGTGTGCTAAATGATTGGAAATGGGAAGCAGATGGACACTTGGCCCAGAGATTAACCTCCATCTCCTTAATTAAGTGGTGTTGATTAAGGCTTCCATTGGGTCCTTCTCCTCACTGCCAAGTGAAAGAGCTCTCCAGTGGGGCTCCTAAAGCATTTGGGAGCTAATGGTTTATTCAGTTCCTCCTTTGCATTTATTCACAGACACTGAACAAACAGGATCCAAACTGTCTTTGCCTCTTTGGTTTTTCTCTAACAGTTTCACCATTTGATTTTCCTTTCTGGCCACAGCTGAAACAGAATAAAGGTAATTCTGGTTAGTTCCTGGCTGAACTTTGCTTCCTATCTTGAGTTAGCAGAATTCGGTTGCGGACAGGAGGAGGGGTGGCCTTCAGAGCACAGAGCTTCTGAACGTTAGGGAAGCACTGGGTACTGACATCAGCTTGTGGCTTCTAGTCTCAGAGGGGAACACAGCAAGAGTTCGCTAACAGATCAGAGTTTGAATCTTGGCTCAGTTGGCTATTAGCTGCAAATTGTGGTCTGTTGCTAAATGTTGAACAACAGACTCTTAAATAAGGACCTAATTTGTAGCACGTGCCAATTTTTGTGGTGTAAATCCTCCCACGATGGCCAGTTTTAAGTGACCAATGTGTTGTCACTGAATGCAAAATTAGGAAGAGATTCTCACTGTTGGCATTTTACGGCCTGTCTGAGCTGACTCCAGCACACCAGTAAGCCGGATAAGCACCAGTTTTATCGTCTGTACAAAGGGAGAGGTACTTTGCCGGGTCATTATAGAGATGAAAGTAATGGCCAAAACAGAGTCTGACACATGCTAGAAGCTCAATAAATTGTTACTGCATATCATCATTTTTTCTAGGCCTTAAGGAAGTGACTTCACATTGCTGAGCACTCCAAGAAGTCAGAGCCTCAGCCTCAAAAACTTAGCAAGTAAATTTCATTACCGGTGTGTCGGGGGAATGAAATCACACTAATCAAATGCACAAAGATTGGCCCAGAGATTAAACTCCATCTCCTTAATTAGGTGGTGTTGATTAAGGGCAGTTTATAAATCACAATACCAATTTACTACCTTGATTTGGTGCATACACAGAACAATAATTGTTCCAACCCCAAACTGGCCCGTGTGATCTAAAAAAGGATTTCTCGTGAAAATATCAGAGAGGGTGACAGAACTTGAGAGACTCCTAACTCTCGGAAACGAACAAGGGGTAGTGGAAGAGGAGATGGGTGGGGGTTGGGGTGAATGGGTGACGGGCACTGAGGGGGGCACTTGACAGGATGAGCACGGGGTGTTATGCAATATGTTGGCAAATTGAACTCCAGTAAAAATAAAAAAATAAAAAAGGATTTCTCTTTGTGGTTTAGGAATTGTTTACATGCATGCTACAAAAGCATAAGTGCTAATGATATTTAAATATGCTTATTTATTTAATCATCTGGGTTAAAAAATTAAATTGGGGCTCCCCCAGGAAATCCCTGGCCCCCACCAACCTCAGTATAATGCCTGATCTGAGTACCAAGCCTGGTGTTCTGCACCTGTCTCCTTGCAGGCAGCCAGCTCTCTTGTCGAGCCTATGGAAGGAAGGCTGGAAGGGTGGACATTGTTAGGAGGAGAGTATATTTAAGCACTCCTGGGGGGGTCCTGCCTGCAGTTTCCCCAACCACAACTATAATGATGAATTTTAAACCATTTGGGTAAGAGCACAATGTGAAGATTATCAGTTCCATTTTGCTATGATGCAGACTGGCACACAGAGAGGTAAGGGCACATAGAAAGTAACTAGCAGAGCTGAGACTGGAATTCAGATCTCTGAGGCACACAGTAGTGCTCTTCTCTCTGCCCCTGGGATGATCAGTAGGGCAACACAGAAAACACACAATCCAGTGCAGGAGAAAACCACATGCATGGATAAACTAACAGAGAGTTTCCATGGTGCAGGATGCAGGATGTTCTGGGAACACCAACAAAGGACAACTGTCCCAGTCTGGAAGGGGAGATTGGTATGGGTATGGTCGGGGTGAGGTCCTGGATGTGGGGACCTCTGAGCTGAGTCTTAAAGAATGAGTAGAGGGAAGCCTGGGTGGCATCTGTCTTTAGCTCAGGTCATGATCCCAGGGTCCTGGGATCGAGTCCTGCATCAGGCTCCCTGCGAGAAGCCTGCTTCTTCCTCTGCCTCTGTCTCTGCCTCTCTCTGTGTCTCTCATGAATAAATAAATAAAATCTTAAAGAAAAGGGGGGGGGGGGGGCAGCCCCGGTGGCGCAGCGGTTTAGCGCCGCCTGCAGCCCAGGCCGTGATCCTGGAGGCCCTGAATCGAGTCCCACGTCAGGCTCCCTGCATGGAGCCTGCTTCTGTCTCTGCCTCTCTCTCTCTCTCTCTCTGCGTCTCTATGAATAAATAAATAAAAATCTTTAAAAAATTTTTTTTAAAAAATGGATGAGAAGAATTATCTTGGAATAGAGGCATCCTTTTGTTCTTTAAGAGTATATTAATCTAAAAAAGTGTATTAATCTCTGCCAATCTCTAAAGGAAAAAGATATATTATTTTACAGCTTGTCTGTGGGTTGTTTTTTTTAGTATTTGGTAAAAATTTAGGGTCATGATATTCTTAAAATAGTTTAATATATTTTAAAATCATTTAGTGACAGGGCTGGAGAAGATAAGTCAGTTTGCAGTAAAATGAGGAATTTAAGGGCGTCAGAATTCATGGAGGAGGCTGGGTGAGACAACTATCTCAGCTGTGGCGCGAGTGGGTAAGTGGAGGTGGACAGGCCTCTTTAACTTTTACCATTAACACTTAACTTTTAACTTTACCACCACATCAACATCGCAGAGGGAAAAAATTATGGAAGTCCCCTACCCTCCCTCCCGATGGAATCAAGGGGAAATAGCTCATTATTGCTTCTGAATGAGAAAGTATCTCTTTCCATAATGAAGACATTTAATGTTCTGCTAATCAACTGCTGAGACTGGCTGAGCATCTGTGGGTGCTTTATCTTGGTTAATGGGAATATTTCAAAGAGCCCAGCTTAGGGAAATCTTCTGACTGGGCAAGTTTTATTCAGTACTGTGTTTCCTAACTCCTACCCCATTAGATACCTTCCTTCCTGGCCCATCCCCCTCTCCCTCATCACTGACCCTTCCTTGCTGCTCCGCTGCTGGAAAATACTGCAGTTTGTCTGGATACCAACATATGGGCTTATATGCTAGTCTCTCTTTATGTTTGTGTATTTATTGTTTTTTGCATATAAATATTTGTTGGTTATTAATTTTGTTATCATCAACTTATGACTTAATTAGGATCTTGGGAAGGGGGAGGGCTGCAGGATCTCTTCAAGGAGCTGGGGAAGTGCAGACAAGCTGTGTTAACTGCACTCGGGGTCCCTACCCAGAGGGACTTGGTGCCCCAAGTGGAGACTGTAGTGTCAGTCGCTTTTCCTCTCTGTGGCATTCAGCAGGACAGTGTGCAGAGTGTGAACATTGAATTGGTTTTGCCTGGTGATGGTGGCGCTGCTGCCAAGACCACCAATGGTGCAGGAGGAGGAGTGCCAATTGCCCTCCACACACATTTTTTACTTCCTGCCATCTTCAGATCCCTGCCTTTCTTAATGATCAGAGTTTCTAGGGCCTGTGATCATGTCCAGCTATTCTCAGGTGTCAGGGACCTGAGAGGACTTCACTGGTCTTATGCAGGCAGCAGATCCACATCCTTCCAGATGTCCTAAAGAAACCCGTTCATCCCAAAAGATCTTGCTTGGCAGGGGGAGACACTTCTTCTGGCAGGGACTCCCATAAACTTCCCTGCAATAGACTTTCTTCGAGCTCTCCTTCTCTCCTTATCCACTCACTCACTCACTCATTCATTCATTTAGTTAACAGATATTTATTGAACAGCCACTACTTTCCAGGCACTGGAAACCAGTCCTGGAGATACAGAGCTGAATAGATCAATACTGCCCCAGGTTTCAAGATCACCTCTACCAATTTTGCTTAATCTCATGTTACCCCTACTCACAAGCATTCCTTTATTAGGAGAGAGAGCACAGTGTTCTAGAGAGTTTTGGTTTGAAATGGTCGTGCTCGAAACTCGAGGATAATTCCTACTATTGGTTGAACACCAATGGAAGCAAAGACAGTGGAGCTCAGGAGAAGGGATGGTGGCACTGAGATGGTAGGGAGGTAGGCACAGTGTCAGAGCATGAGGGAAACTGAGAAGCCTCTACTTCTCCGCCGATCAGGTAGATTTGAAAAGAACATAAAACGATAAAAGAGGTGCAGACAAGTTACATTTAGAACTTAAAAGTACAAAATAGCTCTCATAATCTTTCTTTGTATTTATTTTCTATGCTTGTGAAGATGTGATTTATTTACACTGTCATAGGATAAATAGAACCATGACTTATTTCTTATATTATGTGATTCCAAGTACTTTTGACTGTTGCATCAGGTTTTCAACAGAATATTCTTCTGGGAGACTGGGGCAATATAGTTTAAGATTTTTTTTTTAATTTTTTATTTATTTATGATAGTCACACAGAGAGAGAGAGAGAGAGAGGCAGAGACACAGGCAGAGGGAGAAGCAGGCTCCATGCACTGGGAGCCGGACGTGGGATTCGATCCCGGGTCTCCAGGATCGCGCCCTGGGCCAAAGGCAGGCGCCAAACCACTGCGCCACCCAGGGATCCCTGGGGCAATATATCTGCCCCTCTCTCCAACCCCATTCTCCTGTCTCAACACTGATGCTGCACACAAGCAAGAGTACACTCACTGAGGGTACTCAGTCCCTGATTTGAACCAGGTCTTCTTGGATTAGCAAACACAGGTCCAGAATAGTCCATTATCTGCCAGTCTCCTTTGCTTTTCTGCCCTGTCTTATGAGGCCTTTCCTTTCCATGCCTAATATAGAAATAGAGGATGCACAATAAATATGTATTGATTGAGTGAATTTTGTTTCCATTTTCATATCTTCCTCAGGTAAGAGGTGCTTATCACTTTCATGGAAGGAACATCCAAATAAAATGAAAAGGAAGAGCAATTCAAAGTCTTCATTTGAATGTTTCCAACTGGGAGTGGGAAAAAAAGTTGATTTTCCATTCCTGTTCCTTTATTCTAGGTACTGACTGGTTTTTAATCTAAAAAGGCATGTTGACTGGTAGGCTGGGATTATCTTCAGTGCACCCAGAGAGAAGAGCAGATGGTCTGCTAGATCGAGGAATTCCCCAGAGCTCATCTCCATCATGCAACAGATCATTAATTTGGAGCTTCAAAACCACAACTGAGCACGGAGATGCCTAAACCAAGAGCTACTTCGTCCTTTACCTTCAAAATTATTTGTAATGATTCGGTTTATCACCATCAATAAACATAGAGAGTGCGAGCTCAAGAACAATTCTGGAGATCTCTGACAATAGAAGGCATCTAGGATGATGAGATGGGGAGACTCCCCCACCCCCACATTCCTCAAGGATGAGACACAAGGAAACCTCTCTCTTCCCCAGGCCTGTTCTTCTCAGATTCCTGGTAAGACTTACAATCCCAGTCAGAGGGTGGTGCAGCGTGTAGCATCCTGTGGGCTGAAATGCATTCTAGTGATCGTCCTGGCAGTTTCATTCTCCAGAAATCTGCAATTTTAAAACCAGTGAACAAATCATACCAAATGCCTGAAAACACAGCATAAAGTATAGCGAGTATTTTTTTTTAATGCATGGTTGAATTCAGAAGAAAGTAGGGAAATTCCAAGAGGGAGCTGCCGGCAGAGCTATACACCAGAATAGGAGCCCCATTTCAGGAACTAAGAGGCTCAGGGGCAAATGGCAGTGCTGGGGGCAGGAGACCCACACGTAGGCCCCACAAAGTGGGGGAGTGAGAGACTTCATTTATATTTAGGTCCCTCAAGAGCCTACCCCTAGAGAATAGGTACCGCAGAAAAGGGAGTCACGTCACCTGCAAAGGAAAATAAGGAAGCTGACCCATCTTGACATGGATTCTGGTTGGAAATTTTACAAAAGATTTCCTATGAGGATTTGTAGCCTAAGCCTGCCTTCATAGAGATTTGCCATTCTAATTTACTACCTGCAAGATCCAGACAACCCGTACAAAAATATCTCCCTATCCATTTTTGGGCAAGTGTATACTCACACTTGAGTTAATATAATAACCCGAGTTTGTAGTTAATGCTTGGGTTAGAAAGAAATGGTAGTTGATGAACACATTGTAGTTTTATTTAGAGAGTGCTTTCTTCTGTATCTATAAGTCTTGATCTATCTACTTGTACAAAATGGGTCCATAATGTAACTGAGCACCTTCTTTTATTATCATTCTAAAGTTTGAGGTAGAGAAAATTTCTACTGTTGGGAGACACTTGAATTGGAGTGGCCGCAGCCAATTCTGTATGTTGTTCCCTGTCATGATGCTTTGACAAGGAGTAGTCCTGATTTCACAGACCAGGTTACAAGACACTCTAATGAGTGAGAACCCTTTTAACATCTAGGATCCACATGCCTCTGCTTCAAGCCAACACAACAGAGTGCTTAGAATGAGCATTGCTTCAGCACTCATGGTGAAATAAAGCCAATTTTATCTTCTCAGAAATGTACTTGTCAAGATCACCCAACTTGTCTATGACCTGCCCCTTCAATATCTTGTCCTGGTTCTCGGTCTCTTTCCTTCTCTCTTCTCCCTCCGCCCTCTCCCACCCTCCATGGGCCCCTAGAATCTCAGCTCCAAGCCGGGTCATTCCCGTCACAACTACTCTGACTGTGGGGCAATTTGTTCTCTGCCACCTCCACTAAACTGTCTGCTCAAAGCCCATTCTTAGAGAGTTCCGGTTGAGAGCTGGCCCCAAGAGGCACTTGCATGGAATTTGAAAGGTGGAAATGAAGCACCATCTGTTACCTGCTGAAGGTCATCAAGATGAGATGCAGTGCCGGTGGGCTGCAGCTCATCCTCACTCTCCTCCCCTGTGTTCAGCTCTCCCTCCTGACTGCTGACCTGTCGACCAAGGATGGTTCCAGGCCCTTCCCCATATACTTGCTGGCAGACCCGCAGAGGCATAGCTGTCCACAAACCTTCCATGATATCCTCTTTTGCTAAGCCTTGTTTTCAAGGTCAGATGTGCTTGGCATCTCATACAGATTGGATATTGACTCCTCTGATCCTCCAGCTTCACTCCTGGACCTTCGCACCCACAGATCCTGCCATGATTAAGTTAGGTCTCGTTTCTATAATAAACCCTTTATCCCGTGATGAACAGTGGTCTGTCTCTCTGCTTGAGGACTGATTCACCCTGGTACCTGGTGCCCAAGAGAGGCCAGCAATATAGAACTGGGTGATACACATTTGATGCATCAGGATTTCACCTGAGCATCTTTCCCCTCAACTCTGGAGTGATGAAATCAGACGGGAAAGATGGGATGGCACTTCTCCAAAAGGAAGAGCATTGCCTTCTACAGTCTGTGCAGTTCCTTACTGGCTCATTTTACTGGCTCAAAACACCATCTCCATCTTCCTCTTGCTTCTGTCCTGTCCCTCACACCAGGGCATGCTTAGGCTGGCAGGGTCTGGGGCCCCTGGGGTCCTAATCAGCTGTCCACTGAGTCCCTTCCAGATCGAGCCCAGCCCCATCTGGGCTCTGCATTCCTTTCTCACACACGGTGAAAAGAACTGATTTTGAGCTGTTGTTTTTTTAACTGGCATCGCAGAGTAGCACATCAGCTAAAAGACGGGTAACCTTCATCTTGGCACGCATTTCTCTCTCACTGAGTACACCCCGGCAATTCCCAGTTAGACTCTTCTACAGAACAATTTTGTAGCATTTCCATTTATTACACATTTAATTGCCTTTTAATTGGTGCAGCTGTTTTCAGCATGTTTGAGGCGTACTGGAACTCTCCGCCTAGCACCCATTTCAGGCTTGCTTCCTGCCCTGGATTACATTCCTGTCGGCCAAAATTTTGTGCAAGAGCCTTGAGGTTTAATCAAAGACTTATGGTCTAGTATAAAGGCTCGTGATAGCCCTAATTCCTTCAGGCAGTGGGAAAAGAACAGTATAAACTTTCAGAGCTAATCTCAAGAGCTAAAAAACTACTATGGCAATGGGACGTCTGGGTGGCTCAGCGGTTGAGTGTCTCCCTTCGGCTCAGGGCGTGATCCCGGGGTCCTGGGATCGAGTCCCGCACCAGGCTCCCTGCATGGAGCCTGCTTCTCCCTCTGCTTGTGTCTCTGCCTCTGTGTGTGTGTGTGTCTTTCATGAATACATAAATAAAATCTTTAAAAAGCAAAAAACAAAACAAAACAAAAAATACTACCATGGCAATACACCAAGCTCATGGCAACTTGTCCATAACCATCAATGGGGCTTAGAGTCCAAGTACTTACATTTAAGTTCCAAATACATTATTTGCAATTCCTATGCCTGAGGCAAGAAATGAAGCTTTCCTGGAGTTGGGAGGTTGAGGTTGAGCTGTAAAGTCCTGCCTGCATTTAATATTCTGTTGGTCTGATGGCAACTTGACAGAAGACCATTATTACTTATATATTTGAAACATTTAAGCATGAATAATGAAGTTTTTACATTTTGTGTTTGGATTATTTTAATCTTTGGTACAAACAGGCTCTCCAGATGCTTGTTTGCTGGCTTTTTTTTTTTAAGTTAATTATTTAATTTACTCATTTCTTTATTTACATTAAGGGATATCACAGTAGGGCAAGTTCTGAAGAGCAAGCTTAGAAGGCCTTGGCCGGGAGAGCCTCTGAGCCTGAGTTTTCCCACTTGTGACCTGGAGTAACAATATTTACCCCACAGGGTTGTAGTGAGGGTGAAAATGAAAATAATGATCATAGCAGTTCTTCACAACCTGAAAGCTGCTATGGAAATACAATCATTCTTTTCACCAGAAATCCATCCCCAGGTCATAAGCAGAGTTCTTTCTGGAAAAGTCTAGACAGATTACGTCAAAACTAAATAAAAAAATAAAATAAATAAAATAAATATAAAAAAGATTACATCAAAAAGTCTTATTCCAGGACTACTCACTTGGCTGCTAACTAGATTTTTGTGTTTTGTTTTGTTTTTGTCTCTGAACTCTTTGCTCATTTGTATCTCTATACAGAGTGGAAATAAGATGAAAAAATTTAACCAGTACTTGATAGGAACTCTGGCCAAGGCTTTAGTGTGGACGTACACAAAGCCTTGGAACTGCATGTCCCAGAATCCTCTTCCCTCTATGGTTCCTGGTTGGGGTCAACAGCCACTGAAGGGCTCTCATCTGAGACCACAGGTGGGAGAGAAGGTGAGGCCTTACTCTCTGCAGGGAGTGGCAACCAGACATGGCAGCAAGCTCTTGAGTGTTATGCTTTCACCATGACTTAGATTATTGACAGAGATGCCCCAGGATTGTTGAGAATTACCATGATTTCTGGTGAGCTCATGAGAAGCACCCACTTGAGCTCTTCAGACTGAAATGTAGGGGATGGCTTTTCTGACCCACTGTTCATGGTTATGTAGGCCCTAATCCTCTATATTAGACCTGTAATTCTCAAAAGATAAAGCATGATTTCTGTTTTCGCAGTTTGACCCTGTCTGATACAAACCTCTCCCTTTTCACCAATGCTACGTGTAACAAAAATTTATTTAGCACTTATTATAAGCTACCATGAGCAAATCACTTTGCTAGGTGCTTCACATGTATTATCTCATTTAATTCTCATCATAACCCTTCAAAATTTATCCTATTACTTCTTCAACCTTATAGACAAGGTAACTGTTGAAGGGGTTAAGTAATTTGTCCAAGATCACACAATACAGAGTCATAGACTTTCAGAGCTACACGTCCTCAGGAAACTGGCCAGTTTCTATGATAACACATTTTTTTTTAAAGATTGTATTTATTTATTCATGAGAGACACACACAGAGAGAGAGAGAGAGAGAGGCAGAGACACAGGCAGAGGGAGACATAGCCTCCACGCAGGGAGCCCGTCATGGGACTCGATCCCGGGACTCCAGGACCACGCCCTGGGCTGAAGGCAGGCGTCAAAACGCTGAGCCACCCAGGGATCCTCTGATAACACATTTTAAAAGTCCAGTGGGATATTAGAGTGAGTCAGGAATCTCCCAAATAACATGGCCATTGTGACTGAGCAAGATTCTACAAAACCGCTGTCAGAATGCAACTGATCAGAGACCTAGTGACTGGTAAAATTAGGAACACAGAAGGCAGCATTTGGTGCCAATGGGCATTGTTAAATAATCAGAGCTGGTTTTTGAATCAGACACAGAACCGGAAGAATGGCATCAGTGGGGTAGTGATGATGGTCACCTCTTCAAGAAGGTTTGTAAGAGGATCTTGAATTCTGATCACCATCCCTTTTCCTACTGAATTGAGACCCTAAATATTCTATCTGACTTCCAAGTTAAGTTTCAAAAAGATCTCTTCACCAGAGACACTAACTTGAGCCTTGGGATACTAGCTAAGCAGGCGCTAAGCATGAGAACGCTGACATGATTAAAAGGTTCAGGGATCTCTGGGTGGCGCAGCGGTTTGGCGCCTGCCTTTGGCCCAGGGCGCGATCCTGGAGACCCGGGATCTAATCCCACATCAGGCTCCCGGTGCATGGAGCCTGCTTCTCCCTCTGCCTATGTCTCTGCCTCTCTCTCTCTCTCTCTGTGTGTGTGACTATCATAAATAAATAAAAAATTAAAAAAAAAAGGGTTCAGCTATGTCACAGGTGTTTTGAATAATTAACACCATATCCTGAATCCAGTCAAAATAGTATTCTTTCCCACAAATGACTTCAAATGTAACTACTACAAGGTTGGGTTAAAGGAAGACGAAGGAATGTGGAAGAAAGAAGGAAACTAAAGAACTGCTTTTGTAGTAGATACCTGAGTCCTACTGCACAAACTAGAGCGTGCGAGACACATCACATGTTCTTTAATGAAGCTGATTTTGAGGCTCCCACGCACCTAAACAGGTGGGAAATTCGATTTGAGTCATCGTTAGGGTGCTCTCTCATCCTGCCCTTCCCCCAGGGAGGTGGGAATGTCTTGAAGTTCCTTTGTAGAGGGGGCTATTCAGGAAAGGCCCTCGGGCAATTGGTCCCCAGGTCATTGCTGTCATCTTTCAAGCTCACATAGCTCCTTGAAGATCAGGAGTACTGCTGTGACTGTACCACACACAGGCTCAGGAATCTTGGCACCTTAGCATCCTTCTTCTGGGACTCTACTTCCCTCGGAGAACATGAGCCAATACTCACTGAGGATCTGCCCCCCTCCTTGGAATGCAGGGGTGGGACTCTCTCCCTGCTGCTTTGCATCATAGTCCTCATATCATTATTTTCTATCTCAATGAATGTGGTTCCTTTGGTCCCTTTATTTTAATTCTCTATTTCCCACTTCCCTTTAGCCTCCTCTTCATATTAATAACAACATCAAACATTTACTGAAAGCTTATTATAAACCGAGTACAAATCTAAGGGTTTTAAAACTAGGGCTTTTAATTCTCAAAAGAATCCTATCCTACGGGTTCTGTTTTATTAGTCCTATTTTACAACCAAGGCCCAGAGAGATGAAGTAACTCATCTAAGGTCATCCAGCTAGAATGGCCAGGGCAGGATTTCGACCCAAAGCATCTGGCTCAAAAGTCCTACTGCTTAATCATGATGACATCCAGCTTTTCCTTGTTGCTATCATCCACAATTTTACTTCTGGATTACTAAGAATATGCCCACTCCTCCCTCTCTCCTTTTCTTCCTTCCTTTCTTCCTTCCATTCTTTCTTCCTTCCTTTCAGATAAAACTTAAGTTTATTGGTTTATTTTCTCACTTTTATATCCATAGTCTTTGGTTTTCAGCTCTCTTCTTCCTGAAAGAACTCTTTTAATGATTTTTCTCAAGCAGTTTTTCTCTGTTAAATCTCTGAGGCGTGGTATGTCTGAGAATATCTTTATTTTGACCATTATATTTTAATGATTGAGTAGATCTAAAATTCTGGATGGGAAGTTCTTTTTTTCTAATACTTCAAAAATACTATTAATTTTGTTTTATTCAGGATTGTTGAGAATCCTGACGCCAATCTGATTCCTCTTCCTTTGATTTGCTTTTTTTCTCTCCAAAAGATTTTAGAATTTTTCCTTTGACTTTTATGTTTGCATCCTAAAGGGGGGTGTGTGTATGTGTAAGTCTCTCCTGTGTACCCCACTATGAGCTTTTGCAGTCTGAATTATTAAACACTGTATATCAGTTTTCTGTTACTATGTAATAAACACATCAAAATGGAGTGGCTTAAAGCATACCTTCATCAACCTGATTCCTACAGGCTGGCAATTTGGGAATTTGGGCTGGGTTCTGCTGATGGTTCCTCTAGTCAGCTGCTAATCAGCCAGATGGTTGTGCTTCTTGGGTGTTAGCTAGATGCCAGCTGGAAGAATGGGTCAAAACTGGGCCACTTGTCTTTCAACATCCATCTGGCCTGGGTGGGCTTGTTCATACTGTAGCTTAGGCTTCTAAAAGCAACACAGGGGGTGCCTGGGTGGCTCAGTCAGTTAAGTGTCCGCCTTTGGCTCAGGTCATGATCCCAGAGTCTGGGGATAGAGCCCCATCTCGGGATCCCTGCTCAGAGGGGAGCCTGCTTCTCTCTCTCTCCCACTGCTCCTCCCTGCCCCACTCATTCTCTCTCTGTCTCTATCTCTCTCAAATAAATAAATAAATAAATAAATAAATAAATAAATAATAAAATCTAAAATAAAATAAAATAAAATAAAATAAAAGCAATACAGGATGGCAAGCCCCAATGGGAAGCATATTTAAAGTCTCTGCTTGCATCATTCTCCTCTTGTCCTATCTGCTAACACAAGTCACTTGGCCAAGCCTAGAATCTATGTAGAGGGGACCACCAGAGGTCATAGGTGTAGGGAGATGAAATAACTTGGGGGCTATTACTGCAAAATCTACCACATTCTCCTTTAATTCTGGAAAAATTTTTATTGCTTTTTTCCAAGGATTTCCTCTCCTTCACTTATTTGTGTTCTTCCCTTCTAAGATTCCTCACATACAGATGTGAACTTATTTATCCTCCATCTCGCTTAGCCTTTACTTCTATAGTTTCAACTCTTTTCATCCTTCTTAAAATCTTCCAGGAGAGTTCTTAACCTTGTCTCTCATTTCAGTTGTTCATTTTTGTGGCTGTACCCATTCTGCTTCCAAGGGACCCATTGAGCTCCTGGTTTTATCAGTTACATTTCTCAGTCCTAGCATCCTTAGTCCATTTTTCTTTGACTGTTCCTGTTTAAGGTTTCCAAAATCTTCTCTTATGCTATTGAGGGGTTTTTCCAATGCTTATTTTAAATCTGTCTGGTTTATTAAATCTGCATCCCTTGCTGCACTTTTTTCCTTTGTTGCTTTTCTTCAAGAGTGTAGATGTACCATCCCCTTTCCCCTATAACTCATATTATCTTGAGAGTTTCCATTGCCTGGACTGATAGTGGGTGTCTGCAAGAAAGGGTAGAAACTCAGATCCTCCCTTGTGCCTCTTCTGGTGAGTTCGGTGAACAGGCAGTGTGTGAAAAACATACCTCTGGGCTCCCAAGCCCAAGCCAGCCAGATGAATGATGGAAGGCGCAGCTGACCTGTTTTTCCAGCTGGCGTCCAGCTAACACCCAGAAGCACAACCATCTGGCTGATTAGCAGCTGATTACAGAGGAACCATCAGCAGAACCCAGCCCAAATTCCCAATTGCCAGCTTGTAAGAATCAGGTTGATGAAGGTATGCTTTAAGCCACTCCATTTTGATTTATTACACAGCAACAGAAAGCTGATATAGAGTGTTTAATAACTCAGACTGCAAAAGCTCATAGTGGGTTAGACGGGATACACACACACACACACACACACACACACCACACACACACACACACATGTCCCCTAGAACCTACCATTCCCTAAATTCTCCCCAACTCCCAAAACAGCAACGCTGCTCCTCGAAGCAACTTCCTCTAGTCTTCAAAATAACATCCAACATTTCTTAAACACTTAGTATGTATCAACCCAGTTTTAAGTCCTTTTACATGTACTGTATCTTTTTAACCCACCCTAAGAATTAGGTAATATTATTATGTCCATTTTAGAGATGAGAACACAAAGAGAGAAAGCAAATAAATTTCACAGAGTCACAGAGCAGTAAGTGGTGGAGGCAGATTAAAATTGGGCCTGTTTGGCTTTAGAATCCACAGTCTTAATCTTTATACCATGGGCCATGAAGTCCTGGAAAAGAGGGAGCCTCAGGAACCAGGCCTTCTGCTGCCCCAATCTACTGCCAGCTCTCTGCCCAGGTGGGCTCCAGTACTTCCCTGACACCATCCTGATTTTTCTAGCTAGTGCTGGGCCAGTGAGGCTGTTTTTCTGCCTGGCAAGCAAATTTCTGCCGCTGGCAATGTAAGTGAGTGAACGAGCAGGATACAACTAGAAAACTCTTGTGTATTCTGTTCAGTGTTCGCCCCACATCCTCTCTGGAAGAAGTGGAAATCCTCTTAACGCTCCATCCCCCTCACCCCCCACCCCAACCCCTAGGACACAATCACATTTGGCCTCCCCAGGATCTCATTACTTTGTTTGTTTGTTTGTTTGTTTGTTTTGCCATGTTATTAGATGCATCAAACCTGTTTATGTGACATCTTTGGGGTTGGCTCAGGGGAGGCCATAATATCTCACTAATATCTCATATTAGTTCATATTAGGCAGGAAACATCTGTATATGTAATTTCCAAGGTAGTTTATTCACTAACCCAAGCCCCGAAGAACATCTAGCTCTGGTAGTGCTAACCTCTGTTCTTCACCAGCTATTTCCTTCCACCTCATATTCAGTTCCCTAAAACAACACAGGAATTCTATTATTATATCATTCCTTAAAATGTCTTCATCTCCTGCAGGAATGAACCTCAATATACAGCTGCATACATATAAACAGTCAGATTCAGAACAAAGCTTAACTTCTTAACAGGCAACATTTTTTAATCCTTTCTAGTGCCACCTCGGATAACTGACTTTCTCATTGTTGATCCTGTTATCCAACCCCTGATGCTTTGAACGCCTCTAGGGTTTTTTGTGAATAGCTCAAGCCTTAGGTCTCGTTCCATTTCAATGGGCGCCAGACTTCATACTCACTACCATCCTTCTACATCTGTCCAGAACTGCACATTTTGGCCTGGGCCAGGCCTGCCACTCCTGCTCTTGCTCCCAATTCTGAACTGCAGCCATCCTGCAAAGTTTAGTTCAAATGTTCCCACCTCTGGGCAGCCTGCTCTCATTGTTCAGCCTAAAGTGACCTCCCTGAACTTACACAGCAAAGAGGTTATAAAGGCCACACTCGCATAGGACTTGCTCTCCTCTTCTGAGAGTGTCCGCATTCAGGTCCTCCAAACTGTCCACAGTCCTTCACAAGGCAAACCACAGAGATTAGAGCCTGAGACATTTGAGTGCTGACCTTCCCCTTATCCTCACATCCCCTCTCCTTTGCCAGCTGATCCTAGCAGGCATGCATGGTTTTGATCTGCATTGTGAATATAATTATGAATATGAGTCATATGCTGGATGCTGCTTGACTCGTTCACCTCTTTGTAAAAGAGCAAACCAGTCAATTTACTTAATTGTAGGCTCAGTCTATGATGACAACTGGCTGTAGACAACTTTAGGTCAGGGACCTTGTGTCCTGATTATTTTTTTTCTCCTACAACACTGTGAGCAAATATCGGTGTTCTCATATTGTCAGCAATCAAGAATCAGTGATTATCTTATGTGCCTTTGTAGCCCTAATTTAGTGGCTTGCCATCATGGGCATATTTTCAGAAATGGTCTCTAGAAGACAGATTGCATTGATCAGCTGACCCTACTTTTTCTGGGCAGTCTAAATTTCTTATGACTCTCGTTCTGAGCAACTTCCCTGAGAAAATTTCCCCCTAGGTAGCATAGAAAAATTGAGATGTGTTGCAGGTTGCTTATTCCCATACCAAAATGACACAGTTCCCACTACTCCAGAAACTGGAGTCAAGACCCTGAGGAAAACCTGAGTGCACCCAAGATCTTTTATATTTTGTGGCAGGAATCTTCCTGGGAGTCACCGTGTGCTAGGATGTGGTCTGAGAGTGGTGGGAAAGAGAGAAAGTGGCCCCTTCCTGAAGTCAAATCATTGGTTCCAGAAGACTGCCTCCCACTGGGGACTACAGAGAAGAGAGAAAGGGCTTCAGGGTAGAAGCCCAAACTCTCAAGGATTTCTGAAGACACAAGGAGCAGATAATCATCTAGAGTGAACCCAGAAAGATCTGGAGACCACAGGGCCATACCGATCAGGAGCTGCGGCTCCTCGCCAACCCCAGGTTTCAAGGGGAGCTTAACAGACTAGCCTCATAGCTCATTCTCCGCAGGGACACTCTGTAGAGGGGCTGGCTCTCTGCTGTCACATCAGTTAAAACCCAGCCAAGCAGTGGGAATTCTCTGTATTTTGTTCTATTATTAGAATCCAATTACCATCTGGTGGTATGCTATAGGGAAGTGCAATTCTTCTGCATCAGCAAACACAAAATGCAGCAGTTTGGTGAGCAAGCTGGCAGCTTCCAGAGCTTGGAGCAAAAAGGTAGAGAAATACTTTTATTTCTGCCCAAATAACATCATGCCTATTGGGATTCCCCTGGCTTTGGCATATAGATAGTTGAGCTCAGTCCCATAAAGGCAGAGACTTCACTCAGGTATCACGCTGGCCTTTAAGATGGGAAACACTTTGCCCAGGCCTGAGCCTGTGTATTCTGCTCTGTCTTATTTTTGGTGGCCACCTGTTCCCTGAATGCGGCCCCAATAGCCACTAGATATCTTTCCTCACGAGGTAAGAAGCTCTGCTTCTTCAAAAACTGCTGTCTAGAAGCAAGACTGAATAGCCCATGACCCCGATGCTCATCCCTCTTCCGTTTTCCTGCTGAGGGAAGCTACAGGCTGCTTCATGGTAAGTGGTTTGATGGATGTGGTAAAAGTCTGATGCATTTTTGATGGATATAAATAGTCTGATGAATGCTCAGCCCAAAGCTTCTCTAGGTAAATTCCTGACATGATTCACTCCACCAAGGTTGGAAAGAAAATTAGGTCTCAAATCTCTCTTAGGCAATCTGAAATTTCCTTGGACGTCTCAAGGAAGTAGCATAAAGGTAAGTGTTACTGGGGTGATGGAAAGAGAGGAGCCAGGAGGGAGAGCAGAGGCAGAGCATCTTCGACTATAGGCCAGCACCTACTGATCTCATCTTCTAGATGCCTCTGGAGTAGAAGATTTTGTTTCTGCCCCTTTCAGCCACTGAAATTCCTAATCTGACTCTTGGATTCACTCCTTTCTGTCTTCTCCTTCACGTAGGTGCACCAGATGTTGCAAATGGAAAGACATGGAAAGGGGGGAAAAGGTCAGCAAACAGTCTCCTGGGTCCTTAAATTCTATGCTCAGGGGGCAGCCTCTAAGGGGTCCCTTTGTGGCCAGGGAATTCCTTTGTGTGGATTAGAGACAGACTTAGGGCCCAAAATAAGGCAGAACTAGGGGCTACCATTTCCTTTCCCCCAAGGCCTGCACTCATATCTCAGCCCCCCTCATCCTACCTCTCCTGCCCCAAACAAGGAGCAAATGCAGGAGGGAAAGAGCACAGAGCTTCCATCCCAGTGTCTGGGACAGAGATGGTAGGAGGCCACTCACACAGGTGTCCTAGACTAGGGCAGCAGTCTTGGGCCATCTGACTTCACCTTGGACTTGGTGAATTATCCTTGAAAGTTCTGGATTTTTATCCTTTTACTTGTAGCAAATAGTCCTATCTAATGGCCAGGAATTGCTGGAAACTAAGACAGGTTTCAAAAGAATCATAAAATCTTTTCTATCTGGGGATCCCTGGGTGGCGCAGCGGTTTGGCGCCTGCCTTTGGCCCAGGGCATGATCCTGGAGATCCGGGATCGAATCCCATGTCGGGCTCCTGGTGCATGGAGCCTGCTTCTCGCTCTGCTTGTGTCTCTGCCTCTCTCTCTCTCTGTGACTATCATAAATAAATAAAAATTAAAAAAAAATCTTTTCTATCTGAAGGTTTACAGCTGGGTCAAGCAAAACTAGATAAAATTTTTTCTTGGAACCCCCTATCCTCCTGTTTTTGCTCTTACCTATTTTTCCAAGTCATCAGCTTTCTTTGAGTGCACAGAATCTTCTGGTACATATTCTTTGGATGTTAAATCCTGCTCCCAGAATGTATGATCCACTCTTAATGCTGCATTTTATAATCTTTGATGTCTTATAACCAATGAAATAGAGTATTAAGCATGGGCTCCGTATTAGGAATATCACATATTAACACTTAATCATTGCAAAATTCTACAAGGTTGGTAATATTCCCATTTAAGAGATTTGAGAAGCAAGGATCAGAAACATAAATCAAACTGTTCAAAGTTATGTCAGGTAAGCAACAGAACTGAGATTTGAACTTGGCTCTTTCTGAATTCCAAATGCCAGGCTCTTTACAAAACAGCAGACTCCTTGAAAACAAATGGCACTTGCCCCCATGCAGAGAGTCAGTTCAAAATGAACAATAGGATTGCTGGGAAGGTTCTGTTGCAAATGCACACACAAAGGCCACCTTAGGGGGTGGGGGGCAGCATAACCCAGAGCACTCTGGACAAGCTCAAGGCAAACAGTAAAAGTGAGGGGAATACCTTGAGGAAGGAAACTTCTGAGTTCCCTGTTATGTCAACTTTAAAAGGACATGTTAATGCATAATGATAGAGAGAGGGAGAACAGAGACACTTCACCAGACACTCCTGATAAACAGCTACTGCCAGCTCTCTGGTGGGAGGAATGGTAGTCAAAGTTAAGCTCAAAATTGATGAAATGCTGATTTAGGAGTCCAGCAAAGCCATTTAAGACTATCCATTTTAATATTTCACTTTTCAAAAACCCTCTGGGTTATAATTACATTTTAAGAAGTCCAACATCACAGTGTCAGTGTAGTGAGCACATGTCCCCGGTAGAGTTTACCAATCCGGTGTCCTGCGCTGATGCTCAGGCCAGAAAAGAGATCGTCTGCACTCCCACACACCCCAGAGGGAAGGCAATTAGGAGTTGGGACAGGGAAGAAGGTTTGCAGGACTCTTGCCCTAATTTGAGCGTATGTTACAAGAGTAATGATGATCGGTTCTCCAGTTCTTGACAGGGATATTTTGAGGACAAAAGGAATAAGGTATATGCCTTCCCGATTGTGGATTAGCATTCTTTATAACGAGGGAGTTGGTCAAGACAATTGCTTTAGAGTCAACCCATGGGTAGTATTGATTTTAGAAAAAAAATTGTATAAATATTCTGTAGGTCACCCCAGTTAAATGAATTGGGCAATAAAGGATTTGTTAAATACCTTTCTCTGCTGGGCACTGTACTAGGTGCTGTTTTTATTAAAGACTAATTGGATATTTTGGCTGGGGAATAGTAATTGCTCTGAAATGTGAGCTGTTTTAAATAATAGCTATCAGTTTAATAAGATTTACTCTGCAGACTTTATGGGCACAGAGGGAAAGGGTTTCGGAAAAGGACTTGAGCTTTTAGGGCTCATGCAATTCCATTAAACACTGTTTTGCCATGAGTCCCTGGAAAAGGATACTGCTTTTCCCTGTGGACTCATAGGGCCTGGGCTTGTTATTAACCAGAAAGAAATAAAATGTTCTGAAAACCCAACGGTTGGCTAATTTTATCTTTCCAGGATGGAGTTAGCTTAAGATCTGGCCTCTCAGACTTGGAGTGGGAGAGAAGCTAGTTTTCAAGGAAACAGAGCTAAACCAAGCACCTGTTTTCTGTAGAGAAGAAATGTCTTTTGTTCATTCTTTACTCTCATCTCTACTTTTTATAAAATGATAGATCTCTATGCTTCATCAAATCCAGATTCATTATTTTGCAAAGACCAGGTCATCGGTGATTTTTATCTATTTCTACTTAGGAAGGACCCAGAGGACCATAAGCAAGATTAAAATGCAAATGATAAACTGGATAAATAGTTGCAATATGTAGCACAAAGGGCTAACCTCCTTAATGTGGAAAGAAGTCCTAGAAATGGAGAAGACAAGAATAATCAGCCCATAGAAAAATGAGAAAAGCAAATGCACATAGAGTGCACAGAAGGAAAAAGAGTGTGTGTGTGTGTGACTATCATAAATAAATAAAAAATGAAAAAAAATTAAACAAAAAATGAAATGAGGGTACCTGGGTGATTCAGTAAGTTAAATATCTGCCTTCGGCTCAGGTCATGATCCCAGGGTCCTGGGATGGAGCCCGCATCTGACTCCCTGTTCAGCAGGGAATCTGCTTTTTCTTCTCACTCTGCCCCTCCCTCTGCTCATGCTCTTTCTCTCTTCCTCTCTTGCTGTCTCTGAAATAAATAATATTTTTTAAATAAAAAAATAAAAATAAATTAAAACTGAAATGATACCCAATCTCACTCACAATAAAATTCTAAATTAAAAACGCACTGAGAGACATGTTTTTTTTGCACCTATCAGGTTAGCAAACTTGGAACTAATAAAAAATTTTTTTTTAATTTTTATTTATTTATTCATGAGAGACAGACAGAGAGAGAGAGAGGCAGAGACACAGGCAGAGGGAGAAGCAGGCTCCATGCAGGGAGCCTGATGTGGGACTCGATTCCGGGTCTCCAGGATCACACCCTGGGCTGAAGGCAGGCGCTAAACTGCTGAGCCACCCGGGCTGCCCCTGGAACTATTTTGATAACACACTCTCTTGGCAGGGCTTGGAGAGACAGGCAACCTTGCATATTGCTGGTGAGAGTGTAAATTTGCTCTCTCCTATAGAAAGAAATTTGCCTGTTTCTATCAAAATTATAAATACATACATTCTTTGTCCCAGGATCCCATAAGTGGAAATTTATCCTACAGCTAATTGCATATATGCAAATTATATAAGTATAAGTTGGTTACTGCAGAATAGTTTGTAAAAGCAAAAGATTGGGAGCAAACCCAAAAGACCTTCAACTGTTGGCAGTGAACTAGGAAATAAGTTGTTGCTCCTCTACACAATGGAATATTTTGTAGCTGTAAAAATAGAGAAGTTTTCTATATACTAATATAGAAAGATCTATAAAATATTGAGAAAAATGTCACACTAAAAAACACATTGGTGAGGGGCACCTGGGTGGCTCAGTCAGTTAGACATCTGCCTTCCACTCAGGTCATTATCCCAGGGTCCTGGGATGGAGTCCTGCATCCAGCTCCATGCTCAGCAAAAAGTCTGCTTCTCCCTCTCCCACCTTCTCTTCCTCTGTGATCTCTCTCCCTCTTCCTCTCTCTCAAATAAATAAATAAAATCTTAAAAAAAAAAAAAAGAACACATTTTTGGGAGCATTATGCCACCGATGCGGGCTGAGTTTCATTGTCTGCAGAAATTTAAAAGCAATTTTTAAAAGGGACTAAAAATTAGTCTGCTTTTTCTTTTTTTAAATAACCATGTGCCAATAATTCTAAACAATAAAGGTCAATACTCTTTCCTCCAGACTCTTATATGGGTGTAAGTTCTAGACAATTACTGGTATTTATGTTATATCTAGTTAGGACAACTCAAACATGTGTTTGACATGTACACAACACTGTTTGGTGTGTTAGCTTTTGGGTAAAAATAAGAATATATATTGGTATCAGCTTGAATTTGAAAAAAGATATGCTGGATAGATAATAGTAATTAATAATAGTGATGACAACATTATGGTATAGCTCTAAGCCGATGGGGAAGAAGGGTTGGAGAGAGACATTTCACTATACACAAGTGCATGCACACATGGAAACACATGTACACAACTCTATATAATTTTTTACCATGTTAATGCATTACCTATTAAAACTAAATTAAAACTATAATGAAAAAAGAAGTGGGACAAATATGGGTAACTCAAGGGGAACCCCTCCCAATAATATATTTCGGGAATGCACACCAATTTTCTTAGGTATTTTAAAAATTTGCAATTTTCCTTGTATCTACAAAAGGGAAAGTAAAAATACATGAACTTTAACATCAGTATGTAAGGGTTATCTAAAAGTACTCTCTTTCCATGTGCTCAGGCTAGAAACAAATCACATATGCTTTAGCTGAACTTATCGTTAGAGACTCTGATGATTCTGAATAGAGCATCTATTTGCCTCATTTGTCTCAGTTCCAGTCAGACTACATGCTGCATAATGCATCAAAGTTATATTTATTTATAGCTTATTAGTCACACAAGCTCTTTACAGAGATGCTGGAAGAACTTTTTTGAAAATTGGGAAATAGATTTTATGGTCTAATTTTTATCCCCTCTGTATATGCCTATGACAGTGGGATGTTCCAAGGTCATTTTCAACCATTGTGTCTATAATCAAGACTCTGAATGCCCTAGTTCTAAGAGCAGGGGCCTAATGGTGATATTTTACATAAAAATCTCAGACGAGGGAAAGAAGGTCTGAACAATCCCCAGACAGAGACCAGGGGTCCTCCTGAGGCGCCTGTCTTTAAATCTACCACCTTGGGACGCCTGGTGGCTCAGCGGTTGAGCGTCTGCCTGCAGCCCAGGGTGTGATCCTGGAGACGGGCATTGAGTCCCACATTGGGCTCCCTGCATGGAGCCTGCTTCTCCCTCTGCCTGTGTCTCTGCCTCTCTCTCTCTCTGTGTCTCTCATGATTAAATAAATAAAATCTTTAAAATAAATAAATAAATAAATAAATAAATAAATAAATCGATCTACCACCTCTATTCTAGGGCAGAAATGGCTAAGGACCAGGAAGTAGCTGCTAAATTACACTGGAAACTGCTGTACATAAATAGTATTAAGAAAAAGGATCAAATCAGAGCAAATTATAGAAATAATCACCTAAGCCATCACTTCGTCCCAAATATAGAGTGAGGAATAACCCCGAAGGTTCCAGAATGGGAAATAATCACACAACACTGCAGGTGGTGGGACTGACCCTTACCTCCTGAATTCCATGAGGTAGGAAGTCAGGCCTGAGCCTGCTTTGGTTCAGAGGAGGTAGAGGGAATTCAAGGGAGAGAAAGTGGCCTTGCTAAGGTCCTGAGAGGGACAGAGACAACAGAATACCTGTGTTAATCTCATCCAGGAATTTTTTAGAACATTTGAAATAACCATATTTTTCATCTCTAGAAGTTTCATTTCATTTGGTTCTTCTTTTTTTTTTCCCAGAAGTCTCTTGTTTCACCTTAAAATTTTCCTTAAAATCTTTAGATATATAATAGCTAAAGTCCTTGTCTTCTTACTGAATCACCTTTATTATCTCTGGGTCTGTTTCTATTGACTGATTCTTCTACTGGTTAGATGGCACATTTCCTCCCTTCTTTGGATAGCTAATAACTTCTTATTGGCTGCTGAACATTGGGAAGGTTATGTCATCGAGTGGTGGATTGCTTGCATTCCTTTTTTTTTTTTAAGATTTTTATTTTATTTTATTTTTTTATAATAAATTTATTTTTATTGGTGTTCAATTTGCCAACATACAGAATAACACCCAGTGCTCATCCCATCAAGTGCCCACCTCAGTGCCCGTCACCCATTCACCCCACCCTGCCGCCCTCCTCCCCTTCCATCACCCCTAGTTCGTTTCCCAGAGTTAGGAGTCTTTATGTTCTGTCTCCCTTTCTGATATTTCCCACACATTTCTTCTCCCTTCCCTTATATTCCCTTTCACTACTATTTATATTCCCCAAATGAATGAGAACATATAATGTTTGTCCTTCTCCGATTGACTTACTTCACTCAGCATAATACCCTCCAGTTCCATCCACGTTGAAGCAAATGGTGGGTATTTGTCATTTCTAATGGCTGAGGAATATTCCATTGTATACATAAACCACATCTTCTTTATCCATTCATCTTTCGATGGACACCGAGGCTCCTTCCACAGTTTGGCTATCGTGGACATTGCTGCTAGAAACATCGGGGTGCAGGTGTCCCGGCGTTTCATTGCATTTGTATCTTTGGGGTAAATCCCCAGCAGTGCAATTGCTGGGTCGTAGGGCAGGTCTATTTTTAACTCTTTGAGGAACCTCCACACAGTTTTCCAGAGTGGCTGCACCAGTTCACATTCCCACCAACAGTGCAAGAGGGTTCCCTTTTCTCCTCATTTCTCCAACATTTGTGGTTTCCTGCCTTGTTAATTTTCCCCATTCTCACTGGTGTGAGGTGGTATCTCATTGTGGTTTTGATTTGTATTTCCCTGATGGCAAGTGATGCAGAGCATTTTCTCATGTGCATGTTGGCCATGTCTATGTCTTCCTCTGTGAGATTTCTGTTCATGTCTTTTGCCCATTTCATGATTGGATTGTTTGTTTCTTTGGTGTTGAGTTTAATAAGTTCTTTATAGATCTTGGAAACTAGCCCTTTATCTGATATGTCATTTGCAAATATCTTCTCTCATTCTGTAGGTTGTCTTTGAGTTTTGTTGACTGTATCCTTTGCTGTGCAAAAGCTTCTTATCTTGATGAAGTCCCAATAGTTCATTTTTGCTTTTGTTTCTTTTGCCTTCGTGGATGTATCTTGCAAGAAGTTACTTAAATTTTATTTTATTTATTCATGACAGACACAGAGAAAGAGAGAGCGCGCGCAAGAGAGAGGCAGAGACAGGCATAGGCAGAGAAGCAGGCTCCATGCAGGGAGCCCGACGTGGGACTCGAACCCAGGCCTCTAGGATCACACCCCGGGCTGAAGGCAGCGCCAAACCGCTGGGCCACCGGGGCTGCCCGCTTGCATTCCTTTAAAGAATGTTAGCCTTTTTCTGGCAGACAGTTAAATAAAACTGTCCTTGTTCACAGATGACATGGTCATTATAGAAAATACTACAGAAGCTATGAAAAAGCTACTAGAATTACTAAATGAGTCTAGAAAGTTTACAGGACACAGATTTAATATAAAAAATAAATTGCTCCAGTTAATATTAGATGCATTTTATTTTGTGTAATGGCTACAACCAAAACTCAGACAGAAATTAATATCATTTAGTCTTCGTGTTATTTGATTAAATGTATAATGCACAAAATATACAGTAAATATCCCAAGCTAGGAGGATGCTCTCATTCAACATGAAGTGTTAAAAATCAGTTATAAATCAAACTTCAAGAAAAATAGCCATCTATAGAAATAACATTTTTTCTGAAAAGAGGATAAAAATTAAACAGTTATCCTCCAACACTCTTACATTGTTGACAAGTATTTGAGTTCTTGAGGACAAAACCATGTATTAAAGTCTACTTTATGCACTAAAAATTCTATATTAAATCAATAGGGGGAATTATTTTTTCCTGGTTTCCTGAAATTTTAATGTATTCATTCATCCAACCAATGTTTGTTGAATGCCAGCTGTATATAAGAATAGTTATTGGGGGGGCAGCCCCAGTGGTGCAGCAGTTTAGCGCTGCCTGCAGCCCGGGGTGTGATCCTGGAGACCCTGGATCGAGTCCCATGTCGGGCTCCCTGTGTGGAGCCTGCTTCTCCCCCTGCCTGTGTCTCTGCCTCTGTGTGTGTGTGTGTATGTGTGTGTGTCTATGAATAAATAAATAAAATCTAAAAAAAAAAAAGAATAGTTATTGGGGGCTAGGAGGATAGATACGTAAGTCAGACACCATTCTGGCCCTTAAGAAGCTTACAAATGAAACAAGAGGTAAACAACTACAAAAGCAACTTTAATATAAGATGTAGGGTGTCATCTTCATTGATGCCCTGCCTCTGTCTCCCTAAATTCAATCTATCTTCACTCCTCCCCAACTTCCCCCTTAAATATGGCATGGTGGGAGCAAACAGGCAGCTATGGGTGACTGCTAGGGCTGCTCCTGGGTTACCTTCTCTTGTCACTCCTTGCTCCCTCTGGCCCAGTGTTCTGATTCTAGCTCTAGTCATCATCCTTGTTGTGGTGAACTGTTTAGGTTTCATTCACTCATTAAAGACTATTGAGGGGCACCTGGGTGGCTCAGTGGTTGAGCCTTTGGCTCAGGTCAAGATCTCATATCGGGCTCCCCACAGGGAGCCTGCTTCTCCCTCTGCCCATGTCTCTGCCTCTCTGTGTGTCTCTCGTGAATAAATAAATAAAATCTTAAAAAAAAAAAAAGCAAGAAAAAGACTATTGAGTGCCCACTATCTGCCAGGCCCAAGTCTGGCACTGGGGACTGAGGATGCAGTGCAGTGGACAAGACAAAACACTGCCTTTTAGACCTCACCCTGAGCTCCACGTTAGCTTGACTCTGTGCACTCTTCTCATCCGGGTCACCAGCACTTCCAGAAACTGACATATACCCTGAAACCCTCTACCTGAGGCAGTAAAACTGGTTTAAGGAAAGGCAGCAAGTGAGGGTGGTGGAAAGGATTTACTTTGGAAAGAACACAATCCCGAAGGCCTAGAGAGATGTGAGTGTGTGCGCGCGTGTATACACACATCTGCCCTTACACAGACATATGATTAAAGGCCATGTCTACCTTTTTTTTCCCCTTTTTTTCTTTCCTTTCTGTATTCCCCCCCTTTTCCCCTAGAGCCAAGAGGGTAATCTAAAATGTGTTTGTAATTTTTTTGTTTTGGGGGATCATCTGTTCAGCCAAATCTCTACCTCCTACATGTCCATCCTTAACTCCTGGCAGAGACGGACCCCTGCGGTCCTTGGTTATCCATAATTCCTTCTTTGGTGATAAGGGATCAGATCAGGGTGACCATCTGACCTGAGTAACATCAGTGAACTCCTGCATCCGGAGAAATTGGAATTAGTGCACAAAGGCCATTATTACTCTCTGTTGGGGACTTTTAAAGCTAGGACTGAGTGCCATACTTAGCCTGGGCTCAAATGGAGCAGAGAAAGCTGTTAGCAAAGAGAGAGATGAAAGGAGCATTTATCCAGAGGCACACAGAGGTGAGAGACAAGGTGGACTCCAAAAAACAGAAATGGCAGCCACTGCCTGGCCAAACGGTCAAGCTCTGGATCCTTTGGGAGCCCTGGCTACACTTCCAGCCCGTGGGTTCTGTCGCTCTCACTTTGTCTTTCCAACAAGCCTCCTTTTTTTTTTTTTTCATTTGTTTGCTTAAATTAGTTGATTGGATTTCCTTTTCCCACAAATATTCTCTAAGATATGATATTTCAGTCTTCTGGCTAATGTGATTTTCAAGTAATTTCTACCACATCCCAATGACGAATCAATCTAAGAATTCAGGCTTAAATACAGAATAAAAGGCAGAGAAAATACTACAAAAGAGAATTTAGCTGATATCTGTGCAAATAAAAACCTGCCATGTATTTGTGTATCCTCCATCACCACCAAAATTCATATGTTGAAACCCTAACTTTCAGCAGGATGATATTAGAAGGTGGGGCCCTAGGGAGGTACTAGGTTTAAATGAGCTCATGAATATGGAGTTCCCATGATGGGACCAGTGTCCTTATACGGAGAGAAAGAGAATGTCTCCTCATTTGAAGACACATCTGCAAGCCAGGAAGAGAGCCCTCAGCAAGAAACTGATCGTGTTTGCACCCTCACCTCGAATTTCCAGCGTCTAGAATTGTGCAAAATAAATTGTTGTTTAACCCAGGCAGTCTATGGTCATTCATTACAGCCGCTGGAACTGACTATGGCTAAGGACGTCATGTCCGTATCACTCGAGACTAAGGACTTCATGTCCGTATCACACAAGCCCAGCCCGGAAGGTCTGGAGGGATAGCAGACCAAGTTGTAAGCATAGACAAGTCACTAGGCTAGGATTTATTGCTCACTAGAAGCTACGGGACTCTGGGGAAAATTCTAAACTCCTGTGAGCTTCACACTTCTCCACTTACAAATGGGGAGGCTTGAAATCAAATGATAATGCATATTTCTCATACTTACAATAGTAATATATTACTTTTTTATAAGAAAATACTAATGCAGAGCCTCTTCCTTATTATTTTTATTTTTTCTTATTGTTTTTAATTGGAACACTTAGCAGCATGCCCAAAACCAAAATGCCCAACCGTTTTCCTAAAGCAGAACTAAGGCACCCATATTATAAGGAATAAACTTGCATGTTAGAATGGAAAATGCTTAAAACATCATCCCCCAACACCAAACAATTAATAAGGTTGCTGACAAGTTGTGGTTTCATGTAACTGGTGGCTTGGCCTCTCAGTGACAATAAAGCTATTCTAGAACCTCTACACACCGAATTCTGGCGCTCTACCAATTACATTCGGAATGTTAACTCAAGACTTCTCCTTCATGACATTTTATTAAACGTCACGTACTGATTTAGGGGGATGTAATGTAAATTTTTTCAATGTAAATAGATGAAAATGTTTTAAGAAATACGTGTGTTTGTGAAGTTTGGGTTATTCAAGCCAGGAGGAAAATTTCTCCTGGGAGATGAGTAACAGGCTAGACAGGGTGGGACTGTGTGTGTGGAAGCACTGTTAAGTGAAAGAACTTACCAACACTCACTTTACCTTGTAACTAAAGATCACCTCGGGCATATGAAAAAGGAAAGGCGGGCAACACAAACAGAAGCTGAGAATTTTAATGGAAGAACTATAGCGATAGGCTCCAATATCTGATTAGTGATTTTCAATTTACAAAGCACTTCCAGGCACGTTATCTCCTGATTGCCATAAAATTCCTGTGATGCAGAAGGGATGCTTTTCTAATCTTTATTTATGAGGAAGCCAATCTTTAGCCAGGCTACGTGACTGGCCCAAAGTCATACACACCCAGCATACACAGCAAGAACAGAGTCCTCTGATCTCTGTAGGCTCTTGACACTAGTTCTCAAGTCACACTTGGAAGCTGACCCCCTCTCACTGGCTCCACAGCACCAGGGAATGCCCAATCAACTTGGCCAACCTGGAACCTGCAGACCTAATCCATCTCTAGTTGATGACCCTTGTCTGGCATATGGTGACCTGCTGAACATGGTCTGTGTGTCTCCAGTTCACAAAGAATCTCTGACCATAACTTTCCTGAGCAAAGGTTCCTTGAAAGCCCACAGGCCTGGGCCAAGATGCAACTGAGAATCTACAATCTGTCTCTGCCTTCCTCTCCACATTGTTCCCCAGTGGCCTTGTGCAACAAAGATTTCTCACTCCTACTACATGCCTAACACAGGTCAGCAGAGGGGCTTTGCTCCCTAGGGTCACTCAGGGCCTTGGGCTAACAGAAGCAGCACCTCAAAATTGCTTCTGCGATGACTAAAGCAGAGGTGACCCACATCCTTTCTGCTCATGTTTCTTTGTCCAAAACCAATCACGTATCAGTGCCTGACATCAAAGAGGGCAGGAAACATTATTTTCTGTGCATCTAATGGGAAAAGGGGAACACTGGTGGCCAACATGATGACAACCACACAGTCCAGTCTTCATCTGATGCTGAGTCTCCCAGTAACAGATCCACGGCTTCAATCCAGCCTTTACCTAATTTTCCCCATAACCAGAAGTGCCCTATCACATAAACAGTTGATTTAATTTGAAAAGAGCTCTGTTTATTAGAAACAAAAATCCTTAACAATAACCCCAAATTGGCCTCCCTGTAACTTTTGTTCCTTAGTATTCTTTCCTCAGGGTCTAAGGATAAATCATTGCTTTGTTGAATAAATAAAAGATTTTCAAACATTCAGTGAAAGCTCTTGCACTGATTTGTTTACATATTTAACCATGCTAGATTCCTGCTCCCCATTTGGGTGTAAGATGGGTAGCTAAGATTGCAGTACCTTATGGCACTGGATATGGCATAGATAATCCCCTAATGTTACGGAAGGAAAAACATTCAAGGGTACCAAATTGAGGAAGGTGTGCCAAAGGGAGGCTCTAAAGAAGCTTTCTGAGAAAGACAACTGATAGTGTTGTCAGCACAATGAGGAGGAGCCAGCTCGGAAGACCAACAACACCAGGCAGGCAGAGGAAGCAATCTGTATTAAATGACCAAGGGGAAACACCGTGTGATGCATTTAGGGAAATATACAAATGACTGAACACAGGATGACCTCTGGGGAGGGACTGGAGGGCCCAGGGGCTAAGCTAAAAGTCTGGAATCCTGGAAGCTATTGAAGAAGTTTAAGCATAAAATTGACATTTGCAAATTTTCACTTCAGCAGCATCATGCTGGCAGCAGGGGACAGAATGGAATGCAGAGACCAGCCGGAGTCTGAGAGCTAGTGCAGTGATCCCGGACAGGCCAAGGAGGCCAGAGGTAAGGCTGTGGTTCTGCAAAGAAGGAAGCAGGTTTGAGAAAAGATGATGAGATGAGATGAGCAGCACCTGGCAGTTAATTCCAAAAGGTGAGGCAGCATGGGACAGAGGCCTAGGACGCCTGCCCCACTTCTGGCTTGGGCAACCACATTGCATAATTCACTGAAGTAGAGACATTCAAGGATGCCTGGGTGGCTCAGTCAGTTGGGCAACTGCTCTTGACTCAGGTCAGATCCCAGGGTACTGGGATTGAGCCCCACACCAAGGCCCCCATCAGGCACCCTGCTCAGAGGAGAGTTTGCTTCTCTCTCTCCCTCTGCCACTCCCCCTGTTTGTGCTTGCACTCTTGCTCTCAATAAATAAATAAAAATAGAGACATTCCAAAAGATGGATGGGGAAAAGTTTTTGTGGAGTTTACCTTTGGGCAGGTTGAGTTTAAGTTTCATGTGTGACTTAGTGATGGCGCATTTATACGTAAAGAAGGGCTAGCCAGCCATCATAGACTAGGGAGGCATCAGTCTCTAAGTAGTTATTGAAGCCATCTGTAGGGTTGAAACCATCATTTTTCTGCATATGAAGAAGAATGAAAATAAATAACTTACCAATTTGACCTATCCCTTCCCAGGGACAAATTGATCCACATCTATCTGTGGTACCAACTTCTTAGAATCAAGAAACCTAAAAAAACAAACAAACAAACAAACAAAA
The DNA here is from genome assembly GCF_053574225.1 of Canis aureus. Taxonomy (NCBI): domain Eukaryota; kingdom Metazoa; phylum Chordata; class Mammalia; order Carnivora; family Canidae; genus Canis; species Canis aureus. The sequence goes on along the minus strand of NC_135619.1, from coordinate 7,872,839 downwards.
AAAAAAAAAAAAGGACTCACAATCAGTGCCTTGCTTGGGAAGCATAGAATCAGACCACAGGGAAATGGAGACTCATGAGAAATATCTCATCCAACCACACAGAGGTCTGGTGAGTCATCCCTGCTCCACAGTGGAAAACACCTCTAAGGATAATTTAAATGCTCATTTCAGATCCAGGTTTTTTTTTGTTTTGTTTTTTTTGTTTTTTGTTTTTTTTTTTTTTTTGTCTCCCCTACCTGTGTTCAGCAAACTCTACCGAACATACACATGCTTTTTTATCTCATAGGGTAACTATATTCATTCTTTTTAAACAAGGGTCTTTTGGTTTTTCTCAATCTGGTTACATAAATTGAAAAGGTTACAGTTTTAGGCCAGCAATTGTTGACATATATTCCAGGCACCAAACCTAGTTTAACATTTTTTGAGCTCAAGTGCTTGGAAACTACCCATCAAACATCCCCAGATCCAAATGCTCCATGATCCAATGCACTGCATGTTTGATTTCCCTAACTTCATTCTCAACGGGAAACCTTAGTGTCAAGATTACAGGCTACCTTGCTGTCACTCTGTGGTGTAATAAAAAATATACTTGATATATTTTTGTCCCTAGTTCTTGACATAGAGCTCCAAAACCCTTGGAATTTCCTGAGTGATAGAGGAGTGTCTTTTTTCACTTACAATGAGCCCCTTTTCATTACACCTGAGTTCCTACTAATGCGGTGATTCAGGGCTGGGGCAGGTAGATAGTTTCAGGATATGGACTGGTCACCAGGAAGCTGAAACACAGTAATTAGAGAATGGGAATTTTCAGCTGCAGCCCCAGCTCACCCCAGTCTCTGGGGAGCGGTGGGAAGCCAAAGATTGAGTCATAACAACTCTGAAACAGAGACTCAGAGACCTTCAGGGTTGGTGAACACATTAATGTGCTGGGAGGTAGGCATGCCCAGAGAGGGCTTGGAAGCTCAGCACCCCTCTGACCCCAAAATTTGTCCTGTGTACTCTTCCATTTGGCTATTCTCCAGTTGTATCCTTCATAATAAACTGCCAAACATTAAAGTATCTTCCTGAGTTCTGTGAGTCATTATAGCAAATTAGCAAACCTGGGGAACAGTCATGAGAACCCTCAAATTTGTAGTTAGCCCCACAGAAGGGTGGACAGTCTGGACTTGGAGCTGATGTCTAAAGTGGGGCAGTCTTGTGGAGCTGGGCCCTTGACCCATGAGGTCTAGGTGCTAATTCTGGATAGTGTTGAAATTGGATTGAATTGTTGAGCACGCAGCTGGTGTCAGAGAACTGGAGAATTGGTGTGGGCAAACCCCACACATTTGGCATCCGGAATGGTGTCAGAAAAGCCACGTGCACACCCCTCTGTGTGACAGGAAAAAGCCACAAAATCTTTACTGAGCTCAACAAATGTCTCACCGTAGAAAGCAACCCTTTCTCACCAGCTGTCTGTCATTAAGGAATCATCTGCACCTATTGGTTATGTCTTTAGAAGATACCCTCAGTTAGAGCTAAGAATGGCCGGTCAAATCTCCGTGGATACAGTAATAGAAACCACTAGGCACATAGAGTCTTTTCCTTACCCTATTGTGATGCAACAGGGGCTGTCCCAGTGTTTCAGGGAGCCCTTCTGCTGCTCTGAATCCCCTCCTTAGCTGGTGTCTTACCTCTTGGCCTGGTTACATTAGATTCAGATGCTGTGCTTGAATGATCAGTTTGGCCTTGGATCTCAGCTTTGCCTAAGATCACTGACTTCTGGCTTTCTCTTGGCTGCAAACCCAGGCCCATGATCATTCCAGACTCACCTCCATAACAGACTATGCTCCATGAACCCCCAAGAATCTGGGCGTCCGCTTGTCTGATAGAGGAATATGAACAGAGTTCACTTTACAAGCTATAGACAAATAAAAAATTTTCAATCATGATGACAAAGGAGAGAAAAAAACCTTTGTGTCATAAGAGACATTATTAAAAATCTTGAGGGACACCTGGGTGGCTCAGCAGTTGAGCGTCTGCTTTTGGCTCTGGGATCGAGTCCCACATGGGGCTCCCCGCAGGGACCCTGCTTCACCCTCTGCCTATGTCTCTCTCTCTCTCTCTCTCATGAATAAATAAACAAAATCTTTAAAAAATAAAAATAAAGATCTTGAGATGTTCTGCCTTCAGGAAAGAAAATCAAAGGGAAAATTGGATAGCAATTTTCAAATATTTGGACAATGGAGAGGGAGAACTTGCATCTATTGTTGGACAATTCAAAGAAGCAGATTTCTAATATCACATGACCAGAAAATCTTCCCTGCGAGTTACAGCATCCTCCCCCACCCCATCATTGGAAGTATTCACATGTGAGGAAGACCTCTTTGGTTAGGGAAGCCACAGAAGGAGTAGCATCTCCAGGTGGCTTGCCCCCTCCGGTTCTCTTATGTGAACTCAGAATGCGAGGGTTACAATTCCAGTCACAGAGTGCTTATTTTTAAAAGTCGCATTTTTTTGGACACTAGCTGAGAGAGAACTTATTACTTTTATGTACAGAAATTTCAACAGTGTCCACTTAGCCCAGTTTAGTGGCCAGTTCTTTAGCCTTTGCTTTTTCCAAGTTGGCAGTGTGAGCCGCTGACTTTGGACCCAGGAAATTTTATGAGATCCGCTTCCCCAATGGCAGCAGATCTCATAAAAATACGGAATGCCTCACGAATTTGCATATCATCCTTGCACAGGGGCCATGCTAATCTCTGTATCATTCCAATTTTAGTATATGTGCTGCTGAAGCGAGCACAAAAGCCACTTTTAAAAGTTCAGATAAATTTAACCAGTTTGAAAGTCAAGTATCCAGCTGGAGTAAACAAATTTGAACACTGTAGGAACATCTAAAATGTGAAAAAATGATGAGTACAAGAATTCTTATAATTAAGCAGGTTAAGTGTCCTAATGAAACTCAATATGAATCTGTAGAATAGTAATCAGTAGAATGTCTAGTTACAAAAAGCAGTGAGACAAGATGACCCATGCTCAGTTTCTCCAGAAAGAGATAATCAGTCAGGTAGAGGAAGTGGAACATGGGAGTCGGGCTGCCCTGACCCGCTTTTCCCTGAGGCAGAGCCTCCTTCAGGATGCGCAAGCAGGCTCGTCCTACCTTGTGGGCAGAAAGCAGTGGGAGATTTATAACCCCCAACCACAAAGAACCTCCCTCTCCCACTTATTGATGCCTGAAATAATTCCATCAGGGTCACCCTCGGAGGAAGAGTAGGGAGAGGAGGAGGAAGAACCAAGCCCAGAAATGTCAAGACAACTTCACTGTTTCAACCTGTTCAGACCTCTGCTCTTTGGTGACAGTGCCACGTCAGGAGGTCAGGGGTGGGCTTATCCTTTAAGCTATGCCCTAAATGGACAGACACCGGGACAGTCTGTTGCTGAACAATCATGGGCAAATATAGACCATAGTAAAAACAGAACTGCCACCAAAAAAAAACCTGTTCCTTCCTTGTTGCGTGTTGTCTCCCACTGAAAAGCTCTCCCATGGAACGGACTTCCATCCCCAGGTGGTCCCTCCCCAACCTGCAGAGGCCCTGTCCTCCTCCTCCTCTCCTCTGTTCACTTGCGCCCTTGAAACAAGGATGGCTCGAAGGAATAATTTCATTCCAGCGCCCTCTGCTGGCCGTGCAGAAGGGCCAGACACCTCACACTAGATCAGTAGTTGCCCAATTTCTCACTACCGTGAAGCCTTTTTATTATCTTATTAACCCCAGGGACACCCTCGGCCCCGCCGCATGCACACACCCATTTGGAAGCTGATATTTCAGGAGAACACCACCTGCTTAGTAGTTATTAATTTGTTTTACCAGTTTTCATTATCAAAGTCGTGATAAACCACCAATCAGAACCTGTAATCAACATGCAATAACTAAGTATACAACACACAGGTTATTTATTTCTAATCGAATATAAACGCTCACCTTTTACCTAGCCTGTAAGCCTTATTGCGGGTATGTGTGCAATTTCTGGAAGGCTTTTTAACGTACTACAAACAACTTAAGGATCCGGTTCCTATCTGAAGGTCCAAGGGCCCCAGGTTCGGAACCACCAAGTTAGAATACCTCAGCATCTAAACAACAGGCATATTTCTGAGAAATTCTTACTTCACTGGTGAGCACTTCTGGGTGATGGCTGAATGTTTTCTGCCACTTGGATATAATTCTAAGAGCTACTTTGTTCACTGGTCATATCGTGACCCAAAAGGTTAATACAGCGTCCAGAGTTGTCCATATCCAAACTGAGTTTTCAGGTACCAGCTGAGTGTTGGCAGTGAGTAGCTGGACAGGAGTAGAGACGATAGAGATTCGTGCATCTGGAAGATGGGAAGGGTACGTGACTAAAGACATATGAAATCCAGTGGCTTCTTGGCTTCTTGCCTCGGTGTCCCAGCAATTTCAACTCCACCAAAGTATGGTTCCATGAGTAGAAAGCTAGTATATTCACAAGAGGAAAGAGAGGAAGATTGAGAAACATGGTAGGCTCGGCACAGTGTGTGGGATGGGCCCAGGGTGGAGCAAGGCAGGAGAGTAGGTAAGTCTAGAAATAAAATAGACAAGGAGTTCTCTGAGGGCATGACTGGGTTTTGTCCATTGTTTTAACCCCCATAACTGACACAATGCCTGGCGCGCAAGAGGCTCTCAAGTATTGTTGGGTTTTTGTAGGTATTGCACTCACCAATTCTAGAAATGCTTTTAGCTAGGTGCAAAACCCCACCAGTGACTACTAAGATAATAGCCAAGGGTAGCTGGTTCTGTGGTAGAACTGAGCTTGCTGTTTGGTGACAAAGTTTTGTACAGGAAAGGTTACGTTTTTTGGAAAAACATGAAGTATCTCAGAATGATTTTCGGTGTTTGATCCTTTTCTTTCAGAGTAAAAGATCTTTTATTATAACATAACATACAAATGGAAAAGTATACAACACGAACACAACTATATAACCAGCACTTACGAAGAAACAGATCATCTTGGGATCTAAGAAGCCCTGGTGCTGTCTCCTTCCTGTCACCAGCTGGCCCCCGCCCCTACTATCCGACCCCCGTTCCTACTATCCTCACTTCCAACATCTTAAATTAGTTTTGCCTCTTTTTGAAATGCACACACAGTATATACTCTTGTGTGTGGATTCTTTGGCTCAACATTATTTTTGTGAAGGTAATTCACATCCTTAGTTGCAGTTTGTTCATTCTCATTGTTGTATTTATTTATAAATATGCCACAATTTTTCATTGACTACTTATGATGGGTTAGTTCCGGGTCTTTACTATCCTGAAGAGCGCTGACAGGAGAACGCACACGTGTTTCTCCTGTGCACGCATGCACGTTTTGGTTGGGCACGCATGCACAGTAGAACTGCAGGGCCACAGGGCACGCGTGCGACCAGCTGTTACAGATACTTCCAAAGAGTTTCATGAAGTGATTGTGCCAATTCCGTGTTAGCTCTTGTACAAAACTAGGTGCCAGAGATGTTCAGAGGGGATAAAAGATGGGGAGTGGGGGATTATCCTTAGGCCTGTGATTTGAAACCTAAGGGGACTTGACAGGAAGGAAGAAGACAAAATAATCCTCAAAGGGACAGGCCCCATTAATCATCAGATCATCGGAGTGACTGGAAGCCTGCTTCCCCAGGATGAGAAAGGAGGCAGAATAGTAATACAAAAGGTAGAGGGGAAGAAGAAAAGGAAAAAGATCAGAACGGATGCTCACTGTGAACGCCAGGGCACTGCTAATCATTTTACCTTCACAAAAATGACACTGTAGTGTCCCAAGGCCCTGACTCTGATAGTTCAGATTAGACCCAAAATGCAGCAAAATGTGCTCTATATTTGTACATTTGTGTTTATCACAAAATTTCCCAAACTTGCTTGGGGCTTTCTAAGTACAAAAGATTATTAATCAGGATAGCTCCTCTTTGTTAATTTTGGGATAAGACTTTTCAGCACTGCTGATATTCACAGGAATAAATATAAAACCTTATTGTTGAATTTCTCCATAAGATTTCTGTAGAAAGTTTTATTTGCAAATAAGTAAGCCAAAGTGGAAATGCAAGATGCCCTCAGATAGGAGGATCCAATTTTCCACTTAAATGTGTTTGTACTTCTTTCAGCTGGATTTGGGGCTTTCCTCTGAAAGTCTCAAGAAGCTCATTTGAGTGACTCAGAACTAACCCAGCCTGTGAGACTTGGCTAGCAAAAGGCACAGCACTGCAAGGAGGAATGCAATATTCTATTTACAAAAGGAATTTGATTGCTAATCATGAATCTCTATAAGCTGTATGCATTTCATATTTATCTCTTTGCAATTCAGAAGCGAATCCTATGGTAGTTCTGGTCTTGTGTCAGCTGAGGTTCTCTCTGACACTTGGCGATGATAGACAGCTCCTACCTGAGTGCTGACCCCTACATATCTGCCTTTGCTCAAATTGATTTTCAGCACCAGGACGGTTTGCTGGGCAGCAGATGTCGTCACAGAACAGATAGGGACCACCTATATCCTCACAGAGAGCAGCCAGGTTTACATTTGCATTCATTTCCTTGGGGCTATTTTGTAAATTAAACTTGGCACAGCCTTGCCTGTTTGCTTTTGATCTAACATGCTGGACAAGGAGTTCAGTTCATTTACTGCCTCTCCAGCAACCGTGTCCAAGGGTATTATCCACTAGGAGGTCTAAGGAGGTTGCCACTATCAGTGCCCAACAGGCACACTTGAAAATTCATGAACAATTTGTAAGAAGGTTGGAGTTGCTCCCCCCGCCCCCTGCTTTAACTGCCCCGCCACTGAGATACTGGCTGAGCCCATGCAAAGAGGGGGAAATCAAGCCAGGACAAAAATTCAGTACTGCCTACAAGGCACCATAAGGATCTAGAAGCTTCTGATTTACCTCCAGATAATACCCAAGGGTACAAAGAACTGGCATTGCTAAAACTTAGCTGGTTTAGCCGATACATAAATCAATTTGTTTGCATGCTCCTAGTTATGAGCATTCAGCTTAGGAGCTCTCCTATGCATGAATGGGCATTTGCAAAGCACCTGCTAAGCAGCCTCCTGGAAATTTCTAGAGTTGTCCTCCATATCAAGAAATGACACAGTTCTGGGTCAACACAATCTAGGGGCAATTTAAGAAATTATGTATCTAGGGGTGTCTGGATGGCTCAGCTCAGGTCATGGTCCCAGAGTCCTGGGATGGAGCCCGGCTTCTCTCTCCTTCTGCCCCTCGCCCCCATCTCACCCCCTTGCTCTATCTCACCCTCTCTCTCAAATAAATAAACAATCCTTTAAAAAAAAAAAGAAAAGAAAAGAAAAGAAATTATGTATCTATCTCACTCAACAAATTTTCTTTCTCTTCTTTGGTAAATTTCTTCTGGGGGGACTGCCCATGCTACACTCTCCACTTTTATTTGGACTTTCCAGCTGTCAGACTCATTTAATTCTATGTAAGCAATGCTATTTGTCACAACAACACACACACACACACACACACACACACACACACATCCCTTACCCGAATCCCTCCTTCTGCTCTCTCCTTTAATTCTGGCCTGGTTACCTTAAGGAAACATTTTCTCCTCCTTTTGAAAAGCATTTTGTTTTGAAAAAAGAGAATGAATTACTTAAAATTCCCTTGAAACTAAGTAAAAGAAAACTACCCTAAAGGTACCAGTGTCATCAAATTCTAGCACACTGGAAAGGGCATAGAAGTCCTGTCCAGAATTTTATCTTTCCCTTCTATCCAACATTGTTTCTTTTGTTTGATGAATTACAAGTGCTGCAATAATGAGAGTACTTTCACTGCAAACGTGTATATATAGTATTGTATTGTAAATTGCAGACAAATTATGGATTAAATGCGCCTGTGGGCTACTTGGAGGCCTAATCTCCACAGATAAGACGACTTTCTGTTTTATTTTTAGAAATTGTCTCCAGCGGCTAACTCACATTGCCTCTCGAGAGACAGGATTCCAGGGTCTTCACCGTAGTGGATATATGTTATCTTTGGCCTCCTGTCACCCAGACTTTCCTGACTTTTCCTGACAAGGCCAGCAGTGCCTTCCCAGGACTGATCCTGTGGTGTATTATTGTAAAGATTCTTGATCAGTTTTGCTCTTTTTAGGTTTTCTAAAGTTTTACATTGGGGGATCCCTGGGTGGCTCAGCAGTTTAACGCCTGCCCTCAGCCCAGGGCGTGATCCTGGAGACATGGGATCGAGTCCCTAATCAGGCTTCCTGCATGGAGCCTGCTTCTCCCTCTGCCTGTCTCTCTGCCTCTCTCTCTCTCTATGTGGGTGTCCCTCATGAATAAATAAATAAAATCTTTTTTTAAAAAATTTTAAAAATAGGGGATCCCTGGGTGGCGCTGCGGTTTGGCGCCTGCCTTCGGCCTAGGGCGCGATTCTGGAGACCCGGGATCGAATCCCACGTCGGGCTCCCGGTGCATGGAGCCTGCTTCTCTCTCTGCCTGTGTCTCTGCCTCTCTCTCTCTCTGTCTGTGACTTAAATAAATAATAAATAAAATTAAAAAAAAAAAATTTTTAAAATAAAGTTTTACACTGGGATTTTGATTGAAACAGGTTAATCCCATAAACAATTTGGGGAAAACTTAACAACTTTACAAATTTTGTTTCTCATCCAGAAACATGCCTTTTCATTTATTAAAGGATTAGAGTCCTGAGTCAATTTTTCTGATATTCTTCGTGTAAATTCCATAGTATTTTGCTATTGTAAATCATTTTTTCATTGTATTTTTCTAGTTGGTTCTTGCTTTTCCAGAGGAAAGTTATTTTTAATTATAGATTCAATTATCTAATGGTGAAGCAAGCTACCTCACTGAATGTTCTTAATTTTCGATAATTTCTCACTTGTGTTATGATATGTGGTTCAAAATTATACCATCTACAAATTTCTACAGAAGAAAAGAAAAAATGACTTTTTTTTTAATTTTTTTTTTAATTTTTATTTATTATAGTCACACAGAGAGAGAGAGAGAGGCAGAGACACAGGCAGAGGGAGAAGCAGGCTCCATGCACCGGGAGCCCGACGTGGGACTCGATCCCGGGTCTCCAGGATCGCGCCCTGGGCCAAAGGCAGGCGCTAAACCACTGCGCCACCCAGGGATCCCGAAAAAATGACTTTTTAAAGTTTTTTAAGTTCTCAACAACTATTGATTATAAAGGAAGTTTTGGAAATCTATCAGCATAACACATTTATAAGCCAAGGAGAGACTGGCCTTTTCACTTACCTACAACCATCTTGAAGGTGGGCCTCAGTGCTAGGCCAGCTCACACATAATCTAGTGGGCAGTCATGCTAGATTATTTCTGTTTCCAAGTTGCACATGTTAATGACTATAATGCCTGGTTCTGCATCAGTCTTATTTTAGGGAAAACGTTAGGGGACCAATCTCTGGGAAAAGAGTCAATGATACACAAAAGCCTACACTTAATCCTCATATTTTACCTTTTTCCCTAAGGCTGTGTCCTCATCTAAACTTCAACAATTAACCTTAGGACATGGCACAGTTTGGTTGAAATAATGGAAATATAGACTTTATTGACATACAGCTAATTTACTCTTAGAAACCCAAAGGCTATAAAAAGAAAGGAAATTGCAAAGTTAATCACAAAATACTGTCATGGGAGGGGAAATGTACATGTTTGCACTCATAAAACTTAGAAATCAGGTTGAACACAACTCCTAGCTGCTTGCCTCTATCTGGTTTGGGAAATGTCTTCCATTTTAGATCTTCCCCAAGGGATGTTGACTCTTGATTATCTGTGCTCATGAATGAGGAATAGTATAATCTATGTCTTTTCCCTAAAGAATCCAAAAGTTGACATGAGCCACTACCTTTGGAAGCATATCTGGGTGTTACAAACATAAAGAATTAACCTCTTTGTCCCTTCTTATTCTTTTTTTTTCTTAAGATTTTATTTATTTATTCATGAGAGACATGGAGAGAGAGGCAGAGACACAGGCAGAGGGAAATGAGGGACTTGATCCCAGGACCCCAGGATCACAACCTGAACCAAAGGCAGACACTCAACCACTGAGCCACCCAAATGCCCCCATCCTTTCTTATTCTTGACTGATTTCTGACAGAGAGTCTCCAGCCTATAATGTGAATAATATTCTCTTCCTTGATTCTGTTGCAACACATGAATTCCTGGTAGTGGAGCCATGTAGGAACATGGTGAAGGCATTTAGACAGCAGAACCTCAGAAATAATTGTTGGCTTAACAATCCTTATTCATAAACCCCAGCACCTTCACGGAGCAGGTGCTAAATAAGATTCAAACAGCCTCATGAGCCTGATTCAAGGATGGCACATGGGCCACACTGAATCTAGGTTAAGCATAAAGATCATGATTGAGGGGGGCCCAATAAACATCATCCCTCTTCCCTGCCCAAGTTCAGAACCAACCAAGCGAGAGATAAACACAGGAGCCAGACAGATGGAAAATGGCTATTAATGATAGAGCTCTTGGGAACATGGGCATGAAAGGTGAATAAACTCATTACTGTTTTCTAAACTAAAATTCCTGGGCTTTGAGCCTCTCTGATCGGGGACAGTGCCCACCCTTCAGATTTGCCACATAGTGGATAGTGGGGATGATAGGCCAAAGCAGCATATTTGCCATAGGTAGGCAGTTTCCAAAGAAGGAGAAAACAGAACGAACTAAAGGAACTAAAGTGCTTGTTATGAACACAGATTACCTGACCCATTTAGGAGTTTCCGCTTCAGTAGGTCTGAGGCCTAAGGATCTGTATTTCTAACTAGTGCCTACGTGGTGAATCACCGCTCTCCTGCAATGGTTCTCAACCTTGATGAGCACTGGAATCAAGAAGAGAAAGGAGTGGGCAGCCCTGGTGGCTTAGCGGTGTAGCACCATCTTCAGCCCAGGGCATGATCCTGGAGACCGGGGATCGAGTCCCATGTTGGGCTTCCTGCATGGAGCCTGCTTCTCCCTCTGCCTATGTCTCTGCCTCTCTCTCTAGCTGTGTCCCTCATGAATAAATAAATAAAGTCTTTAAAAAATAATAAAATAAAAAACTAAAATCACACCTATCAAAAAAAAAAAAAAGAAGAAGAAGAGAAAGGAGTGTTTCCTCCTATTGTTCCTCAGTTTTTTGTTTTCCTTCTAACCCATTGGGTTTAAGCCCTAATTCTGTGGTCTTGCAAAGGTGTGGCACTCCATCCAGGGGAAGGAATCTGCTGTTTATGGGAATAGTATAGCCCCCACTTCATGAGGCTTCTCTTTCAATATTGAGCACTACTCTTTCATGAGACTGGTAATGCACAGTAATGACTTTTGTCCACAGAAAGCTACATAGTGGGTCATAACATAAATTTAAAAACTCAAAAGCCATACTGGACTAGAGCACTCCTCATTCTGTCTCCCACCCTACATTAGGTCCGGCCACATTGCCAAAAGAGCTCATTAGAGATTCTTTATGAAACTAAATAATTTGTTAATAAAAATATTCCAATTTGGGTATATGCCTTCTCCCAAATTTCCCAGGTTGAAATTACAACTCCAAAATGAAATCCCCTGACTAGGAAAGTCTACAACCAAATTATCTCACCTCTATGTTAAAAGTCAAAAGAAAGTTCCAAATTCCAACCTCCTCAATTCCTTATTCTTCTGAGCCCATCTAGAGTAATCCCCGTATTTAGATGGGACTGTGGTTCTTTTAGCAGCTGCAGGCAAGTTCTCTTCCCCTGGAAGAGGAGTAGTTCTCTTAGGACCTTGAAGTTTCAGCTGTCCTCATCTGTGCCTCACTTCTAAGAGCAAAGACAACACTAATGAATATCAAAGTACCAGACTTCAACCCACTTATTGTAAAGATTTATTTATTTATTTTAGAGAGACAGAGCAGGAGAGGCAGAAGGAGAGGGAGAGACAATCTCAAGCAGACTCCACGCTGAGCACAGAGCTGGTGTTAGGGCTCGATCTCACGACCCCGAGATCACCACCTGAGCAGAAATCAAGAGTCCCATCCTTAACTGTCTATACCACCCAGGCTCCCCTTGAACCACTTATTTTAGAAAGCACGTCAATCCTTAGCAGTTAGCAGGTATCTCAGGCAAAATTATATTCCCAGAATCCTCTACTTATAATGGCCAAAAGGCCATAACCAAGATTCGACATCTGAGAGGGGACAAATACACAGAAATGGGCAGAATCCTTGGTTGCACTCTTGCCGTGATGCTGCTCATTCTATGTCTTTGTTGGAAAAACAACATGCTCTGTGGCACCACATTTCTCCTTATTACGGGCAGGGGACAAGAAGGCCATCAATGCTTACTGTCTTAGCACTTCAAAGGTGGAACTTGACACCTGGCTCCCCTCTAAGAAAGTCTCGAAATCTTTAGCAGTGGCAGTCCCCAGCACTGGCTCTTATTTTATGGTCCCTTCATTTCCAACCCAACGTATTGAAAACATCTTGATTTCCATTTGCCTCAAAGCCCTGTGTTTCCAGCATGCCACCGCTGAAGCGCATGTGACTCAGTCCCCACTAGCTCTTGGGAAGAGGCATTTTCAGGGCTCTGTCATAGGGGTGGTTGTCACTGTTTCTTGTTCTGAAATTTCTCAGACGCAGGACGCCTGCCTCCTCCGGAAGCTTTCGCCCTTATCTCACATTAATTTCAGCTGGAAAATCACTCTCAGCAGATTCCTGAACGGAGGCTACCGTTGCTTCCAAAACTGTGGCCCGGGGCCCAGTGAGACACAAGGATCCAACACGTCCTCCTCAAGACCTGTAGGTCCTCAGCTTCTGAATGGTCCAGGCTCCGAGTGGCCCTTCAAGCTAGGTCTTGTTCTGCAGCAGTGGCATAGGATTTGAATTCTCTCTTGCCCCAGTTCTCTTCAGAAAAAGGCAGCAAATTTTCTTTTAATCAGCCATATTGAGGCATGACTTACATACAATAAAATTCACCATTTTTTAAATGAAAAGCTTGCTTTAGGGGCACCTGGGTGGCTCAGATGGTTAAGGATCTGTTTGCCTTTGACTGAGGTCATGATGCCAGAGTCCTGGGATCGAGCCCCACATCGGGCTCCCTGCTCAGTGGAGAGCCTGCTTCTCCCTCTCTCCCTGCCTCTCCCCCTGCTTGCTCTCTCTCTCTCAAAGGAATAAATAAAAATTCTTTTTTAAAAGTTTGCTTTATTTTTCTTTTGAATCAAGTATTAGCTCCCAGGATACAGTTTGATTTTTTTTTTTATGCCTTCCAAACATTAACACAGTTCATATCACCTTATCAATCACAAAATAATAAATCAATTTAGTCCCAGCAGTTACGGCCACAGCTAGATTGTTCAGGTGGTCAGGAACTCTTATCTGTTGACTTTACCTTTTAGTTCTTGGTTGTATCTCCAAATAGGAAAGAGCCGAGAGGCTCCTGCTGCCCCACAAAGAGGTTAACAGCAGACACACTCCGGGTTTTTGGAATAATTACAAGTGAGTATCTTGGCCAAATAAAGCCTACTGCCTCACAACAGCAGGATGAGCTGCGCTGACTTGCTCTGCGGGTCTGGCCTTGTCAGCCAACCCAGCACACACCAGTCCCCATTTTGTAATAGGAGCCCAGGGAGAAAAAAAAGCTGTTTGGGGGACCTGCCCAGTGATTGTACACTGGCCTCAATTTCTCCAGCACCAGGAGCTCCACCTTATCAAAGACCCAGTGGTAGGTGGCCTGAAGGCCCCGGGCACCAGTGGCTGCTGTCCCTGTGGAGGAGTGATCGTGGACGGCCAGGTGGGAGAGTGGCTGAGCGCCAGTCCCCGGCTGACACGAAGGCCACACCTCACCTCCTCCTGCCACCGTGCCTGGTGTCCTCCTCTCCCCTAGGGTGCCCTTCCTGCCACTCAGCCTGCCCTCCTGCAAGCCCATCAGGAGGCCAGGGCCCAGAAAAGAAAAAAAATTCACCATTTTTAAGGAGACAGTTTGATGAATTTTGACAAATGTATCGTCATGTAACCACCATGACCATCAAGATAGAAAACATTCCCATCATCCCTCAAAACTTTCCTTTGTGTCTTTTTGAAGTCTATTTACTCTCCCTAGCCACAGGATTCACTAATCTGTTCTCTGTCTTCTAGAGTTCTATATAAATGGATCATAGAGGGGCACCTGGGTGGCCCAGTCAGTTAAGGGTCTGCCTTCAGCTCAGGTCATGATCCCAAGGTCTCGCGCTCGAGAGCCTACTTCTCTCACACGCTCTACCTGCAGCTCACCCTGCTTGTGCTTATTCTCTCTCTGTCAAATAAATAAATAAAAATCTTTTTAAAAAATAAATAAATGGATCATAGAGTATGTGGTCTTCTAGATCTGGCTTTTGAGATTCATCCAGGTTGTTGCACGTATCAGTAGCAGCTCATTTTTATCCCTGAATCATATTATGGTATGGATGTACCAAAATTGGCCCAACTACCAGTGTTAACGGCCATTTGGGTAGTTTCAAGCTTGGGACAATTTTAAATACACACATACAAGTATTTCTGTGAACATATTTTTTTGATTCTCTTGGATAAACACCTAGCAGTGGAATTTCTGGGCCATATTGTAAGTATATATTTAACTATTTAAGAAACTGCCAGACTGTTCTTTAAAGAGGCTCTTCTCATTTTTCTTTTTTTTAGAGAGTGTGCATGATTGGAGAGGGGAAAGGAAGAAGGAGAGAGAGGATTTTTTTTTTATTATTTTATTTATTTGAGAGAGAGACAGACAGAGAGAGAGAGAGAGAGAGAGAGAGCACAAGCAGGGAGAGGGGCAGAGGGAGAGGGAGAAGCAGAGTTCCCACTGAGCAGGGAGCTGGATGCAGGGCTCCATCCCAGGACTCTGGGATCATGACCTGAGCCGAAGGCAGATGCATAAGCTACTGAGCCACCTGGACTCCCCAGAAGCTGTTCTCATTTGCATTCCATGATCTCCTGTCATTTGATTTTGAGAGTCTTGTTAATATTAGCCACCCTAATGGTATGTTATATTATCTCAATTTGGTTTTAATTTGTGTTTTCCTAATGACTAGTGATGGTGAGCATCTCTTTATGTGCTTATTTCCCAAATATCTGTCTTATACTGTGAAGTGTCTCTTTAAAACTTTTGCCTATTTCTTAAAAAAAAAAAAAAAACTTTGCCTATTTCTTAAAAATCAGGTTGTCTCATCTTGTCATTGAATCCTAAGAGTTCTTTATATATTCTGAAAACAAATAATTTTCCTGAATATATGTTTTGCAAATATCTTTTCCTAGGCTGCGTTTTATCTTTGCATCTTCTTAACAGTGTCACTTAAAGAGAAGTTTTTAATTTGATGTTCAAGTTCTAAAGAATTTTTGCCTACCTAAAGTTCACAACAAATTTTCTCTCAAGTTTTTCCTTGAAATTTTGTAGTTTAGCTCTTATATTTCAGGTCAATTTTTGTATCTGGTGTGAGAGAAAAGTCAAAGTATTTTCCCCCCATAAGTTTGTTTTGACACCATTTGTTAAAAAAAGTTCCTTCTCCATTGAATTACCTCAGTACTTTTGTCAAAAATCAATTGCTCAGGGACACCTGGGTGGCTCGGTCTGTGGAGTATCTGATTCTTGGTTTCACTCAGGTGGTGATCTCAAGGCTGTGAGTTGGAGCCCCATCAGTAGGGACTCTGCTTGTGATTCTCTCTCTCCCTCTCCCCCTGCCACTCCCCCATTCGTGCACATCCTCTCTCCCTCTCTAATAATTAAATAAAATATTTTTATAAATTGATTGCTCATATTTGTGTGGGTCTCTTTCTGAACTCTATTCTGGTCCACTGATACACATGTCTGTTCTTTTGCCAATACCCCACTATCATTATTACTTGTAGATTTATGGAAAGTCTTAAAATTAGCATGAGTCCTCCAGCTTTATTCTTCTTTTTCAAAACGTTTTTGCCTATTCTAGGCCTTAGCATTATCATATACATTTTTGTATCACCTTGTCAATTTCTACAAAATCCCTACAGGAATTCCTATTGGTATTGCTTGGGACATCCAGATCAATTTGGAGGGAAACAATATTGAGTTTTCCAACCTATGAACATGGTAATCTCTCTACTAATTTAGGCCTTTAATTTTTTTTTCTCAGCAGCATTTTTCAGTTTTCAGTGTATAGATTTCTCATGTATCTTGTTAAATTTATCTTAGTTATTTCATATCTTTCAATGCTATTGTAAATGATATTTTAAAATTTCATTTTAAATTGAAATGCCTGGGTGCCTGGGTAGCTGGGCATTAGCTCAGTCGGTTAAGCACCTAACTCTTGATCTCAGCTCAGGTCTTGATCTCAGGGTTGTGAGCTCAAGCACTGTGTTGGGCTCCACACTGGGTGTGGAGCCTACTTACAAATAAATAAATAAAATAGAATTTCCAGTTTCCAATTTTTCATCTGCATCTGTGAGAGTCTTTCTTACCTGTTAATACGATGTCTGATATTAATTTATTTCTAATATTGAATCAACCTTGCGTTTCTGAGATAAACCCTACTTGGTCATTATGTATTATCCTTTTTATATATAAATTGGATTCAGTTTACTAAAATTCGGTTGATGATTTTGTGCACCTATACTCATGAGCAATATCGGCCTATAGTTTTCTTCTTTTATATTTTTGACTAATTTTAGCAAATTATTTTACGCTGACCCCATAAAATAAGCAGAGAAGTATTTTCTTGTCTTCCACTTTATGGAAGAATTTCTGTAAAATTGGTATTATTTCTTCTTTACATGTTTGGAAAAATTCACAGTGGAGCCATCTGGGCCCAGAATTTTCTTGTGGTTGCTGTTTTTGTTGTAAGATTTGCAATTAGGAATTTAATTTCTTTCATAAAGAGACTTTATTTCTCTATCATTTTAGGTTATATATTTCTTCTTGACTGAACTACAGTTATTTCTATCTTTTCAAGATACTGTCCATTTCACTCAAGCTGTAGAATTTACTGACACATGTCATTCATTATTTTAATATCCTTTTAACATGTGGAGTAATCCCTTTTCATCCCTGATACTGTTAATTCATATTTTCTCTCTTATTTTCCTGGTAAGTCTGACCAGAGATTTATCTATTTTATTGATCTTTCAAAGGATTATTGTATTCATCTCCTACTGCTGCTGTGATAAATTACCACAAACTTTGTGGCTTCAAACAACACAGATTTATTACTGTATGGTTCTGGAAGGCAGAAGTCCTAAATCAGTCTCATGGAGCTGAAGCCAAGGTGTTGGCAGGTTCCTTCTGGCAGTTCTGAGGGGAACATGCACTTTCTTGACTTTTTCAGTTTCTAGAGGCTATCTGCCTTCTTTGGTCCATAACCCCTCCTTCCATGTCCCACTTTTTTGCCTCTGCCATCATGTCTCTAACCCTGACTCTCCTGGCCCTTCTAATAAGGATGCTTACGATGACAATGGGCCCACTCCGATATTCCAGGATAGTCTCTTTGGCTTAAAAACTTTTTAAAAAATCACAATAGGATGCCTGGGTGGCTCAGCGGTTGAGCGTCTGCCTTTTGCTCAGGGCATGATCCCGGGAACCGGGATCAAGTCCCACTTTGGGGTCCCTGCAAGGAGCCTGCTTCTCCCTCTACCTGTGTCTTTGCCTCTCTCTGTGTGTGTCTCTCTCATGAATAAATAAATAAAATCTTAAAAAAAAAAAAAATTACGTCTGCGAGTCCCTCTGGCAAAAAAAAGTAACATTCCCAGGTCATGGCCATCTTTGAGGGACCATTACTCAACCTACTGCAGCTTTTCATTTCATTACTTTTCTCTATTGTTCGTTTATTTCCTATTTTATGGATTTCCGGTGTGCTTTGTATTATTTTCTTCCTTCTTTTTGCCTCGGGTTTATTTTGCTTCTTTTTCTGGTTTCTTAAGGTAGAAGTTTCAATTTTTTTTTATTTGGGCTATTTCTTCTTTTATAGTAAAAGCATTTAATGCCATAAAGTTCCCTCTAAACACGGCTTTAAATACACACCCAAATTTTTGATGTGTTGTGCTTTCAATTTCATTCGCTTCAAAAACATTCATTTTCTGCAAGGTTTTCTTTGGTCCATGTGTTATTTTTAAAATATGCTTTTAACTTGGAATTCTTAAGGTATATTTCTCTTGTGATTTCTTTTCTCTCTCTTGGTGATTTCTAATTAATTCCTAATTAGAAGTGTATATGCTAATTTACTTCTCTTGTGTAAGTTTGAGCTTTTAAATTTATGGAGACTTATATGACTCAGAATCTTGATGACTATTTCATGTTTGAAAACGTGTTTTGCTGTTTTGAAAAGGGTGGTATTCTCCTGTTTTGGAGTGTTGTACTCTATAGACATCAATTAGGTCAACTTGACTGATAATGTTTGTTTAAAACTTCTATATCTTCGTTCATTTTCCATCTATTTTTTTCTATCACTGGGAAAAGTGTGTTTGAAATCTGCAACAATAATGGATTTGCATCTTCTTTTAGCTCTATGAGTGCTTGCTTCATGGATTTTGATTCTCTGATGTTAGATTCATATCCATTTAGAATAGTTCTATCCTCTTGGTGGATTGACCACTTTATAGTCGTATAATGCCCCCTCTCTATCCCTGGAAATGGTCCTTGTGGAGTTTTCAAAATAGTATAAGAGAGGACCAGAGGTTGCATGGCTGATCTAGCACACTGCCTGGCATATCATTTTAAAGCTAGAACCTCACACATAGATGATTTTTAGAGTGCATGAAATGTAGCTTCTTTTCCTTTTTAAAGTCTTGTACTGTAGATTTGCAGCCAAGCAATAAGAAAATTATTCCATTCCCTAGACCTAAAAGCTGACATAAGAAAACATTCTCTTTTCCCTCTAATCAAAACCTTGCCTCAGCTCCCTCTGTTTACTGAGCCCGATGCAGTGCTTGCATGTTTGTAAGGCTGCCACTTGTTGCCTTGCCTACATAAAGACAGTTGCTTGCCTGTGGATAAAGCTGCCATTAGCTGCTAGGTCAAAATATCCTGGAACTATGCTTACTGCGAATCAAAGGCCTAAAGCTGCCCGCCCAACCCCACCCATCAGAAGACAATCACATAACTATAAAAACTAGTCGTAGGGACACCTGGGTGGCTCAGTGGTTGAGTATCTGCCTTCAGTTCAGGGCATGATCCCAGGATCTTGGATCGAGTCCCACATTAGGCTCCTTCCAGGAAGCCTGCTTCTCCCTCTGCCTGTGTCTCTGCCTCTGTGCGTGTGTGTGTGTGTGTGTGTGTGTGTGTGTGTGTGTCTCATGAATAAATAAATAAAATCTTTAAAAAAAAAAATTAGTCACGTAGGGGCACCAAGGTGGCTCAGTGGTTGAGCGTCTGCCTTCAGCTCAGGTCGTGATCCCGGGGTCCTGGGATCGAGTCCTGCATCAGGCTCCCTGCATGGAGCCTGCTTCTTCCTCTGCCTGTGTCTCTACCTCTGTGTGTGTGTGTCTCAAGAATAACTAAATAAAATCTTAAAAAAAAAAAAAAAACAGTCGTGTGATGCACCAAAGCCCTATAAATCCCAAGAGTTAAAGAAAAATCAACGTGACCCATGTTTATTCCACCGAAGCCCTAAAGTCAGTCAGAGCTTCATGTTTTATGTTCCTCAAATCTGACTGTTTATCGTCTCTCAAGTTCCTGGACTGTGCTCCAAATGTTGGGAGAAAGGATGCTACATACTAGACTCCCTCAAACTCAATCACCCTCCCCTGCTGATGCTATTCATCACTGGTCACGTAAAGTGTGTAATAAGGTTTCTTTTCCCTGCTGTCCAGCAACACACTGGTCTCGGTTTGGGGTGGTTTTGGGGTTTTTTTTCCTACAACACCCACCCCTCTGAAAGTTCAGGCCCTTGCTATTTTACAAGGGAAGAGCTTCCAAGCACCCTGGAATGGTGACAAGGGTAAGAGATGTCCCACACAGGACAGTTTGGGTGGAGGCTCAGCCATATCTGGGACCCCAATGGGTGTTCCTCTGCCGGAGGAGCCACAGGCAGTGAGCAGGGCAGGAGGCTGCGTGGTGCTCTGTCTCTCTGTAGTGACTGCTCTCATTCCTGCCTGCCGTGCCCCCCCACCCCAATCAGTTCCTTTCTCACATAGCTTCTGGCTGTCTCCTCAGTTGTGTCCAGGATCACCTTCTGCTTCCTCCCCCCACCCCACCCCAGAAGACCTTCATACTCATTCATGGGGAGGAAGCCATGGTGTCAGCTTCTCCCTCCAACTCTTATTAATCTTCATGATGCCATATACTATGTTTTGCTTCCCTCAGGGTCTTCCTTTTCAATTCCTAATTACCTAGTTTGGAAGTCAGACAAAAGAAAACAAAAACGAATATTAACCATTTCTTTCTCTTTCCATCTGGAAGTTTTGACAACCAAGGAGAAGGCCACAGACATTAGAGAAGTAAGAAGAGCACAGAGGTTAATATTCAGGACTCTAGGTCAGCACATGGGTTTGCCCAACACTGCACTAAAGGGGTCGCACAATCCCTCCAAACGCCCATCCTGGTACAGCCCTCGCACACAAGGAGAACCATTAACCAAGTCTAGTCAAATGACAGCACTGGTAGTTCAGTAAGTCAGGAGGTTTCACATGAATACACTACAGCTGGAAGAGGGTAAGCTGTGTGTCTAAGACACCTGCTTGTCAGAGCACAGCAGGGATTCAACTCCACGATGCTGAAACCCCATCCCCCCACCTTGGGGTCACCTGGCAGGACTCAGAGCCAGACTGGGACACAGGACAGAGGCCAAAGCAAGGAAGACACTCATTTCTAAAATGCAGCTGTCACTATGGAAGACAGGAGAGGAAGGGAAGAGTAGTCTGGGCCTGATTTTGTGCCATGTAAGCTCATCAGTGAGCTGGCCACTGATGTCTAAAGACCCTTCTCTCGAAGCATCAGCCCCCGTGGGACTCTCTTTGAAGCCTTCTGGTTATTTCCATTCAAGGCTATTTTCCAAAACTAAGAATTTTCCACCTGCCTTTATGAATAGGATATAAGTGTAATATAGAAAAGTGAGAGGAGAAAATCGCCTGTCCTGGGGGCTGGGAGGCAGGGTGGGTTGGAGCTGTGTGTGGCAGAGCTTGAGGCTGCTCCAGGTACTAACATCCCAGCCATCGATGTCATTTCCCTTCTGGGCTGTTCTTTATTTAGCTATCATAACATAATGCTTTAACATTGCTCAGATCAGCAAAGAGTGCTGTTTTGATGGGACTCTGAGGAACCCCCTTATATGGGTTTCAGAGATATAAGGGAAAAAATCCTCTGGTGACCTTGCATTACAATCCCAGAGAAAATGGATGCTGGGGATGGAGGGGGGAGGATCTTCAAAGTCGATGAAGGACAAGCATGGGTTCTTTTTATCCTCGACCTGACATTTCAGATTCAAGACTCCCCTGTGAGGGGTCCTCATGAGGGAATGGAGACTCCTGCCAACAGTAATTATGGCTAGATCTTAATGGTGCCCTGAAAGGCTCAAATCAAGCAGTAGGTTCAGCAGCTGAGGCTGTCTCCATAGGACTGAGGCTGGGTCTCCAAAGCGCCAGGTGCAGTCAGGAGTCGACCACCAGCCAGTTAGAAACCAGCTGCCTCTCCCTCTGACCTCACCTCACACCACAGTCTTCCACACGCACTACACAACAGCCCACCAGTCTTCTTTATGTTTCTCAAGCGCACACCCAGGTTTTCTCCTTCCCATCTCAGAATCTGCTATCTCCTGGGCCTGGAATGTTCTTGCCCAGACCTGTGCATAGCTGCCTTCTGGGCATCACTCAGGCCACGAGGCCTCCCGCACCAGCAATTCTAAAGACCTACAGGACCACACTTTCCCACCTTCATGTTTTAGTTTCTTCACAGCGATTATTACTTTTATCTTCTAATTTATTCATTCTGTTACTGTCCTTCTCCTCCACTAGAATTTAAGTTCTCTGAGGGCAGGAATCTTCTCCTTGTTCACTGCAGCGTCCCGAGCACCTTGCCTGGCACAGAGCAGACACTCAGGAAGATGGGTTAAACAGGTGAGGGGAGGATGACAGTGCTGCCCTATGAGGTCAGCTGCCCGCCTCATCCAGAAGCGACCACAAACTGGCAGGGGTCTGCAGGCCTCGGAGGAGCGCATCGGTGTCTATCACCTCACCATTCCCCCGCTAGCCGGATGGCACTTGGGCTCACGGTTGAAAGAAAGAATTATAGGATTTGAGCTGATAAAATTGCATCTGTCATGTACCAGCTGGTTTTCAAGATAGTAAGGAAAGCCATAGAGCTTGCTCGTTTTAGGTACAGCTACTGTGTCCTAACCCATTTCTCTCAGCGGTGACCCATTTTTAATGACAGTGGTTTTCTCTCATTTTTCTTTGAAGTATTTATTCCCAGCCTGTGGCCTGTTGTGGTTTGCAGGAATTGGAAAGTGGGTCTGGGGAAGGTTGCTGAGCCCTCTGACACGGGTCACTGGTCCCCCCTCTTTGCAAGACAATATGGTGAACTTCATTAAGATTAAAGGCAATTACTGTTCTTGTGCTTCATTTACAAGGATTTTGTCAGGAGTCCGTGGAACCTTCCCCAAGGGGTCCTCTGGTCCAACTTTCTACCAAATGCAACACCTTCCATGGCATGGCTAACATAATTGTCCAGCCTTTGTGTAAATAGTCAACTACATCACCAAGCAGGCAGCCCATGGCAAAATTTTTCTGAGGAAATTTCCCAATAAAATCGATTATTTTTCTTTTAAAAACCTTTTCTGTGGGCAGTTGGTAGATATTTTTAAATTTGGGATTTGGGCCATATGGCATGAAGTACTTAGAAATGTTTAGAGCTATTTTGTTTCTTATGAAAACAAGATTGAGAATAACCTAAGAGAAAATATAACACCATTGGCTTTCCCATTCATAAACACGTTCTGCTTGGCACTTACTTCTCTGACATTCTGTGAGGTGAGGGAGCCTGGAGTTGAAATTTCATTTGCATGTTATCCCACTGTGATAGGAAATTATTTCTCCTTGGCCAGCTCTTATCATGCAGATTGCTCTAAAATCAGATTACAGATGTTGTTTTGATTGATTAGTTCGTCCTGCCTTTAAAAAAAAAAAAATCACTCCTATCTTATCAGTGAGACTAAAGCTGAGAAAGCAATTACAAGACTTACTTGTGGGTTTCTGAGAGTGTTTTAACAAGAAGCTCCACAGAAATAACTCCTCGATGTAAAGGTGAGACAGAAACAAACTTCTTTAAAATCAAAGTAAATCTGTCAAATCTGTCAAATAGCCCGAGGGGTCCCGAATTTAATTAAATCCAATTAAGTTGTCCTGTGCAGCAGCGGGCACCCATTAAACGCCAGGTCATTCTAGGAGCTGCGCAGGATAAGAGGATAAATAGACCTTGGGGTTCATGCTCAAGACGCCCAAAGAAGCCTGACCCTCTGCTCCCCCTACCCTACCTCCCCACCCCAGGGAAGCCATTTAATGTGTCACTGGATATTCTGGCCAAGTGTCATGGGGCTCAGAGATAAGAGAAGTGGGGCTTAGCTTTGGGGAGATGCTACCTACATACTCTGGGCTTCGGGACCAGACCTCCTGCGCGGAGTCCCAGCTCAGCGCTTACTAGTTTCATGACCTTGGGCACGTTTTCTTTGACCTCTCTGTTTCCTCACGCACCACACGACAATCCTGTTTCTCTTGCAAAGCTGTCGGGGATCGGAGATCATCTCTGGAAAGCTCCCAGAACAGTGTGGTCCTCGGTAGCGTGCTCCAGCCGCCGCCCCGCGGGCCGGGCGCGCCCCTTCCAGAGGCTCCCAGGTTTATCCCGGGGAAGGTGACCTTGGAGGACGTGCGCCAGGACGAGCGGCGGCGGCCCCCGCAACGGCCCCCGCTTTCTCCGCGGGGCTGCGGCTCTGCAGAGGGGCGGGGCGGGGCGCGGGGGAAGGCGGGCGCGAGCAGCCGAGGGAGGAAAATCCGGGATAATGTGTTTAGTTTGATCCGTTCCCTGGAGTCATTAAAGTGCATCCCCCCTGGCCTCGCACATCCTCGAGCTGAATTAACCAGTCGGGGCGGCTTAGCGCGGGAGCGGACGCCGGCCTCCAGGACTGCGGCTCCGGCCTGCGAGTCCCCTCGCAGCCCGCCCCCTCGCGTCGGGGCTGGGAACGCGTCCCCGGCGCCAGCCCGAGCCCCGCCCGCCCCGCCCCGGGCCGACCCCCAAAGGGTCCGGCCACTGTGGGCTGGGACTGCGGAGGCCAGCAGGCCGGGCCCTTCCTCCCGCGCCGCTCATCGCAGGGTCCCCTCACGGGTTCTGAAGACGTCACTGACCTCCACCGGCACAAGGGAGAAAAGACACTAACCAGGCCCGCCACTTTCCCTCCCTGTCTCCTCCCTCCTCCTTTCTCTTCATTCCTCCCTTCCGTTTACTGAGTGGCTTCTTTTTTTTTTTTTTTTTTTTTAATTTATTTATGATAGAGAGAGAGAGAGGCAGAGACATAGGCAGAGGGAGAAGCAGGCTCCATGCACCGGGAGCCCGACGTGGGACTCGATCCGGGGTCTCCAGGATCGCGCCCTGGGCCAAAGGCAGGCGCCAAACCGCTGCGCCACCCAGGGCTCCCTACTGAGTGGCTTCTAACACAGTAGAGCCTTAATGTTCTCACCGAAAAGGAAAGAAGTCAGAAAACTTCTTGACTTTTTTAAAGTAAGGCTCCATGCTGGGTGAAGTCACTCAAGCCCGGGACTTGAACGCGCCACACTGATACCAAAGCCTCAGGTGAGATCCAGTCAGGCGCTCCATCAACTGAGCCACCCAAGGCACCCAAAAGCAAAATATTTAGAACAAGAGCTGTGACCTTGTAAACGCTTAGTAGCAGTAGCTATGCTTAGTCATTATTATATCTTTTTCTATGTCTCGGGCTTTGCCTTGAGTCCTAGGAATGCAGGCCAGGAACCTAAAAATGCCCCCTCGCCCCCATGAAGCAC
This sequence comes from Canis aureus, assembly GCF_053574225.1. Taxonomy (NCBI): domain Eukaryota; kingdom Metazoa; phylum Chordata; class Mammalia; order Carnivora; family Canidae; genus Canis; species Canis aureus. The sequence goes on along the minus strand of NC_135619.1, from coordinate 7,847,872 downwards.
ACAGGGACAAATTCTGGGCTTCAAGCTATTTGGGGTATTATCCATACCAGAGAGCAAAAAAAGAGTTGTGTTTCCAATGTCTAATAAAAAATTCTGAAACAAAACAATTCATGATAGCTCAAAACCCACTAGGAAATATTAGAGCCATTTCGCTCAAAAACAGCCCAAATTTTCACAGGTAAGTGTCTGGATGCCTTGGGGAGCTTTTTCTTTTCTCAAATATCTCCATGAAATATAATTCCCCTCTCCTTCCAATTCTAGTGCTTATCCACATTTTTAGCTACGGGGGAAAATTAATCTTCAGGTCGGTAGAGTATGGAGCTGCTTGGTTTGAAAGGTGTTTTTCTCACTCTGGTTGAAATTATATTCCTCTGTCTTATAGAATTACAGTCTCCAGGAGCCCTCTGCTAAAATATGCATGTCCCTGCACATGTCGCCTCATTCAGTATTAGTCATTAACAGTCACCATGAGACTGATTTGTTAAATGCTTCTCTACTTGATGTCTAAAACCAGGGAGGCTCAGAATGAGTACACTTCTCAAACTAGTATTATCTGATTTTAAAAATCATAAATGCTCATTGTAGAAAAAGCTAAAGAGAGAAATTATCCCCAGCATGAGCTAACTAATCTTTACATTCGATTCTCCTTTCCAGCTAAATAATCGTAGATCTTAAGATCTAGCTAAGGGGATGTAAACCCCATTCCGTGACTTGAAGAAGTCCCCCAAATTCCTACAGACAGATAAGGAGTCCACTTTTTCCTAGTCAGTCCTGAGCTCCAGATTGTACCTCCACAAATGCAACGTCCACTCTTTCCCAGGTCTACGCCCACCCCCAACACACAGGTGCACACATCTCGCCCCATCCACATAAAACATTAATGCCTGTGGTAAGCGCAAGGCCACCAGCAGGAGAAGTATGCATTGCAGCAAGCAGCTTCAAATAAGACATTTTCCAGGCCTTTCTTACAATGTCCTTTAGCCATTCCCTCTGCCAGAGAATGCCCACCAGCCACTATTGGTTCTGCTGTCCTTGGTCAGGTATGCCCCCATGCCCTCTGTCCCTGACCTTGGCCTCATGCAGAGCACCATAGCCACTTCCTGCCTTTGTTTAGGATCCTGCCCGCTGTCCCACCCTTGGGCCTTGCCTTCTAACCCAAGGGCTTACATTAAGTTATCTTTACATCAAGAATAGTTTACCCCCGAAGAGGAACATTATCTTGCCAATCGCTAAAATAAGGAAATGTCCACCCCTGTTACATTTATTTATTATTTATTTGTTTATTCATAAAAGACATAGGCAGAAGGAGAAGCAGGCTCCCCATGGGGTGGACCCCAGGATCACAACCTGAGCCAAAGGCAGATGCTCAACCACTGAGCCACCCAGGTGCTCTTCCATAACATTTTTTAATACTATGGATGGTGTATGGTTTTGTAGCCTTTTAAAAATAAATCGTATTGTGAGCATTTCACCATGTCAATAAAAGTCATTCCAAAATGTATGTATTGCATCACATGTGACCATCGGGGTGAGTTAGGATTCTTGAGGAAGGGGTTGGGTCAGGAGCATGAAGGCTCTGAGAGGGCACGGGCTTCAGTGGGCATAGGAAGCCTGGCGCTAGGTATCAGGGCATGTGATGTTCCTGTCTCTCTTGGGGCAGGGAGCAACACATTACCAGGAGCAGTGCAGATATAGGAAACGCCCTTGGAACATTCCACAATTTAGCGTAGGCTCTGCCCTGTGAAGGAATAAGGCAGACAGCATAGCCTTTGCTGAGACACTAGAAACGTACCCCGTTCTTAAGGCATGCAGCAATGCAAACAGATGATGTTCAAACACAGGTAACTAACTGTGTGGTTGCAGCAAGAGGGGGGCAGAATAATAAATCCGACGCCTTCACATCAACTATTAGCTATGCTAATGTACCACATAACACACACAGGTGGGCATAAACACAATTAAGATAAAATCCTGGAAAAGCTTACCTGGCATTTTACAGATTTTGAGTATTAGACACTCCGCATGAGTGGGTGCCTCCTGAGTATGTAGTTCTATAATAGTACCTCGAGGGGTTCTTTAACTCTGATCTTTATGAAGAGAACAAAAAGACTAGAGGAGAATATGGGCCCTTGCAGGAAATTAGATCCACTTGTAATTTACTGTATAAACAACTAACTACAGTGTGTCCTTGTCATCCATTCTGCCTCTTTCATTAAGACTCCGGGGGAACCCTCGCCAGTATGGGCGCAGCCGTACAGGGGTTGATCCTTCTTTGTTGTATCTCAGACTGTGCTTGCACCCACCACTGAAGATGGGGATGAACACTTGCTTCAAGGTCCTGGTAGAATCACAGATATTTCAGAAATGTTTGCTTTTTTACTTGCTTTAGTTGTATTCTTTGAACAATTTCTATGAAAAGGTTAAAAAAAAAAAAAAGCCCTTAAAAACTCTTCTTGGTCTGACCCTTAAAAAAAAAAGAACCTCCAAAACTTGCTTCATTTACCATTCTCAGGGATCCTTTCCTTGGCCTGCCACCCAATTCTTCCACTTTGTCTAGTTTCTTTTTTTTTTTTTCTTTTTCTTTTTTCTTTTTCTTTTTCTTTTTTTTTTTTTTTGAGATTTATTTGTTTATTTGGGCACATGGGACATGGGTGGCTCTGTGGTTGAGCTCCTACCTTCAGCTCAGGGCGTGATCCTGGGGTCCTGGGATCAATCCCCGGAGTGAGCCTGCCTCTCCCTCTGCCTATGTCTCTGCCTTTCTCTGTGTGTCTCTCCTGAATAAATAAATAAAATCCTTTAAAAAAGATTATTTATTTTAGAGTGGGGAAGTGCAGGAGAGAGAGAGAATCCTAAAGCAGATTCCCCACTGAGTGCAGAGCCCAAAGCAGAGCTCAATCCCAGGACTCCAAGATCACGACCTGAGCCGAAACCAAGAGTCGGCTGCTTCACTGACTGAGCCATCAGGTGCCCCCCACTTTGTCTAATTTCTGATGCAGACTCTCGATTGAGGATCTACTTTGTGTCTCTTGGCCACAAGAGGGGGGCCTCTTTTGAATTCAATGCTGTGGTCTAGCCCTGAATTCCTAAGTCTTTGCCCTTGAACTTGCTTTTGGACTCCCTTGTTCCACATCTTCAAATCACAGGCCAGCCCTTTGTCTTTGCCCTACTATTATGGTGACCTATCTCCACGTAAGAAGCCACCTCAAGGGATCCCTGGGCGGCGCAGTGGTTTGGCGCCTGCCTTAGGCCTAGGGCGTGATCCTGGAGACCCGGGATCGACTCCCACGTCGGGCTCCCGGTGCATGGAGCCTGCTTCTCCCTCTGCCTGTGTCTCTGCCTCTCTCTCTCTCTCTGTGTGTGACTATCATAAATAAATAAATAATTTAAAAAAAAAAAGAAGCCACCTCAAAACTTCGAGGCCTAAGGCAGCACTGCCATTTATTTGTTCAAGATTCTGCACTTTGAGCAGGTTGCACAGACATAGCTCACCTCTGTTCCATGTGCAGCCAGTTGGGATAGCTTGACAAGGGTTGGAGTGGCCACTTCCAAGATGGCCTTATTCACATAGTTGGCAAGTTGGTCTTGGCTGGCATCTGGGACTCAGCTGGGACTGTCAGCCAGGGACTTGAGCTATCCTCCATGTGGCCTCTCCAGACAGCAAGGTTGAGCCTCTCAAGGCATGGCCATCCTACGGTAGTTGTGATTGGAAGTTGGTTTCCTCCAAAAAGCAAAGTGAAAGGCGTACCACGAGATGCCTATAGGCAGCACTTTGTAGCAGAGAGAGCACTGGACTGACGAGTCATGACTCAGCACCTCTACCCATGAGCTGGGTTACCTGAGGCAACCACAATTATTGCTGTTTTCTCACACAATCCCAGGAAGTGGGTTTGGGAGAGAAGAGAAAACCATCTTCAGCATCAATTCTAAGGTTCCTAAATCTAGTCTGAGTTAAGGAGTAAATGGATAGCCACAAAAGATCACTATTGAACCCCACTAAAAATGTTTACTTAGTATCTACCTTAGGCAATTTGGGGTCACTACAAAAGAGAAGAGTTTGAATGTTAATTGGCAGGCACAAATAGGTAAAAAGTTAGCAAACATGCAAAAAGGCACCAGATGACTGACCATCAATGGTTCATTGCAAATAGTCTCATAGACTATTTCCTAGTCTCCTACATATTGACAGTTCACTGAATGTTAAGATGGCTTTGGAGGGAGGTGCCTGGGTGGCTCAGGTGTTAAGCATCTGCCTTCAACTCAGGTCATGACTCCAGGGTTGGCACTGAGTCTCAAGGAGTCTGCTTGTCCCTCTCCCTCCACCCCTCCCTCCCACACATGCTCTTTCATGCACTCCTTCTCTCTCTCAAATAAATAAAATCTTTTTTTTTAAATGGTTTTGGAGGTGAGACTCATTCTAACACCATTTTTTAAAATATCTAAGGCAAAGGAGGGACCTATAAGAGGATTTGGGGTTCAGTACCAGGACTAGCAAGAGACATATTCTGGCCTGTGGAAGTTATGAACTCCCACAAACAGCATCATACATTGCACCTGCACCATGTACCTTGAGAAAAGCCACATTAAATGCAGATATTAGCGGAGAAAGAAATCCCCCAGAAATATTCTATTCTTCCCCTTCCATCCTGAAGTCACAGAGGACAAAGCTTGTGTTTGGTGGATAGTACATGGAGACCTACTTCTTTTGCTATGCCTGTGTTGGCTTTGGGCACTGAACAGCAGAGAGACCTGCAACATGCAGGGTCACCAGAGGTTCGCTTGATCATTGAAATCATGTCAGTGGGGGAAGACAGCCTCGATCTCCAATCTGTTGACAGGATCGACTGGGGCACCCTAAGCTTAATCTGAGAAAGAACATCTAGAGAGCCAGTTGAGCTTGAGTTTTCTCAAATGTGAGTGACAGGCAGAGGTCTCATAAAGATCATATGAGAAACCGTACATGGGGCCTAACCCAATGCCTGGCACATAGCACATGCTCAGAGATGTTTTTGCAACTGTGTGCTAAAGTTCAGCACTTTCTCAGGTGGCTCTGTGTGACCCAACTTCAGTCAGATAAAAATGAGGTGGGGGAAAGCCAAACCGAAGCTGAGTCTAGAGAGTCAAGCTATTAAGAAGAAGGACCTAGTGTCACTGCCCAGAGTGAAGTCCCCTGGAGAAATGCCCATCCTTTGGGTTGCTCTGACTGCCCACCTCACAGCCGTCCACACCTACTGCAAGCTTACACAGCCCTGGGGCCCCACGGGTCAGCAATGGATCTTTGTGGGCTTTGAGACGAAGGAGCACCACAGGAGTCTTGGTTTTCCCACAAGGACTTAGTCACATGGGAAGGGACAAGATACCACAGAAAGGACACACAGCCCGGCTCTCTCACCACCCAGCTGTAAGGCCTAGAGAGCACATTCCCATTACCTCTCTGGGCCTTATTTCTCTCATCTCTAACAGAGTAGTTGGAGATGAATGAGAAGGAGGGTGTTGGATTGCATAATCTCTAGGGACCCTTCAGCTTTATTCATCCTCCAAGAAAATTAAGGAGACTCCAGTTTTCCAAACATTGCAGTTTTAGTTTGGCCTAAACACCGGGTTAATGTCAATCATGCTTCTCCATTTAAAATAAAAGACACACCTGTGTCTTCATTCTCATGGATAAATGCCTGATTGACAAATTTGTTCTTGTCATCTTTTTAAAAGAAAGATTAAAAAGCTTAACTAAAGTCACACCAAGAGCAGGTGAGAGAATCCAGGTCTTCTGACTATAAATGTTCTTTCTTTTTAAAAATTTTTTTTTTTATTTACTTATGATAGTCACAGAGAGAGAGAGAGAGGCAGAGACATAGGCAGAGGGAGAAGCAGGCTCCATGCACCGGGAGCCCAACGTGGGATGCGATCCTGGGTCTCCAGGATCGCGCCCTGGGCCAAAGGCAGGCGCTAAACCGCTGCGCCACCCAGGGATCCCTAAATGTTCTTTCTAATCCAATTTCTATCATTTCTATAATCAAAGGCAGCAATATTGCAAGGATTCATGAAGCCAAATGTGGAAAGGTAAAGTATTGAGGAATGCTGAATAAAGTAACTCATGTCTTCTGATCTCCCATCTCAATTTTACCAGAACCTAAGGAAGATGGAGGAGCCCCCGCCTCACTGACTACCCTCCACAACACAGACATAGGGGCAGACCAGGTGAAGAGATGGGGTGGTGGACAGGAAGAGTGAGCTGATCCTTCAAAAGACACCCACTACAGAGATCTTAAAGAAATGGCCCCAGAGGTGGCTTTCTTACTGTGAACCTCTTCTCATTTGTTGCTCCTTCAAAACAAACATAAGTATTTCCAGCCAAGGTGCTCGTTTTTCTGTTGTTTCATTTTAAAATCCTTTTGAACAGCCCCCAGCACCACTAGCTTATGTGTGTGCTTCTTCCCCCAAACTTGCCATAGTGATGTGGTTGGCTCACTAGCGCCCATTCCTTCAAATCTCTGTATTTTAAGTGTTTGTCTGCCAAAATCTATTATGTGAATAATTTGTTTTGCTCCTGTTTTGTTTTTCCTTTTCTGGTAATTTCCTTTTCCAGTGATTCGAGGATATGTGTTCTCTCCATTTAATAGTTTTACCATCTGAACATGTGACCATGGAAGAAGGAGAAAATGGAGAGAGGAGGAAACAGTGCAGGCAGCCTTTCCTTCAACCTAAAGTGGAGTACATCCTCCTTCCCACATCTTTTTTTTTTTTAAGATTTTATTTATTTACTCATGAGAGACACAGAGAGAGGCAGAGACATAGGCAGAGAGAGAAGCAGGCTCCATGCAGGGAGCCCAACACAGGACTCCATCCAGGGACTCTGTGACCACGCCCTGGGCCAAAGGCAGAGGCTCAACCGCTGAGCCTCCCAGGCACCCCCTTTCCCACATCTTATTGGCCAGAAACCTGTCACATGATCTGAACCTACCTGTGAGGGGGTCTGGGAAATGTAGTCAGCCTTCGTGTCTAGAAAAAAACTGGTAAACCCCTAAGGACTTAAAGGACCACTTACAAATGAACTATTCCTTGTGTTTCCACCTTAACACCATTTGTTGTTTGGCCATTTAAAGAACTATTTATAGTACAATGATGGCTCTCCTTGATGGCTAAAATAGCAGAGTACAGTACATGGAAACATATACACACACATTCTCTCTCTCTCTCTTTCTCTCTCTCTCTCTTTCTCGTTGCTATCGGCAACTGTGCTAACAGCATAGTTGATTTGGGTATATTAATAATAGATCCTTATAATAAGCATAGCTCTATGTCAGACACTGTGCTGTGTGCTCGACTTTCATGCATTATCTCAATTGATCTTCACAAAATTATATGAGGCAGTTACTAATTATTATTTTCATTTTACAGATGAAGAAATGAAACTTACAAGTGAGATAATTTGCTCAAAGTCATACCACGACAAGGTGGCAGGGCTGGGGCTCCTGCCTGAGTCCCTCTGGCTCTGGAAACTGTGCTCTTAACTCCCACACTGTACTGCCCCCCTGTCAGAAAGATGCTGCCAAAGTGAGGAGGAAGGAAACCCCGTGGGGAAGGAGCCACAGGCTTTCCTGATTTTACTGTCACCATGGTTCTAAGCTGGATGATCTGTCCTCTGATCCCACGCCAGTTCTGCTATCCATGACCTAGACTGGAGCTGTGTGTGGCCAGCTTTACGCTGTACCCCAGGATGACACTCTCACCACCCTGCTCTGCCTCAGCACTCACTCTGTTTCCAACCTGGCCTACGGAATGACCGTGATGTGCAGCGTGGCTGTAAAGCATGACCAGTTACATTAGTCTGGGCCCCGCTTGCTCACATTTGATAAACTGCCATATGCTATCTTTAAATGTTTACATGTGCCAGCTTTAACTCCCCACCTATAGGGTAACCTGAAACCAAAGCCACATGTTTCCCCAGCACTTAGCACAGTACAAGGCACAGCAGAGAGGCATCTGAAGACCTCAGGCTGATTTGGGGAGAACAGCCCTAATGTCACCTCTGTACCTCAGTGCCTTTTCTATAGCATCAGGGCTTGGGCAAGAGAAGACCCAAAGGCTCCCCCAGCTCTATAGTTCTGTGTATCCCTGGGCACTGCTCTTCAAGGGCACATAGTCAAAAAGTTCTGTAAATTTTTTTCTGCAAAGCCAAAGTCACCACATGGTCACACGGTGAATATAGTCACGTACTCACCAGCTAACCTTACCAAACACAGGAGACCGTAACTGAGTTATAAAGAAAATTGCATTTTAAAGTGACAAAAAGCCATTATTACAAAATGACTAATAATGCAGCAAAGAGCCATGAAGTGAGTCTTGCCCAAACCATTAATCAACTGATGCACTTTGAAGAGAAGCTTCCTTTTGCATGTTGCTAGTCATTTATTCAAATCAAGTAAATATTGTCCACGTTGTCTACTGAAAAAGTACAGGGTGATTTATTAAGAAAATGAGCAGATGAAATTTCTTGGAGAAACTTTGTGATGAAGGATTCTTTCAAAAAAAAAAGTGTTTTCAAGGGGCACCTGGGTGGCTCAATCAGTTAAGTGTCTGACTCTTAGTTTCAGCTCAGGTCATGATCTCGGAGTCCTGAGATTGAGCCTGGTGTTGGTCTCCACACTGGGCATGGAATCTGCTTGAGATTCTCTGTCTCTCTCTCTGTCTCTCTCTCTCTCCACCCCTCCTCCCTTTAAAAAAAAGTGTTTTCAGGGGGCTCTACAGGCTCCGTGCTGTATTTGCTCATCTTTGCCTCACTGTGTTTTATCCGATGTTATAATGCAGTGTGGGTCAAGACAAACTTCAGTTGTCTCACAGGTTAGTTGCTCTCAGGTATGGGAACAATATTATTCAAGAGGCATGATGAGCTTGGGCAGCCCGGGTGGCTCAGTGGTTTAGCGCCACCTTCAGCCCAGGGCGTGATTCTGGAGACCGGAGATCGAGTCCCACTTCGGGCTCCCTGCATGGAGCCTGCTTCTCCCTCTGCTTGTGTCTCTGCCTCTCTCTCTCTCCCTCTCTCTCTGTGTGTGTGCATGTGTGTGTGTGTATCTCATGAATAAATAAATAAAATATTTAAAAAAACAAAAAAAGAGACATGAGCTTGGTGGCAAAGACCCTGACACCTCCATTGTTACCTTCTTTTAAGTCAAATGGCTTGCCTCCCTTTCTGGTTTATCAAATAGGTAGAATCTTTCCAGAACCAAGTGTCTCAAACTTGGGTGGGTTTTGTTTGAACATGGTGGCATCTCCCGGGAAGATGTGCTATTTCAGGCTTATCTACCACAAGAAGAGATAGGGTAGAGGAAGGAGAATTCTAGGACCTGCCACCAATGATCTTTTACCACTCAGAAGGAAGTGCTCAACATAACTGCAAACGGGAAGCTGTGGGGAAAATTCTAAATAATGACCCACTTTATCATTAGCCAGGATATAATAATAGCTGAAGTGCAGAGCAATCTGTGGGTGCCAAATTGGGACAAGATTTAGACCAGGTTATAGCCACCCAATGGCAAGACATCTCGTAAATTTGGGTAAATTTTTTAAAGCTCATCCTTTGAGTTCAAGTAAGCATATTTTTTTTTTCCTTTCATATGCACTATTCATCCTAGAAACACTGCCTGGGACTTCTCACATGAATTTTGTGGTCTGATTTTGCAAGCGGGCTTCAAACGCACACTCAGAAACACACACACCAACACACAGTTAGAAATCTTCCCTTTCTAACTAGGGGTGGTGGAAGGGGAGGAGGGCGGGGGGTGGGAGTGAATGGGTGACGGGCACTGGGTGTTATTCTGTATTTTAGTAAATTGAACACCAATAAAAAAAAAAAATGGAAAAAAAAAAAAAAAAAAAAGAAATCTTCCCTTTCTGCAAACACTGACAGGATCCCCCTGGTCCCTCAGGAGGAACATTTCCAAGGCCTCCACAAGTGTGGGAGAACTTGTCTCCTTCCTTTGGAAGAAATGACAGCAACCAGAAGGGAGCATCCCATGGGCAATATCTCACCCCATTCCACTTTCATCCCTTTCATAATTTAATATCGTTTTCAAATAAAAAATGAATGACTTTAGGCCTGGATTAATTGTCGAAGGAGTGTGTCGTATAAATGTTTCATTACCATCTGCCCTTCTTGCTGGCATTCACAGAGAGCCCTTGAGCGCGGGTGGGCACAGAGTCTACCTTAAGGGCCCCCCGGCCCACCCATTTCTCCCCATTTCCACTCCTTCCCCCGCAGGGCCGTCGTGGTGTCCCGACCACGGCCCCCAGTGCGCGTTGCCCCGCATCCCCTCGGCTCCGGCCCCAGGGCCCTGAGAAGGCCACGTCCGCCTCCGCCGAGCCGCGCTCTCAGGCCAAGTCCTGCCTCGGCCCGTCTCTTCCACCGCGTCTCGCTCCTCCGCCCACGCTCCTTACTCAGCAAAGGGAACGGCCTCGGCCTCGGCCTCGGAAGCGGGTCCTGGGCCTTTGCCTGCAGGTTCTGTCTGGCCTCTCTCCCGGCCGCAGCGCACCCCCATCTTGCCCCTTCGTTTAAGCGCTATACCCCTGGGGAAGGCTTCCTTACTCCCCACACCAGGTTGGGAGCCGTGTTCTGTGCTCTCCCGGCACAGGACACTTCTCCCTCGTGGCCCTTCTCAGCTGTTACTGAGCAACTCCTCATCAGTGCAGCCCAGGGCCCGGGGTGCTGGAGGCAGACTGCACAATTAGCTCTCTGGTTTGCTAGTCTGGGTCTCCTGGGTAAGTCACATCACCTCTCTGGGCTTCCGGTTCTGCATCTGCCACATAGGCTTGGTGATAAGCAGCTGTTTCACAGGGGGACTTTGGACGTTAGATGATGAGACAGCGAGTAGCCCGAGCCTCGCATGTAGTGAGCACTCAGTAATACCGAGAAGCAAACCTTAGTAAGTACCCCAAAACTTGTTTGCTGAAAGAATGATGTTTTTCATATCAGGTGAGGATAACGACATTTGTCTTGCCAACCCCTCAGGATGGATTGATGATGAAGTGAAGGATTGAATGCCAAAAGGCCTTTTCCCTTGTGTTCAGCTCAGCACACATCCAGTCTTGTCACTGCCGTATACACATTTTCTAGTCTTTTTTTTTTCTTTTTTTTAATTCATGAGAGACACAGAGAGAGATGCAAAGACACAGGCAGAGGGAGAAGCAGGCTCCCCAAGGGGAGCCTGATGAGGGACTTGATCCCAGGATCCAGGGATCATGACCTGAGCCGAAGGCAGACCCTCAACCACTGAGCCACCAGGTGCCCCCCACATTTTCCAGTCTTAAGCTTTATCTTGCTTGACCAAAATAATCTCAGTGTTCTAAATTTTTTTTCTTGGGATCCCTGGGTGGCACAGCAGTTTAGCGCCTGCCTTTGGCCCAGGGCGCGATCCTGGAGACCCGGGATCGAATCCCACGTCTGGCTCCCAGTGCATGGAGCCTGCTTCTCCCTCTGCCTATGTCTCTGCCTCTCTCTCTCTCTCTCTCTCTGTGTGTGTGACTATCATAAATAAATAAAAATTTAAAAAAAAAAGAATTTCTTCACAAAAAAAAGAGAGAGAGAGAGAAAATAATTTTTTTTTCTTTAAACAAGAGTATGGAGCTGGAGCTCCCCTTGCCTTCTATGTAAAAAATTTTTCCCTAGGAAAACCATGACCACATCACCTCTGTTCCCACCAAAGAGAAACAGCTCTGGAAGCACAAGGCATCTCCCTGGGAGGACACAGGGAAAGCAGGGGCACTGGAAACTTGCTGGGCTTGTCCCCTGTGAACATGGTCTCCCCAGGTCCAGGGGCTGATAGTCTAGCACTTTAGCCCCTGGGAAAAATATTAGCCCTTCTCAAATCAACAGACCTTGAGGTTTCCCTTCAGGGGAATGGGTACTGTTTAAAGCTCTGCCACCATTGAATGCTAATGTCCAGCAACAGCAGAGGCAGTGAAGCATGCCACGGTGCCTGAGCTAGGCCCTCATTAATCAAGCTGCCCCTGATCCTGTCCACAGCCAATGCATTTTCCCTAATTTAGTTCAGTGCCACATGGAAGTGTATATTCCTTCTATGAATAAAGTTCTAAAGTACATAGATTCCGATGGTTGGAAGGCATCTGAGGACCCCTGAAACCCCAAAGCCTGTTGTATGCACATCCATGATTCTCTCCGGGATGCATGGCCAAGCTGCAGACTCCAACCTTCCTGGATGGGTCTCTTAGCACAAGGATGGGCACGCCCCAGGCTGAGCCAACATGGAGACAGCTCCTGGTTGATCTGCCCAGTGGGGCTCGGGGACAAGGGAGGACAGCTCAGTGCAACCACAGCAATGCAGCCAGGGTTTGTGGTTGGAACCAAGAAAGGACACTGGGGCTGAGGAGAAACAGGTGAGGAGTCTAACAAGGAACAATTAGGGACCAAGATGAGGTGACACGGTATAGACAGAGTTCTCCAACCACATTGGGCAAGCACTCTGCCTAGATATCCATGGGTCCTGGGGTGAAGTCACAAGGCAGGTTGAAGTCTTCAGGGGATAGAACAACCCCCAAACAATGAGAAAGGAAGGAGGAAATGAAATATCCAAAGATACTGATTGATGCACCAGATTGGGAATCAGGAGCTCTGCTTTCCAGTTCTGACCCTGCCACTGGAACCTTTGAGTAAATGACATGATCAGAATGGAGTGATTTCACAGGTGTCACAGCACTGTCAATGTAATAGGCACTTGGTAGAAACACTGCGAGGGAGCTTCTGTGAAGGCTGGTGCAGTTATAACTTCCCATCCTGATCAATAAGGTTCAGACACAGCTGCCCCCGATCCCAGCCATCTTAGAAGATGGGGAGATGCCAAGCCAGCTGTGATAAGTAAGTGTTCTCCAGCGTGAATGTCCACTAGGGAGGACCTCTAACGGGAAATGGCAAAAGACCCTTCTAGCAGAGTGTCTTTCTAACACACGTCCCAAGAATCATTCTAAATGCGAGCCCATGGAAACTCACTCCATCATTTCACCTCAACTATGCCTCTCAGAGCTCCAACTACAGCCCAGCTGCTGCTGTTCTGCAGCCCATTACTGTGCTGTGCTGAGGCCACACCTGTTCTGGCCTGCCCCTGGCCAAAGACAGAGCAGAGCAAGGACACTGAGGCAGGCCCATTCCAGTGAGATTGGGGCCCCTCTAAGGGCTGACTCTCACCAAGGACTCCCAACAGCCTTGCCAGACTTCCTTTGGCTGCACAGGGGTCTAGGACACCTCTACCCAACCTTCCTTCCCCTTCCCTGGGGTGAGAACTCCACCTCACACTGACCCTCACAGTTTCCACTGGCTCCCCTCCCACCTTCTCCTTAGGTGTATCCCTAATAAATCTTGCTCATTTCATCCCTTCCCAGTGCCCTCTTCTTGGAGGGCTGTGACTAACACCATTAGTGTTCTCCTAAGTAGTTGAATCAATGATTGGCTGTTTCTTACCATATTGTTCTTCCTATTCAGTTGGAGCCATCAGGCCAGTCTGTGTGAAAATGTGTTTAAAAGGTTTTCCCACCTGAACCCAAGTAGAGATTTGTGTGCAGAGTTTGCAATGGGTCTCCTTTTTGAGTGTCTGTGTTTATCAACTCAGTTGCATTAAGGCTTAAGAGATATCTGGGACTAGGGACACTTGGGTGGCTCAGTGGTTGAGCGTCTGCCTTTGGCCCGGGTCATGATCCTGGGGTCCCGGGATCGACCTGCTTTTCCCTCTACCTATGTCTCTGCCTCTCTCTCTGTGTGTGTTTGTGTGTCTCTTATGAATAAACAAATAAAATCTTTTAAAAAGAGAGAGAGATGTCTGAGACTGAAACTCAAACAGACTGGGGGCCAGGCAGAAATAGGCACAATCAGCAGACCGGACTCAAGGGCTAAATAGAAGCCAGATGCAGGCACTGGGCTCCTCTGGAGTAGACTGTCATTAGAAGCTGCCTCCTCCAGGCAGGCTTATCAGCATTTGCCTGCCTTCTGGGGAGAGGAACAGGGATGTACCTACTGTCTGCGTGAAAGTAAAAGCATTGGTGTTCATGCATTGCTGATGGGAATGTACCATGATGCAGCCTGTGGGAAACCATGCCACTGAGTCATACCGTTAAAAATTGTCTAAGTGTACTTTGCAACCTGGGCCCAGCAGAATGGCTCTCACAAAAAAAAGGTGATGAGAAGAAGGGCCATTCTGCCATCAACAAGGAGGTGACAAAAAACAGATCATCAATAGCTGCAAGCACATCCATGGAGTGGGTTTCAAGAAGCATGCCCCTCAGGCACTCTGAGAGATCTGGAAATTTGCCACAAAAGATATGGGAACTCCAGATGTGCATATTGACACCAGGCTCAGCAAAGCTGTCTGGGCCAGAGGAATAAGGAATGCTCCATACCGTATCCGTGTGCGGTTGTCCAGAAAACATAACAAGGATGAAAATTCAGCAAACAAGTTCTACATGTTGGTTACCTACGTACCCGTCACCACCTTCCAAAATCTACAGACATTTAATGTGAATGAGAACTAACTGCTGATTGTCAAATAAAGAGGAAACTATCAAACTTGAAGACAGGAAATGTTTACAAGAGACATGGACCTAGATAGTCCTCACCACACATCCTACTTCTTAAGAAGTGAGTGAACTCTACTAAGCCAACAGCCATTTCAGTGCCTGCAGGGAAAGGTGCCACAACAGATGCGTCCTGGATTCAGACACCCTATAATGCTCTCCTTAGAAGTGCCTGAAGTCCAAAGGGCCCCTGAGTGGCACAGTCTGTTATGCATCTGACTCTTGGTATCGGTTCAGGCCCTGATTCAGGATCATGATATCAAGCCCCACATTGGGCTCCATGCTCAGCATGGAGTCTGCTTGAGATTCTCTTATCCTTTCCTTTTCATTCTCTCTCCCTCTCCCAAATAAATAAATAAATATTTAAAGAAGAGAAGAAGAAGAAGAAGAAGAAGAAGAAGAAGAAGAAGAAGAAGAAGAAGGAGGAGGAGGAGGAGGAGGAGGAGGAGGAGGAGGAGGAGGAGGAGGAGGAGGAGGAGGAGGAGGAGAGAAGAAGAAGCTGAAGACTGTTTCCATCTGTCTGACAATCTGAGTTCAGCAGTGACAGCAGCTCAGAGACCCCACCAGGAAGAAGTCTGGAAACCAGACTCTTCAGCACTGGACTTACTTCCTGCAACTGTTCTTTCTCCTTCCTTCACTGTCAGGCTTTCAGGAGTGGATCAGTGTGTCTGCTTCTCTTCCCCATTTTTATTCACTATTTCGAATAAAAACATTTCTATCACACCACTCAAAAATTTTCTTCGTGGGATAATTTAAGTAGCAAGACCTGGGAATCCACCTAGATATCCAAGTATTTGGAATATAGTTTAGTATATTAAGTATTACCAATATGATGGATGATTATGTTATTAAAAATGAGTAAGACTATTAGAGAGGAAGAAAACTATGAGTGACTCCTAACTCTGGGAAAGAAACAAAGGGTTGCAGAAGGGAAGGTAGGTAGGGGATGGGGTACCTGGATGATGGGCATTAAGGACATGATAAGATGAGCACTGGGTGTTATACTATATGTTGGTAAATTGATTTAAATAAAATTTTAAAAATATATAAGTAAATAAAAATGAATAAGACTCTGTGGTAACATAAAAAAGAATTAATAACAGTATCCAAAGAAAATAAAATATAAAGTAGCACACAGACCAGTTCAGTAAATATAAAAATATGTATACATTGAAAAAAGTTGAAGTGGGGGGCACTTGGGTGGCTCAGTGGTTGAGCGTCTGCCTTTGGCTCAGGTCATGATCCTGGGGTCCTGGGATCAAGTTCCTCATCAGGCTCCCTGATTGGAGCCTGCTTCTCCCTCTGCCTGTGTCTCTGCCTTTCTCTCTGTTTCTCATGAATAAATAAATAAAATCTTAAAAAAAAAACAATATTCGTAAAAAAAAAATTAAGATTTTATTTATTTATTCATGAGAAACACTGAGAGAGAGGCAGAGACACAGGCAGAGGGAGAAGCAGGCTCCCTGCAGGGAGCCCGACGTGGGACTCGATGCTGGGGTCTCCAGGATCATGCCCTGGGCCAAAGGCGACACTAAACTGCTGAGCCACCCAGGCTGCCCAAATGAAATCCTTAAAAAAAAAGTTGAAATGAAAAATTTTTGTTATATATTTTTTTACCATTTTAAAAATTAATAATGTAACATACCAAAAAGAATCGTGCACTTTAAATGGATGAATCATATGGTACATGGATTATGTCTCCATTAAGCTCTCTTTTAAAAAAAAGGAAAAGTACTGTGGCAGCTCTGGGTCTATGCCAGTCTGCTATGGGACCCTGGTAAGAGAGTCAAATGCAAGCAAGAGGGTGGCTGTTTCCCCCATCCACTGACAATGTGATAGAGCAGCAAGGACCAAGCACAGGGCAGGCCGCATTTCCCAAGCCAGGTGAGTAGCCCACGGCTACATGTGGCAGCCTGGGGCACGTCCTGGACAGAGGCTTGGAAGTACATGAGCACAGAGAGGCTCAGAGGAGTGAGAAGCAGTTCACATGTCACCCTGGGCAGCCTGTGCTGTGTCCTGGATTGGTTCTTAAGTGAACAGTGACCCCTCTGAGGCTCCTTAAGACAGGAGATGTAGGTGGAAACTTGCAAGGGAGCAGAAAACAGATGTTTCAGATCCCACTGGTCAAGGCTAGCAAGCTGGCTAAACCACAATATGCATATTGATGTGACCACAATTACACTCGACATCACTGGTACCCCATGCAGTCAGTCCAGGGATACTTGTATACAAGCAAAGTCAGAAATTGACACAACTATTTAGATAACTTAAACAAGAAAACAATTTTGCCCGATTATCTGAATTTCCTATCTTTGTGTGTATGGCAGTGAGGCTCTGGAGTATATGTTTGATCATCTGAATTTGCCATTTCTACTGTGAGAATTATCATCTGATTTTGCCATTTCTACTTTCCATAAAGTGTGAAGAAACGTGGGAAATGAGCTGATTTTTATCAGTACAGAGAAGTATCTGGACAGACTAAAAGATAGACCCCTCTTATTCATCTGACCAAGAGCCCTTAGCTCTATCAGTGTTTGCAATGAATGACAACACCTGTATGTTCCAGATTCTAGGAGAAGGACACAATATTATGGAGGTAAGTGTGATGATGTTAACACATATCTTTGTGTTCTTGTCATTGGCCGCGCTCTCCTGCATCGAATTTCCAGGTTAAAGTAATAATCAATGGACAGACAGTCATCACAAGTCTGAAATCCCAGCCTGGCTAGTGTAGCAATGCACTGGAATTAAGTTATTTGGATTTACATAAAAATAGAAGCTATATATTATATGCAGCATGGCTAACAGACCTTCGTACTGTGGGAAACTGATTACTTGGGATTATTGTTATTGACAAGTGTTTTTGTTTTTAATTTTTGGAAAAGATGATACATGCAATTAAACATGTATAAATGAATATTCTGAAGGAAGTCTCCCTCTCAATGCCCCTTCTTGGAAGCAACCATTGCTATCAGTTCCTTCCAGAGATTCAACAGGACTTTCAATAATGCTAAAAGTTCCTCTGCACCGGACATGGATCAATAGCCATTCATAGGGAGACACATCTCTTTTCAGATGGATATTTTGTCCCCAAACACAAATATGTGTATTTGTAAATACAGAAACATACACAGATTAGTCAAAAGTCTCTAACAGATTGGAAGAAAAACAAAAACAATGGATTTATCCCTATCTGTAAATAGGAAAAAAAAAAAAAAACCCTCAAAGTTTATGGGACTTCAAACATCTAAGCAAATTATGCTTGATTATTAATGATTGAAGAGATTTTTCTGACTGAGTTCCATTTTTGAAAAGTAGCATTGTCCTATGGAAACAAATGCACTAATCTGGCAACTTGGACTCCACATCCTGTGCATTTATATAAAAATGCAAAATAACTACACCTTTTAAACCATTTTTCTCCTGGTCCATTACTCTGCAGGAGTAATTTGAGTTGGCATTGATGATGATAAACACCACAGTTTAGAAGATGTTAAACCAAGCTTATCAGAGCTCACATAGAGAAACAAATTAGGCAAACTGAAGTAATTTGAGCTAATGAAGTTTGATTCCAAACATCCAGATCAATTAAGCTTCCAGTACTTGCTTGGGTTCCTGCTCTGTAAGGCAGCAAGGAGCTGCTACCTGGAAGGCTGGGCCAGGAGAACTAACAGAGAAGCTATGGAAGTAAAGGCAACAGAGCCATTCAGCGCTTCCGGGACAAATTTCACAAGCCTTCCCATTTGAGGATCACATCATATGTAAATGAATGGAAAGTGGGCAATGCACCCACAGGGACCCCATTTATTGAGTATCTCAGGAGTTCCAATATTCCAAAGACCTAGTATTGTGAGGATGGGACCAGCCTTCCAGGTAAAAGCTGCCCTGTAAGAAAATGGGCATAAGTGAGGCTTCCATGGAAGGTTGGGAAGCCCAGGGGCTGGAAGTCAGATCAGGAACACCTAGTCCCTGTCCTGTAGTGCCACAAATGAGCTGTGTTTCGTACATCTCTAAACTGCGGAATGAAAGAACTAGGTTAGATAATTTTTTTAATCTCTCACATTCTGAAGTATGGAAGAGTGTGTCTGCATGTGTGTGTTTACTCTGTGTGTGCATGCATACACGTGGAAGATTGAGGGTAGGAGAGAGGAGCTCGGAGCTAGAAGGAGTTTCCAGCCTGGCCCTCTCCCGAATTTGGAGAAACATTTCCTTAGAGGCATTAGCCTCATCGGCTATGTGTCCAAAACTGTTCAGAAGTTAATTCAGTCCGCTATTTGCTGTGGGGATGGGGAGTGGGGTGTCTCACCAGGCACACAGCTGAAAAAATTGACCCTTACATGTTAGCCACTCCCGCAGATGCCAGCTGAAGATGTCAACAGTTAACACCCTTCCATCCCCAGTCCCACTCAGGACTTCTCAGAAACGGACAGCAATCTAGTTAAGTGGCCTCCAAACATTTTTGGAGCATACTTGCCATATCTGTGAATATTTATTTAGTAGTAAATTATGTGTAAACTCGTGGTACACTATGTAATTGAAAAAATGATAAAGCCTACACAAAACAGAAATTAAAATCCCATGAGTTTATAAAAGAGCAGACATAGACATTGTAATTCACATTAGTGACTCTTCCTCCCTTAGAGGGGGAGGAGCTAGCAAGAGTGTGGGCAGGTTGGCCATAGACTGGCAAGTTCTCTCCCACTGTGTTGATGGATGATTGTGTTTTCTTCATGTTCACCTCATTCATATCTCACTGGGAACCTCTAAAGACCATGGCCTAATCAAAAGGCATGGCCTTCAGAGTGGGAATTTCAGGCATTGAGGTACAAGACTGGCAGAAAGACTTGAGGTAATGCTTCTAAGCCTTCCATCTTCCTTCATGCTAAAACTGGCTCACACCAAGTACAGTCTCCTTTGGGACTCTTATACATGCATCATGTACAGGTTCTTCACTATAAAACCTCTAGAAAGCTGTTATGTTTGCGCTCTTCCTCCCAGGATGCTCAAATGAACATTCTCTCTTCAAATAGCCCATAATTATCAAATCACTTGATTTTTATTGCAAAGAAAGAATAATCACACCAGAATCTAGTGACCATGCTTTTTGGGAAGCTCAAAGGGAATTTCATAATTCAGAATTAATTAGGCAATGAGAGAGAACAGGAGGCATATTTTAGTATATTAATTCATGCCAAGTTCAAACTCATTCCATCTCAGTTGCCCAGTGTGAATAATTATGCCATTAATCCAAGGCTGGAGGAGAGCTATGGTGACTGCAATACATTTCTAAGCAAATAAAGAAAAATGTCACTTCTCCCCTTCAACTAATGCTCTGAATAGAGCTACATAATAATAATACCTTTATTTATTTATAGAGCATAAATTCTCCAGAGCTCAATAAACTATAAGATAAGCAAAATGCTAGTTACAGAGAAAAAAAAAAAAAAAAAAAAAACAGAAGTCTTCCAGCTAATTCTGAAACAAAACATTAGAGAGGAAAAATGACTAAGGAGAGAAGCTGAAAATCTTAAAAGTGCTTGGGAAAGCGCTACAAGGGAGAGGTGATGATGTGGCTTTTTCGTCTCCCCTCCCCCTTCTTTGGAGCACTCTCCCAGTGACTCCGGAGGAGGAAAGTTTCATAGACACTTCAATCAGCTCTGAACAGGAACCCTGGCTTCAGTCATCCTTCTGTCAAGAAGTTGCAGGGCAGCCTGCCCCCCTCCCCACTTCCAGATGCCCTTCCAGTTCTTGTACGGTTTATTGAGAATAGGAGTACTGTGGGGATGAGATCCCAGGATCCCTAATTTATGAATTAAGGACGAGAGAAAAGGCAAGGAATCTGGGAACTCTCAACTGCTTTTTGGTTTCCTGCCCCACTGACTGTCTGCATGGCGCCCTCTGGTGTTCGGACGGGGTCTCTTACTGTCTCCGCAAGGCAGTCCGGAGCAATATTTTTTCCCCCACAAGAGGGAGCAATACAGGGAAGATAAAATTATTAATAGAAAAAATAATTTTATTTCAAAATTATAGTTTTACTAAGTTTCAAGAGAAATGCACATTCTTAAAACTTGGATTATGTAATTTATTGACTAGACGATCATTTAGAATATGGGAAGCGAGTTTTAGTTACTAAAATTGTACTGAGCACACTTGGTACAGCAACCAAGAGAACACATCTAGTCACTTATCCCTTGTGCACACACACCAGCCTTTTGAAGAGCTTCACGTGTGTCCATGTGTTTTATCTCATTTCAGCCCCGAATAACTGGAGGTGGCCATTTCAAGCCCTGACGTTTCCTCAATGCTCCAACTGGCCCGCCCAAACTCCATATATGTCCAATAGACATAATACATACAACTGTATTCAAAACAGAACTTTTCTCTTTTTAAAAAATTTTATTTATTTGTTATTTATTTATCTGTATGAGAGATACAGAGAGAGGCAGCGAGAGAGGCAGAGACACAGGCAGAGGGAGAAGCAGGCTCCCTGGGGGGAGCCCCATGTGGGACTCAATCCCAGAACCCCAGGACCCCAGGATCACTACCTGATCAAAGGCAGAGTTCAACCACTGAGCCACCCAGGTGCCCCAAAGTAGAACTTGTCATTTATTTTTTCCTTCCCTTGCCTGTGCCTCCCTCCACTCTTCCCCTTTGGCACCACCATCTCTTAGTTACTCAGGTCCAAAGACTGGGAATCACTCTTGACCCCTCTCTTCCCCACATTTTATTTCCAATTCATTGGTAATTCCTGTTAGATACATGCTCACAATAATGCTTGTAGGCAAGAACTATCCCTGCTAGTATATGAACATTTGAATAGTAATGGAAGGCCATGTACTTTAAAAGGATCTCCCCACAGATACTTATTAATTATAGTAGTATTACTTATCAATTAAAATAGTTAGGTAACTATTTTACTTTGGCATGTATGCCAAAAGATCAAATGTGACATTACCTGTAATGGGACTGATTGACAGCAAGTGCCTCCTGATGTGACACAGGAATACGGCTCAGCATCGCTTCTATGATCTCCCTGCCCAAAGTCCGTAACATGGATCCAATCATGAGGAATCATCAGATTTGGGGACTATTTTACAAAATAACTGGCCTATACTCTTAAAAATGTCAAGGTCATGAAATATAAAGAAAGATTCAGAAGTTGTTCTGGATTAAAGGAAATTAGAGACACTTGGGTGGCTCAGTTGGTTGGCATCTGGCTTTGGTCTCAGCTCAGGTCTTAATCTTGGGATCATGAGTTGAAGCCCCGCATTGAGCTCCATGTTGGGTGTGGAGCCTACATTAATTAATTAAAGAGTGACAGGACAAAATGCTACATATGATCTTGGGTTTTCTTTGGTTATAAAGAATAGTATTGGAACAATTGGAGAAATATAAGTAAGTTCTATAGATAATATAACAGCATCATAGTCATATTAACTTCTGATTTTAATACTAGTACCATATTCTTAAAAGAGAATGGGAAAACACACTAAAGCATTTAGGCGTAAAAAACAGTATATCTGCAAGTTACACTTAAATGAGAGAGGAAGAGAGAAGCAAATGTAGTAACACGTCGACATTTGGAATCTTGGTGAAGGCTATTCAGTAATTCTTTGTATTATTCTTGCAACTTTTCTGACATCTTGAAATGGTTTCATAATAAAATATTTCTTTTTTGGCTCCTTCCCTTTCCTCGGCCCACAAATGCAGTCAATCACCAGGTGCTTTTGATGGTATTTCCTAAATATAACCTAATCGCTTGTGTTCATCTCCATTGCCACTATCATAATATTAAGCACTCCTCCTGCATGCACTAACAACTAGTGAAAAATAGCCAATATCTTAATGATATAATCTTACCTTTCCAGCATCACTTTAAATCAACATTTTATTTATGTTGCTGGTCCTAACCTAGCAATAGTTAGGAAAAGGGAGTAAATGTTATAAGTATTGGAAAAGTAGATGCAATAGTCGGTTTTCACAGATGACGTAATTGTCTCTGTCAATATAGATGACTCAAGTGGAACTACAAAGTATTATAACTAATTAGACTCAATAAAATCAATTTTATTGATTCCTATACGACCAATAAGAATATGCATTTTTTTAAAGTGATACACAACAGCAATAAAAGTATAGGGTTCCTAGGAGCAAATCTAACGTGTAAAACGTGCACATAAAATGTGCATCCTTTCATGTGCACATAAAAATAATAAAAGTTTGGGCGGCCCGGTAGCTCAGTGGTTTAGCGCCGCCTACAGCCCAGGGTGTGATCCTGGAGACCCGGAATCGAGTCCCACATCAGGTTCCCTGCATGGGGACTGCTTCTCTCTCTGCCTGTGTGTGTGTGTGTGTGTGTGTGTGTGTGTGTGTGTGTGTGTGTGTGTGTGATGAATAAATAAATAAATAAATAAATAAATAAATAAAGTTTACGAGGAACATAAAAGAAGACTGAATAAATTCAAAAAATATACAACATTGATGGACGGGGTAGCACATCTACAAGTTACCTTTATGAAATCTATTCACCACCTTCTTGATTTGCTAACAAAACCCAAAGCTCGGGAAGAGGATGGAACTGTGTTTTGCTAAGTGTTCTTGCAGAAAGGCATCATCTTTGACAAAGTTCTGGCCAACAGGAGGGAAACAGATGTCTGGGATACTTTCTGTTTGTTTGTTTGTTGTTTGTTTGGCTTTCCTCTCTTCATTTCCCTTTTTCCTGATGGACATCAGATGTGATGCCTGGAGTAGCTACAGCTGTCTTGTAACAAGGAAGCAATAAGCATATGGCTGAAAACTCAACACATACAGATAGAAGAAGTCAAAAACACTTAAGGAGAAGCACTGGCAGTCTCTGTGGCAGCCCTGGACGGCTCACAACCAGACGACTCGGCATAAGGGAGACATAAACCATCACTGCCTGCACTGCTCTAACTCAGGATTCTCTGCCTTGAATACAAAAATATTGCTAAATGTTGCAGCTTGGAACCCAGTGCCTTAAAGATGGCAATTCTCCCCCAATTAACTGATAAATTAATGAACTGCAGACAGTTGTGGCGATCTTTTTTAAATTATTTTAAAATTTTATTTAAATTTAATTAATGAACATATAATGCTATTGGTTTTAGAGGTAGAGTTAAGTGATTCATCAGTCTTATATAGTACCCAGTATGGCAAGCACCAAGGTGGAGGGATGCACAAGAAAGTAAGAGCATGATCTCTATCTGCTAAATCCTTACGGCCCACCATTCATCACCCCAGCTTCTACCTAGGGACTATGTATTTATTTTCAAGTTTTATCTTTTAAAATTCAAATTCAGTATTTAACGTATATTGTGTTATTGGTTTCTGAGGTAGAGTTCAGTGATTCGTTAATGTTATATAGTACCCAGAGTTCTTAACCGCCTGTGACCTCCTTAATGTCCTTAATCACCGAGTTACCCCATCCTCCCACTCCACTCCACTCACTCCAGCGACCCTCAGGCTGTTTCCTATGATTCAAGAGTCTCTTATGGTTTGTCTCCCTCTCTGATGTCCTCTTATTCTATTTTTCCCTCTATTTTCCTATGATCTTCTGTTTTGTTTCTTCAATTCCACTTAGGAGTGAGATCTATGATATTGTCTTTCTCTGATTGACTTATTTTGCTTTTTAATACCCTGTAGTTCCATGCATGCCATCACAAAAGCATATTTTTTTGATGGATGACTAGTATTCCATTGTATATATATATATACCACATCTCCTTTATCCATTCATCTATTGATGGACATCTGGGATCTTTCCATGGTTTGGCTATTGTGGACATTGCTGCTATAAATATTGGGGTGCAGGTGCTCCTTGGGGTCATTACATTTGTATCTTTGGGGTAAATACCCCGTAGTGCAATTGCTGGATCGTAGGGTAGCTCTATGTTAAGCTTTTCAAGGAAGCTCCACACTGTTTTCCAGAGTGGTTGCACCCTGAGCTTGCATTTCTCTCAAGAGTGTGTATGAGAGTTCCCCTTTCTGCGCATCCTTGCCAATATCTGTGGTTTCCTGACTTGTTAATTTTAGCCATTCTGACTGGTGTGAGGTGGCATCTCATTGTGGTTTTGATTTGTATTTCCCTGATGCCGAGTGATGTGGAGCATTTTTTCATGTGTCTGTTGGCCATTTGTACGTCGTCTTTGGACATATCTGAAATATCTGTTAACGTCTTCTGCTCATCTCTTGATTGGATTATTTATTCTTGGGGGGGGGGGTTGAGTTTGATAAGTTCTTTACAGATTTTGGATCCTAGCTCTTTGTGTGACATGTCATATGCAAATATCTTCTCCCATTCTGTTGGGTGTCTTTTGGTTTTGTCAACTGTTTCCTTTGGTGTGCAAAATCTTTTTATCTCCATGAAGTCCCAGTAGCTCATTTTCCCCTTTGTTTCCCTTGCCTTTGGATACCTATCTAGCAAGAAGCTGATGTGACCAAGGTCACAGAGATTGCTGCCTGTGTTCTCCTCTAGGATTTGGATGGATTCCCGTCTCACATTTGGGTCTTTCATCCATTGTGAGTCTAATTTTGCGTCATGAAGAAATGATCCAGTTTCATTCTTCTGATGTGTATGTCCAATTTTCCCAATAGCATTTGTGAAAGAGACTGTCTTTTCCATTGGATATTCTTTCTTGGCTTGGTTGACCATAGAGTTGCGGGTCCATTTCAGGGTTCTCTATTCTGTTCCATTAATCTACATGTCTGTTTTTGTGCCAGTACCATACTGTCTTGATGATCACAGCTTTGTAATAGTACCTGAAGTCCAGAATTGTGATGTCACTAGCTTTGGTTTTCTTTTTCAGAGTTCCTTTGGCTATTTGGTGTCTTTTCTGGTTCTATACAAATATTAAGATTATTTGTTCCAGCTCTGTGAAATAAGTTGCTGACATTTTGATAGGGATTGCATTGAATGTATGGATTGTCCTAGGTAGCATAGACATTGTAACAATATTTGTTCTTCCACTCTAGGAGCATGGAACATTTTTCCATTTCTTGTGTCTTCCTCAATTTCTCTCATGAGTGTTCTATAGTTTCCTGAGTACAGATCCTCTGCCCCTTGGTAAGGTTTATTCCTAGGAATCTTATGGTTTGGGGTGTACCTGTCAATGG
This sequence comes from Canis aureus, assembly GCF_053574225.1. Lineage (NCBI taxonomy): Eukaryota > Metazoa > Chordata > Mammalia > Carnivora > Canidae > Canis > Canis aureus. Next base: position 7,822,168 of record NC_135619.1, on the reverse strand, counting down.
GATTGACTCCTTAATTTCTCTTTCTTCTGTCTCATTGTTCGTGTATAGAAATACAACTGACTTCTGTGCATTGAGTTTATATCCTGCCATTTTGCTGAATTCCTGGGTGAGTTCTAGCAATTTTAAGGTGGAGTCTTTTGGGTTTTCTGCATAGAGTATCATGTCATCTGCAAAGAGTGAGAGTTTGACTTCTTTGCCAATTCAAATGACTTTTATTTCTTTTTGTTGTCTAATCGCTGAGGCTAGGACTTCCATCTAGTACCATGTTGAACAGCATGGTGATAGTGGACATCTTTACCTTGTTGCTGACCTTGGGGGCAAAGCTCTCAGTTTTTCCCCATTGAGAATGATATTCACCGTGGGCCTTTCATATACAGCTTTTATGATATCGAGGTATGTTCCCTCTATCACTACACTCTGAAGAGTTTTAATGAAGAAAGGCTCTTACTTTGTCAAATGCTTTTTCTGCATCTATTGAGAGGATCATATGGTTCTTGTCCTTTCCTTCATTAATGTAGTATATCACATTGATTTGTAGACGTTGAACCACCCTGGCAGTCCAGGAATAAATCCCACTTGGCTGGGGTGAGTAATCCTTTTAATGTACTGTTGGATCCTATTGGCTGGTATCTTGGTGAGAAATTTTGCACCTATGTTCATCAGGGATATTGGTCTGCAATTCCTCTCTTTGGTGAGGTCTTGTCTGGTTTGGGAATCAAAGTAAAGCTTGCCTCATAGAAGTGTTTGGAAATTTTCCTTCCATTTCTGTTTTTTGAAAGAATGTCAGAAGAATAGGTAGGTATTAATTCTTCTTTAAATGTTTGGTAGGATTCCCCTGGGAAACCATCCAGCCCTGGACTCTAGTTGGTTGGGAGGTTTTGATTAGAGCTTCCATCTCCTTGCTGATTATGGGTCTGCTCAGATTTTCTATTTCTTCCTGTTCCAGTTTTGGTAGTTTATCCGTCTCTCTAGGAGTACATCCATTTCTTCCAGATTGCCTAATTTGTTGGCATTTGGGTGCTCATAAGTTGTTCTTATAATTGTGTGTATTTCTTCAGTGTTAGTTGTGATCTCTCCTCTTTCATTCATGATTTTATTTATATGGGTCCTTTCTCTTTTCTTTTTGATGAGTCTGGCCAGGGGTTTATCTATCTTATTAATTCTTTCAAAGAATCAGCTCTTAGTTTCATTGATCTGCTCTTCTCTTCTTTTGGTTTCTGTTTCACTGATTTTTGCTCTAAATTGTATTATTTCTCTTCTCCTGCTGGGTTTAGGCTTTCTTTGCTGTTCTTCCTCCAGCTTCTTCAGGTGTAAGGTTAGCTTGTGTATTTAAGACCTTTCTTGCTTCTTGAGGAAGGCTTATATTCCTATATACTTCCCTCTTAGGATCGCCTTTGCTGCATCCCAAAGCACAGTCATGCTTTCATTTTCATTTGTCTCCATGAATTTTCTTTAGTTCTTCTCTAATTTCCTGATTGGCCCATTCATTCTTTAGTAGGATGCTCTTTAGCCTCCATGTATTTGAGCTCTTTCCAAACCTCCTCTTGTGATTGAGTTCTAGTCTCAAAGCATTGTGGTCTGAAAATATGCAGGGAATGATCCCAATCTTTTGGTACCAGTTGCGGCCTGATTCGTGACCCAGGATGTGATCTATTCTAGAGAATGTTCTATGTGCATTTGAGACGAATGTGTATTCTGTTGCTTTAGGATGGAAAGTTCTTAATAGATCTGTGAAGTCCATTTGGTCCAGTGTGTCATTCAAAGCCCATGTTTTCTTGCTAATCTTCTGCGTTGATTATCTGTCCATTGCAGTGAATGGAGTGTTAAAGTCTCCTATTATTATTCTATTATTATCAATGTTTCTTTAACTTTGTTATTAATTGGCTTATATAACTGGCTGTTCCCATGTTAGGTGCATAAATATTTGCAGTGGTTAGATCTTCTTGTAGGCTTGACCTTTCATGTATGATACAGTGTTCTTCATCTCTTGATACAGTCTTTGGTTTAAAATCTACATTTGTGGCAATCTTAATCTGGCTACTAAACACAGCTGCTCTTTGAGGAGCTGTGTGAGATGTCAAACAGGAAGCCACCATATCCGGTTCTGTACTCTCTTGGGCTTTTTCTGGGACCAACCCAGATGCTTAGAGGCTGTTTGCTTTCCTCACTGCACCTTTCCCCTCTTCTTCCATCACAAGTTACTCCATAAGCTCCCTTTACATTTTTTTATACTACAGAGACATCCCTTCTCAGCAGTGCCCTCAGCCTCAAGTTCCCCTCCCCTCACCCACATTCACACTCTGATCTAAAGCGGGACATCTAGTGAGTGGGCTTCACTAAACCTGATTCAAAAGCAGGGTCAGTAGGATGCCTGGGTGGCTCAGCAGTTGGGCGTCTGCCTTGGCTCAAAGCGAGATCCCAGGGTCCTGGGATTGAGTCCCACATCAGGCTCCCTGCATGGAGCCTACTTCTCCCTCTGCCTGTGTCTCTGCCTTTCTCTCTATGAGTCTCTCATGAATAAATAAATAAAATCTTTAAAAAAAAATCATGGCAAGAGATACCTGGGTGGCTCAGAGGTTAAGCATCTGCCTTCTGCTCAGGGCATGATCTTGGTCTGGGGATCAAGTCCAGCATCAGGGCTCCTGCTAGGAGCCTGCTTCTACATCTGTCTATGTCTGTGCCTCTCTCTGTGTGTCTCTCGTGAATAAACAAATACAATCTTAAAAAAAAAAAAAAGCAGGAGCAAGAATCCACCCTCAATGTGCCCAGCGTGGGGAGCAGTGGGAATAGGGATGGAGGGGAAAATTAGCTTCCCTCACCTCAAAATGAGATAAAAGGCTGAGTTTTCTTAGAAATATCCTTCAAATTCTGGTCACTTATGGGGGGCCTCTGCTAAGTGATTTGGCAGGTGCCCTCTCCCCCACCCACTTCTGTGGTCACACACACCATGCAATGATGAGCAATCCTTTCCAAGCATAACCTCTGTTCCACAGCCTCATAGCTGGGCCTTGCCCATGTAGATCTGATCCACTAGTTACCTGTATTGTGTTGCCTTCTGACATAGAACTTTCAGGTTCCAAGTACCTTGCTCATGTCCTCACCCTTCCCCTCCTGCCACACAATTCCCTGGAAACACCTAAAAGGAAGTATGCCACAAATGCTCACAAACAAGTCCTTTGCTAATCCATGGCTCTCCAACTGTCCTCTTCCTTGGCATTGACTTCCTCTTCCCTGAAAAGCCTGACACAGACTGCAAAACTACACCAGGACACCACAGCACTGTCTGTAATGTCACCTCTGAGCCATCACCACTTTTAACATACCGTGAATGCATGCAGGCAATTGAGACCAAAGGATGTTGTGTTTTCTTTGAAGTTCCAAAAACACCCAACCTGACCATGTCATAATGCCTCAGTGGTGTCAACACCTCTTCACTCTTCTAGTCTTAGCATTTGACATTCCAGCAGTACAGCAATTCTGCTTGTGCCTCAATGTCTCTCTGAGAGTTTTTGGAAAAAGAATACTTTCATTTTGTGCTCTTGACATCTCTCTTCCACAAACTGAGCTAGGGCAGGTACCCTGTGCTGTCTCCCTGTCCTCTTCTCTCACCCTGCTTTACCCTCTTCTCCTTTGACCCAAGACTGATGCTCCACTTTGAAGTATTCGATAAAAAGGATGGCTTTTGTCCCTTTTCTGGTTTCTAGAGAAGTAGAACACCTTGTTGGCTGGGCCCAGGTATATATCCTTGTTTGGCTTCTAGCCTCTAGTAAGATGGAAGTTGAATCTCACTCCCTCACACACTCAGCTACTCCCACTTTTATTTCCCCTCTGAGACCCTACCTCTTCTCAACTATCTGTTTCAGGCCCCATTATGGCTTCTTGAGACGCTCTCCTTAGCCTCCATGCTTTCAGTCTTCCATTTGACAATTAAAGGAGCATTTATCAAGCACCATCACTTTTACAAACCACCCAGTTTGAGTACAGTCAAGAAACATTCAGTCATACATGAGGGCAAAATTGTAGAATAGGGATATTTATAGCAGGCATGTAAGTAAGACAGTGAAAAAAATACAAGTAACTTAACTGCTCCAAGTAAATTATTGGTTGAATAAATAATAGAATATGTACATATTGGAAAATTAAGCAAGAGTTACAATTATTGGTATAGAAAGGTGATTCCAAACTGTCAAAGAACAGCCTGCATCAGAATTAGCCAGGGGCATGTTAAAAGTACAGATTTGTGGGTACAGGTTCAGATTATGGAATCAGAATCTCTGGGAGTAGGACTTGGAATAATTATTTTAACAGGCTACTCCAATGATACTTAATGCACATAATATCTTAAAACTTACATCCATGGAAGTCGAGTTAACTATGAAGGAAAATGGTCATGATTTATTGTTAGATGAAAATTATAGGTAATAGAAAAGATTTACAATATAATCCCATTTTTAACACGAATAGTGTAGACAGATAAAACTGGAAAATTATTTGCCAAAATATTAACAGGACTGAGTGGTAAGTTTATAGATCATTTTTATTTTACTCTTTTACATGTTTACTTGTTGTGTGCAATTTCTACATTTCCAAAATAAGCATATATTTCATGAGTACTTAGCAAATGATAAAAGTTGTTTTGTTTTTACCAAATAATATAAGAGTTAAACTGTGTTAAGACTTTTTTTTTTAACTTTTACTTTCACCTTGGATTTAATAAAGCAGATTTGAGGCAGCTTGCAAAATTTTGTACCACATGACAAAATTTTTAAATGAAGAATTAGAAATAAAGGGGAAACACGGGTATTAATATAAAATGAAGCCAAGATTAAGGTCAGTTTCCAAGAATGCACCGCCATAAACTAGTATTGTTTCTAAAGTTGAGCTGTACATTTGGCTCTTCCTGATGTCTCATGGGCACTGAGCTGACCAGAGCAGCCAGGAAGAGGGAGGAGGAAAGGATCACAGCAAAGTTTTAACTTGGATGACTGTGTGGATTCCAGTAGCCTTTAACCAAGACAAGATTCATGAGAGCCCTGATTAGTTTTCTTTATAACTCCCCACTGGAAAAAAAGTACAAGAAAACAGGTACGGAAGAGAAAGTTCCCCCTAATACAATTACTGGGCACCCAGCCAAGTGGCTGACCCACACACCAGGCTTTCAGCCTGACATTCAAATTTCAGTCTCAATAAAAAGTCAAGAATGTTATAAAAAATGAACAGAGGGGAATAAACATGTCTCCAAAGAGGATATACAAATGGCAAACAAGCACTTGAAAAGATGTTACGCATCATTAGTCATTAGTGAAACTCAAAACAGCAGTGAGATACTACTTCACACCCACTAGAATGGCTACAATTTTTTAAAAGCTGGTAAGGGAAGTGTTAGCAAGGATATAGAGAAATTAGAATGTTGTGTGTTGTTATGGGAATGCAAAGGATAATATGTAAATGTCAAATGGTGTGGCCCCTGCAGAAAACAGTTTTGCAGTTGCTCAACAAGTCATACAGAACTACCCTATGGCCCAGAAATTCAACCGCTAAGTATACAGCAAAAAATTGAAAACAAGAATTCAAACAAATACTTGTCCATGAATGTTCATGGCAGCTCTGCACACAACAGCCAAAAAGTGGAAACAAGCCAAATGTCCATCAAATGACGAATAGATAAACAAAATGTGGTCCATCCATATAATGGAACATTATTCAGCCACGAAAAGGCACTGATACTACAACTTGTGTGAATCTTGAGAATGTTCTCCTGAAATAAAAAAGCCAGATAAAAGACATCACAGATTGCAGGATTCCATTTACATTCAACGTATAGAATAGGCTAATCCACAGAGATGAAACAGAGACTAGTGCTTTCCAGGGCCTGGGGGGAAAGGGAAATGGCAAGTGACTGCTTAATGGGTGTATTTCTTTTTGCGGTGATGGAAATGTCTTGAAACTAGATGAAAATGGTGGTCACACAACACTGTGAATGTACTAAGTGCTATTAAATAGTATGCTTTAAAATAATTCGTGGTTACTGTTAAATGAATTTTGCCCCAGCTTAAAAAAAAAAAAAAAAAACGGAATTTCAGGGTCATTTAGGAGTAGTTTGTGAAAGTTAAATCTGAGAATACTGGGGTTTTCAAAAATATTCTGGAAAGGAAGTGGAGATAATTAGTCCAGTTTTGGACCTCCGAGTTTAATGTGCCCACAGGGCATCCAGAGGAAAGTTCTAAAGATTGGTTAGAATTAGCAGTCTCAAGCTGGGGAGAGAACTCTGAGCTGGAGCTCTAGATTTGAGGGTCATCAGGCTGGAGGTAGAAGTTTAGTCAATACATGTGGATTCTCCTCAGGACCCCTCACATGAAAGGAGTGAAATATAGGTCCCTGTGGAAGAAATTCCATCATTACTCCTGGATGATTCTTCTTTGAAAGTTTCCTCACCAGGGTGGGCTTGGTATTCATTCATTGTTTTTAATGAAGGTAGAGAGTCGTATACAAACTTTCACCATGCAAAAAAGCCTTGGCTCTGATGGGGATGGATTTCTCTGGCATGCCAAATTAATTTAAAAAAGAAAAATAAAGATGTGACCTCTGTTTGACACATTACCAGAACAAGCAACCACAGACCCCTCCTTCTCAGCTTCCTTCTATCTATACCCAGTGAAGTGTGAGAGTCCTCCCTTGCCCTTCCCAGCACTTGGTCTCAGGTGTTTGTGGTGGGCTTATCGAAGAGCCCACTGATATGTCACAAGAACAGATGTGGTACCGTGGCTGACAAAGTGAGGTCATATTTCTTCCAGATCTTTTCTATCTTTGAACTGGAACAAATTTCAGGGCACAAATAACTTTTTAAATGGCATTTAAAAAAAAAAAAAACATAGTGGGGAGAATGGGAGGATGGATGAAATAGGTTATGGGGATGAAGGAGGGCACTTGTCACAATGAGCACCAGGTGATGTATGGAACTGTTGAATCACTACGTTGTACACCAGAAACTAATATTACCCTGTGTGTTAACTAACTGTAACTAAAATAAAAACTTAAATAAATTAAAAAAAAAACAATAAAGAGATACCTGGGTGGCTCAGTGGTTAAGCATCTGCCTTCGGCTCAGGGCGTGATTCTGGGGTTCCAGGATCAAGGCCCACATCAGGCTCCCTGCATGGAGTCTGCTTCTCCCTCTACCTCTCTCTTTCTGTGTCTCTCTTGAACAAATAAATAAAATCTTTTTTTAAAAAATAGAACCAATAAAAAATGCAAAAAACACAAAAAGAAAAAGGAAATATAATAAACTTGGTGACCATTTAATCTAGATAAGGGGTGTTTGGAGACTGTACCATTTTCTCCATGATTGTTTGTTGAAAATATAACAATTTCAAGCAGAATCTTTAACATTGCAGTGATTTAGATTTCACACAGTTTGTTAAGCATAAGATTTGTTCCAGGCACTAAGCTAGGAAGTTTCATATGTGACTAGTGCCTGCATGATGGACCATTTTGGTCACATATCCTAGTCCAATTAAATGCCCTAAGCATTAGATTACAATAAACAATGTTATGCAGTAGGAAGGTGGTGATGATCCCTTGGGTCAATAAACAGTGAAGATGAAATTTGACTTGGATAAGAAAATTTGAAATAGAAGGCATTCCCTACCCCAAAGTGATAAACTTAATTTCCCTGCATCTCCCAAAATAATATTTTGGGAGGTTCAATGATATAGCTTAATTTTCTCATAGAGAGGAATTGATTCCCCCACCTAGAAAAGGACTGGTCTGCTCAGGTCTGTGGCTGCCACAGCCCACAGTAAAGGAGCTTTCTCACACCACTTCAAAGGCAATGTCAGGAAGTCCATCTGTGTCATGCTATCAGCAAGACCTGCCTCAGAACCAGCAACCAACAGATGAGGCTACCCTGGGAACACATGGCAGAGAGCAGACAAGCAGAACAGCCTGCTCTGGGAAGTTCTACCTCTTAAACCAGACACATGCTCTAGACTGAGAAGAAAATCCAAGAAAAGAGAAGAAAGAAGGCTCCCGACTTTCCCTCATCTAGTCTTGGGTGGAAGAACACACATAGATAATTGGACACAGATAATGAAATCATTATTCTGAAAAATCCTATGTTAGATCGAAGTTCTTTGATGCCATATCATCATGGGGTATCATTGTCACTCATGTTTCCCCTATAAGAAAAATGAAACCAAGAAAGCTAAATGTCAAGATTTAATATTAAACCTTGTTAAACCTCCAACTCTAATTTCTGCTTAGAATTTCAATTTCGATCTTAATTTAATTTCAATCTTAGTATTATGGAAGGAAAGCTTTAATGAGTTTCTCTTTTATTGAAACATAAGTGACATGTATTAGTTTCCCTTGTGTAACATAATTATTTACCATATGCATATACTGTGAAATGATCACTCAATAAGTCTAGTCAACATCCATCATCACCTTAGGTAGTTACAAATTTTTTTCTTGTGATGAAAACTTGTAAGATCTACTCTCTTAGCAACTTTCAAATACATAATACAGTACTATTAACTACAGCCACCATGCTATATATTACAACCTCAGAACCAGCTTATAACTGGAAGTTTCTATTTATTTATCATCTTCACCCATTTCACTTCCAACCTACAACCCCGCCTCTGGCCAACATCAATCTGTTCTCAATAGCTATGAGTTCAGGGTTTTTGTGGGGTTTGGTTGGGGGGTGAGATTCCATCCAAAGTGAAATCATATGGTATTTGTCTTTCTTGGACTTAGTTCATTCAGAATAATGCCCTCAAAGTCCATCCATGTTGTCACAAATGGGAAGATTTCCTTCTTTCTTAATGTCTGAATATATATATATATATATATATATATATATATGTATGTAAAAATACATATATGTGTATATATGTATCTATATATATACAATGGAATGTACTTATGCCACATTGTCTTTATCCATTCATCCATCAATGAACACTTAGGTGTTTCCATGTCTTGGCTATTGTAAATAATGCAACAATAAACATGAGTATACACATATCTTTTCAAGTTAGTGTTCTCATTCCTTCAGATAAATACCCAGAAGTAGAACTGCCAGGTCATATGGTAGTTCTATTTTTAATTTTTTGAGAAACCTCCATATTGTTTTCCAAAGTGGCTGCACCAATGTATACTCCCACCTATAGCACACAAAAGTTTCCTTTTTTTCCACATTCTTGGCAACACTTATTATTTTTTGTCTTTAATAATAGCTATCCTAACAAGTGTGAGGTGATATCACATTGTAGTTTTGATTTGCCTTTCCTTGATGACTAGTGATGTTAAGCACCTTTTCATTGAAGATACAGCTGTCCCAACCCAAAAAAAAAAAAAAAAAGATCAAGGGAGAAATAAGTTATCCAAACCTTTATGAAAGTCTGCCATATGGATGGGGACATTATAGGATTGGTGTCTGTAAAATAGCTCAACTCTAGTTTTTTACTCACAATGAAGTTATAACGTTCACCAGCATCTTCGCAGGTAGAACTGCATCAACTACATTGTTCTGTGTTTGGTACTACAAAATCATCTGGAAAAAGTACCTGCCACGTGCGAAGCTCTCGACATGGTATTTTACATACCATATCTCATTTTATCATTTTAGCACTCCTATGTGCTGACATTTTTAACATATACAGAAATGGTTCAAGAGTTTAGATAACTTGACTTAAGTCACAAAGTTAGTAAATGGTCAAACCGATAATCAAAGTTGAGTCAATCTGACACCAAAACATATCTCTTGTCAAAACGACTTATTTCAGGGGATAGATTGCTATGAAATTCAGGAATTTATGTTTTTTAACTTTGTTTATGATTTCTTTTGGATTTCACACAGGTTGTGGTGTACAGATTTTTTTCACTTAAGCAAATATATTAATATTTTTCTTTATGGTTTTTGCTTTTTGTATCTTGTTAAGAAAATTTATCTACCTTAAGATTATAAATGTATTCTGTGTTTTCTTTTAGACTTTATAAAAATTTGTTTCTTACATTCAGATCTCTATCTTTAATTTCTACTTCAATTTCTACTTTTTCTAATTTTCTTTAATTTGATGATGGTATGAATAGGTGATATAATTTAATTTTTCCCCACAAATAACCAATTGTCCAGCACCATTGATGAGAGTTCATCTCTTCTCTGCTAATTCTTCATGCCTCTGTCATCTATTGAGTCTAAATGTAAGGAGATCTCTTTCTGAACTTTCTACTTTCTTCCATTGGTCTTCCCTTCTTTCAACCTCTGTGTAAATCTGCTTTGCATTTTATATCTACTATAACATTATAATGAATACATTAATATTTGCTTCAGTAAGCCCCCGTCTCATTCTTCTCCAATTTTTTTCTTGGTTATTTGAAGCTTTTTAATTTTTTATTTAAAATTTAAAAACAACTTGTTAATGTTACTGGAAAAACTCTATTGAGCTGCTGATGAGAACAATATTGCACCTGTGAGTTAATTTTGGGAGAAGTGACACCTTTAGAAATAATGAGTCATCTCATCCAAGGACATAGTATGTTTCACCATTTATTTTTTTAATAATTTTCTCCATAAAAGCCTCACCCATCTATTATTTATTTCTAGATACCTTCGAGATTTTGTTCCTATTGTAAATGAATGTCTTCTTTAAAATGATATATACTAATTTTTTGTCCTAAGTGTCTAGAACCCAACTGATTTTTCTATATTTATCTTGTACCCAGCAACACTGCTGAACTCGAATTAGTTAATAGATCCTATTAGATCGTCCAATGATTTTTTTCTCTAATAAGTGCAATATACATGTATTAAGTTTTAAAACTCCAGAATTAAAAAAATAAAATAAAATAAAAAATAAAAATAAATAAATAAATAAAACTCCAGAATTTGAAATATATCACCTCTCTTATTTTCTCTAAATTGATGTAATTTTTTTGAGCTGGCATCACACACGGGTCATGTTCTATCTACGTTCTGTCTGAAACATGTCCGTGGCCTGGGGACTAGGGAGCAGGGCCCTCTCTAGTCACATGGCATCAGTGTAGTCAGCTTGCTGCAGCCACATCTGTTCCCTCTGTGAAGCTCTCATCCTGCAGCTCTCTGTCACATTCATGCTTGTAAGGTGACTGCCTCTGGAAGATATAACCCAAGGGTGAATCCAACTGGGTGCTTCATCGGAGCATCAGCAACAGTTTCACAGGCAGAAAATGCTTACTGGAAACAAGCCAGTATGCTTGAAAAGAAAAAGGAGAGAGCAGACCAGTAAAAGGGAAGTAGGGAGGGAGAGGAGAGAAGCCTTTGGTCACCCCATCTCACAGGTGGAAATATAAGTCATTCTCCCTCTCCAGGTATGAAACGAAGGGACAAAGAATAAAGAGAAGATGCCCTCTTAAAACCTCTTCTAAAAATCCTGCTCAGTGACCTCCATGGGCTAGAATTGCATCATACCTAAACCCTTGTGTGTAAAGGAGTCTGGGAAAGTGGGTATATTTAACTGGGTACCATCACCACCCTGAGCAAAATGGGGGTTCTTCAGTGAGGAAGAAGGGGAGAGGGCTACTGGACAAGCGACTAGCAATGTCAGCCTCCATTTTAAGATGGAGGGCACTACGCCTTAGAGCCTTCTCCACAGTGAGCCAGGAAATGTTGGAGGCTGTTTGGAGAGTTCCTAATAAAATTTATCTGCTAAGGCAGACAAGTGTGTACTCTGTAGTGATACTGTGTACCTCAGATTTGCACCCTGTAGTAATGGGACACTGCTAGGGCTTGAAGCTGTAAGAGATATTTATTTTGATGGTGTTGCTTTGTTACCAGGGAGGAGACTCATGCAACTAGACCTAAGCTGATGCACAGGAAGAAATCTGCCCACCCCACCCCACCAAGTCCTCAGGTGGTACAACTGAACAGTTAGTGGGAAAAGCCACAAGCCTGTCGTTTTATTTCTCCAACTTAATGTTCTAAACATCTATGGTCTTATAGAGTTTCCCCAGCCAGGGACAGGGAGCCTGCTCTGGGACCACCAAGAGGTTTTTTTGTTTTTTTTGTGTTTTGGGTTTTTTTGGTTAAGGGTGTGGAGCAGTGATTTCTTTGGACCAGGTAGTACCTGGGCAGAGTTGTCTGTCTGCACTTGGGCGATAGTGGGAGGATTCTCTCTAAGCATCTCAGGATGTAGGTCCAAGCAGTGGCAGCTTTCCAGCACTTTCTCCACCTCAGCACTTTCTCCTTTATTCCTTCACCTGATGCTTCTCCTTCCTACGCTGGCCTCGCTATCTGTGGGGGTCTGGGTGAAATATAAACCTTTCTTTCAGAGACTTTTCCCTCCCAAATTAACTCATAAAGTTATTTAAGGGTACGCCCAACATCACAAAATCACTTAAGACTACTCCCCCTTGCTACCACCTCTAGGAGGAACAAGATGCAAATTCTGAGACTCTATTGCTTCAGCTGACAAAGCCAAATCTTGGAATACATGAGAAACAGTCCCTGTGGGAAGGGTTTTTATATAATACAAATGGAGGTAGAATATCCAGATCTGGGTAATTCTTTCATTCAAAAAGAACGTATTAAGTACTTTCTCTGCGTGTGCCATTGTACCAAGCACTGAGAATCAGTACAAAGAAGAGGGACTTAATGAGAGAAGAGACTGAACTAGTAGTGATCCAAGCCCCTGTCAACTAAGCATTAAAGCTTAGACTTTATCTTCTAGTTGGAAGGGCCCAAGGGAAGAATCAGTTCACCCTCACAAAAGAGTAGAACTCAGACACACCAGGACTTAGAAATCTAAGTAACTCTGGAAAGAAGAAGAAAGAAAAGAAAGAAAGAAAGAAAGAAAGAAAGAAAGAAAGAAAGAAAGAAAGAAAGAAAGAAAGAAAGAAAGAAGGAAGGAAGGAAGGAAGGAAGGAAGGAAGGAAGGAAGGAAGGAAGGAAAGAAAGAAAGAAAGAAAGAAAGAAAGAAAGAAAGAAAGAAGAAAGAAAGAAAGAAAGAAAGAAGAAAGAAAGAAAGAAAGAAAAAAAGAAAGAAAGCTAGTTGAATCGGGAGAGATCTGTCTACACTGTAGACATCAGCTGATTCATGTACTTATCATGACAATGTATACAACAGATTTCAACAAAGTGCCTTGTTCTAAGTCAGCCAGCACATTGTGATAAGTTTCAGAAGGAAGTAAACAATCTTAAGAAAGGAAGGAGAATAGCAGACAAGATCATCCAGAGAAACTGGGCTTTCCAGAAAAGCTGCCCAAGGTGGGGGCCACTCTGTTACACCAGGTGCTTGCCCTCAGAGTTGGAAGGCAGTGAGCACTCAGGGGCCCCAGCGTCTCCCTTGTGTAGGTTCTGATATTTTACTGGTTCTTGATATACTTTTCTTCCCCTGGTGTCTCCATTGTCAGAAGCAAATAATGTAAGAAAATCAAGAGCTTTGGTTCCCAGCCAATGTGGTGGCTCAGGTTTAGAAACCACGGGAAAGTCTAGACTCATCTGAATTAAACCGTGAGCAGTCTGAGTTGTTGAAACCATGTGAGAAACAGAAGCAAGCTAGCTGTTCTTCATTTTGTCTGTTTTTAAACTTTTTAAAGATGGTTAATCCTATACAGCCTCTGCAACCTTGTAGTTATTCAACATTTTAAAAAATTAATTGTATTTTTGGGGTGCCTGCATGGTATAGTATGCTAAGCATCTGATTCTTGGTCGTGATCTCGGGGTCCTAGGATGGAGCCCTGCATCAAGATCGAGATCTCAAGATTGAGCCCTGCATCAGGCTCTGCACTCACTGGGGAGTCTACTTGGGACTGATTCCCTCTCCTCTCCTTCTGTCCCTCCTGCTCATACTTTCTCTCTAAAATAAACAAATCTTATTTTAAAAATTGTTTTATTTAGGAAATGTGTTTACCTGGTGCAAAATCTAGGTTCCAAAAGTATGAAAAATTAGGGACGCCTGGGTGGCTCAGCGGTTTAGCGCCGCCTTCAGCCCAGGGCGTGATCCTGGAGTCTCGGGATCGAGTCCTACATTGGGCTCCCTGCATGGAGCCTGCTTCTCCCTCTGCCTGTGTCTCTGACTCTCTGTGTCTCTCATGAATAAATAAATAAAATCTTTAAAAAAAAGTATGAAAAATTAAAAATATTCCTCTCCCCTTTGACTGCTAGTCATCCTGTTTCCCTCCCTGAAAGAAACAAATCAATTACATATTTTTGAGATTTATCCATGTTAATACATGTAAATATAGTTTATTCATATTAATGGATGCACAATAACACAATTTATTTATACATTCCTAGAAAATTTAGTTGTTTCCAATTTTTGCTTTAAAAAAATTTCTCAGAAAAAAAAATAAAAAAATAAAAAAATAAAAAAATTTCTCAGGGGGATCCCTGGGTGGCTCAGCGGTTTAGCGCCTGCCTTTCACCCAGGGCGCGATCCTAGAGTCCCGGGATCAAGTCATACTTCGGGCTCCCAGTGCATGGAGCCTGCTTCTCCCTCTCCTTCTGCTCCTGCAATCTCTATCTCAAATCAATAAATAAAATCTTTAAAAACTACAATTAAATAAAAAATTAAAATGTTCTCAGTGAGCACTCTTTACTGTACCTCTGTGTTTACATGTGCAAGAACTTCTCCAGGGTATATCCTTAAAATGGAATAGCTGGGTTGTAGAATATATGTGCTTTCACTTGTCTTTAGTATAGCCCACTTGCTTCACAAAGTTATTATTCCAGTTAATACAACAATATCTAATATTGTAAAGCTTAATAATTTTTGTTGGTCTATTCAGTGTGAAATTGAAATCATGATGGTTTTATTATTACTTCCCTGATTACTGGTGAGGCTCATCATCTTTCAAATATTTACCAGCTGTTTAGGTTTGCTTTTCTATGAATTGTCTGTCATATCCTTTGCATGTTTACATTAGAGTTGTTTTCCTTAAGAATTCAAAAAATGTTTTATATATTCTAGATGCCCTTTTCAACAAATAATTTTAATATCATCTCCCAGTCCAGAATTGTTTTCTATACTATCCTGATGCCTTTGGTTAAAACAGAAGATTTAAGTTTTCAAAGACTCCAATTAATTTTTGCCTATTGTCTTTGAATGCCATTTATTTTCTGGAAAATAGAAGACGTTAATTCTTGGCAAAATTCTTCATTATTTATCGTAATATCTAGATACTCTAGAACCTTCAGGTATATGATCACTTCAAGATAATTACTTAAACATATCAGAGGGGTGCCTGGGTGGCTCAGTGGTTGAGAATCTGCCTTTGGCTCAGGTTGTAATCCTGGGGTTCTGGATCAAGTCCCACACTGGGCTCCTCACAGAGAGCCTGCTTCTCCCTCTGCCTGTGTCTCTGCCTCTCTCCGTGTCTCTCATGAATAAATAAATAAAATCTTTTTAAAAAATCATATCAGAGAACACTTTCCATCTTCAACTGCATGTTTGCATGATTGGCAAATATTACTTCCTCAGGAAGGTCTTTTCTGACGCCTATAAAAGGTCAAGTTAACTTGTCATATTCTCTTAATTTTTTTTCTCCTCAGAATACTTGTCACTATTCAAAATCACTCACATGTATGTTTATTTGGCTAGCGAATGCTTGACACCTCAAAGTTAGAAACTAATTTGGTATTTATTGCTTACCACCTGATTTTCAGCGCTTTGTACAATGCCACACTCAGAGAAAGTACTTAATACATTCTTTTTGAATGAAAGAATTGCCCAGATCTGGACATTCCACCTCCATCAGTATTCTATCAAAACCTTTTCCACAGGGACTGTTTCTCATGTGTTCTGAGATTTGGCTTCCCCATATCAGCTCAATAATAGAAAGTCTTAGAATTTGCAGGAGGCAGCATCTTTATCTTTGATCTAAAGCCCACAGTGATCTCTTTATGAGGTTCCCACTGTGGCTACAATGACTGTAAAGAGTCAACGGCTTTTGCAACACAGTAAACCCTAAAAGAGTGATCTGTGCTGACAGCAGTTAAGTGCAATTTTGTGGTTATTGACTAATCAAAATGAACTCTCAGCCTTAACTCAGCTCCGAGGCATTCAGCACTCTTTCTATGACACATTTTCAAGGGATTATTTTATTTTTATTAAATCTGAGGCAATAGGGGATCCCTGGGTGGTTCAGAGGTTTAGCGCCTGCCTTCGGCCCAGGGCGTGATCCTGGAGTCTCGGGATCGAGTCCTGCATCGGGCTTCCTGCATCCCTGCATGGAGCCTGCTGCTCCCTCTGCCTATGTCTCTGCCTCTCTCTCTCTCTCTCTCTCTCTCTCTGTGTGTGTGTGTGTCTCTCATGAATAAATAAATAAAATCTTTAAAAAGTAAATAAATCTGAGGCAATGAAAGATGTCTAGGTTATACTATGAGTGATAAGGCAATGTTGGAATGTCTGCCTTCCATCTGGATGCTGCAGTACAGGGTTATCACATATAGATCCCACCCATAATTCTCCCATTGTCTGCTGTCTTAGGTGTCCTGAGTATATCATTTGTACCCTCCTCTCCGCGTCCTGGCTAGAGTTTGGGTTGGAAGCAAGATATCAGATTAAAAAAAAAAAAAAGATATCAGATGAAAACATTGATGTGGAGTACCAGGTATGTGATGTATAGCCATTTTATATAATGAAGGAAAAAGGAGAGTGGAAATCACATAGGAAGGAGAGAGTCCAGTGGAATTCCTAAAGATGAAATTTTATTCTTCAATGACACAAAGAAATAGGAAGACTTTCCATACTCATGGATTAGAAGAACAAATATCATTAAAATATCAATACTACCCAAAGAGCAAGCTCACATTTGATGTAATCCCTATCAGAATACCAACAGCATTTTTCACAGAGCCAGAATAAACGATTCCAAAATTTACATGGAACCACAAAAGATCCCAGATAGTCAAAGCAATCTTGAAGTGGAGCTTGACCTCCATGCCCTGATGATCTCCCCTGAAACCTCCCCTCTGGTCCAGCCCTGCTTTCTCTCAGATCTACTCACATTCTCCTCCTTCACTCTCTATAGACTTCCCAGGAAGGATCCCACTTGGGATCTTTTCCAAATGCAGGCCTCCCAAAGGAAATAGCTGGAAGGAGAACATCAGTTATCACACTCTGTGTGCAATGCAGCCTGCAAAGAAGGGCTTTCCTGCATTCTTGTGGGAAAGACAGAAACATCCTTTTTCTTACTAGATCAGGAGTTGGCTAAATGATTTCTGTTGCAGATACTGTTTAATAGGCTAAGGAAGTCTCGTCCCATTTTGGTCTGCTAAAAGGATATCTTTGTTATTGAGTGGATGTTGAATTTCATTAACTGCTTTTCTGTTTATTGACATAATGATATGATTTTTCTCTTAGAACTGTTTGTGTGGCAAATTACGCTAATTGATCATCCTAAGAGTCAATGAAATCCACAATCTCAGTGTAAACCTAACTTACTTGTAACATACTAACCTTTTTATATATTGCTGGACAAATTTCAATAGTTGATATCTTGTGCAGAATTTTTGTGTCTATGAATCATGCCTAAGATTGACCTGTAAATTTCCTTTCTTATTCTGTTATTCGTATCAAGGCTATATCAGCCTCAAAAAGTGAGATGGCTAGTGTTCCTCCTTTATCTCTTTCCTGGAAGAGTTTATAGATTAAAAGTTTTCCTTTCTTGAATTTTAGTAAAAAAATAGTAAAGCCATCTAGGCCTTTCTCTATGTGGAAAATTGCTGATTGCTGATGCAATTTCTTTGCTAGTTCAAGGTCATCTAAGTTTGTAATTTCTTCTTGAATAGGGGTGAGGCAGTGATATTTCTATTTGGTCTGAAATTTAAAGTTTGTTAGCAACAAGTTGTTCCATAATTCTTGGCTTATCTTTTAATGGCCTGCAGCATTTGTAAAAATCCTCCCTTTTTAGTTCATAATACTAAATATTTGGTCCTTTTCTCTTTTATCCTTGACTAGTTTCTCCAGAGGTTTGTCAATTTTATTAGCCTTTTCAAATAATTCATCTGTGCTTTATTAAATCTCTCTATTTTATGTTGGTCTATTATTTCATTAACTTCTGCTACCTCATTATTTCTTCCCCCATTCATTGAATTTATTCACTTAATAATTTCTTGAGATATATCATTTCGGTTTTTTGTAATATATGAGGTTTAAGACTATAAATTTTCCTCTGCTTGCTTTAACTGCATTCCACCATTTGTAATAAGAACTAGTACTGGTATTATTCAATTCAAAACATTTTCTGTTCCTTTTTAAATTTCATTTTGATTTGTGGGTTATTTCAAAGTATGATTCTTTTTTTTTCTAATATTGTAAGGATTTTTCTGGTTACCATTTTATTGATTTCGAGTTTAATTACGGTTATGTTACAACCAGAAAATAGTTCAAATATTTGTGTTTTGGGGATTTCTCAAGATTTGTTCTGTGGCCAGTATAGGATCAGTTCTGTCAAATATGCTTACAAAACTATATATTCTGTACTGGGTGGGCACACTGTTCTAAATAGGTCTGTTATGTCCAATTCAGTCATTGTTTTATTTAAATCATTTTACTGATTTTTAAAAATTTACTTACTATACCAGTTCCTGAGTCTATTTATCTCTTTGGAGTTCTTTCAATTTTTGTTTTATATATTTTCTAGTCATAGAATGAGGTGTATTAAAATTTTAAATCATTTTGTCTTTCTGATGAACTTAACCTATTTATTGATGAACTTGTTGATAAAACAGCCGTATTTATTTTTACAGATGCTTTTGACTTAAAGTCAATTTTGTCGGGTACCATATACCTATAATGGTTTCCTATGGTTACTATAAATAGTGTATCCATTTCCTTTCTTTTCCTTTCAACTTTAAAAAACTGTCTGTTGTACAGAACACATATTTATGTTTTATTTTCATTGCAGATCTGATATTCTTTGACTTGACTGGAGCATTCCAGATGTTTACATGTAATATACTTATTGACAAATTGCTTTTAAATACTCTTACTTATGCTTTTTATTTGTCCCCAACTAGTCTATGGTTTCTCCCTCTTCTTTCTTACCTTTCTTAGGATGGATTATTTTTTACCTTTCCTTTTTCCCCTTCTACTGATTTGAAGGGTAGACATTGTTTATATGATTTTAGCAATTGCATAAAAGTACAGTATGTTTCCTTAACTTATCGAAGACTAAATTTAATCAGGTTGACCCTCCTTCCTGAAAATAAAAGAAATGCAAATCTTTAATCTTATTTACCTTCTCCCAACATTTTTGCATTTTCATTCTACCCTATTTCTTAAGCACTATTAGAAATTCTGATTATCATTTTATATAGACAAAGTTCATTTTCCTTTAATAGTTTTTAGTAACTAGATTAGTTTTGTTTTTTCCTTATTGTACTCTAATAATTTTTTCTGCTATTTCTTCCAGCTAGTAACTCTCTTTTCTGTAGTCTTTAGTCTGCAATCAAAACCATCCATTTGATTTTTTATTTTATATCTTTTTGTTTTTGGAAGTCCTGTGTAGTTCCTTATCAAATTTGTTATGACACTTCACATTTTCCTGTTCCCTACAGTTATTTTTAAGTTTGTATTATGATACGTGCCAGATAACTCCAACATCTCAAGTGCTGGCGGACCTGCTCCTGCTAAGTATTATTTCTGCTGACTCATTCACAATATCATGTGAATGATATTGTGTTCTTGTTTTCTTGTGTTCTTTGGCATTTTGATTATGTGCAACTTGTTACTTTTAAAAAGATGTTGGGGGACTATGGGGATTGGAAGAATTTCCAAAGCTTAGAATAAAAGTGTCTCCTTCAGAGAGGATTTGCAATCACTCCTGCATTTCCCAGCTAAACCATCAGAAAATCAAGACCACTGCTTTAGACCCAGTCGGTCCAGTCAATAAGAACCCAGGCTGTAAATTTTCAGGAAGATTGGCCCTTGGTCATAACTTCTCAGGGTCTGGTTGTTTTTCCCTTTTCACTTTTTCTACTTTATTCAATAATGAGGCTGTCTTCTCTGGTGGGAATAGATTTAGTTCTGCTTTACCTTTATGTTACAAAACAGCACATGGGGGCTCCAGAATAAAGTGAGGGAATTTCTTACTCCCTATTGTTTGGACCTGGGACCTTGATTTTCATCCCTCTTGCCCCAAGAAATCGCCAGAACTAAGGGCCAAATTGTTTAGATGACAAATACCTCCAGGGCAAAAAAGGCTTGGGCTTCCTTGATTTCTGCTTGTCTTTCTGGGTTTCAGAATTAAATCCAAAATTTATCCTGACAATTTTCCACTGTCTTGTCCATTCATCAGTGCTTTAAAATGCTTTCCTTGGGGCACCTTGGTGGCTCAGTCAGTTAAGTGTCTCCCTTTGGCTCAGGTCATGATTCTGGAGTCCCAGGATCCAGCCGGCATCAGGCTCCCCACTTGGTGAGGAGTCTTCTTCTCCCTCTGACCCTCCCCTTTCTTGTGCTCTCTCTCTCTCTCTCAAATAAATAAATGAGATCTTCTTTTAAAAGGGGGAGGGTTTTCCTTCCCTGGTTTTTTTTCCCCTACATTTTTTTCATTCAGAGGGTTGGACTAACTAACCTGGCCTGCTAAAACTAAAGATAGAAGTCAGCATATTCCTTTTGTATTTACTCAAGCAACCTGATTCAATTTCTCTTGTGAGGAACATAATTTTAACTATTTTACCTAGCCTTTACCCTATCTTTTTGGCAGTTATTCTTTACCTCACAAATCACAGAAAGTAGTTCAATGGCTACATTTTAGTGGGCTCCTATCCTGGTAACATGTAGAAAAACTTGAACTTCAGTGAGAAATGTCCAAATTGGTCACAGGTTGGTTCTCCTCAGGAGATGTTTCCTATAAAAAGTTAATCCAATCTGGTGTGTAAACTCTTTCCTGATATCTTCTTTTGAAGTTTAAAATTCCCCTTTTCTACATTTAGGGGAATCTTGTACCACTTAGAGGAATCTAGGAGTATCCAATGGAGCTACTCCACTTCAGATCATTGTTTGATAGGCCAGAGAATAAGGGGAAAAGGAAAAAGAAAGACCTGAGAAACTAGCTAAGGGGCATGTTCTGACCCAGCAGACATAGGACTGTGGCAGGAGCAAGAGAAGGGATGAAAATCCTCCCACCCCACCCTCTGGTCCTTACAAGGAGGGTATAGCCTCTTGTTCCTCTTCCTAAATTGCTAGCACTCTGATGGGGACCCTGGCCCTATCTAGTGGTGTAAAGGTAAGACCCTAGGGATGAGCAACACAATGATGAAACAGTATTGCACTTTGGTAATGACCATGGCAGGACAAGAACCAGAGAGTGTTTGATAAGCCAGGATCCTGGATGTCATCTTCTTTCCTAGGAGGCTTCCCAACAGCAGAGAGAAATAGTTCAGCATTTCAATATCATATTTTAGAATGTTTATATGCTATGACAATATTATTCAACCACTGGGAATATATCCTAAAAAACAGAACCCAAAACACACACACACACACACACACACACACACACGCAGAGGATGCAATAAACAATAAACTTTGAGCACAAAGATGTTCATCTCAATCTTATTTTGCCAGAAATTAGAAATGGCCTAAATAACAAAGTGGGGAAGCATTAGCTATGGGCATATCCATATAATGGAGTAAGATATGAAATAAATAGGATTTTTAGGAACGCTATAGAAAACCAGACTAAAAACATTAACTGGCTATTTGCATGCTCTCACCCGCAAAAAAGAAAAGCATTAAAACATAAAGATAACACTTTAGTCTTTTTGACTGGCAGAGATTTAGAAGAATGACAATATTCACCATAGGCATAGGTATAGAGAACTGCCATAGAGATTTCCTGATATTGAGAATATAAATTTGTACAATCTGAGGTGCCTGGGTGACTCAGTGAGTTAAGTGTTTGCTCAGGTCATGATCTCAGGGTCCTGGGGTTGAGTCCCACATTGGACTTCCTGTTCAGCAGGGAGTCTGTTTCTCCTTGTGCATCTGCTCCCTCTTGCACTCTCTCTCTCTCCTTCTCAAATAAATAACATCTTTTTAAAAAATGAAATAAAATAAATTTGTACAATCTTTTTAGATAGCAATGGCTACTGTGTACAAAACATTAAAAAAATACAATTAAGCTTTGAACAAGCAAATCCACCCTTGGAATATGAACATGTACATAAAGGTTGTTCATAACTGTGTTGTATATACTAGCAAAAAAGAAAATTGAGAGAAACTTTGGCATAAACAAAAGGAGAAACATTAAGTAAGTTGTTTTAAGTTCATACATCACATGCAAATGACAAAATAGAATAAAATGATGATTAATATTTCCTGATAGTCACAATGAGTAAATGACAAGCAGATTACAAAATCTTATGTGTAGGAGAATGATATCACCAATATGTCAACAGAGGTTGTTCCTGACTTGGCTTCCCCTCACAAGAAGAATAGTCAATAACTATTTGTGGACAAGACACCATTGAGAAAAATCCTAGAACACAAAGCCCCTCCCTACACCACAAAGACCAAGATAGATCACATTAGAAGGATAATGTATGTTAGCTAAACTTATTTTTGGTAATCATCTCGCAATATATATAAGTCAAGTCATTATGCTATTCACCTTAAACTTATAAACTGCTGTATGCCATTTATACCTCAATAAAACTGGGGGAAATCTTACATGTAGCATTATCCCTTTTTCATTTTCTAAGTATATATACTTGCACAAGAAAAAACCTACTAAAATATATACCAAATCATTGGTGGTTGTAATTAGGTGGTTGTAACTAGATATCAGGTGATATTATTTTTTTTTCCTAGCTTGGCTTATTTGTAGCTCCTCTAATTATATTTTGAAAATGGAGGAAGGGGCCATGAACAAAGGAATGTACTCTTGAAACTGGAAGAAGGAAGAAATAGACTCCCTGAGTCCCTCCAGAGGGGACACAGCCCTGCTGACATCTTGACACCAGCCCTGCAAAATAGATGCTTCTGGGCTTCTGGCCTCCAGAATTGTGAGAGAATATATTTTTGTTGTTTCAAGCCATCAAACTGGTGATCATTCATTGCAGTGGCCATAGGAAACTAATACAGCACCTTATCTGGAAATGTACTTTTGAAAATCACATCCCCTAAGCTAGATGATTCAGAAAACACCAGCCCCTCTGAGAGTATAGAGACAAACAAGTCAGTAGGACTGGTCACTGGTGCAGCTACTGGTTACTTAACTATGCCTTTTCTGAGAATGGTGGCCAATCCTCCTGGGCTCTGCAGCCCCAAGCAAGGGATTCTCCTAGGAGAGCCAAGTTCTGGGTCACAGCTCTGTGAAAGCATGGCCCACATAAGCTTAGGCAGCTATTTTGGAGTTATTGCCAAAACAAAGCTCTGGGGGCAGAAGCTAGGCCTGGATCAAGCTGAAAGAACATTGAAGGCCAGGGCTGGGGGCCCCAGGACTGATCTTGATTCTCCCCACAGCCCCTTCCCAGAGACCACCCACACCAGGGCAGCACTGGGAGGGCAGGACCCAGCAGAAAGCCAGCTCAATCCTTCCTCTCCCTGCCCACAGGGGGCTCCAGAGGCACTGCTTGTAACAATGCAGCCCCGGGCATTGTCTTTTTGGATGAAAAATGGACCACCTGCAGGTCTTCAAGATACTGACCTTCCTGCCCTGGAAATAGAGATCAAAGAAAACAGGGACTCAACAAAGCTCCCTCTGTGACCAATCGCTGTCCTGGAGGAAGAGTCCAGACCTCCCTGTATGGAGGCTGCCAAGGCCTTAATACAGATTCATTTCTAGAATGAAATGATTGATTTCACCTTTATTTATTCAGCAGTCACTTGGTAGCAGCTATAGGCCAAGTCTGCCTTTGTTCCCTCTGCTCACATTTCTCCCCTGTTTTCTGCTTCTTTCTCTCTTCTACCCCTCACGACCTTCTCACAAACTCTTGCCATGTGATGATGACCCAGCTGGACTCTTTTCCACACCTCTTCTGTGGCTGAGCCCCTCATATCCATTCCCACATCCTCCAAGGGGTCAGAGTATGCTCATAGGCCATTCACCCACAGCTTTGGCCCCTTCCAGCCTGTCTTTGGTCACCCATGGTAACCTTGCTTCTGGTCTAAGACCCCTGCTGTCCACATGTTCAGCAAGGGAGAGAGTTTCTGCAACAGAACTGGACAGCATTACTTTGCTACCAATCAGCAAATAACAGATCCTGAGCACCTCTTATGTTCCAGGCACTGGAGGCTCAGAAGTGAGCACGGCAGGCACTGTCCATGCCCAAATGGAACTTGAGGCCAAAGGACATTCCCCAGAATTTCCCCAAGTCCCCTTCCTTGTTCAGCCTGGTCAGATTGGCCTGAATCTGTGTAGGAAATCCACCCAAATGAAAATCATCTTGTTCAAGGTTCATATTCATTTGTCTTACAGCTTTCCAGTTTTCATGTATGTTGTCACATTTGACCCTAGGATTGAAGTTTATAATGCTGGGGTCACTGAAGACCTACTTCTGGATGCAGGAGAGATGGAGGAAGGAAAAAATATAATGAGGGCAGCCATTTCTTCATGGATTACATTTAGGGCACCCTATGGGATATACAGTCCAATATAAACTCTGACATGGAAAAGATATATTTCCCAATCTTCCTTAAGTCAGATTAGAGAGGCTCATATGGGGCCAGAAAAATGGAGAACAGCCTTCAAACTTCAGATCATCATGGGTACTGCCACACACTGAGTTTCCAAGCCCACAGTGACCATCAAAGTCATTCAGCTCTTAGCTTGAAGACCACACATGTGGTATAAGACTCTTGTTTGACGCTGTGTGAGTCAGTCTAGCCAGGCATGCCCAGCCGCCACTTCCCCCCAGGTCTTGACGCCAATCTGGGATCCTGCTTTGGAGTTAACTTCAGTCACAATTATGGATGAATATTCTCCGACCAAATAACACACACCACTAATACCATACTCATTTTCACATAGAAGAAATATCTTCCTCTGGGTTCCTGTCACCCTCAAAGCCATGTCTTCTTCACATCTGGTTACCCACAAAGGTCTCTGAATATCTTAATGATCTCAACAACTTTCATGATGAGGGGGAAATATTTGACTTCACACAGCTTCTGTTTGAATACTGAAAATTCTTCTGAACAAAAATGTACCAAAATCATGGCCAGAAAGAAAAAAAATTAAGGGATCAAACCAAACAGAAACATGGACCATATGCATATACAACTATATACACAAGCACATATAAATATATCCGAGCCACTAGACCACAAGAGAACTGTAAGCACACATAAATATATATGTACATATGTACACATATAGGATGACATTTATAGAGCTGTGGATAAAATCACACACTTTAGAATCAGATCCCAGCTATGTTAATGCGCACACAGGTATAAAGGTATAATTCGTGACAATACTAACCTGCAGTGGGGGGTTGTGCTGAATAGAAGTTAATAAAATGAATTCAACAAATTGCAGGGAATAAGATACCCTTTTTTTGTATTTTTAAGATTTGTATGAAATGAACTTTTTATTTTGATAATTGTGGATTCACATGTAGTTGCAAAAAATAATACAGCAATATCTCAAGGACACTTTATCTGGTTAACCCAATGGTAACACCTTGCAAAACTATGGTACAATATCATAACTGGGTTATTAACATTGAACAGGCAAAGCACAAAACAGCTCTATCATCACAAGGATTCCTCCAATTGCACTTTTATAGATACATCCACGTCCCTCCCTGACCCTCAATCCCTGACAACTGGCAACCACTAAAATGTTCTCCATCACTATAATATTGTGTTTCAAGAATACCAAAATCATTCAGTTATGTTCATCTCATGCAGAAGATAAGTCCCATACATGCTTTGAGAGATTTATTTCAGAATATTTCTCTTTTCTTGAGCACTTGTAACTGGTATCGTATCGTTTGTAAGATTTATTTATTTATTTGAGAGACAGAAGGAGAGTAAGGAAAGGAGGGGCAGAGCCGGGGAAGAGGGATATGGGGTTGAACTCTCAACCCTGAGATCAGCACCTGAGTTGAGATCAAGAGTCAGAGAGTCAGAAATCAGATAATTTTAGGGGCCCTTGGGTGGTGCCATCAATTAAGCAAGGGATCCTCTGTTTTGTTCAGGTCATGACATGAGTGTTGTGAGGTCAAGTGCCACATCCACTCAGCACAGAGTCTGCTTAAGACTCTCTTTCCCTTTCCCTTTGATCCTCCCCTCTGCTTTCTCTTTCTCTCTAATAAAAATAGAATAAATCTTTAAAAAGAAAGAAATTAGATCATTTTCATTTTCTCTTTGCTTATATTAGTTTTCAAATTTTCCAACAATTGTAGGAAGTAATTGCATGCTAAATTTTTCACTAACTAGGAAGGAGAGACTAGTAGGTTCTTAAGAGCATGAAGAAAATACTTAAGTTATAGGATTAAGGGATTGTAATACTTAGCCGTTCTTTGAACTGAATGGGGCCTGGCTGTTTAGAAACCACGGCCCCTCACATCCAATGGTAGTGAGATCAGCAGCAGAGTTGGCTGAACAAATGTGAGACTAGTATGTGGCAAACCTGCTATCTCAGAAGTGTGGCTCTCTGGACAGACAACTGACAATACTCAAAGGACAACTCTTGGTTTTGGTTGCCCAGCATACTTTTCCACTTCATGTTATTGGTAATCTAGTCATCTGAACTTCTTTTGGGGAACCAACCTTTCCCCAATCTTAGTTGACTTGTCTTGGGGGGCTTGGCTGTGACTGCCCCCAGTCTTCACAAAGGAGGAATGACGTGGCCTTCAGTCAGTTGATTCAATCTCTAGGGTCATGGTGGTTCATTAACTGAAGCCAATTAGTGTCAAGTACAGGACTTTGGTTAAAAACATTGACAAGAGAGGTGGACTCTATTACTCTGAGTGTTTGTCATTTAAAAACAGTAGATAAAAATCCATAGGAAAGAAGCTGGGGTGATGAATGGTGGCCATAAGGATTTAGTAGATAAAGGTCATGCTCTTACTTTCTTGGCGCTTACCATGCTGGACCATGGGCGCTACTGTTTCTGACTCCTCCACCAGACAGACAGCTCTCTGAGGGAAGGAAACACATCTCCAGTATGCTGGATCATGCAGACATGGGCCCAAATACACAGCGCTAAGGAAATTATCCTGATGGACATAGCAGCATGGAAATGAGGCAGTGGTGGTCCTATCACTGGGGACCCAGGTTTCTGGGCTCTAGTACCCTTACAGGCTGATACCACATCCTCCAGTCCCCACCTGATATGCTTGCTGTCCTATTCTGAGCTGGAACAGGTGGTCTGCTCTGAGTCAACTGGTGTGGGTTCTGATGTGGTCACAGCATGATTCTCACACAACCACCCAGAGAACGTCATCAGACAGAGGGGCAGGGGGCAGGGAAGCTTTCATAGAAAGCCTTCTAAGGATGAAGCACCATAAAACCAGAGAGGAGTTCAAGGTCAGGGAGCCCATCTGCACCCCCTTCCTCTCCCAGGAGCTATAAAGGAGTGCAGAAGCGCCAGCAGCTCCGACCTGAGCAGCCTCCCGGGGAAGATGCAGCCACTCCTGCTCCTGCTCCTGCTGGCCTTTTGCCTGCCTTCTGGGGCCAAGGCAGGTGAGTGTCCACCCCCACCCTAAGAGGCCCGACCCCATCTCACAGTGGCACAGCTTTCCTGTCCCTTCTGAACACCCCTATCCACCTACCACCAGGAACATTCTCAACCCCAGCCTTCATCCTGCCTCCCCCTCTCAAGTGTGATGCTGATAAGCTAGCAGTAGGGACAGCGGGGCAAAAGGCTGTCTCTGGAAGAGCCAGTCGCTACTGTCCCCTCCCCAGCCTCTACCTTTGCCATCTGAAATTAGAACTTTCCTGGAATAGCAGAGGGTGAGAAACTGGAAAGAGAACACCATAAATCCCCCTGCAGAGGGCAGAGCAAGGGGCTTCCCTCAGCATCTACTTAGGAGTGAAGCCCGGGGCTCAGCTGACCCAACAGTTGGATGGATCACTGTCCCCAGAAGACTGCTCTTGCCTTGCCTCTGCCTCAAGGCTCCTCATCCCTCTCTCCAACTCTGCTTTTCTTCCCAGGCTCTTAGTGGCTCCCCTCTTTCAAGCAGACCTTGGCAGACCTCAATTTCTCTGCTTTCCAGAATCCTACCAGCACGCCGGGGAGCCTTGCCTTCGTGCAGCCAACCAGCACTTACTAGGCACCTATGACCCGTCAGGCCCTTAGGAAATCGGCAATGTCACACAACATCTACTTAACTAAACTTAGATCCCAGCCACTGGAAAAGACTTCACAGGATGACAGGGGCCTTAGAAACTCACTTGAAACAAGGCAAAGTCAGGAGAGGGATTTTTCTGGAGCCTCTAGGACGTTGCTATTCCTAACACAGGTGTGGTCCCCTCTGATTATGTGTAGAACACAGATGCACAGCCTGAGACTGCTGCCCTCAAAATTCCCAGGGGAGGAAGTCGAGGCCCTCCACCTTACCTGCTGCCCCAAATCACGCATGCCTGCCTGCTGGATTCAGTGGGTAGACAAGAGCAGAACAGAATTTTTCCTTCAGGAGAGATCATCGGGGGACATGAGGCCAAGCCCCACTCACGGCCCTATATGGCGTTACTTCAGATTGAAAACCCGAGCAGGCAGATCAAGTGTGGTGGGTTCCTGATACAAGCGATGTTCGTGCTGACAGCCGCTCACTGTTGGGGGAGGTGAGAAGTACTAAACAGGCTGCACTGCCCTGAAAACCCCTGCAGGGAGCCCTGCCTTCCTACCAGCTCCCACCACCCCCCCCCCACGCTGAGCTCCGCTGGGGCATGCTTTGCCATCATATGCCAACTCATGCAATCACGTTTCTGTGGGAAACTGTCCCCTAAGACCCACCGGCACACTCACCATCGGCTCCAGAATCCTACCTCAGCTGCTGAGAAGCAGAAGGCACAGAGAGCTCAATCACGGCCCCTCCTGTTGCCTCAGTTTCCCCTCAGCTTAAGTACTGCCTTGATTTCCCTCTATCACCTTGATTTCCCTCTCAGCTGCCCTGCCCTGGCTGCCACCTGCCCTCTCGACTCCCAGGCTGTACCCTGTGACTCCACACCCCCACACCCCACTCTGCTCTCTGTGCAGCTCCATCAAAGTCACCCTGGGCGCCCACAACATCAAGGAACAGGAGAAGACCCAGCAGGTCATCCCCGTGAGAAGAGCCATCCCCCACCCAGACTATAGTCCAAAGAACTACTCCAATGACATCATGTTACTGCTGGTAAGGAGACCTCCCTGCAGCTCTTGCCCTCCTGGGTCCAGACTGTTTCCCTCCCACTGGGACCTGTCCCTGCCATCCTTCCCATGCTGGCCACCTGTCCAGTCCCAGAGGCTCACGGGAGAGAGAAGACACTGCCACCTCATCGGAGTGTCAGGCCCAGAGGCCACTGGCTGAGCTGGACTCTCTTACCTCTTCCCGTCAGCTGGAGAGGAAGGCCAAGTTGACTGCGGCTGTGAAGACTCTCCCCCTGCCCAGGGGCAAGGCCCGGGTGAGGCCAGGACAGGTGTGCAGCGTGGCCGGCTGGGGGCAGATTGAGGCCAAGATACGCAGGTACCCAGACACTCTGCAGGAGGTGTCACTGGAAGTGCAGAAGGATTCAGAGTGCGAATTCCTCTTACCCAAGTATTATGACAGCACCACTCAGCTGTGCGTGGGGAATCCAAAGGAAACCAAGTCTTCCTTTCAGGTGAGACTCAGTGTCTGCTTAGCATGGCTCTGGGGACAGGGGTGTTTGGGGAGGACCTGGGATCTGGAGATATAACCAGTGATCCTTCTCCTGAGGAGTAGAGGGGGAGCTGCCAGAGATGAAGGCACCTAAGCACCTCTGCAAGCCTGCCAAGACCTAGAATGAATTCAAACCATGCTCTTCCAGAAGGATGCATTTGCAGCACCCTGCCCCAACCCGGCCACTGATGCTGGGTGTGGCAGTGATGAAAACCAGGGGGTTCCTCAGAGCTGGCACCCACCTGGGTTACGGGCTCGGCCTGCATGCTGTCAGCCCCTAAAGAGTAGAGTGAAGCCAGCAGTCCCTCATCAGAGGATCGGGACCGGGGGAGGAGAGGGAGCTGCCACTTGGGGTGAAGTGTAGCAGTGACAAAGTCCAGGCCGGCCCTGTCCTCTTAGCTCTCGTGGAGGCCGTGCAACACAGGCTTCTCAGAGGGGCCTAGGAGGGCAGGCTCACTCCTCCTCTATCTCTGTCCACAGGGAGATTCTGGGGGCCCTCTCGTGTGTAACAATGTGGCTCAAGGCATTGTCTCCTATGGACTAAAAAATGGGACACCTCCCCGGGCCTACACCAAAATCTCAAGTTTCCTGCCCTGGATAAAGAAAACCATGAAGAGGCTCCACCTGCAGGAACCAGACTATCTGCTCTAGAGCTGATCCAGAATCACACTGGGAAGGGAGGAGGGAGGGTGCCAGCAAGCAATTAAAAGTCTCTAAGTGAGTTTGAAGGGCCCGTTTCTTATTTATTCACTGACCTTCGTTCTCTGACATCAACTCTGTGCTTTTGACAAGGCCAGTGACACAATTCTGCTCTTCCGCTTCCTCTTCTTCGTCCTCCTCCCATCTCCCCTCAGCGCCATGCAAAGTTCCTTCCAGCTCCTCCTTACCCACACCTGTGTCTCAGAGCCTGCCCTTTTGCCAGGCCTGAAGCTGAGCACTAGCAGGAGAAAGCATCAACCACTCTGGTCCCTGGGCTCAGGGTGAACGTTTTACCTCCTCCCCCTGTGTTCTCTGGCAGGGAGCTAAGGGATAGACACCATGGGTCCTGGACCCACGCTGGCACAATCTAGGGTACAGCTCTAGGACCTGCCCTGCTGAGAACCGACAGGGGCCTCCTCAAGCAGGACATTTCCCTCCCACAGCCGAGGAAGCTGGCACAGGCTGGGCCGGGGTCTCACGAGGAGCTTTTCATCTCTCCTCCACTGAGTTCCCTCTCTGACCTCTTCTGAGCTCAGGGACCAGCTCGGCCTTGAATCTCCTGGCTGCCCCTTCTTGTCCATCCCTGCTGACCACTGAGAGCATTCTTTGGCCACCAACTCCTGTCCCTTCCAGACCACACTCATCTGAGCTGGCCTCTTCCTCATATCCCTTCTACCTAGAACACCCAAGTTCCAGCAGGGCCTCACGACTGACGTGCCAGCCCAGCTCCCACCCTGAGACAGAGGAGACTCAGAGATACCAGGTCTGTGAGAGCACAGGCAGCATCCATGAGGACAGGGCTGGTGGGGCGGTGCTCCAGAACCCTTGGCCCCATCCACCAGCGGGGCAGTGCAGCTCAACCCCTCACATCTAGCCCAGTGTGTCTCCACATGTGTTCCAGGTCCCTTGGCTGCCTGGTCACTCAGTAGGCAGAGTCCCTCTCAACCTGTCCATCTTGGCCCCGCCGACCTTCTAGACTAGACTTCCAGCTGGCCATCTTGGGCTATATCAGCCTTTTGAGTTAGAAAAGACACCTCTCTGGGCAGCTTGGGTGGCTCAGCGGTTTAGCACCACCTTCAGCCCAGGGCCTGATCCTGGAGACCAGGGATCGAGTCCCATGTCGGGCTTCCTGCATGGGGCCTGCTTCTCCCTCTGCCTGTGTCTCTGCCTCTCTCTATCTCTCATTAATAAATAAATAAAATCTTAAAAAGAAAGAAAGAAAAGAAAAGGCTCCTCTCTACAATAGGACGGGAAAGCGCAATTTTCTTCCCATCACCCAAAAAGCAAATGCTGATTCAGAGCCGACTACTGAGTGCCAGGCATTAACTGGGGATATACAGTAAACAGAATGCAGGCTCCATCACCTGAGCCCAGGTGAACCTGGCACTGTTGAATGTCACCTAGATCATCTAACCCCTCCTCCCTCCTTCACACGAGCCCATGGTGCCTACATCTCTGTGGGAAGTCCACAGGAAGCAAGTATTTCTATTTATTTTTGTGGTGGGTCACAGTCAGTAAGAATAGCATCGCATGGGACTCTAGCACAGCCGTGTATGGGATTTGGAAATGACTTTAGCCATTTAGTTTCTAGAAGTTATCAAACTCTGTTTACTGGAGCATCCTCTTCACCTGGGGTAGAGGGCAGCCTTATTTTCTGTGGCTTCACTAGTGGGAGGTATAGGTGCACTGGGTGACTCAGTCGGTTAACCATTTGCCTTTGGCTCAGGTTATGATCCACAGTCCCTGGATGAGGCCCAGTGTCAGGGTCCCTGCTGAGCTTCTCCCTCTCTCTCTGCCTCCCCCATCCCCCATACACTCTCTCTGTATTTCTCTCCCTCTCTCAAATAAACAAAATATTTTTTTAAATTAAAAGAAACAAAATAAACTTGAAAACATAGCAGGTATGAATGTCATCGTACAGATCCAAATGGCAGGAAAAACCACATTACATATTTGCCTGAAGGCAATCTACATTGGACTCTAAACACCCATCCAGTCACACAACCCAGAAACATTCTCTGTTATGACCACAAGGTCCCACCTGTGCAGACTCGAATGAGAACCAGACAGGCTCACATGGTCTGGAAAGATGGAGAATCGCCTCTGCTCTTCAGGCCAGCATGGTCACTCTTGCGTTCACAAAGCCCAACACTGCCTGGACTCTTCAACATTAAGAAGTCCATGGCTTGGAGGAAACACAGAGAGGATGTGATTTTCTGCTAACCAAGGATCTCCTTGTGTTGGGCTCCCCTCCACAGAAACTCTCAGCAGCCATATCTCCAAGGTTCAGACACTAGTACAGGCGGGTGCTGCCTGGAATCTGAGCCTGAGTTCCAGCTCTGGGCTAAGGCCCTCCTGCACCCAGTACACACCACACCACACACTGTGTGACATAGAGTAAATCATCTGGGGTCGTGTAAGCCTCAAAGTCATGCCCCTTCACATCTCATGCCCAAAGCCTGAAGCAACACAATCTCTTAAGGACCTTAGGCACTTGTCCAAGGGAAGAGCAATGAGGTTACACAGCTTCTGCTTTGGAGCTGAAAAAAAAAGAAAACTCTGTGCATCTAAGGCATACTAAAGCCTTGGTTCCTTGATTGAAAAAAAGACAAAAAGGAAAATGCAGAAAGCAAAATTTAAAATACTATTTTTTAAAGTTGTCCAGCCACATGCATTTTCAGTTTAGGTGTGACCTTTACTTCGAGGAAATGGTTCTGTGGTTTAAAACAAGTTTGAGAACACTCACTGCAGTCTCTCCTCCTTTGAGAGAGAGATGAGGGGGAGACAAAATCCCAGAAAGGCAGAGTAACTGACTGAAGGTACCAGAGTTAGGACAGAGCCTGGACTGAGCCCCGGCCTCCCGACAGCCAAGCCAGCAAGAAGGCTAACACTTTCCTAATGCCCACTCTGTGGTGATCTTCTGCTCAGACACCTCCCTGGAGAGAAATCCTCTAGGCTCCTGTGGCAGCCATACTGTGACAAGTATTCAGAAAAACTTCCTTAGCAAGCTGAAGTCAACTTAAGCCAATTCCTTCAAATCTCCTTTGTCTGGGGGGACATCCAGCAACCCCCCCCCCCCACTTTGAGGAAAATTTCTTCTTTTGCTTAAAAATCTGTCGTGAAAACTAAGAAACGAAACAAAATAAAATATCTCTGTCGTGACCTCAAGGAATTGCCTCTCCTCCCCCCAAGATCTGCTTCTTCCCCTACCTGTCCTCTCCTCAGACTCACTGGAAGAGACAGGTCACTCTGTGACTAGAGAGAGAAATGTAAAGCCAGCTCCTGGTGGGGGGTGGGCCCAAAGGAATGCCACATCTCCTAATTTGTCTCAGGAACGTGTATTGGGATGGCTCTGCCTTCCAGTACCACTCTGTGGAGAACTTACAGGGTTTATTACCTATCTGTATCCCACATGACACTGCTTTTGACCATGAAAGAACTGCAGTTCTGGGTTCCTTTTTTCATAGGCCTGTTGCTAGATGACATTTCTCATCCACAGAGGCAGGAAGCTCAGTGACCCTCAGGTGGAGCACAGAAAGCCACATCTAAGTACACAATAGTCAAATTGGCATTTGATAAAGACAAAAAGTTGAAAGTTGAGGGAAAAGACACATTACTTTAAGGGAAACAACAGTAACAATGAAAAAAAGTGTTTTACCGTAAAAATTATAATAAGAATACTAATAATAACCAGCTTCTCACCAGAAACAGCAGAGTTTTGAAGACACTTAAATGACATTTTTACTCTTTTCAAAGATTTATTTATTTATTTTAGAGAGACAGAGCATGTAAGCCAGGTACCAGGATGCCTCATTGGCTCAGTGGCTGACCATCTGCCTTCAGCTTAAGGGCATGGTCCTGGAATCCCAGGATCAAGGCTCACACTGGGGTCCTTGCAGGGAGCCTGCTTCTCCCTCTGCCTATATCTCTGCCTCTCTCTGTGTGTCTCTCATGAATAAATAAATAAAATCTTTTAAAAAATAAAAAAAGAGTTTGGTACCAGCATAAGAGTAGGCATATAGATGAACAGAGAGCCCAGAAATAAACTCAAATATCTATGGCAAATTGATTTTTGCCAAGGGTGCCAAGACCATTTAGTGGAGAAACAATAATATCTTCAATGAATATAGCTGGGGACAACCAGATATCTATGTGAAAAGACCTGAGCCAAAGGCATGTGCTTAACCAACTGAGCCACACAGGCACCCCTAAGATAGCTATAATAAAAAATTGAAAAATAACAAGTATTGACAAGGATGTGCAGAAATAATGACCCTCGTAAAGAAGCCAGACAAAACAGGTCACATATTGCATGATCATTTGATATGAAATATCCAAAATAAGCAAATCCATGGAGACAGAAGATTAGTTGTTGCCAGTGGACCAGGCAGAGGTGGGGAAGAGAGAATGGAAATTTACTAAGTACCCATTAAGTTGTGG
The DNA here is from genome assembly GCF_053574225.1 of Canis aureus. Taxonomy (NCBI): domain Eukaryota; kingdom Metazoa; phylum Chordata; class Mammalia; order Carnivora; family Canidae; genus Canis; species Canis aureus. Next base: position 7,787,247 of record NC_135619.1, on the reverse strand, counting down.
ATGGGATGGATGGATATCTTGGAGTGATGAAAAAGTTTTGTAACTAGAAAGAGGTGGTAGTTCCACAACATTTCAAATGTACTAAATGCCACTGAATTGTACAGTTAGTGAATTGTATGTTACGTGAATTTCACATTACATCTCAATGTGTATTTGGATCATAGCCTTACTTTGAGCACAATCCTTTTTTTAATTTTAAAAAATGCAGATATATAAGAGGGAAGAATATGTTAGATCATACTTCGAGACATTAAAGATGATATCAGTGAATGATGAGAAATCAGATCATTTTTTAAGTAGGTTCCACACCCAGTGAGGAACCCAAAATGGGGTTGAATTCTCAACCCTGAGATCAGCACCTGAGTTGAGATCAAGAGTCAGAGAGTCAGAAATCAGATAATTTTAGGGGCCCTTGGGTGGTGCCATCAATTAAGCAGGGGATCCTCTGTTTTGTTCAGGTCATGACATGAGGGTTGTGAGGTCAAGTGCCACATCCACTCAGCACAGAGTCTGCTTAAGACTCTTTCCCTCTCCCTTTGATCCTCCCCTCTGCTTTCTCTTTCTCTCTAATAAAAATAGAATAAATCTTTAAAAAGAAAGAAATTAGATCATTTTCATTTTCTCTTTGCTTATATTAGTTTTCAAATTTTCCAACAATTGTAGGAAGTAATTGCATGCTAAATTTTTCACTAACTAGGAAGGAGAGACTAGTAGGTTCTTAAGAGCATGAAGAAAATACTTAAGTTATAGGATTAAGGGATTGTAATACTTAGCCGTTCTTTGAACTGAATGGGGTCTGGCTGTTTAGAAACCACGGCCCCTCACATCCAATGGTAGTGAGATCAGCAGCAGAGTTGGCTTAACAAATGTGAGACTAGTATGTGGCAAACCTGCTATCTCAGAAGTGTGGCTCTCTGGGCAAACAACTGACAATACTCAAAGGACAACTCTTGGTTTTGGTTGCCCAGCATACTTTTCCACTTCATGTTATTGGTGATCTAGTCATCTGAACTTCTTTTGGGGAACCAACCTTTCCCCAATCTTAGTTGACTTGTCTTGGGGGGCTTGGCTGTGACTGCCCCCAGTCTTCACAAAGGAGGAATAATGTGGCTTCAGTCAGTTGATTCAATCTCTAGGGTCATGGTGGTTCATTAACTGAAGCCAATTAGTGTCAAGTATAGGACTTTGGTTAAAAACATTGACAAGAGAGGTGGACTCTATTACTCTGAGTGTTTGTCATTTAAAAACAGTAGATAAAAATCCCTAGAATGGGGTGAGGAGTCCAAGATGGCGGAGGAGTAGGAGACTTTAGTTTTCTCTGATCCCAGGAATCCAGCCAGGTAGCTATTAAAGCATTCTGAACACCTGCAAACTCAACTGGAGATCTAAGAAAAGAATAGCTGCAACTCTACAAAAAGAAAAGTGACAGGGCAGCCTGGGTGGCTCAGGGGTTTAGCACTGCCTTCAGCCCAGGGCCTGATCCTGGAGACCCAGGATCGAGTCCCACGTCAGGCTCCCTGCATAGAGCCTGCTTCTCCCTCTGCCTGTGTCTCTGCCTCTGTGTGTGTGTGTGTGTGTGTGTGTGTCTCATGAATAAATAAATAAAATCTTTAAAAAGGGATCCCTGGATGGCGCAGTGGTTTAGAGCCTGCCTTTAGCCCAGGGCGTGATCCTGGAGACCCGGGATCGAATCCCACATCAGGCTTCCGGTGCATGGAGCCTGCTTCTCCCTCGGCCCATGTCTCTGCCTCCCTCTCTCTGTATGTGACTATCATAAATAAATAAAAATTAAAAAAAAAAAAAACTTAAAATCTTTAAAAAAGAAAAAGAACTACTTTCTCCAAGGTAGGTGGTACAGAAAAGTGAATCCAAGTGATATATGGGTAGATAAACTGTTGGGGGTGGAGTGGGGGATAGGGAGTTTCTTCAGCCAGCAGGAAAGTGATAGAGCAGTGGATCACAAAATCAGAACTTTAAGAAGTCTGCTCTGGAGAGGGACATCACTGGCTGAAAGGTGCTCAGGCTGCAAAGCAGTGGTGAAATCCTAGGTGGGACAGTGTGGTCCCAGGATCCTCAGGGTCACAGGGAGATGGGAAGTGGGGGAGGCTGAGTGAGGCAGAGTTCCCAGGGATCAAGGCAGGGAAGCCAGCTGTAATCAGCAAGCCCAGGAGTAGGCTCTCAGCTCAGGGTTGCCATAAACACAGTCAGGCAACCACTCTCTTAGCGGGGGTCCAGCAAGCAGCAGAACCACTGAGACCCCCCTTCCTCCAGGAGGGGCTGCATGGGGCATGTCACATAAATCTACAGGGTTCAGGGACTCCAAACAGGGTGTGTGCCTGAGATAGAAATGCTCAGTCACAGGCTGGGTGACCACAGAGTCCAGGGACACACAAGTGATTGACTGCTTTTCCCTGCTTTTCAGGGTGCACTGAGCTCTCAGCTCCCAAGCTAGAGATTGGAAGGCCGCCATTTTAACTCCCATCCTCTAAAGATGCAGAAAGCCCTCAGGGAGCAAAAGCCTCATAGAGAAATCGGGAGCAGGTTACTTGACTTGGCCCCCTGACCAGGGTGGTGCAATTCCACCCGGGGCAAAGACACCCGAGAATCAATACAACAGCCCTCTCCCCCTGAAGGTAAGCAAGAACACCCAGCTAAGACCAAGTTTACCGATCACACAGAAATGCAACACTCCAGCACTATAGGGGAATATAAGATACAGAATTCATGGTTTTTTCCCCATGATTCTTTAGTATTTTAATTTTTTCTCTTTCCTTTTTCTTTTCCTTTTTTAAACATTTTATTTATTTATTCATGAGAGAGAGAGAGAGTCAGAGACACACAGACAGAGAGGGACTCAGTCCCAGGACCCCAGGATCACAACCTGAGACAAAAGCAGATCCTCAACCACCTGAACCACCCGGGTGCCCCTCTCTTTCCTTTTTCAACCAATTTCTTATTTTATCACCTCTTTTTTAAGTCTTTTTTTAGTTATCATTTTTACAGTTACATTCTCTTCTTTCAACATATCTAAATATATTTTGGTATATATATATATATATATATATATATATATACACACACATATATACCATATATATGGAGATATATATATATATATATATATATATATATATATAAAACTATATATATATATAGTTTTCTTTCTTTACAATTTTGGTATGTAGTTTCTTCCCACAAACTGACCAAAATACACACAGGATATAGTGTATTTCTCTGTTCTGTTGACCTGTCTATTTATAGTCCTTCTCTTTTGTTTGTTTTTTGTCCTTTAATTTTCATTTTTGAAATTACATTCTATCCTTTCATTGTATTTAATTTTATTTTTGTTAGTATATAAGGTTTTATTTCTCTACGGTATGTGATCCAGTGTATTTTTTTGTTCTGTTCACGTGTCTAATTATGTTCTCTTTTTTTTTTTCTTTTTCTTTCTTTTTTTTTTTTCAGTTTCAGGTCTCTTTGGATTTGTTTAGTGTCTATTTCTCAGGGTCTTTGTTGCCCCATTGTAGTATTTTGTTCTCATGTTCACTATTCTTCTCTAGACAGAATGACAGGATGGTAGTACCTCAAAAAAGAGAACAAGAGGTAGTACTGACTGCCAGAGACATAATCAGCATGGGCATAAGTAAGATGTCAGAACTAGACTTCAGAATAATAATTATAAAGATCCTAGCTGGGCTTGGGGAAAAAAGCATAGAAGACACTAGAGAATCCCTTCCTGGAGAAATAAAAGAACTAAAATCTAATCAAGTCAAAATTTTAAAAAGGCTATTAATGAGATGCAGTAAAAAAAAAAAAAAAAAAAAAAACGATGCTCTAGGGACGCCAGGATGGCTCAATGGTTGAGTGCCTTCAGCTCAGGGCATGATCCCGGGTCTGAGGATCGAATCCTGCATCGGGCTCTTTGCGAGCCCATTTCTCCCTCTGACTATGTCTCTGCTTCTCTATCTGTGTCTCTCATGATTAAATAAATAAAATCTTTTTTTAAAAAATGGATACTCTAAATTCTAGGATAAATGAGGCCGAAGGGAGAATTAGTGATATACAAGACAAAATGATGGAGAATAAAGAAGCTAAGAAGAAGACAGAGAAACAACTACTGGATCACAGGGGGAGAATTTAAGAGAGACATGATACCATAAAGTGAAACAATATTAGAATAAGTGGAACCCAAAGGAGAGGAAAGAAAGTGGGGGGCAGAAGGTATATATTGGAGTAAATTATAGCAGAGAAATTCCCTAATCTGGGGAAGGAGAGAGCCATCCAAGTCCAGGAGGCACAGAGACCCACGCACCCTCACAATCAATAAAAATAAGTCAACACTTTGACATATATAATAGTGAAACTTGTAAATCTCAGAAACAAAGAGAATATCCTGAAAGCAGCCTTATATAAGAGGTCCATAACCTACAAGGGTAGAAATATTAGACTGGCAGCTGACCTATCCACAGAGAACTGGCAGGCCAGAAAGAACTGCATTATATATTCAGGGTGCTAAATAAGAAAAGTATGCTACCAAGAACACTTTATCCAGCATGGCTGGCATTCAAAATAGAAGGAGAGATTAAAAGCTTCCAAGACAAACAGAAACTATAAGAATTTGTGATCACTAAACCAGCCCTGCAAGAAATATTAAAGGGGATCCTTTATGCAAAGAGAGACACCAAAAGTAACAGACCAGGAAGGAACAAAGACAATATACAGAAACAATGTCTTTACATGCAATACACTCACAATAAATTCATATTTTTCAATAGTTATTCTGAAAGTATTTGGGCTAATGCCAATATAAGACACAGGGTATCAGATTGGATAAAAGAAACAAGACCCATCGACATGCTGTCTGCAAGAGACTCATTTTAGACCCAAAGACACCTCCAGATTTAAAGTGAGGGGGTGGAAAACCATTTAATATACTAATGGACATCAGAAGAAAGCTAGGGTAGCAATCCTTATATCAGGTAAATATACTTTTAAAACAAAGACTGAAAAAAAAAAAAGACTGTAAGAAGAGATGAGGAAGGAACGATACCATACATAAAGGTTCTATCCAACAAGAAGATCTAACCATTGTAAATATTTATGCACCTAACACGGGAGCAGCCAGTTATATACAATAATTAATAACAAAATTAAGAAACACATCAGTAATAATACAATAATAATAGGAGACTTTAACACTCCATTCACTGCAATGGACAGATAATCAACGCAGAAGATTAGCAAGAAAACATGGGCTTTGAATGACACACTGGACCAAATGGACTTCACAGATCTATTTAGAACTTTCCATCCTAAAGCAACAGAATACACTTTCTTCTCAAATGTGCATAGAACATTCTCCAGAATAGATCACATCCTGGGTCACAAACAGGCCGCAACTGGTACCAAAAGATTGGGATCATTCCCTGCATATTTTCAGACCACAATGCTTTGAGACTAGAACTCAATCACAAGAGGAGGTTTGGAAAGAGCTCAAATACATGGAGGCTAAAGAGCATCCTACTAAAGAATGAATGGGCCAATCAGGAAATTAGAGAAGAACTAAAGAAAATTCATGGAGACAAATGAAAATGAAAGCATGACTGTGCTTTGGGATGCAGCAAAGGCGATCCTAAGAGGGAAGTATATAGGAATATAAGCCTTTCTCAAGAAGCAAGAAAGGTCTTAAATACACAAGCTAACCTTACACCTGAAGAAGCTGGAGGAAGAACAGCAAAGAAAGCCTAAACCCAGCTGGAGAAGAGAAATAATACAATTTAGAGCAAAAATCAGTGAAACAGAAACCAAAAGAAGAGAAGAGCAGATCAATGAAACTAAGAGCTGATTCTTTGAAAGAATTAATAAGATAGATAAACCCCTGGCCAGACTCATCAAAAAGAAAAGAGAAAGGACCCATATAAACAAAATCATGAATGAAAGAGGAGAGATCACAACTAACACTGAAGAAATACACACAATTATAAGAACAACTTATGAGCACCCAAATGCCAACAAATTAGGCAATCTGGAAGAAATGGATGTATTCCTAGAGAGACGGATAAATTACCAAAACTGGAACAGGAAGAAATAGAAAATCTGAGCAGACCCATAATCAGCAAGGAGATGGAAGCTCTAATCAAAACCTCCCAACCAACTAGAGTCCAGGGCTGGATGGTTTCCCAGGGGAATCCTACCAAACATTTAAAGAAGAATTAATACCTACCTATTCTTCTGACATTCTTTCAAAAAACAGAAATGGAAGGAAAATTTCCAAACACTTCTATGAGGCAAGCTTTACTTTGATTCCCAAACCAGACAAGACCTCACCAAAGAGAGGAATTGCAGACCAATATCCCTGATGAACATAGGTGCAAAATTTCTCACCAAGATACCAGCCAATAGGATCCAACAGTACATTAAAAGGATTACTCACCCCAGCCAAGTGGGATTTATTCCTGGACTGCCAGGGTGGTTCAACGTCTACAAATCAATGTGATATACTACATTAATGAAGGAAAGGACAAGAACCATATGATCCTCTCAATAGATGCAGAAAAAGCATTTGACAAAGTAAGAGCCTTTCTTCATTAAAACTCTTCAGAGTGTAGTGATAGAGGGAACATACCTCGATATCATAAAAGCTGTATATGAAAGGCCCACGGTGAATATCATTCTCAATGGGGAAAAACTGAGAGCTTTGTCCCTAAGGTCAGCAACAAGGTAAAGATGTCCACTATCACCATGCTGTTCAACATGGTACTAGATGGAATTCCTAGCCTCCATTTTAACCTCATATTCCAAACATTACAAAAAAGGAGCAGTTCAGTAATGTCTGGGAAACACAGGGGGAGAGAGGACCCACATACTATCAGGGAAAGGATCTTCCAGGATCTATGGGGACTTCACTGCTTATGCCAAATGCAAATTCTGTCCGCCACCATATGGGTCTGCAGCAGGAATTAAGGAACAAGGACTGTTCTTCTCTCTTTTAGAAGGAGAATCTTAGTCTTGTGGGTCTTTTGGCAAAAGAGGAATGCCATCCAAGGAGCCCTTCTTGGTTGCTGCTGACGCCTACAGACCTTGCTCTCAGCCACCCCAACTCCTTCCCACCTGCTCCCATTTATATCTATCTCCCCTTCTCCAGCCTTTGGCTCCATGAGCACAGCAGGCAGGGTAATATTTTTCTTTCAGGGAAAATAATCAGGGGCCATGAGGCCAAGCCTCATTCTCATCCCTCATGGCATTTCTCCGGTTCCAGGATCCAAATAAGACCTGTGGAGGTTTCCTTGTATATGAGAAGTTTGTGCTAACAGTAGCTCGCTGCCGGGGAAGGTGAGAAGCAGCGCCTGGAAGCCCGCCCTTCTGTTAACAACTCATGGGAAATCCTCTTCCAAGAACTGCTACCCAGCCTGGGCTACCAAGAAGCAGAAGGTACAGAGATCCTCAGCCCTTGGGCCCTGTCCCCTGTGATTCCTCCCCATTCCAGTCCTGCCCTGCCCTGAGCTGTCCTGTTTCCTCCACGGCTTTTGGGCTGCACCTCCTGTGATCCCACCTCTCACTCTGTTCCCTGTGCAGCTCCATCAAAGTCGTCCTGGGCACCCACAACATCAAGAAGCAGGAGAGGACCCAGCAGGTCATTTCAGTGAAAAAAGCCATCCTCCACCCAGTCTATAATCCTAAATGCATCTTCAATGGCATCTGTTACTGCTAGTAGAACCCTCGCTCCACTGGTTCTTGCACACTTTATTCCTGGGGGTTCTGCTTCCCCTGTGACCTCATTTCTGTGCCTCCTTCCCTGTATGACATTTTCATTTGTCCTGGGCTGTGAGGAAAGCAACCTCATGACTGTCCCTGTGAGTCTTTGTGAGCCATCACTAGATTAAAATTCCTCTCCTCTGCATTCAGCTAAAAAGGAAGGTCCACCTGATTGCCAGTGTGAGCCCCCTCGGCTGCCCAAGAAGAGTGCACAGGTGAGGCCAGGGGTGTTATGCCGCGTAACCAGCTGGGGGCTCCTCAGCAGGAACAGCACCTCTAGGGTGAGGAAACTGCAGGAGGTAGAGCTTGAAGTCCAGAAGGACAAGCAGTGCATCTCATCTGTAAAGACCTCTACAACAGCACCACTCAAACGTGCATGGAGAGCCCAAAAAAGAAGAAGTCTTCTTTTAAGATGAGATTCCCCAGCATAATCCATGCCCAGTCTTGGGACAGCTAAGCTTTGAGGAGAATGGACAGTGAGAACTAGCTGTATCTCTATGTCCACAGCCTTTCCATCCAATCCAGTCTCTGGTCCTGTCTCCCTGGGGGAGACCACCCTACTCCCACTGGTGGCAGGGAGGACAGCAGGCCCAGCTCAGTCCTTCCTCCTTCTGTCCACAGGGAGACTCCAGGAGCCTCCTCGTGTGTAATGACGTGGCCCAGGGCATTGTCTCCTTTGGAAAAAAGGTTGGGGAATTTCCACGTGTCTCCACCAGGATCTTGAGCTTTTTGCGCTAGATAGAACAATGAGATGCTTCACCCTGCAGGGCCCAGACTGAAACACCCCCAGGATCAGTCTGTCCACCTTCTCTGAGGCAGAGGCCAGAACTGCACTGGGAAAGAGGGTGGAGAGGAGGCTGCCAGGGGCTTAATAAACTTCCTTCTCTGGAGTGGAAATTAGATTCCTCCTTTATTCACCAAAACAACATTCGTTAGTTACCTACTGCCTGTCCCCCAACCATCTGTTCACATAGCCCTAGAATAAAAATCCTGCTGCTCTGATACCCAGCTCCTTCCAAATACATCTCCCAGCGCCCCCTCCCACTGACAGGCTGAATGTAAGCTCCAGAAGGAAAAGGGAGACACTGCCCCAAGAAAAATGACCCTCTTTAGGGGACCCTCTTTTCTCATCTGCATTGCCCTCCTACCTTATCCCACACCTACACCCCCACCTCATCCTACCCCAGTAAGGCAACATGAAGGAATCCACATTTGGAAGGAGGATCACCTAAGAAGCTCTGATATAGGGAGCCACTTCATCCTAATAGAAATTGGCAAGAAGATTCTAGAAAGCTGTAGCTCACCCCATGCAGTATTCCTTCCCCAAATCAGAGTGGCAGCTTGGGGGTCTAGGGGTTACAAGAGGGCCCTTAAGTATCCCCAGGCCTAGCCCAAGTGCCAGTCACAGCCTTGCTGTGGTCCCAAATCCCAGCACTGCCTCTGGTGTCCTGCCACCCATCTTCCAGCAACCCCAAATGACGTTGAGGGTGCTTTTCTATCTTGGTCTGATCCAGCCTCTTCCCACCTCATGCTATTTCCATGTGTGTGTGCATACATGTGTGTGTATGTGTGTGTGTGTCTCTAAAGGAAACTCATTACAATAAAAAGTTGTATTTCAAAGGTATCCTACGGTTTCAAAGATGTCTTATAGCCCATAGTTGAGTAAATTTTTTCTGCCATTTTTCAACAATTTCTAAGCCTCTTATATAAGAATGTATTCATAGAAGTAATCTCATTTTTAAAACATCCACCTTAGAGAAGGCAGGCTGAAAAGAAAAAGTGGTTTGCTGTCTGCCACTGATGAGTGTGCTTCAACTATGGGGAAATGTACACTCACCACAGAGTTTTAGTCTGCTCCAGACAACCATCAGCATCTCAAGGGCAAGAGCTATGTCTCTCTAACTCTGGACCTAGACAGCTAAATAAGTATTCACGATTTCCTCAGAATGGAAAAAGAGCCAAGAGCCAAGAAATGGAAACATTCTTGATTCAGTCATTGAGGGGTTCTGAGGTACCAGCCCTCCTGCTGGTTGTAGCCACAGCCTTCACTTTCTTGTTCTTTCTTCTTGCTTTCCCCTTATGACTCAGGAGTGGGGGTGCAAGTGTTGTGGCTGCACCATTCTCACCCAACCCAAGCTAGAGAACTTCGACAAACCATCTTATATGATAACATCCAGCTGTAGAGGAGCACAAGTTGAAGAGGCCTAGAAGATCAGTGAGCCACCCCTCCATTGTTCCCCTCAGGGCTTTGTATCTGGAAGGAAGAAAGACCAGCTTCTCTGACCTGGGCAGGCCTTCAGGGAAGATGCATCCACTCCTCCTTTTGTTGGCCCTTCTTCTGCCTGTTGGGGCTGAGACAGGTGAGTGACTGTCCCTATTCCAGAGACCTGAGCCCATTCCACAAACCCCCTGTAGTCTTCTTGACCCTTCAGCCCAGCACAGTCAGGGATTGTCCTCAATTTGAGCCTGGGGACTTTCTGAAGCCCAGCTCTACCCCAAACCCAGACTAACAGGTCTGATGCTGGACAGATGCTCACCAAGGAAGGCCGGCAGCCAGGGTGCTCACTAAAAGGGTTGATAGGGGTTAGCCTCCCTCTTATCATTTGGAAAGTGAGTTGTTTGGAGAAAGGCATTTGGCAGAAGATATGAAGCTATGAAAGACAGGCAATCAAAAGCCCGCATTCCAACCCAGGAAAGGTAAGCTCAGGCAGACCAGTTGCAGTAACGGGATTTGTCACTGAACCCAGCATAAAGAGCCAGTTAAATTTCTCAGTACTTGTTTCTAGCCACTCAGTCCTGCCCGGGAGAGGAGCCCGGGGCGCCATTGACCTCAGCAGCAGCTAGATGACTACACCCAAAGCTCTGCCCCGCCCTGTGCAGCCCGTTGTCGGCATCACCTCCCCCTGCCTGCCCTGGCCCGTGGCTGCTCCACTGTCTCCAGCAGTGCCGTCTTCCATTCTTGTGGCATCGAATCCCACCAGCACTGTCTCCACCCAACCTCAGCCAGAAGCTCATTGAAGGCCATCCCTTTGTGCAACCTAAAAATGTGTACTGGGACCCTCGGATGCTAGGCCCTAGAACATGGGGATATTCGAAAATCCAACTCCATAACTCATAGGTAGCTTATTAGAAAATGGCATCCATTGGGTAGTGAGCAGAGGCTCAGAGAGTCCTGTCCAGGATCCTCTGGGACTCCATCATCTTAAAGATAGATCTTATCTCCACCAAACATGTATCTGAAGTGGGATGTAGAGAACAGGCCCTGCCCCCTTCTCTGTGGGGTTCTGAGGCTTGAGGCTCAAGAAAGGTCATCCTGCTACAAGAACCGGGGATCCACAGGGCACTATAGACCCCACCCTCGATCACTACCTTCCTGAGCTTTCTCTCTTGACCACAGCCACCCCCAGGTACCCCATCTCCCAGTTTTTTCTTTCAGAGAAGATCATCGGGGGCCATGAGGCCAAGCCCCACTCCCGGCCCTACATGGCATTTGTTCAGTTTCTGGATAAGGACAATAAGAAGGACAGTAAGAAGAGGTGTGGTGGTGTCCTCGTGCACAAGGACTTTGTTCTGACGGCTGCTCACTGCTGGGGAAGGTGAGGGGCAGCAGCCAGCCCACACATCTGAGACACCTACAGGGATCCCTGTCGGATTCCCAAGGGCTACAGCCCAGGGAAGCACCTGGGGCTCCTGGGAACTAGCTGAGAGCATGGCTGGGGCAATGAAAGGCTGAGAGGTAGCTGGTAAGCTTTGGGGTCAGAGGGTCAGATGTGAGAGTAAGCGGCAAGGTTGAGAAGGGAGGGACCATACCAGGCAAATAGAGCAGCGATGGAGGATGCAAGCATGCCTTAGAGCCAAAGTGCAAACTCAGAGTGATTTCATGATATTGCCTGAGGGCAAAGGAAGCTGCCAAAAGCCCTACCTTCAGTGTCATTGAAAATAAAAAAGGATCCAGGACCCATCAGCCACTTTTTTTTTTTTTTAAGATTTTATTTATTTATTCCTGAGGGGGGGTGGAGGCAGAGACACCGGCAGAGGGAGAAGCAGGCTCCATGCGGGGATCCTGACGTGGGACTCGATCCCAGGTCTCCAGGATCAGGCCCTGGGGCTGAAGGTGGCTCTAAACTGCTGAGCCACCCGGGCTGCCTCCCATCTATCACCTTGATTTCCCTCTCAGCTGCCCTGCCCTGGCTGCCACCTGCCCTCTCGACTCCCAGGCTGTACCCTGTGACTCCACACCCCCACACCCCACTCTGCTCTCTATGCAGCTCCATCAAAGTCACCCTGGGCGCCCACAACATCAAGGAACAGGAGAAGACCCAGCAGGTCATCCCCGTGAGAAGAGCCATCCCCCACCCAGACTATAGTCCAAAGAACTACTCCAATGACATCATGTTACTGCTGGTAAGGAGACCTCCCTGCAGCTCTTGCCCTCCTGGGTCCAGACTGTTTCCCTCCCACTGGGACCTGTCCCTGCCATCCTTCCCATGCTGGCCACCTGTCCAGTCCCAGAGGCTCACGGGAGAGAGAAGACACTGCCGCCTCATCGGAGTGTCAGGCCCAGAGGCCACTGGCTGAGCTGGACTCTCTTACCTCTTCCCGTCAGCTGGAGAGGAAGGCCAAGTTGACTGCGGCTGTGAAGACTCTCCCCCTGCCCAGGGGCAAGGCCCGGGTGAGGCCAGGACAGGTGTGCAGCGTGGCCGGCTGGGGCCGGATCTCAATGGACACCTTAGCAACCACCCTGCAGGAGGTGTCACTGGAAGTGCAGACAGATTGGGAGTGCAGATCCATCTTCCACGACTATTATATCGGAGCCACCCATATTTGTGTAGGAGACCCAAAGAAGATGAAGACCGGCTTCAAGGTCAGGCTTCCAGCGTCCACCTAGACGGGCCCCAGGAGGGAGGAACCTGGAGAGGTCGGGGGTTGAGAGTGGCCATATATTCGTTCCTCAGCCTAGAGCTTAGGCAGCTAGGTCCACAAATCCAGTCTTCAGTTTTTCCCCAAGGGGGTCGGGCTGGGAGTAGGGGGAGGATCAGTCATCCCACAGCAGCATTACCACCTGAGGTTCCCTGGGGATTGGAGAGAGAGGTTTGGCCTGGGTGGCATTGGAAAGAGCAGTCAGTGCCAAGCTAGAGCCCAGGGACTGAGAGAGGGGACAGGGCCTGCCCTGGGCCCAATCACCCATGCAGCCCCCTAACACAGACCACTCATCCCCAGGGTAGTGGGGAGGGCAGGACCACCAGAAGCCAGCTCAGTCCTTCCTCCTTCTGCCCACAGGGGGACTCTGGGGGCCCCCTCGTGTGTAACAACGTGGTCCAGGGGATTTTCTCCTATGGAAAAAATGATGGGACACCTCCAGGGGTCTTCATGAAGGTCTCACACTTCCTGCCCTGGATAAAGAGAACAATAAAGCACCTCTAACAGCAGGCATGAGATTGACCTCCCTCTGTGTTTGGCCATCTTTTCTGGGGCAGAGGCAAGAATCCCTTGGGACTGGGGGGTCGGGGGTAGGGATTGCAGGGCCATAGTAAATGGATCTCTAGAGAGAATATGACTAAGATCTTACTGATTCACTGAACTACCTCGAGTATGCAGCAACATCGCTCCAGATAATCTTCTGCTGCCAATTCCAGGCTTTCCTGCCTCCTCCAGCCCTCTGCCCTCCCTAAACCCTATGATGTCCAGTTTCTCATCAGTTTCTCAATAACACCTCTTTGGTGCTTAGCCCTCTACAAAGGTTCAGCCTAAACTCTACTATAGAAGGACAATCCTCTGTCCCCAGAAAGTATCCTCTCTGGGACTTAGAAATTTCTCAACTTCTCTAAGCCAACCACCATCACCAATCCAACAATTTGGTCAGTAACTCCAGGGATCCAGAAGGCCAGAGGGCCATGCCACAGGCACTCGGTGTCTTGTTTCCAGGGGCTCTCTCTCTCAGCAGTGGGGAAGGGGGGTGGGGGCACGCAGGTTTCTCCTACAGGCAGGACTGTGTGCAGGTTAGGAGGCTGAGAAACCAGCCTCACCCTGGTTTCCCTTCCATGCCTTGCCCAGGGGTCAGCACTGAATTTAGTCAAGCTCCTCCCTGGCTGGCCATCCCACAACAGCCTCTATTTTCTATCCTGGCACATCTGAGCTGCCAGCCTGCCAGATGCCTATCAGAGGAGCCAATATCCACCTCCCAAAGGGTAGGACCAGCTGAGCCCCTCAGTCCAAACCAGCATCCCCACCCCCAGGGGCTTATAGTGACCCTGCTATAGCCTGTGGAGTCACTCAATAGCCTCAGCCCCTTTCAGCCTGGCCTTGTCTCAGGACCACAACTCTCCCTGCTGGCAGCCTGGGTTATGGCAGCTTTGTGAGCTAGAGCCTCCAGGCTCTGGGCCTGTAAGGTACCACATGCCATCCGTCAGCAGATCAAATGTCAGATCTCTGTTTTTGTGCCGGGCACAAGATGGGCTCTGTCCCTGCCATTGGGAAACTTAGTAAGAAATGTCTCCTAAATTCCCCTGGTTCTTCTCTTCCCACCAAGCAGTTCAGGTTTGGCACAAAGGATCTATATTTAGAATCTGTGAAAAAACTTGTCCTGAAAATAACTAAAATCTCTGAATTTTATCTGTATCACCCACTACAGTTTCACATGCATGATTTTGTTTGGTTCCAAAAGGGCAATGAGAAATTGGAAAAAAGTTAGAGACTCACAGGTCCTGAGGTTTCCAATCTATGCATGGTAGAGGCCATGTCCTGAGCCGAGGATAGGAGGGAGGAGTAGCAAAAGATGAAAAAGCAGACTTCCCACTGAGCAGGGAGCCCCATGCGGAGCTTGATCCAGGACCCCGGGACCATGACCTGAGCCAAAGGCAGACGCCACCACCCAGGCACCCTAATACGAATGAGATTTTAAAACAATATTCATCAACATATATTTAATAAAATGAGGGAGATGTTTATGTTGGATAATTTAAACTATGGGATTCAAAACCAATACATTGGGGATCCCTGGGTGGCTCAGAGTTGGATGGTCTAAGCATTTGGAGAAGAGAGTCTCAGGGAATATGCTCACCTCCACCTCTTATCTTACATTTACCCAGGGCCCCAGGGTCAGCTACTCAGCTCAAAGTAAGCTTTTCTGCCAGGAAATACTGAGGGCCTTGAACCTCTTTTCAAAGTTTTCTCTGCCACATTCAGGGTTTCTGGGTCCCTCTATCCCCTTCACTTACTCTGATGGGGAGATTGTATGCAGATCCCATAGAATTTCCTTTGTCACCTACTCCTTCCTGCTGGAGCACACAGCACAAGCCACTCCTTGGCAAGAAAGTATCTCACTCACAGCAGACATGTCTGTGTTTGTGTGTGTGTGTGTGTGTGTGTGTGTGTGTGTAGACAATAGAGAAGACACGGGCTTCTTTCCACACTGGCACTCCAGAAAAATATCACAAGCTCATCAGTAGACCTCCCAAGGAGCTTCCATCTGTCCTTCTAAATGTGATGTTAAGGCAGCACTGAGAATGTCCGAATGGCCCAGTAGTACAACGGTCTCCCACAATGCCAAAAGCACCCAGATTGGTTTCTGACCAGAGCAGTATCAAAGGGAGGGAGAGAGGGAAGTGGCCCAGCCTCAGCAGGCAACTAACTGCCTGCCCAGAAGATTTGCATTTTGGCTGTATGCACAAGGGGGCCCCCCCAAGAGGAGGTGGGAAACATCCTACTTTCATGTCCCAACCTCCCAAAGGAGAAAAATATTGTAACTGACGGAAATGTAATAAAACAGTCAAAAGTAAATGTAACCACCTATGAATATTGTGAAATGTATCACAGTCTTACTTGTTCCAATATCACAATTTTTATTAAAGTAGAAAATAAAAACATTAAGAACATATGTGCCCATATTTATTCTCCCACATTCCATTCTCTGTCCAAATGTTCTCTCTAATCCCCAACCCTGGCAAACAGATTTCTAAAAAAATTTTTATTGCAAAATATACACACATGTAAAGTGAACAAAATTCAAACGATGGCCAAATTTCAGAAACTACCCTCTATGTGTCTCCTCCCAATCAAAATACCCTCTCTGCCCTCCAACCCCAGAATTAACTTACCATTGTGACTTTTTGGTTGTGGTTGTTTTAAGATTTATTTATTTATTTCTGAGAGAGAGTGTGTGTGTATTTGTGTATATGGCAGGGGAGGGGTAGATGGAGAGGGAGAGAGAAACTTTAGCAGACTCCCCTCACCCTGCTGAGCCCCTCCCACCCACCTCCTCTCACACACGCTCTCTCTCTCTCTCTCTCTCTTTCAAATAAATAAATAAAATCTTTTTTAAAAAAAAAGTTAGGGATGCCTGGGTGGCTCAGTAGTTGAGCTTCTGCCTTTGGCTCAGGGCTTGATCCCGGGGTCCTGAGATCAAGTCCCACATCAGGCTCCCCACAGGGACCCTGCTTCTCCCTCTGCCTATGTCTCTGCCTCTCTCTGTGTGTCTCTCATGAATAAATAAAATTTTTAATTTTTTTTTAATTTTTAAAAAGTTAGATTAATGGTTTTAAAACAAAGTGTTGAAAAACTTAAGTAACCATAATTTAAAATCACCTCTAGGGATCCCTGGGTGGCGCAGCGGTTTGGCGCCTGCCTTTGGCCCAGGGCGCGATCCTGGAGACCCCGGATCGAATCCCACGTCAGGCTCCCGGTGCATGGAGCCTGCTTCTCCCTCTGCCTATGTCTCTGCCTCTCTCTCTCTCTCTATGTGACTATCATAAATAAATAAAATTTAAAAAAAAATTTGAACACCAATAAAAAATAAATTTATAAAAAAAAATAAATAAAAAAATAAAATCACCTCTAATGCTAGGGCATTAATAAGGCATTATAATATTTTCTCTTTTTTCAGATGCATAAAGAAATTTCATGAGTTGCAATCATTAAGCATGCATCAGAAAAGGGATTAAGTTCTTTGTAGCTGTGAAAATCATGTGTATTTATATGTAAGGAGAGGATCCTTAATTTTCATAAGCTTTTCAAGTGGAGCTCTCACATTCCATAAAGGTTTAAGAATTGTATTGGGATCCCTGGGTGGCACAGTGGTTTGGCGCCTGCCTTTGGCCCAGGGCGTGATCCTGGAGGCCCGGGATCGAATCCCACGTCGGGCTCCTGGTGCATGGAGCCTGCTTCTCCCTCTGCCTATGTCTCTGCCTCTCTCTCTCTCTCTCTGTGACTATCATAAATAAATAAAAATTAAAAAAAAGAATTGTATTAAATTTTAATTGAAATTTTTGCAAAAATTATACTGTATTACAATGTTTTTCTGTGCATCCACAGAACCTTCTGAATATTTTTGAGGGTGTCTGTGTTACTCTGCCATGATCTGCAAACGCCTTCCTCCTGATGTGGAGTGAGGGTTCTCTAGGTATTACCAACAGCACAGCAGGCATGCATTTCCTTCCCAGAAGCCCCTGGGGCAGAGCATGGATGGGGATTATGTTAATTGGACTTCTAACTCTGATGAAAAGGAGTTTTTCTTTAGTTGTTTTTCTTCCAGCTACGGTCTGACAGTTCTCAACAAAAGCAAGTTTCTAGGCTTTTTCTGTATGCAAGATACCTTCTGGCACACAGAGGTCCTCACCTTGAGTAGGAAGCCAGAAAACAGAAATCTTCCACTGTGTCATCATTTTCAATGAGAGTTTGTTGGGGCTCAAGCGTCCTGAGAAAGTAATTAGCAGCAGCACAGCCTTGTTCTTCCCTCTTCCTTCCCTGGGAATGCCCTGCGCCCACTCAGGAGAGCTAGTCAGTCTTCCTTGACACCTTCCAGAAAGAAGTGGGAGCAGCATGGGACACCTGGGTGGCTCAGTAGTTGAGCTTCTGCCTTCAGCTCAGGGCATGATCCCAGGGTCTTGGGATCAAGTCCCACATCAAGTTCCCTGCAGGGAGCCTGCTTCCCCTTCTGCTTGTCTCTGCCTCTCTCTCTTTGTCTCTCATGAATAAATAAATGAATTCTTAAAAAAAAAAAAAAAAAGAATAAGAAGAAGTGGGAGCAGCAAAGATAGCAGCGGAGTGGGAGGGAGGTGTCCAGGGGCCAAAGGGTAAAGACAGGCAGGCTTCCTCATCCCTCTTTTGCTTCCTCCAACTTACTCCTGGTGCCCTCACCGCATTCCACCACCATCCACACCCATCTGTCATTCACCCATGTCCACACCTTACCAAGGTATAAATTAAATAAGTAATCTAGGAAATGTGCATTTATTAAGAGAAACTCTGAAGTTCCAAAGGACTAAGGCTCTAATCCTAGAGAGTTTGGAAACCGAGGAGATAGGCAGCTACTGGCTTTCATACATTGTTAAGGTATTATTGAATTTGGTGGGTTTAGGGTTCTGGGACACAGCACCCCAAGTCCCCTTCTCTGTCGCCCCAGGTTCCCATTTGTGCTGCCAGCACTGACCTAGCAGCTGTGCAGGAGACTTTGGTGTTGACCTAGACTACACTCTTCCCTAGGTCACTGGCAGTTGGTGGGCCAGCCTCCTGGGCAGCCTTGGATGATGAAACCTATCACACCAGCAGGAGAATGGGACCGTTCTCGAGCCCCACCCCCACCCCCGCCCCAACTTCCTTCCTCTCTCAGGGGCTACAAGTCTGGCAGGAGAGAGCACCCCACAGCACCTGACTGGGGCAGCCTTCCCAAGAAGATGCCACTGTTCCTGTTCCTGGTGGCCTTTCTTCTACCCCCTGGGGCTGGGGCAGGTGAGTGACCATCCCCAATCTCAGGCCTGACCCTTCTCTGGGACCCTCAAGCCAGACTGCCTAGATAGCTCCTAACTCTGTATCATTGGGCAAGTTGTTTGAATTCACAGCGCCTCGGATTCCTCGTTTATAAATTAGAATACCAGTGCATACCTCCTAGAGTTCTATGAGGATTAAGTCAGTGTACATAAAAAAAAAAAAAAAAACTCTTGGAATTGTCCCAGCAATTCCACCTACATATATGCTATGTGCAGTGTAAATCCATTCTGCAGTCCACCTGTCTGAGCGTAGGCAATAAGAATGCACAATAACTACCACTGGCTCATGTCTAGATTCTGAAAACTCAGACTGGTGCTGGTCATGAGCGGGCCCTGAGCAGGTCTCAGAGGGACCCGGGAATCTCCCTGAGGAAGAAAGTACCAAGGAACTTGGGGAGAAGCCTCTCCAAAGGGCTCCTGACTTGCCACCCTGCAGCAGAGCATCTCTCCTCACCATGGGAGCCCAAGGCTGACCCTGCCTGGAGCCGGGGCTGGGCTGCTCTCCTGGGAGCCGGGAGGAAGCCGAATTCCGGGATGGGAGCCAGCAGTGTTTCCTGCAGAACCCACGAGCCCTGTCCCAACGTGCGCTGCCCTGCAGACCCAGCTCTCACCACCATTCCTCCTTCCCAGTAGCTGTATCATCTCTCCCGCCTCCCCATCTGCCGGCCTTTCCGGAGCTGCCCTCCTGGTGCCCGCACTGCGGGTTCGGAGAGCACAGAGGTAAGTGCCCCACGCTTCCTTCCAGGGGACATCATCGGAGGCCGAGAGGCCAGGCCTCATTCCCGCCCCTACATGGCGCATCTCCAAATCCGGTCTCCAAACGGCGGCTCCAGTGCTTGCGGGGGTTTCCTGGTGAGAGAAGACTTTGTGCTGACCGCAGCTCACTGCTGGGGAAGGTGAGCGGCGCAGGGGTTCCCGCCGGGCCACCACCGCCGGCGCTGCAGAGCCCAGACGGCAGGAGCGCGGCGCGGTGAACGAGGGGAAAGGAGGGCGTGATCAAAAGAGCACGAGGGGGAGATGCAGACACATGCTGGGGTTCAAAATAGGAATTCAAGCTATTTCGCAGCTTATTCAAGGGGAAGCAAACCCCGGCCCCCACCACCCTCAGCTCAGAGCTGGGCCCCTGGGCCCCTCCTGTCCCCCCAATTGCCTCAGCCGCGGCCTTGCCGCCCTGGGCCGTCCACCTGGCCCGCGAGCCGGCGGGCGGAGCTCCTGGGGCTCACACCTACCGCTAGGCCGGCCACCTGTCCTCCGCAGCCGGATCGCCGTGACCCTGGGAGCCCACGACGTCGGGAGGCGGGAAAGAGTCCAGCAGCGCACCACTGCGCGCAGGGCCATCCGACACCCCAGATACAATCCCCAGACCATAGCGAACGACATCATGCTACTGCAGGTACCGCCCCAGCCAGGCGGCTCCCGGCGCCGGGGGAGGGGGCTTCGGCGTCCTGGGAGCTGGGGCGGAGGAGGCCGCGGCGGGGGCGGGCGGCGGGGCCGGGGTGCTGAGCGCTGCCCCCTCCCCAGCTGGCCGACAGAATCAGGCGCACGCGCCAGGTGAGGCCGGTGCCGCTGCCTCGGGCGCAGGCCAGTGTGAGACCCGGGGCCACGTGCACGGTGGCGGGCTGGGGCCTGTTGGGCCTCAACAGGAGAACGAACAAACTCCATGAGGTGCAGCTGACCGTGCAGAACAATTCGAGGTGCTCCCGTCGCTTCAATTTCTTCAACGGCCAAACGCAGATTTGTGTGGGAAACCCAAGGGCCCGGAAGTCCGCCTTCTCGGTAAGGCCGAGGGCACAGGGCCCCGGGCAGGCTGGGCAGTAGCTACATCCCCGAGGCCCCGGTGTGGTGCGGGCAGAGCGGAGTGCGGCGGGGGCTTAGCCATCGATCGGGTCCCTGGGGCGAAGGGAGGGGCACTGCCGTGCATCCTAAACCTGTGCAGGGTTTTCCTGCAGAAGGTGAAGGCACTTTGACTTGGGCTAGAGGCGGTAACTGTAGCCAGGCTTGAAGCCCAGCCATGGAAAGATCCAGAAGGTTGACTTCCATACCTCCAGCGCCCTCCCATTTCAAAACCCACCACCCCCTACCCCGCACCACCACCGCCAGCAGCAGCAGCTTTCTCTGAGAGCCAGGCCTCAGGGCAGCAGGAGTCGGGGTAAGCCTGGCTTAGGGTCTCTTCCTCTCCATGCCCGCAGGGCGACTCCGGAGGCCCCCTGGTGTGTAACGGCGTGGCCCAGGGCATTGTCTCCTATGGAGATAGGAGGGGGACTCCTCCAGCAGTCTTCACCAGGATTTCGGCCTTCATGCCCTGGGTAAGGAGAACAATGAGACGCTTCCAACAGCAGTGCCAGCCCTAGACCCAGCTGTGACTGACTGCTCTGGGGCGGCTGCCGGGGTGGGTGCCAGAGCCTTAATAAATGTCCATGTCTAGGATGGAAATAACTGATTTCTCATGTGTTCATTAAACATCGTTCAGTACACAACAAACGCATCCTAGAACAGTCTGAGCTCCTCTAGGAAATGGGGTTCTTGAGCCGCCTGGGTGGCTCAGCGGTTGGAGGTCCGCCTTTGGCTCAGGGCATGATCCTGGAGTCCTAGGATCCAGTCCCGCATAGGGCCTCCTGCATGGAGCCTGTTTCTCCCTCTGCCTGTGTTCCTGCCTCTCTGTGTGTGTCTCTCGTGAATAAATAAATGAAACCTTAAAGAAAAAAACAAAACAAAACAGAAAATGGAATTCTACCCCAGGACAAATTAACCCCTCACACCATCATGAGGATCAGGATGAGCTTCTTCCCCTGCTCCAAGCCAACCATTCCCCCATTTCTCTTGCCCACCCCCCACCATCATCACCATCACCTTGGAGAAGGTGGAAAGATGCATCTCCCCCCTGGGCAAAGCTCTCTACTCTCCACCCTACCAGAGAGTTCCCTACAAGATATTAAAATAGACTAAAACTGTATGCCAGTGCTATGTGTAGGACAAGCAGACCAAAGGGGCAGAATTGAAATTCCATACAAGACTCAATTTAATATTTGATAAAGGTAGCAAATCTCTAGGAAATGATTTTATGGGGAAAAAAGGTAAAATTGGACCCATTCCTCCCACTATAAGCCAAAATAAACCTCAAATACCTTAGTTATCTGGATGCAAAAAAATTGGGTGCCTGGGTGGCTCAGTTGATTAAATGTCTGCCTTCAGCTTGGGTCATGATCTCGGGGTCTCGGGATGGTGCCTGGTGTTGGGCTTCCTGCTCAGTGGAGAATCTGCTTCTTCCTCTCCCTCTGCCCCTCCCTCCCCCTGCTCATGCTCTCTCTCTCAAATAAATAAAATAATAAATAAATAAATAAATAAATAAATAAATAAATAAATAAATGCCAAAAAAAGATTAAGCCATACATGTACTAGAAGGAAGAAAAAAAATAAAGATTTGCTCACTTAAAATAGCTACCAAACACTCACATTTACAGCATTGCTATTCACAATGGCCAGGAGATGCAAACAACCCAAGTGCCTATGGACAGCCAATGTTCTTCTCTTAAACCCTTAAGCCACATCAACCCCCACTGAATTACAGACCACTGCTCTCATTTTCTAATTTTCATATCGAAACCTATACCAAACTCCACACAAAATGTTGACTTGTACCCTAAAAATTAGCACATGACTGTCTATATCTATTATATTCCAATAAAACCTTACGAGGGCAGACCCGGTGGCGCAGCGGTTTAGCGCCGCCTGCAGCCCGAGGTGTGATCCTGAAGACCCTGGATCGAGTCCCACGTTGGGCTCTCTGCATGGAGCCTGCTTCTCCCTCTGCCTGTGTCTCTGCCTCTCATTCTCTCTGTGTCTCTATGAATAAATAAATAAATAAAATATTTAAAAAAAACTTACGAAAATCACATACTTTAAGCCAAACTCTAAACATCTTAAGATAACTGTACAGAATAAGTTGGGAGGGGGGCACCCAGATAGCTCAGTGGTTGAGCATCTGCCTTTGGCTCAGGTTGTGATCCCAGGGTCTTGGGATCAAGTCCCGCAGCAGGCTCTCCTGCTTTTCCCTCTACCTATGTCTCTTCCTCTCTCTGTGTGTCTCTCATTAATAAATAAATAAATTTTTTTAAAAGAATAAGCTGGGAAGTTTTTTTCACATCCATCAGAATATTATAATTACTCCTTGCTGTGTAACGCTTACCATCTGAACTTTTGCAGTTTCCATAATCTTAAATGAAATAATCACTGAACACATATTTCATCAAGTCTAACTGGCTAGCTCCAAAAATACTTTGGTAAATTTAATCATTATTGTATGGCTATTTTTTTATCAGAAAGTCATTTGCCTATAATATTCAGTGTAAGCCATGTATCAACAAAATTTTAATCAACATTGCATCTTTGACAATACTCAGGCACTCTCTATATTTGCTACCATCTACCCACAGGAATCATCTATTATTTGCTTGCTCTGGGGAATAATAGTCTCATTATTAAGCGTTTGCCCTGGCAAATAGGATATTTGGAGGTGGGGAAGGGGGAGGGGTGATGCAAAAGTCCATTCAGCTCTCCCTCTCTGTGACATTACTTAGAGCCCCAGAGCCTCACTTGGACTCAGTGCCAAGTAAACACCAGGGCAGACTCATCTCCATGTCTTTCTCTGCCAGTCAGCACTTCCAAGGCAGCTCTCTACCTCCAGCTGCCCTACTGGGAAGGTTTCTACAGACCTCACAGTGCTCATCTCAGGAAGATAATTCCCATCATGATCATCCCAGAAGCCAAGTGCATCCCCCACCCCTCCATAGGTCTGTACTCTTCCCTATTAAGTAAACCTTAGCAGCAGAACTTTTAGTAAGAAAGTATTTTGCACACAAAACTAGTACAAGAGGACTCAGTCCACCCCACTTTCTTTCTTCAATGTAGATTCTGTGTTACAGGCCCTCCTGATTTGACCGAAAAGTCATAAAACCATGACAAGCTCACACGCAGAAACGTCACCGGGAACTTCTCTCCCAAACTAATAGCTCCAGCAGACTTGCTGCTTACAGAGACACCTGTGCCTCTGCCCCAGGGGACAGAGTCAGGAGAAACCAGACACTGGCAATTCATCATAACTATAGCAGAGTCACAGAGGTGAGGGCTGGTGACCTTGACAATGATGTCCCAGTTCGTTTAGGGGAAAGGAGGGTGCCCCAAGAGCAAGTTGGACAGGTACAGAGTGTTAGAGGATAGGGATTTGAGGGCTGGGGTTCTTTGAGTAGCATGGTCTCTGTCACCTCTGCAGGGGACCACAGGACAGCCCTGACCTTGAGTCAACAGAGATGCTGAAGAAATGGGACCAGAATGCGAAGGACCTGGGACCTCATCCCAGCCTGGAGAGAAAGTGCAATTCACCTCCAGACAGCTGCTCCAAAGAGCAGGGGTGCTGAGAGGTCGAAAACACCGAAGATGGGAGCACTAGGGCCACCCCATCTCTGCCCATCCAAACCCCACCATTTGCGCTTGCACTTCTGCCCACCCAGGGTGGTGTGTTCTGCATCCTTCCCTGCCAACCCAGTCTTAGGAGAAACATTATGTTGCCCCCTCCAAACAGGTACAGAAGGTTAAAATTCACCCTAGTATATTTCTCCCAGGGACACTAGTTTTCAGAATGCTAACTGGGGACTTAGTCAAAATAGACAACGAAAAGCAAAACATAATAATATACGTAATAATTACACATATTTAAGTTACTTCTTTAAGATTGAACGTTTACCTAGGTGTTTTTGAAAATTTATTTTATTCTTTATTATATAATTTTCTCTTATCATATGCTATTTTTAAACTAATCCACAATAGGAGTATTTACTGTGGCCACTAGAAACTAATTTTTTTAAGAGATTTTATGTATTTATTCATGAGAGACACAGAGAGAGAGAGGCACAGAGACACAGGCAGAGGGAGAAGCAGGCTTCATGCAGGGAGCCCAACGTGATCCCAGGTCTCTGGGATCACGCCCTGGGCCAAAGGCAGTGCTAAACTACTGAGCCACCTGGGCTGCCCACTAGTAACTACTTTTAATATGAATTAAACCATTAACATGTATGATAAAAATATACTATCTTAAACAATTTTTTTCATCTTGTCCTAGAGATTTACATTTTGTTGGATATCTTATTGTGTTGTTTTAATATACAAAAAACTGTATATCATTATGTATATTAATGTTCTAAGGAACATTAAATACATGAAGACTAAGTAGACAGGGCCCACATATAATTAAAATAGCAATGCTGTGTTATCTCTGTCTTATGATAGAGTAAAATCTTGTCATGTTACTTGTTCCCTTTCACAGTGATACTAAATGATCTGCCTGCCTCTTGAGAACATTCTTCTCTTTTTTGCATAGGAACAGAATGAATTATATTCAAGCATCATATTCATTTTGACTTGCAGCTCTACTCTTACAAGCCCACACTACACTGATTCCCGATTTCATCAAGCTAAACATCCTCTTGACAAACACCTGCATGCCACCAACTACTTTGATAGTGGGGCCTCTTAAACCTTTGAGATGTCAGGAAGTTGAGAACAACATTAGCTTCATCTGGGCAAGCTGGGACCACACCATGAACTCGTGTGTTGGTCTGTCAAACCCCTCCTCAAACTTTCCAACTCTGTCATTACCTTATCTTCCCAGAATTCTTGTCAACACTCCATCTCCACTTCATCCTCATTCTCTGGTCATCAGTCTCAGCACCAACACTTTGAAATTTTGCCTGAAACTACCCAAAAGTTGATGGACGACTAGGCTCCCGACTAGTGTGTTTTAGGAGAGACCGATGCTTGATACTCTTGGTTTATACCAAAAAACAAACAGACAAATGAAAAGCACTCAAACTATCAAAAAATGAAGCTCTACAAAGAGTAGGTTTGGGTAGATGCATGCTCTTTTAGGAAGTGCAACACTTACCTACTCACAAATCCAAGGCCTGAGTGGGTCCTCCTCTTGGAGGATCTGACTTAGGGAAAGAGAATACCATTTCTGGCTAATACCAAAACTCCTTCCTTCATTCAGAAAGTCTAGGGTTTTCTCCTGTGAATACGGTCTTCCTATCAACAAGAAATGTGGTTCCTGCCACAACTTCACCATAAAGACCTCTCTGTGTGAGGGAAGAGGGATATGGTGGAGGCTCATCTCTTGAGAATCAAAGAACCAGGAGGAAATTGGTGGCCACTGAGCCTGCCCCTTTCTACTCCACCTCTAGGATTGAAAAGCCTGGGAAAAGAAAACACACACCATTTCAGACCGAAATGGTCTGCTTTGGAGAAGATGCTGCTGTTCTTGTTCTTATTGGCAAATCCTGTTCTGGTTACCCTCCAGAAAGTTAAGTGACCACCCTGTCAAAAGAAAACCATAGGACTTCAAAATGGCTTCACTTAGATCGAGTCCCTAAATCAGCACTTGATACCTAACCTAGCTGCAGTTTCAACCTCCCCCAGAAATGTAGTCCTAAATAGTCAGGAATTTTTCAATCAATGCCAATAAATCTGCCTCGTGGGCCCTCTCCATGGAAGGTCCTTACCCCTAAGGAAGATGAGGTAATCTAAATGATAAGACCCTTTGCTTTTTCCCTAAGGAAAAGCCACCTTGTGGCTTGGAACAATCCTCTTCTTTTGCTTTCTTGTCCTACCCTCCTTCTAGAAAAACCCTCCATTTTGTGTATCTCCACAGAGCTGCCTGATTCATGAATCATTTAGTAAAGCCAATTAGATCTTTAAAATTTACTCAGCTGAATTTTATACAACAATCCCTATCCTCAGAGGCCTGGCTTATTCCAGCAGTGACACTTCCACAGGGTCCCGGTGAGGTTATCTCTATGATCCTTTCTTGCCTCAATCCACACCCCCATAAATTTGCCGAACCCCAAATCTATTGCTGGATATACAGAGTACAGAAATTACAAAGTAGAAAACTGCTCCCAGAGAGACCTGAGGGTCCTCTCCCTTCCATAGGTCACTCCCTGTTACCCAAAAAGTGACTGATTATTAGGATACCACAGGATCCTGGTGGCAGAGGAAAGCTGAAAACGAAGGCTGGAACTTCCCATTCTCCAAAGCTAAAAGTAGTTATCTGTCCCAGGAGCTATTGTCAGAAAGCCCTTGAAGTGAAAACAAGTAACCCCAAAACATCATAAAGTCTTAGAAAAGACAAAACTGTTTTTGACAATATGAAAGTTGTCAATAGGGATCATTCGGTTATGGGGCCACAAAACCCCAGAGTCTAACAGCATTGAACTGGCAGCATCCAACCCAACTTAATACATTAACTAGCAAGACCCTAAAGTTAAGAGTCACTGAGAAGATCCTGACAGAGTGGTTCTCAGCCCTGGCTACACATCGTTAGCTACCTGAGGAGCTAAAAAAACTTCCAGTGTTGGGACTTCCAGATGCCAGTTCTGCATGTAAGGAGTTTGGAAGTTGACAAACCATCCAAATGACAACTCAAAAGTTGAAGAGACTAAAAAAAAAAAAAAAAAAATCAACTCTTCTTGAGACCATAAGAGATAGGAGGGACATGGGACAAATCACTACCCCCAGGATTGGAGAGACTGACAGGCAAATACAGGGAGTTATGGCTCACTGGAGGGCAGACTCAGGAGCAGAAACCACTGTGGGAACTAGTGCTGGTATAGGTAAACCTGAGCTATCCTTGACAAATTGCTCGAGGCTCAGTATAGACAGCCTGAGAGTTAAAAACTCCAGGAGGACTAGTCATAGGGGGACCTCACACTTCTGTGAGATTTACCTCCTAGAGCTTAACTAGGTTTTCACAGTAAATACTAGAGAAAAAATCCCCTCATGCTTCTGGCAGAGAGAGGAGGAAAACAAGCCACTCTGAAATAAAACAGAACACTCTGCTCTTCACAACAAGGCCTGCCCTCAGGAGAAACTAATTTCTCCTAAGCCTAACCTACTGGGGTACTATCGGACCTAACTGAACTGGGGAAAAGGAAATATCCAACTCCAGACCCTCTAGCTATCCTGTCCCACCTGAGGGACAACTGAGGAGCACATGTGAAGGTCACGGTCCAGAGGCATTGTCTTATGACAAGATGAAGGTGGAATCATAGGACAGTAGAACACTTCTCCTCCCCCAAAACCTCACTGCCACATTATTAAAGGCCTAATTATAGTTTTTCCCTTAACCCAGTACATCATGTCCAGTTATCAAGAGAAAAATGACAAGGCATACTGAAAGGCAAATATTAAATTTTAAGGGATGCCTGGGTGGCTCAGCAGTTAAGCCTCTGCCTTTTGCTCAGGGCGCCATCCTGAAGTCCCAGGATCGAGTCTCATATCGGGCTCCTGCATGGAGCCTGCTTCTCCCTCTGCCTATGTCTCTGCCTCTCTGTGTGTGTGTCTCTCATGAATAAATAAATAAAATCTTTTTAAAAACTTAAATTTTGGGCAGCGCCGGTGGCGCAGCGGTTTAGCGCCGCCTACAGCCCAGGGTTTGATCCTGGGGACCCTGGATCAAGTCCCACGTTGGGCTCCCTGCATGGAGCCTGCTTGTGCCTCTGCCCTTCTCTCTCTCTCTCTCTCTCTCTCTCTCTCTCTGTCTCTATGAATAAATAAAATAAATAAAAACTTTTTTTAAAAAAACTTAAATTTTAAGAGACAGAGCAAGCATCAAAACTAGATATGGCAAGGATGTTAGAATTATCAGACCAAGAATTTAAAATAACCATGATTTATGTGCTAAGGGCTCTTTGGATAATTAGGCAGGGTGTAAGAACAGATGGGCCATGTAAGCAGAGGTGAAAAAGCCAAGAGAGAACCAAAAAGACAAGCTAAAGATTAAAATACTTCCACAGAAATGAAGAATGCCTTTGATGAGCTTATTTGTAAATTGACACTAGGGAAAGGTTCTCAAAAAAAGCCCTTGGGAAAAAAAAAAGGAAAAAAAAAAAAGCCCTTGGAAATGGAAAGAGATATACAGAATCTAAAAAGAACTGACCAAAAAAAAAAAAAAACACCTTCAGCTGGAACTAAGAACCTTAAAACAAGGTTGCAGGGTACAAGGTTAGTAAACAAAAATCAATCGCTTTTCTGTATACCAGCAATAAACAAGTGGAATTTGAAATAAAAAACACAGCATCATTTGTATTAGCACCAAAAAAAATGAAATACTTTAGTATAAATTTAATGAAATATGCATATGATCTGTATAAGGGAAACCACAAAACTCTGATGAGTGGCATCAAAGAAAAACTAAATAAATGAAGAGGTATTCCATGATCATAGATAGAAATACTCAAAACTGTCACAATTTCAGTTCTTTAGCTCATTGGTCCTAGAAATCTGTTCTATTGCCCTAGAATGGTAGGTTGTCTGTGTATTTATCATTTTGTTCTACGGCTTTTGAGCTGCTCTGTGAAGCCCTTGGAAATGGAAAGGAAGGTAATGAATGAAATAATCTCAGGTCCTAGTCCCTGATTTCAACCAGAAGAGCATATCTCTAATTCTTCTGGGGACAGACATAAGTATAAAATTTTCCTTCAAAAAAGATAATACTGGGCAGCCCGGGTGGCTCAGAGGTTTAGCGCCACCTTCAGCCCAGGGCCTGATCCTGGAGACCTGGGATCGAGTCCCACATCCGGGTCCCTGCATGGAGTCTGCTTCTCTCTCTGCCTGTGTCTCTGCCTCTCTCTCTGTGTCTCTCATGAATAAATAAATAAAACCTTTTTTTAAAAAATGCAATAAGATACTGATACACAGTGTTCATGGCAGATCTATTGCCAATAGCTTAAACTCTAGAAATTCCAATATCCAGTAGAATGGATATATAAATTGTAGAATAATCATAATAGAATACAAATCATGTAGGAGAACAAAGGAACACCATTCTAAACAATCTATATGGATGAGTCTTTTAAAAATGTAATGTTGAATAAAAGAAGCCACACACAAAAGAATACATACTAATTGATTCTAATTACATAAAGTTTAAAAACAAATAAGCAAAATTAATCTAAGGTGATAAAAGTCAGGATAAAAGTTACATTTAGGAAAAAGATAGCGATTGAGAAGAGCAGAGAGGAGCTTCTGGGCTGCTGACAGAGATCTCTTTTCTGATCTAGGTTGTAGTTTCATGAGTGTGTCACTGTGTGACAGTTTATTGGGAATATATTTTTTTTTTTAACTAAAATAGTTGACATTTGGGGTATCTGGGTGGTTCAGTTAGTTAAGCATCTGCCTTTGGCTCAGGTCATGATCCCAAGGTCCTGGGATGGAGCCCCACATGGGAGGGCTCTCTGCTTAGTGAGTAGTCTGCTTCTCCCTCTACCCGTCCCTCATCTCATGTTCTCTCTTACACATGTTTTCTCTCTCAAATCAATAAAATCTTCAAAAAATAGTTGACATCTTCTTCAGAAAATGTATATTCAGTTCCTCCACTCATTTTTAAACCAGATTGTTTTGGTTTTTGCTGTTGAGTGGTAGGAGTTCCTTATATATTTTGGGTATTAACCCCTTATCTGATATATGTTTAAATTTATTCCTAAGTATTTTATTGTTTTTGGTATTATTATGAGTAGGATAGCTTTCCTTATTTCTTTGTCAGGTATTATGTTGTTAGTTGTTAGTATATTATCGACAAATAACAATTCTGCTTCTTCCTTTCTAATTTGGATGCCTTTTATGTCTTTGTCTTGCCTAATTACTCTACCTAGGACTTCCAGCACAAGATTTATATACTTTGATACGTTTGTGTCATTCTCCAATAAAAAATTTACTTTAAGAATATCTGGTGGCACCTAGGTGGCTCAGCAGTTGAGCATCTGCCTTTGGCTCAGGTCATGATATCAGAGTTCTGGGATCAGATCAAGTCCCACATCGGGCTCCCTGCAGGGAACCTGCTTCTCCTCTGCCCATGTCTCTGCCTCTCTCTGTGTGTCTCTCATGAATAAATAAATAAAATCTTTTTTTAAAAATCTAAACATGCTATATGTTAGTGCAGATATAGAGCAAAGAGAAGTCCTGTAAGCTGCTGGTGAGAGCATAAACTGGTACAATGATTCTGGAAACAGTTTGGCATTTCCTAGTAAAGTTGAAGGTATGCATATACTTTGACTCAACGATTGCATCCCTAGTTACAGCCATAAAGAAACTCATGTAAAGGGATCCCTGGGTGGCGCAGCGGTTTAGCGCTTGCCTTTGGCCCAGGGCGTGATCCTGGAGACCCGGGATTGAATCCCACGTCAGGCTCCCGGTGCATGGAGCCTGCTTCTCCCTCTGCCTGTGTCTCTGCCTCTCCTTCTGCCTGTGTCTCTGCCTCTCTCTCTCTCTCTCTGTGTGACTATCATAAATAAATAAAAAGAAAAAAAGAAAAAAAAAGAAACTCATGTAAATGTGCACTGGGATACATGTCCAAGAATACTTTCACTGGCATTATCTATAATAATCAAAAATTAGGAAAAAAGTAGTCCATAATCTTGTAAAATGGATATATAACTTGTGATGTATTCATGCAATGGAAACAATGACCCAGCTACACACAACAACATGAACAAATCCCACGAACATAATTTTAAATGAAAGAAGCAAGTTACAAAAAAATACACACATGGGGCACCTGGGTGGCTCTGTCGATTAAGCACCCAAATCAATTTCAGCTCAGGTCATGGTCTCACAGTTGTGGGATCAAGCACCGCCATAGGGCTCTGCGCTTGGCATCAAGTCTGCTTGAGGTTCTTCCTCTCCTTCTGCCTCCGCCCCTCTCCCCCCCGCCACTCACACCCTCTGTCAAAATAAATAAAATCCTTTTTAAAAATACATACGTGGGGATCCCTGGGTGGCTCAGCGGTTTGGCGCCTGCCTTTGGCCCAGGGCAGGATCCTGGAATCCCAGGATTGAGTCCTGCATCAGCTCCCGGCACGGAGCCTGCTTCTCCCTCTGCCTGTGTCTCTGCCTCTCTCTGTGTGTGTCTACCATAAATAAATTAAATAAATAAATAAATAAATAAATAAATAAATAAATAAATCTTTTAAAAAATAAAATAAAAAATAAAAATACATACATAACATCCCATTTACATAAAGTTCAAAAAAAGTTCAACTAAATTCTATTGTCTAGAGGTACATACATAGGCAGTAAAATATGTTTATTCTTGTCCAAACTTAGGAAACAAGTAGATACAGGGGGGAAAAAAAGAATAATTATCCCAGAAGTCAGGTTAGTGGTTACCTCTAGTGGGACTGGAAGGTTGTTATCAGAAAGCACACAGAGATTTTGGGTGCTGGCTATGTTCTATTTTTTTTTTAAGATTTTTTTATTTATTTATTCATGAGAGACACACAGAGAGGCAGAGACACAGGCAGAGGGAGAAGCAGGCTCCATGCAGGGAGCCCGAGTGGGACTCAATCCCAGGACTCCAGGACCACGCCCTGAGCCAAAGGCAGGCGCCAAACCGCTGAGCCACCCAGGCTTCCCTATGTTCTATTTTTTAATCTGGGTAATAGTTACATGAGCATCTGCTCTATAATTGTTCACTAAGTCATACATGTAAGTTATAAGCGCTACATGTCTAGGTGATCAATTTCACAGTTAAAAAACAAAGAACAATCCAATAAGTGGAAGCAACTGAAATGTCCACTGTAGATGAATAAAGAAAACAGGATAAATACATACAGTGAATATTATTTAGCTCCCAAAAAAGAAGGGAATCCTGTTTTTTTTTAAATTTTATTTATTTATGATAGTCACACAGAGAGAGAGAGAGAGAGAGGCAGAGACATAGGCAGAGGGAGAAGCAGGCTCCATGCAGGGAGCCCAGTGTGGGACTCGATCCTGGGATCACGCCCTGGGCTGAAGGTAGGCGCTAAACCGCTGAGCCACCCAGGGTCCCCTCTTTCTTGCTTTTTAAAGATTTTATTTATTCGTGAGAGACACAAAGAGAGAGGCAGAGACATAGGCAGAGGGAGAAGCAGGCTCCATGCAGGGAGCCCGACGTGACTCAATCCCGGGACTCCAAGATCGCGCCCTGGGCCAAAGGCAGGCGCTAAACCGCTGCACCACCCAGGGATCCCCGGGAATCCTGTTGTATGTTACAACATGGCTGAACCTGAGTGAAATAAGCTGGTCTCCAAAAGACAAATACTTCACTTATATGAAGTATCTAAAGTAGTCAAACTCTTAGAGACAAATAGATTAGTGATAGCCAGAAGTTGCGGGAAGGAGGAGAGGGCAGTTGTTGTTCAATGGGTGTAAAGTTTCTGTTTTGCAAAAGGAGAAATTCCTAGTGAATATTGCACAATAATCTGCATATGATTAACATCACTGCTCTGGGACACCTGGGTAGTTCAGTGGTTGAGCATCTGCCTTCAGCTCAGGTCATGATCCTGGGGTCCTGGGATCAAGTCCTGCATCAGGTTCCCAACAGGGAGCCTGCTTCTCCCTCTGCCTGTGTCTCTGCCTCTCTCTGTGTGTCTCTCATGAACAAATAAACAAAATCTCAAAAAAAAAAAAAAAAAAAACACTGTTCTCCACACTTAGAAATGGTGGAGATGGGTAAGTTTGGCATTAATGTGCTTCTGACCACAATATTTTAACTGCTGACCTAGAGACAAACTCCACACTTGTGTAGCAGATGACCCATTTCTAAACTGGCCCCTATCCAGCCTCCTCTTCTACCATTCCAGCTGTTTTTCCATTAACCTTATGCTTCAGAAATACTGAGTGAGTTGTAGTTCCCCCAGTCATCCAACCTTTGCTCTGGCCCTTTTTGGACATGTTGCTAGCTTTGCTCAGAAAGCCCTGCCTCCAGGATGCCTGGGTAGCTCAGGGGTTGAGCACCTGCCTTTGGCTCAGGGCATGATCCTGGGGTCCAGGATCGAGTCCCACATCAGACTCCCTACAGGGAACCTGCTTCTCTCTCTGCCTCTCTGTGTGTCTCTCATAAATAAATAAAATCTTAAATAAATAAATAAATAAATAGAAAGCCCTGTCTCAATTTGTCCAGTAACAAAATGTAAACTATCCTTGAGTTCCCAGGTGGAATGCAGCTGTCGCTACTTCCCAGGATAGACTGGAGAGCTTCTCTTCCCATCGCACCACACTCCCTCTCTCCATTGCAGCACTTTGCTATTTGTGCTGTAATTATGAGACTACAGACTCATCTTGTATCACCAGGGTCTGGCATTTACCAAATGTCCATCAAACCATTTTTTGACTGATAAAGCGAGTGAGTAAATGGCATTTTATTTAGAAACCCAGAGCCTGAGAGAAATGGAGAATTTTGATATCCAGACAGAAACAAATATCATCACTGAAAGAGCTCACATGTTAGTAAGAGAAAATGAATGAAGTTGGGATGAGAAAGATAGTGCCCATCATGTGTCATGTGATTATCAAGGGAGTAAGACTGGATAGAAAAGGCCATGAGGGATCCCTGGGTGGCGCAGCGGTTTGGCGCCTGCCTTTGGCCCAGGGCGCGATCCTGGAGACCCGGGATCGAATCCCACGTCAGGCTCCCGGTGCATGGAGCCTGCTTCTCCCTCTGCCTGTGTCTCTGCCTCTCCTTCTGCCTGTGTCTCTGCCTCTCTCTCTCTCTCTCTGTGTGACTATCATAAATAAATAAAAAGAAAAAAAGAAAAAAAAAGAAACTCATGTAAATGTGCACTGGGATACATGTCCAAGAATACTTTCACTGGCATTATCTATAATAATCAAAAATTAGGAAAAAAGTAGTCCATAATCTTGTAAAATGGATATATAACTTGTGATGTATTCATGCAATGGAAACAATGACCCAGCTACACACAACAACATGAACAAATCCCACGAACATAATTTTAAATGAAAGAAGCAAGTTACAAAAAAATACACACATGGGGCACCTGGGTGGCTCTGTCGATTAAGCACCCAAATCAATTTCAGCTCAGGTCATGGTCTCACAGTTGTGGGATCAAGCACCGCCATAGGGCTCTGCGCTTGGCATCAAGTCTGCTTGAGGTTCTTCCTCTCCTTCTGCCTCCGCCCCTCTCCCCCCCGCCACTCACACCCTCTGTCAAAATAAATAAAATCCTTTTTAAAAATACATACGTGGGGATCCCTGGGTGGCTCAGCGGTTTGGCGCCTGCCTTTGGCCCAGGGCAGGATCCTGGAATCCCAGGATTGAGTCCTGCATCAGCTCCCGGCACGGAGCCTGCTTCTCCCTCTGCCTGTGTCTCTGCCTCTCTCTGTGTGTGTCTACCATAAATAAATTAAATAAATAAATAAATAAATAAATAAATAAATAAATAAATAAATAAATCTTTTAAAAAATAAAATAAAAAATAAAAATACATACATAACATCCCATTTACATAAAGTTCAAAAAAAGTTCAACTAAATTCTATTGTCTAGAGGTACATACATAGGCAGTAAAATATGTTTATTCTTGTCCAAACTTAGGAAACAAGTAGATACAGGGGGGAAAAAAAGAATAATTATCCCAGAAGTCAGGTTAGTGGTTACCTCTAGTGGGACTGGAAGGTTGTTATCAGAAAGCACACAGAGATTTTGGGTGCTGGCTATGTTCTATTTTTTTTTTAAGATTTTTTTATTTATTTATTCATGAGAGACACACAGAGAGGCAGAGACACAGGCAGAGGGAGAAGCAGGCTCCATGCAGGGAGCCCGAGTGGGACTCAATCCCAGGACTCCAGGACCACGCCCTGAGCCAAAGGCAGGCGCCAAACCGCTGAGCCACCCAGGCTTCCCTATGTTCTATTTTTTAATCTGGGTAATAGTTACATGAGCATCTGCTCTATAATTGTTCACTAAGTCATACATGTAAGTTATAAGCGCTACATGTCTAGGTGATCAATTTCACAGTTAAAAAACAAAGAACAATCCAATAAGTGGAAGCAACTGAAATGTCCACTGTAGATGAATAAAGAAAACAGGATAAATACATACAGTGAATATTATTTAGCTCCCAAAAAAGAAGGGAATCCTGTTTTTTTTTAAATTTTATTTATTTATGATAGTCACACAGAGAGAGAGAGAGAGAGAGGCAGAGACATAGGCAGAGGGAGAAGCAGGCTCCATGCAGGGAGCCCAGTGTGGGACTCGATCCTGGGATCACGCCCTGGGCTGAAGGTAGGCGCTAAACCGCTGAGCCACCCAGGGTCCCCTCTTTCTTGCTTTTTAAAGATTTTATTTATTCGTGAGAGACACAAAGAGAGAGGCAGAGACATAGGCAGAGGGAGAAGCAGGCTCCATGCAGGGAGCCCGACGTGACTCAATCCCGGGACTCCAAGATCGCGCCCTGGGCCAAAGGCAGGCGCTAAACCGCTGCACCACCCAGGGATCCCCGGGAATCCTGTTGTATGTTACAACATGGCTGAACCTGAGTGAAATAAGCTGGTCTCCAAAAGACAAATACTTCACTTATATGAAGTATCTAAAGTAGTCAAACTCTTAGAGACAAATAGATTAGTGATAGCCAGAAGTTGCGGGAAGGAGGAGAGGGCAGTTGTTGTTCAATGGGTGTAAAGTTTCTGTTTTGCAAAAGGAGAAATTCCTAGTGAATATTGCACAATAATCTGCATATGATTAACATCACTGCTCTGGGACACCTGGGTAGTTCAGTGGTTGAGCATCTGCCTTCAGCTCAGGTCATGATCCTGGGGTCCTGGGATCAAGTCCTGCATCAGGTTCCCAACAGGGAGCCTGCTTCTCCCTCTGCCTGTGTCTCTGCCTCTCTCTGTGTGTCTCTCATGAACAAATAAACAAAATCTCAAAAAAAAAAAAAAAAAAAACACTGTTCTCCACACTTAGAAATGGTGGAGATGGGTAAGTTTGGCATTAATGTGCTTCTGACCACAATATTTTAACTGCTGACCTAGAGACAAACTCCACACTTGTGTAGCAGATGACCCATTTCTAAACTGGCCCCTATCCAGCCTCCTCTTCTACCATTCCAGCTGTTTTTCCATTAACCTTATGCTTCAGAAATACTGAGTGAGTTGTAGTTCCCCCAGTCATCCAACCTTTGCTCTGGCCCTTTTTGGACATGTTGCTAGCTTTGCTCAGAAAGCCCTGCCTCCAGGATGCCTGGGTAGCTCAGGGGTTGAGCACCTGCCTTTGGCTCAGGGCATGATCCTGGGGTCCAGGATCGAGTCCCACATCAGACTCCCTACAGGGAACCTGCTTCTCTCTCTGCCTCTCTGTGTGTCTCTCATAAATAAATAAAATCTTAAATAAATAAATAAATAAATAGAAAGCCCTGTCTCAATTTGTCCAGTAACAAAATGTAAACTATCCTTGAGTTCCCAGGTGGAATGCAGCTGTCGCTACTTCCCAGGATAGACTGGAGAGCTTCTCTTCCCATCGCACCACACTCCCTCTCTCCATTGCAGCACTTTGCTATTTGTGCTGTAATTATGAGACTACAGACTCATCTTGTATCACCAGGGTCTGGCATTTACCAAATGTCCATCAAACCATTTTTTGACTGATAAAGCGAGTGAGTAAATGGCATTTTATTTAGAAACCCAGAGCCTGAGAGAAATGGAGAATTTTGATATCCAGACAGAAACAAATATCATCACTGAAAGAGCTCACATGTTAGTAAGAGAAAATGAATGAAGTTGGGATGAGAAAGATAGTGCCCATCATGTGTCATGTGATTATCAAGGGAGTAAGACTGGATAGAAAAGGCCATGAGGGATCCCTGGGTGGCGCAGCGGTTTGGCGCCTGCCTTTGGCCCAGGGCGCGATCCTGGAGACCCGGGATCGAATCCCACGTCAGGCTCCCGGTGCATGGAGCCTGCTTCTCCCTCTGCCTGTGTCTCTGCCTCTCCTTCTGCCTGTGTCTCTGCCTCTCTCTCTCTCTCTCTGTGTGACTATCATAAATAAATAAAAAGAAAAAAAGAAAAAAAAAGAAACTCATGTAAATGTGCACTGGGATACATGTCCAAGAATACTTTCACTGGCATTATCTATAATAATCAAAAATTAGGAAAAAAGTAGTCCATAATCTTGTAAAATGGATATATAACTTGTGATGTATTCATGCAATGGAAACAATGACCCAGCTACACACAACAACATGAACAAATCCCACGAACATAATTTTAAATGAAAGAAGCAAGTTACAAAAAAATACACACATGGGGCACCTGGGTGGCTCTGTCGATTAAGCACCCAAATCAATTTCAGCTCAGGTCATGGTCTCACAGTTGTGGGATCAAGCACCGCCATAGGGCTCTGCGCTTGGCATCAAGTCTGCTTGAGGTTCTTCCTCTCCTTCTGCCTCCGCCCCTCTCCCCCCCCGCCACTCACACCCTCTGTCAAAATAAATAAAATCCTTTTTAAAAATACATACGTGGGGATCCCTGGGTGGCTCAGCGGTTTGGCGCCTGCCTTTGGCCCAGGGCAGGATCCTGGAATCCCAGGATTGAGTCCTGCATCAGCTCCCGGCACGGAGCCTGCTTCTCCCTCTGCCTGTGTCTCTGCCTCTCTCTGTGTGTGTCTACCATAAATAAATTAAATAAATAAATAAATAAATAAATAAATAAATAAATAAATCTTTTAAAAAATAAAATAAAAAATAAAAATACATACATAACATCCCATTTACATAAAGTTCAAAAAAAGTTCAACTAAATTCTATTGTCTAGAGGTACATACATAGGCAGTAAAATATGTTTATTCTTGTCCAAACTTAGGAAACAAGTAGATACAGGGGGGAAAAAAAGAATAATTATCCCAGAAGTCAGGTTAGTGGTTACCTCTAGTGGGACTGGAAGGTTGTTATCAGAAAGCACACAGAGATTTTGGGTGCTGGCTATGTTCTATTTTTTTTTTAAGATTTTTTTATTTATTTATTCATGAGAGACACACAGAGAGGCAGAGACACAGGCAGAGGGAGAAGCAGGCTCCATGCAGGGAGCCCGAGTGGGACTCAATCCCAGGACTCCAGGACCACGCCCTGAGCCAAAGGCAGGCGCCAAACCGCTGAGCCACCCAGGCTTCCCTATGTTCTATTTTTTAATCTGGGTAATAGTTACATGAGCATCTGCTCTATAATTGTTCACTAAGTCATACATGTAAGTTATAAGCGCTACATGTCTAGGTGATCAATTTCACAGTTAAAAAACAAAGAACAATCCAATAAGTGGAAGCAACTGAAATGTCCACTGTAGATGAATAAAGAAAACAGGATAAATACATACAGTGAATATTATTTAGCTCCCAAAAAAGAAGGGAATCCTGTTTTTTTTTAAATTTTATTTATTTATGATAGTCACACAGAGAGAGAGAGAGAGAGAGGCAGAGACATAGGCAGAGGGAGAAGCAGGCTCCATGCAGGGAGCCCAGTGTGGGACTCGATCCTGGGATCACGCCCTGGGCTGAAGGTAGGCGCTAAACCGCTGAGCCACCCAGGGTCCCCTCTTTCTTGCTTTTTAAAGATTTTATTTATTCGTGAGAGACACAAAGAGAGAGGCAGAGACATAGGCAGAGGGAGAAGCAGGCTCCATGCAGGGAGCCCGACGTGACTCAATCCCGGGACTCCAAGATCGCGCCCTGGGCCAAAGGCAGGCGCTAAACCGCTGCACCACCCAGGGATCCCCGGGAATCCTGTTGTATGTTACAACATGGCTGAACCTGAGTGAAATAAGCTGGTCTCCAAAAGACAAATACTTCACTTATATGAAGTATCTAAAGTAGTCAAACTCTTAGAGACAAATAGATTAGTGATAGCCAGAAGTTGCGGGAAGGAGGAGAGGGCAGTTGTTGTTCAATGGGTGTAAAGTTTCTGTTTTGCAAAAGGAGAAATTCCTAGTGAATATTGCACAATAATCTGCATATGATTAACATCACTGCTCTGGGACACCTGGGTAGTTCAGTGGTTGAGCATCTGCCTTCAGCTCAGGTCATGATCCTGGGGTCCTGGGATCAAGTCCTGCATCAGGTTCCCAACAGGGAGCCTGCTTCTCCCTCTGCCTGTGTCTCTGCCTCTCTC
This sequence comes from Canis aureus, assembly GCF_053574225.1. Classification (NCBI taxonomy): domain Eukaryota; kingdom Metazoa; phylum Chordata; class Mammalia; order Carnivora; family Canidae; genus Canis; species Canis aureus. The sequence continues at coordinate 7,747,749 of NC_135619.1, read as the reverse complement.
TGTGTGTCTCTCATGAACAAATAAACAAAATCTCAAAAAAAAAAAAAAAAAAAACACTGTTCTCCACACTTAGAAATGGTGGAGATGGGTAAGTTTGGCATTAATGTGCTTCTGACCACAATATTTTAACTGCTGACCTAGAGACAAACTCCACACTTGTGTAGCAGATGACCCATTTCTAAACTGGCCCCTATCCAGCCTCCTCTTCTACCATTCCAGCTGTTTTTCCATTAACCTTATGCTTCAGAAATACTGAGTGAGTTGTAGTTCCCCCAGTCATCCAACCTTTGCTCTGGCCCTTTTTGGACATGTTGCTAGCTTTGCTCAGAAAGCCCTGCCTCCAGGATGCCTGGGTAGCTCAGGGGTTGAGCACCTGCCTTTGGCTCAGGGCATGATCCTGGGGTCCAGGATCGAGTCCCACATCAGACTCCCTACAGGGAACCTGCTTCTCTCTCTGCCTCTCTGTGTGTCTCTCATAAATAAATAAAATCTTAAATAAATAAATAAATAAATAGAAAGCCCTGTCTCAATTTGTCCAGTAACAAAATGTAAACTATCCTTGAGTTCCCAGGTGGAATGCAGCTGTCGCTACTTCCCAGGATAGACTGGAGAGCTTCTCTTCCCATCGCACCACACTCCCTCTCTCCATTGCAGCACTTTGCTATTTGTGCTGTAATTATGAGACTACAGACTCATCTTGTATCACCAGGGTCTGGCATTTACCAAATGTCCATCAAACCATTTTTTGACTGATAAAGCGAGTGAGTAAATGGCATTTTATTTAGAAACCCAGAGCCTGAGAGAAATGGAGAATTTTGATATCCAGACAGAAACAAATATCATCACTGAAAGAGCTCACATGTTAGTAAGAGAAATGAATGAAGTTGGGATGAGAAAGATAGTGCCCATCATGTGTCATGTGATTATCAAGGGAGTAAGACTGGATAGAAAAGGCCATGAGGGATCCCTGGGTGGCGCAGCGGTTTGGCGCCTGCCTTTGGCCCAGGGCGCGATCCTGGAGACCCGGGATCGAATCCCACGTCAGGCTCCCGGTGCATGGAGCCTGCTTCTCCCTCTGCCTGTGTCTCTGCCTCTCCTTCTGCCTGTGTCTCTGCCTCTCTCTCTCTCTCTCTGTGTGACTATCATAAATAAATAAAAAGAAAAAAGAAAAAAAAAGAAACTCATGTAAATGTGCACTGGGATACATGTCCAAGAATACTTTCACTGGCATTATCTATAATAATCAAAAATTAGGAAAAAAGTAGTCCATAATCTTGTAAAATGGATATATAACTTGTGATGTATTCATGCAATGGAAACAATGACCCAGCTACACACAACAACATGAACAAATCCCACGAACATAATTTTAAATGAAAGAAGCAAGTTACAAAAAAATACACACATGGGGCACCTGGGTGGCTCTGTCGATTAAGCACCCAAATCAATTTCAGCTCAGGTCATGGTCTCACAGTTGTGGGATCAAGCACCGCCATAGGGCTCTGCGCTTGGCATCAAGTCTGCTTGAGGTTCTTCCTCTCCTTCTGCCTCCGCCCCTCTCCCCCCCCGCCACTCACACCCTCTGTCAAAATAAATAAAATCCTTTTTAAAAATACATACGTGGGGATCCCTGGGTGGCTCAGCGGTTTGGCGCCTGCCTTTGGCCCAGGGCAGGATCCTGGAATCCCAGGATTGAGTCCTGCATCAGCTCCCGGCACGGAGCCTGCTTCTCCCTCTGCCTGTGTCTCTGCCTCTCTCTGTGTGTGTCTACCATAAATAAATTAAATAAATAAATAAATAAATAAATAAATAAATAAATCTTTTAAAAAATAAAATAAAAAATAAAAATACATACATAACATCCCATTTACATAAAGTTCAAAAAAAGTTCAACTAAATTCTATTGTCTAGAGGTACATACATAGGCAGTAAAATATGTTTATTCTTGTCCAAACTTAGGAAACAAGTAGATACAGGGGGGAAAAAAAGAATAATTATCCCAGAAGTCAGGTTAGTGGTTACCTCTAGTGGGACTGGAAGGTTGTTATCAGAAAGCACACAGAGATTTTGGGTGCTGGCTATGTTCTATTTTTTTTTTAAGATTTTTTTATTTATTTATTCATGAGAGACACACAGAGAGGCAGAGACACAGGCAGAGGGAGAAGCAGGCTCCATGCAGGGAGCCCGAGTGGGACTCAATCCCAGGACTCCAGGACCACGCCCTGAGCCAAAGGCAGGCGCCAAACCGCTGAGCCACCCAGGCTTCCCTATGTTCTATTTTTTAATCTGGGTAATAGTTACATGAGCATCTGCTCTATAATTGTTCACTAAGTCATACATGTAAGTTATAAGCGCTACATGTCTAGGTGATCAATTTCACAGTTAAAAAACAAAGAACAATCCAATAAGTGGAAGCAACTGAAATGTCCACTGTAGATGAATAAAGAAAACAGGATAAATACATACAGTGAATATTATTTAGCTCCCAAAAAAGAAGGGAATCCTGTTTTTTTTTAAATTTTATTTATTTATGATAGTCACACAGAGAGAGAGAGAGAGAGAGGCAGAGACATAGGCAGAGGGAGAAGCAGGCTCCATGCAGGGAGCCCAGTGTGGGACTCGATCCTGGGATCACGCCCTGGGCTGAAGGTAGGCGCTAAACCGCTGAGCCACCCAGGGTCCCCTCTTTCTTGCTTTTTAAAGATTTTATTTATTCGTGAGAGACACAAAGAGAGAGGCAGAGACATAGGCAGAGGGAGAAGCAGGCTCCATGCAGGGAGCCCGACGTGACTCAATCCCGGGACTCCAAGATCGCGCCCTGGGCCAAAGGCAGGCGCTAAACCGCTGCACCACCCAGGGATCCCCGGGAATCCTGTTGTATGTTACAACATGGCTGAACCTGAGTGAAATAAGCTGGTCTCCAAAAGACAAATACTTCACTTATATGAAGTATCTAAAGTAGTCAAACTCTTAGAGACAAATAGATTAGTGATAGCCAGAAGTTGCGGGAAGGAGGAGAGGGCAGTTGTTGTTCAATGGGTGTAAAGTTTCTGTTTTGCAAAAGGAGAAATTCCTAGTGAATATTGCACAATAATCTGCATATGATTAACATCACTGCTCTGGGACACCTGGGTAGTTCAGTGGTTGAGCATCTGCCTTCAGCTCAGGTCATGATCCTGGGGTCCTGGGATCAAGTCCTGCATCAGGTTCCCAACAGGGAGCCTGCTTCTCCCTCTGCCTGTGTCTCTGCCTCTCTCTGTGTGTCTCTCATGAACAAATAAACAAAATCTCAAAAAAAAAAAAAAAAAAACACTGTTCTCCACACTTAGAAATGGTGGAGATGGGTAAGTTTGGCATTAATGTGCTTCTGACCACAATATTTTAACTGCTGACCTAGAGACAAACTCCACACTTGTGTAGCAGATGACCCATTTCTAAACTGGCCCCTATCCAGCCTCCTCTTCTACCATTCCAGCTGTTTTTCCATTAACCTTATGCTTCAGAAATACTGAGTGAGTTGTAGTTCCCCCAGTCATCCAACCTTTGCTCTGGCCCTTTTTGGACATGTTGCTAGCTTTGCTCAGAAAGCCCTGCCTCCAGGATGCCTGGGTAGCTCAGGGGTTGAGCACCTGCCTTTGGCTCAGGGCATGATCCTGGGGTCCAGGATCGAGTCCCACATCAGACTCCCTACAGGGAACCTGCTTCTCTCTCTGCCTCTCTGTGTGTCTCTCATAAATAAATAAAATCTTAAATAAATAAATAAATAAATAGAAAGCCCTGTCTCAATTTGTCCAGTAACAAAATGTAAACTATCCTTGAGTTCCCAGGTGGAATGCAGCTGTCGCTACTTCCCAGGATAGACTGGAGAGCTTCTCTTCCCATCGCACCACACTCCCTCTCTCCATTGCAGCACTTTGCTATTTGTGCTGTAATTATGAGACTACAGACTCATCTTGTATCACCAGGGTCTGGCATTTACCAAATGTCCATCAAACCATTTTTTGACTGATAAAGCGAGTGAGTAAATGGCATTTTATTTAGAAACCCAGAGCCTGAGAGAAATGGAGAATTTTGATATCCAGACAGAAACAAATATCATCACTGAAAGAGCTCACATGTTAGTAAGAGAAAATGAATGAAGTTGGGATGAGAAAGATAGTGCCCATCATGTGTCATGTGATTATCAAGGGAGTAAGACTGGATAGAAAAGGCCATGAGGGATCCCTGGGTGGCGCAGCGGTTTGGCGCCTGCCTTTGGCCCAGGGCGCGATCCTGGAGACCCGGGATCGAATCCCACGTCGGGCTCCCGGTGCATGGAGCCTGCTTCTCCCTCTGCCTGTGTCTCTGCCTCTCCTTCTGCCTGTGTCTCTGCTCTCTCTCTCTCTCTCTGTGTGACTATCATAAATAAATAAAAAGAAAAAAAGAAAAAAAAGAAACTCATGTAAATGTGCACTGGGATACATGTCCAAGAATACTTTCACTGGCATTATCTATAATAATCAAAAATTAGGAAAAAAGTAGTCCATAATCTTGTAAAATGGATATATAACTTGTGATGTATTCATGCAATGGAAACAATGACCCAGCTACACACAACAACATGAACAAATCCCACGAACATAATTTTAAATGAAAGAAGCAAGTTACAAAAAAATACACACATGGGGCACCTGGGTGGCTCTGT